>NC_060138.1:198309982-199727557 GCF_021461385.2 Schistocerca piceifrons | reverse complement strand
AGCTAAATTTATGAAAATCTGAATTTGGCTTCTCAGTTGGAAATAAAAAATATAAATTTCACTGTTTTAGGAAATTCAGCCCTGAAGGGGCTAAAATAGGGGGTGATATTTTTTATGAAAATATTTCACTGTGAAAGTATTTTTAAAGCTAAACCTTTCGAAATTGCCGTTTGGCTTCTCGGTTGGAAATGAAAAAAATACGTGTTTCACTGTTTTTGGAAACTGAGTCCATAGGGGATGAAATAGGGCCAGACACATTCATCGCCCAGCACAAATCACTAAGGATAGAAACTTGAAATGTTGAGAGGGCATAGAGCTTATGCTGTAGGCATCCTTTAAAAAAGTACTTTTCGAAATTCCACTCCTAAAAGGTCGAAATAGGAGATGAAAACTTTTTGAAAATATGGCGCTATTACGGCAATTCTGAAGCTAGAACTACGAAAACTGGTATTTGGTTTCTCAGTCAGAAAATTAAAAAAGTGTTTCAGCATTTTTGTAAATTCAACCACTAAGGGAATAAAATAGTGACTGAAAGTTTTTTTGAAAATATTGTGAATCATTATTAAAGAACTACTAAAGAATTTTTAAAGCTACCTCTGTGAAAAGAGGTAATTCATTTCTAGGTTAGATATAAGGAAATATGTGTTAGGGGATGAAAGTTTATATGGAAATATCTCCACAAGAAAGACATGATCAACAAAAACTTTGGGCTCCAGCTACCAGAATCGACTTTTGGTCAGAAGTACATTCGGAAAATGGCATGATTCTATGGCATTAATTAGCATGAGAAGTTTAGAAGGTGTTGCATTTTGTGATCAAGATAAAAATTTGATTAAAGAAAAAAGAAAAACTCTGCGGACGATACGGTCTAAGCGAGCGAAGCAGTGAGCGATTTGATGCTATAAAATAAGAATATATTGTCGTCGACGTCATTTCCGTGTCAAATGGAGAATTCATCACATTGCCCCCGTCAATGAAAGTTGGGTTTCCATGTCAATCGTAGGAGTGTGTATTCTAAGAAAGTAATTAACGTAACGTCTCTCTGATAGTTTTTGCGATCATATTTGGCAGTTTTTATACTATTCACTTGTGGTGTACACGAAACTAAATTGCATATAAATAACATTTTTTTGGGTAATTTGCACAAAATCCAGAGACGGCACAGTAAGTGAAATTGAGGTAAACATTTTTTTCTAATTGAATTTCTTGCTGAAGAGTAAGGTAATCTACTTGTTTCTCGGTTTTTCTATCTTGCTGCCTTCTACTGTTTTCATGGAAAACACGCTGCAGGTTCCAGGAAAAATTTACCATCGGAGTATAAAAGAGGCGAGGCCACAGCCGTAAAAAGAACACCTTAAATGAATTCAAGGGTAGTTCCGAAGTTACAATGGAATGTAAACATTATGCGCATACATTAGCGCTGCCTAAAATATATAAGTGAATATAAAATGAGCCATGACCGCAAAGCTCACGAAATGCGACCAACTTTCTCTCTCTTTCTCTTTCTCTGCCGCCAACAGAGGTTTAAAATTCAGCACGGCAGCACGAAAGGAATAGTCTACGACACGGCTGTGAGAGGTCTGCGGTCACTTAAAGTTTGCGTGTTTATGCTGTGTTTGAATTGAGGCACCACAAACTATAAAACTTCTGTGATTGTGCGCAGACGGTTTTATAAACAGCGGGTGAGAGAAGAATGAGAGCACTGTCTTTCTACGTCTACATACACGCATTCTCTATAGGCGCTTGTATAGTATGTGGCGGTGGGTACGATGTATGGATATTAGCGAAATGGTTCAGCAGCGCGGTTCCGGACTGAAGCGCCTAGAACCGCTCGGCCTCAGCGGCCGGCTAAATATTAGTGACTTCTGTCCTATTCTATAGGCGCATTTGACGAGGGGTAATGACTGTATATATGAGCCCTGTACCCGTCTTACTCCCTCTTACCTTACCGTCGCGATCGCTACTTCTACATCTACATCTGTAAACATACTTCGCAAGCCACCGTATAGTGCGTAGCGGGGTGCATCTTGTATCACTAATAGTCATTTCCTTTTCTGCTCCACTCGCAAATGAAACGAACGAAAAGCGACTGCCCATAAGCCTTTGTACGAGACGTAATTTCCCTTATCTTCGTGATCATCACGTGAAATGCACGATGGCGAAAGTAGAATCGTCATGCGGCCAGTTTCAAATATCAGTTCTCTAAAATTTTCTCAGTAGTACACCGCGAAAAAAATTTCGTTTTCCTCCAGGGATTCCCACTTAAGTTGAGGAAGCATCTCCGTAATATTGGCATGCTGATCGAACCTACAAGTAACAACTATAGTATCCTGCCCCTAAATTGCTTCGATGTCTTCCTTTAATCCGACCTGTTGGGTATCGCAAACATTTGAGCAGTCCTCCAGAATGGGCAGTTCTACATTTTTGTCTCGTTTGCAGATTAACCACCCTTTTCTTCAGTTTCAATATTTCGTTGACCTGGAAATAGGCATCTGTGGATTGTGGCATTCATCCTGCTAACGTACATAGATAATTTGTTGCCACTCAATGTTTATTATTAAAATACATATGTTAGGGTCCGCCTTTAGAAAAACACAATTTTGTTTTTTTAACCCAAACATGTTTCACTGCAGTTGCAGTATCTTCAGTGGGCTTTTATTTTATGGCTGTAAAAGATAATGAACGTTCTTTACTGTTTGTATACATTTAACTATTAGTTTTTAATTAATAATTACAAATATCTGAAAAAACACATAAAATTATGAATTCATACCTTTTTACTACATGGTGTGGTTTTTCTGGTATTGTGTTTCTACAGTGACTGTTTTGTTTCACAGTTTGTCATCTGCAACCACTTGCACCTTAAAGTAGATCAATTGTTTAAGCCAAAATTATGATTTTAAAATTGTTATTTCTATGCCTGAAATTAATTTTATATGTGTGTGTGTGTCTATTTACATTATATTTGACTTACATTTTCTTTTTCCTCATCTTCATCACTGTCAAATACTATATATTGAGCTGTCACTCTCACTGTTTCACTGTTTACCATCTGTAAAAACAAACATGGCGGACATTGGAACTGCTGACGCTGTAAAAATAAGATGGCTGACGGTGGAACAATTGAAGGTGTTCCTGGGGGTTATTCTGAATCTTTCGGAGGTGTCTGTGCATTTTGTGTGTGTGTGTGTGTGTGTGTGAGAGAGAGAGAGAGAGAGAGAGAGAGAGAGAGAGAGTGTGACAGTAGGTTTGAGGATTTTATTTTGTGTGCGTCGGTGTGGGGGGGGGGGGATGATAGCTCCATAGGTTGGTCTTCTCTAATAATTCTTTGAGGGCGCTGTCAGTGCAGCCACAGTGCGCCACGTTTGAAATGAACCTGTAAGGGTTCGAAACTAATCACCTAATAAATAACTGCAACTGTTGACATAACCAATAACAAACACTTTAATTACCCACACATTCCTCAAATTCTTCTAATAAACCTAAGTCGACCATTCGCCTTTCCTGCTACCATCCCTACCTGCTTGTTCCGTTTCATATCGTTTTTCACCGTTATGCTTGGATTTTTTTTCAACGTGAGTTTGTCAAGCAGTGCACTATTGATGCTGTATTCGAATATTGTAGGATTGTTTCCGTAAAGCTAGATATGTGATATCTGCCTGTTACCCTTCATCCATGATTCGCAGGATGTCATGTGAGAAACGGGCAAGCTGATTTCATACGAGCGATGTTCTCTAAATCCGCTCTGCTGGGTAGAGTGTGGTTTTCGGTATCTAGGAAATGTATTCGAACTGAGAGTATGTTAAAGGATTCTTCAACAAACCGATGTTAAGCATATTGTTATGTAATTCTGTCTGTTCTTTTACCCCTATTGTGTACCGGAGTCACCTGAGCGTTCTTCCAGTCGCTTGGGACTTTGAACTGGACGAAACATCCGCGATAAATACAAGCTAAGTAAGGGGCCAATGGCGAAGCGTACTCTCCGTAAAACCGAATTGCGATTCCATCCGAACCTGGCGACTTACTTGTTTTCAACTGTTTCTACTGCTTCTCTGTAAGAGGTAGACGATGGTCTCAGCAGAGTGGTCGCACAAACGTTCTCCAATTATACTGGTGTCTAAATATAAGCAACAAGCGGAAATTTTGAAAGGTTGTAGTGTATTTTCCCACAAAACAGTATACACAGGTGCCAGTAAAGTAGAAACAATGTAAAGAATACAGAATGTAAACAACTGCAACATTCATAATGGTAGACAAAAGAGGTTCTTCGTTTTTTCCAGCTTAACGGATTTTCACACACATCCCGATAGCTGGTTAATGTGCTCAGTAGGGGGTGTGACCACCTCTGGCAGCAATACAGGGGCGTACTGTGAATGGTGTCATCAGTCTCATGTTGAGGCAGTGACGCCCATTCTTGCTGCAAGTCTTACAGAGCGAATGGTCGATGCTGACATGATACAACCAATCTCCCTAGTGCATCGCAGACATGATCTATGCGATTCAAATTGGGAGATCAAGCTGTCCACGCCATATGTGCAACAGCTCCAGTTTCCAGAAAGCATCATGGGGTCCCAAGACCTCAACTACCCGTACTCTATGAGCTTCAGCATTATAGTTCATCAGTACGAAGTCTGGTCCAACAGCCTCTCGCAACATGGGGTCCCAAGACCTCAACTACCCGTACTCTATGAGCTTGAGCATTATAGTTCATCAGTACAAAGTCTGGTCCAACAGCCTCTCGCAACATGGGGTCCCAAGACCTCAACTACCCGTACTCTACGAGCTTGAGCATCATAGTCTATCAGTACGAAGTCTGGTCCAACAGCCTCACGCAACATGGGGTCCCAAGACCTCGTCACGATACATGACAGCAATTAAACCTTGCCGATTCACCCGTACAGTTTCCTGGAGAGGTGTCTGAGTGGTCAACATAATCCCTGCTCACACCATTAGAGATTCTCCACAATATCGACTCTTTCCAAAATGTTTAGGTTCAACTGGCTCTAAGCACTAAGGGACTTAACATCTGAGGTCATCAGTCCCCTAGAGTTAGAACTACTTAAACCTAATTAACCTAAGGACATCATACACATCCATGCCCGAGGCAAGATTCGAACCTGCGACCGTAGCAGCAGCGCAGTTCCAGACTGAAGCGCCTAGAACCGCTCGGCCACATGTTTGGGTGTCGAAATTGTGTTCCACATTCCCTCCAGATGCGAATCTGTCTAAGATCACTCTCCAGAGCAAATCGGGACTCATCTGTGAAAAGCACATTGGCCCCCAGTTCGACCGTCCAGGTGACATGTTGAAGAGTCCATTCTAAACCTTCCCTTCTGTGAAGAAGCCTGAGGGGCACTTATACAGCAGGTCTCCAACAATAAAGACCACTCTCCTGAAACCTTACGTACACCGTTTTCGTCCATATAACACAACACAGTGGATGCTGCGAAGTCAGATGCCAGTTGTGCCCTTACAGCCAAATAATGGTCCTCTCTTTGTGGCGTCGCAAGTGGTCGGCCTTCCCCTGGTCTTCGGGATACACTTTCCCTCTCTAGAAACTCTCGCCACGTCCGAGAAACAACAGAACGATTCACATTAAGCCATCGGGCCACATCAGTTTGCACCTGTTCTGCTTCCATTCTTCCTATTATCCACCACAGCAGAGAGTCTGATCGGCGTCTTCTCTGTGCCATACTGCACTGTCTGTGACTATGTACACATCGATTGTGGATGCGGGACTATTCGGCAAACACTACCCCACTATCAAGGTGCCCTGATGTCATCGCTGACGTGGTTGTCGGTTGACCGGAATGCCATTTCCGTGTATAGCACGATCGTACGACTGTACGACTATATCGCGAATTAGACACAGGACAGGGAAATACCGGTTTGTTGCTTCAATTTTGGACATCAGTGTATATTCAACTGATCTCGCTAGCACAAAGTCGCCTTTCTTCCATAAATATCCATTTCAGTTTCTCGAGAGAGGACTGCAGCCAGCGAAGCAATACTAGTCTTAGTATCACTAGAGTCTCGTAAGTATTCTCCTTGAAAGATGCTCACCTCTCTCCCAGAATACTTACAACAAATCTAAGTTCTCCCCTTGTCTTCCCTAGTCTTAACACATTCGTTACATTCCATAATCCATCTTCGCTGTATGCTTTGTATTACTAAATGGCTGGAATGGTGCATGATGCAGATTCTAGTTGCAGGCTCCTGTCTGGCAGCTTCCAAGGCCAACAACAATTTCTTTTTCAGTATATTATACAATAATTTACCGAATTTAAAAATTTAAAATGCTGTGTTAATCTACTGACGAAGAGCTAAATGTCGTATGACTAGGGCCTCCCGTCGGGTAGACCGTTCACCTGGTGCAAGTCTTTCGATTTAACGCCACTTAGGCGACTTGCCCGTCGATGGGGATGAAATGATGATGATTAGGACAACACAACACCCAGTCCCTGAGCGGAGAAAATCTCCGACCCAGCCGAGAATCGAACCCGGGCCTTTAGGATCGACAGTCTGTCGCGCTGACCACTCAGCTACCGGAAGGGGGACTAGCAGACGTTGAATGACCTTATACCACGTTGAAGCAATCTTCATCAGCCATATAGGAAGGCTAAGATGAGACCAAACCGTTTTCCAAGACGTTGACGGGGAAGCAAGTTCAACAGAAGAACGGGGACATGGTGCACCTCAACGGGGTGATAGCATACAACTCAAAAACTGAATTTAAAAACTTTTTGTGTGTTCTGAAGCAGTCTGACTCACAGCGTGCAAATTACCCAGACTTTCATTTGAGAATGACAGCTCGACTTCCAAGAAACTTTACACGTAATTTCAAACTATTTGTAAACTTCAATGAAACTGTGTGATTCCAGAGACCTTTCTAAGACTCAAACATCTATGATATATGTATATATGCAGACTGAAGCGACATATGATGAGCTGTGCCAAGGCCGGGACTCAAACCTGTGCCTGCTGCTGACTAGGCAGATGCACTAACCGCTACCCGCCCTGGCACAGTCGCTTTGCACAATTGCACACGCTACCCTAGCTCGAGCCAAATTTCCATTATTCACGCCTCAGTCTACGTGGTACTCCCATGAAACTCGAACAGCATTACAGAGGCTCCGCAACAGTACTGGAACAGCATTTCAGTTTCCAACGGAACAGGGGTGGATCCTGCCTGAAATCCGGGGACAGGTGCAGCTGTGCAAAGCCACTGTGCGAGGGTGGGTAGTGGTTAGCGCATTTGCCTAGTCAGCAGGAGACCCAGGTTTGACTCCCAGCCTTGGTACAAATTTTTACGAGATGTTCAACTTTGCTTCCGCCGTTTGCCCACAGGTGGCGACAACGGTAAGTAGCGGTCGAAAGAAACAGATCGTAGACATCAGGCGGTTATCTTGGACCTCGGTCAACATAACCTCATTCAAACATTAGTCGATTTCTGTCTGCATCATATAGTTGTTCTTGATTGAAAATGGTAGTTTACGAGCCTAATTCTCGTCATATGCGAGAGGTGTTACTGTTTTGTTTCAGTATGAAGAAAACAGCGGCTGAGTCTCCTCGAATGCTCTCAGGTACGTATAGTAAGGACGCTGTTAGTGAACGAACGTGTCGTGAGTGGTTTCAACGCTTCAAGAACGGTGATTTTAACGTCGTAGACCGGCATAGTGGTGGAAGAGAGAATGTTTTCGAAGATACAGAATTGGAGACATTGCTGAGTGAAGACTCGCGTCAAACTCAAGAAGAGTTGGCACGATTAGTGGGAGTGACACAGTAAGCCATTTCAAAACGTCTCAAGGCTATGGGCATGATTCAGAAAGAAGGAACTTGGGTCCCGTGTGAGCTGAAACCAAGAGACGTTGAACGGCGTTTGTGTGTTTGTGAACAGTTGCTTCAAAGGAAAAATCGGAAGGGATTTCTGCATCACATTGTGACCGGGGACGAAAAATGGGTTCATTACGATAACCCTAAACGTAAAAAATCATGGGGATATCCCGGCCATGCTTCCACGTATACGGCCAAACCGAATATTCACGGCTCCAAGATCATGCTCTCCATTTCATGTGACCAGCTCGGCGTCGTGTGCTATAAGGTGTCAAAACCAAGTGAAACAATCACAGGTGCTCGTTGTCGAACGCAATTAATGCGTTTGAGCAGAGCATTAAGAGACAAACGGCCGCAATACAGCGAGATTCACGATAAAGTGATTTTGCAGCACTACGACGCTCGACCCCACGTTGCAAAAGAGGTCAGAACGTACTTCGAAACGTTACAATGGGAAGTCCTACCCCACCCGCCGTATTCTCCAGACATTGCTCCCTCTGACTATCATCTGTTTAAATCAATGGCGCATGGCTTCGCTGACCAACACTTCCGATCTCATGAAGAAGTCACAATTTGGATCGATTGGATTGAAGCGTCAAAATATGAACAATTTTTTCGACGCGGGATTCGAACACTGCCCAAAAGATGGGAGAAAGTAGTGGCCAGCGATAGAAAATACTTGGAATGATACATGTGTAATCAATCTGTTTCATTGAAGCCTTAAATGTTGGGGAAAAAACGGCGGAAGCAAAGTTGTACTCATTGTATACATACGAGGGCAGTTCAATAAGTAATGCAACACATTTTTTTTCTCGGCCAATTTTGGTTGAAAAATCGGAAATTTCTTGTGGAACATTTTCAAACATTCCCGCTTCGTCTCGTGTAGTTTCATTCACTTCCGACAGGTGGCAGCGCTGTACGGAGCTGTTAAAATGGCGTCTGTAACGGATGTGCATTGCAAACAACGGGCAGTGATCGAGTTTCTTTTGGCGGAAAACCAGGGCATCTCAGATATTCATAGGCGCTTGCAGAATGTCTACGGTGATCTGGCAGTGGACAAAAGCACGGTGAGTCGTTGGGCAAAGCGTGTGTCATCATCGCCGCAAGGTCAAGCAAGACTGTCTGATCTCCCGCGTGCGGGCCGGCCGTGCACAGCTGTGACTCCTGCAATGGCGGAGCGTGCGAACACACTCGTTCGAGATGATCGACGGATCACCATCAAACAACTCAGTGCTCAACTTGACATCTCTGTTGGTAGTGCTGTCACAATTGTTCAGCAGTTGGGATATTCAAAGGTTTGTTCCCGCTGGGTCCCTCGTTGTCTAACCGAACACCATAAAGAGCAAAGGAGAACCATCTGTGCGAAATTGCTTGCTCGTCATGTGGCTGAGGGTGACAATTTCTTGTCAAAGATTGTTACAGGCGATGAAACATGGGTTCATCACTTCGAACCTGAAACAAAACGGCAATCAATGGACTGGCGCCACACCCACTCCCCTACCAAGAAAAGGTTTAAAGCCATACCCTCAGCCGGTATAGTCATGGTTACAGTCTTCTGGGACGCTGAAGGGGCTATTCTGTTCGATGTCCTTCCCCATGGTCAAACGATCATCTCTGAAGTGTATTGTGCTACTCTTCAGAAATTGAAGAAACGACTTCAGCGAGTTCGTAGGCACAAAAATCTGAACGAACTTCTCCTTCTTCATGACAACGCAAGACCTCACACAAGTCTTCGCACCCGAGAGGAGCTCACAAAACTTCAGTGGACTGTACTTCCTCATGCACCCTACAGGCCCGATCTCGCACCGTCGGATTTCCATATGTTTGGCCCAATGAAGGACGCAATCCGTGGGAGGCACTACGCGGATGATGAAGAAATTATTGATGCAGTACGACATTGGCTCCGACATCGACCAGTGGAATGGTACCGTGCAGGCATACAGGCCCTCATTTCAAGGTGGCGTAAGGCCGTAGCATTGGATGGAGATTACGTTGAAAAATAGTGTTGTGTAGCTAAAAGATTGGGGAATAACCTGATGTATTTCAATGCTGAATAAAACAACTCCTGTTTCAGAAAAAAAAATGTGTTGCATTACTTATTGAACTGCCATCGTACTTTTTTACGCTGACACCCTTTCTACAAAATGAGGAAACTTCAGTGTCAGGAATGACATTTTAACGTTTTGTTTCTGTACTACTAACTGTATTCACAACACCGCAGACAGCACCCGCATAGGCCTCTGAATACACCTGCGAAATTGGTTCAGGAGACATGACGTCAGAAAAGCTGAGATGCGCGAAAAACTAGCTTTTCTAAAAGCTGATCGCAAATGTTTCAATCCATAAGGAATCGAATGTGAGGTATTACTGGTATTGCCCCAAACACTTATACGATGTCATTTGCTCTAGATATTCACCACTGTTTGAATACTATTGCAGTCTTTCTCTTGATTTTGTCCACAGTTAAACAGAGCAGCCATTCATTACATCAAGTGAAAAATTTAATTTTGTTCCAAGTCTTCCTGCGTTTGTTTACGATAGCTCAATAACAATACTTCCGTGTAGACATGGGCTGGCAAATAGCGGCCCGCGGATCACATGCAGCCCGCTAAGGGTAGTTCTGTGGCCCGCCAACAGCGTCAGAAAAATTCGCCTCGAACAGAGATTTCCTTCCCGTGTGAGACCGAAGAACACTAGGACTGTCAAGTCAGTGCATGTGCGGGGTAGAGCTCTTACGGGTGACCTGATTTATCTCCAGATACAAATTTCCAACTTTAGTGAAACCGTGAAAGCTCCCAAAAAAACATAAAACCAATTATGAATGTCGCGTTTTTAAACAAAAATGCACAAACATACATTTCTTTATTTATACAGGAAACAAAGCGATGTGTTTATTGTGTCGTGAAACGATTGCCGTCTTTGAAGAGTACGAGGTGCCATCCAAAATTTTCGGGACTGGTGCTGCCATCTGCTGAAAATCTTACCTTTGGAGTAATGGTCACCATCACCCTCGAAGTAGTTCCCATCCACACCTACACACCGGTCCCAGCGTTTCTGCCACTGGTCAAACGTTTTCTGGACGGACGTTCTTTGAGGGTGTTTATCACCGCCAGCGATGTTTCTTGAATTCTCTCCAGAGTGTTTCCAGAATGCGATTTTCACTCTGCAGCGGAGTGTGCGCTGATATGAATCTTCCTGGCAGATTGAAACTGTGTGCCCGACCGAGACTCGAACTCGGGACCTTTGCCTTTCGCGGGCAAGTGCTCTACCATCTGAGCTACCGAAGCACGACTCACGCCCCGGTACTCACAGCTTTCATATCAGCGCACACTCCGCTGCGGAGTGAAAATCTCATTCTGGAAACATCCCCCAGGCTGTGGCTACGCCATGTCTCCGCAATATCCTTTGTTTCAGGAGTGCTAGTTCTGCAAGGTTCGCAGGAGAGCTTCTGTAAAGTTTGGAAGGTAGGAGACGAGGTACTGGCAGAAGTAAAGCTGTGAGTACCGGGCGTGAGTCGTGCTTCGGTAGCTCGGTTGGTAGAGCACTTGCCCGCGAAAGGCAAAGGTCCCGAGTTCGAGTCTCGGTCGGGCACACAGTTTCAATCTGCCAGGAAGCCTCTGTAGAGTGTCGAACCGACGACCTTTCAACTTAAGTTCCAGTTTTGGGAATAGCGCAAAGTTGCAAGGTGCCAAATCTGGCGAGTACGGTGGGTGGGATACAACCGCCATGTTGTTTTTTGCCAATAAGGTCCTGGTGAGCAACGACGTGTGACAGGGCGCGCTGTCGTGATGCAGCAGCCAGTTCCCTTGACGCCAAAGTTCGGGCCGTCGTCGCCGCACGTTTTCAGGGAGCCGTCGCAAAACGTCACAGCAGTACGCGGAATTCACTGTTTGGTTGGGTGGGCCGAATTCTTTGTGCACAATTCCCTTGGTATCAAAGAAAACGATGATCATGGTCTTCATTTTGCTCTTCACCTGTCTCGCTTTTTCGGGTCTTGGAGAGCCCGGGCTCTTCCACTGGGACGGTTATTGCTTCGTCTCTGGATCATAACTGTAAATCCAGCTCTCGACGCCGATGATAACGCCTGACAAAAAGACAGAATTTGATACACACGCGCTGTTCTGTTCGTGGATCCATCGTAAAATCGCCACACACCAAACAGAGAGTATTACAGAAATCACTGTGGGCACGCAACACGACAACCGAGCTGAAAACCACTCAGCACACTGACACATCAGATATGTAGCTCTCGCCACTTAGCCGTGCAACGATCTACTACTCCTACTTTCCATATGGCAGCACCAGTTCCAAAAATTTTGGACTCCACTTCGTATTCTACAATTAGAAACGCCATTATAAAACTAAACAAAGTGAGTTAGGCTCCAATCTCTCAAAGGAAAAATTGAAAATAAAAGCTACGGCGTGTGTGAAAAGGCTGAAGAAGTTCCCAACTTTATCTACAACACTTCAAAATACAGCTACAAAAGCAAGTTTCATGGTAGCCTGTAACCTTACTAAACGCAAGACAATGGATGAGAGCACAGATAACGAAGACACAGCACAATTATTCCTCTTTATCCTTGGCATTAATGAAAATTTTCTCATCATAGAGAAATTACTTGGTATTAACGAAACAAACAGTGGTCAGGACTTGCTTTAGTGTGCTCTGAATTGCGTAGTGAGAAGTGGTTCGTCCTGGAAAAAAAATGGCAAACATTACAACAGATAGAGCCAGAGCTCTCAATGCGAAAAATATATGTACCTTTAAGTTCTTTTTTTTTTTAAATGCAAATTACAAGCACAAGACATAGATAGTGATATCTTGTCATTTCGTTCCATTTAGCATCAGGAAAGTCTTTTTAATGCTGCACTGAACTTAAAGCAAGTGGTAGATCGTACTGCCAGTGTGGCACGCCACCACTCCGACAGTTCAAATATTTTCTTGATAGTTCGAGGGCAGAGTATGGAGACGTACTCTATTACAGCAGTGTGAGGTATATGAATCTTGGCAAAGTGATAAAAAGGATCCAGGCATTGCAGAAAGAAATTCTCTTACTTTTGGACTCGAAGGAGATGTCTCATCATTTTCTTACAAAAATGTACTCATGTTCAGAAAAAGCAGAACATCTTGAACGACTAGAAATTGAACGCCCGTATTCACAAGACCAGTACATTAGTATGTTCTGCAGAAATTATTAGTATTTCAACCATTTCGATTAGCGTGTTCAAGATCGCGGCGCAACGTCACTTACCGGTAAACTGTGCCTGCGGCTCCCGTTTTCGCTATAAACTAAAGGTAACGGGTCAGTGTGACTTCAACAAATGTGCAGGATAAGTCGCAGACGTATGAGCAATCGGTACTGTCAAGTTGGTAAGATGGAAAGAGGGCGCATTATTGGCATGGGCGAATGTGATGCATCCATCCGGGAAATTGTTGCTCTTGTGGGACGAAGTGTTTCGGCAGTGCATCGGGTGTGTGTAGACTGGTTCACGGAAGGCAGTAGAATACGATGAGATGGGTCATATCGCACCACCCGTACCATCCCCCGAGAAGATCGACACCTCATCCGAATGGCATCACAGGACAGATCTGCGTCGTTCAAATGGTTCAAATGGCTCTGAGCACTATGGGACTTAATATCTGAGGTCAAGAGTCCCCTAGAACTACTTAAACCTAACTAACCTAAGGACATCACACACATCCATGCCCGAGGCAGGTTTCGAACCTGCGACCGTAGCGGTCGCGCGGTTCCGGACTGAAGCGCCTAGAACCGCTCGTCCACAGCGGCCGGCTCTGCGTCCTTCTCAGCTTTGGTGCAACAGTGTAACAAAGCGCACACTACAAGGACTGACAGACCATAGCCGTTTATTACGCCATGGGTTACGTTCGCGTCGCCCTGTTCTCCGCCTACCTTTGACGAACGTGCAGAAACATGCTAGACGGAAATGGTATATGGAACGACATCACTGGGGAGAGGAATGGCTTCAGGTAGTGGTTTCGGACGAACCCAGGTACTGTTTGTTTGAAAATGATGGCGGCATTTTGGTTCGCCGCAGACAGGGGGAGTGACATCACAGTGGCTGCATTCGCACAAGACATACAGCACCAAATCAAGGCGTTAAGGTGTGTAGCGCTATTGGGTGCAATCGCAAATCCCTGTTGGTACATGTCCAGGATACTGTGACCAGTATGTCCTACGTGAATGACATACTGCGACCCGCAGCCATATCCTGTCTGCACAACGTCCCAGACCCTATTTTTCAGCAAGACAACGCACGACCACACGTCGGTGCACGAACTCGTTTCTTCTTGGTGTCACATGATGTCAACTTTTGTCCTAGACCTCCAGGTCACCAGACTTGTCGCCAATCGAAAATGTGTGGGATATGGTGAAATGAAGGGTGCAGCTCTGTGACGCATGGCCACCCACCACAGATGAAGTTTGGAACCAGGTGAATGTAGCGTGGAAAGCTATACCATTAACGTGAATTATACGTGTTAATGCCATCACGCATGGAACAAGTTATCAGGACCCATATCGGACTCTGTGCATTCTAGGAAACAGGACACATACTGAACCGTTGTGGCTGAAATGCTAATCATTTCTTCAGAACATATTAACGTACATGTGCTGTGAATAAAAACGTCCTATCTCTAGTCAAGGCGTTCTGTTTTTTCTGTACATGACTGTAGTACGTCTGGAGCGGAGGTATGAGAGATGATAGCTGCAGCTGATATATTTGAGAAACTGAATGAAAAATATGACACTGCAGGGAAAGGAGTTGTTTACACATGAAATGTGGAAGCATGTAAAATCATTCAAAGCAAAAGTAGGTTGTCATTTTTTCCGTTTACTACATGTATTTACTAGGCAAGAAAGGGGAAGGAAGATTTTTCGTTTTCCTTTATTAGGAAAACAGTAAGTGCCTGAAGGTGTTTCTGCTCAGGTTAGGGATCATCTGCAGAGTATGGAGGATGAGGTCACGAGATTATTTCAGGACTTAAAAATAATTGAGCCTCAATTCAATTTGTTCTCTTGTCCCATCATTGCTGATATTAGTATAGAGGCTGTAGCCTGAACAAATGGCTCTGAGCACTATGGGACTTAACATCTATGGTCATCAGTCCCCTAGAACTTATAACTACTTAAACCTAACTAACCTAAGGACATCACACAACACCCAGTCATCACGAGGTAGAGAAAATCCCTGACCCCGCCGGGAATCGAACCCGGGAACCGAGAACGCTACCGCACGACCACGAGCTGCGGACCAGCCTGAACATATTGACATGCAGTCATATCACACTCTGAAAGAAATGTTTATTGCTGTGACACTAGTAGACTTTTAGAGATCTTTGCTGAAAAATTTCCATGTGTGAAGAAGTTTCCTGGGAAGATCGGCCTACAAATTAAATATGCTTGCAGCTATAGATAATATGAAATTAGCACAATGAATAAACTTAATAAAACTGCCACTATTTTATTTTATTTATATTTATTGATTTTTATGGTACAATTTATATTTTTCATAGAATAAAAAGTTAACTAATGAATGCAATCTTTTTAGAAGGTATGATCCTTCACTAACTTCCACTTCCACAAGATCACCGCCAAGCCACAATTGTTGTGTATGACTTTGTACACAGTGGTAAGGAAAGGTGGGATACAGAATGAGCAGACACAGTCGTCGTAGGAAAGCTGGACAGAAGCGGAAATGATTAGCGAACCAGACAGCACAACATACAAAATGGTTCAAATGGCTCTGAGCACTATGGGACCTAACTTATGAGGTCATCAGTCCCCTAGAACTTAGAACTACTTAAACCTAACTAACCTACGGACATCACACACATCCATGCCCGAGGCAGGATTCGAACCTGCGACCGTAGCGGTCGCGCAGTTCCAGACTGTAGCGCCTAGAACCGCTCGGCCACACCGGCCGGTCACAACATACAGAAGATTTACTTAACTTGTATTTCTCCGAGCTTACGAAGACTCAGTGACAAAAAATAAGTCCATTTCTTAATGTCAACAAGGAAGAGTCTGTCTTTGCTGAAGCATGAACGATGATGTCAGTGCAGCATCTAGGCAGTGCCTGTTTACTCATATAGCGTAGTGGCTCCATGCGCAAGCAGACTGGTCAGCTGCCGCTGGCCATTGTATATGAGATGTCATCGATGAATCCCTAACCGTGCGTGGTGGCCACGCGGTTTGAGGCGCCATGTCACGGATTGCGCGACCCCTCCCGCCGGAGGTTAGAATCCTCCCTCGGGCACGGGTTTGAGTGTTGTTCTTAGCATAAGTTAGTTCAAGTAGTGTGTAAGTCTAGGGACCGATGACCTCAGCGGCCGGCCGGGGTGGCCGAGCGGTTCTAGGCGCTACAGTCTGGAACCGCGCGACTGCTACGGTCGCAGGTTCGAATCCTGCCTCGGGCATGGATGTGTGTGATGTCCTTAGGTTAGTTAGGTTTAAGTAGTTCTAAGTTCTAGGGGACTGATAACCTCAGAAGTTAAGTCCCATAGTGCTCAGAGCCATTTTTTTGATCACCTCAGCAATTCGGTCCCTTAGAAATTCACACACATTTGAACATTTTTTGAATCCCTAGAGTTTGTACACGGTGGAAAAAATCACAATGTATATATATTTCCTTTGTGTCTATTAAACAATTAGATGTCCGAATGGGGTCTACAGAAAGGCAAGAAAACAGTTATAATGCAGCAGTAGCAGATGTTTTCAAACAGAAATAAACTGAGGAGGAAATTCTGAAGACAAAAATTTTATACAGGTTTATACGGCCACAAAATTGTTAGTATTTGACCAAAAACATTTCGCTAAAAGCCTAAGCTTTTAAAAGTAATGAGGCATCCACGCCTGCCCGGTTAGCGGCGCGGTCTATCGCACGGCTTTCTGGGTGGGAGGGAGCGCCTGGCCACCGGCACGAATCCGCCCGGCGGACTTGTGTCGAGGTCTGGTGAGCCGACCAGTCTGTGGATGGTTTTTAGGCGGTTTTTCACCTGCCTCGGCGAATAGGAGCTGGTCCCCCTTATTCCGCCTCAGCTACACTATGCCGGCGATTGCTGCGCAAGCAAGTTTTACATGTACACGTACACCAACATTACTCTACCATCCAAACATAGTGGTTACACTTGTCTGGTGTGAGATGTTTCCTGGGGGAGTCCACCGGGGGTCGAAACGCACAATAACCCTTAAAGAGTGGTTCAGTGTGGCGCAGCGGGAGGGGGGACGGGGGAGGGAAGTGGGCTGCGGTAGTCGTCGTGTGGTTGTGGACCACTGCAGCTGCTCCGGGGACGGAGCCTCTTCGTCGTTTCTAGGCCCCCGGTTAACATACAATACAATACAACACAATGAGGGATCCACACAGTGTTTAAGCGAGGCTGCAGGAGACCACAGCTCGCGCGCTCCAATTTTCCTACCTCCTTCCACTCCAC
This sequence comes from Schistocerca piceifrons, assembly GCF_021461385.2. Classification (NCBI taxonomy): domain Eukaryota; kingdom Metazoa; phylum Arthropoda; class Insecta; order Orthoptera; family Acrididae; genus Schistocerca; species Schistocerca piceifrons. The sequence continues at coordinate 199,710,273 of NC_060138.1, read as the reverse complement.
CCCCAACCGACGCAGGAGCAAGCGCCACACGGTGTTCACACATCATGCAGCACGCCGAAAAGCCAGAATGCACACCTGGCCTTAATGCGACAATCAGTTTTTCTCAGGAACGAAAAAGCGTCCGTTTCTGCGTAGCGGTGAACTGCGAGCGATAGGCGGAAGAGATACATCGCGTGTGGTCGCGCGCTGTGCGGCTGTGTTTCGCAGAAGCGCCGTCGTCCCTCGGGAACGGGAGCACCCTTCCAGGAAGCGAGCGTCCAAACAACGCGGCCTTGTAACTCTCGTCTGGGCCGTAGCTCCCACAGGCAACTTGTTTGATCTCAGGACGATGTACCGCCTGTTATTGCTACGAATTCCATACTAACCGACAGAAAAGGGCTCGATGTTTGTAAACAAAACCGACGTCTTTAGTGAGCGTAATAGTACAGTTTTAACTTCACCCAAAATTCTCTTTGGTATTGAATCTGAACATTTGAGTGTTTAATAAAGATCCATCCAGTTTCGCAAGATTGTACACGATCTGATCAACAGTATTGTGAAATACAGACGGTAGCAGAGCCAGGATGGGGAAGGTGTAGGCACATTTATTTGGTCCAAGCCTTGTTGACACAAATGTATTATTTAAGATAATTGGTTATTCATCCAAGTTAATACAATTAACAGTTTAAAAGGAAATTTTAGCAATGAAAAACTTTTTTTAAAAACATTCTCTAGAAGAACATGCAGCCCCACTCTGAAACATTACATAAAGGTACTGTTAGTAAAGGTATATTATACATCGTACAATAGCGCAACATGTACAAATATTAACAATTACACCAGAAAAATATTGAACTTGTGATTTTTACTACATGTAAATCAAACCTAAAAAAATCCATTTTTGGCAAGAATGCAACAAATTCCCTACTGCCTGCTAAAAAAAAAAAAAAAATATGTGGCAATGATAATCAGTTTTTTCTTAACCTCCTGTTTTCACTTAAGATTACGTAAACCCTACACAAATGTCAATATCATGTGAGATCAGTTCACCTTTCGTGACAAATACACAAAATTTCTAAATCATTTTATATCAGTTAAGTAAGCTACAAGACAGAAATAACATTACTGACTGGTGACATGAGTAAACACTGTCAAGTTTTCAATTTCACGACGGTTGTGTTATCTAGCAAATTTTCATTTAAATACTCCCCCCCACGTGTTCCAAAATCAGTTCAACCAGTCTCGAGAAGAAACACAACTTAATACACAAATATGGCAATATCAAGAAATAAATGGGTTTATCCCAAGCAATATTAGTAGAATTAGGAAATTTGCAATTTAAACGCACCAATTTTAACAAAGTCTAATGTAATAATGATTTGGACAGAACTTTCATAAAATGATCGATGATAGTGGATACCTTGACATACACTATGAAACAAATTATTCACAGTAGACTCCTGGCACATGATGATATTCTCTGAAGTATTTCAAATCACAAAATGTTGGCTACAAGTACCAACCCCATAATAAGGTAATGATCATGAAATATAATAAAAGTATATGAAAATTTCGGCCTTAGCCAGGTGACGAGAACCACACCAATGCAGTTTCCTGTTACACTCGAGTGCTAGGCTCAACAAACAACAGCTGGTCATGGAGAGCCACGCTAAGCAAGCGAGCATTCCGTCCTCCCCACATGCTCGCAAACAGCCACACTCGTCGCAGTCCTTAATCGGCAGGCACCAGTTGACTCCCCGCCGCTTCCGCCTTGTCGCCATATACCGACCGAGCCGTCCTCCCAGAACCGTTGCATCGCGCACCAGCGCCAACAGCGCTCAGCGATTACGCCCCCTATCGCTGCCGCGAAAACAAGTGAAATAATCTCGCGGGTAAATCAAAAATGCTGAGCCCTGACATGGCTCAAGTATCAACACGTCTATAAGTGGAGTTTTAATATGGGGTGTGTGCACTTCACCTTTATGAAGTCTTGAACTCTGCTGGGGACACTTTCAGTGGAGGTGACAGAATATCTGTAGAGTAATGGCGAAATCATAGAGGGTACTGAAGTTGGACGCTAGGGTCTGGAGCGAAGTCGCCGTTCTAACTCATCCCAGAGGTATTCCACTATTTCAGGCGGGGTCGATAGGCAGGTCAGTCCATTTCTGGAATGTTACAACCTTCAATAAATTGCCTCAGAAATCCTGCCCTACAGTTGGGTGCACTGTTATGCTAATGCAAACCCTTCTGTGCAGAGTGCAAACTGCTGTAAAATGGGTCCATATCGATGATAAAATCTTCTTGGGTTGACAGCCGAGTCAATGCGTTGTTCTCCAGGAACGTTTCAGCAACGTTTCTTACTTGCCATCTTCAGGCGAAGACTTCGCCTGAAAATGGAAGACTTCGCCTGAAGATGGCAAGTAATAAACTTGCTGAAACGTTGCTGGAGAACAACATATTGACTCGGCTGTCAACCCGAAAAGATTTTATCATCGAGATTCGCCGAGAAAGCCTGCATTCTCATCCGCATTTAGCAGTTCCTTCAGCGCAGTAGGGCAGGCCTAATGTAACCACTAAAAACACTCCTACATCGTCTAGAACATTTCCTTTGTACTTCATTGTTCGTACAACACGCGATGGCAGGTATTGTTCTCCAGTCATTCACAATCCCAAATCCTTCCATCGGTTTACCACGGGGTGTCGCGTGATTCATCACTCCAAACAATTCAATACAGTTTGGTGTACAATGTGTTCATATATTCCGCATTTAGTGGTTTCTTAAGCACATTAAGACAAGCACATTGTAACCACTAAACACATTCCATTAAAAACTAAAACTAAACTCCTCCCGAACAGGCTATGGAGACCCAACGGTACCGACCGGCCGCCGTGTCATCCGCAGGCCATAGGCGTCACTGGATGCTGATATGGAGGGGCATATGGTCAGCAAACCGCTCTCCCGGCTATATGTCAGTTTCTGAGACCGGAGCCGCTACTTCTCAATCAAGTAGCTCCTCAGTTTGCTTCACAAGGGCTGAGTGTACCGCACCCAGCTAGCCAACAGCGCTCGGCAGACCGGATGGTCACCCATCCAAGTGCTAGACAAGCCCGACAGCGCTTAACTTCGGTGCAACAGGTCTACTAAACAGACTGCTTACACCACACATGTCCGCCCTATTCTGGAGTATTGGTATGACGTGTAGGGTCCGCAACAGATGGGACTGACGAATGACATCGAAAAAGTACAAAGTAGGACGGCTCGTTTTGTATTATAGCCAAATATGGGAGATAGTGCCACACACATGATACGTGAATTGGAGTGGCAATCACTTAAACAAAGGCGTTTTTCGTTGCGATGGGATCTTCTCATGAAATTTCAAACAGCAGTTTTCTCCTCCGATTGCGGAAACATTCTGTTGGCACCCACCTGAATACCGTCGCCACTTACTCCCACAACCAAGCCCACTTCACCTTCACCAGCCTCGTTCTGCCTTCAGAAGGCCATTACTGACGCCGTGGAGGTCCATGTTCCTACTAAAACGATCCACCCCCACCGCCCCATTCTCCCTCCGCAGGCTGTCGTCCTCCTCCACGAATCCCACCACCTGTATTGACAGGAATAACCTCCAACGCCACTGGCAAATACAGCAACACGTACGGAACCTTATTATAGGAAAAATTGCCAGGACTGGCGCCAGACCTGTAACAACGCCACCCTCCCTATAAACTCCTCCAAGTACTGGTCCACCTTCGATCACCTTACTGGTTCCCATTCTGCACCCCATTAGCCCCTACTCCATAATGACCGCTGCCTTCCCGACAACCTCTGCAGGCCAATCAATTCGCTTCCCGCCTTTCTGAAGACTCCTCTGTCCCTCATGATACCCACCAGCCACGCGGGATTAGCCGTGCAGTCTAAGGCGCTGCAGTAATGGACTGTGGCGCTGGTCCCGTCAGGGGTTGGAGTCCTCCCTCGGGCATGGGTGTGTATGTTTGTCCTTAGGATAATTTAGGTTAAGTAGTGTATAACTTAGGGACTGATGACTTTAGCAGTTAAGTCCCATAAGATTTCACACACATTTTAACATTTTGATGCCCACCATCATGGAATGTGTCAATACCTCGGTCACTCCACTTGCTCCTAGTTTCCAGTACTTGGGGCAGTTGCCACCCTCTGATATCATCACTCCCACCACAGCACAAGACATTAAACTTGTCCTATGGTCAAAACGCACCATGGTCCCTAGTCACGACTGTGTCACCTACTGCCACCTTAGAGAATGCCCCTTCTCCATTCTGACTGTCCATGCCAATTTATACAACATCATCCTCTCTACCGGCTTCTACCCTGACCTGTGGAAGACTTCCTGCATACTCTTGTTCCTCAAAGCCAACAAACTCCCCTCCTTCGTCTCTTCAAATGTCCCCTCACTCTCACCTCTGTCTTCAGCAAGGTCTTCAAATCCATCCTCTCTCTCTCGTATCCATCAGCAGCTTAATTAACACCACCTCCTCCTCCTTACCCAGTGTGGCTTCCGACACTCCTTCTCCACTGAAGACCAACTCTTTAACCTAGTCCACCTTCTCTCCCTCCAGCTTAACTCCCATTGCTCTGCTATTTTTGTTTCCCTCGATCCCCAAAATGCCTACGACCGCATATGGCAGCCTGGTCTCCTCTTTCAACTCCAAACCTATCCCCGGCCTATCAATTTTTTCCATCTGGTCGCTTCCTTCCTCTTATGTCGTCCTTCCTATGTGACTCTCCATGAAACCAACTCCTGTTTCTTTTCTCCCACTGCTGGCATCCCCCAGAGCTCCGTCCTCTCCCCTCTATCTCCTGTACGCCACCGACATGCCCAAGCCACCCACCGACATGCCCAAGCCACCCCGACCTGTCCACCTCCTCCAATATGCTGATGACATCACCTTACTGCCTCTCTATCTTATCCTTCAACAGTCTCAATGCAACCTCCAAACCCACCTTGACAAGTTCACCACCTGGTGTAACCAGTGGTTCCTTCATATCTACCACTCCAAAACCCAGGCAATCATCATAGGCTGCACCACCCACTCCTTTCTACCTAGCTGTTTATGGTCATCCAATCAAGCTCACCCCCACCCTGAGATACCTTGGCCTCACCCTCGACCATCACCTCACCTGGACCCCTCATCTCCTGACCATCCAGCAGAAAGCCCATTCCCACCTCCACCTCCTGAAACTCCTGTCTGGCCACACATGAGGTTTGCATCCTTCCACCATCATCCACACCTACAAATCCCTCATCCGCCCTATCCTCTGTTATGCCAATGTTGCCTGGATCTCTGCCCCCCCTCCCCACTTTTATAAGGGCCACAAAATCCTAGAACACCTTGCACTCTGCCTTGCCTTCCATATCCACCTTACTTACCCCACACGACTCCTATATGACCTCATCTCCTTCCCCCACCTCCTCCTTTTCCTCCAACATCTCCACATTCTTTACACTGTCTGCAGACTTAATCCCCCTCACTCCCTGCTTTCCTCCTTCCTCTCCACCCCCCACCTGTTGCCATGCCTCTATCGCTGTATCCCTCCCTCTCTCCACCTCCACACCCTCCATCTCCTTCATCAGGGCAATTTCCAGTATCTCCTCCTCCCGGATGTTGAACTTCGCTGTGACATCTACCCTTCCTTCCAACTGTAACCTGGTCTTGTTCCCACCCTTCCCAGGGCCCCACTTTTCCTCTTGCCTTCTTCTCCCAGAGCGGATTTTCCTCCTTCCCCCCTGAGTACCTGCACCCCCTCCTCGACTGTTTCCCTCCCACATCCTTCCCTCTCTGGCCCTCTTTGGAGAGCCCCTCGCCCGTCTCCCCCTGTCTCTCCCCCTCTCCTCCCCTCCCTCCCTTCTTCCCTTCTCGCTCGCCTATGTGCCCCTTGCAGATCCTTTGTTAACTCATTGTCATCAGTGTGCTGCGTTAGTGTTGTGTTTGGTGCTGTTCTCCTGTGCATCAAGAGTTGTGATTTTAATTGGGTACTGGACTTGTACATAGTGTTACTGTCAGTGATTGTTATGTGCTACACCATCCGTCCATACTTTTATGCTCCGGTCATAATTCTCCTTGTGTTCTTTAATTGTCCCAGTGTGTGATTCTTTCGTGTGTGCTACTTTTTTACAGCTGCCCCTCTTTTCGTCTGTCCTCTTCCTTATTGTTGTCCCATTTTATGTATATGTAAGCCATATTTTCTCCTTTCTGTTATTTAAAATGTCTTCTATTGCATAATTACCATCTTTCGGCTGAAGAGCAGCGCATATGCTGCTGCCAGCAGCATATGCAGCAACGGTTAGGTAGAAATCATGGAGATGAAAGGAGTAGGTGGTGCAGCCTATGATGATTGCCTGGGTTTTGGAGTGCACTGAAATACAATAAAGGAAAAAAAACTACGGTTTGGCCATGAGATTGTTACATTTCGGTGCGTGTTCCACGAGTACGAAGGATTCGGTGTTAGATCAACTTACGACAGCGGCAGCACCTGAGCTAGCAGCAACAGCAATTTGAAGAATAACAGCAGTAGTTAGTTTTACGATATTGCAGTGCCTGTGGTATTTCGAATTAAGATACAAAGTTCCTTCCGACATGCATGTACGAGTACAGATTGTAGACACAAGGTTGACGACATATGGAACTTTGCATCTGGCCGCAGGTCGTGCTCGGATAGCCAAATGTAAGGCGACCGCTCGCGATAAGCGGGAAATCCGGGTTCGAGTCCCGGTCAGGCACAAATTTTCGTAGTTATTCCTTTCTACAGCTGATGGTCGTCCATATTCGCAACTGCGAGTGCTTTTCGTATATTTCATACTTTTAGTTTTGCTACATCAGTTGGTTACGAATCCACACAATACCGTTGGCCCTCCACACGTCCCCTCTCCACGCCCGACAGCTCCCCTCAGCTTTCCACCGTTCCAGGGAGCGAAAGAAGGTAGGGACTCGCACGTTCACCGCTCGCAGCAACATTTCGCAGCGTTTCAGGCAGAGGACCAATCATTACAAAAGTCTTTCTTCTTGTACTAGATTGAGCCTGAAACATTTCAATTGCTTCGAAAACTTGCTCCGTTAAAGGACCCAGCTGCGTTGTCGTTTTCTGAATTACGTATGTCAGTTTCCCAGCTTTTACACTCCTGGAAATGGAAAAAAGAACACATTGACACCGGTGTGTCAGACCCACCATACTTGCTCCGGACACTGCGAGAGGGCTGTACAAGCAATGATCACACGCACGGCACAGCGGACACACCAGGAACCGCGGTGTTGGCCGTCGAATGGCGCTAGCTGCGCAGCATTTGTGCACCGCCGCCGTCAGTGTCAGCCAGTTTGCCGTGGCATACGGAGGTCCATCGCAGTCTGTAACACTGGTAGCATGCCGCGACAGCGTGGACGTGAACCGTATGTGCAGTTGACGGACTTTGAGCGAGGGCGTATAGTGGGCATGCGGGAGGCCGGGTGGACGTACCGCCGAATTGCTCAACACGTGGGGCGTGAGGTCTCCACAGTACATCGATGTTGTCGCCAGTGGTCGGCGGAAGGTGCACGTGCCCGTCGACCTGGGACCGGACCGCAGCGACGCACGGATGCACGCCAAGACCGTAGGATCCTACGCAGTGCCGTAGGGGACCGCACCGCCACTTCCCAGCAAATTAGGGACACTGTTGCTCCTGGGGTATCGGCGAGGACCATTCGCAACCGTCTCCATGAAGCTGGGCTACGGTCCCGCACACCGTTAGGCCGTCTTCCGCTCACGCCCCAACATCGTGCAGCCCGCCTCCAGTGGTGTCGCGACAGGCGTGAATGGAGGGACGAATGGAGACGTGTCGTCTTCAGCGATGAGAGTCGCTTCTGCCTTGGTGCCAATGATGGTCGTATGCGTGTTTGGCGCCGTGCAGGTGAGCGCCACAATCAGGACTGCATACGACCGAGGCACACAGGGCCAACACCCGGCATCAAGGTGTGGGGAGCGATCTCCTACACTGGCCGTACACCACTGGTGATCGTCGAGGGGACGCTGAATAGTGCACGGTACATCCAAACCGTCATCGAACCCATCGTTCTACCATTCCTAGACCGGCAAGGGAACTTGCTGTTCCAACAGGACAATGCACGTCCGCATGTATCCCGTGCCACCCAACGTGCTCTAGAAGGTGTAAGTCAACTACCCTGGCCAGCAAGATCCCCGGATCTGTCCCCCATTGAGCATGTTTGGGACTGGATGAAGCGTCGTCTCATGCGGTCTGCACGTCCAGCACGAACGCTGGTCCAACTGAGGCGCCAGGTGGAAATGGCATGGCAAGCCGTTCCACAGGACTACATCCAGCATCTCTACGATCGTCTCCATGGGAGAATAGCAGCCTGCATTGCTGCGAAAGGTGGATATACACTGTACTAGTGCCGACATTGTGCATGCTCTGTTGCCTGTGTCTATGTGCCTGTGGTTCTGTCAGTGTGATCATGTGATGTATCTGACCCCAGGAATGTGTCAATAAAGTTTCCCCTTCCTGGGACAATGAATTCACGGTGTTCTTATTTCAATTTCCAGGAGTGTATTATCTTCAGCAAACCCACGCCGTTTCAGCAGCAGCAAAAGAAACTGGACCAGTCCTATCAGGTGTCACTGGCCGCTCTCTGCAGTTTAAGCAGGAAATGTAAATTTATTTGCGCCCGTTGTCAACATCCCTATGCAGACGCTTTGATACGAGATGTAGTTGCTTGAGACAGAGAGGTAGGTTGCGAGGCTTTGTATTTAAAAGATCTGATAGTGGTGGAGGTTTTGGTTATGGCTCAGGCGTTTGAGGTGTCTCAGGTTGCGACGCAACAGTCTGACGACGTCTTAGACATCGCGGTGGCGAGTGCATTTCCGCAGCAAAAGCGTCGCTCAGCGACTCGCTCATCGTGCTCACCGGCTTCGCGCTGTTCGCAGTCGAACGGTGCCCCCTTTCGACGCCGTTTCCCCTAGTGTCCTGATGGTTTCCGTGTGCACGCCCGTATTTGCTGCGCGCACCGGTAGGCAGTCATAAACAAGACCACGTGGCAGCTGTTTGCTGTGGCTGCCTGTACAGTAAGCCTCGGTCGCGAACGTGGAGTTTGCGCACGAACACGGCCCGGAGCCCAACGTTACCAGAAAGATCTACACTGTGTGATCAAAAGTATCCGGACACACCCAAAAACATACGTTTTTCATGTTAGGTGCATTGTGCTGCCACCCATTGCCCGGTACTCGATATCAGCGACCTCAGTAGTCATTACACATCGTGAGAGAGGGCGCTCCGTGGAACTCACGGACTTCGAACGTGGTCAGGTGATTGGGTGTCATACGCCAGTACGGGAGGTTTCCACACTCCTAAACATCCCTAGGCCCACTGTTTCCGATGCGACAGTGAAGTGGAAACGTGAAGGCACACGTACAGCACAGAAGCGCACAGGCCGACCTCGTCTGTTGACTGACAGAGACCGCCGACATTTGGAGAGGGTCCTATTGTCTAATAGGCAGACATCACACAGATATTTCAACCTGCATCAGGATCCACTGCAAGTATTATGACAGTTAGGTGGGAGGTGGGAAAACTTGGATTTCATGGTCGAGCGGTTGCTCATAAGCCACACATCACGCCGGTAAATGCCAAACGAAGCCTCGATTGGTGTAAGGAGCGTACACATTGGACGATTGAACAGTGGAAAAACGTTGTGTGGAGTGACGAATCACGGTACACAATGTGGCAATCCGATAGCAGACTGCGCGTATGGAGAATGCCCGGTCAACTGCCAGCACGTGTAGAGCCAACAGTAAAATTCGGAGGCGGTGGTGTTACGGTGTGGTCGTGTTTTACATGTAGGGGACTTGCATCCCTTATTGTTTTGAGTGGCACTATCACAGCACAGGCCTACATTGGTGTTTTAAGCGCCTTCTTGCTTTCCATTGTTGAAGAGCAATTCGGGGATGGCGACTGCATCTTTCAACACGATTGAGCACCATTTCGTAATGCACGGCCTGTGGCGGAGTGGTTACATGACAATAACATCCTGACCTCAATCCAACAGAACACCTTTGGTCTGTTTCGGAACGCCGACTTCGTGCCAAGTCTCACCGACCGACATCGATACCTATCCTCTGTGCAGCACTCCGTGAAGAATTGTCTGATATTTCGCAAGAAAACTTCCAGCATCTGACTGAACGTATGCCTGCCAGAGTGGAAGCTGTCATCAAAGCTATGAGTGGACCAACACCAAATTGAATTCCAGCATTACCGATGGAGGGCGCCACGAACTTGTAAGTCTTGTTCAGCCAGGTTTCCGGATACTTTTGATCACATAGTATATATCACGCTGAGCATTCAGCTAAAGCCATTCCGTTTCTATGTCGATAACGGAAATGTTGAAACCTAATATCGCTTGGGTCGCCCAGCTCTTCCCTCATAGGCCGTCGTTTGGTCGACTATGTCTGTTTGCGACCAGTTCACGATCGACATTGTGGATCACCTTATTACGATGGCGATCACATTTTTGGCAGTCGGCAGTGCGACGTCGGAAAATATTCTTGGTCTCGATTTATTCACAGTTTTTGGATTTCATATTCAGGATTCTGTGCGTCTTCTTCCCGACTGCATTCCGTTCCGGGCAATGGAGGAGCTCTGCCGCGAGTTTGGGTCTCTGCTTTCGCCGCAGAGGACTATGAAGCTCACATCGCACTTAAACCTACGACCATTCCCAAGATTTGTGGCGCTCGGCCTATCCTGACTTGGCAGAGGCGTACCTGCAGCTTCGCCTCGATTTCGTCCAAACAAAGTTTGGTCGTTAACACTCCATTCCGGTTGCACTGGTATACGCGCCTGCCTTTTGGCATCGCGAGAGCGCCATTTTCAGAGACTTTTTGAATAGTTCACATGGGATGTGCCATGCTGCACAAACTATGTTGATGACATCATTGTCAACAGTCCCTCATGGCAAGAATATCTCACTATTCTTCGTATCCTATTCACCAAACTACAAGAGGAGGGCCTTAAGTGCACCACCACGGAATCTGAATTCTGACCAAAGTCAGTTATTACTCCAAATTTCTCACCAATGCGACGAATATCACTCATCCACTCAAAAACTAGCGTAAAAAAGTTGTTCCTTTCATTTGCTAAAAAGCTTGTCCGTCCTACATGGCCGGCCGTGGTGGCCGAGCGGTTCTAGGCGCTTCAGTCTGGAACCGCGCGAACGCTACGGTCGCAGGTTCGAATCCTGCCTCGGGCATGGATGTGTATGATGTCCTTAGGTTAGTTAGGTTTAAGTACTTCTAAGTTCTAGGGGACTGATGACCTCAGCTGTTAAGTCCCATATGCTCAGAGCCATTTGAAATTTTGCTACATGGGATTCGGGCAGTCTTGGCTCACAAAAATGCTGACGGTTCTGAATAACCTATCGCATATTCCTGCAAGACGTCGACAGCTGCACAATGCATTGTTCTCAAATCGAGAAGGAGGCTTTGGTCATTGTACACACAGTCCGAAAATTTCATATTCTCCTCTATAACAAGAAATTCCATCTAATCAACGTTCATAAGCCACTTGTGGCACTTTTCGCCCCTCATTCGCACTGACATGGCCACATGAGTACTCCAGTGTTGGGCTTTATTTTCAGTGCATATCATTATCAGCTTCACTACATATCGACAATGCAACACGCAAATCTGAACACGTTGTCTCATTTGTACATGAGACTTGACCTGGCCTTCGGCAAAATTGAGTTTGTCTGTTTCCAGATCAATGATCGTATGCAGCAAGCAGCTGATCGACTTCCAATAACGGCCATCACATAGCCGAGGCCACCCCTCGGGACCCCGCGCTCTGTCAGATGGATCAATTTTTGTGAGATGGGTGGCCCGAGGGTTTGCCTGCAAAAGTGTCTGTTCTGTTGCACAACTATTTCCTCCTCCGTCGTTGGTTGACAGTTCTCGTCAGCGTTCTCCGCCTTAGCACCGACATTGACGACCCTCTGCCGTTGTTCCTCCAGTGACCTCGTATACATGCTCTCATACAATGTGGTCACTGGGGCATGACCTGCATGAAGGCCCTTGTATAGCGATTTGTCTACTGGCCTGGCATTGATCTGGAAATTGAGGAAGTCGTTCGTGAGCGCAAACAAATGCAACGAGCAGGAGGCGGCACCAGCATGGACACACATGCTCCATGTCCAGTCAGCCGTGGAACTGCATGCACATAGACTTCACAGATCCCTTATGTAATTCCATGTTACTTATAATAGTTGATGCGCTGTCCGACTACCCCTACGACACATGCATGCACTCCACCTTGGTGGAATATATTGTGTGGGCTCTCACCCAGTTTTTCACAATTGAAGGACTGCCCCAGATGTTCATCTCTACCACAGTTCACTTCAACAGTGTTCCAGACTTTCTGGACCCACAACTGTATTACCCACATTACTTCCACTCCGTTTCACCCACAGTTGGATGGGGAGACAAGTGTATCATGCACACATTTAATCATCAGCTAAAGAAGTACTTTGCCGATTTGTTACCAGATTCAGCATTGCTAATGTTTCTCAGCACCAGCAGGATCACCTTTCTGAATAGTCAAAGCCTGGGGGAACTCCTCCATGGCCATCAGCCCAAGATGCTACTTCATCCGCTCTGCCCTGTGCCGCGACCTGATGTGCATTCACATGCTTCGCACTATGATCTGTGGGACCTGCACTGGTGACAGTGTGTGCAATGCGCAGATGGTGAAGGTCCACAGTGGACGCCAGCACGGTGCCCCTGTCCCACCTTCAGGGCCAGCTATGTGAGTCCTGACCCAACTTGTCCGTAATGTTGAGATGAGGCTGCTAGCCATGCCGGACACTTTGCATGAGTCCGACGGCAGATTCATGGACGCCTCTTTTCGGAGGCTGGGCGGCTCCTTCCCCATCCTTGCAGCTACCATATGTCACTGACGAAGGCGCATCAACTGCGTCATCACCACCTGTGGGATCTTTACGGCGCCGGGCTTACCACTGGGCTGGAGATAGCCGACCGTCCAACCTCATGACAGTGATGCTCCTTCGGCTACAGGCAAGCCGATGGAGGCGAACATTATCGACCACCAGCTGCCGTCGACCCACGCCAGGTCACCTGGGCGGACCCATGGCTTTCTTGGCCATGCCAACCCTTCGCCGGCAGGCCCTGAGGTTGGTTCTCCTCCTCTGTTGGCTAATGTCTGCGCTGCAGCTTCCCAGAGGAGGGGAGTGATGTGGCGCCATGCCCACATACGCTGCCACCATGCTACCACGAAAAGACAGTACACCGGTGGCCATCACCGGACGAGTGTTCCTACATCTACATCTACATTTATACTCCGCAAGCCACCCAACGGTGTGTGACGGAGTGCACTTTACGTGCCACTGTCATTACCTTCCTTTCCTGTTCCACTCGCGTATGGTTCGCGGGAAGAACGACTGCCGGAAAACCTCCGCGCGCGCTCGAATCTCTCTAATTTTACATTCGTGATCTCCTCGGGAGATATAAGTAGTGGAAAGCAATATATCGATACCTCATCCAGAAACGCATCGTCTCGAAACGTGGACAGCAAGCTACACCGCGATGCAAAACGCCTCTCTTGAAGAGTCTGCCACTTGAGTTTGCTAAACATCTCCGTAACGCTATCATGCTTACCAAATAACCCTGTGACGAAACGCGCCGCTGTTCTTTGGATCTTCTCTATCTCATCTGTCAAACCGACCTGGTGCGGATCCCACACTGATGAGCAATACTCAAGTATAGGCGGAACGAGTGTTTTGTAAGCCATCTCCTTTGTTGATGGACTGCATTTTCTAAGGACTCTCCCAATGAATCTCAACCTGGCAGCCGCCTTACCAACAATTAATTTTATGTGATCATTCCACTTCAAATCGTTCCGTACGTATATTCCCAGATATTTTACAGAAGTAACTGCTACCAGTGTTTGTTCCGCTATCATATAATCATACAATAAAGAATCCTTCTTTCTATGTATTCGCAATACATTACATTTGTCTATGTAAAGCGTCAGTTGCCACTCCCTGCACCAAGTGAATATCCGCTGCAGATCTTCCTGCATTTCGCTGCAATTTTCTAATGCTGCAACTTCTCTGTATACTACAGCATCATCCGCGAAAAGCCGCATGGAACTTCCGACACTATCTCTTAGGTCATTTATATATATCGTGAAAAGCAATGGTCCCACAACACTCCCCTGTGGCACGCCAGAGGTTACTTTAACGTCTGTAGACGTCTCTCCATTGAGAACAACATGCTGTGTTCTGTTTGCTAAAAACTCTTCAATCCAGCCACATACTTGGTCTGATAATCCGTAGGCTCTTACTCTGTTTATCAGGCGACAGTGCGGAACTGTATCGAACGCCTTCCGGAAGTCAAGGAAAATGGCATCCACCTGGGAGCCTGTATCTAATATTTTCTGGGTCTCATGAACAAATAAAGCGAGTTGGGTCTCACACGACCGCTGCTTCCGGAATCCATGTTGATTCCTACAGAGTAGATTGTGGGTTTCCAGAAATGACATGATATGCCAGCAAAAAACATGTTCTTAAATTCTACAACAGATCGATGTCAGAGATACAGGCCTATAGTTTTGCGCATCTGCTCGACGACCCTTCTTGAAAAACTGGGACTACCTGTGCTCTTTTCCAATCATTTGGAACCTTCCGTTCCTCTAGAGACTTGCGGTACACGGTTGTTAGAAGGGGGGGCAAGTTCTTTCGCGTACTCTGTGTAGAATCGTATTGGTATCCCGTCAGGCCCAGTGGACTTTTCTCTGTTGAGTGATTTCAGTTGCTTTTCTATTCCTTGAACACTTATTTCGATGGCAGCCATTTTTTCGTTCGTGCGAGGATTTAGAGAAGGAACTGCAGTGCGGTCTTCCTCTGTGAAACAGCTTTGGAAAAAGGTGTTTAGTATTTCAGCTTTACGCGTGTCATCCTCTGTTTCAATGCCATCATCATCCCAGAGTGTCTGGATATGCTGTTTCGATCCACTTACTGATTTAACGTAAGACCAGAACTTCCTAGGATTTTCTGTCAAGTCGGTACATAGAATTTTACTTTCAAATTCACTGAACGCTTCACGCATAGCCCTCCTTACGCTAACTTTGACATAGTTTAGCTTCTGTTTAAACTTGCAGTGAAGCTCTCTTCGCTTTCGCAGTAGTTTCCTAACTTTGTTGTTGAACCACGGTGGTTTTTTTTCCCGTCCCTCACAATTTTACTCGGCACGTACCTGTCTAAAACGCATTTTACGATTGCCTTGAACTTTTTCCATAAACACTCAACATTGTCAGTGTCGGAACAGAAATTTTCGTTTAGATCTGTTAGGTAGTCTGAAATATGCCTCCCATTACTCTTGCTAAACAGATAAACCTTCCTCCCTTTTTTATATTCCTATTTACTTCCATATTCAGGGATTCTGCAACGACCTTATGATCACTGATTCCCTGTTCTGCGCTTACAGAGTCGAAAAGTTCGGGTCTGTTTGTTATCAGTAGGTCCAAGAAGTTATCTCCAGGAGTCGGTTCTCTGTTTAATTGCTCGAGGTAATTTTCGGATAGTGCACTCAGTATAATGTCACTCGATGCTCTGTCTCTACCAGCCGTCCTAAACATCTGAGTGTCTCAGTCTATATCTGATAAATTGAAATCTCCACCTAAGACTATAACATGCTGAGGAAATTTATGTGAAATGTATTCCAGCTTTTCTCACAGTTCTTCTGCCACTAATGCTGCTGAGTCGGGAGGTCGGTAAAAGGAGCCAATTATTAACCTAGCTCGGTTGTTGTGTATAACCTCCACCCACCCTCCACAGCACCTGTGCAGCATTGCTCTCTTGTACATCAGCTGTGATAGGTGATGGTTCAACTGACAGACTTGCACAGTTATGTGTGATTGTAGGGCGAACATTGCATGTCGTCGGACTTGGCCTGGACTTGTACTCTCCAATTAACATTCTTCATGCTTGTGTAATTCTGGTGCTCAGCTCACTATCATTGTATATAATTGTGGGTTCCTGTTTTCAATAAAAAAACTTTAGATTCTAAAAGGATTACTTCCAACTGGAATATCTTCTACTCGTTCATGGAATCACTGACATGCAAGGATATTGTCAACTGGATGAGCTTGTCCATCTCACAGCATATAAAACACTTAATGTACTCAGAAAGATAGAGTAACTAGTGTTACAAGCCAGTTTTTCCAAAACTATCTTGTAACCTGTTTAATAATTGAATATGCAAATGTGCAGACTAAATAAAATCAAATCAGAAACCCTGCATGAAAGTACAAGAAATAATAGCAAATGCCAAAGATTTCAAATCTAACTATCTCTTTCTCTTTTCCTTTAGGTAAGGTGATGGATTCTCGTATTATGCTGCAGCCTGGGGATCTTAGCTGGCTGTTGAAAATGAGAGTCATGAAGGGGAACCGCACAAGCCTAAAAATGTTTCTGTTGAAAGCCGAGTCTTGGTCGGATACATGCTGAGAAGCTCGCTCTGCCAACTGAACGCAACGGGGCCGACAGGCAAAGGTAACCCTCTTTCATAGTATGCAAAATTCAAAAACTCCTTTTAGCAAATATAAGATCTAAGGAGAGGAAAAAACACGACACTGCTAACGTAGAATCCAACCGTCAGCCGTAAATGGGGCCAGCTCGAATTTTTGTCCAAAATTTCAAAGGGATGTCCATGATTGGCTCATAGCAGTTCCGTTGCTAGCGGGGGAGAGAACATGCCCGTGGGTATGTGGACGCCTTCTCCCTGGCGGTAACTAGAAATCTGCCACGTAGTGGGGCAGACTCTCTGCCTTCTACCCTAATCAAGAAAGAAATGTACTTGGTTGGTTAACCATGGCAGAATCCGCAAGAGTATGGAATTTGTCAGCATATTTATTAAATTATCATTGGTCGGAACTCGCCAGGTCTGTTGCAACAGGCCAGCAATGTAATGATGCTGGCAGAATCAGTTAAGTTTTGCAGAGGAGAATGAAATCACTTACTCCAGGGGCAGCATAGTGAAGACTTCTCTTAAGGGGATCACAGAGGAGGCTTCTCTGTCGGACTTCAGGCAGTACGCTCTGGCTTAGAGTTGCAGAGCGACATTTGTCTCCAACTTAGAGGAGAAATCAGATGCTGTGATTGAACTTAAAATTTCCAGCCATTGCTGCAGCCATCCTCTGCACTTGTGTATGTGTTATTCATAGGGAAAATTAGTCTGCCCCGGTAGCTGAGTGGTTTGCCGGCACGGTAGCTCAGCGTGTTCGGTCAGAGAGCTGATTGGCCTCTGTAATAAAAAAAAACTGAGTCGAAAGATCAACAAACGAACTTTAACGGATGTCATGTGACGTCCGCAACGACCAAACACAACGATCAACAACGAACAAAATGCGCAAAAAAAAGAAAAAAAAAGTGGTCAGCGCGACAGAATGTCAATCCTAAGGGCCCGGGTTCGATTCCCGGCTGGGTCGGAGATTTTCTCCGCACAGGGACTGGGTGTTGCGTTGTCCTAATCATCAACATTTCGTCCCCATCGACGCGCAAGTCGCCGAAGTGGCGTCAACTCGAAAGACTTGCACCAGGTGAACGGTCTACCCGACGGGAGGCCCTAGCCACAAGACATTTCGATTTCCATGGAGCAAATTGACATTCATGAAGCCGAGGGGAATCATTTAACTTGCGTCAAGGTTTCGTTTTGCTGATCAAATTTTCACAGCAGTCTGTGGGCTACAGGCAATCCTCGGGGACCGGCTGAGGCGTCCCATCAGCATCAGTTCAGCTTCAGTGTATGGGCAGGGTTTCAAGGCGACCACGTACCTGAACAGATTATCATTCCACAACGTCTCGACGGAGCAACGTACCTGGACTTCCTGCGGAGTACTCTGAGCTGCTTGAGAAGGTGCCTTTGCAGGTACGACCGGTTATGTGGTTTCTGCATGACGGAGCACCAGCCCACTTACGCAACACAGTTTACTCACACCTCAGAAACATCTTTCCCGGAAGTTGCATAGGACGCGGAGGCCCTGCAGCATGGCTC
The DNA here is from genome assembly GCF_021461385.2 of Schistocerca piceifrons. Lineage (NCBI taxonomy): Eukaryota > Metazoa > Arthropoda > Insecta > Orthoptera > Acrididae > Schistocerca > Schistocerca piceifrons. The sequence continues at coordinate 199,692,212 of NC_060138.1, read as the reverse complement.
CTAGGTCATACTTCTGGTGGAATCTGAAAAGCGTTCTGTATCCTGGACCAGTTCCTGATATGCACCCTTCAACAAAACAATGTGTTCATGACGCCTGTAAGGTTATTCGGAGAGAGCCTGGAATGTGCGAAAGAGTGCGGCAATCCGTGATGCAACATGGCAATGCGTACTCTGGATCCCACGAAGACCACTTTCAACATTTGGGACGTGGATGTGATGCAGCTCTGTACTGTGTTACGGGACAATTTGTTGTTGTTGCACCCATATCGTCCTCTTCTGGATACATGCTCATAGGATCCTTTTTCCTACATTTCCATTCAGGAATCCATTCCTGCAGTTTGTCGGTTTTATTAATACCATATCACGCTTTTATTTATTCACAACCGATACAAAAGAGCTACATGTTTTCACCTGTTACTGTGTTTCAAAGTAGTCACCAGCGTCGTGTAGAACCCGTTGCCAGCGATGTGGAAAGCGTAGTATACCATTAGCATAGCCCGTTCTGTTGATGGTGCGAATGGAGTGGTTTACCGCCTGTCGAATCTCTGAACAGTTCTGAAGCGAATTTACGTCTACATCTACGTGATTACTCTGCTATTCACAATAAAGTGCCTGGCAGTGAGTTCAATGAACCATCTTCAAGCTGTCTCTCTACCGTTCCACCCTCGAACGACGCGCGGGAAAAACGAGCACTTAAATTTTTCGGTGCGAGCCCTGATTTCCCTTATTTTATCTTGATGGTCATTTCTCCCTAAGTAGGTGGGTGCCAACAGAATGTTTTCGCATTCGGAGGAGAAGACTGGTGATTGAAATTTCATGAGAAGATCCCGTCGCAACGAAAAACGCTTTTGTTTTAATGATTGCCACTGCAATTCACGTATTATGTCTGTGGCTCTAACTCCCCTATTTCCCGCCAACAGAAAACGAGTCGCCCTTCTTTGAACTTTTTAGTAGATCTGTTGCACCTTCTAAGTGTTCTGACAATGAATAGCAGTCTTTGGTTTGCTCTACCCACAACATTATCTATGTGATCGTTCGAACTTAGGTTATTTGTAATTGTAATCCCTAAGTATTTAGTTGAATTTACAGCCTTCAGATTTGTGTGAATCATCGAGTAATCTAAATTTAGCGGATTTCTTTTAGTACTCATGTGAATAACTTCACACTTCTCTTTATTCAGGGTCAATTGCCACTTTTCGCACCACACAGATATCGAAGTTGTTCCTTCATCTTCTGAATCAGATCAAAGTCTTAAGGACTTAAGTACTCAGAGTATGGTAGATGGTACAGTACTTCCCGGCCCATCGACCGAACAGAGCAGCCACAGCTTGCGCCGTATGCGCCCGCGCATTGTCGTGCAAAATGATGGATGGGTTGCGCAGTAAGTGTCGCCGCTTCTTTCGCAAAGCTGGTCGCAGGTGATGCTCCAAAACCGAACTGTAATACTGTGCATTGACGGTCTGCCAAGGAGGAACGTAATGCGTTAGGATAACACCATCACAGTCGCACACGAGAATCACCATAAATTTAGACAGCTCCATTCGCACCATCAACAGAACAGGCTCTGCTAACGGTATACTACGCCTCTTACACTGCTGGCAACAGGTTCTCCACAACGCTGGTGACTACTTTGAAGGACAGTAACAGGTGCAAACATGTAACTCTTTTGTATCGATTGTGAATAAATAGTTGCCACTATTTAAGCTCCAACCCTCGTATATAGACGAAACAAATATTGCAATGAAAAAAATGGTTCAAATGGCTCTGAGCACTATGGGACTTAACTTCTGAGGTCATCAGCTCCCTAGATCTTAGAACTACTTAAACCTAACTAACCTAAGGACATCACACACATCCACGCCCCATGCAGGATTCGAACCTGGGACCGTAGCGGTCGCGCGGTTCCAGACTGTAGCGCCTATTACCGCTCGGCCAGCCTTCCGGCTTTCAATGAAATTTTTTATTGATTGCATATGGGGAACAGATACCGGAAATTATGCTCTCTATTTTTAAAATATCCTATGAAGCAGCCAGTGTCACCTTTTGAGGGGTGAGTAATATTTTGTGCGGTGAGATTGCTTATCTGTGTTACATCTAAGGTGCCTCTCTAGGTCGCCGTTTTCCACGGGTGGATCTCGTCCTCTCACAGGAGATAACAGCGCACGGTAAACGAGACGTCAGCGGGCTTCTGCGCGCACGCCGAGCCAATTTGCAGCGTTTATGCAATCCGCTGTAAACACCGCCACAGTGAGTGATCACCTGTGTCCATATTTACCTTCTCCAGAATAGACACTCATATTCACGACTCCAGCTTCAAAAATACCTGAGGTAAACAGGGTGACTGGGCGTCCTTAATGTGTCAACGGCCCCATCGTCTCCTTTTGACTGACACTTCGGCGTGTTAATCGTCGAGAGCGACAACTGCCCTGCTGCACCTATTCGCGGCGATGCGTTAGACGCCCTTAGCGGTTGACGTTTCAGTAGGGAGCGAGTTTACACCGCCTCGAGCCCCATAGATGCGCCGACTATTTCTGGCGTTACTGCTTCCTAGGAGAGTCTTCAGAAAGCCTGCCTTTCTGTAAACACAGTTGCCGGCAGCTGCTGCGTGCCCGTATGTTTGCCTCTTCCACGACAAACGCGCGTAACTCGCTTTACGAGTATTACCATAGCAGAATCTTTCATGTTCACTCGAGAGACGGCCACCGAACAGTCGCTTATATAGACCATAATTTAAGTCAGTGACACGAATGTAAACCGCCCATAATTTACAACGAAACATAAATAACAGCTTAGAGTGTGTGTGCGCACGCTGTTTGCTTTCTTAGTTTGATGCAATCTGTGCCGGCCGCGGTAGCCGTGCGGTTCTAGGCGCTTCAGTCCGGAATCGCGAGACTGCTACGGTCGCAGGTTCGAATCCTGCCTCGGGCATGGATGTGTGTGATGTCCTTAGGTTAGTTAGGTTTAAGTAGTTCTAAGTTCTAGGGGACTCATGACCTCAGATGTTAAGTCCCATAGTGCTCAGAGCCATTTGCAATCTGTGTTCACGCAATTATTTCTTCCTCATCCCCGCTAACCTGTAGATACATGGACTATCAGCTATTTTTATGACATTTTCTTCAAGTACGACTGAATGACTTCGTCTCTACTATTGACAAAATTCATCTCTGATTTGTCTATTGTTCATACTTTTGATGATGAACTTAGCAATGTGTTATGAAATACAACGAGTTTCATACTATAGCCGGTTGTTGTAACCGAGCGGTTCTAGGCGCTTCAGTCCGGAACCTTGCTGCTGCTCCCGTTGCAGGTTCGAATCCTGCCTCGGGGATGGATGTGTATGATGTTGTTAGGTTAGTTAGGTTTAAGTAGTTCTACGTGCTATGCTACGGTCGCAGGTTCGAATCCTGCCTCAGGCATGGATGTGTTTGAGTCCTTAGGTTAGTTGTGTTTAAGTAGTTCTAAGTTCTAGGGGACTGATGACCACAGCAGTTGTGTCCCATAGTGCTCAGAGCCATTTGAACCATTTTTCTAAGTTCTAGGGGACTGATGACCTCAGATGTTAAGTCCCATAGTGCTCAGAGCCATTCATATTATAGGTATAGACGAAAGCGACGAGTGTGGGATAATGTAACACGCAAATAATCCTAATACTCATAGGCCTGCAAACCAATGTTTGCCACCAAGACGGCTACATTTCCCAACTGGTCGGTTGCTTTCTAGGGCGCCATGCCACGGTTCGCGCGGCTTCCCCCCGTCGGAGGTTCGAGTCCTCCCTCTGGCATGGTTGTGTGTGTTGTCCTTAGCGTAAGTTAGTTCAAGTTAGATTAAGTAGTGTGTAAGCCCAGCGACCGATGACCTCAGCAGTTTGGTCCCATAGGAACGTACCACAAATTTCCAAATTTTTTCTTCGTTTCCTGCAGCACAAGCTACTCCACTACTTAGATGATGTCCATTATTGCAAAGGGATGCGCATATCGTACATGCATAATGGTGCACCACCATACTTTCAAGTGGCTGTTCGGGAATACGCGGCACGAATATTCGACAACAAGTGTATCGATCGTGGCTCGCCAATACCATGGCCTACCATGTCCCCCGTCTTGTACGCTTTGGACTTTTTTCCCTTTTTTGTGGGGATATTTCAAAGCTTTGATATAGTATGTGCCTATGGACTACAAGAACGCCTAGAGAACTGTTGACAATGCATTTCGAACACGCCTGGAATTTCTGAACGTGTACAGGCGCCGATGAAAAGAGGCGCTGAAGCCCCCGAACCGTGGTCATTTGGAACACTTGTAATGTTCCAGAATGAATTTTCACTCTGCAGCCGAGTGTGTGCTGACATGAAACTTCCTGGCAGATTAAAAACGTGCGCCGGACGGGGATTCGAACTCGAGACCTTTACCCTTCGTTTACAAGTGCTCTACCGACCTCTTTTTTTCATTTTGTTCGTTCTTGTTCGTTGTATTTGGTCGTAGCAGACGTCACATAATATCTATTGAAGTTCGTTGTTGATCCTTTCACTCATTTTTTTATTACGGAGGCCAGTCAGCTCTTTGGCCGGACACGTCGAGTTACTGTGCCGGCAAAGACTGAGCTACCCAAGCATGTCTCAGGACCTCTCCTCACAGCTTTACTTCTGCCAGTATCTCGCCTCCTACCTTCCAAACTTCAGTAGCTCTCCTAAGAAACTTGCAAAACTGGCACTCCTGGAAGAAAGAATATTACGGAGACATGGCTTAGTCACAGCCTCGTGAATGTTTCCAGAGTGAATTTTCACTTTGCGGCAGAGTGTGCGCCGATATCAAACTTCCTGGCTGGTCACGAGTTCGCGTCTCGGTCCGGCACACAGTTTTCATCTTCCAGGAAGTTTTGTATCAGCTGGCCGGAGTGGCCGAGCGGTTCCTAGGCGCTACAGTCTGGAACCGCGCGACCGCTACGGTCGCAGGCGAATCCTGTTTCGGGCATGGATGTGTGTGATGTCCTTAGGTTGGTTAGGTTTATGTAGTTTTAAGTTCTAGGGGACTAATGACCACAGCAGATAAGTCCCATAGTGCTCAGAGCCATTTGAACCATTTTTTTGTATCAGCGCACACTCCCCTAAAGAGTGAAAACCCATTCTGGAAACACTCCCCAGGCTATGGCTAAGTCATATCAGCGCAATATGCTTTCTTCCAGGAGTGCTAATCTTGCAGTTTCGCAGGAGAGCTTCTGTGAAGTTGGGAGATAGGAGACGAGGTGCTGCTGAAAGTACAACTGTGAGGTCGGGTCGTTAGTCGTCCTTGGGAAGCTCAGTCGGTAGAGCACTTGTCTAGCAAAGGTCCCGAGTTCCTCTCTCTGTCCCGCACGCAGTTTTAGTCACCCAGGAAGCTTCACTTGTAATGCGTTTCTCCTCGAGTGCACATGTCAACTTTCTCGATCCTCAGCGACTCTGTTATAAGGTGTTCATGTACACTGTTGTGATACGTCGTATTGGGGAAGTCATTTGTTTTCCGAGCAATATTTGTTAGAATTTTTTGCTTGTACATTGTCCTCTAGTCGCTCCTTTCGTTTGTACTTACGAAAATCAAACACGCCGTATAAAGCGAGCGAGATGGATCCACACGCTAAGCCGGATCCATGGAAAATTAATCGTGGGTCTTGCTGAGAGAATAGTACGGGTCAGAATGGAAGGACATTCAGTAAGCGGCTTCAGGAACACGGAGGAATAAGTCAGTACAGCGACTCTGCAGTGCGGACACACTTGCATAGTCAGGACGTGCGACAGGGAATCTAATAGAGGACGTGTACATTCTACACCCGCGCTGTAGGAAAAATGGGGATGGCAATAAACGTGTTAGATCTACGATCGTTTAAAACATTGTCCTCAGATGTTACTGAATGATAAGAAACTGACCTACACAATAAGCTCTTATGTAATTTCAGTTCAATTTTCAGTGGTATTTATCATTGACATAAACCCCTTGATGTTTCATTACCTTACCTTTTTTTTTTTTTTTTTTTTTTTTTTTTTTTTTTTTTTTTTTTTTTTTTTTTACGAGCGAGATGGCGCAGTGGAGCAGTGGACTTGCATTCGGAACGACGACTGTTCAAACTCGTATATGGCCATTCTGATTAATGTTTCCCGTGATTCCCCTAAATCGCTTCAGGTAAATACCGGGGTGGTTCGTTTGAAAGGGCACGGCCGATTTCCTTCCGCATCCTTCCCTAAACCGAACTTGTCCTCCGTCTCTAACAACCTCGTTGTTAACAGGACGTTGAACTCCGGTCTCCTCCTACTCTCATAGTTTCTCTTGTTTATGCACCAGTAGTAGTATAGCTGATATTACATTGAAGGGCCATGCTTATTTTAAAAAATGGTTCAAATGGCTCTAAGCACTAAGGGACTTAACATCTGAGGTCATCAGTCCCCTAGAACTTAGAACTACTTAAACCTAACTAACCTAAGGACATCACACACATCCGTCGCCGAGGCAGGATTCGTACCTGCGACCCTAGCGGCAGCGCGATTCCGGACTGAAGCGCCTAGAACCGCTCGGTCACAACGGCCGGCATGCGTGTTTAAATGCAGTGATATGTAAACAGGCAGAATATGTCGTTGAGGTTGGCAACGCATATATAAGACAACAAGTGCCTGGCACAGTTGTTAAATTGGTTACTGATGCTACAGTGGCAGGTTATAAAGATTTAAGTGAGTTTAAACGTGGTGTTATAGCCGGCGCACGAGCGATGGGACACAGCGTCTCCGAGGTAGCGATGGAGTGGGGATTTTCCCGTACGACCATTTCACGAGTGTTCCACTAATATCAGGAATCCGGTAGTCCCGGCGGAGGTTCGAATCCTCCCTCGGGCATGGCTCTGAGCACTATGGGACTTAACATCGGTGGTCATCAGTCCCCTAGAACTTAGAACTACTTAAACCCAACTAACCTAAGGACATTACACACACATCCACGCCCGAGGCAGGATTCGAACCTGCGACCGTAGCGGTCACGCGGTTCCGGACTGAGGCGCCTAGAACCGCAGGGCCACACCGGCCGGCCTCGGGCATGGGTGTGTGTGTTTGTCCTTAGGATAATTTAGGTTAAGTAGTGTGTAAGCTTAGGGACTGATGACCTTAGCAGAAGTCCCATAAGATTTCACACACATCTGAACGTTCTTGAATCCGGTAAAACATCAGATGTGCGGCCGGCAAAAGATCCTGCAATAACGGGACCAACGACGGCTGAGGAGAATCATTCAACGTGACAGGAGTGCAACCTTTGTGCAGACTGCAGCAGATTTCAATGCTGGGCCATCAAAAAGTGTCAGCGTGCGAACCATTCAACGTATCCACAGGTCCACTCTTGTACCCTTGATGACTGCACGACGCAAAGCTTTACGCCTCGCTTGGGCCCGTCAACACCGACATCGGACTATTGATGACTGGGAGCATATTGCCTGGTCGGACGAGTCTCGTTTCAAGTTGTATCGAGCGGATCGACGGGTACAGATGTGGAGACAACCTCATGAATCCATGGACCCTGCATGTTAGCAGGGGACTGTTCAAGCAGGTGGAGGTTCTATAATGGTGTGGGATGTGTGCAGTTGGAGTGATCGGGACCTCTGATACGTCTAGATACGACTCTGACAAGTGACACGTACGTAAGCACCCTTTCTGATCACCTGGATCCATTCAATCCATCGTCCATTCCGACGGGCTTGGGCAATTCCGGCAGGATAATGCGACACCCCACATGTCCAGAATTTCTAGAGAGAGGCTCCAGGAACACTCTTCTGAGTTTAAACACTTCCACTGGGCACCAAACTCCCCAGACACGAACTTTATTGAGCATATGTGGGATGCCTTACAACGTGCTGTTCAGAAGAGATCTCCACCCCCTGGTACTCTTACGAATTTATGAATAGCCCTGCAAGATTCATGGTGTCTATTCGCTCCAGAACTACTTCAGTCGAGTCCATGTCACGTCGTGCTGCGGCTCTTTTGCGTGCTCGCGGGGGCCTTACATTATATTAGGTAGATGTACCAGTTTCTTTGGCTCTTCAGTGTAAATGTGTTAGTTCTTTGTACTGTCATTCACACTGTCATTTTAACTGCATTAATATTATTTATTACCATTTATCACAGTAAAATTGTCATTGATTAAATAATTAAAACGTAAAGAGTACTGCATGCATAAAACCCTGATGCGTTGTAAGCGAGATGCTGAAGGTTCTAATCTGCTCAGGTTAGATAAATAAATAAACATACGGCACAATGTGCTACATCCAGAATACATTAGTTCAGCAGTATGGAAGTTCGCGTAGCCCTGGTGAATATTATCACTGAGCCTTATATTTCTGTAGTTGTGTGATTTAAAGTTCTTTTCGTGCTTATTCTGAATTTCAATGAATGGATATGACCTCACCAAACTGGAGCATTACGGTACTTTGTACTGGTTACTAATTTGTAATGGTAAATACACTCCTGGAAATTGAAATAAGAACACTGTGAATTCATTGTCCCAGGAAGGGGAAACTTTATTGACACATTCCTGGGGTCAGATACATCACATGATCACACTGACAGAACCACAGGCACATAGACACAGGCAACAGAGCATGCACAATGTCGGCACTAGTACAGTGTATATCCACCTTTCGCAGCAATGCAGGCTGCTATTCTCCCATGGAGACGATCGTAGAGATGCTGGATGTAGTCCTGTGGAACGGCTTGCCATGCCATTTCCACCTGGCGCCTCAGTTGGACCAGCGTTCGTGCTGGACGTGCAGACCGCGTGAGACGACGCTTCATCCAGTCCCAAACATGCTCAATGGGGGACAGATCCGGAGATCTTGCTGGCCAGGGTAGTTGACTTACACCTTCTAGAGCACGTTGGGTGGCACGGGATACATGCAGACGTGCATTGTCCTGTTGGAACAGCAAGTTCCCTTGCCGGTCTAGGAATGGTAGAACGATGGGTTCGATGACGGTTTGGATGTACCGTGCTCTATTCAGTGTCCCCTCGACGATCACCAGTGGTGTACGGCCAGTGTAGGAGATCGCTCCCCACACCATGATGCCGGGTGTTGGCCCTGTGTGCCTCGGTCGTATGCAGTCCTGATTGTGGCGCTCACCTGCACGGCGCCAAACACGCATACGACCATCATTGGCACCAAGGCAGAAGCGACTCTCATCGCTGAAGACGACACGTCTCCATTCGTCCCTCCATTCACGCCTGTCGCGACACCACTGGAGGCGGGCTGCACGATGTTGGGGCGTGAGCGGAAGACGGCCTAACGGTGTGCGGGACCGTAGCCCAGCTTCATGGAGACGGTTGCGAATGGTCCTCGCCGATACCCCAGGAGCAACAGTGTCCCTAATTTGCTGGGAAGTGGCGGTGCGGTCCCCTACGGCACTGCGTAGGATCCTACGGTCTTGGCGTGCATCCGTGCGTCACTGCGGTCCGGTCCCAGGTCGACGGGCACGTGCACCTTCCGCCGACCACTGGCGACAACATCGATGTACTGTGGAGACCTCACGCCCCACGTGTTGAGCAATTCGGCGGTACGTCCACCCGGCCTCCCGCATGCCCACTATACGCCCTCGCTCAAAGTCCGTCAACTGCACATACGGTTCATGTCCACGCTGTCGCGGCATGCTACCAGTGTTAAAGACTGCGATGGAGCTCCGTATGCCACGGCAAACTGGCTGACACTGACGGCGGCGGTGCACAAATGCTGCGCAGCTAGCGCCATTCGACGGCCAACACCGCGGTTCCTGGTATGTCCGCTGTGCCGTGCGTGTGATCATTGCTTGTACTGCCCTCTCGCAGTGTCCGGAGCAAGTATGGTGGGTCTGACACACCGGTGTCAATGTGTTCTTTTTTCCATTTCCAGGAGTGTATAATCGCAGTTCCGAAGGAGCTAACCAAATAGCACAGTTAAACGTAGCTCACGCAAGAAGAGAGAAGTGACGAATCCCTTTTACAGTTAGTGGTTTACTACCTATCGAGGGCCAGGGGCCTAATTTTTCAAGCAACTACTTGCAAGTCGAGTTGGACCAAGGTGCAGTAGATTAGTACCCCGTCTGCAGAGGCACGTTACCTTTTCCCAACTATTCGAAATACGGTGGTTCAAAGTGAATATCCGGCTTTGTAGCTTTTAGTATGCTCAACTCAGAATTGTTCTTCCTGTTGAGGGAAGAGCCATAATTCTAGCACAACAAGATAACAAACTCCAGTTACTCTTGCTTCACTGGAAAAGAAAGGTTCATAAACTTTACACCAGGATATGACACAAAAAAAATTGTTTTAGGAGAGTCTCTCTGCAATTGTACCATATTTTGGGGATTTGCTGGCCACTAGCAGAGCACATTATGTGTGGTCACATTTCCATTTTGGTTAAGAGTCGGGAAGACGACGAAGTCCACAACATCTTAATCGCCAAGCAGGAACTTTTCGTTTGCAATGTTGGCACATATCGACTTGATGTGTGCCATGTGGTGAATGGTGCTCACATTGAACACTCGTAAGAAAAACTGTAGGAATTGCTCTTTCATTTGATATATTATTTACAGTTCTAAGTTGAATGCAATAAACGCTACAAAGCCTTAAGACGAGGATATTCATTTAGAAACACCCTGTATGTGATAGGATAAACTATGTTCTGGGCGATTTTGTCAGCGCGGATTGCGTATATTCAGGGACAAACTTGATTGATTTATGACACCCTCACCCTCGCCTCCATCTATTGTTATGCTAATTGATTCATGACCACCTAGGGTTGATTTATGACTCCTGGGGGTTAATTTATGACCCCCTCGGGATAATCTCTCCATCTGAGAAACTCCCCACCCCTCCCCCCTCTCCTCCTCCACCTCTCTGAGAAATCCCCTCGCCAATACATACACACTTCTGATATCAAATTAACTGACCATTTAATTAAATCAATAAGTTAATTAACCCCTCCTCCTCTGGTAAATCCCCCAGCTCTCCTCTCCCCAACAAGAAAAAAAACTTGGTGGTAAAATCGAACGGTGTGTGCAGAGCTGTTGATGTTGAAGGTGGAAACATTGTCCAGTAATTACATGCGCTAATTGTATAATTACACTACTGCAGATGGAGGTGTTGTCTTGTTGCAAAATTTTTCTGTGTGTGTTCATCTTGACATGCAAGGATCGACTGAGCTGGTGCACAATGGCACCCATCGCTACTTTCTTCCCTACCCCTCCCAGGAAAAACTGATGGGAAAAATTGCTGAGCTGCTGGACTGGAAGGATCTCACGACAGAAAATTCAATTACATAGCAAAGGCTATACCGTTTATTTATAAAATTCAATTCACAGGGGTCTGATCTCTCTTTTATTTGGTGGGAAAAGCTCTCTGCTGTTTCTCTAGATGCAGGTCTTGTAAAATGCATCCAATATTAGTAATGAAATAGTCTGCTTTTCTTTCGATTGCGCAAGGAATACCTTTTAAACACGAGAGGTAGCAAATTGAATTTGTGCAATACAATACATACTAACGGTGTTAGTTGAGCAGGGAACATGTAGTAATCAACGACCTGTAATCACTTTCATATAAATATCCGAGAGCACATACCGAATATTTCATGATTTCACCCGCTCAAACGTGATGTAAGCAGTCTTTTCCCAGCGTATCCGTAGCCCTCAAGCCTATTTGTCGTATCATATGTGTTCCTGAATGAAGAAGAGTAGTGCAGTCACTATTCCCCTTTAATAACTTTGAAATAGTGGTAACTAAAGCATGAACCTCAGCATCTACCACCGTACTTTGCGTAACACACTCACTACCACTGCCGAAGTTCGCTATTATAATTACGGTGCTGCTGCTGTCCCTCCTAGCCTCCAGTAGCATCACTTTATTTACAGACGTCCTGCACGCACTTGAAGATGAATAGCTGAATGACGAAGGATTCAGTGTTGTTATTCAATTATATACAGCTGGTGTACTGAACTGAAAGACAGACTCTTGGAGTAAGGCATGCTTTGCAGTCAAGCCTACAGGAGGTTTCTACATACCGTGGTATTCCTTTTGAAAATTCAGCTTCGACGCACATATTATAGGATCTAAAGAGACATATGTTTCATATTTATCATTAAGTCACCGTATTCGCGCACGTGTAACCAACAAAATCTTTGTATGGCACTCCAATGTATTCTGTTTTCGTAACAAACACATTTTTTCTGGCTGCATTACATCTGTCGCGGGATGTTCCTCCTCCAAATTGTTTGGCAAGTACGGTACTTAGGAAGGGGAACTTAAAATGTGCTCAGACTCGATACAGAACGGTATTGCGATGACATTATGGTATGCAAACTTTTCCCTAGCCGTTTCCCTGACCTTTGAACAGACGTACTCTAGTATATAGTACTCGCTATGGTGTCTTGGTCGAGAAATTGTATGATCAAGGTATTAGGTCTACGGCAGTTATGCTTTTAAAAGTGGCGTAATGCTCAAATGTACCAACACAAACTCCAACTTGGTGGTCCGAATATATAAGACGCCGCTGTGTTCGCTGGATTTACGAGTATCAAAAATACGAAAGGATTTCGTGGAAGTGGCGAAATAGAGAAAATAAAAAAGACACGAGAGCTTTTTTAATTGTAATTACGCCGCCGACCGGTGTGAGCCGAGCGGTTCTAGGCGCTTCAGTCTGGAACCGCGCGACCGCTACGGTCGCAGGTTCGACCCTGCCTATGGCATGGATGTGTGTGATGTCCTTAGGTTAGTTAGGTTTAAGTAGTTCTAAGTTCTAAGGGACTGATGACCTCTGATGTTAAGTCCCATAGTGATCAAAGCCATTTGAACCACTTGTAATTACGCCCATCATTCCTCGACAAATATGTGATAACGACAATGTGGCGGAGTTTTGTTGTTGGACAGTGCGAAACAAGACCCAGCTGGTGCGAGTGTGGACATATAATTTGTTCTGACTCTATACACTATAAATGAGAGTCGTAGAGTTATGGTGCTCGAACTTAAAGTTACTATGGCCTCTTCCAGCATATCACCAGACGTTTGTGGGAAGTGATCAGACTACTATTCGCGTAAAAAACATTACTTATATCTAGTCGTAAGGTATCTAGTTGTGTATTACACCTGACCGTGATTGCTCCGAAGGGACAGCATTGATGATGAAGAAATAAAGATTCTTTAAGAAAAACAAAAATGTCCTTCACTTTTTGACCACACTTCGTACATACTCTACAAAATACCATATGGGTCATGGCGGAGGGTACCTTGCACCATTAATAATCTTTTCCTTTCCCGTTCGGCCCGCAAACAGACGAAGCAAAAACGAATGCCTATATGCCTCCGTAGGAGTATTAACTTCGTGGTCCTTAGCGAAATATACGTTGATGACAGTACAATCGTTCTGCAGTAAGTTTCAAATGCCGGTTCTTTAAGTTTTCTCAGTAGTGTTCTGCGGAATGAACGTCACCTCCCTTGACAGATTCCCATTGGAGATGGCGAGCGAGGTGGCGCAGTGGTTAGCACACTGGACTCGCATTGGGGAAGACGACAGTTCAAACCCACGACCAGCCATCCTGATTTATGTTTTCCGTGATTTTCCTAAATCATTTCAGGCAAATGCCCGGATGGTTTCTATGTGCTCCGTCTATAATGACCTCGTTGCCGACGAGTCGTTTAACACTTGTTCCTCCTCCTCCCATTTGAGTGCACGAAGCATCTCCGTAATAATCGTGTGGTGATCGAACCCACTAGTAACAGCCTACCTCCGAACTGCTTCATTGTGTTCCTTTCCCACAAACATCAGCAGCAACGTCGCCTTCCACAGTCTCTATTGCTCACAATCCTACCACTGTCGAAATCCTACAAGTGCTGTAAACATTTCTTCTTCTTACACAAAGCGTAACACGGTTTTCTCACAAACAAGCAACACTCAGGACAGATTTCTGAATCGGAAACCCGCTGCATAATCCCTCTTTTTGCGCAGGTGCATCTACTTGGCACAGTTGCGCTTAATGCTAATCGCTGTACTTGAAAGCATGTAACAAACGCCGTACCAATATGACGTTTTCTGTAAGCGGTCTGCCGTCGAGATGTTGTAATTTTGATGACTAGCAAGCAGTTCATACAGGGTGTTTCAAAAAGGACGTTACAACTTTGAAAATTCATATAACTTAATTCATAGTGTCTACAGAGGTGATTGTAGTGTCAATTTGTAGGGAAATACATCAAGTTGTGTCTCGCGTATTTCGCTAGTGCTGAATCGCACCGTAAGGAGCGCTAGTGGCAGTTGCGTTAAAGATGGCTGCCGTCACTAGACCCGCGCGTTGTAGCTGTGTGTTATAGTTTGAAGAACCGAAGTTGACTATAACAGTTTAGGGTAATTTCCGTACTAAATACGCTAAAGATCCTCCTATTACGCCTACAATTCAGGAGTGGCATAAATCTTTTGCAGAAACAGGGTGCTCGGTAAGACATGAGAAATCATGAGGTCGTCCAAGCACATCTGACGACGTCGTTGAGCGAGTGAGACAACGTTTTGCCAACGGTCCTACGAAACCGACCCGGTGTGCATCTCGCGAACTGCAAATCCCACATACAACTGTTTGGCGTGTGTTGAGAAACTGTTTGCATTTGAAAGCGTACAGATTGACGATCGCACAAATAGTAAAAGACACTCACAAAATTGCAGGCAAGAACTTCTGTGCGGATATGTTAAATCAATTACACGAGGATGAACATTTCTCGGACAAAATCATCTTTTCTGACGAGTCGACTTTTCACTTAAGTGGCAAGGTTAATACACATTACTGTAGGATTTGGAGCAGTGAAAATCCACATCAAACATCGCAACATGTTCGTGATAGCCCTAAACTGATCGTTTCTTGTGCAGTGAGGTAGAACAAAGTGTTTTTCCTTGAGAGAACCATCAATGGGGTAGTGTACGTGGATATGTAACGACAATTCTTGATACCACAGATGAGGATGACCAACAACGAAATGTTTGCTTCATGCAAGATGGTCATCACCCCACTACTACCTGGCCGACGTCCGGGATTTTATAACGGGCCGCTTTCCAGGTCAATGATTTGGCAGTGATGCGAAGTGCATGGCCCCCACGTTTCCCAGATCTGACATCACTCGATTATTTTTTATGGGGATTCATTTAGCATATCGTGTTTGTACCCCTTGTGCCCGCCTTTCTGCCTGACCTTGCAGTAGGAATTTACGACGCCACTGAGCAAGTTACACCTCCAATGCTACAGCGACTTTGGGAAGAATTTGACTTCCGATGGGATATGTGCAGGATAACCAGCGGAAACAACATACAACATCTTTAGTTTAATGGAAAAAACTTGACATGTTTCCCTACAAAATAACATTAAACCCAGCTCTATATCTTCTTTCAATAAATTTATATGAATTTTTAAAGCTGTAAAGTCCTTTTTGAAACACCCTGTAATTTTTTATGGCCAAAGGACCGCTACTTTCCGAAAATATCGACAATAAAAGGACGTGAAATAATTTTTATTTTTTATTTAGTTTAATTTTATCTATTTATTTATTGTGCAAGAGCAGTTGAACGGGATGGACAGTGTCTTGAAAGGAGGATATAAGATGAACATCAACAAAACCAAAACGAGGATAATGGAATGTAGTCGAGTTAGCTCGGGTGATGCTGAGGGAGTTAGATTAGGAAATGAGACAAAGTAGTAAACGAGTTTTGCTATTTGGGGAGCAAAATAACTGATGATGGTCGAAGTAGAGAGGATATAAAATGTAGACTGGCAATGGCAAGGAAAGTGTTTCTGAAGAAAAGAAATTTGTTAACATCGAGTATAGATTTAAGTGTAAGCAAGTCGTTTCTGAAAGTATTTGTATGGAGCGTGCAGCTGCGCGGTTCTTTCCGCCCCTGTACGACGTACCTGCACCTACCTGTGAACACTATGTCAGCAAATCATCAGTAGGGAAGCCGAGCGAAACCTACTGTACTTCGTCGTGAACCAGGCTGCGATGAAAGTCGCTAATCGACGCTTCGGGAGAAAGTTTTCACACGAAATAAAAGGTTGGAAATGTTGTCCTTAATTAATATATTCTGAAACTTAGGTGAACAAGTATCACTGCCAAGCCCGTGCTAGTCTTAACGCAGTCACTCACTATCCTTGTCACTCAAGTTAGCAAGTTTATGGTCTTGCATTTCCCGAAAACGTAATGGCTACAAAAGTACGGATTTTTTATGATTGAGAATGCTCGCCAAATATTAAGTCTGTCCGTAGCTAATGCAGTCATAGTTTTTAGCCACCGACCTGCTCTATACGCCACGCGGAATTTATGTCTTTTCTCGTCACAAAATTCACTTAAAAATTCCGAAATTTCTACACACCCATCGGAATAATTATGCCGTCACTTTACCACACTTTCGATGTATGAAACACTGCTAGATCCGGCAACTTATCATTTCCATCGGAACTACTACTACACACGTCCGAACTGTTTCATGGCTAGGCTCCGACTCCTCCCTAGAATACTCTAAGTCTTCTCTTCCAGCAGAGAAAAAGGCGCGCGAAGAATATTGCTTTACCATTGGTCAGTTTACTCAATAGCCAATAGCAAAACAACATTCTCCCGTGTCAGTCCGCGCTTTTCATCAATAACCAATCGCAAAATGGTAAACCTAACGACTGCACTTTTTACCGAGGTAATTATCTAATATGCTGAAGTTTTGTTTATGCATAAAGTTATTTACTATTGTTATTTATACCTGAATTAACTTTCCCTTTACCAAAAACTTACTTTACAAATCTGTTCTACAAAAATCCCCTTTGTCCACATCCATACTTCTTCGAAATGTTCCCACACTAAATCCCACTATATAACTCGTTAAACAATTATCTTGATTAAACCACACTCACGCATCATCCATACTGCTAAAACACATTTATAACATTTTACCTATAAAAAAGACATAATAAGACTTTATGAAAATACTAGAACAGTTTATGAAAAACATTCTATTACTTTAGTGCACTCTAGTGTGCACAAGCGAAACTAAATCAGTCCCCTATCCAATATTGTCCTCTATCGGCTCATACATAAACTGCGTGCGCGTCCAGTCTCGCGTCACCATCTGTCACAATCCAGCTCTGAGACATGTCTCCCACTTGACCGCCTCCAAGGTAGGATCGGTATACGGCGCTACGCCTCAAGCGTAGCCATGTATGGAAGTGAAACATGGACGATAAATAGTTGGGACAAGAAGAGAATAGAAGCTTTCCAAATGATTAGATGGGTAGATCACTTAACTAATGAGGAGGTACTGAGTAAAATTGGGGAGAAGAGGAGTTTGTGGCACAACTTGACTAGAAGAAGGGATCGCTTGGTAGGACATGTTCTGGGGCATCAAGGGATCACCAATTTAGTATTGGCGGGCAGCGTGGATGGTAAAAGTCGTAGAGGGAGAGCAAGAGATGAATACACTACGGGGATTCAGAAGGATGTAGGTAGCAGTAGGTACCAGGAGATGAAGAAGCTTGCACAGGATAGAGTAGCATGGAGAGCTGCATCAAACCAGTCCCAGGGCTGAAGGGCCGCGCGGGACAAGCCGTGTGGACTAAGTCGTTGCAGTTCTGGCTGGTCCCGGCGGAGGTTCAAGTCCTTCCTCAGGCATGGGTGTGTGTATATTTGTTCTTAGGGTAATTTAGGTTAAGTAGTTTGTAAGCTTAGGGACTGATGACCTTAGCAGGTAAGTCTCATAAGACTCCACAATAGATTTGAACATTTTTCAGGACTGAAAACCACAACAACATTTACTGCGGATGACCGAATTATAAACATCAGATGTGAACAAATCTGACTTCAGATACTTCGAGGAAGCGGTGCTGCTGTTTACCCGTGGTTCACGCGATCTAGGAGGGCGATGTCAGTAGCCACGGAGCGCGCGCGGGCAACCCTGGCGAGCCCCCGGCGGGGCCGCTTTGGGCCGCGTTGCTGGCGTCCCCGAGGCGATGTCAAGGCCGCAGCCGCCGCCGCCTTGCCAGCTGCATGCGGCGCACGCCACACCGCGCCGTGCCGCATCCCAGATTCTCCTCGCCTCGCCGCGCCGTGGCCCTCTCGGTAGCCACGCCAGGGCTGCGTCCTCTCCCACCTCCCTCCTTGTCCACTACCAGCGCTCGCTGCCACAGCAAGTTCACGTACCACTTCCGGACCTGCGGAGACGACTTTTCGTAGCAATTTATCTCCTAACACATACTTTTAGACCGCTACGGTCGCAGGTTCGAATCCTGCCTCGGGCATGGATGTGTGTGATGTCCTTAAGCCCGGTCCACACGCAACGATCTGTCTGCGCAGACATCGGCGCAGATGTCTGTACATGCAAAAGATCGCTGCAAATGTGGTGTGTTCACACGACACAAACCCCAATCTACTACTCGCCCGCCATCTGTCGGTGTATAAAAGAAACATCAGTGGCAAGCGACTACGCTCCCCGAAAACGTCAAAATTTAATTCAGTTATTTTGAAAAATAGAAATGGAGGAAGTTCTGTTGTGGTCTGTGTTCGCAACTTGTGTTGCAAAAAACATTCAGACCAACCGCAGGAAACAGAGAAAGCGGTTAAAATGGTGCAGACAGTGGCTGCTAAAGCGAAAGCAGTTTTGTCACGTAAATTTACTGCGAGAGTTGCAGGGCGAACCTGTTTTGTTTTACATAACCTCGTGTTCCATTTCCTCGCACATTGGCACTCCAATTTCATCTTCAATTGTACTCCTGCTTGGTCTTGGCGTTTCTTGATCACTAAGAAAGCCAAGTAGATCAAAATACCATAACGTTGGCTGGTATACTTGATCTACTCCTACACCAGGTCTTCTAGATTTCTGAACTTTGGATAACTCTTTTCGGTAAACAGTTCGCTGACAGACTAATTTACTTGACTTGCCTTCATGAACTCATCCTTCAGGAAAGCGTAAATAGCTTCAAATGTGTTGGGTATTATTTCACTCAATGCTTGTTTCGATATTGCAGATGAAAATTCCAAATCATTGTAGCTCCTTCCTGTTGCTAGGAATCTTAATGTTACTGCCAGGCGTTCATGAGGAGAAATTGCCCTTCTCATACAAGTATTTTTTCTCATAATATGAGGGGTTACATGCTTTAAGAGATAATTATAAGTTTCGACATCCATCCGCAAATAATTTCGCCAGTTCGCAACGAAATTATTTTTTTATTACCGTTTCTCTGTTTGCCGAGGCGCCAACTGCCCGCAATTTTTCAATTAGAGCATTGTATGCTGCTGTCTTTTTGTCTCGGTCACTATATTCTTTACTTTTAATCTTCCACAAACATGGATGGTTTCTGTATATTTCAATGAATTCACTTACAAACTCTCGAGAACACTGACGAGTATCAGCCATTTTAATGCCCTGTGCACACAAATACAAACACTAGACTGAGCAAACAGCTGTTTCGCGCCAGATTTGCGACGATCTCCTGTCCACACGCTCCAACTTGTCTGCGCAGATGTGGTTTGAACTGACAGATTTGAGAGGTTTCGCTCAAACCTCCAACTCCAACTTCCAGGTTTGCACACACCTCAGGTTGGTGCAGATCTTCTGTCCACACGCAACGATCTGTCTGCGCAGATGTGATGTGCGCAGACATTTGCGCAGACAGATCGTTGCGTGTGGACGGGCCTTTAGGTTAGATAGGTTTAAGTAGTTCTAAGTTCTAGGGGACTGATGAAAAAAAATGGTTCAAATGGCTCTGAGCACTATGGGACTCAACTGCTGTGGTCATCAGTCCCCTAGAACTTAGAACTACTTAAACCTAACTAACCTAAGGACATCACACACAGCCATGCCCGAGGCAGGATTCGAACCTGCGACCGTAGCAGTCGCACGGTTCCGGACTGCGCGCCTAGAACCGCGAGACCACCGCGGCCGGCCGGGACTGATGACCTCAGATGTTAAGTTCCATAGTGCTCAGAGCCATATCTGAACATACTCTACTGACCATTAAAATTGCTACACCACGAACATGACGTGCCACAGACGCGAAATTCAACCGACAGGAAGAAGATGCTGTGATATGCAAATGATTAGCTTTTCAGAGCATTCACACACGGTTAGCAGAATATGGAATCGGTGGGTTCAGGAGAGTAATACGAAACGCCGTGCTGGATCCCAACGGCCTCGTATCACTAGCAGTCGAGATGACAGGCATCTTATCCGCATGGCTGTAACGGATCGTCCAGTCACGTCTCGATCCCTGAGTCAACAGATGGGGACGTTTGCAAGACAACAACCATCTGCACGAACAGTTCGGTGACGTTTGCAGCAGCACGGACTATCAGCTTGGAGACCATGGCTGCGGTTACCCTGACGCTGCATCACAGACAGGAGCGCCTGCGATGGTGTACTCAACGACGAAACTGGGTGCACGAATGGCAAACCTCATTTTTCGGATGAATCCAGGTTCTGTTTACAGCATCATGATGGTCGCATCCGTGTCTGGCGACATCGCGGTGAACGCACATTGGAAGCGTGTATTCGACATCGCCATACTGGCGTATCACCCGGCGTGATGGTATGGGCTGCCATTGGTTACACGTGTCGGTCACCTCTTGTTCGCATTGGCGGCACTTTGAACAGTGGACGTTACATTTCAGATGTGTTACGACCCGTGGCTCTACCCTTCATTCGATCCCTGCGAAACCCTACATTTCAGCAGGATAACGCACGACCGCATGTTGCAGGTCCTGTACGGGCCGTTCTGGATACAGAAAATGTTCGACTGCTGCCCTGGCCAAGACATTCTCCAGATCTCTCACCAATTGAAAACGTCTGGTCAATGGTGGCCGAGCAGCTGGCTCGTCACAATACGCCAGTCACTACTCTTGATGAACTGTGGTATCGTGTTGAAGCTGCATGGGCAGCTGTACCTGTACACGCCATCCAAGATCTGTTTGACTCAATGTCCAGGCGTATCAAGGCCGTTATTACGGCCAGAGGTGGTTGTTCTGGGTACTGATTTCTCAGGATCTGTGCACCCAATTTGCATGACAATGTAATCACATGTAAGTTCTAGTATAATATATTTGTCCAATGACTACCCGTTTATCATCTGCATTTCTACTTGGTGTAGCAATTTTAATGGCCAGTAGTGTACATTTGAGCGAGGTAATGCCCGCCTGCACACGGCGAGAGTCTCTGCTGCTTGTCTTCGTGCTCCCAAACCCTACCTTGGTCAGCAAGGTCGCCGGTTCTCTCTCCAATTGCAATCGTTTAAGGCATTATGTGTTGGGCCCTCCAACCATCTCGGGATTTTGATTATCTAATGTGCGATTTCACAGAATTTGGCAAGATATCCCTCAGGAGGACATCCAACAACCACGTCAGTCCATAGAAAATATTGCATAAGGGCCGTAGTGTACCGACGCGTAATTGACTTGCTCTATTTGTGAATCTCATTCTCTCGAATAAATCATCCAATTTTTCTGAATTTGTTATCATTTGTTTGTTTATACAGTACATGTACGTCACCTATATCGATTTCCTCCGCGCCACGGATGAAAATCAAAAGTGTCCTGCCATGAAAAGAAATGACACCCCAGACCATCACTCGGGCCGCATCGCGGGCGACATTGAGGTTGGTAACTCACCTCTGCCCGCGGCGATTCCAGACACGTCTTCGCTGATCATCGGGTCTCATTTCGAATTGGGACTCGTCACTGAAGACAATGCTACTCCAGTCAATGAAATTCCAGACCAGAGACGTGTCTGGAGACGACCTGAACAGCGGCGGGATCCCAACCCAACTGTCTCCCGCTAAGACACATTCGTTTAAAACAACGCCAGTGATAAATATCGCCAACGGCCTTGCCTCAGTGTTAACACCGGTTCCCGTCAGATCATCGAAGTTAAGCGCTGTCGGGCTGGGCTAGCACTTGGATGGGTGACCATCCGGTCTGCCGATCGCTGTTGACAAGCGGAGTACACTCAGCCCTTGTGAGACAAACTGAGGAGATACTTGATTGAGAAGTAGCGGCTCCGGTCTTGGAAACTGACATACGGCCGGAGAGCGGTGTGCTGACCACATGCCCGTCCATATCCGCATCCAGTGACGCCTGTGGTCTGAGGACGACACGGCGGCCGGTCGGTACCGATAGGCCTTCAAGGCCTGTTTGGTAGGAGTTTAGTTTTAGTTTAGTGATAAATATCAGTGGATTACTCAGGAACATCAAGGCAAATTAGGACAAAAAATGAAAAAGAAAGTGCTATTTACTCGCAAAAATCTTGTGATTGACGTTGCAAAATCCGTAAAAATGGGAGAGAACAGTTTCATTGTAACATCCGAAATGTCTTCTTACCATGTGCAGAAAACAATTCACTGCTTTTGTTGAACTTATGACCCGGACCTAACGACATTTCTGTTTTTACGACAACGAAAAGACTGTTAATATAGTACGGATTCCACCCTGAATTAATTGTGTGATTTAGCCTCTGGATTAAAAATAAATAAATAAATGAAAATAAAAAAACTTCAAGACTCTACAGCATTTGTCTGAAAAGTTTGTGGTAGTATAACTTCCGTCAGGTGTTTGTTATTTCAGGTTTATTAGCGGAACAGTATTCTCAAACTTCAGTCATTTCCGCACTAATGGCTCTGAGCACTATGGGACTTAACAGCTATGGTCATCAGTCCCCTAGAACTTAGAACTACTTAAACCTAACTAACCTAAGGACAGCACACAACACCCAGCCATCACGAGGCAGAGAAAATCCCTGACCCCGCCGGGAATCGAACCCGGGAACCCGGGCGTGGGAAGCGAGAACGCTACCGCACGACCACGAGCTGCGGGCTCATTTCCACACTGTCGGCTTGCGTCACCGCATTATACGAATTAACCCAAGTATGCCTGGTACGCAGCACAATACGCTGAAGAACGGTCCCGACCATTTCCCACTCCATTTCAGTTCTGTCTAAATTAAACTAGTAATTACTGTGAAGTGTCTGAATTCATTAATTTTTCTTTTATATTAGAGGGTGCGGCAGCGTTCATAGTAGGATATTAAAAACATACCATCAGTCAGAAACAGTAATTTATTTATTACCTTTTATGTCAATTAATAGTTACGGGTATGCAATTTACTAATGTGTAAGTCATTGTCCATTGCATGGATTACTTTTTGAATATGACTCCTGTCAAATCATGCCCCTTCTACACAACACATTCATCTAGGCGGCATTGGAAGCTTTCCATAACTTGGCGTAAGGTATTCCCCGGGACATTGCCGGCAGCAGTTCTGATGCGATCCTTCAACTCATGAATGGTGGCCAGAATTTGCATGGATTTCTTGCTAGAGACATTTCGCGGTTGATTAATTTCCCGTTTTGGTGACATTTCCTGGCCGCCTCGCTCACCTGACCTTTCATGTGCAGACTTTTTCCTTTGGGTTTACCTGAAGCGAGAAGGGTTCCGAACACGTTGTGCCACCATTCCTGGCTCTAAAATGGCTCTGAGCACTATGGGACTCAACTGCTGAGGTCATTAGTCCCCTAGAACTTAGAACTAGTTAAACCTAACTAACCTAAGGACATCACAAACATCCATGCCCGAGGCAGGATTCGAACCTGCGACCGTAGCGGTCTTGCGGCTCCAGACTGCAGCGCCTTTAACCGCACGGCCACTTCGGCCGGCGCCACCATTCCTGAGTTGGAAGGATCGCATCAGAACTGCCGTCGGCAATGTACCAGGGAATACGTTACGCCGAGTTAAGGAAAGCTTCCAACGCCGCCTAGACGAATGTGCTGTGCAGACTGGCCATCATTTGACAGGAATCATAATCAAAAAGTAATCCACGCAATGGACAATGACTTACACATTAGTAAATGGGATACCTTTAACTATTAATTGACGTAAGAGGTAATAAATAAATTACAGTTACTGACTGATGGTGTGTTTTTAACATGGTACTATGAACGCTGCCGCACCCTCTATGTGCCGGCTGTAAGGAAAATGTCTGAAGGGGAAGGTGCATGTACAGGAGGTAAGCAGTAAAGCGCCTGTTCCAGGAATGTAGCGGCTGCAGCAGCTGGGATACATCGCCATCGCTTGCCACCGTAATGATGCATGATACCCATACTAACAAATCCAACCTTGCATGAACTATCGCAGCTAGTAAGCCACTACTGCTCTTACTATCCATCCCACCGTCGCAGAGTTTTTTTTTCCCACGGCACGAGCCTTGGCACTTTTTTCCTCTGCTCTTGAAATCGCTACCCTCACTCGCGTTTCGTCCACTATCACCTGATGGACCGTGTTAATGCGTAGTCTTATCCAGACGCACGGACAACATCACAGCCCAGCATCCTGTGATCCACTTGCTAGATAACTAACATGTTGACGGAGGTGACAGTAGAACTTTTGGTTTGGTCACCATGTTGGTGCGGACGTGGAGGGGCCTCATCTCTATGTTAAAGCGCCGGCCCACTCCCACCACGATGCTGCCCTCACACTGCGGCATCTCAATGTACCTGATGGCTCTATCACGTCAGTGCTGGAGTACGGTGAAATGGTGTAGGGAAATGCTGTCGGTTCGTCACCGAAGATGCTGCAAACGGTGCAGAACAAGGCTCTCAGCCTGGCGTTGCACCTTTCCCGAGATCACCCCACCAGGGAACTTCACCAGACTGCCGCAATTCCGACGCTGAAGGAACGATTCCGCCGAACGGCGACAAGATTCTTCGCGGTGACGCGGGAATCTGAAAACCGACACGCTAGTGGCGTGGGAAACCAGGTGCGCTGGCGGCCGACAACGAGGTGACGAGGCCTGCTGCACCACAATGCGAGAGAGGAAGAAGCGCGCAACTGACACAGAAAGGTCACACCAAGGGACTCCAGGAAGCAGCGAGAGCAGCAGGATTCTGCTTAACCTACAATAAACTGATGTAAATAGCTTCGTGGAAAACAGTCAGTCAATTGTTTACATGTTTCCACAGATGCTGTTCACTATTTACGTACATTTGAAATAGTTTTCCTTGTGCGCTAGAAATTAGCATTTACATAAATCGTAGATGAGCATATTTCTGTGTAATATAATGTAGGACCAAGAGGAAAGACGTTTAACCTTAGTAGTTCAACTCCTTCCAACTTACAACGGATAGGCATAAAGGACAGCCCTTTCTGCGACTGTTCTAGGAAGGAAAAAGAAAATATAAACTACTTCTTGTTTTCCTGTAGTTTCTTCGAAGCACAGCAAAGCTGTTTACTCCACAACCTTCGGAAATTAAAGGAGCCCTCTCTGTGTCACATATTTTTGTTGTGGTCTTCAGTCCAAAGACTGCTTTGATGCAACTCTCCACGCTACTCTATACTGTGCAAGCCACTTCATCTCCGAGTAACTACTGCAACATACAACGCTCTGAATCTGCTTGCCGTATTCATCTGTTGGTCTCCCTCTACGATTTTTACCCTCCACGCTGCCCTCCAGCACTAAATTGATCCCTTGATGCCTCAGAAAGTGTCCTACCAACCGATCCCTTCTTTTAGTCAGGTTGTACCACAAACTCGTCTTCTCCCCAATTTTATTAAGTACCTCCTCGTTAGTTACGCGATCTACCCATCTAATCTTCAGCATTTTTGTGTAGCACCACATTTCAAAAGCTTCTATTCTCTTATTGTCTAAACTGTTTGTCGTCCATGTTTCACTTCCATACATGGCTATACGACATACAAATACTTTCAAGGGACTTCCTGACACTTAAATCTATACTCGATGTTAACAAATTTCTCTTCTTCAGAAACGCTGTTTTTTGCAACTGCCAGTCTACATTTTATATCCTCCCTACTTTGACCATCATCCGTTATTTTGCTTCCCAAATAACAAATCTCATTTACTACTCTAAGTGTCTCATTTCTTAATCTAATTCTCCCAGCATCACCTGATTTAATTCGACTATATTCCATTATCCTCGTTTTGCTTCTGTTGATGTTCATATTTTATCCTCCTTTCAAGACACTATACATTCCGTTCAACTGTTCTTCCAAGTCCTTTCCTGTCTCTGACAGAATTACAATGCGACCGGCAAACCTCAAAGTTTTTATTTCTTCTCCCTGGACCTTAATTCCTAATCCAAATTTTCTTTTGTATCCTTTACTGCTTGCTCAGTAGACAGACTGAATAACGTCGGGGGTAGGCTACAGCCATGTCTCGTTCCCTTCTCAACCACTGCTTCCCTTTAGTGCCTCTCGACTCTTATAACTGCCATCTGGTTTCTGTAAATAATATAAATAGCCTTTCGCTCCCAGTGTTTTACCTCTGCCACCTTTAGAATTTGAAAGAGAGTGTTCCAGCCAACACTGTCGAAAGCCTTCTCTAAGTTTGCAAATGCCATAAACATAGTTTTGCCTTTCCTTAACCTATCTTCACGTAGAGTCTCAAATATACAAAATACATTTTTGTTTCATACGAGACAACAATGCATATGTATGAAATTTTGTATACTGTTGTGCAGGATTTTTCGCGGTTGGGAGTGGAGGGCTGGGTAATTAACCGCTGAGACTGAGCTTAATACCACTAATTAATAAAAAACGTCTCTTAGATGAAGCTGATATCTTGACTGGCTACAGGGCTGTCGGTCTCGCGATTGCAGGACCAAGAGTTCACGGGGAGACGCTGGGTACTACGGTTTCTCCAGTCATAAGCACCGATCTAAACCTGCAACTATGACAGGTATCAGGCAACGGTCCACTTACAACGTTTCCGGACTGACTGATATTACTATCTTTAAAGTATATACATTCATTAATAAAAGTTTTATTCGATAAAACAGTAACAAAACTGATCAGAAATAAAATCTGAATTTAATTGCTTTGCTCCCTGGACAAGAACCACTCACAATACACGTAAAATACAACCAACGGACACACACACACACACACACACACACACACACACACACACACACACACACACACACACACTCACTGTACATCAACCCCTACAAACCACACACGTACAAGACAATTACTAATGCCCACTGCACGGGCTTATTATGCATCATTGCGCTTTAACTCATTACTGTTCAAATACCACAACCCAAACAAATCGCGCAGCGGTATCTGATGGCTAAGCGCAGTTTGAGATAAAGTTATGCGGAAGGATTCTTGCTTAATAGCCTTACTTCTGATTTAAATTGTCTTAAACCAAAAAGTTAAATTGCCGTGGTGACCATTTTCAAGTTACAGGAGGTGGCCCTTTGAGCACCAGTAATTCTAAAATTGTACTTTTTTTTAAAATTTGAATATACGTTAATCAGCAGTGGAGCAGCACGGTGGCGTACCGTACCTTAACGCCTCGGTTTTCACTTAGAATCATGCAGGACACCACTGTCACAGTCTTAATGTTTAAGCCTCATAATCCTTATGGCGTATAACATTGTAACCAATGTTATGGTTGCAGGAAAAACTTCCACTGTGTCCCCCACGTGGGGCCGGACGCAAACGCTTCAGTAATTTAGCAGAATTGGATAGCCCTCTAGACAGACAACACACATTGGGAAGATGTGTGAAGCACATTCCACGTAAAGGTGTAAAGCAAAACTGCTGGCCCCTACCGCAGTGAGCAAATTAGTAAAAATAAAAGCTTCACAACTTCCCGTAACTTAGGCGAACTAGACCAGTAGCAGCAAGTGACACGACAACGATGGAACAGCCAAAAGGGACACACTTCGTGATACCACTTTGCATCAGATTCAAGCAACAATGACGTTGTTCCGCTGCTCGAAACCCGTAGCTGCCAGCAATATTTGTTCTGTAGTGCCGACTGTCCAGCAGTTTACGCAGTTCTGAACGTTGGTTGTCGGTAATGCACTGAAGCGCCAAAGAAACTGGTACAGGCATGCGTATTCAAATACAGAGGTATGTAAACTGGCAGAATACGGAGCCGGCCGCTGTGGTAGAGCGGTTCTAGGCGCTTTAGTCTGGAACCGCGCTGCTGTTACAGTCGCAGGTTCGAATCCTGCTTCGGGCATGGATGTGTGTGATGTCTTTAGGTTAGTTAGGTTTAAGTAGTTCTAAGTCTACGGGACTGATGACCTCAGATGTTAAGTCCTATAGTGCTCAGAGCCATTTGAACCAAGCAGAAAACAGCACTGCGGTCGGCAACGCCTATATAAGACAAAAAGTGTCTGTCGCAGTTGTTAGATCGGTTACTGCTGCTACAGTGGCAGGTTATCGAGACTTGCGTGAGTTTGAGCGTGGTGTTATAGTCGGCGCACGAGCGATGGGACACAGCATTTCCGAAGTAGCGATGAAGTGGGGATTTTCCCAGACGACCGTTTCACGAGTGTATCGTCAATATCAGGAATCCGGTGAAACATCAAATCTCCGACATCAGCGCACACTCCGCTGCAGAGTGAAAATCTCATTATGTTATTCATTGTTTTATCTCAAGAAATATTGTTTAGAAGCATCTGACTAACCAACAACTTTATTACTTTCAACTTAACCACAGAGACTGTTGTACCAACTATAACAGTTCTACAACATCAACATCTGTGAAGCAAATACCATAAGCAAATTCCGCGTTTTGTTTTAAAATTTCATATTCTTTGATAAAGTCTTTTTATGCCCTGAAAACGCGTGACGTTACAAAGGCACAGAATGAAGTACGTGCTGATCCCCGTTTCACGTTCTATCCTTTTTTTTTTAATTCTAATTATACTTCTCCTGCATCAGATTATACTTAATGTTTGTTTGTGGTGTGCTATCTGGGAGCTGTCACGAAGATAACTAAATTATAACTGCACCCATCTCGTACGCAGTAACACGCTTAGCCGGCCTCAGCCTCCGACGTCCTCGGCTGGGGCCCGGTGGCTGCGGAAACCCCACGTCCGTTTTAGTGGTGTCCGTCCGCCGCCGAAAATAGCGCCACGGAGGCATAAAGGCCCGGTTGGCGGGTAGCGGCCCTGCCTACCGATTATTCTGGATGGCATGCGAGGCGAGGCGACGCTAGGCGGTAGTCCCGTGAGACGCCACGGCAGTATCAGCACACATCAAGGTCTCTGATTTTATGAGTGGGCAAGCCAACCGTCATTGGTGCAGGTACCTCCAACGTCGACGGGCAAATATTTTAATTCAGCGCTGTTGCTTTCCATGTCGATCTCGGATATCGACGTCCCTGGTTGCCAACAGTAACAACAAATGTCGTCCAAAAGAGCCTGCACACGCTCAGTATTTATTGACAATACTAGTTTGTCAAACATTAAGTCACAGTGGAGGCAGGCAATAACAGGCATCCCCCAAGGTTCGGTATTATGTCCCGTGTACTTTTCATTCTGTGTCAATGGTATGTTGTAAGTAGGCTGTTTAGGTTTTAATGTTGGTAACGCCACGTAGCGCTCTATATGAAAATCACTGACTGTGTTGTGTGCAGTCTGTGGCTGGTTGGACTCATTGTTGGAATATTCGCTTCTCTAGTGATGGGCAGTTGGATGTGAACAGCGCGTAGCTTTGGGCAGTTGGAGGTGACCCGCCAACAGTGGTGGATGTGGAGAGAGAGAGATGCCAAACTTTGGGAGGTTTCTATAAGCGGACGATCTGGACATGCGTCCGCCATAAAAAGGAAATTTGTAAAGATGGATGTCATGAACTGATAGATTAAGGTAAATACATTGTTTGTTCTCTATCAAAATTTTTCATTTGCTAACTATGCCTATCAGTAGTTAGTGCCTTCAGTAGTTAGAATCTTTTATTTAGCAGGCAGTATTGGCGCTCGCTGTATTGCAGTAGTTCGAGTAACGAAGATTTTTGTGAGGTAATTGATTCATGAAAGGTATAGATTATTGTTAGTCAGGGCCATTCTTTTGTGGGGATTATTGAAAGTCAGACTGTGTTGCGCTAAAAAAAAATATTGTGTGTCAGTTTAGTGATGATCAGAATAAGTAAAGAGAAAACTGTTTGAGTACGTTGAGTTTTGCTCAGCTGTTTGAAAATCAAATAACGTAGAAGTTTACCAGAACAGTAATTCATAACTTTTCAAATGAGACATTTCAATGTCATCAGTTTTGTCCTGCCGCAAATACCACATGTATGCTGATGACCTTCTGTTGTATCCAAGTGCAAAACGAATAAGCCTGAAGACAGCTATCTAGAATCTCAATATCGATTTGTGTGCTCAGGATATAAGGCTGAAGCTGAATCCATCCAAAATCCAAAGGGTACTGGTTCGTTATTCCACGCTCATTAACCTGAAATTTCGGGAATGCCTACCATCTATGATCCTGAATGGGATAAATATCAACGTATCTCCTTAGCAGGAGTAATAATGGATGAAAATCGAAACTGGACTGAGCACTTAATTGCTATGCAAAGAGAAGGCATCAGCATCTGTTCATGCCCTACAAAAATATGAGAAGCTGTTCCTTCTTGATCTAAAATAAAAACTTGTGCAAACGCTTGACAGGAGTCTACTGGGATACAATTATATGTGGCACCTGAATATTGTAATTATACGAGGGTTGGAACTTTAATAGTGGCAACTATTTATTTACAGTTCGTACAGAATAGATACGCGTTTCAAAGTTTTGCTGACCTTCAAAGGAGTCATCAGCATTGTGTGTAACATGCTGCCAACGATGTGGAAGTCGTAGAATGCTCTTAGCAGTGCCATTTGTGGTGACAGTTCGAGCGGCGCGGTCTATTGCCCGACGAATTTGTAGTAGTTCTGAAGCGAATGCAGTGAAGTGTTTCCTTCAGTTTATAAATCGAGTTGAACTTACGAGGGCTTAAGTCAGGAGAGTGCAGTAGGTGGTATAGCACTTAGCATCCCCACCAGTCAAACAAATTAGTAACAGCTTGCACTGTACGTGCTTGAGCATTGTCCTGCAAAATGATGGTCAGGTCCTTCAGAAACTGTCATTATTTCTGTCTCTAAGCTCGTCGTCGGTTGTGTTCCAAAAATGAACATCATAGCGACAGAAGTGATGACGAGTACCAAACTTGTCAGCATTAATATCAAGGGAATCGGAAAGAGAAATAATGCAGAATCAGTTCAATTGAAACACTTTTAATGTCCTGCTACACCATATCATACAATTACATATCAGCACCATTAATGCTCCAAAAGGAGCCCAATATGGCGCCCATCAGTGTCCAGAATGGTCTGAAAGCGCAAGATTGCATTCTGCACAGCAAAACGAAACATGTCCATTGGTTCTCTTGATACGCTGCGCTTCACGTCAGCACCTGTGTGAATTTTCCCCTGGTAAACTTTGTGCTTCAGGTAGCCCCACAACCAGAAATCACAAGGAGTTGGATCAGGTGATCGTGCCGGGAAAGCGTTTGCAGATAATTCGATCGTTTCCAAATGTATTTCGGGGAAGCAGGTGAATTTCACGAGCGATTTGCGGTGCGGCCCCATCTTGCATGAAAATTGTTCAGTTCAGTGCCCGTCTCTCCTGTAGAGCGAGTATTACATGCTGGCGAAGCATATTGGAATAACGCTGGCCAGTCACACTGCACGTCTTTGGTCCTCGAGCGCCAACCTCTTCAGAAAAGAATGTGGCAATGATGAACGTAGCCGTGAAGCCACACCATAGTGACGCGTTCACCATACACAGGAACTTCATGCACAATGACTGGAGGTGAAGTTTCCCACACTCGGCTGTGTTGTGTGTGCACCTCACCCATCGGAGAAAAATGGACATCGTCTGTCCGGAGGATGGTCCAGGGCCAGTCTTCGTCAACTTCAATCCTTGCGAGAAAGTGGAGAGCCAAGTCAACACGTCGTTATGCGTCCTGTGGTGCAAGCTGCTGTACGAGATGGATCTTGTACGAATACCATTTGAGAATGGTTCGGAGGACCTCCCATACAGTGGACCGTGGGATATTCAACTGTCGTAACACAGCACCCGCACTGCCTGACGATCGGGTATTGCGCGCAGCACTGTCTGCCATAGCAACAGAGATTTGATCAGACATCTGTGGTGCAACCGGTCGTTGGCCTCTTCTCGGGGCGACCCCCAGTTCTCCAGTCGATTCGAACTTCTTCTCCATGCTCCTCACAGCAAGGGGAGAAACAGAACTCTTCACAATCCTTTCATCCGGCGAAATTCTAAAAGTGCAGGTGCAGCATTACTCTTGTTTTTAACAGAGCTTCACCAATGATGCCTTGCTCCTTTTATCCAATCTCATGGTGACACGTCCACAAGTGCACTGCGACTCGTCAGGTGTCTGAGACTATGAATGAGGACAACTGATCAAGGTACCTGGTGGTCATAGTTGGAACTACAGTGTGACGCTGTGTGGCATGGAAATCATGCACCCCATACTCTGGACATTAATTTTACCAAGTTTGGTACTCGTATGGTAATTAGTTTCCGTGTTATTATGTGTTAAATAGGGAAAGTTTAATTATAACCACCCGGTACTTATACGGTCTCTACTTCCTGACGGAATAAACAGACAGCCGTAAAATTTGCGTTTACCAGTATCAAAACATTTTTTTGGAGGCGTACTAACTTTCGAGAATGACGAAATAACGACAACTCGAGCTACAGAAAAGTTTATAAGAAAACAACGGTCGAAAACCAAAGATATACAAGGGAAAACATAAGAACTTGCTCAGCGAATCTTCTCACAGGGCTGCCAGCTTTAAAGGTAGTTGTGTGGTATATCTCTCTCGAAGGGGAGTCTAATGGACATTTGACGTGTGAAAGCAGTGGAAACATTGGTGTGGCCGCACGCAGAGGGATCTTTAAGTTGGTTTTTGAACAACTTCCCAATGTGCAATTCAGTTCTTATAACTACGATTTCTTAAAAAAAAACAACTCTAAAAATCGATTTAAACTAAAAAACAAAAAAATCGATTTTTTGAATCGAATATACAAGCAAGTGTTCTCAAGGGGATTGAAGCTTTGACAAGGACAGTGCCGATTTCCTTCCACAATACGAGCTTATGCTCTATTATCCACGGACCATTAGATCTTGAAGAACTTCTGATCTTGCGAATTCCACGCACTGGCTTCTCAAAAGCTGGGAGCGACAAATAATAATGGGAAAAGAAAAATTTGTACCAAAAGCAACAGGAGCTCGTGACCTAGCACCAAACACAGAGGCTAAGGTGCAGGTTTGACTAGCTTCCATATGATGACACATACAAGTCCAATACTGGTGGGGTTGCGTTGGTGACTCAGGATACGGGGTTCCGGGTTCGACTCCCGACCGGGTTGGGGTTTTCTCTACCCGGGTACTGGGTGTTTGTGTTGTCCTCATCATTTCATCATCGTCATTCGTGGCAGTGGCTCGACTGGACTGTGAAATAAAGTTTGTACTGTGTAAATATGGTGACTTTGTACGGACGCTGATGACCACGTAGTTGAGCGCCCCACAAACCAAACATCACCATCATCATCAATACTGCTGGTGAGATGATTTATGCTGGAGGATCATGTGAGTGTGAATATATTTTGATAATCATGGCTTAAGTAACGGCATCCTATTTCTAGCGTACACGAGCCTTTTCTAGACGTGGAACTTCCACAGCTTCCATGTGTATCATTACAATGCAGGAAATATGCTTGGTGGAACAAGCATAGGAACATCAACGTTCTGGAGGACAGTTGTACAATAGTTCACCACCCGATACGTTGGCTAGGAGGTGTGGTTGCTGTTTTACTGATATCCTGCACCCTGGAAACCACAGCCAAATCTATTTCATCAGCTACAGACGACATGATCATTTTTGCAGCTGACGAATAATTAATGGGCCCATACTGCCGGTTCCGTCTCATGGGATCTGAACCGCATGTTTTTATACGTTGCCTGCCATTTTTAAGGATACTGTTACCTTACTTCTAAAATTTGTGGTATCGCATTAGATTTGAGGTTGCGTTTTAATGTGGTTGGAACCATCCGTGATGTACATGGGCCACTTGGATGAACTGAAAAGTCAGAATGAAAGATGAACTACTTTGGAGTTCTCCATTAACACTCTACATAATAATTCATTCCTTCACTCTCCGAATTTTTCTTCCGATCCTCTCCTTGCACATGCTTCAAGCCCTTGCATGATACAATTAAGTGCGATAGTCAAGACCCTTTGAATTCAGTAACGGAGTTGCTTGACTAGATGTCAATATTTCTGATAAAAGTGTTCACTGAGAAGGTGTTTAACGAATTTCGAAGAAACAGCTATCTTTCCCGATGCTTTTTGAATGGCATAATATCTCAAATTTAGTCTTCTTTTTTCTGATAGAGAAAAATTCATTATCATTCATTCCATGTGTTTCGTTCATACTGATGACATTCTCATCAGACGAAACTTTATCAGGACAACGAGCTCTTTAGGAGGCTGGGTGTGAATGCTAACCATCGTCCATTCGACCCATAGTGTTTCTTAAAGAAACCTCGCAGCCTGCGGGATCCAGCAGTTATCGACACCGAATTAATAAGGAAATTTTTTTATTAAATTTCTCCTCTTTATCTGGTGCTTCTGTTTTGTTGTCACCTTCTCATTATTTATCCAAGTCTCGCTTCCATACAACAGTGACTGTAAGCTCGTAGTTTTATAAAACTTAATTTTCGTATCATTTTGGTTTTCCAGTTAAGTGCCATGTTTACTGAATAAATGGGTAACGGAGTTCTCGTGATGACACCGTTGCCAGTCTCCAGCTTTCTACGATTTCCTCTGTCGACGGCATCGTCGGGAGTTTACATTTCAATAGGCGGATAAGTAATTTTGTTGGCCAAAGCATTTATTCAAGAATGTCGCCACGACAAACTGCTTTTTCAGGCTTCGTTCATTGTCCTTGATACCTACTGAAGTTTGTGTAGTTTTTCATCTGTATCATTATCATGGCCATAGTTCGTGTGGCAGTTCAGATAGTTAAACTGTGACGTGTGTTCAATTATTTTGTTGTTAATTACAGTGTTTGGCCGTGTTGCGTATTTTCCTTGAGTGCCATGACTTTCGTCTCACTTAATGACATTTTAAGATTATCTTCTGTATGTATTTCGTTTTGTCGATTAACTGCTAACTGGAGGCTCTCTTCAACTTCTTGTTTATATTGATGACATTCTCATCAGATGGAACTTTATCAGGACAACGAGCAACATAGGCTCTTTAGGAGGGCGGGTGTGAATGCTAACCATGGTCCATTCGACTTTATTATGTGCAAATAGTAGTGCGCTTGCGTTAGTCTGTTTATGAGCTTCAGTTTTTTACACGCCCGGGAGTACAAATGGGTGGGGGTTACCTTTAAACTGGTTGTCGCTTCTGCTTTTCTAGACCGTGCGCCCTGACGACTCCACTTAACTGATAATCTCGCGGCGGTCGTATTGTTCTGCTCCACACTGCTGCTGGCTTGCCTGAAATTATCTATCGAAATATGCAAGCGAGTCAGGGGAGTCATTCATCATCATAACACAACACTGTTCTACGTCTGGTATGAACAACTACATTCTGAGACGATTAAAGGAAATCGCAGGTTGCGCTGTTTACATTCTAATTCATAAGTGTTTATCCAAATTAACAATCTTGATGATTATCTGTCCACGATATCACTCAGACGAGTGCACGCGTAA
Source organism: Schistocerca piceifrons (assembly GCF_021461385.2). Lineage (NCBI taxonomy): Eukaryota > Metazoa > Arthropoda > Insecta > Orthoptera > Acrididae > Schistocerca > Schistocerca piceifrons. The sequence continues at coordinate 199,656,657 of NC_060138.1, read as the reverse complement.
CCGACACGACGCGGGTGATTGTTGATGATGCGGAAGCCGAATGATCGCACGAAAGTTCTTACGCTCGTCACACATACACTGATATTTGGCACCAGTCCTCCTTGACACTAATAATGATATTTTAACGCTGTTCACAAAGTTAAATTTACAGTTCACAGGTCTCACTTGTACTAGCGTGAGCGTAACCGTCGCGGCGCGGCTGATTGTTGATAATACGGAAACGCAATGATACAACACACGTCCTCACGCTCGCTATAAGACACTGGCACTTGTTTGTACACTTCTGTGGTAACTAATTTTTGCTGATTCACATCAGTTCATTCTGGGAGACCGAACACGGCGCAGATGATTGATACAGCGCAGTACGACACGCAACGAGAGCATACACAAATACGCTATCGGCAGCACTGCTCAATTTTAAATTACTTCTTGACGCACTTTCCTGTGAATCATTTACTTATTTTATCACTTTACTGTAATGACACTTGTAGCAACACTTCAACTTCCATGTTAACAATGCCTCTCACATGCAGAGCTACACACTACACAACATAACAGTTCCGTGTCCCGCGCTCGACTCTACAGACGCGGCTGCCCGCAAAGATACTCCACAACTAAGCCAGCGATATGACAATACGCTTACAAGTTCCTGTATAATTATCTGATTTCATTTTTAAGGACACGGTAAATGAAACAGAATACCCATCTCTAACACCTTGTTTGATTTTTATGACGTTAGTCTTTTTTTCTCCTCTATTTGTCACTATTTTTGTTGCACGATATAAGCTTCAAATTGACCTTATGAGGTGTGGACGTCACTCATCGTTGCCCAAAATTTATTTACATGAACCCGACGAAAAGGATTTTCAAAATCTGTAAAAGCAATATGGGATTCACGATTAAATGCTCTTTCAAACTTAACGCTCTTTGAAACCGGATTGGGACTCGCACTAGTGCCCATTGTCTTTCGCAGGCAAATGCTCTACCGGCTGAGCAATCCAGGCATGGCTCACTCCCACCCCCTCTCCCCTCCCTTCCCCTGCATAGCTCTATTTTCGCCAGTACCTCTCCTCCTACGCTCAAAACTTCACTTGCCCGCGAAAGGCAGAGGTCGGAGGTTCGATTTCCGACCCGGCGCAAAGTTTTAAATCTGGCACGAAGTTTCATATCTGCCCGCATTACATAAAAATTATTACCTAAATTAGCTCTGTTTTTCTAAGATTCCTTTTACTGCAGAAATTTCACTACACGAAAGTGTTTTTCTAAATCTACTTTTATCTTCTTCTTACTGCAGGCACTGTTCACTAAAGATACTTATTACTGGTCTCTTGAACCCTGCCGAGTGAAGCAGCCCAGTGTCTCGTTACCTACTGAGTGATCAAGGATCAGTACGGTTCCCCAATAGTATAGGCTGCATATACAAGCCCCCTTGTCTCGCTCCTCGTTTCCCCTGCCAATGTTCAAACACACACAGGTCTTGAAATTCCCACGTATTGAGTGAAAAACCACATGTACTTGATTCAACAGGTAGTATCGTGGCTATCTTTGTTTTGTGATGATCCTTGAATTTATTAATCACGCGGCACATCCGAAATTGGCTCGCGTTGCAGGGTACCTTGCCCGTGACTCTTCTCAGATTTGTTGGCTGATGTCAGGTGCCAGAACAACTACCAAGCAGAGGTTAACACTGCCAGGGAATGCTTGGCCTTCTCTTTTCTCTCTCTCTCTCTTCTCTCTCTCTCTCTCTCTCTCTCTCTCTCTCTCTGCTATCTCGCCCCATTCGCCTATTACTCCTGGGGGGCGTCCGTGGCCCACTTTAGACGGCAATGCTTGCCACGGGAACCTGCGTTGAGGCTACAAGCAAAGGCGTATCGCTTTCCGTTATCTCAACCAAAGGTTGCATTGTTTCGACACGCGAGTTGAACGATGACGGCTTATTTTCCGTATTGCATTTCTTATTCTTTACACGGCTTTACCCATGCTGTCCACCTGTAACTCCATTCTTTGTTTCATATTGTTTCTATTGTATCAATTTACACAGAATGTCTCAACTTTCTTCTGGTGCGTGTTTGGTAACCGACAAATTTCTGAGAATTGTGTGATCTCTGAAAGTTCTAACGAGGTATGGCATATAGAAGTTAGTTGGTTAGTCAGTTGCCTGTTCCACAGACAATATTTACCATAAACAGTACGAAGTGGAACGTGTCAGCACACCATCATTAAGCGCATACGCACAGGGTGTTTGTTTTAACTTGAGAGAACTAAATATCTCGAAAATGACGTATCGCACAAAAAATAGTCTTCTAGGTGAAAAGTTAATAGTAAAGGGAACATCTGACTGTGCTACAAGTGACCAGCTCCTGACCACCCCTGCTGCGTGGGTGGGTCAACTTGCATTTTCAAATACGAACCCCCTATTAATATTCGAGTTTCATGCCAAAAAATTACGTGCGGTTATTCAAAGCATTGCTTTTCATTCGTGGCAGACGGCGCTGTTATCGACAAGTATCAAATGTGCCTGTCTTTGCAATTGAGAACTGACGTACCTAATTCTACATTTCATTTACGATGTAAATGTAAACCTTTTGGTTCTAACGGTTGGTATTTAAGTTAGAAATTTACTTCAGTGTTGCAAATTTGATTGTACAGTACAATATGGTTAGCGATTTCAATGTTTGGTTGGAATCTACGTTTAGCGTAATCCAGGAACAACCACGGGTATGTAATACTTTTATGTTCCCATCGAGTTGCTTGATATCGTCGAGTCCTCTTGCGTCTCACAACCGAGGTGCTGGATGGATTTCGGTGAGTATCCGCGACAAGTGTGCGTGTCACTATCACTTCATAGACATTTTACCTCATTAAAGTGGTTGTGGTTTGTATTCCACCAGCAGCTGCGTAGTGGTCAGCACGAGAGTTCCGGCGATTGGATGAAAACACACGCCGAAATCAGTCACTCTGATGGCGAGGTTCGAGGCCGGCGATCGAAATCAAACATTCCGATGGCTTTGAGATTCACAACAATCAACCCCGTAGGAAATTGAAATCTGCCGTACCAAAGAAGTAGCTTTTTTATTTTAGTTTTTTAGTCATCAGTGTTTTGACTCGTTTTAAGTGGCAGGCCACGAATTCCTCTCCTGTGCCAACCTCTTCATATCAGAGTAGCACTTGCAACCTACGTCCTCAGTTATTCCAGTCTCTGTATTCCCCTACAGTTTTTTGCCCTCTACAACTCTCCCTAGCACCAAGCAAGTTATTCCTTGATGCCTTCTAGAGGTCCTATCACCCTGTGTCTTCTCCTTGTCAGTTTTTTCAATTAGCCCTTTCCTCTCCGATTTTGTGCAGAACCTCCTCATTTCTTATCTTATCAGTCCACCTAATTTTCAGCACTCGTCTGTAGCAGCACATCTCAAACGCTTCGATTCTCTTCCCACAGTCTATGTTTCAGTATCATACAATGCTGTGCTCCAGACGCACATTCTCAGAAGTAGTTTAGTTGCCAGAAACGTCAGTGTCTAGCTATATTATTTGTACTGTAGAATCACATTTGCAGCACCAACGTAAATTTGGAATATAAATATGAACATTAGAACGTAAAGGTTTACATTTACATCCTAAATGAAATGTAGAATCAAATGCGTCAGTTCATAATTGCAAAAATAGGCACACTAAATATTTGTCAATAAAGCGCCATCTGCCACGAACGGAAAACAATGGTTTGAGTAATCCGTACGTACTTTTTGGCGTAGAATCCGAACATGCAGTGTAAATGGGTGGTTCCCATTTGAAAGTACAAAGTTGACTCTGCCCACCCAGAAGGGCAGTTAGGAGGTGGCCAGCTGTAGGACATACAAATTTCCCCTTCACTAATATTAACTTTTCACCTAGAACAATTTTCTTTTTGTACGGTGCGGCATTTTACAGACATTTAGTTATCTCAAATTAAAACAAACACTCTGTATACATAAACAAACGAGAAAAAAATCTTTATAGGGCTACATGATGCCGTTTACAGTTTTTCTGTTAACATAACTAATTATTTTTATTCAAGAATTCTTCTGTGGTGTAGAAGGAGCTGTTAAGGAGAAACACATTTAATGTACGTTCGGGAACATTTCTGTTGTCTGTCAGGCACTTGATATGTATGGGTATTGTCAAAGAGTTTACAGATGCGTATTTGATGCCTTTCTGTGCCACAGTTAGATTCATTAAATGGTAACGCAGATTATATTTCGTTCTACTGTCGTACTTGCGAATATGACTCTTACTATTAAACTCACATTGTTGATAACAAATTTCATATGCGAATAAGTCTACTGTGAGACTGTGATTAATATTCTCAGCTACTTAAAGAGACCGACGCGTAAAGCCTGCGTGTGTGCACCAACCATAATTCCAAAATACTTTTTTTTCTACAATGAATGCTTTTTGCCTAAGTAAGGAGTTACCGAGAATGTTATTCCCTAAGATATCGGCGAATGAAAATATGCAAATCATGTTAACTTACTGACTTCTATATCCGCAAAGTTGGCAGTCATTGCTGCACGGAAAAAGTAGCTGGACCTAAACATTAGCAGATTTACTACATGATTTTTCGACTTTAAGTTTCCATCATTATGACACCTAATAATTCTACCCTGTTTGTTATTATTTGTTGCTGGTGCATTAGGGTAACTGGAGGTGGGATATTTTTCACTATTTAAAATCCGATGCGCTGTTGTTTTTCAAAGTTTAAAACTGGATCATTTGTGCAAAACCAGTCACAAAAATAGCACTTACTATTTTCCCTGTTGATGCTTCTTTACTCTGCTTTACAACAATGCTTGTCACACATGCAAACAGTACAAATTCTGTCTTCGGATCCAAATAAAATAGCAACTCATTAACATAAAGCAAGAACAGTAGTAAGGCAACAATGGAACCTCGTAGGACTGCCATTTTAATTGCTCCACGTGTGGCTGATGTGGTCTCCTTCTTTGTGTTACTCGAGCAGCCTAGGGTAAAATTTTGTATTGTCTTTCTCAAGTGAAAACTGAAGCAAGCATGTGCTAAGCTACGTATGCCCTAAAAATTAACTTCTGTCAAAGGTTATTATGGCTGACAGAATGAAACGTCTTCGCTAGGTCATGGAAGTTCCCATCTGGTGATGTTTTACTTGTTTAAGATTTTATTATATACTCAGAAAACGTATATATATTTGCAGTGGCACCAACGAAACGCAAACTGTGATTGGCGAAGTATTCCACAACTACACAGGTGAGTATTAACCATGGAGTACATTTTCTCTTCAGGAAATTTTGAGACAATGATGCAAAGAGTGACGATGGGTGGCAGTCATTGGCATCAGATCTAAAAATCGCAGATTTCAATCTGTTTGGGAAAACATGCATAACTGAAATAGCTGACAAACAATATTATGTATTATAGAGCCACAAATTTTCAGTGGTTTGTTGGAGATTTTCGCCCCACATGAACTTTAACTTCTTTCCTCGTGACGATCTTTCTTATTGGAGATAGAAAATTGTTTAAACAATAACTGTGTTGGAATTCTCCAAAAATAATCGAATTTCTAGAAAATTACACATGACGAACTCGAAACCCAAAAAATTACGGCTCTAATTACATTTTAACTTTAGATAAGTGCCATCTCGTATGAAATTGTTTGAACAATGAGTGTGTTGAAATTCGTTAGTATCTTTTTTTTCCTCTGTCGTCTGACTGGTTTGATGCGGCCCGCCACAAATTCCTCTCCCGTGCTAACCTCTTCATCTCAGTGCAGCACTTGCAACCTACGCGGCCGGCCGTTGTGGCCGAGCGGTTCTAGGCGCTTCGTTCTGGAACCGCACGACCGCTACGGTCGCAGGTTCGAATCCTGCCTAGGGCATGGATGTGTGTGATGTCCTTAGGTTAGTTAGGTTTAAGTAGTTCTAAGTTCTAGGGGACTGATGACCTCAGATGTTAAGTCTCATAGTGCCCACAGCAATTTGAACCTTTTTTTTTTTTTTTTTTTTTTTTTGCAACCTACGCCCTCAATTATTTGTTGGCTGTGTTCCAACCACTGTCTTTCTCTACAGTTTTTGTCCTGTACAGCTCCCTCTAATACCATGGAAGTCGTTCCCTCATGTCTTAACACATGTCCTACATCCTGCCCCTTCTCCTTATCAGGGAAATTGTTTAAACAATAACTGTGTTGGAATTCGCAAAAAATAATCGAATTTCAAGAAAATACACTCCTGGAAATTGAAATAAGAATACCGTGAATTCATTGTCCCAGGAAGGGGAGACTTTATTGACACATTCCTGGGGTCAGATACATCACATGATCACACTAACAGAACCACAGGCACATAGACACAGGCAACAGAGCATGCACAATGTCGGCACTAGTACAGTGTATATCCACCTTTCGCAGCAATGCAGGCTGCTATTCTCCCATGGAGACGATCGTAGAGATGCTGGATGTAGTCCTGTGGAACGGCTTGCCATGCCATTTCCACCTGGCGCCTCAGTTGGACCAGCGTTCGTGCTGGACGTGCACACCGCGTGAGACGACGCTTCATCCAGTCCCAAACATGCTCAATGGGGGACAGATCCGGAGATCTTGCTGGCCAGGGTAGTTGACTTACACCTTCTAGAGCACGTTGGGTGGCACGGGATACATGCGGACGTGCATTGTTCTGTTGGAACAGCAAGTTCCCTTGCCGGTCTAGGAATGGTAGAACGATGGGTTCGATGACGGTTTGGATGTACCGTGCACTATTCAGTGTCCCCTCGACGATCACCAGTGGTGTACGGCCAGTGTAGGAGATCGCTCCCCACACTATGATGCCGGGTGTTGGCCCTGTGTGCCTCGGTCGTATGCAGTCCTGATTGTGGCGCTCACCTGCACGGCGCCAAACACGCATACGACTATCATTGGCACCAAGGCAGAAGCGACTCTTATCGCTGAAGACGACACGTCTCCATTCGTCCCTCCATTCACGCCTGTCGCGACACCACTGGAGGCGGGCTGCACGATTTTGGGGCGTGAGCGGAAGACGGCCTAACGGTGTGCGGGACCGTAGCCCAGCTTCATGGAGACGGTTGCGAATGGTCCTCGCCGATACCCCAGGAGCAACAGTGTCCCTAATTTGCTGGGAAGTGGCGGTGCGGTCCCCTACGGCACTGCGTAGGATCCTACGGTCTTGGCGTGCATCCGTGCGTCGCTGCGGTCCGGTCCCAGGTCGACGGGCACGTGCACCTTCCGCCGACCACTGGCGACAACATCGATGTACTGTGGAGACCTCACACCCCACGTGTTGAGCAATTCGGCGGTACGTCCACCCGGCCTCCCGCATGCCCACTATACGCCCTCGCTCAAAGTCCGTCAACTGCACATACGGTTCACGTCCACGCTGTCGCGGCATGCTACCAGTGTTAAAGACTGCGATGGAGCTCCGTATGCCACGGCAAACTGGCTGACACTGATGGCGGCGGTGCACAAATGCTGCGCAGCTGGCGCCATTCGACGGCCAACACCGCGGTTCCTGGTGTGTCCGCTGTGCCGTGCGTGTGATCATTGCTTGTACAGCCCTCTCGCAGTGTCCGGAGCAAGTATGGTGGGTCTGACACACCGGTGTCAATGTGTTCTTTTTTCCATTTCCAGGAGTGTATGTTAGTATAAACAAATTTAAAACAATTACATATGACAGTGGATGAACTCGGACTCTTCCAACTACAAAGCTGTAGCCTTGGGTCAATAGGCTGAATGTGAAACTGGGGGTTAAGATGGCACGGGGACGGTGGGTAGGTGTGATGGAGTGCCGGGAGTTAGAATGATTGGCCGGATATGTAACTAAGTCCGGGTAAGTAGCGTGTGACCTATTTTGTATCAGAACTCCCCTTTCCCCCTACTGATTTCGGAGGTGAGCTGGCACTGGTAAAGAAAGCTTTCAGCTATTGATAAGCAAGCAAGGACGAAGTTCCTGAAAGTATTTGCAGGAATCACAGAATTTTGAGTAAGTGCGACGTTGACCATCAATAATCTGGAGAAGCAGAAACTGGACGCATTTTACATGGGCTTCTATCGTGGAATAATGAAGTGAACATGTATCAAATAAAAGAGAACTAAACTGAATAGATGAGGTTAGAAGTCTATGGAAGAACTTACTAGAAGAAGCAATGGTTAGTGGCACATCTTCCACGGTACCCAGAAGTAGTCAAACTGGTACTGGCAGGAGCAGTAGAGATGAGAATCGTACGGGCATACAAAGAACAGAATATACAAAACAGATCGTAGACGATGTCAGGTGTGGTATTTTACACAGAGGTGTAAGCTCCGCACAACGTAAGAAAACAAGGATGTCAACATGAAACTGGTCGAAAGAATGATGACTAAAAAAGTCATTTGCGTAGATATTTTATTTGATCAAAAGTATCTGGATACCTAGAAGTGGGCACTGAAATAGAATGTGTCCACCTTTCGGCTTTACGATGGCTTCAACTGTGCTGGGGAGTCTTTCAGTGAAGTGTCGCAATGTCTGTGGAGGAGTGGCTGCACATTCTTCCTCAAAAGTCAGACCCGGAGAAGATAGTGATATTGGACGCTGTGGTTTTGAGTGAAGCTGTCGTTCTCATCCAAAACCTTGCCACTGGGTTTATGCTGGACTCTCGGTAGGCCAGCCGATTTCACGAATGGTACTGTCCTCAGACCTTTGCTTCACAGATGCTGCGTTATGACAGGGTGCTCAAAAAATGGTTTTGGACCACACACTGAATTTATAGTGAAATGGTTTAAATTGCTCTGAGCACTATGGGACTTAACATCTGAGGTCATCAGTCCCCTAGAACTTAGAGCTACTTAAACCTAACTAACTTAAGGACATCATACATATCCATGCCCGAGGCGGATTCGAACCTGCGACCGTAGCGGCCTTGCGGTTCCAGACTGCAGCGCCTTTAACCGCACGGCCACTTCGGCCGGCTGATACGTAAAGCGTTTGGGCAAGAACAGAAGCCTGAAAACAGTGCCATCTCGTGAGATATTTGCAGGACCGCTTGACGCCATGATCTGCAGTATAGCTCACTGTACAAAGTGACACAGTTTCATTTTTCCAAAAATGTGGCTTGGCACTTTCTTGCCAGGACCCCCTCATATGTGACATAAATTTGATCTTGATAGTCTATCCGTTCCTGAGAAAAACGATTCCTAACGGTCGGACAGGCAGACGGTCAGACAGACAGACAGACAGAGTGATCCAATAAGGGTTTTGTTTTTGCAGACTGGGCAGAGAAACCTAAAAATGACATAAATGTCGGTTTGCCTTTTTTCAGTCAATCTTCTAAGATAAGTCGTAGGGTACTGATGGTGAGATATCAGTCTTCTAGTGGTTTTGTACACTGTGGACGTCCCGTACTGTAGCGCCTGGACACGTTTTCTGCCTGCTGGAATCGTTGCCATAATCTTGTGATCACACTGTGTGGCACACGGAGGGCCCGTGCTACGACCTGCTGTGTTTGACCAGCCTCCAGTCGCCCTAGAATTCTACCCCTCTCTATCGTCATCAATATGTGCTCTTTGAGCCATTTTCAACACACAGTCAGCATTAGCACGTCTGAAAACCTCTGCACACTTACTCGCTGCACCGTACTCTGACATGCAGCAACACACCTCTGCGTATGTGGACTGCTGCCAGCGCCACCGTGCGACGACCGCAGGTCAAATGCACCGCATAGTCATAGCCCGCAAACCGTCCACCAGAGCGTTGTTTCACCATGTATCAGCATTACACTTAATTTATGAGCATGAGTGTATGTTACCTCCCCTCATACAGCCACAATCACGTCGGAAACCCGTTCACACGAATCACGTGAGTACAAATAACTCTCCGCCAATGCACTGCCCCTTTTTGACCTCGTGTACGCGTTACTGTTCTTACGAATATCGCTAACCAATGACGTTTGCCATCTCAGTGTAAAACTCTAGTAATGACTTGTTATTGACGGCAGACGTATTAATATTTCATTTCATTAATGATAGGTTGGTTGATTCGGGGAATGGGACCAAACAGCGAGGCCATCGATCCCATAGGATTAGGGAAGGATAGTGAAGTCGGCCATACCTTTTCAAAGGACCATCCCGACATTTGCCTGAAGCGATTTAGGGAAATCACGGAAAACCTAAATCAGGATGGCCAGACGCGGATGTGGACTGTCGTCCTCCCGACTGTGAGTTCAGAGTGCTAAACAGTGCGCCACCTCGCTTGGTAGTAATAGTTATTTGTAAATTACAGCCGTGGTCCAAAGACTTTTAGTTGTCAAAGTAAATGCTGTTCGGAAGCTAATTACATTTTTGCGGCTGGCGCCCCCAGTCACTTTGTTTAATAATCGGATGCCAGATTCACGTGCCAATTAAGCTATTGTAATTAGATAAATAACAAATCGACCACTATCAGCAATGTATCATGAATGTCTCTCGTGGGGTCCAGAGAGGCATGTCGTAGCGCTCCCCGATACCTATCACACCGCTACAAACAGCTGAGCTCACGCACGTATTGCGATCTTCACTTACATTTCTTTCTTTATGATGAACCAGTGTTACTCCTCTCTTGTCTTAGAAGATAAATCTCCAAATTTCTCCTGGGTGTCTTCGCGGCTGTTTTGTTTGTGTCTGCATGATTTGTTCCTAGCGATTGTGTACTGATTCATCCCCTATTTCAGTTTCAAATGCCTCTAACCATTATGGGACTTAACATCTGAGGTCATCAGTCCTCTAGAACTTAGAGCTACTTAAACCTAACTAACTTAAGGACATCATACATTTCCATGCCCGAGGCAGATTCGAACCTGCGACCGTAGCAGCAGCACGGTTCCGCACTGACGCACAGTGCGGTAAAATGTGTTCATATCCATCCGCCTTTAGCGTCTTTCTCAGCGCAGTAAGGGGACCAATCTTCACCTTCTCTCGACTTCACTGCTGGCACTACATGTGCATTTCCAGGTATTTGCCAAACCCATATCCTTCCATCTGATTGTCACAGGGTATAGCGTAATGCTTTACTCCCAGTCACTCGTTTCCAGTCATCGCTGCCCAGTGGAGTCGCTGTTTACTTCACCTCAAATGTCGCTAAACAATGACTAAAGATGAAGAGCTGCTCGTTCATTCTACCACATCCATTTTAAATCCCTACACACAGCCATTGTTCTAGTTGGACTGCTTGTAGCGGTATCGAAATCGCGAGTGATACTTTTCGCTGATCTTTATGCGATTTTTTACAATCACCTTCTACAGTACTCGATCATCCCTGTCTGTCACTATATGCAGTCTGCATACTCATGGTTTAGCTGCGCTTCTGGTGCTTCCTTCGTGTTTCCACTTCGCAGCCATATCGTCACCAGTCGACTTCGGCTGCTTTAGATAAATTGAAATGTCCTTGATGGATTGTTACTCGTAGGATATTCAATGATTAGACTCCACTGGAAATTACGAATTCTCCTGATCGACTCATTCTTCTATTACTGCTTCTCTATTGAAAACACAATACTGGCCCCCTCCTTCTATACTGGCGGGGCCGCCTCTCGTGACAACTAGCAGTCAATTCGCGTTACACAAGCTGTCCGAATACTTTTGATCAGATAGTGTAGCTTGCCTCAAATTGCCCCTAAAGTCCCGGAACTATAACGGAAAATTTAGTAACATTAATAGTTTCGTTCATTGGGGGTTCACTCTCATAACAAGGTTAAGCACGTCGTCGTATAACAATTTTAAATGTTCAAATGTGTGTGAATTCCTAAGGTACCAAACTACTGAGGTTATCGGTCCCTAGACTTACACACTACTTAAACTAACTTATGGTAATAACAACATACACACATCCATGCCCGAGGGAGGACTCGAACCTCCGGCGGGAGGGGCCGCGCAATCCGTGACATGACGCCTCTAACCGCGCGGCCACTCCTCGTTACTACAATTTCAGATCACAGAAAAAAAGAAGTAATTCATATACACAAACAACTTGGATTACCTATTTATTTCATTCCATTGTAGCCTGTACCTATAATTTAAACGCAGGCTGTAACGATGCAATATACATTAATGCTTAATTTTATCCTACACAATAGTACTCCCATCACTGTAACCACACACATCAAAAAAAGTTTTGTATCACCTCGGTTCAGAGAGTTCCGGAACCTGTTCAGAAAACTAAAATATAGGCCAACATAAAAATCATTTCTGCCCTTTTTATTGCGCATTAAAACCACACATTGCATGATGCACCACCATACAGCGAGACCTTCAGAGGTGGTGGTCCAGACTGCTGTACACACAGGTACCTCTAATACTCAGTAACACGTCCTCTTGCACTGATGCATGCTTGTATTCGTCGAGGCATACTATCCACAAATTCATCAACGCACTGTTGGTCCAGATTCTCCCACGCATCAACGGCGATTCGGCGTAAATTCCTCAGAGTGGTTGGTGGGTCACGTCGTCCAAAAACAGCCCTTTTCAGTCTATCCTAGGCATGTTCGATAGGGTTCATGTCTGGAGAACATGCTGGCCACTCCACTCGACAGATGTCGTTATTCTGAAGGAAGTCATTCAGAAGATGTGTACGACGGGGGCGCGAATTGTAGTCCGTGAAGACGAATGCCTCGCCAATACGCTGCCGATATTGTTGCACTATCAGTCGGAGGATGGCATTCACGTATCGTACAACCGCTACGGTGACTTCCATGACCACCAGCGGCATACGTCGGCCCTACATAATGCCACTCCATAGGAGAGGGAAACTCCACCTTGCTGCCCTCGCTGGACCGTTTGTCTAAACTCTAAAGCGTTCAGCCTGACCAGATTACCTCCAAACAAGTCTCTGACGACTGTCTGATTGAAGGCATATGCGACATTAATCGGTGAAGAGAACGTGATGCCAATCCTGAGCGGTCCATTCGGCAAGTTGTTGTGCTCATCTGTACCACACTACATGGTTCCGTGGGTGTAAAGATGGACCTCGCCATGGACGTCGGGAGTGAAGTTGCGCATCATGCAGCCTATTGCACACAGTTTGATTCGTAACACGACGTCCTGTGGTTACATGAAAAGCATTATTCAACATGGTGGCGTTGCTGTCAGGGTACCTCCGAGCCATAATCCGTAGGTAGCGACCATCCACCTTGGGCTGCCTGAGCGAGGCATGTCATCGACAGTTCCTGTCTCTCTGTATCTCCTCCATGTCCGAACTATATCACTTTGGTTCGCTCCTAGATGCTTGGACACTTCCCTTGCTGAGAGTCCTTCCTGGCACAAAGTAACAATGTGGAAGCGATCGAACCGCGGTATTGACCGTCTAGGCATGGTTGCACAAAAGGCATCACGAGCCGTGTACCTCCTTCCTGATGAAATGACTGGAAATTATCGGCTGTCAGACCCCCTCCGTCTAATAGGCGTTGCTCATGCATGGTTGTTTACATATTTGGGCGGGTCTACTGACACAATCAAAGGGACTGTGTCTGTGTTACAACATCCACAGTCGACGTCAATCTTTCTTCAGGAGTTCTGGGAACCAGGGTGACGCAAAACTTTTTTTGATGTGTGTATTTCTACTACTCATAATAATAATATTAATAATAACTGTTTCTACCGTGAATAGAAACTACACCTACTACGAACTGCAACTGCTGTGATAACTTCAGCTTTTGTCTGTCACATTCCAAAACGCACTCCATCGCTCCCTAGCCCACAGGCGTGGCCTGGCAGTTCCTTGGCCGCTTGGAGGCCTTTGTGGTTGCATCTGACTCTTCCATTGTTTGTTGGCTCCCTGGTCGCAGGGAAGGATTCCTCTGTTCCAAGAGACCATCGTTGTTGCCGGTGATGAGTGCAGCCACATGCCGGCCTACGTCAACGCGGTTCTGCCTTGGATGGGAGACAGAGCCCATGGCTGCGTTTCTCGCTGGTGTTGTTACGATGGCTGCTCATACGGTGTTGGCAGTTCTTCTACTACAACTGTTGACCTCAGCTGCCTTCGCTGCGTTGCTCCTCGATCTTCCATAGCAACCTCTCGCAGTGGAATAGACGAGGGATGATTGACAAGACAGCACGCTACCCAAGCCTGCCAAGATCTACCATTTGTTTCACAATGCAGTATCTCCTTGACAGCGAGTCTTTCGCTCTGATTCAGTAGCTGCCGACCAATATCAGCTACGTAGACATGCAGAAGTCATTGTCGGATAGTATCATCTGGCGTTCCTTCTTCGCCACAGGCACACTCGAAACTCCGTCATCTACGAATTCGACGCCAGTGTGCGGCGTAAGGTCCATGACAGGCCAATAAGTGTGTCAGGCCTCTTGAGGGAGTCAGGTGCTTCATTCTCAGTCCCTGTTTTACATTTGATAAAAAATCATAGGTATGCCTCACTGTTTGGGCATCATTTCATAGTTTCTGCCGTAGATGGAGGATCCGATTTGAATTTGCTGCTTCCGTTTGACCCGTATTCCTACTAAATTCAGCAATTCATGTTCTTTCTTCAGCCAACATATCGCCGCTCTTTTCAGTGTCTGGAGATCGAATGAACACATTCCACGCGACCGCTACGGTCGCAGGTTCGAATCCTGCCTCGGGCATGGATGTATGTGATGTCCTTAGGTTAGTTAGGTTTACGTAGTTCTAAGTTCTAGGGGACTGATGACCTCAGAAGTTAAGTCCCGTAGTGCTCAGAGCCCAACACATTCCAAGTATTACTTGCAACGCCTCAGCTGACACAGTGCTGTGCCAGAAGCTACCGTCAACCGAAGAAGTATTCCACATTTTACCCCGTTAACTATCCGTGCTGATGTTACGAGCACTTGCACAGTATCCCATGGTCACAGTTAAGACAGCGTTTTGATAGGTTCTTATTGTTTACATTGGCAGCTTATGCTCGTAACTGGCAAGACTAATAATTTAGTTCGTCGTTTTCCTGGCTCTCTTGCTCGTTTATTTAATATGTGCACCGTAATTCATATATTCAAACATTTGCTAGAGCCACCACTAGTTTTCGGCGCTACTAAGGAAAACAGCAGCATTGCCACAGCTGGCGTGAGGGGGTCATGGACGCCGGTAAGCCCAGAGTGGACCAAAACACCTTTGTACGAGGGCTGACTGAAAAGTAATGCCTCCACCTTCGTAACTCTTCAATAGTTGGCAGCATTGGTATGCGGAGGGTCTGGCTTGTTCCGCAGCCTCTTCTCTACAGCTCCAGTTGGTGGGAAGCCTTAGCACTGAGCGGTTGTGTTATTACAGTGTAAAGTATGGACCCCTGCGCAGACGGTCGGTCAATGCGATTCAAGCAAGTGCACTCATTGAATTCTTGACAGCGGAAGGTGTCACCCCACAGCAGATTCATCAGAGAATGAAAGCAGTTTATGGTGATTGTGTTGATGTGAGTACTGTGCGTTGTTGGGCGAGTAAGTTTAAAGATGTTGCGGCGGGAACATCTGACCTGGGTGACGAACAATGAATTGGACGTCCTGTGACAGCAACCACCGAGTTTCACAAGAAGACAGATTGATTCAGGACGATCGTTGTATCACTCAGAGATAAACTGCAAGCACAACCGGCATTTCAGAAGAATGTGTGTTGTCACATTATTGCTTTGCTTAGCTATCGGAAGATCTGTGCACGATGGATACCCCGGATGCTGACTCCTGAAATGAAAGTGTGCAGACTTGAAATTTGCCAGGAACTTGCGTTACGAGAATGAAGGTGGCGCCTTTCTCCATTCAACTGTGACAGGAGACGAAACGTGGGTACATCATTGCGACCCGGAGACGAAACGTCAGTCTATGGAATATCGACACAAAGACTCGCCCCAGAAAAGAAATTCATGACGCACCCCTCAGCTGGAAAAACCATGGCCACAGTGTTCTGGGACGCAGATGGTGTTGTCCGTGTTGATTTCCTTGATCGTGGAACAACAATAAATTCAGAGTGTTACATCACAACGCTGCGAACTCTGAAATGACGGCTAACAAGAGTCCGAAAAGAAAAGGGAAATGTTTCCCTGAAGCTTGACAATGAGAAATCACACACTTCACGCGCCACCACAGCAGAACTTCAGAGACTGAATCTCACCACCGTATGGCCTCCGCCGTCTGACTTCCATCTGTTCCCGATAATGAAAGATGATCTGTGGGGGCATTATTAAGCTTTTGATGAAGACGTTGAGAGAACTGTGAGACTGTGGTTGCGGAAACAGAGTGTCGACTTCTTCCGTGACGGCTTCAAAAAACTTTTGCATCTTTGGCAGAAATATATCCAATTGGCTGGTGATTATACCGAAAAGTGAGTATTGGTAATTAAACATCACATTCTAAGGATTGTTTCTGCGTTTGATTTATTAAAATATTCCCATCCAAACCCAGTTAACGAAGGTGGAGGCATTATTTTTCATTCAAACCTCGTATGAGGTGCGGCGAGCCACCAGCCGGTATCGTCATTGTGGGGCAGGGGCGAGCACCACTCGCAGTACTGACGACGCAGCGAACCACGGGCCGATTACGGTACCGGAAAGTCAACTGTCATAGTTTCTGGCCGCTGCCTTTTTTTAGTTTACACGGTTAGAAGCAGTGTCTCGGCACAATAAGTGGGCACCGAACCTTTAGAAGTAACCATCATTTTTAGCCAAGGGCATCGCAACGTCTACAGTACTGCGACGGGAAGTCCACGCCAGGCGACGGAGCGACATGGGTTTGCATACTGCCACCACGAGTCGTGGGCTCTAGCACTTCTGATTCTAAATCCTCTGGATTTATTGTTTTCCAGCGGGTGGGCCACCTCGGGGTTGCTTCGGCTTAAGCTGGACTTCTGACTTGGTGGGGAGCCGTTCACGACGTGCAGTTCAGCTGACCAATCGCCTCTACGTGCGCAGGCAAACGGACTGTGTGCACCTCCGTTCGCACGTGTGGACATCGCTGCTGACGGCTGTCTTCCGTTATAAGAATCACAGCAATTTTCCCTGTCTGCAGGCATGCTTCGCCCTGAACGGTAGAGTCGCGCCAGGACGGTCCATGTGCTGCCACAGACGTCTCTAGTCAGTAGTCCTGTTCCACTGTTGACGTCAAGCCGCCCCCTGGTCGCCGGTTGCATCTGTGTCTTCCAGCCCCGCTGTTGTCAAAGCACGCCAAGCACTCATAACTACTATCGAACGACGCTACAAATGCTGTAGCTTGTTTTGTAAGGAAATGTGTATACTTGAGCCACCACTTGTCAGCATCCAGATGTCAACTCACGACCTCATCTCATCCCTGCCACTGTAGAATCCGTCCACACTGGGCCTCTGCATTTTGGTGATGAGGCATGATCTGTAGCAACAACAGCTGCCAACCATGGGGAGGAAGCGGTTTCTGACACCTCTGTATTTTGATGTCAACCACAGGACAAGTGTCTGCAGCTGGGCCATGAGCATCATTTCCAGCCACAACTTCTCCTCTGTGTACTGAGAACCAGTTCTAGGCAGAACTGCCATTGTAACTTGAGAGTAGTAGCGACGAAGCCAGTGGAATTGACTGATTTGTCACAATCTCGTGGAACTTCCAGGATGCAGTCTATTAGGACACAAAGGAGTGTGTGTACATTCGGTTGTAGTGTAGTGTTTTACATGCTCCCGCTATCGTCATACTGCTAGATAGTGTACCAAGTCGAAGTGGCTCTTGATTAGACTTAAGGTGTAAACTAGTATACTATGCTTGTGAGTAGGTATGGTCCTGGTATCGTTCTATTACACTTGTTGATAAAGGTTCCACATTGTCAGAGTTCAGGATGAAAAGCGTTTCTGGGCAGGAGGCGATTCAGCCATTAATAAATCGAGTAAAGCAATTAACTACGGTGAAGACAGAGAAACATAAGTAAATTGTTGGTATGAAGAAAGATGGGGATCATCCAGTTTGGACAAGAGTTCAAGCTTGAGGTTTTTTGGGAGCAATTGAGTGGAATGGCACAGAAACACAATGAGCCAGTAGAGCGTTTAAGTCACAGGGTAAGAAAAGTCAATTGGCGTATTTACGAATTAATGGTAAGTATGAAGCAAATAGGATTATCCTCCAGGAAGCAGAGCACAGGGCTCTAGACGCTTCCCTGAGGTGCCTGCCACCCAATGCGTCTACGAGGATTCGGGCAAATACGCTGAGCGTAATGCCAAAATTGACCTTCCGTCATATGCAACAATGTCCCAACTCAGGGAAATTATCACGAGTGGAATACTGTCACAAGATTATTCTTCCTTAAAGGACAAACCAGTTAAACTGTGGACAAAATCAGTAAGATTTATTTCACGTGATATATTGTCAGAAGGCACTGGGAAGTTACTTTGGGTGAGTATAGGGACAGAACTACCTGTCAACATGTTGGGTGTCATAGAGCTACTAGAAGAGAATGATATATTGTATGCATCACTCTGTTTTATACGGAGAAGTATTGTACAATTACAGGAAATAATCACTGAAAGAGTGGTACCTAGGAGTGTAGATAACTTTGGCTCCAATGAGGTGAAGCTAATCTAAGGATGGCTGGCAGCCAGTTTAGATGTTTTGGACAAAGATGATTTGATCATATTAAAAAAACTAAAAACCCGCCTCGATTGCGAGAAACCCTCGAGGCGGGTTTTCAGTTTTTTAATATATTAACCAACGATTGCTGACGCGCTGCGATGTTGAAGGTTCTTATGATTTGATCACATTACATGTGGGCTATAATCATACAAGTGCATTATGTGTGAAAGTAAAGCATTTAAAGGGAAAAAAGAGAGTAGAAATGGAAGAATTATTACTGGAATTCGATGATGTGTTTAATCCTCAGGGCCGACTGCCAGCAATGGCCATAACACAGCATAGAACTCCAGTTGGTAATGCAGAACCTTTATATTGCGAACCGCATTCTACATTTTTGCATTTACAGTCAACTATGGAGGACTACATTAACCAGCAACTGAGAGATGTCATAATAGAGGAGAACAATGGTCCCTTAGGGAACAGCCATCATAGTCGAACCCACAAAATTGGCAAAGGGAACAAAGAAATATAGATTTTCTTGTGACTATCAGCACCTGCATCATAAAACATAACAAAGACATGATACTCCATATTATGGAAACGCTTGACAAATCTCGGCAATGTTTGGTGTATCTTGTGTTTTCAAGAGAATATGGCAGCTAGGGAAGTCTTTAACAGATTAAATGTTACGCATCTTACACTGAGTATGGAAAAGTGTCAATTTGCCCTGGAAGAAATGAGTTATTTGGTACATGTGATTAGTCGGGAATGAGTAGAAGCAGACCTGCGATCAGTGCAGGAAGTGTGGAACTTTCCAGCCAATCACTATTCGTGAAAGTGTTTGCAGACATTACATGGCCATATATGCGATTATTAAAAAAGGGTGAAAAATTTCAATGGGAAATGGAGTGTCAAGCAGCGTTTCTTGAAAAGCTGAAAGAATCTTTCGCATCGAGTCCTGTGTTGAGCTGTCTCAATCATGAGGAGTTTGTACCGTCACGTGACGCTTCCAACCAGGCACTGGGCGTGTTTTGAGTCAGGTGGTTCATCGTGAGGAACATACTGTGGTTTGTGGGTCAGTCGGATGAATTAGGCCGAGTATTTTTTAAAGTAATGATGTTTTCCTCTCTGAATCAAATCTAGTGAACTAACAAAGACAAATCTGCATCTGTTGGATGGTTAGCAGTCTAGGGAAAACGGCAGAAAATCTTACCAACTTGAGATGCGTATTCTACTCGTAGAAATAGCGGTACCTGTAATACAAAAATGTAGTTTTGAGAAAGTCGAGCTTAAAGTTTTATTATCTTCTTACTTACAATTTTCAGTCTCAGTTTTTACAGCAAATGTTTTCCTATTCAATTACTCTTCTTTGTCTTCCGATTCCTTTGTTCAGGAGGGTGTACTTTTTTTCTCGTTTAGAAACTCTTGAAAAATTTATATTTCGTAATGTCAGACTTACGTTTGCAGTTGGAGTGACTCCTGCTCTCACCAGGCTCTCTTGATGCACCGTCATTAAAACATAAAACAGCTTCTAAAATAACACAGTTTAATTCTCCACAGCACACAGACGCAGTTTTTGATAAACGATTTCAAATTACACAGTTCAGGCATCACTGAGATTCTATGATGTGAACAATTTTTTAAAAGATCATTATTTTCAAGGCCCGTAAACAATGGTTTTAGTGCGTTCACAACTACCTCTGGTAAACTGTGTTTGTTGCCCAAAAGTTTCGCCTAAACATCATGCCACCCAGTTTATGCTCCAGGTCTCAGGACTACAGGTTCTTCGCAAAAATTTCGGCTGAACTTATCTCCAGCTTTAGCCAGCTTTCAGTCCCTATAATGATTTGAGCTACAGTGCTTTTTACAAAGTATTTGCCCTTGGAGCTCTGGAACTTTTCCAACACCGCTACGACAGTTTAGAATTGTTACACCGATGGTTCCTGTATCTCCGTTCTTCTCGTGTGTGACCTGCAACCTTTGAGACTGAAGTCGTTTTTGTATTTCCCCGAGATCCTCTAACCTAAAAAAACCGCCCAGTCCACGTCACACAGCCCCTGCCTCCCCATGTACTCGCCCCTGCGTGTAGGGAACTCCTGACCTATTCAGCGGAACCCAACAACCCTATGGCGCAAGTCGACGAATTATCAACCTAGTTTTGGACAGCAACGGATGGCAGGCTTCCAGTACAAAAGGTAAAACTAGCACCCTTTTCAAAAAAAAATTAAAGCAAAGGAACAAAGCACCAATAAAAACATACGTTAAGGACACACACTAATTCTGCCAACAAAATGGTTCAAATTGCTCTGAGCACTATGGAACTTAATATCTATGGTCATCAGTCCCGTAGAACTTAGAATTACTTAAACCTAACTAACATAAGGACATCACACAACACCCAGTCATCAAGAGGCAGAGAAAATCCCTGACCCCGCCGGGAATCGAACCCGGGCGCGGGAAGCGAGAACGCTACCGCACGACCACGAGCTGCGGACTTTTGCCAACAAAGGAGCATCACTTGCAAAGGTAGAACTAAATAACAAATGTTCAATGTCATACGACAATGCAGTGCTCATGTTGTTAAGAAGAACGATGTAATGCGTACATGTCAGAAGGAATATTGCGTTATTCTTCTTAACAACAGATGTACTGCAATATCATACACTACTGGCCATTAAAACTGCTACAACGTGAAGATGACGTGCTACAGACGCGAAATTTAACCGACAGGAAGAAGATGCTGTGATATGGAAATGATTAGCTTTTCAGAGCATCCACACAAGGTTGGCGCCGGTGGCGACACCTACAACGTGCTGACATGAGGAAAGTTTCCAACCGATTTCTCATACACAAACAGCAGTTGACCGGCGTTGCCTGGTGAAACGCTGTTGCGATGCCTCGTGTAAGGAGGAGAAATGTGTACCATTACGTTTCCGACTCTGATAAAGGTCGGATTGTAGCCTATCGCGATTGCGGTTTATCGTATCGCGACATTGCTGCTCGCGTTGGTCGAGATCCAATGACTGTTAGCAGAATATGGAATCGGTGCGTTCAGGAGGGTAATACGGAATGCCGTGATGGATCCCAACGGCCTCGTATCACTAGCAGTCGAGATGACAGGCATCCGCATGGCTGTAACGGATCGTGCAGCCACGTCTCGATCCCTGTGTCAACAGATGGGGATGTTTGCATGACACCAACGATCTGCACGAACAGTTCGACGACGTTTGCATCAGCATGGACTATCAGCTCGGAGACCGTGGCTGCAGTTACCCTTGACGCTGCATCACAGACAGGAGCGCCTACGATGGTGTACTCAACGACGAACCTGGGCGCACGAATGGCAAAACGTCATTTTTTCGGATGAATCCGGGTTCTGTTTACAGCATCATGATGGTCGCATCCGTGAATGGCGACATCGTGGTGAACGCACATTGGAAGCGTGCAATCGTCATCGCCATACTGGCGTATCACCCGGCGTGATGGTATGCAGTGCCGTTGGTTACACGTCTCGATCACCTCTTGTTCGCATTGACGGCTACATTTCTGCAGGATAATGCACGACCGCATGTTGCAGGTCCTGTACGGGCCTTTCTGGATACAGAAAATCTTCGACTGTTGTCCTGGCCAGCACATTCTCCAGATCTCTCACCAATTGAACACGTCTGGTCAATGGTGGCCGAGCAACAGGCTCGTCGCAATACGCCACTCACTACTCTTGATGAACTGTGGTATCGTGTTGAAGCTGCGTGGGCAGCTGTACCTGTACACGCCATCCAAGCTGTGTTTGACTCAATGCCCAGGCGTATCAAGGCCGTTATTACGACCAGAGATGGTTTTTCTGGGTATGGGTACTGATTGCTCAGGATCTATGCACCCAAATTGCGTGAAAATGTAATCAAATGTCAGTTCTAGTCTAATATATTTGTCCAATGAATACCCGTTTACCATCTGCATTTCTTCTTGGTGTAGCAATTTTATCAATTTTAATGGCCAGTAGTGCATTTATCTGCCAGTACCAGGCAAACTTTCAATCAAAATGTCCTCCCCTGTATGGGAATTACAAAACGTGTGTGCGAGTACATGTTGTGACACCGGAACGACGACGTATGGAAGTTTGGGTATGACCGTGAGTAGTGCGGAAATAGCGAAAGTGGTCCGGGTTCGATTCCTGGCTGGGTCGGAGATGCCGACACGGTAGCTCTGCGTGTTCGGTCAGAGAGCCGGCTGCTCTCTGTAATAAAAAAAAATGAGTGAAGGGATCAGCAACGAACTTCAATGGATGTCCCGGCACAAACTTTCACTGTCGTCATTCTCTCGTGCAGCTGATGGTTGTTCGTATTCGCAGCTGCAAATACATTTCATGTGTTTCAATTTTCAGTGTAGGCACAAGTATTGAACGTCTGCATGCGGGCTAAGTTCCTTTGCTTCTTTAGAATATTATGTGCTCCCTAATTACAGTACTGGACGAACATTTTCGTTCCGTTTCAGCGGACACTAGGTTATCTCCTATCTTAGTTTCCTGAACTGTGCTGTTATCTTCGGGTCAATATGACCCGGAAAAAGAATTTGTTCTTCCATAACATTTTAACACCGGTTCCCGTGAGATCACCGAAGTTAAGCGCTGTTGGGCATGGCCGGCACATGGATTGGTGACCATCCAGCCGCCATGCGCTGTTGCCATTTTTCGGGGCGCACTCAGCCTCGTGATGCCAATTGAGGAGCTACTCGACCGAATAGTATCGGCTTCGGTCAAGAATATCATCACAAGGGCCGGGAGAGCGGTGTGCTGACCCCACGCCCCTCCTATCCGCATCCTCCTCTGAGGATGACACAGCGGTCGGATGGTCCCGGTAGGCTACTAGTGGCCTAAAGACGGAGTGTTTTTTTTAATAACATTTTAACATTTAAATGTTATTGCTTCAAACTTGATAACTGTTTTTCTAAGCATTCTAAATACCTTAAAGTTCAAATTAATAATTTACTTTTCTCCTCCTTGCTAAAACTTATGGGTCAGTATTATCCGGGAGTGGTGGGGGAGGGGGGAGGGGGGGAAGGGGGCTTAAAAATTCACAGAATGTACAGATACCACAGTCAAGTTTTATTTCTACCTGCCTGAGGTATATCCATAACGGTTTTTTATGACAAAGTAAATATCTGATTCCTTGTTGTTGAAATGTGCGAATGTTATGCAACAATAAAAGTCGCTGATTTGAGTTCACATTGTTGTAGCACTTATCGCTAAGAGTTACATTTTATCAACTGCTGTGTGCAGACGCTGTTCATGTATCTATCGTAGTAATTTCTGTGTGGCTATCACGACGAAGCGAGTTCTTTCCGATGAGCAATTGGAAGCGAGGAGAATATTTCTGAAGAAGAGAATCAGACCACTGATGACAACATTCGTCCTTCATCTCATTCAGAAGACATATCACATATTGATACCTCAAATGACATTGTGCAAGTAGTTCAACTGATTCAGCATAAAGACAAAAAAAATCACTTGAAGCTTAGAACCTTTTCCGAAAACTGGAAGAACATCTAGTACAAACATTATAAAACTGACTCCTGGTCTGACAATATACGCTATCGCCAGAGTAAATGATATAATATCACATTAAGCTGTGATGAACGATAACAAAATGGTTCAAATGGCTCTGAGCACTATGGGACTTAACATCTATGGTCATCAGTCCCCTAGAACTTGGAACTACTTAAACCTAACTAACCTAAAGACATCACACAACACCCAGCCATCACGAGGCAGAGAAAATCCCTGACCCCGCCGGGAATCGAACCCGGGAACCCGGGCGTGGGAAGCGAGAACGCTACCGCACGACCACGAGATGCGGGCGAACGAGAACATTCAGAGTATTGTGGTGGGTATGACTAATACTGAGGGTCAAAGAGTTTATGGGGTTAGTTGGGAAGCATTAGATGAAATTGCACTTGAAGTCTATATTGGCCTATTGGCGCTGACTGGTGTGTATAAATCATATGGTGAATCAACAAAGAGTCTGTGGGCTCCAGAAGCAGGTAGGGCCACCTTTCCTGCCGTAATGTCGCTGAGACGGTTTTTGTTGCATCTCACGTGTGTTACGTTTCGATGATAAGTCTGACTGAAGGGCACAAAGAGTAAATGACACATTGGCAAGAGTTCTGCGGGATGAGCAGGTGGAAATATTTTCAAAACTACACGATACTGCTACAAATGTAAACGTGGATGAACAAGTGGTGGCTTTTTGGAGGACTTTTCTATGAAAGCAATATACACTGAACAGATCCTCAAAATATGGGGTAAAAATATGTAGATTGTGTGATAGTGCTACTTCGCATGTTTTGAAGCCACATATGTATACAAGAAAATTACCTGAGCAAGCACCTTAGAGAAAAGGCATGAGGTTGTCATGAATCTGATACACGAGCTAAAAGGACAAAACGACAAGGTGGCAATTTCTTTGCATCATATGCATTAGGCCAAAGATTTCTCAAAAGACATCTTACAGTGCTTGGTACGGCGAGGAAAAACAAACCTGAACTCCCTAATAATATATAAAGCGAATAAGTTGTTCAGACAGCAAAGTTCTTCTTTACTAAAGACAGCAATGTCGTAAGTTACACTCCAAGGAAGAACAAACCGGTTGTCCTAATCAGCACAATGCAAAATGCTGAGGAAATAAGTGACAGAAAACAAAAAATCGAGACTAATATTGGACTAAAATGCAAGTAAGGGATCTGTTGACACACTGGATCATCTTATAGGCAACTACATATGCAAGAGGAAAACCAACCCCTGGCCTGTGATCATCTTCTACAATATTATTGATACTTCTGCCTACAAAGCTTTTGTGCTGTGGAGACAACTGGATCCAGGGTGGAAAAAAGTATCCTTTACAAAAGAAGAATATTTCTCGATGAATTGGAGGAACTCCTGGTTACTCCTTACACTGAAACGGGAAAAGTGCTGCCAGGAAATGAACAGTCAGCGCTCATTGCTATAACAATACAAACAAGAAGTCTATCAGCATCTAGCCCCAGCGGTGGCAACCAAAAGTGCAAACGTGCCAGACGCAAATGCCGCCCATCAAGTTGTGATAACAAGACACCAATGTAGCATTCAAATTGTAATAAACATGTTTGTAAAGCTCACGTTAGATACCACTACCTAAATAATAGAATTCTAAGTAAAACTCTAATCTAATTTTTCCCCCCATTGACAGTTTACTCGCTAAATAGAACTCTGTTGCGCAACAGCTCTTTGAGAGCAAGAGCTTAGATCGTTGTTGAGATTGTTGGCATGTAATGCTGTAAAATTTGTTTATACTGTAACAAAGAAACCTACATTTAAAATTATAATAGTTGTTATCAATTTATAATCATGCCCTTTAAATATCATACCGCATCATCACGACCCGAAAGAGCATACGTGTATAGCTCTTTTAAGGAAGGTAGTGGGGCTAAATACTCTAAATCGTCGTAGATTATATTTCAAAACGCGAAAAACAATTTTACACCATAGGTTTTCAAACAGAAGTAATTTTTTAAAATTTTATTTCTCGCAGATGTAAGCCAAACATTTTCATCCTCTCTCTACAAACGTAGCTGACCTATTTATAAGTAAGAGGCGTGAGCAGACGTAGCAGTTTATTATAAGTGACAATGATAGTCGCTAGACAAGTATTTGAAGTGTTACTTTCATACAAGTTACTGTGTGTAGTTTGAGAGTTGACTTTCGCTTCTGTCAGTACTCAGTTTTATTTTCTCCATATTTGCGTTACTTCGCAAACTAGTAATCACAGCAGTTCTGCATAGATGATTCTGTACCTTGTATCGACGATAAACTCTGGTTGTTTTTGGAGTTTTTCTCTCTGGGCTTTACGGGAAGCGTGGTCTGCACTTTGGGGTGTCCATGCCAATAAACTCGCTGCCCACTCACAAAAGGCTTCCACGATTCGTTATTGACTTGTTTCTTTGTAAAGCTGTTAGGAAGAAGTTCGGTACAGAATGTGACTTAGTCACTTAATCCGCAGAGTGTTACAGTCAATTTGGTAATACTTCCCATCACTTTAGCCTATTAAATGGTTTGTTACTTGCATGGAAACTTTGTCAGATGATGATTATGTACTGGAAATTTATCTATTGCATGTCGTTAATGTACTAATAGGACATGTAATATTCTATTCGCTTATGTTCTCAATTCAGTTATATGAAGTGGTATCTAAATCTTCTCTCTTATTTTGATTTTCTTGGTCGTTTATTTATTTAAAGACGTTAGCGTAAATGACACTCTGCAGCAATAATATGATCGCCCAATGCAATACGCAACCTTTCGCTACATTAATTGCTGTATTCCATCATTTTTCATACGATATTTCGTACCAAAGATTGCATCCACCATTCTGAATATTACGTATATCTTTCTTCGCTCGCATTTTTCAGCAAATAATGCAAGTCATGACGCTGTTGTACCTTGCAAAGACGCTGTTCTTGATGCTACACAAGTATGTATATTCATTTCTATCATATTTGAGTCTTATAATTGCAGATCACGGTTCGCATCGTCACAGTAACAGACTATAAATCGAGTTGCTAAAACACATTCATTAGTGCTAAAATATCAGAGATGATATTTCATATTCACTTTAGTTGAATATCCATTTGCTATGCCTGCTATTTATCGTTCCGCTCTTAACGTAAGTAACCAGGTAACTTTCATTTATCACACTGTAGTCAAACTGAGTTCGTAATATAATTACATGGAGCATAACTTTCTTTATGATAGGGTATAGCGTTTCAAATCAAGGAATGTTAAGATTTACTTGCGCGGGTAATCCAATTTTAAACCGAGCAGTCCGCTCACAAGTTTCTTTTCTCTTTAACTAGCACTTTTTAATATTTTTATAATTTTTCTGGTTAAACTAATTTTTGCATTTTTGGTTCAGATGATGACTCATAATAGTCGGCACTGGTAAACTGACACAAGTCCACAAATGCGATCGAGACAGATGCGAATAAGAAATTGTGTTCTATGATTTTATATTACTTGAGAATGTAAAAAATTTCTATGAACTGAAGGCTAAATGCAAAATGAAAGAGTAGAGCGGTCTTTCAGTGATAGCTGAAAACTAAGCATTTTTGGAGATAACTTTATCTCAGTTACGCACTTGTTTTGGAGCAAGAATCTGTCTAAAGCAGCTCCAAGCGTTTCTATACGATCTACATGGTTCTATTGTAAAGCTCACGTATTTACATGACCTTTTTTATCCACACAAATTGGCAGCTTCCACCATTTTATTATTAGAAGCTGCAGCGATGAAGACAGATAAGGACTGCTTCATCCGTTATGCAACCTCATGCCTGTCGTTTCCTGAAGCTGCTATTCCTGTTATGTTTGGACAGAATTTGAATAACAGATGAACGGACTGTTTGTTTGTCCAACGAGTTTCTCTTGGGGAGCGTTAATGAACGCCTCGTGACGTAACTTCGTTGTTGCTCTTACGGCTTCGTTGGACACTTTAAGACAAACATCTCATAAATGAATTTTCCGTTCGTAGACAGCAATGCAATCGAAATATCTTTTTCAGAAAGGGTAACATTTTTCCAGTGGGATTAGGTACACTTTATATACGACGTTGTTCAGGTTCTCTATCAGTTTTACCGGGTTGGTTCTTCGAACGCTTAACACACGTATAATTTTGAAATTTCCTGACGATTCTACGGCCTGTATGCCCAGAATTTTCGGAAGTTATCAGCAACTGCAGACATTAGGACCAGTTACATAGCGCGTGGCTTCCCTCGTCGGAGGTTCGAGTCCTCCCTCGGGCAGGAGTGTGTGTGTCGTATGTAGCATAAGTTATATTAAGTGGTGTGTAAGCTTAGGGACCGATGCCCTCAGCAGTTTGGTGCCATAAGACCTTATCACAAATTTCCAAAATTTCCTAGTGTGTGGCGCTGTGGTCATTGCAACAAATATGACGGCCACGAAACCCTCAATAGTATATTTGTTAAGAGAAATGTCATAATCTGTGGTTTCTTTTAACTTAAGCCTACCTTGCGATGAAGTTACAAGCCTGTATGTAGCCCTTGCAGAGTTAAGTTTAGACGTCCCGTTAGAAAAATTAATGAATGACTGTGCTGATAAACCTCTTACATTATTTGATTTTCAAACAACTGAGCAGAACTGAACGTACTCAGACATTTCGCTCTTTACCTATTCTGATCAACACTAAACTGACACACAATATTTTTAGCGCAACGCAATCTGACTTTCAATAATCCCTACAAAAGAATGGCCCTGATTAACAATAACCTATAACTTTCACAAATCACTTACCTCACAAAAATCTTCGTTACTCGAACTACTGCAATAAAGCGAGCGCCAGTACTGCCAGCTAAATAAAAGATTCAACCTACTGAAGGCACTAACTACTGATAGGCGTAGTTAGCAAATGAAAGATTTTGATAGAAAACAATGTATTTACCTTAATAGTGTTCAAAAGTCATAATATATATATCAGTTCATGACATCCAGTCTTACAAATTTACTGTCTCTGATGGACACACGTCCAGATCATCCGCTCTCAAAACTCCGCCATTCTCTCCCCACATCCACCACTGCTGGCGGCTCACCTCCAACTGCGCAACGCTACGCGCTGTTAACAGCCAACTGCCCAACACTACAATAGCAAATTCCAACAATGCAAACCAGCCACAGACTGCACACAGCACAGCCAGTGATTTTCATACCGAGCGCTACGTGGCGTTACCAATAAAAAAACCTAAACAGCCTACTTACAAGTTCACGTTCACACTCTTCTAGTATTAGTTTGGCGAAAACCCCATTGAGGCTTTTCTGGTATGAAATTCTGGAAGCCGTCAATCAAGGCAGTCAGGTGGACGCAGTATTTTCTTGCTTCCAAAAGGCATTTGACGAAATTTCTGACCGGGCTGAGCATTTCTTGTAGTGGTGCGAGTATCTTTTTATCTCGGATAAGAAGCCGTCGACGGATGTAGAAGAAACGTCAGGTGTGCCCCATGGAAGTGAGTTTGGGCCCTCGCTCCCCATACTGTACGTGAATAATCTGAAACACAGTATTATTGGCAACCTCAGACTTTTTGAATGTGAAACGGTTATCAGTAATTGAGAATAGCTTGAAAAACGCTGCACAAATATTCACTTAGGTCTTGATAAATGTCTAAATTACTGAAAATATTGGTAGCTTGCTTTAATTGTTCAGAAATGTAAAATTGTACAATTCACAAAACGCAAGAACGTAGTAGGGGGAGAATGTTGTTCCTTGCTTCGCTTCCCAGACTTTAATATTACTTAAATATATTTTTTTAAATTTCTTTTTTAAATGATCGCATTCACATTTTAGATGCTGCAGTCTTTTTATAAAATATGGAAACACATAGTACGCAGTAGCTGAAGTAGGGAGAAGGTTGAATAAGCCATTTCAAACATCGAAAAGACTTAGACAGGACTACTGTATGTCGCTGACCCTATTTAAAATGTGTGTCGAGTATATACTGCAATGCTGGAATTAACAGTGCGGAGGTAAGGGAATTCCTTTCTGCCAGTGATTAAGTATTCTTAGTGGAAAGTAAGGAGGATGTTAAGTTTACGATAAAGAAGTAAATGGAAGGATTTGAACGAGTCGAGCTTACTATAAAAATGAGCAAAACAGAATATCTGGTAGTGATGGGAGACGGAAGGGGTAGTGTAAGCCGCAAGGAACTATAAAAGTAGTAAAGCAGTTTATGCACTTAGGATCGGTAATGCATACCTCGGGAAGCGGTGAAGCAGATGTGAAAGGCAGGATCTAGCAGGCCAGGAGCAATTAAGACGCTAAACGGAGTTCTGTGGAGTCAAACAATATTTAAAAAAACAAAAACAAAAAAAGAAGTGGATTCCGTGGACAGTATTTGAATGTATGCTAACATACGGTGCCGAAGGATGTATCATGGGCGGCGACACAGAAGTAGAGTACAGGAAGTAGAGATGAATGAAATAAGGAGGGCAACCAGGATATTCAGAACAGAGCGGAGAATAAATGAGGAAATTAGGGAGATAATGGATACGGAACAACCAGTCATGGAAGTAACTGAGAAAAAATCTCTTCAATAGCACGACCATGTACGGCGAATGGAGAAAGAACGATGGCCAAAAACAATCCTGGAATGGTCGCCGCCGGAAAGGTGGAATCGTGGACGGACGGGAATAACAAGGAGAGAGGGAATAATTGAAATGATGGGGAAGAGAGGTATGAAAGAGGTAGGGTGCAATGATGGTGTATGCTGGCGGATGGAAATACATCTACACTTTATCTGTGGTTATTCAATTAACTGCCTTTTAACGGAGTACTTCTGAAAGCATAACAACGCAAGATTCATCTAAACCGGTGCTTCAAGAGAGAAGATGGTTTTGGTTCTGCTTACTGGGCCAGCAGCGGTCATATTGGAATGAAATACATGTTCCGTAAGTAACTAACAATTATTACAGCTGAGATTTCGGCTATTCTTCGAGCCCATCAATACGCCGAGAAGCATTTAGGATTCCAGATCAGCGCTGGAACTATTAAGACATCTGCACAGCGGAAGATGC
Source organism: Schistocerca piceifrons (assembly GCF_021461385.2). Classification (NCBI taxonomy): domain Eukaryota; kingdom Metazoa; phylum Arthropoda; class Insecta; order Orthoptera; family Acrididae; genus Schistocerca; species Schistocerca piceifrons. The sequence goes on along the minus strand of NC_060138.1, from coordinate 199,625,551 downwards.
AACCAGGCAGTAGCATATGACATCTTTAATCTGATGTTACATATAAGAGCCGGCCGCGGTGGTCTAGCGGTTCTAGGCGCTCATTCCGGAACCGCGCGACTGCTACGGTCGCAGGTTCGAATTCTGCCTCGGACATGGATGTGTGTGACGTCCGTAGGTTAGTTAGGTTTAAGTAGTTCTAAGTTCTAGGGGACTGATGACCACAGATGTTAAGTCCCATAGTGCTCAGAGCCATTTGAACCATTTTTTTACATATAAGATTTAGGAATGAGGAAGCTATCGTATGCTAGGTAAAAGCACACCGTGGCATACCCGGCCATGAAACAGCAGACAAGCTAGCCAAAGCAACCATCTGTAACGGACTGAGGGGACACATAAAATTATCTGCTACAGATCTTTTAAACGTTACTAAATCAATAATCAAAGAGAAGTGGAAAACAGAAAAAATCTGTGGTAAGGTCTTATGGGACCATACTGCTGAGGTCATCGGTCCCTAAGCCTACTCACTACTTAACCTAACTTAAACTAACTGACGCTAAGGTCAACACATACACCCCTGCCCGAGGGAGGAGTCCAATCTCCAACGGGGGCAGCCGCGCTGACCGTGACAAGGCGCTAGAAAACACAATGGCAAGAGACCTCCAAATACGAAGACAAAGATTCTGGCAAAGTAAACACGATATTGATTTCCAAACTTCTCACTGAGAAAAATCGATGCTCCAGAAGACTCACGAACACTACAAGGTGCTTCGCTTTCAAAAACGCCTATTATAGGAATCACACACATCACATTGGTCTGTTCGCCTCCTAATTGTGGGACTGTGGTGAGAAGAGGATATTAGTCACGTCTTTTTCTGAGTGGACGAACGGATACGTCGCTACAAGACACTTCCTACAATGTATGGTCACCATCGACTACTGTTTGCCGACGTATACAGTACAGTACTGCTCTGCTTGAATCAGGGTGATAATTATTTAACTATATGAAATAAAATCATAATAATTTCTGAATGGTTTATGTTAGGACGTTGAAACTACACGGTTGGCCGCGGGTATGATGGGAATTAATATGTGCATGCATCATTTGGTTTAGCAACGAAGCTCACTTTCAAAATGGCTCTGAGCACTACGGGACTTAGCGTCTGAGGTCACCAGTCCCCTATAACTTAGAACTACTTAAACCTAACTAACCTAAGGACATCACACACATCCATGTCCGAGACAGGATTCGAACCTGTGACCGTAGCAGTCGCGCGGTTCCAGACTGAAGCGCCTAGTACCGCTCGGCCACAAGCCCACTTTCATTTGGATGGGTTCGTCAATAAGCAAAATTGGCGTATCTGTGGGACTGAGAATCCGCATTTCGCGATCCAAAAGTCTCTCCACCCTCAATGAGTGACAGTGGTGTGCAATGTCCAGTCACGGAATAATAGGTCGGATATTCCTTGATGGCACGGTGACTACCGAACGGTACCTGAAGATTTTGCAAGATGATTTCATCCCAATTATTCAAAGTGATCCTGATTTCGACAAGATGTGGTTCATGCAAGACAGAGCTCAACCTCATCGAAGCAGGAGAGTGGTTGATGTCGTGGAGGAGCACTTTGGGGACCGCATTCTGGGTCTGCGGTACCCAGAGGTCACTGGCACGGGTCTCGATTGGCCGCCATATTCTCCGGATCTGAACACATGCGACTACTTTTTCGTGGGGCTATATTAAAGACAAGGTGTACAGCAATTCCCCAAAAACAGCCATTCAGGAGGTCATCGGCAGCATTGATGTTCCCACACTTCAGCGGGTCATGCAGAATGTCCCTAATCGTCTTCGCCACATCATCGCCAATGATGGCAGACATATGAACATGTCGTAACTAAATCCGGATATATGTAGTGACGTTTACGTGTTGTATAAAGTGTGTGCACGCCGTAGTTTCTTGTTATAGTTCAATAATTGTCACACTGTATAATGATGACAGTAAAGGTCAGGTGCCAAAAAGACAGACGTAATTTGTCCCGCGAAAGGCTACTTAAGAAATTTCAGGGAACAATATTAAGTTTGGAGTCTAGGAATATATAGGTACTACAACCCCCTACATAATGCTTCCACATAGACCGCTAAGACAGGATTAAATTAAACATAATTAGCACAGAGGTAATAAAGCAATCGTTCTTTCGATGCTGCACATACCATCGGACCAGAAGGAAGCTTTAATAGGTGGTACATAGTACATTGGAAGTACCCTCTCTCGAACTGTGCGACCGCTACGGACGCAGGTTCGAATTCTGCCTCGGGCATGGATGTTTGTGATGTCCTTAGGTTAGTTAGGTTTAAGTAGTTCTAAGTTCTAGGGGACTGATGACCTCAGATGTTAAGTCCCATAGTGCTCAGGGCCATTTTTTTGAAGTACCCTCTACCGTGTTCTTCACAGTGGTTAGCAGAGCATTGGTGTAACTACGAAGAGTTTCACGGAGCTAGCCTGGCATAAAAATTCCTCGGTTCACCTGTCGCGCTAAATTCGGATAAAGTTCCCGGCTTTCGACGATATCCTCCGTCATCTTCGTCAGGGACTAAAACTGACTGTAATGTACTTTATTTCAAGACGTGGAGCCCCTCCACACCCACACCGGCATGATGGCCAACTCAAAAGGTCTACTGCATTCTCTGCATAAGGGTTAGTTTTCACTAAAGTGAGGTGTCGCAGGATGTGGGTACAGAGATGTTTGCGTACGTCTGGTTAAGATTAACCATTAATATGAGCTCATATGGAGATACGTTGGGACAAAAGTCGAATGAAGGGTAGCGGTTTGTAGGGCAGAGGAAAAAAAGTGCCAAGGCAAGAGCCAAGGGAAAAAAAACATTGCGATAGTTAGGTCGGGTAGTAAGAACAGTAGCGGATGTCTTGCTGGCTGCGATAGGTAATGCAAGGGCAGGCTATGTTAGTAGTGGGTATTATGCCTGTCGATACTTTTGACGTTGTGCGGTGCTGTTACTCGGCGGTTGCCGCTGGATGCCGGTGTCGAACTATCGGTCAGCGTCAGCACACCTGTAACAGTTAGGTTCATCATCGTTTTGTGTCCGATAGGTCATATATCAGATGCACAGTGTAGGGTGATGTTGGCGATTTGTTTGTGCGTCAGTGGGCGAGCTCGGCGGCTTCCCTGCTGTAGCCTGTTGTCGGCTTTAATAGCAGCTGGTATATCCAGTCAACGTTGCTGATATGCAGGGGCTTGCCGACGTTTGTCCCTTGTTGGTGTATTTAGCTTTCCATAGGTGGTTATGCCCTAGCTAGTAGTGTCTTTGGGCGCTTATGCTTCCACCTATGGTTGTAATGTCATGAACTGTCAAGGGTCCCTCTTTTATACCCACAGGACTGCATCCAGTTGGCTGGATAACGTCATAATGGCGTGTACGGAGGTGGTGCGCTCTACGTCAACATACGTCTATGGATGGGAAGTGCTGTATGATGACATAACATAAAACAAATTCTGTTGTTGAGGTATTTGTAAAGGACTAAAAATAAAATATGCACTGAAACGGAAAAATGGGATGACTACATGGGAAGAATCAAAGCCGCTAGAATTCTAGTCGGAATTTGGTACTTTTACACCAAAGGGCAGAAGAAATTTTTCGAGCTGCGAGCATACTTTGGGTATCACAACAATCGATGATGCCTTCTGAACCTAACTTTCCGTGCTGAAAGCTTTTTCCTTTTAACGAAGCACTAATCCATAGCACAGATGTACTTGGGAATCTGCCTAGATGCCTTTTATCGATGTTCTTTAAGTGTGGTTCTGGCGATGGCTTCAGCCAAAAAGTGTAAGTAAAATATGCAGGTTGTACATTAATGAAACCGACAAGTTGCAGGAACGGATTCCTGTCTGATAATTTAAGGAAAAAGGTCCTACGAACATGTGTCCGGAAATTCATCGCTGCCACGGTAAACAGCACTGACGAATGAAATTTTTTCTGACCACGTGTCGAGTGTTCCTTGCGTGTTGCAGGCTGCGTGATTGACGTAGCGTTCTGCAAGCAGCAGAATGGTCCGGTATTAGGGAACGAGCTAAGATAGTGTTTGTGTACGCCAAGCACATGGAAACGGTCGAGAGACAGTACGGCTGTGCCAAAACAAATACAGTAGAGCGTCGATTATAAGTAATTGGGGGACATGGGTGTTCGGAAAACTGGTCTGTTCGGATAATCGAACTGTACATGTTTATTTGCCAAAAAGAAGTACTGTACAGTAAATTTATTCATAAAAACAGGCATCTCTTTTAGTATTACAAAGTAACATACAAAGGCAACTTCAGTAGGAATGTATAGTATGTGGCACAGTTTATTAAACAAAAATATATACATATTACATACGCATTTTGCATGAACAACACACACAGTATACAAAATTAACGTTTAAAAAAGTCCTTTATTTTGGTCTGTCTGAGCAAGCCTACACCTTACGAGCAGCTAAGTCACGTACTTTTTTCATTACAGATATCTGAAACTGGTCACTTTCACCTTGGGCTTCAAACCATCGCAAGGCAATATCTAAACAGGTGAACGCCTCAGAAGCTGTTGGTATACTTTCATCTTCACTTTCTGGAGCACTGATTGATGAGATGCTGGCGGCGTCATCTTTACCAGTGACGACGTTTACAATCTCGCTGCCCTGCATGATTTGGTGTCCTGGATCTGCATCATCGATATTCATCCATTCATAAACGTCTTCTTCATCACACTCGTGGCAATCTATTTCTTTTAGCATACCGAGAATTTCGGACATATCATTCTGTTCGTCATTTTCAATCATACCTTGTGAATTTTCTTCGTGTCCAAAATTTTATTCCAGACTTTCTGCAAATTATCTTCCTTTACACTATTCCATGCTGCGCTGATGATCATTCAGGATGCTACTTCTACTGCCAGTGCCAAGCCGACAGAAGTGTGCTGATTGTCGAAACACAGCGACTGGAGGCTTGGCCGGTCAGCAGCGAATGTGAAGGCCCCATTAGAAGCGGTGGCCCAGTGCGGCGACTACTGTGGGAAACTTGGTTTGGGAGTGATGGGGATGATGGACGGTAGGGTGGGACAGTAAAAGGTGCGAGCGAGTACACAGTTCGGTTAAGCGGTCGTTGGGTTCACCGACGTTCGGATAATCGACGTTCTACTGTACTCTCATAGACACCAACCACCTCACACAACATGTCAAGTCATTTTTGGGCATTTGTGTTGTCATGGATCCTTTCAAGACAGACGAACGTGCAGGGAAGGGGTTGACTGTGCGTACACCAGATTTGGAAGACCAGATTCTAACAGGACATTGAGACATACCATAGTACAAGCTCCAAAGAAGTGGCCCGCCGACATGGTATAAGCGAAAGAATGATTATGTGTATCCTGCATGACAACGCGTGCCAAAGTGCAAGGATTATCAACTAGAGATTTCCCTCCACAGGAAGGATTTTGTCCATGGTTTTATCCATCAAACCATCACAATTTTGGAATTTCTGTCATCAGTCCTCTTTAGCGACGAAGCAACCTTTACCAGAATTGGCATCATGAATCTGCATAATCGTCATCTGCTGGCTACAAAGAACCCTCGAGGAATGGTTGAGGCGTCTCGACAGCATCGGTTCAGCATCAGTGCGTGGGCAGGGTTTCTTGGCGACACATACGTGGATCAGTTATCATTCCACAACGCCTAGACGGAGGAACATACCTAGACTTTCTGCGGAATACTGTGCCTGGACTGCTTGAGACTGTGCCTTTGGCAATACGACAGGTTGTGTGGTTTCTGCATGACGGAGCACCACCCCAGTTCCGCATTACAGTTCGCCGACACCTCCTCGGACATTGGATAGGACGCGGAGGCCCTGCAGCATGGGCCGCTAGATCACCGGACTTAAGCCCCCTGGATTTTTAATTATGGGGGCATCTGAAAAGCGTTGTGTTGCTGAACCGATTCATGATGTACAGACCCTTCAACAGTGTATTCACGACTCCTGTGACACTGTTCAGAGAGAGGCCCGAACATGCGAAAGAGTGCTGCAATACACAGTTGCGTCGTGTGAACGCGTGCATTGGATCCCATGGAGTCCACTTTGAACACCTGCGATATGGATGCGATGCAGCTCTGTACTGTGTTCCGGGGCAATTTGTTGTCGTTACAGGTACACCGTCCATTTATGGAGACATGTTAATATGACCTTTTTTCCTCCTTTCCAGTTCGAAATCCGTCCCTGCAGTTTGTTGGTCTTATAAATGTTCACCCTGTATAAAAAATACGATCAAGATGGAAAACAACATTGACAATGGCATAATGGTAGCACATTCCTGGTTTTACGAGGTACGACAATAAAGTAATGAGACTGATGTGAAAAAAAATGTTGCTTACCGTTTTAGTCAAGTTTAGTGTTGTCTCCTTCAAAGTAGTTCTCTTCTGATTGCACACACTTTTTCCAGCGCTTCTGCCATTGATGGTAACACATCTGGAACTCGTCTTCTGTAATATCCTCCATGACCCTCGTCACAGCTTTTTGGACATCTTGTGTTGTTTGAAAATGGTGTCCCTTGGAAATAGAAAAATGTCGCACGGAGCGATATGTGGTGAATAAGGTGGCTGTGGTAGTACTGAGATTTGTTTTCAGGTTAAAAATTGCTGTACTGACAGAGCAGTATGGGATGGCGCATTATCGTGATGCAAAATTCAATTATCAGCAATGTTGGCACGGACGCGAAGAACTCTTTTACGAAGTCTTTCTAAAATTTCTCCGTAGTAATATCGGTTAATTGTCTGTTAAGGACGAACCCACTCTTTATGAACAGTTTATGAACAGTTGACATCCGAGGTTAATAGTCGTCCACTGCGGTCTTCATCTTCAACATTCGTTCTGCCTTCACTAGACATTTTATGCCAACGAAAACCTTGAGCTCTTGACATAACCTCCTCTCCAAAAGCCTTCTGAAGCTTACCGTAAGTTGTCGTCACGTTTTCACCCAATTTAACGCAAAAACAAATGGCATACCATTGCTCAATATTATGCGGTTCCATTTCCGTGACGAGAGACACAAACACGTGTTAACTTATTACAGCACAACTCACGACTGAGCAGTTGCATCGATGTGCCGCTTGGACTAGAAGCAGCTTAGACCAAGGTCAAAGATATTGTGCCTATGCAAGCCTGCAGGGTTGCCACATCTTGCAAAGAAAATCAGTCTCAGTACTTTACTGTCGCACCTCGTATGTAACTTATTGACATGATAGAGCTTATACCTTTCAGTAAAATGATGGTGACGAGGTTTGTGTTGTCAGCATCGGTGTTGTGCGCGGTGGACAAAGTAAAAATAGCCCAGAAAATATTTCACGTGCCTTAAGATCGGCAACCCAAGTTACATCCTCCATTCCCTTGAACGGATGATGCGAGTAGAGTTACCTTCCTTTAAGGTGCATGAAATATTTTCCGATCCAGTTTTATTTTGTTCAGGTTGTGTAACACACGCGACCATAACTACTTAAACATTGAAACGACGCCATGTTGGCTGTGCTCATTAAAAAAGAGTATTCTCTTGTACGATAGTTTCCGAGACACATTTTATAGCTTCGCCCACGCTCAGTTATGAACCTCTCGTGTGGCGGCCAGAGTAATTTTCACTTCCAGACATCCAACAGCGGTGTCCTCAAACGGCTTCAGTTGATTTACAAGCCTGTGCGGCAGTCACTTAGCTTAATGAGCTGGGCCGCACGCAGATAAACAGCACGAGAAGCCACGCGGCTATGTTTACGGTGCAGCTGCGTCTGTCCTGGTGTGCACATCTGCTGCCCACAGCCTGAGAACCGCCGTCTGTAACCGCCGTCTGTAACCGCGCTGCACCGTCTATTCACGACCCCATCCACTGCCGGCTGCAGTGTGAGCTCACATCAGGCCTTCTCAGACCGAGGGAGGAGAAGAGAGCGGAGATCTGTGACGGACCGCGTTCAGAAAGTCACTGAGATTTCTCGTAGTTTTCACGTGACAGCGTATTTCACTTTTTCCAATATAATGAAGGAACGGACCACTGTCTACATCGAAAAATGTATTGCAATTGTGCAGCCAAAGATCTTGTGAAAACTGATCCAGGCGGCATTCCAAGTATGGACCAAAGAGTAACAAAAATTAAGCTACAAAATCTGAAATAATGTTGAGAAAATAGCTCAGAAAGGCGCAGGCATCTGAAGGAAGCGGAAAAGGGGGCTTGAAATGTACAAACTAACACTATGGTGATTGCCAAGAAGATGCCTCTTGTAATATGTCCATTATTCTATTACTCAGAAAGTTCGATTGAGATCACAAATTATTTTCAATGTCGTGATCCTTAACAAGTATTGGCAACTCAGTATTTATATGGTTATATCACATCCTCATAAAAATGTTGTGTAGATAATAAAATAAATTTGACCATATTTGTGAGACCATAAACGAACCGTGAAAACTAAATTAAGGGAGGATATAAAACTTTCGTTCCCAGAAATTTGTTCTACTGTCTTAATGTACACAATTAAGCCGCAGATACTGCAGCAGAGCATAGAAAGTACAAAACAAACAAATCAAATATAAGTAAAATAAATACTGCTATCGAGATATTTGTAAGGGACTAAAAATAAAGTCTGCACTGAACGGAAAATGGGATGACTACATGGAAAGAATCAAAACCAGTAGATTGCTACTCGAACTTCGGTACTTATATGGCAAAGGGCAGAAGCAGTCTTTCGAACAGCGAGCTTATTTAGGGTGTCGCAATAGCCGATGAAGCCTACTGAACGTAATTTTCCGTCTTGATCACTAATGAATACTAATCAATAGCACGGAGGTACTTGGGAATCTGACTAGATACCTTTTATCGACGTTCTTTAAGTGTGATTTGGATGATGGTTTAAGCTGAAAAGTGTAACGGCATGCAGTCTAAAATATACAGGTTTAATAATAATAAAACCGACAAACTACAGGGGCGGGTTCCTATTATGTCCATTATTTTTCAGATGTAGGTAATGTCATTTACACTGCCAAGAACGCCCTTTTCTTAGCATATTGAACCTCCACGATTCTGTATCAGACTCACGTGCCTGCAATGTTGCTTTTCAACAATGCATTTTTTCACCCAATCTGTGTGATTTTTCTTTCGAGGAATATGTGTGCGTACAAATCGCCGATGACAACCACGATTTTCTTCCTGCTACCATACTTACTAACTTTCTCTCGGTGATATGAATGAGTTTCAAAAATAAAAAATGTACTGGAATAAAATAATACCTCAAAAGACCGAATTGGAGGACTTACTTTTGGCGAGACACAATCCTAACTATTGAAATCTGTTGTCTGGATGTCACTCATGCACCGCAGTCCTGGGCCCATGGATAAATCACGAAAATCCGCCGATTTATCCCACACGCGAAGGTACCTTTGCCTCCGGACTAGATATGATGGTCGGGCCCTTTGTTAGTGGGAAACGAAAGCCCTGAGATCGGCGGGCAGGATCCGTTAAAAATATCCACGCAATTGTTCCGCGTTTCTATCCCGCTGCAGAAATCCGCTTGCGTGTGGCCAGCTAATGACAGGGGGACTGGGATGCCAGAACAAATGCACAACGCATCTATGGGTTCTTTCCCAATGTTAGGGAAAGACTTCAGATGAAATACATTCTACCATCAGAGGAGTACGTGGCATTACCGCACTTACCATAACAGAACTGAACGTCGAACTAACGGTGAAAGTGACTGCAGCGAAATTAGGACGGCGGATCATATTGTCCGGCACTGTTTTCATTTCAGTGACGTTGCCAGTGCGAAAGAACTGAAATAGGGGACGGGCGCTGTGGCCGAGCGGTTCTAGGCGCTTCAGTCCGGAACCGCGCTGCTGCTACGGTCGCAGGTTCGTATCCTGCCTCAGGCATGGATGTATGTGATGTCCTTAGGTTAGTCAGGTTTAAGTAGTTCTAAGTCTAGGGGACTGATGACCTCAGATGTTAAGTCCCATAATGCTTAGAGGCATTTGAAACTGAAATAAGGGATGAATCAGTACACAATCGCTAGGAACAAATCATGCAGACACAAACAAAACAGCCGCGAAGATACCCAGGAGAAATTTGGAGATTTATCTTCTGAGACAAGAGAGGAGTAACACTGATTCATCATAAAGAAAGAAATGTAAGTGAAGATCGCAATACGTGCGTGAGCTGAGCTGTTTGTAGCGGTGTGATAGGTATTGGGGAGCGCTACGACATGCCTCTCTGGACCCCACGAGGGACATTCATGATACATTGCTGATAGTGGTCGATTTGTTATTTATTTAATTACAATAGCTTAATTGGCACGTGAATCTGGCATCCGATTATTAAACAAAGTGACTGGGGGCGCCAGCCGCAAAAATGTAATTAGCTTCCGAACAGCATTTACTTTGACAACTAAAAGTGTTTGGACCACGGCTGTAATTTACAAATAACTATTACTACCAAGCGAGGCAGCGCACTCTTTAGCACTCTGAACTCACAGTCGGGAGGACGACAGTCCACATCCGCGTCTGGCCATCCTGATTTAGGTTTTCCGTGATTTCCCTAAATCGCTTCAGGCAAATGTCGGGATGGTCCTTTGAAAAAGTATGGCCGACTTCACCATCCTTCCCTAATCCTATGGGATCGATGACCTCGCTGTTTGGTCCCATTCCCCGAATCAACCAACCTATCATTAATGAAATGAAATATTAATATGTCTGTCGTCAACAACAAGTCATTACTAGGGTTTTACACTGAGATGACAAACGTCATTGGTTAGCGATATGCGTAAGAACAGTAACGCGTACACGAGGTATAAAATGAAATGAAATGTCGTGTGGCTAGGGCCTCCCGTCGGGTAGACCGTTCGCCTGGTGCAGGTCTTTCGATTAGACGCCACTTCGGCGACCTGCGCGTCGATGGGGATGAAATGATGATGATTAGGACAACACAACACCCAGTCCCTGAGCGGAGAAAATCTCCGACGCAGCCGGGAATCGAACCCGGGCCCTTAGGATTGACAGTCTGTCACGCTGACCACTGAGCTACCGGGGTCGGACACGAGGTATAAAATGGGCAGTGCATTGGCGGAGAGTTATTTGTACTCACGTGATTCGTGTGAACGGGTTTCCGACGTGATTGTGGCTGTATGAGGGAAGGTAACATACACTCATGCTCATAAATTAAGTGTAATGCTGATACATGGTGAAACAACGCTCTGGTGGGCGGTTTGCGGGTTTAAATCACCTCGAGGTATGACCACACGGTGCATTTGACCTGCGGTCGTCGCACGGTGGCGCTGGCAGCAGTCCACATACGCAGAGGTGTGTTGGTGCATGTCAGAGTACGGAGCAGCGAGTAAGTGTGCAGACGTTTTCAGACGTGCTAATGCTGACTGTGTGTTGAAAATGGCTCAAAGAGCACATATTGATGACGTTATGAGGGGTAGAATACTAGGGCGACGGGAGGCTGGTCAAACACAGCAGGTTGTATCACGGGCCCTCCGTGTGCCACAAACTGTGATCTCAAGATTATGACAACGATTCCAGCAGACAGCAAATGTGTCCAGGCGCTACAGTACGGGACGTCCACAGTGTACAACACCACTAGAAGACCGATATCTCACCATCAGTGCCCGCAGACAGCCACGGAGTACTGCAGGTAGCCTTGCTCGGTACGCTAACGCAGCCATTGGAACAGTTGCGTCCAGATACACAGTCTACAGATGACTGAACAGGCATGGTTTACTCGCCCGGAGACCTGCAAGCTGCCTTCCACTGACCCTGGTCACAGGACAGCCTGTAAAGCCTGGTGTCAAGAACACAGTACATCGTCCTTGGAACCTGTATGGAGGTCGTGGTTTGATGGTGTGGGGTGGAATTATGATTGGTGCACGTACACCCCTGCATGTCTTTGACAGAGGAACTATAACAGGTCAGGTGTATCAGGACGTCATTTTGCACCAGTATGTCCGCCTTTTCAGGGGTGCAGTGGGTCCCACCTTCCTCCTGATGATAACGCACGTCCCCACCGAGCTGCCATCGAGGAGTACCTTGAAACAGAAGATATCAGGCCTTCCTGTTTTCCAGACTTAAACCCCATCGAGCACGTCTGGGATGCTCTCGGTCGACGTATCACCGCACGTCTTCAAACCCCTACGACACTTCAGGAGCTCCGACAGACGCTGGTGCAAGAGTGGGAGGCTGTACCCCAGCAGCTGCTCGACCACCTGATCCAGAGTACGCCAACCCGTTGTGCGGCCTGTGTTCGTGTGCATAGTGATCATATCCCATACTGATGTCCCGGTACATGTGCAGGAAACAGCGGCGGTTTGTAGCACATGTGTTTCGGGACGGTTTTCTCAACTTACCACCAATACCGTGGACTTACAGATCTGTGTCGTGTGTTCCCTATGTGCCTATGCTATTAGCGCCAGTTTTGTGTAGTGTCACATTCTGCAATTATCCTTAATTTATGACCATGAGTGTAGTTTGATCGCGGAATGGTAGTTGGAGCTAGACGCATGGGACATTTCATTTCGGAAATCGTTATGGAATTCATATTGCGATATCCACAGCGTCCAGAGTGTGCCGAGAATATCACATTTCAGGTATTACCTCTCACCACGGGCAACGCAGTTGCCGACGGCCTTCCCTTAACGACCGAGAGCAGCGGTATTTGCGTAGAGTTGTCCAAGGTAATAGACAAGCAACAGTACGTGAAATAAATGTGGGACGTACGACGAACGTACCCTCTAGGACATAGGGCCGAATTTGGCGTGAAGGGGCTGTGGCAGCAGACGACCGACGCGACTGCCTTTGCTATCAGCCTACAGCGCCTATCGAGGGCTCGTGAGAATATAGGACCGACCGGAGTGGCCGAGCGGTTCTAGGCGCTACAGTCTGGAACCGCGAGACCGCTACGGTGGCAGGTTCGAATCCTGCCTCGGGCATGGATGTGTGTGATGTCCTTGGGTTAGTTATGTTTAGTTCTAAGTTCTAGGGGACTGATGACCTCAGAAGTCCCATAGCATTTTGACAATATAGGTTGGAACTGGAAAACCGTGGCATGATCACATGAGTCCAGATTTCAGTTGGTGTGAGCTGATGGTGTGCTGCGAGTGTGGCGCAGACCCCACGAAGCCATGCACCCAAGTTGTAAACAAGGCACTGTGCAAGCTGGTGGAGGTTCCATAATGGTGTGGGCTGTGTTTGAATGGAATGGACCGGGTCCTCTGGTCCAATTGAACTGACATTGACTATAAATGGTTATGATCGGCTACTTGGAGACCATTCTCAAACAACGATGAAATTTTTATGGATGACAACGCGCCGATGTCACCGGGCCACAATTGTTCGGGATTGGTTTGAAGAACATTCTGAGCAATTCGTGCGAATGATTTGTTTACCCAAATCGCCCACTTTGGATCTCATCGAACATTTATGGGACATAATAGAGATGTCAGTTCGTATAGAAAATACTGCATCGGCAATACTTTCGCAATTACGGACGGTTATAGTGGATGCATAGCTCAGTATTTCTGGAGGGGACTTCCAACGACTTGTTGAGTCCATGTCACGTAGACCTGATGCACTACGTCGAGCATAAGGAGGTCAAACACAATATTATGAGGTATCCCACGACTTTTGTCACTTTTTCAGAAAACGACACTAATGGCGCAAAACATTTCCCATAGAGGCAACAGAAACCCCTTAAGATGACAAAGTACGGTTGAGCACAGACCATGGATGCAATTTTTGCGTGACAAGGACTACGTCGTTAGCAACTAGGACTAGGTCATGAAAGATTTACAAATAGAGGAGCAGCGGGTGGAGACTGACAGCTTATTCCTGTACCTGGACAGTATAGTGACGGAAGATAGTGGAGATGGAGATGACGTGGAAAACCGCATTAAAAAGGCAAATGCCACCTTCGTACAGTTGTATCCAATATGGAAAAATAGAAACATCAGGTACAAAACAAAAATCCCTATTTTTAATACAAATGTGAAGGCTGTCCTGTACGCCAGTGAAAGCTGGAAAATTGATCAAAAGATAACAACCCAGTTACAAAGCTTCACAAATAGATGTCTCCGACGCAGCATGAATATCTGGTGGCCAGAAAAAATATGTAACGAGTAGCTCTGGCGAATAACAAAAAAATAAAAAATAAAATTAAAAAAAATGGTTCAAATGGCTCTGAGCACTATGGGACTTAACATCTATGGTTATCAGTCCCCTTTTTTATTTTTTTTTTTTTAGACTTGAACCAAGGACCTCTTTTTTTTTTTTAAGGAGGTGGGGGAGGGCGGGGAAGGCAGAGCGATCACGGGTCGTAACTCGAGGCCTGGTCGCAGTGTCCCCCTCGTCCGTCAAGGAATCAGGGATGGGAAGGGGAAATCTTTTGTGGGAATTATTATTTATTTATTTATTTTTATTTACTGTTTTTAATACATTCTTAATGTGGTTTTACTTTATACCACAACAAAAATAAATGTATCTAGCACCGCATCGTGCTCTGAGAAAAAGAAAACAACATCTCGGCACGTTCCTACACCGAGGTAATGTATATGGGGAAAACAAAAAAAAAATGTGCTTCATACAGGATGCAGAAGAGTGTGTCGCTACTCTCCTTACGCTTCATCATCCAGGTGCGTCTTCACGTATATCATGTTGTTCCACAGAGAATCGAACTTAGTCTTGTCAGCTCACTCAGTGGGTATCTTCTCCTACCTGTTGATGATCCAGCTGCGTGGAGGGTCGCGTAGGGCACTCCCTAAGTAATTAGAAAAATACTGTCTGTATTTTGGGTTCCGTACGATCTTGCAATGACGTTCTTGTAGGTAGTTCCAAAAGTCTAATACATCTGTAGGTCCATCGTGAAATAAGTAGTGTACCGCATGCGCACGGATCCACGTGACAGCGTTGGTCTTGGCGCGCGGGAAATACTGTTGATCCGGAAATAGTAGAAACCGAGGTGTAATGTGTTCCGGAGTCACTCGTAGAAAATACGACAAAATTTGTCGCACCAAGCGCCATACGTCTTCTGCCGCGCCACATGTGAGAAGGTGTTCGTCCGTGTCTGGTATCCCGCAGTCTACGCAGAGAGGCGATTCCGCCATGTTTATCTTGTGGAGGCGTGATCGGGTGATCTGTTTACCATTGACTGTGATGTACCATGTGGATCGGACGGCTGTGTCCAGTGGAATCGCGTGAATCGTCTTCCACACCACCTTCCAATTAACCTGAGGGCTTTTGATCTCCACGATGTTTGGTGGGCGCCTCTGCTGTAGGACATGATATATATCCCGCGCCGACGCCTGTTTCGTCGGTGGTACTGCGATACGGACATAGCTGTGTTCAATGTAAAAGTTCCCGAAGTAGTAGAAGGGTGGGGGTATGTCTTGCGTCGTCAGTGGGGGCATAATGGAGGGCTCCAACAGCAAACCTGTCAAACTTTCCGGGGGGTGGCGCCACAGCTTGATGTGTGAGCTGACATACAGGGCCACAGCTCTGTCGTGGACATGGACTAGACCAAGACCTCCCCTTTCTGGGGGAAGGGTCAGTGACTCATAACTGACTTTGAAGAGCATGCCTGTACTGACGTAGGCTCCGAATGCCGCTAATAGACGTCGAGCCATCAGTAACGGTATTGGGAGAACACGCGCTATGTGTGGAAGGCGCGATGCGAGGTAGACATTGACGAAGTGTGTCCTTTGGAGAATGTCGAGGGTCCGCAGACGAAGGTTGAAGATCTGGACCCGAATTTGTTGTAATAAGCGGCGGTAGTCAAGAGCCGCGGTGCGCCGTATGTCGTCGTGAAATTCTATTCCGAGACATTTGATAGTGCCACGAAGCTGTAGGGGTTCGACACACGCTGTGGTCAACCCGTCTCCTATGGCCATGGCGACCGATTTGGCGACGTTGAGACAGCTGCCGGAAGCCACATCGTACGTGGTAATCCATTCTAGTGCTCTGTTGACATCGTCGCGATTGCGGAACACGAGAACCAGGTCGTCTGCATATGCTGTACAGCGAAATGTGACGTCACGTAGGGTAAGACCGGTGAGGCGTTGACGGAGACCACAGAGGAGCGGTTCCAGTGCCAGAGCATATAGTAACGTCAAAAAGGGGCAGCCTTGACGCACGGAGCGGAAAATCGGGAGGGACTGCGAGAGACGCCCGTTAACGAGCACTTTGGAAGTCGCCCCTCGGAGTAGGCGCATTACGACGTCTGTGAATTGCTGTGGGTACTGCATGTGCTGGAGAACGGATGTTAGGTACGCGTGATCCACTCGATCAAAAGCTTGGCTAAAATCTAGTGATGCCAGCGCTCCCGGGATGCGGCGTGCCCTGGCTAGGGCTATTAAGTCACGGTATCGACACAGTGCTGTGTGGATGTTGTTGATACCCCCTAGGGAAGTCTGATCTGGCGAGATGACGTAAGGTAGGGTCGGTCGTAGGCGGTTTGCTAATAGTCTGGTGAATATCTTCATGTCGCAGTTGACGAGTGTTAGCGGGCGGTAATCTTGTATTCGAGCCCCACCTTTAGGCTTGTGAACCGGTATAATTATTCCTTCTACGAAGGTCGCAGGGAGCGGCACCGCGGGGGACATAAGCTCCCGACAGATGTCTGTTAACTTGGGAGGCAGTAAATACTGGAAAGTTCTATAAAACTCCACAGGGAGCCCGTCGGGGCCAGGAGACTTATTCGCCGCTCCTTTACCGATGGCGTCGATAACTTCGTCTTCCGTAATGTCGTTCAATAACTCAGTTTGTAAATCCTGTGTGACAATGCCGTAAACCAGTTGTGAGACTGCTGTCACCGTCGTCGGGTCGGAACATTGAGCAGAATAAAGTCGTGCGTAATGGTCGAAGAAGGCTGCAGCAATATCGCGTTGTGTGGTGTGATGATGACCGTCCTCAGTGGTGATGGCATGTATCAGCGCCCGTCTTCGCAGTGTACGTTCTCGGATGACGTGGTACATGGAGGGTCGTTCCGTTGCGAGTCTGTCTTGTGTCCGCGCTCGGACGATCGTCCCTTCGAGGTGTCGGCGCATATGGGCTACGATCTGTGCTTTCGCACGCTGAACTGTCAGCTGTCGTTCCGGTGTGGGTGGCAAGGAGGCGCATTCGCGAAGGACGGTGAAATAAAAATCAAGGGTCTGCCGCCTCCAAGCAGCAGTCTCACGACCATACGTAATAAAGGTTCGCCGTAGGGCCGGCTTGGCGCAGGTTAACCACCAAGTAATCGACGTAGGATACGTTGGGAGGCGGCGGACGCACAAACTCCACGTGTCTTCGATGGCGCGTCGACAATCCGGAGAAGCGAGATGAGCAAAGTTTAATTTCCAGGGATGTCGGCTGCGCCACACCCGTTGGCGACGAAGGGTGACGGCACATATATAGGCCTCGTGATCAGAAAAGGCTACTGGCCACACCTCCGCGTCACTCACCGTTGCCGCGAGAGAACGGGAGACGTAAATCCTATCGATTAGACTAGACGAGTGACTCGTGAAATGGGTGTATCCCGGTCTATTTCCTCGGACATTTTCCCATGTAACTACTAGCTGGAGATCGCCGATGAGTGTCCCAAGTTCGGTGCACGGTGAATGGCGTGGCAGCTGATCTTTAGGTGCTTGGGTGCAATTGAAATCGCCCCCTAATATCAAGTCATCGTGCCTGCCCTGAAAAAGCGGTGCTATTCCTTCTGCGATTCGTTCCGGAAGGGGCGTACACATTGATAAACCGGACGCCTTGCACCGTTACGGCCATTCCTCTAGCGTCGGGGAGATATCGGACTTCGTCCGCCTCGAGGCCCTCTCTGAGGAGAATGGCGACTCCACTGTTAGTTGGCGAGGCGTGGGACACATGAGCCGTATAACCATACATACCCGGGAAATCGGCGACGAAGACTTCTTGGAGAAAGATAATGTCAACGTCTGCTGCATTGAGCATGTCTTGGAGCAGCGACAACTTCGTACGTGTCCGAATGGTGTTAATGTTGATAGTCGCTAAGCGATAGGTTTGTAGATCGTCTCCTGAGGTGGGGGCTGCCGTCAGGGTCGCCGTAAAAGGTGGGGCCTGTGTTCTGCTGGCTGCGTCCGCGCCGTCATCTGTTGCTACTCGGGAGGGGCCGAGGTGTGGGAGGAGAGACCCCTCTCCTCATCCACCACAGCGGCCGTAGAATCGTCTTCAATGTCATCCGCCCAAGGTCCGTATGTTAACGGTGGCTGCGGTAGAACACTTGTGGGCTGAGTGACTAAGGGTGAATTCGCAGTTGTTTCCGGTTGTGTACCAACGGCGGGCGCTGTGCTGGCCATCCGTTTGTCCGAGGGAGCGGAATCGGGTTTGTCAAAATCAGACAAAGTGACAGGTGAGGGCGATCTCGTGTCATCCATTCTCCTCGTCGTTTCGTCGGCCGTCCGGTCGTCAACTGCAGAAGACGTCCGCTGGAGGCAATCGTCTGAGGGTGTGCGACGTCGCTTTTTATGTTTTCTCGGTGACCTTTGTTTGCGGACGTGGGTTTCTGTGTCCGAAAGAGTTTGTGGTTCCCGTATAGCATCCCCCTCAGGGAGGAAGGCAGAGGTCGGTACAACCCTAGCGTCGAGTTCCATTCTCTCGTCCGAATCTTCATGTGGAGTCGATGGGCAGCCTTCTTCAACCCCTGCAGACACCGTACTGGTGTTGGTCAATCCAGGACCGGCGACAGGTGCGCATTCTAACGCTTCCTGTCTTCCGGGGAGGTTGTCGTCTGTCATGACGGTCGATCGTGTCACCTCTGCGTAATTGAGGGGGAGGGCCGTGAGCGTAGGAGGTGGTGTCGTGTCATGCAATGGAAGCTGAGTAACCCGACATTGAATACACGCCGAGCGCACATGACCCTCCTGGCCGCAACCAGAACAAGTACGAGGTTGGCCGTCGTACATTATTATTGCTCGACAGCCACCTATGACTAAGCAGGACGGCACATGTTTCTTTAATTCAATTTTCACTTGTCGGACGCCGTTGAGGACTTGGTACGTCTCGAAGGTGTTCCATTTTTCGGCCACGTGGCTAATTACCGTCCCATAAGGGCGGAAAGCTGAGGTAACGACGTCCGGTGGTACTTCGAAAGGGAGTTCGAAGACTCTTAGTGTGCGTAATCCTAGTCCAGCATGGTCAACAGTAACCTCTCCGATGTGACCATTGGAGTGATTGAACTTGAGAGTGTTCGCGCATCTGTTCACAACTGCGTGACATAACTCGTCATCGACCATCTTGACGTAAACGACGCTGCTTGTGATGGATAGGTGAATACCGATGATGTGCTGTGTTGGTATTTGAACTTCGTCACGGATGAATCGTTCGACTTCAAAGGCTCGTGGTCGTGCGTAGTCGGGCTGGAAGTTGATCTTGATGGTAGCTTTTCTGTACGAACGAGCCATGGCGACACAGTGTTAACGGACGCGAGTATTAGCTGCGGCGAGGAAGTAAACAAACTACGCGCGCTCGCGACTCTGCGGACGGGACTGCGACTCTGCGGACACGGGACGTAAACAAGACGTCCTCGCCGCTCACCGGCCGAAAGCAGACTGTCCCCTAGAACGTAGAACTACTTAAACCTAACTAACCTAAGGACATCACACAACACCCAGCCATCACGAGGCAGAGAAAATCCCCGACCCCGCCGGGAATCGAACCCGGGAACCCGGGCGCGGGAAGCGAGAACGCTACCGCACGACCACGAGCTGCGGGCGGCGGATAACAAACAGATACCTAGAGAAGACCAGATATGAGAGAGAAACAAGGAGGTGGTTGAGGCGCAAAGTGAGAAAACCAGATGCAGCCATCGAGAAAAAAGCATTGGAATGGAATCCTCAGGGAACAAGGAAGAGAGGAAGACCTAGGGGCACATGGAAGATTATGGCGAGTTCTCCTGGATGCCCTATATCCCCATAGGGGCCATAGGAATTAAGTTAAGTAAGTAAGTTACACATAACTATTGGCAACATACATTGAGAAATAAAAGAGCAAAACATAATTTATAACGCACAATATTACAATTACATCATTATAATTTGCAATATTACAAAATATTATTTACAATGATGAGTGACCGGCAAAGACATGAGTATATGAGAACAATGGTTTGGACATTACATGCCGGATGTCAGCCCCAGTTTGGATTACCGACACGGTAACAGCGTCAGTTTCCGCCGTTTATGTTTGTGCTGACCATTGAGATCATACGTGTGTAATTGATGAATTAGAGTGTCGGTGGAGGAAGGAAGTTTGGCACAAAAGCTTTCAGATCTGGATCAAATCTGTTCTGGAACAATCATTGTGAATTGTGGTATTCCTAACGAATCATGGAGCATTTAATATGATGCACAATGCCTTATTTTGAACAACTTGAATTTTGTGGAGATGCGTAGGTGTGGCATGTCTCCATAGGCGGCACAGTATTGTCGTTGTCGCAATGTGGAAACGGAGCGATCTATTTGACGTTCAAAAGGGCATGATCATTGCCTTTCTGGTCAAGGGTGGAAGCTAATTGTAAACTGTTCGCGTGGCGCCGTGGTTAACGCATACGGTGCATGACAAAATGGCGCTATCCAAAACCGCCGCCACGGCAACTATGATGGACCATGGGCAACAGATGACAGGGGTGATCGACAGCTGCGGAGATGTGCGCTGGCGAACAGATGTGCAACTAGAATGAGATTTTCACTCTGCAGCGGAGTGTGCGCTGATATGAAACTTCCTGGCAGTTTAAAACTGTGTGCCGGACCGAGACTCGTACTCAGGACCTATGCCCTACCCGGACAAGTGCTCTACCATCTGAGCTACCCAAGCACGACTCACGCCCCGTCCTCACAGTTTTACTTCTGCCAGTACCTCGTCTCCTACCTTCCAAACTTTACAGAAGCTCTCCTGCGAACCTTGCAGGAGCTCACTCCTGAAACAAAGGATATTGCGGAGACATGGATTAACCACAGCCTGGGGGATGTTTCCAGAATGAGATTTTCACCCTGCAGTGGAGTGTGCGCTGATATGAAACTTCCTCGCTGATTAAAACTGTGAGCCGGACCGAGACTCGAACTCGGGACCCTTGCCTTTCGCGGGCAAGGGCCCGAGTTCGAGTCTCGGGCCGGCACACAGTGTTAATCTGCCAGGAATTTTCAGATGTGCAGCTGTTGAGCAACAGACCATCCAGACGAACACAGGGACTACCAACAGTGTCTCCTCAACGATTGTTCATTGAACCCTCTGCCAGGCACTTTACTTTGAATAGCAGAGTAATCACGTAGATGTAGAATGTCGCTGTGTGTGGGCCTTCTCAACAGGTGGCTGGTTCAAATGGCTCCGAGCACTATGCGTCTTAGCTTCTGAGGTCATCAGTCACCTAGAACTTAGAACTAATTAAACCTAACTAACCTAAGGACATCACACACATCCATGTCCGAGGCAGGATTCGAACCTGCAACCGCAGCAGTCGCTCGGTTCCAGACTGTAGCGTCTAGAACCGCACGGCCACTCCGGCCGGCCAACAGGTGGCTGGTTCTTGTACCCATGTTGACTGCTGTTCATCGGCGACGAAGGCCACAATCTGTACACCAGTACCGCGACTGGACGTGCAGTCCGTAACGAGGGGTGGCCTTTTCAAATGAATCACGTTTTATGCTCCATCGGACAGATGGTATTTGTTGTGTACGGCGTGAAACGTCTGAAAGCAAACACTCTGCAACAGTCGACGGAAGGGTCTGGGCTGCAGGGCATTCCCTGCGTATCTCGTCGTTCTGGAAGGAACAATGGATCAACGCAAGTATTCATCTGTTCTGCAGAGCCCACATCCACCCCCACATGCAGTTTGTTTTTCCTCAGCACTACGGCATATACACTACTGGCCATTAAAATTGCTACACCACGAAGATGACGTGCTACAGACGCTAAATTTAACCGACAGGAAGAAGATGCTGTGATATGCAAATGATTAGCTTTTCAGAGCATTCACACAAGGTTGGCGCCGGTGGCAACACCGACAACGTGCTGACATGAGGAAAGTTTCCAACCGATTTCTCATACACAAACAGCAGTTGACCGGCGTTGCCTGGTGAAACGTTGATGTGATGCCTCGTGTAAGGAGGCGAAATGTGTACCATCACGTTTCCGACTTTGATAAAGGTCGGATTGTAGCCTATCGCGATTGCGGTTTATCGTATCGCAGCACTGCTGCTCGCGTTGGTCGAGATCCAATGGGCTCGTATTACTAGCAGTCGAGATGACAGGCATCTTATCCGCGTGGCTGTAACTGATCGTGCAGCCACGTCTCGATCCCTGAGTCAACAGATGGGGACGCTTATAAGACAACAGCCATCTGCACGAACAGTTCGACGACGTTTGCAGCGGCATTGACTATCAGCTCGGAGACCATGGCTGCGGTTACCCTTGACGCTGCATCACAGACGGGAGCGCCTGCGATGGTGTACTCAACGACGAACCTGGGTGCACGAATGGCAAAACGTCATTTTTTCGGCGTCATCGCAGTGAACGCACATTGTAAGCCTGTATTCGTCTTCGCCATGCTGGCGTATCACCCGGCGTGATGGTATGGGGTGTCATTGGTTACACGTCTCGGTCACCCCTTGTTCGCATTGACGGCTCTTTGAACAGTGGACGTTACATTTCAGATGTGTTACGACCTGTGGCTCCATCCTTCATTCATCCCTGCGAAACCCTACATTTCAGCAAGATAATGTCCTGTACAGGCCTTTCTGGATATAGAGAATGTTTGACTGCTGCCCTGGCCAGCACATTCTCCAGATATCTCACTAACTGAAAATGTTTGGTCAATGGTGGACGAGGAAACTGGCCCGGCACAATGCGCCAAGCACTACGCTTGATGAACTGTGGAATCGTGTTGAAGCTGCATGGGCAGCTGTACCTGTACACGTCATCCAAGCTCTGTTTGACTTAATGCTCAGGCGTATCAAGGCCGTTATTACGGCCAGAGGTGGTTGTTCTGGGTACTGATTTCTGAGGGTCTAAGCACCCAAACTGCGTGAAAATGTAATCACATGTCAATTATAGTATAATATATTTGTCCAATGAATACCCGTTTATCATCTGCATTTCTTCTTGGTGTAGCAATATTAATGGCTAGTAGTGTATCAGAAGAGCAATGCAATTTGTCACGCAGCTAGCAGTGTGCGTGAGTGGTTTGAAGAGCAACACGATGAGTTTACCGTACTGCTGCGGTCACCAAACGCCGCGGATTTAAACCTAGTCGAGAATCTGTGGGACAGCATCGATGTGGCTGCTGACGCAATGAACACTCGGCCGAGAAAACTGGCGTAGCTGGCCAAAGCACTGGAGTCGGCAGGGCTCCACATTCTTGTTGGTACGTTCCAGAACGCCATTGACTCTATTCCTGCTCATCCCGCAGCGATCCGCGTTGCACAAGGTTGTCGAAGATTGTCGCATTAATGTGAATGGACACTGTAGAACCAGTCGATTGTCTGGTAGTGCACGTCGAACGTTCTTAATTAATTATTTATTTTCTAATTTGTCTCATTATTTTTTGCAGTGTTAAAGTGAGCAGCATAATTCTGTGGCATCAGAACGCCTTCTAGACTTTTTTTACACAAATAAATTATCTACAGAAAGAGAAATTTTTTTCTGACAAATATCAGGTTTGACACTTCGAACATTTGACATTTCCACTCTTCACTTTTGCTAACTAATACAATATTACATACTGAAGTCAGTAGTGTCCCATAGATATGCATTCTCAATTATCTCGCAATCGGTTCGTCTGCAAACCCAAGTTTACCAGAATATTTTTTTGCTTCTACTGTCGAATACTTCTCCTGTTATTTATGATACACCTTGTACATACGAGCGAAAAATAAAACCATGCTAGAACAGGTTCAAATGGCTCTAAGCACTATGGGACTTAACATCTGAGGTCATCAGTCCCCTAGAACTCAGAACTACTTAAACCTAAGGACATCACACGCATACATGCCCGAGGCAGGATTCGAACCTGCGACCGTAGGAGCAGCACGGTTCCGGACTGAAGCACCTAGAACAGGAAAAAGACAGTTTTCATTAGAAGCTCAAGCAGCGAAACGTAGCAGAAATTTCCTCTTGACGACTAACCTGAACTCTACCGTACACTTCAGTTGCTGCACTTTATTAAAACAGCTTCAAACTTCTGATTCTTTTCAAATTAGTTAATGTGTTACATGTTTGACGCTCAGCACGTAAGAGAGACAGAGTTAAGAAAAAGCTTGAAACTTTTTTTAAAAGTTTGTTGGAAGTCATTAATTGCTCTCAACCTCAAACACTGGATGAGTATAGTGTAATTTGCACTCCATTTTAATCAAACGCTAGTTTTTCATGCATGTTTATGACATCATATCTCCTGAATTATGTACGGCACAATAGTATAATTTTGCGCTTACATTCAGTGGTATATGTCGATACTGCCTGCAGAATCTGCTATGAGTGAAGTTAGTAGCAAAGAAGTAACAAGATAAAACGTCATGCCTGCTGCGGCGACTTTGCTGCTTGAACAGCGAAAATGTAATAATCGATAATTTTTTTCCTTTTCGTCGTATAGTGAGAGGCGTCAGTGAGAAAAAGTTTAGTAAAGGTTTCAAATTACACGCAAAAATTCTTTCAAGTCACTAAGTGCTCTCATTCTCAAATACTTGGTGAACGAAGTCCGCTGTGACCGAGGGTTCTAGGCGCTTCAGTCCAGAACCACGCGCCTGCTCAGTCGCAAGTTCGAATCCTGCCTCAGGCATGGATGTGTGTGATGTCCTTAGGTTAGTTAGATTTACGTAGTTCTAAGTCTGGGACACTGATGACCTTAGAAGTTCCACAGTGCTTAGAGCCATTTGAACCATTTTTTGAATAAAGTCTGGGCAATTTCCGCGCTGTGATTTGCATTTTTCAAGGCAGAAACTAATTTTCTAATACTGATAATTGACTTATTAGGTTAAATCTTCAGCGCAAGATTATACCTCTTAAAGAGGAGATCATGAGGAGATTTTAAATGTTTAAATTCCGTTAGTAAATATGTGAAATAACAGCTGAGAAAGCCAGTATTACCCGGGTATTTATTTATAGTTGTGCCTGAGACTTCATACGCATGACATTTATTTTAGAGCGTTGTACAAAAATAGTATTATTGGGGACATGCAGGAAGGGCTTGTTTGCTTCGCTAGCACATAGAGCCACAAAGAAATGGCTGTGCCAAAAGCAACACCCAGTGTTTGGCCTTTTACTTTGCTTACGGTCATGACATAACATAAACTCACAGGTTATTGTACATGTTTACGCCAAATAGTAAATTGATAGGAATAAGTGGGATTCAGGGAATAAAAAGTCACTCGCCTGCTCCACTTCGCCGGCCGCGGTGGTCTAGCGGTTCTAGGCGCGCAGTCCGGAACCGCGCGACTGCTACGGTGGCAGGTTCGAATCCTGCCTCGGGCATGGATGTGTGTGATGTCCTTAGGTTAGTTAGGTTTAAAGTAGTTCTAAGTTCTAGGGGACTGATGACCACAGATGTTAAGTCCCATAGTGCTCAGAGCCATTTTTTTTGCTCCACTTTCCGTCGAAATTTCCGCGTCCGTGTTGTTACGTTGAAGAGAAGTAACTTCAAGCCTCTGTGACTGAAGGGTTCTGAGGAGTCAGATAACGCATGGTGCTCTCTATCAGAAGTACCTTGCACATCTATTTCGGAATGAGTGTCCAAAGAACAAACTATAGCTTGGTGTTCTCGTGCTGCAGCGAGTCTCGTCACACGATATTAATTGGATTGGTGTGACTGTATAATCCTCGATTTTTAGCCATTCTGGTGTATTCAGAAAGACTCGACCATGTTATAGACATCAGTGTTCGTAAACAAAACGATATCAAAATGTGATGAGTAGGCACCCTAATCGCAAATCAAACTTGATAAATTCTATTTATTTTTTTCAGGTAACTGTCAACAGCATTGATATATTTGGATAAACGCATGATACACTCTGTGTTGTCTTACAGTACATTCATCTACTACCGGCTTCGACCATGGGCCATCTATAGAGTGGAAAAATATCTATTGTGACACTTTCATATGGCATACATGCTATATATCGAGGAAAATATATGCCGTTGCTGACTTGAAAACGTAAGAAAATTGATACTTAATGCGATAATAAAGCCTTAACCAAGCGGAAAACAAATGCGGGATAGCCGCGTGGTCTGGGGCGCCTTGCTACGGTTCGCGCGATTCCCCCTGTCGGAGGTTCGAGTCCGCCCTCGGGCATGGGTGTGCGTTTTCCTTAGCGTAAGTTAGTTTAAATTAGATTAAGTAGTTTGTAAGCCTAGGGACCGATGACCTCAGCAGTTTAGTCCCATAGGAACTTACCACCACCATGCGAGAGCGGTTAAGTACACTGCACCATTGTTGACGCACAGAAAGACCCCGTGGAGCAATGGTAGTGGAGTCTGCGTAATGGTGACGTGCACTCAATGCTCTTACATGTTTTCATGTTTTCAACGTCGTTTTTCTGCTTGGTTAATCCTGTGTTAACGCGCTAAGTATAAGTTTTCTTACGTTTTCAAATCAGCAACGGCATATACTTTCCTGGTTGAGTAGCATGTATCCCATGTGCAGTTGTCACAATAGCTATTTTTCAGTATGAAGATGGTCCACGTTCGAAACCGGTAGTGAATAAATACAGTGTAAGACAGCACAATGTGCATCAAGTAGTTCTGCAAGCTTAATAAAATCGTTTTTTTATGGCAAAGAATATAAATAAAACCTATCGAAAGAAACAACGCAGTGTCGTAACGTTTTTAATATGCAGAGTGAAATCAGTGAATCCATATTTCCTGTTAGTTTGTATTCGTAAAGATTAGGTTGTAAGGTTTAAATAAGCTTTAAATTACGATATCTTTTTTTCCTTGTTTAGATTCTGATGAAATAAAGTCTGTATGTTGCCCCCAAGCTGCCCGCTTAATCTGACACTGACATAAGCTTCTGAAATTAAGTCTGTGAAAAAAAACCTAAAGCGTCATCTATTGGTTCTTTGTTGTACTAAGAAACTAACAGCACCATCTGTTGGTTCTTTAGTTCCCCACGCCGTGTTGACTAATCATCGGAACTACTAATAAGCTACTAAAGCTTTAAATTACGATATATTTTTTTCCTTGTTTAGATTCTGATGAAATAAAGTCTGTATGTTGGCCCCAAGCTACGTTCTAGTAACCTGTGAAAAGTCCATAAAAAGTCTTATAGTAGTTTAGGTTGGTTGGTTGGTTTGGGGGATTAAAGGGACCAGACTGCTACGGTCATCGGTCCCAGTAGTTTAGGAGACTGGCGTGTCAAAAAAAAAAAAAAAAAAAAAAAAACAACAACAGAGACTACGGTTTTAGTTAAGATTTTAAATCACGGTATCTATTGTTTTTCGTGACCCTGTTTTGATAAAGTAAATCCTATATGTTACCCAAAGCTATGATCAATTTACCAGTGAAAACTCAATGAAAATTCGTCTAGTAGTTTTGGAGATTAGTGTGTTCAGACCGAAAAACAGCCAGGCACGATGGTTTTATACACTCCTGGAAATGGAAAAAAGAACACATTGACACCGGTGTGTCAGACCCACCATACTTGCTCCGGACACTGCGAGAGGGCTGTACAAGCAATGATCACACGCACGGCACAGCGGACACACCAGGAACCGCGGTGTTGGCCGTCGAATGGCGCTAGCTGCGCAGCATTTGTGCACCGCCGCCGTCAGTGTCAGCCAGTTTGCCGTGGCATACGGAGCTCCATCGCAGTCTTTAACACTGGTAGCATGCCGCGACAGCGTGGACGTGAACCGTATGTGCAGTTGACGGACTTTGAGCGAGGGCGTATAGTGGGCATGCGGGAGGCCGGGTGGACGTACCGCCGAATTGCTCAACACGTGGGGCGTGAGGTCTCCACAGTACATCGATGTTGTCGCCAGTGGTCGGCGGAAGGTGCACGTGCCCGTCGACCTGGGACCGGACCGCAGCGACGCACGGATGCACGCCAAGACCGTAGGATCCTACGCAGTGCCGTAGGGGACCGCACCGCCACTTCCCAGCAAATTAGGGACACTGTTGCTCCTGGGGTATCGGCGAGGACCATTCGCAACCGTCTCCATGAAGCTGGGCTACGGTCCCGCACACCGTTAGGCCGTCTTCCGCTCACGCCCCAACATCGTGCAGCTCGCCTCCAGTGGTGTCGCGACAGGCGTGAATGGAGGGACGAATGGAGACGTGTCGTCTTCAGCGATGAGAGTCGCTTCTGCCTTGGTGCCAATGATAGTCGTATGCGTGTTTGGCGCCGTGCAGGTGAGCGCCACAATCAGGACTGCATACGACCGAGGCACACAGGGCCAACACCCGGCATCATGGTGTGGGGAGCGATCTCCTACACTGGCCGTACACCACTGGTGATCGTCGAGGGGACACTGAATAGTGCACGGTATATCCAAACCGTCATCGAACCCATTGTTCTACCATTCCTAGACCGGCAAGGGAACTTGCTGTTCCAACAGGACAATGCACGTCCGCATGTATCCCGTGCCACCCAACGTGCTCTAGAAGGTGTAAGTCAACTACCCTGGCCAGCAAGATCTCCGGATCTGTCCCCCATTGAGCATGTTTGGGACTGGATGAAGCGTCGTCTCACGCGGTCTGCACGTCCAGCACGAACGCTGGTCCAACTGAGGCGCCAGGTGGAAATGGCATGGCAAGCCGTTCCACAGGACTACATCCAGCATCTCTACGATCGTCTCCATGGGAGAATAGCAGCCTGCATTGCTGCGAAAGGTGGATATACACTGTACTAGTGCCGACATTGTGCATGCTCTGTTGCCTGTGTCTATGTGCCTGTGGTTCTGTTAGTGTGATCATGTGATGTATCTGACCCCAGGAATGTGTCAATAAAGTTTCCCCTTCCTGGGACAATGAATTCACGGTGTTCTTATTTCAATTTCCAGGAGTGTAGTTTCATTATTAGTACAGATTGCGGCTGTTGGCAATATATCGATATATCGATACGTAGACTTACTTCCTGTAAGATATCTATAGATAAAGGTACGCATTTTAACTCAGTACATCGACTGGTCGATATCGAAATGGGGACTCGAGGGCCGATATTTTTATCGCTCGGCGGTACCAATAGAAACTGCAACGTTTAGCTACTAGGTTTCTGGGGTTCGCAGAAATGAAAAAGTTGGGAAGTCGACATGAAGTGTTCCGGACAAACCCGATATGTGAGAAATCCGAACGACGGACTCATCGGACACATTTTATTGTGCCAGTTACATAGAGATACCGTTGCTAGCAAAATGGTTATCGCCACAAGTTTAGGTGTATAGTTTTCCTTTCAATTCCTGCTCTAATGGGGATAACCAGGCTGCTAGTTTGCTGATCTACAGAATATCTAATCATTAATTAATAACCGAGCGAGGTGGCGCAGTGGTTAGCACACTGGACTCGCATTCGGGAGGACGACGGTTCAATCCCGTCTCCGGCCATCCTGATTTAGGTTTTCCGTGATTTCCCTAAATCGTTTCAGGCGAATGCCGAGATGGTTCCTTTGAAAGGGCACGGCCGATTTCCTTCCCAATCCTTCCCTAACCCGAGCTTGCGCTCCGTCTCTAATGACCTCGTTATTGACGGGACGTTAAACACTAACCACCACCACCACCATTAATTAATACTTAAATATACAGTTCTAAAACCGGCAGTATATTTACAATGTGAAGCCGATATTTTTATAGGCCGGTACGTCGATATGTTTTCCGTCCATATATCGATACATTTCTCGAGTTATCGTGGGCCTATAAGTACATTTTTCAAATTTTCCTAAATATCGATACATCGGATTTCCGATACTTTTAAAAATATCAACAGTCCTAGTACGCAGTACTTAACAAATGGCTCTGAGCACTATTGGGCTGAAGATCTGAAGTCATCAGTACCCTAGAACTTAGAACCACTTAAACCTAACTAACGTAAAGACAGCACATACATCCACGTCCGAGGCAGGAGTCGAACCTGCGACCGTGCCAGTCGCGCGGTTCCGTCGAAATATTGATACTTTTCTCGATATATCGAGAGCCGACATGAGTAATTTTAGCATAGATATGTCGTATTGCCGATCAGCAACAGTCCTACAGGCAATGTACAACTGGTTCCGCGTACGGAGATAGTGGCCTAGTAATATAGGTTATTCTGGGAAATCGCATCACATCCTATCAGCATGGATAACAATGTGTACTTGGGATCGCTTTTCGTTGTCAATCTCTGTTCAAGCTTCACACTTACGAGCCTACAATCTATTGCGCATGCCTGTAGGATGCGGCATGCCACTATTGGTCAGTCGGACGTTAAGTATCGGTGGTGGGGGAGTGGAGCACTGCGGCAAACCGGCCGCTCGCTTGAAAGGATGCGCGCGGCCTTGGCGCACACCGCCAGGGCTTCGCGGCAGCTGCCGGCTGCGGCTTACCCGCCCCTTACAACGCAACGTGAGCCACGCGGTTCAAAAGCAGGCCAGCGATCAACGGCCGACCGTTGTCGGGCGGTGCAGGGGAAGCAGGCAAAATGCTCACGTGGCGGCTCGCAGCTGCGTCATTCACGGCAAGGCAGAGAACGGCCGGGACGGAGGCGGGCGCGTGTGGCTTGAAAGGAGTACGCTGAAATAAAGAGCGAGTAACGGCCACATATACGGTAGGATGGAAAAGTACACGGAGGAGCTGTTAGACCAAACAATATGTCAGGCCGAACCATTATTCAAGGTAATTTGGACGATAAAAGGTGACTATCTATGAAAGTGACGCAAAGGTAATTGAATCTACAATGTCCAGTAACATAAGTGACCATCTGTGAAATGCCCGAGTAACCACGTTTCGCAATGCGGACCGCTGCGGGACGTACAGGAAGAGGGTCAATGATCCCTATAAAAAATGGTTCAAATGGCTCTGAGCACTATGGGACTTAACTTCTGAGGTCATCAGTCCCCTAGAACTTAGAACTACTTAAACCTAACTAACCTGAGGACATCACATACATCCATGCCCGAGGCAGGATTCGAACCTGCGACCGTAGCGGTCGCGCGGTTCCAGAGTGTAGCGCCTAGAACCGCTCGGTCACTCCGGCCGAATAATGATCCCTTGCGGGACTCGGCTGTTCGATACAGGATTTCAAATTAAACACCTTTCAGCCGTCTAGTTTCGAAACTTATTTTACAGTGTGTCCCAAAATGAATGTCCCGATTTTAAGTTATAATAATATTGAGACAAATGTCACTAGGTAACTGAAACAGCGCTAGATGTAGTCGGCATGGTCTAGAGTTTCAGAAAAAATCCGCTAGATGTTGCTACGAAACTCCTAGAAAGTACACTAGTGGCAAAAAACAGTCAACACCGTCACAGCGATGGAAATGTTACCGATGATGGTGTCACTAAAGCGGAGTTACTAAATACGTTTTCCCGTAATTCCATCGCGAAAGAAGACGAATTAAATATACCAGTAATCGAAACCAGAATAGCTGTTAGTATGAACGACATAAAAGTAGATACCTTAGGTGTTGCGAAGCAACTCAAATCACTTAACAAAGGCAAGTCTTGCGGTCCAGATGGTATACCAATCAGTTTCCTTTCAGAGTACGCAGACACAATAGCGCCTTTCTTAGCAATCATATGCAACTGCTCACTTGACGGAAGGTCTGTTCCTAAAGACTGGAAAGTAGCACAGGTCATACCAATATTCAAGAAAGGAAATAGGAGTAACCCATTGAATTACAGACCCATATCTCTGACCTCAATTTGCAGTAGGTTTTTGGAGTATATACCGTACTCGAACATTATGAATCACCTTGAAAACAATGACTTATTGATACATAACCAACACGGATTCAGAAGATATTGTTCTTGTGCAACACAGCTAGTTCTTTATTCCCATGAAGTAATGAGTACTGTCGACAAGGGATCTCAGAACCGGCCATATTCGTAGATTTCCAAAAGGCTTTTGATACCTATCCGCACAAGCGACTATTAATCACATTGCGTGCGTATGGAGTATCGTCTCAGTTATGTTACTGTATTCGTGATTTCCTCTCAGAGAAGTCACAGTTCATAGTGATAGACGGTAAATCATCGAGTAGAACAGAAGTGATATCTGGCGATCCGCAAGGTAGTGTCATAGGCCCTCTGTTGTTCCAGATTCCCATAAATGATCTAGGTGATAATCTGAGGAGCCCCATTAAATTGTTCGCAGATGACGCTGTAATTTACCGTCTAATAAAACCATCAGACGATCAATTGCAACTACAAAATGATCTAGAGAGAATTTCTGTATTGTGCTAAAAGTGGCATTGGCACTAAACATAGAAAAGTGCGAGGTCATCCAACTGGGTACTAAAAGAAATCAGATAAAGTTTGGGTATACGATAAATCTCACAAATATAAGTCCTGTCAATTCGACTAAATACCTAGGATTTAGAATTACGAGCTAATTAAACTGGAAAGACCATGCAGATAATATTGTGGGGAAGTCGAAACTACAGTCTGGAACCGCGCGACCACTACGGTCGCAGGTTCGAACCCTGCCTCGGGTAGGGTTAGTTAGTGATGTCCTTAGGTTAGTTAGGTTTAAGTAGTTCTAAGTTCTAGGGGACTGATGACCTCGGAAGTTAAGTCCCATAGTGCTCAGAGCCATTTTTTTGAAGTCGAAACAAAGACTGCGCTTTGTTGGCCGATTGCTTAGAAGATGCGACAAACCCACTAAAGACACAGCCTACATCACACTTGTCCGTCCTTTGCTGGAATATTGCTGCGCGGTGTGGGATCCTAACCAGGTAGGACTGACGGACTACATCGAAAAAGTGTGCAGAGAAGGGCAGCTCGTTTCGTGTTATCGTGCAAAAGGGGTGAGAGTGTCACTGATATGATACGCGAGATGGGGTGGCAGTCATTGAAACAAAGGCGTTTTTCTTTGCGGCGAGATCTATTTAAGCCGGTCGTTGTGGCCGAGCGGTTCTAGGTTCAAATGGCTCTGAGCACTATGGGACTTAACATCTTAGGTCATGAGTCCCCTAGAACTTAGAAATACTTAAACCTAACTAACCTAATGACATCACACACCTCCATGCCCGAGGCAGGATTCGAACCTGCGTCCGTAGCAGTCCCGCGGTTCCGGACTGCAGCGCCTAGAACCGCACGACCACCGCGGCCGGCTGCGGTTCTAGGCACTTCAGTCTGGAACCGCGCTGCTGCTACGGTCGCAGGTTGGAATCCTGCCTCGGGCATGGATGTGTGTGATGTCCTTAGGTTAGTTAGGTTTAAGTAGTTCAAAGTTCTAGGGGACTGATGACCTCAGATGTTAAGTCCAATAGTGCTCAGAGCCATCTGAACCATTTGAATA
Organism: Schistocerca piceifrons; assembly: GCF_021461385.2. NCBI lineage: Eukaryota > Metazoa > Arthropoda > Insecta > Orthoptera > Acrididae > Schistocerca > Schistocerca piceifrons. The sequence continues at coordinate 199,592,095 of NC_060138.1, read as the reverse complement.
TTTACGAAATTTCAATCACCAAATTTCTCTTGGAAATGCGAAAATATTATGTTGACACCCGCGTACATAGGGAGAAATGATCATCATAACAAAATAAAAGAAATCAGAGCTCGAACGGAAAGATTTAGGTGTTCCTTTTTCCGTCGCGCCATTCGAGAGTGGAATGGTAGAGAAGTAGTATGAAAATGGTTCAATGAACCCTCTGCCAGGCACTTAAGTAAGAATAGCAGAGTAACCATGTAGATGTAGATGTAGATGTAGAATGACGAGATATTCCAGAGAATGCCGTCCAGCCCGGACTGTTCCGACGATTGTTGCATTGTGTTTCCTTTCAAACGTTTCACTCGGTACACGCCAACAGCCATCTGCTCGAGGGAGCATAGAAGGTGATTCATCTGAAAAGGCCGCCCATCGCCACTCACTGGACGTTCAGTTGCACTAATGGCGTGCAAATTCCAGCCTTCGTCACCAATGAACAGCAGTCAGTATTGGTGCATGAACCACATGACCCCTGCGGGACGCAGTAACGTTCGCTGATCGGACGTTAAGACGACATTGTTGGCAGCTGTTTGTTTCTCAGAGCGGTCGGTTGCTCAACAGCCGCACGTTTATTCGCCCGTACTCATCTCCGCAGCCGTCTCCCTCCCCTGTTATCTATGGCACATGGTTCACCACAGTTGCCTCGGCGCCGGTTTTGGGTAGGGCCACGCGAACAGTTTATAATCTGAGCCGTTTCGCAAATGCTTCCACCGTTGGCCCGAAAGCCAATGATCACGCCGTTTTGGAAGTCAGGTAAGTCGTTCTGTTTCCACATTGGAACAATTACTTTACTGTGTCGCGTGTCCTCCAAACGCGCTTTCGGCCGTGTCCTACGTTGAGCAACAGAAGTGAGCGATTTCTGGATACGCGACACTCCAGCGACAAGCAGCAGCATCGGGCAAAAACGTTGGGTGTCCTGCGTGCGAGCGACCATGTCGCGCTACAAGATGGCTGCTTAGAGCCAACCAACTGTTTCTATGAAACGGCGGCCTTAACCTGTAGAATACTGTAGCTGGAGAGTAAGGCTACAGAATTAGGTTTACTTAAGAAATTAAAGCGAAAAGGAACGCTATGCATAACATTTACAAAGGAAGGAATCTCCATGGAGTATTTCATAAGTACCGGTAACTACGAAGATCACCAGACAAGGTCTTCGAATACACGTGAATGAGCAGAGCAGCATTCGACTATCTCATCAATAAATTAAATACGAATTTTTTTTTTACATGATCAAGAACTTTTAACAGCCAACAAATGCAGAAGAATGACTATTACATCACTTTCTTTCTTTCTTTCGCTACTGCCTTTATCCCGCATTGCGCAGGGTCGCCAGGGTTTAGGACGGAATTGGCATGGTTAATTTTAAGGGGTGGCCGGATGCCCTTCCTGCTGCCACCTCATACCCCTGGGACAGAAGTAGTGTACCCCAGCTGTCTGTGTCAAGGGTAAATCGTGAAACAGTGTGAATGTGTTTCAAATGTCTGCGAGTCGTGTAACTGAGGCGGGACGTGGGGACCAGTCCGGTATTCACCTATTGGATGTGGAAAACCGCCTACAAACCACATCCCGGCTGACCGACACACCGGCCGTCGTCGTTAATCTGCTGGGCAGATTCGTTCCGGTTCCACCACGCCTACCCGAGTCCAGGAAGCAGCGCATTAGTGCTCTCGGCTACCCTGGCGGGTAATGCCTATTACATGACTAACTACGTTAAATACAAACATAAGCACACAGATTGTTAGTAGTCAACAATAGCTGGCTGTCATTTCATTGTAAACTAGTCATTTTTGTTACAGTTTCTCTGGAATAATAAAAAGGGGGGGGGAGGGTAGTGTGTGCAGTTAATAAGTATGTCTGCAGAAAATGTTCTGGGTTCGATTCCCGGCCGCTCTTATATTTTTACTGGCTCAGTTACGATTCTATATACTAAGTTTTATGTATACTGTTTACACTGCATCGCTAAGTATATTTTTAAGGTCTTGCAAAAGAACTTGATCTTCACACCTATCCCAGTATATCACACACATTTAATTCCTAATAAATTACAATGAACCATGAAATTTTACAGATATTTCATGTTGCGAACATAATTCATAAGCAGTCAGTGTTAAGGCCAAGAGTTTGAATTAGTCTGTAAAAGTAAAGCTTACAAAATTTTTGAAGAGAAAGTCCAACATTTTGTGTAATGATTTGTCTAAAAGCATGAAATAAAAAATATTAGGGAAACATTTGATACACCTCATTTTATGTTCATGATTTCGAGCATCATTCAAAGGCACGTAGAACGTTTCTCTGATCTACTTATTTCTTTTACACAAATCATTTCATAAAATATTTGACTGATTTCTTTCATTGTTTTTAATTTCAAGTTTTATTCAGAAAGCGTGATCTTACTGACTCCTCGTTTGCCTTCATAACGTACGTGATTCGAAGGAAACCTTTTTGACATTTAAATAATACACCAATGTATCTTTTTATGTACAAAACAGCTAGGTCTTGAACAGATGACATTTTTGACACTTCATTTACAGCAGTTTTTCGTGAAATATTTCAATTTTTCCTCAGCTTATTTATTAAGTATTCGTTCATTACCCTGATTACTTTCAAGCAGTTAAATATTTTCATCCCAAACTAGACCTCATGCTGATCCCTTTGGTAACCCGTTTACCTGTTTCTCTCCCTTTGTTTGGCTATGAAAATTTGGACAAAACCTCATGGTGTGAGTTATAGGGAGTCTTGTTTTCGCTCTGCTCAAGCGTTTACAAAAACGTATCGAGTGTTAATCATACGATAAAATAGTCCTTTCTGCGTGCTGTCATTTCCAAAATTCATCGTTTCGATATCTTGAACCTTTTATGAGATATGACGATTTTTCGACCACTTGATTCCCGAAGTGCAGGAAAGGTTCGAACGCGCCGCGAGCGACCCGTCTGCGGATATAACAACCAATATCTCAAGAATGAAAAGAGATATCATTCCGGTCTCAACTTTAAATACGACTTATATATATTGGTTACATTTCATACGCAATAATGCATGTCCTTAAATGAACTATACGGGAAGTCTACACAATGTGATTTTACTTCCGCAAATTTTTAAAAATTTCATGCAGCTTGTCCGCAGCTCGTGGTCGTGCGGTAGCGTTCTCGCTTCCCGCGCCCGGGTTCCCTGGTTCGATTCCCGGCGGGGTCAGGGATTTTCTCTGCCTCGTGATGACTGGGTGTTGTGTGATGTCCTTAGGTTAGTTAGGTTTAAGTAGTTCTAAGTTCTAGGGGACTGATGACCATAGATGTTAAGTCCCATAGTGCTCAGAGCCATTTGAACCATTTTTCATGCAGCCATTACTCAATTTCGTGCAGCACAGTAACTATGACGAATAATTAAAATAAATTCTGACCTTTATCATTTAAGGCTATAGGTTGCGGAAGAATCGAAGTTTTTCACCGAATAGTTTTCTTAAAATCGGATGTTAAGAAATTCATAGCCGCCGTCGCGTGCGCTCCACTGCTTTGCCGAGAGGACACGTGGCTGTCGCTCTCTGTCGCGCGTGCTGCAGCGACAAGATTCAAACACGTTTGAATTCAAACGTCGCCAGATGCAGAGGGAGACAGGCAGTGACACAGATGTCGCTCACGTAGGACACTTCCGTAACTACACCTGCGGTTGTGTTTTGTCGCCTGAAGCTGTCGTGCTCTGTCGCTCGCTTCTGTCGCTCACGTAGGACACGGCTTTATATTTTACCCACAGATAGTGCAGTTACCTGTCATCGGCCGTCTGTGAGTGGTCATTGCACGTTGACATCGAACATAGGAGGTAGTCACATTAATGTGGCTGGACCGTTTAGCTGAATTAGATCACACAATACTCGGGGAAATTAGATGAGCGAAGAAGACACTAAAAGTTGTAAATAAGTATTGTTATTTGTGCAGCAAAATAACTATGGGTGGATGAAGTAGAGAGGTATTAGGTCTACAACTTTGCTTCCGCCGTTTTGAAGTAGACGGCATTAGTTGAAAGTATTGGCGCAAGTCGTAGGTCGTAAGTGTCATACAGTAAGCTTAGGCATTTGAGAACCTAACGCCATCAAAATATTAGTCGATTTTTGATTGCATCTTAAAGTTATTCTCGGCTGAATATGTCAACTTACGAGCCCAATTCTCGTCATCTGCGGGAGGTTTTAATTTTCTGCTTTGATATGAAGAAATCTGCGGCTGAGACTCATAAAAAGCTGGGTGAAACCTATGATGAGACGCCTGTTAGTGACAGAAAAATGCAGAAAATAGTTTCCATGCTTCAAGAACGATGATTTTGACGTTGAAATGGCTCTGAGCACTATGGGACTCAACTGCTGTGGTCATAAATCCCCTAGAACTTACAACTACTTAAACCTAACTAACCTAAGGACATCACACACATCCATGCCCGAGGCAGGATTCGAACCTGCGACCGTAGCGGTCGTGCGGTTCCAGACTGTAGCGCCTTTTGACGTTGAAGACCGGCATGGTTGTGAAAGAGAGAAAGCTTTCGATGCTACTGCAACAAACGAGAACAATCACAGGAGATTGTTGTCGAAAGCCATTGATGTGTCTGAGCTGATCACTAAAAGACAAACGGCCACAATACAGCGATAGACACGAAAAGGTGATATAGCAGCATGACAGTGCTCGACCCCATGTCGCAAAACCTGCCAAAACATACCTGGAAACGTTGAAATGGGAAGTCCTACCCCACCAGCCGTATTCTCCAGACATTGTTCCCTTTAACTACCAACTATTTAGTTCAATGGCACACGACCTGGCTGCCCAGCGCTTCCTGTCGTATTAACAACTGCAAAATTGGATCGATGCATGGATCTTCTCGAAAGACGACCAGCTCTTCGCCGCGGGATTCGTATGCTGCCCGAAAGATGGGAGAAAGTAATGGCCAGCGATGGCCAATACAGTGAAACGTAAATTTTTTGTAAGATGCTCACAATAAAGCCTCGAACTTAGAAAAAATGGCGGAAGCAAAGTTGTAGCTCCAGTAATAAAATAGAAAGAACGTCTTTTATGTAAAAGAGTAATTTGTTAACATAGAATGGAGATTTAAGTGGTAAGAAATCTTTTCTGAAGATGTTTGTCTGGAGTACAGCCTTGTAAGGAAGTGAAGCATGACAATAAACCGTCCAGACAAGAACACAGAAACTGTTGGAATGCTGAAGATTAGATGGGTGGATAAAGTAAGTACTGTGGAGGTACCGAAAATAAATTTATGGCACAACTCGAGTGAAAGACGGATCAGGTGATAGGCCACACATCTTGAGGCATCAAGAAACCATCAATTCGGTAATGCAGAAATGTGTGAAGGGTACAAATTGTAAAGGAAGATTAAGGTTTAACTGCAGTAAGCAGATTGAAAGGGATGTCGGTAGCAATAGCTATGCAGCGATGAAGATACTTGTAGAAGATAGATTAGCGTGAAGAGCTTCATCAGATCAGTGTTCGAACTGGTAACCTCAACAAAAATTTAGAATCTCTGGAGACAGGCCAGCAGACCTTCAGAAGAATATCATACACATAATCTCGAAAATAATAAGGGCAGCTAAATATGAGAACAATGGCACAGTCAGCGTCACAGTTCGTATGTCCAGGTTGCTTGCTAAAATAATGTACGGAAGAACGGACCATAAAACTGGGGTTGTATTTACGACGATCGCTTCGACTCACATTACAACTGATAATGGACGCAGGACTCTTAAAAAATGAAGACTCTTGTATAGGATCTGTCGACGTATAAGAAGCACTCGGATATGCAGTGTGATGCAAGAGCATCCGAAAAACACCTATACGCTATGGGGGAAAAACGGATAAAATACCAAAGTACATAAAGTATGAGGCGACAGTACAACTGGAACACAAGAGAGAAATACTCGCATGAAAATGCGGCCTGGAAATCGAAGAAGCAATGAAAGTAACAGAAAATTTCACAAGTGCGATTAAAATTTTGGTTGAAAGGTCCCCATTGTTACCCTTTGTAACAAAAAAAAAATTTTGAGACCATGCAACAGGTTAAGTAGGGCCTAAGGCAAAATAATACGAATAATACGTACAATACGCAACGGATCAAGCTTGAGGACGTAAGAAGCAGATCAGCACAAGCAAAGAAAGCAGTCCTCCCCATAAGTATACAAATATCGAACATTAGCTTCGATATGATGAAAAGATGTCTGAGAACGCACGTTTATGTGGACCAGTCAGGACCAAAGAAAAGCGAAGTGATTGAGCTGAGGTGCTACGGAAAGAGGTTGAAAATTTAATAGATGTATAAGATAAGAAATAAGGAGGTCATCCATAGAATTGTTAAAGAAAACAATATGTGGAAAACAGTTGACCAACGGAGAGGATGACAGGAAACGTGTGAAGACATCACGGGATAACTTCTGTGGTTGATAAATCTAATTGAGAAAGAGAAGTATTTGACTAAAAGAAAGGTTCGCCTTATAGGAAACATCATGTGCAAAGGTTAATTTGGTTATGGAAGAAAATGAGGGTGGGCTATTTTAAAATTGTCAATGGGGACCAACACTTGACGTCTGTTAAGTAGAATCGGGTGGATGTAAGCTGCAGCTGGTATGCAGAGTCGAAGAGACTTGCGTAGGATAGACGAGCGAGGAGAACTGCATTAAATCAGTCTACTTACTGAAGACTACAGCAAGAACAAACTAAAGGTACCCGTAGAGCGAAATAATTCTAGGGAAAGACAGGGGTTAGAAAATATACAACAAATAACGGAAGACCCTAGGTATAGCAGTTATTTTGAGATGAAAAGATTAGCACATGAGAGTAAATTGTGGCAGACCACATCAAATCAATCAGAAGAATGATAAAACAAAAAAATTGAAAAAATACTAAAAAAGTGACCAGATAGTCAGATTCGGAAAACGAACATCCAAGGCCCATTAGGAAACGCAGACAGAGAGTTATCACAATGTTCACTCAGCGGTAGAAGAGCTCTGTAGTCCACGATTGTCCGCACTGCGGGAAATAATGCAGATTTTTAGAGCGTAGTCTAAGCTGGGAGAACATGGCATACCTACATCTACATCTACATGCATGCTCTGCAAATCACATTTAAGTGCCTGGCAGTGGGTTCATCGAACCAACTTCACAATTCTCTATTATTCTAATCTCGTATAGCACGCGGAAAGAATGAACACCTATATCTTTCCGGACTAGCTTTGATTTCCCTTATTTTATAATGTTGATCGTTCCTCCCTATGTAGGTTGGTGTCAACAAAATATTTTCACATTCGGAGGAGAAAGTTGGTGATTGGAATTCCGTGAGAAGTTTGAGTGGCTCTGAGCACTATGGGACTTAACATCTATGGTCATCAGTCCCCTAGAACTTAGAACTAATTAAACCTAACTAACCTAAGGACAGCACACAACACCCAGCCATCACGAGGCAGAGAAAATCCCTGACCCCGCCGGGAATCGAACCCGGGAACCCGGGCGTGGGAAGCGAGAACGCTACCGCACGACCACGAGATGTGGGCGTGAGAAGTTTCCGTCGCAACGAAAAACGCCTTTCTTTTAATGATGTCCAGCCCAAATCCTGTATCATTTCTGTGACACTCTCTCCCATGTTTCGCGATAATACAAAACGTGCAGCCCGTCTTTGAACTTTTTCGATGTACTCCGTCAGTCCTATCTGGTAAGGATCCCACACCGAGCAGCAGTATTCTAAAAGAGGACGGACAAGCGTAGTGTAGGAAGTCTCCTTAGTCGGTCTGTTGCATTTTCTAAGTGTCCTGCCAATAAAACACAGTCTTTGATTAGCCTTCCCCACAACATTTTCTATGTTTTCCTTCCAATTTAAGTTGCTCGTTATTGTAATACCTAGGTATTTAGTTGAATTTACTGCTTTTAGATTAGACTGATTTATCGTGTAACCTAAGCTTAACAAGTTCCTTTTAGCACTCATGTGGAAGACCTCACACTTTTCGTTATTTAGGGTCCACTGCCACTTTTCGAACCATTCAGATATCTTTTATAAATCGTTTTGCAGTATGTTTTGATCTTCTGATGACTTTATTTGTCGATAAACGACAGCGGCATCTGCAAACAACCGAAGACGGCTGCTCAGATTGTCGCCAAAATCGTTTATATAGATAAGGAACAGCGAAGGGCCTATAACACTACCTTGGGAAACGCCAGGAATCACTTCTGTTTTGTTCGATGACTTTCCGTCAATTACTACGAACTGTGACCTCTCTGACAGGAAATCACAAATCCAGTCACAAAGCTGAGACGATATTCCATAAGCACGCAATTTCACTACGAGCCGCTGGTGTGGTACAGTGTCAAAAGCCTTGCGGAAATCCAGAAATACGGAATCGACCTGAAATCCCTTGCCAACAGCACTCAACACTTCACGTGAATAAAGAGCTACCTGGAGGAAAACGGACTTCTTTCGAAGAAAGCACAATGAATGAGGAAAAGTAGACACGTGAATCTTCCATTTCTCACATACGATAACTTGCGAACAGTCGCCACAGTTGTACTAATCGTTACCGTCTTTGAATTCTCAAAGGCGATGCACCCCATTCCAGTTTCCTGCCTAATAATCGAGTTTCGATCATACGAAGAACCTGTATTTGCTTAATTCGATATATTTTCGATTAACTGAATCCAGGAAGTTATACTGGACAACGCATATTTCCACAAAAACGAAATTAACATCGGGTGTGCCCCAAGAAAGAGTAATATGACCGATGATGCTCTCAGTATACACTGCTGCTAGGAGCTGGCCGCGGTGACCGAGCGGTTCTAGGCGCTTCAATCCGGAACCGCGCGACTGCTACGGTCGCAGGTTCGAATCCTGCCTCTGGCATGGATGTGTGTGATGTCCTTAAGTTAGTTAGGTTTAAGTGGTTGTAAGTTCTAGGGGAATGATGACCTCAGATGCTAAGTCCCATAGTGCTCAGAGCCATTTGAACCCTTTGCTGTTAGGAGAAAGTAAAGCACTATGAGCGAGAGATGTGACTGCAATGAAATTTATTCCACCGATCAGAGACATGACACTACACAAATGATTAGATTTACAGACCGGTACACGCACTGTGACTGTGGAAATTCAGTACGGAGTAGCGCCACCACGTTCTGTTCTCAGAGCCTCTAGGCGTCGTGACATGGAATCAAAGAGCGCCTGAACATGGTGCTGGGAAATTCTGTGCCACGCAGCTTGTAAGCGCGTCCATAAAGCATCAATTGCGCCCGCAGGAGGACCTGAACGAAAAGTTGCAGATCGATCATATGACAGACATGTTTCATGGGCGACATGTCAGGCGAACGGGCAGGCCAGGGGAGCAGCAGTACTCGTCGTTCGTCGAAGAAATCTCGTACATTCCTCGCCACATGCAACCGGGCGTTATCCTGCTGAAGTATGGTTAGTGGACCCGCCTACATGAGAGGCAGTGCCTGGCGCTGTGCAACCTCCCTGAAGTAGCGGCAGCTGATCAGATTGCCATCAATACGTAGGAAGTGAGATCACGTGTTACAGGCAATGGCGCTCGGAACCATCATACATGACGCTTGTCCGCTATGCCGCTCGGCACTACGGCCTGTCCGTTTGGGTTCATCACGGCGGCGTCGAACACGCATGAGACCATCACTGTAGGACATGTTGAAGCGGGACTCGTGGGAAAACACTACATTTTGCCACAAATGCAAATGTCGTGTGACTAGGGCCTCCCGTCGGGTAGAAGGTTCGCCGGGTGCAAGTCTTTCGAATTTGACGCCACTTCGGCGACTTGCGCCAATTAGGACAACACAACACCCAGTCCCTGAGCGGAGAAAATCTCCGACCCAGCCAGGAATCGAACCCGGGCTCTTAGGACTGTCGCGCTGACCACTCAGCTACCGGGATGTTGCCACAGAACACCCCAGTTCTGCGTTCGCGTGCCCATTGCAGACTGCGCCACTGGTGGGTTCTGGTTACTGGAATGGCAAGCGTGCTACCAGTCCAACCCGCAGAAGACGTCGTCCAACCGTCGATGTAGTCATGCCCACACCCGTTGCAGTGTTCCAACCTTGCGTGAACACTCTCAACAAAGCTGTTCTGTCTGTTACGGCCGAGCTGGCGGTCATCTCGCGCTTTGGTCACACTGTGTCGTCCAGTACCCCGTTGGCTCTGTGTCCGGCCCTCTTCTCTCCACTGGTTCCACACAGGCCTCACTGCTGAAGCATCGTGCCCTAAACGAGCCGCAATGTCGCAGAAAGACAGGCCCGTCTTCCGGAGACGAATCATTGTGCCCACTTCGAACGCACTCTCATGCCGATATTCCACACTGTGATGTGGTGAGGCATAGTGGCACTTGGTTACACGTTTCCACTTCGTATGACGGCTCCGCACTCACTAAGCCTTGCATAACACTGACCTGTCCGGCTGCACAAAACAGGGCGCTGGTGAACCTACGTGCACGCCACCTCTTTGCCATTTAATGCACGTATTATGGATGCGTTATTCTACACGTCCTCTTATCCTGGCGTGTTACAGACCATTGCTTCTGAGTGTTTCACTTCTTACGAACAGTACTGTATACAGGGTGTACATAAAGTCCGGGAACACTTTCAATTATTTATTGGACTAGAACTAAACATTGTACAGTTGTCATACATATTGCATTTTGAAGAGAAACTCTTAAACTTTTTTTTACGAGGCGTGTTTTTTAAGTAAGTACCGCTTTGAAATTAACAAAAGACGTGCTAAGATATCTCAATAATTTTATTTTTACACGAAAGCCTGTACCTCAATTTACGCACTGACGCCATTAGGGTCTGATTCTTCCTTGTTTACATTGTGTACTGAGTGTTTAAGATGCCTCCGATATTCGTGAGTCCCGCCGACTGTGAAGTACGGGCAGTTATAAGCGATCGATATTCATCGTGAGATCTGTGCAGTTCATGGAGAAAACATTATGAGTGATGGAATGGTAAGAAAGTGGGTGAGAGCATTTAAAGATGGCCGCACAAATGTGCATGATGAACAACGGAGTGGGCGTCCTTCGGTCGTTAATGAAAGTTTGGTGCAGGAAGTGGACAATAAGGTGAGAGAAAACAGACGCTTTACGATTTCCTGCTTGCGGGATGACTTACCTAATGTTTCTCGTAATGTTTTGTATGACATTGTGACCCAGCACTCGAATTACCGAAAACTGTGCTCACGTTGGGTACCGAAAATATTGACGGATGTGCACAACACCAAACGTTTAGACAGTGCATTAACTTACCTTGAGCGGTACCACAACGACGGTGATGGTTTCTTAAGCCAAATTGTTACGGGCGATGAAACATGGGTGGCCTACTTCACACCAGAATCAAAGCAACAGTACATGGAAGCTGAGCAAGGGCATCGTTTTGTTGCAAGACAATGCCCGTTCGCATGTGGCGAATCAGATCAAAGATCTCATCACATCTTTTCGATGGGAAACTCTAGATTATCCTCCGTACAGCTCTGATCTTGCGCCCTGTAACTACCATCTGTTCCTGCACTTGAAGAAACACCTGGGCGGTCAGCATCTTCAAGACGATGACGAAGTCAAAACAGTGGTGATGCAGTCTTTAACAAGTAAGGCGGCAGACTTCTATGAGGAGGCTATTCAAAAACTGGTACAAAGGTATGACAAGTGCCTCAATATTGACGGAAATTATGTAGAAAAGTAGATTAAGGTGCAGGTTTTCATGTAAAAATAAAATTATTGAGATATCTTTGTACGTCTTTTTTTAATTTCAAAACGGTACTTACTTAAAAAACACGCCACGTACAAACATTCGATATGCGAACCATGAGTGACCCGACAGACGTCAATATGGAAATCGAATTCTTGCCATACCCGTCCCAGCATGGCATCGTTGACTGTGGCAGTCGCTTCCCGTATTCTCTCCCGGAGCTCCGTTATATCACGTGGTAGAGGCGGTACATACACCAAATCTTTAATGTGTCTCCACAGAAAAAAGTGACAGGAAGTGAGATCTGGTGGTCGGGGAGGCCACTTCATGAAACAGCTGCCCCTTCTGTAGCACGGCCGATCCATCGGTACGGCATCTCCGTGTTCAGGTACCCACGAACTTCACGATGGAGCCCCATTTTTCTGAAAGATGAAAGGACAGTCCAATTGAATTTGAGGTATCAGTCATTGCTGCAATATGCCATTGCTGTAGCACACTTATTCTATCGAACTCCAACACACAGAAAGCAAGCTCCGCACCTGTACTCGCCATGTTTGCAACTAGCGCTGACTGTCGGCAAATTACCAAACTACGCTGTGGCGGTATACACGAAAAAAAAAAAAACTTTCAGAGTTGTCTTCAAAATGACATATGTGTGATATCTGTACAACATTTGGTTCTTGTGCAATAAATAACTGAAAGTGTTGGGTTGGGTTGTTTGGGGGAGGAGACCAAATAGCGAGGTCATCAGTCTCATCGGATTTGGGAAGGAAATCGGCCGTGCCCTTTCGAAGGAACCATCCTGGCATTTGCCTGGAGCGATTTAGGGAAATCACGGAAAACCTAAATCAGGATGGCCGGACGCAGGATTGAACCGTCGTCCTACCGAATGCGAGTCCAGTGTAATTGAAAGTGTTCCCGGAATTCATGTACACCCTGTATTACTCTTAAAAGACTGGCTGTTATCCGCGTCAGTGCTTGCTTATCAGTAGTTTTATTATAATGAATGATGATGAGCAAGTAAGCTATTATAAGTGCAATATCATCAGCTTTCTGCGCCCCCATCCACCACCTCTAACGCCCGCACGCACGAAGCGGCTGTTCGCACAGCATTGGATCGGTATCGCTACCGAGCGTTGCGTGCATCGGAGGGACGCGGGCAGGAGCGCGCGTCATGCATTGTGGTATTAAAGTAGCTATAGAGTATACAACGTGAACATTATGCAACAAATTTAATAATTTTTTGACATGATTTATGTTCAGTGAAGAAAAAAGGTGAAGATGGGAAATCGCGTAACTAAGGAGTTTGAAATTGTGACAGGACTCAGGCAAGGAGGTGGTTTGTCCCCTATCATGTTCAACTTTGCCCTGGACAAGATCGGACGCTAGACTTTCCAAAAGTACGAAGGGATTGAAATCGAAGGAAAGAGACTGGCATTCTTAGCCTATGCAGACGACATCTGTTTACTCTCTAGGTCTGAAGAGGAGTTGGAGCAAATGACCAAAGCAGTCGGCCGCGGTGGCCGGCGGTTCTAGGCGCTGCAGTCCGGAACCGCGGGACTGCTACTGTCGCAGGTTCGAATCCTGCCTCGGGCATGGATGTGTGTGATGTCCTTAGGTTAGTTAGGTTTAAGTAGTTCTAAGTTCTAGGGGACTGATGACCTAAGATGTTAAGTCCCATAGTGCTCAAAGCCATTTGAACCATTTTTGAACCCAAATGACCAAAGCATTAAAGGAGGCTGCCAGCAAATTTTGGCTAAACACGGACGAAGCCAAGACAGAGTACCTCGTTATAACGGGTGGTCAAAGTCACACTGCTGGTCATCCACAATCACTGCAGGTGGGAGAACAGTCCAACAAGAGAGTGCGTGAATTCAAATACCGAGGGGCACTTACCACTGAGAACTCGTCATATAAAGCAGAGATTAACGTCAGAATACAGGCAGGAAACCGATCTTGCCACAGCCTAGCACAACTGCTTCGTTCCAGATCTCCCTCCATACAGTTCAAGATTCGACTGTACAAAGCCCTGATACAGCCTGTTGTTCTATATCGCTTCGAGACATGGAGTATCCGGAAACAGGAAATCCGTAAGCTCGTTTTTGAGAGAAAAGTGCTTCGGAAGATCTTCGGTCCGGTTCTGGATGCAGATACAGGGGAATGGAGGATCAGATACAACCAAGAGCTTGAGGAACTATACCAGCAGCCCAACATAGCAGGAACTGTCAAAGCCAAACAAATGCAGTGGGCTGGCCATGTGGGCTGGATGGAAAATCACAGATAGCCTCGGAAGCTCCTGGATTTCACACCTACAGGAAAGAGACCCCCAGGGAGACCCAAGAAGCGTTGGAGGGATGGCCTCCATGAAGATTTAAACCAAGTGTCAATAGATGTAGATGGATGCTGGATAGCAGCAATGGGCAGAATACAGTGGAGGAGGAAACTTACAGAAGCATACGGTCCACTGGGCCTGATCACTTAGTAGTAGTAGTAGTAGTAGTAGTAGTAGTAGCAGCAGTAGTATAGATTTATCAGATAGTATCACCAACACTCCCGGATTGTTTCTTTCGATGGTGTTACCTACAGGAAAATTTATGAAATAAACTACTCGATAATTTAAAATACAGTCGCAGATCCAGGACCAGTTCAAAAACATTTTTCAACATTAGAGACTTATCATTTGGCGACCCTCCCCGCGCCCCCCCCCCTTTCCCCTCGTACACTTTCACCAGTGCCACTCCTCTTCGCTACTAATTGTAATGCGCAGTGTATACAAATATTAAAGCTGTGGCCCCTCTTAACTTGGCGCCACAAGCGGTGGCTTTTGTCGAGTGTGCCTTCAACTGGCCCTGCGCAGACATCAAACAGTTCCATAAACACGGATAAAATTAATTTTACTGTAGAAAAATATCGTTGTTAGAAGATCGTATGGAAGTGCAGAAAGGCCAGCCGATGGCCGCTGTTGTGTAAGATCACGAGAGCACATGAACACACTAACCTTAACACCTTTCGGATTTATTGGTTTTTTTCTTTGAATGCTGTTAAGCGTAAAGTAGCTGAAACACACGACACTAAGTATATTGTGCTATGCTACATTGCTACCGACTCGGTGAAAACCGACATCAGGGTCGCGAGCACATCTATAGTTGTGCACTTTTTAAGAAGCTTTCGCGCATGCGCAACTGGCGTGACGTAATTGCCTTTTGGGCCAAATACATAGGGATCTGATAAACAACATGCACGGTTCACGGCGTGCACGGCTAGCCCTTAGCACTCAACTACAAGTTTATGTCAATGCCACCAGGTGGCAGCACACTGCAGCAGACTTTTATCCGTGTTCACTTGGCATAAATACCACTACATGGTAGCACACTCCTCAGGTATGCTATTTCACTCACTACTGTATAAAGCAAAATTAGATCGATCATCAATATATGTTGTAGCTATATTGACAGAAAAACCTATTTTGTAGGATTCTGAATGAGATATAGTATATTAAGTTCCACATTTCATCATACAGTAGTCCATTTGAGGTCGTGAGAAGTATATCAGGGTACTGTAGCATTTCTTCATGCTTCTGATGTGCCTCCCGTCCCCCACGTGGATCCTCTACGACCTGATTCCTTTCCCCCATCTGCTCCTTTTCCTCGAACACATCCGTGTCCTCTACACCTCCTGCCGACTTGATCCCCCTCATTCCCTGGTTGCTCCTCTCCTCTCCAACTCCCGCCCTCTGCTACGCCTCCATCGTTGTGTCCCCACTACCCTCCACCTCTACACCCTTCATCTCCTTTCCCAAGGTGGCTTCCATTGACTCCCCCTCCCAGATGGTGCCCTCTCTCACTCCATTTATCCCTCCTATCAATTCTGATCCTCACCTCCCCCTCCCTTCCTATGTCCCTTTCCTGGACTCCCTCTTCCCTCCCCCCCCTCCCAACCTGTTTTTTCCCCTCTTCCCTGCCTGCACTCTCTTTGACTCCCTTCTCTCCCCAGAGTCCTTTTGCATTCTCCTCCTCTGCCGTTCCCCAGTCCCTCTCCCATCTGCCCTGCCTCCCCCCCCCCCCCTTATGAGTCCTCTCCCTCCATCGGCTCCTCCCACGCCAACGTCGGTTTTCCTCTCGTCTCCCTTTTTTTCCCCTCATCTGTCCAGTTCACCCCCCCCCCCCCCCATCTGCTCCCGGCTGTGTTAAGTGTTGTGTATCTTTTCTGAAGTGTTGCGAACAGAAATCATACTGTTGCTGACTGTGATTTGCCAGCTGTAGTGGCCGTGCAGTTCTAGGCGCTGCAGTCTGGAGCCGAGCGACCGCTACGATCGCAAGTTCGAATCCTGCCTCGGGCATGGATGTGTGTGATGTCCTTAGGTTAGTTAGGCTTAATTAGTTCTAAGTTCTAGGCGACTTATGACCTCAGAAGTTAAGTCGCATAGTGTTCAGAGCCATTTGAACCAATTGAGTGTGATTTATTTATATCTCTTGCGAACAGAGACCAAACTGTCGCTGTGCTTATTTAATTTTCTGTCTACTATTTTACCTGTCTGCTTCCTGTGTATTTTATTAGCATCGCCAGCCCTTTGTTTTATGTTTTAACTTCCACAATTTTCCGCCATTTTACAATTTAAGTCACCATTTTTATCTCCTGCTTTTATTGTTCCTTATCTTCTTCTTATGTTTTAAAAATTCTATAGGCTGAAGAGCGGCGTACTAAGCCCCTTCGGGGCGAATCGAAACTCAATAAAAAAAAAGAAGCTTTTGATGTCTGTTGAACTTATGGTGGTTTACCTGCGCTGTAGGCCCACTTTGTGTATATGAACAATCACGAAAAGGTGTCTCTTTGTTTTCTTTGATATTCACATAAATGTGGTATCGATGACTGGGTGTAACGTAAGCAAGTTAGTTCGTTAACTAATACATGTGTTAGGAATCTTACATATTTGTCCAGAAAGATAAAAAAGCACGAATACACACACTTACACAAAAATGCGAAACGGAAAGTAACGAAACCTTAAACGTTATTTCGTTCATGCCCTAAACTGTGCTTAATTATGTACAAAACAACAAAATTCCCCAAAAACAACTCTTTTTTTCTTCAGACAAGTTATGTGCATTATGATTATTATTATCTCCCGGGTTCGATTCCCGGCGGGGTCAGGGATTTTCTCTGCCTCGTGATGGCTGGGTGTTGTGTGATGTCCTTAGGTTAGTTAGGTTTAAGTAGTTCTAAGTTCTAGGGGACTGGTGGCCATAGGTGTTCAGTCTCATAGTGCTCAGAGACATTTGAACCATTTTTGATTATTATTATCATTATTGATAGTGGCTGTAGTTGTATAAATATGTTGATAAGCATAACTGTTACACAGCAGATGGTATTAATGTCACACTTTCATAGCCACGCTGGGTGGCCGCGCGGTCTACGCGTCTTGTCACCACTCGCGCTTCTCCCCCCGTCGGAGGTTCGAGTCCTGCCTCGGGCATGGGTGTGTGTGCTGTGTTTAGCGTAAATTAGTTTAAGTTAGATTAAGTAGTGTGTAAGCTTAGGGACCGATGACCACAGCAGTTTGGTCACACATTTGAACATTTGAACATTCTCATATTTATCTGAATCTAAAAATTTTTGAACACCCAGAATGTATACTATGATGTATCATTCAGCGTAACTTGCTGTGACAGTGCGAGAGAGAGAGAGAGAGACAAAGATATTGTTTATTACTCTGTGGCGCTCACATAATTATTCTTAGGATATAGAGCTTTCGTTCTTGTTAAGAGTAATTTTACAAGAGGGGAGCCATTCTTGTGATGTAAAAATCAACACCGTTGCGAGATTTTGATTGACATTGTAAAATATATGTGTATATGGAAGGAAATCAGTTAATAGAACAAAAAAATATTGTTCATTTCAAGAAGGTACGTGTCATTCTACAACCAGCGTATACTTCTATTGTGATTTAATAATAAATACCAACTCGAGAACAGTTCCGACGGGAGCGTTCAGTTCTAGTGGAATAGCTGGATGCTTTCTTCGGAAAAGAAGTCACTTCATGGATCATTCAAATCCACAATTGTACCTGGACATTTCTCAGAACTGAAAGCAATCTGATTGCTATGCAACAGAGCCGCGAAGAATGTTTCTCCGTACTTTGGTTACCACTTTCAGCTCAACACGGTATCTGCAGCACTGGAGCAGATTTCTACAACAGCGGAAGCGTGTAATCGCTATCAGCTTCACACATCGCCCTGTGTACGCTGTATGTATTTACCCACAACAGTGAACATACAGTTACTCACACACATAGAAAGACAATACAAGGTGGTGTGGGAAACATTTCAGTATAAAGGTCCTGTAGAGCTAAACAGTAATTAGCCTAGTAGTAGTAGTAAACAAATTTAATTTTTTTCAAAGGAGTCTTTATAACACCCACGAGCCGCCACTGATCATAGCTCTCCGAAAATGAAGATAAATGTAATGCAGATAACAAAGGACTTGATAGAATCCTATTTCGAGGTTAACGTTACACCTAGGGAGCCGCAACAGCGTTTCAACATGTACAGGTAAAAGTAAGGCGCGATATGAAATAATACGGATGTATATAGTTGGTATAAAGGAAGCTGAAGTGAACTCTTGGATTTGTAGGCAAAGTTTAGGGATATTTTTCGCTGGGTAATTATTCCGAAAAAAATTGTATTTTCTAGTCCCTAATAAAACATGATCTACTGATGATGGTATATAGGTGTGGAAACATGATTGCTGAAAAAGATTTTTTGTTTTTGTAATCAGGTGAAGCCCAACTATACCCCTAACATAATTTGTATACATGACTGCTATTGGAGCATCAAAAATCAAATGATGATTATTGTAAACAAACAGTAATTATGGAGTCCGTCATTAGAGGTAGCATTCATTTCTTATCTATATTTTTAGTAAAAATGCTTCTACATTATTACGTGTGTAAGAACAAATACTGCCTACAGCGCCTTCCGCAGCACATCATAATTCGCTGATTCTAAGATATAGAAGCAGATGTGTCTAAGCCGCTAAGTGTTTGATTTGCTTACAATAATATGCTGTTGTTTCAATCATAATGGTTACACAGCAATTATGTACAAATCCTGTAGTCTATGTGTTGCTTACATTTTCTCACACTGCTTACTACCTGCGAATGTAAGTTGTGACAAAAGCATTTCTAATGTAACACCTCATGGAAATGTGATCACGACTACACACTAGTTTAATTTCAATCACCAGTTTTCTCCTCCGATTGCGAAAACATTCCCCACCTACATAGATAGAAATGATCATCCCGATAAAATAAGAGAAATCAGGGCTCGCACAGAAAAATGTAAGTGCTCATTTTTCCCCCGCGCCGTTCGAGAGTGGAACGGTAGAGAGACAGCTTCAAGGTGGTTCACTGAACCCTCTGCCAGGCACTTTACTGTGAATAACAGAGACGCAGATGTAGATGTAGTTGAGACTTATTTTTCTTCAGCTGCAAAGTAACGTAGAATTCCATTCATTTCCTTTGAACTTTTCAGCTGATAAGAGAGTCGTGCAGGTTTGATCTGTTACTCCATTGTGGCCGTCCATAAACACTTTTAATTAGTGTAAGTTGGTAAGTATTGGTCCCCAGTTCTCAGCCATTACAGGAAAACAATGCTTGTATTTCTCTCCTGTATCACTTACGCCTTTGTGGTACAGTCTATCCCAAACTCCGAAAGCATAGCGAAATAGTGCAGTAATTTACTCGGAACATGTATTTTGTAGTAAACCACGAGGACTGTTTACTTTTTGTGGTACTCAACAAAACAGTTCTCATCGCTTAAAGAGTCGAACGCCACATGTCTAGCTTATCCAGTTGGTACAATGGGAATGTCTCACACCTTGGTATGCCCTTCGCAGGCATACGTGCAGATTCATTTCATTTAGCCGTTTATCTTGTGGAACATTGTTTATAACGGTAGAAGTACTCCAATATTTTAGTTAGTATTTTGACACTCTTACACCAAAGCGCTTCTCGGTACTGGTGCCAATCTTCCTCGCATACATTTCAAAATGGGAGCAATATTTTCATTGGCAATAACCCACACTTTTTATTCACTTCTGTCACATGTGTTGCGGTCAGATCTTCCCCTGGCTGCTATCACGGGTTCGGCAACTGCCTACCACTTTGTTGGTTTATATGTTGACAGAAATGTGCCTGAGAAACTTTTCAGAAGGGGCGAGAAGGTAACTCCACCCTTTTTTCGTAGTTGTTACAGACTGAAACCACACAAGATCATCTCGTTTTGCTACGAAAGCTGACTCGTTGTAGTGACTGGTGTTACACAAACCGTAAAAAAACATACTACTTACCATAAAAACACCGAAATTCTCTGAACTTTACGCCGTCGTAGGCAAAAGTTCCAGAATTTTGCGTGTAGTACTTTAAAATACAGCAAGGTGTCCTCCCATACATCCCCCTTTAATCACTGCAGCGAGCGGCTGCGAGCTAAGTGGTTTCGTTGGCTGTTGGCGGACATCTTTCCATCGTAGTGTTTGCCTGTCACACTCGCTGTCCCAGTTATAATTATTCTACAATACTGTAATCTCAACGGTTTCCTTGACGGGAGAATCACAGCAGGTCCAAGAGTGAAACAAGACTTTTGCCGCATGAGACATAATTTTAGACTGTGTCCTCTAGGCAGAAAGGTATCCTGACGGAGCACAAAAAAAGGCGAGTATGTTCGTCTTTAATGGACTCTGACAGAAAACTCAGGGACCAGCTGCGTCAGTCCTGATTTCGCCTTCTTCGCCAAAACTTTTCGGCATGCGAATACATTCGCGAATATATCCGGTCTCTCATTTAAACTTTTATACTCACCATTCCCCCTCTCATTGCCAATCTACATATGTCCATCTCCCATTGCCTTCTTCTTCTTCCATTATTTGCGGTGCATTCCACTGTCACTATCTCTCTCTCACTTGTACTATTTCCTTTTGTGTGTCTTTCTCGCTGGAAATGTCTCCACCATACCTCGGTGGCTCAAAAATTCTGGGGAATTCAAATTATTTTCCCCCTATACCTGTCTGAGACAGCAAAGGACTTGAAAGAACAGTTGAACGGAATGGATAGTGTCTTGAAAGGAGGATATAAGATGAACATCAACAAAAACAAAACGAGGATAATAGAATGTAGTCAAATTAAATCGGGTGATGCTGAGGGAATTAGATTAGGAAATGAGATACTTAAAGTAGTAAAGGAGTTTTGCTATTTGGGGAGCAAAATAACTGATGATGGTTGAAGTAGAGAGGATATAAAATGTAGACGGAAATGGCAAGGAAAGCGTGTCTGAAGAAGAGAAATTTGTTAACATCGAGTATAGATTTAAATGTCAGGAAGTCGTTTCTGAAAGTATTTGTATGGAGTGTAGCCATGTATGGAAGTGAAACATGGACGATAAATAGTTTAGACAAGAAGAGAATAGAAGCTTTCGAAATGTGGTGCTACAGAAGAATGCTGAGGATTAGATGGGTAGATCACATAACTAATGAGGAGGTACTGAATTGGATTGGGGAGAAGAGGAGTTTGTGGCACGACTAGAAGAAGGGATCGGTTGGTAGGACATGTTCTGAGGCATTAAGGGATCACCAATTTAGTATTGGATGGCAGCGTGGGTGCATGTCGTACTTAGTGGAAGTTAGTTGAAGTTGGATTAAGCAGTGTGTAAGCTTAGGGACCGATGACCTCAGCAGTTTGGTTCCGTAAGACCTTACCACAAATTTCCAAATTTCCCATTACTTCTATCTCCCTCCATTTGTCTTTCTCTTTTTCTGTCCCTGTCCCTGACTATAAACATCTCATCTCCCTTTCGTTCCCACTGCTGTTGTCTTCATCTATCTCTCTCCCTGTTTCACTGCTACTTTCTCTCTCCAGCCATGTCTCCCACCTCTCTCTTCCTCTTCTTCTTCTTCTTCTTCTTCTTCTTCTTCTCTCTCTCTCTCTTTCCCCCTGGCACTGTCTCCTCCCTCTTCCTCCGTCACTCTCTCAGATACTCAGCACATAAACGCGAATATGTATGTTTACCTGCCAAAATGTTTGATCAGAAATGCTGAATGAAGAATGAGGCAACTGGTACCACTCTTTTCTGTCAAATTCTTTTGAAGAAGATCAAAAAAAGTTTTGCATCACTCCAGTTCCCAGAACTCCTGAAGATAGACCTTGACTGTGGATATTGTATCACACAGTCCCTTTGACTTTTCAGAGATGTCACTAAACCCGCCCAAAGATGTAAACAACCATGCATGAGCAGCACCTATTAGATGGAGGAGGGTCCGACAGTCGATTAGTTCCAGTCATTCCTCCAGGAAGGAGGTACACGGCTCGTGTTGTCTGTATTTCAGCCATGCCTAGACGGTCAATACCGCGGTTGTATAGCGTCCGCATTGTTACTTTGTGCCACGGAGGGCTCTCAACAAGGGAAGTGTGCATGCATCTCGGAGTGAGCCAAAGCGATGTTGTTCGGACTTGGAGGACATACAGAGAAAGCCGACTGTGGTGGCCGAGCGGTTCTAGGCGCTACAGTCTGGATCCGCGCGACCGCTAGGGTCGCAGGTTCGAATCCTGCCTTGGGCATGGATGTGTGTGATGTCCTTAGGTTCGTTAGGTTTAAGTAGTTCTAACTTCTATGGGACTGATGACCTCAGAAGTTAAGTCCCATAGTGCTCAGAGCCATTCGAACCATTTTGAACATACAGAGAGACAGTAATTGTCAATGACATGCCTCGCTCAGGCCGCCCAAGGGGTACTACTACAGTGGATGACCGCTACCTACGGATTATGGCTCGGAGGAACCTTGACAGCAACGCCATCATGGTGAATAACTCTTTTCGTGCAGCCACAGGACGTCATGTTACGACTCGGACTGTGCGAAGAAGGCTGCGAGATGCCCAACTTCACTCCCGACGTACATGACGAGGTCCAGCTTTGCAACCACGACTCCATGCAGCGCGTTACAGATGGGCCCAAAAACATGCCGAATGAACCGCTCAGGATTGGCATCACATTGTCTTCACCGATGAGTGTCGCATATGCCTTCAACCAGACAATAGTCGGAGACGTGTTTAGAGGGAACCCGGTCAGGCTGAACGTCTTAAACACATTGTCCAGCGAGTGCAGCAAGGTGGACGTTCATTGCTGTTTTGGGGTGACATTATGTGGGGCCGAAGTACGCCGCTGATGGTCATGGAAGGCGCCGTAACGGCTGTACGATGCGTGAATGCCATCCTCCGACCGATAGTGCAACCATATCGGCGCGGAATTCGCCTTGATGGACGACAATTCGCGCCGCCATCGTGCCCACCTAGTGAATGACTTCCTTCAGGATAACGACATCGCTTGACTACAGTGGCCAACATGTTCTCCAGACATGAACCCTATCGAACAAGCCTGGGATAGATTAAAAAGGGGTGTTTACGAACGACGTGACCCACCGAGCACTCTGAGGGATCTAAGCCGAAGCGCCGTTGAGGAGTGGGGCAAGCTGGGCCAACAGTGCCTTGATGAACTTGTGGATACTATGCCACAAAGAATACAGGCATGCAACAATGCTGCTGGGTATTACAAGTACCGGTGTGTAAGGCAGTCTGGACCACCGCCTCTGAAGTGTTCGCTGTATGATTGTACAACATGCAACGTGTGGTTTTCATGGCCAATAAAAAGGGAGGAAAACAGTAAGTTTGAATTTTTCTACCTTGGTAATGGAAAATGATACCGAAAAAATTTCGTTGTTCTATGGGATTTTCATCTTAAGAACATATGGTAAAAATTTCGATGCTCTGCTATGAAAGAATTTAAAGAAGTAGCTATCTAGACAATTAGTACTTTTCGTAAGCAAAAATCGTGGTTTTTTGGGGATTTTTAGGGTTTCTAGATTTTTTGAGGGAAAAAACGGAGCATTTTCGAAGCTACTCAGCTTTTTTAGGGAAAAAGCTGGAGTATTTTCGAATTTTCTATATTTTTTGAGAGATAAAAATGGGTACATACTAAATATTTTCTTATATTATAGTAATGGGATTCATTTACAAATGTGAGAAGCATTTATACAAATTCATTTAACTTCTACTGTAATTTTGTAGATGTTTTCGTATCTGTTAATAGAGTTTTACATATTCAAAAAATTCTGCACACGACTGAAAAAAAGTTCACCATAATTTCGAGCTCTTCCTCGATCAGTTTTGTCTCATTCCATTCCTCCTTCATTAATGAGAACACTCTTTCAACAAAAGGGTTAGATCGTGGTATACTGAACAAGAATCCCACAGCCTTATAAATATGTGCGCTTTATGTTCTGGTATTGCTGAAAAGAAACGTAGCTACTTCGACACATCACTGCCGTCTTTGTTCATACTTTCAAGTAAGTTAGTCTTAAATTCAAATAATTCTTCATATAAGTTATCAATATAAACATGATCTCTCAGGTTAAGAATTTCCGCTGAACTTTCGAAGCCTTTAAATTCAGTTTCATTCTCCAAGGAATAATTGACGGTAATATCGTATCTTTATTCCAGATACTGAAGTAAAAGACAGTGAAAGCCATTGAAAATCTACTGAAACTTGTTTTGTACGTAAGGAGAAAAGCCATCCAATACTTCCTTTGGTTTGCAGTCATAAAACCACTCTTCTGCCTCTGTTTAAACTTATCGGATAGGACGAATTTGTTTAAAGGTCTCCAAGACACTCATATCACAACCTTCTAATGTTTCTCAGAAGTTTTGTACACTCATGAATACTTTGGAAATAGCTCTTGATGGCATCCCAGTTCAGAAGAATCCTGGTTAAAGCTGTAGTTAAAGGAAACCATCTTGTGGGAAGGTGCGTGAGTATTTCTGCCAGTTCTAGTTCCACAAACTGGAAAAAAGAATTCAGTTTTTCTGTTCTTTTTGCAGATACGGTGAAATGATGGTAAATTTTTAACACTATGCTTTCCACTTCGATATCTAACATATCAGCCTAATTTTAAATTCAGTTGCGAGTATGTGATCAGTGTAATTCTCCTTTATAATATTTTTATTCTTATTGAGAAGTGACTGAAAAACTGATTTATTCATGCCACAATTAAAGCTTAGATTATCAGAACTCTATGAAGAAAATTTACTTACACTCATCTTGTGGACATAAAACTCAAAAACTTGCTTTGTACTCCTTTCAGAGCGTAAAAATAGCGAATGCAAACAGGAAACATTTTCCTGTTGGACTTCTTTGATGCGTCTGTTGCCAATGAAAAAAAGGAATTGAGATTTTTCTGAGCTTCTAAAACGTGTGAAAAGTCGTTCAGACTTTTAGGAGCCAGCACATTCTTCGCCAACATTTCCGCTTTTGTTCGTCCAAAAGTCGCCGCAGAATCTTCGAAAATGTGTCACACAAGCTCATTTCCACAGTCCAAACTGGAGTAACTGAGGCTGTTTTTCACTGCATTGTACACTAAGGCTAGCTCACTTCAAGTGAAATTACGATGTTCCATTCTATTCTTTTTACTAACAAAATAATTCTGCAGTTACTTTGATTCAACACTATAGCATCCTTTTAATATATGTCTCTTACATTCTGCGTGTAGACGTAAGTCGTTTTGTCCGCTAAATCCTTTCTGCATAAAACAAAAACACCTGACATTCTTTCAGTCGCAGTTTAACCCAAGAATACGTATTTTCCCAAATCTTCAGATACACTTGTGTGTGTTTGTATTTCAGTTTTCTTTTTCTTTGGAGGAGTCTTGTCGAATCTTCAGTTCCACGGTCACTCATTCTAAAACTAATCAAAACAGACATATTAATATACTGGTATGTCAATTGCCTTCGTTAATACTGATAATGAAAATACGAGAAAGTGTATTTACAGCTGCGCAGTGTAGCCGCGCTGTCTCAGGCGTCTTGCACGGTTCGCGCAGCTCCCCCCCCCCCCCCCCCCCCCCCCCCTTCAGAGGTTCGAGTCCCCCTTCGGGCAAGGGTGTGTGGGTTGTACTTAGCGTAAGTTTAAGTTAGATTAAGTAGTGTGTAAGTCTAGGGACCGATGCCCTCAACAGTTTGGTCCCTTAGGAATTCACACACACAATGGTAGTGAAAAATGGACTGTGGTAAAACGAGGTTAGAAGAGAATCGAAGAATGTTGAAAATTAGGTGGACTGATAAGGTGAGAAATGAGGGGGTTCTCCGCAGAATCGGGGAGGAAAGGAATATGTGGAAAACACTCACAAGAAGAAGGGACAGTACGATAGGACCTCTTGAAGACATCAAGGAATAACATGCTTGGTAACTAGACGGAGCTGTACAGAGTAAAAACAGTTAAAGAAGATAGAGTTTGGAATACAACGAGCAGATAACTGTGGACGTAGGTTGCAATTGCTATTCTGAGATGAAAAGGTTAGCACAGGACAGGAATTCGTAGAGGGCTGTGTCTAACCAGTGAGAAGACTGATGACTCAAAAATTTAAGAAAAAATTCGACTGCATCTTTGTTTACTGCCTCCTGTAATTAATTTCTTGTCGAGGGAGAAATGCCACATTTATGTAACAGAAGTAACAGCAGCTTACTAGTAGTGAGGTCTGCGACTGGAGAGTACCTAGAGTTGAACGTTTCGACATGAGGATCTTTAGAGACGGAAAATACGAATCTAGGCCGGCGCCACGCTACGTCAGCTTCCCAACAGGGCGCAGATAACAAACAATCCACGTCGGAACGGCTTTAGTAGCAGTTAGAGCGGCAGGCGCCGACAGTTCGTAAAACAGATCGCTTCCTGGTGATCGAGTACTGCTGTCTGAAGTCTGGCGTCTGACCGATGTCGTGGCTAGGAAGTGCCAATAGTTCGTTGTCACTGTGAGATCGGACTCGATTAATAGCTAGCGAATATCTATCACATCTGACAACAAGAGCTGAAGAAGAGTGTGGCCATAATTTCCTACATCGCTAATAACAAACAGGCTCTTCAGAACGCAAGCGTAAATCGCATTCGTATTCAGCTCCTTTCCATCGAAGAGAAGAGGAGAAGGAATATCCGAATTGAAGTTTGTATTGTAGTGAGTGCATATAATGGTCACTGGCTTTCTGTTCTGTCACGGCAGGGCTGACACCTACATTTATATCGCTTCAAGTAATGCCGGCCGAAGTGGCCGTGCGGTTAAAGGCGCTGCAGTCTGGAACCGCAAGACCGCTACGGTCGCAGGTTCGAATCCTGCCTCGGGCATGGATGTTTCTGATGTCCTTAGGTTCGTTAGGTTTAACTAGTTCTAAGTTCTAGGGGACTAATGACCTCAGCAGTTGAGTCCCATAGTGCTCAGAGCCATTTGAACCATTTTTTGCTTCAAGTAATCTCGCTGGCTTAACGGATAAATGTCGGACTGTTAATATAAGTAGCTGAACACCATTCATAAGTTGGTCTTAGCACTTTTTTGGAACTTTGTCAGTCTTCTACCGCAAATAATTTTGATTTTTTAGTGTGAAAGATACCAATTTGCTTCGTGGCTCTGAGGTTTCATTAATTCCTATAACTGGCCATAACAGGTAAGTCAGTTGAACAGTCTACAATCACATCTAGACAGGGCATTTCACCCCACGTTACGTGACGGAAGGTACCCTTGGTTCTACTATCATTTGGCCTGTTCTCTGCTCCATTAGCGAATTGTGAGTGTGAAGAAAGCCTATTGGTAAACTACCGTAAGAGCTCCTCGGAGTTTCTAGGCGTGGCCATTTCTTGAAACATATATTGGAGTAAGTAATACAGGGAGATCCATATAAACGGTAACTACTTCAATGGGTCATACTTTCCCTCCGAAAGCTCGTAGAAACGGAAAGTTGTTTTAATAAAAACTGTAGTTGCCTTTTGTAGATGCTGTTGTGTCGTGCTGTAAATTAATTGATTTATCTCTTTCAAACGAGCAATGAAGCAATTTCTGGACTACTACAAGTTCTATCTGCAGTTTGGAGAGGACATTTTCTTGAGATACTCAGCATTTTTACGTAGAGGAGACGTTTTCTTGAGATATTTAGCATTTGTTACTCATATGTCTCACTTTTATCATCAACGATGTATGGGACAAAGCATAACATATGCATGTAGTGGGTGGACTATGTGAGGATCCTGTCAACTCTACCGTATTGACGCAACTAACTGAGAAAAAGTAATTATTGATAACTTACGTAATCAGTATTAGAGTAATACAAAATTGTGATTAGAGTAATGATCTTTTCAAAATAATTTAGTTTCGTGACTGAAACAGAATCCAATCGTTTAGTTTTTACCCTTCGCCGGCCGCTGTGGCCGAGCGGTTCTAGGCGCTTCAGTCTGGAACCGCGCGACCGCTACGGTCGCAGGTTCGATTTGCCAGCACGGTAGCCCAGCGTGTTCGGTCAGAGGGCTGCGTGGTCTCTCTAATAAAAAGAAAAATAAATAAATAAAATAAAAAAAACCTGAATCAAGGAATCAACGATCCACTTGAACGGATGTCTTGGGACGTCCGCCCAGACCAAACGCAACGAACTATATCGGGGGGGAAAAAATCCTGCATCAGGCATGGATGTGTGTGTGATGTCCTTAGGTTAGTTAGATTTAAGTAGTTCTAAGTTCTAGGGGACTGATGACCTCCAATGTTAAGTCCCATAGTGCTC
The DNA here is from genome assembly GCF_021461385.2 of Schistocerca piceifrons. Lineage (NCBI taxonomy): Eukaryota > Metazoa > Arthropoda > Insecta > Orthoptera > Acrididae > Schistocerca > Schistocerca piceifrons. Next base: position 199,563,722 of record NC_060138.1, on the reverse strand, counting down.
AGAGCCATTTGAACCATTTTATCCTTTGGAAAATTTCATTTTACCACTGCTCTAGAAGAATCAGAAGTACCACACGTTATGAGCATGTTGGTTGCTGTTTCTTGCCGCGCAGGTTTAGCCAAGCGGATAGCGGGCACGGTAGCTCAGCGTGTTCGGTCAGAGGGTTTAGCTACCCCCTGTAATAAAAAACTGAGTGAACGGATCAACTAACAACCTGAACGAGTGTCATCGGACGTCCGCCACGAGCAATATAGAACAAAATGAGATCTAAAAAAAAAAAAAAAAAAAAAAAAAAAAAAAAAAAAAAAAAAAAAAGCGGTCTGAGGCGCTGCAGTCATGGACTGTGCGGCTGATCCCGGCGGAGGCTCGAGTCCTCCCACGGGCATGGGTGTGTGTGTGTGTTTGTCCTTAGGATAGTTTAGGTTAAGTAGTGTGTAAGCTTAGGGACTGATGACCTTAGCAGTTAAGTCCCATAAGATTTCACACACATTTGAACATTTTTTTGCTGTTTCTACGCCATGCTCTTGTCGGTATAATGCCGCGTTTGCTAGGGTCGTGTTAGTTCGTTCGCAGCCTCATCGGTCGCAGTTAGTGAAGTCTGTGAGTGTATAGTTCGGGCTGCATCACAATAACGAGCAATTAGTGATACTGTCGAAGTCTTCAGCTAGCAGAAAGATGCAGTACACACTTTAAGAGCGGGTTTTTATTGTGAAAGACAGACTCGTCGATTGCAACACAACGAGCATTCCGAAGAGAATTCAATGTACGCGGATGTTCCAAAGAAGCAACAATTTTATCGATTGTAAGGAGGCGGGAGAAACTGGTATACCAAATAGTGACATTGGTAAACATTACCCGTCACTGGCTGCAGAGATTGTTGATGATATTAGAAGACGCTTGGAGAATGCCAAGGAAATCGTTGCGTCGATAGAGCCATTTCGTATGGCATATGTCAGAGAGCTTGCGAAGAAATCGTCATTGCAAGAAACAGATCATGAGAAAAGAATTCGTTACTGTCGATGGTTTCATGGGTTAACTATCCAAAGTCCAGATATTCTCTTCGTAACTTGGTTTACACATGAGACATAGTTCCATCAGTCAGGTTACATCAGCACATAAAACAACAGATACTGGGCTGGCGTAAACCCCAAAATCATCCACGAAACATCACTGCATGATGAGAAGGTTGGGATCTGGTGCGCGGTGTCAGCTCCCAGCATTGTTGGCTCCATTTTCTTTGATACGACTGTAGACACTACAGTTTATAGGGCATCTTTAGTACATTTGTGGAGCAGCTGGATGACGTCGAACTCAGAGAAGGTTACTTTCAAGTTGAAGCAACGTGTCACACGTCTAACGCTTCCATGCAGCTCGTAACCAGTTTCTTTGGTGAGCGAATAAAAAAAACTTTAAGGCCCTCCGATCACCTGACCTAGCTCCCCCGGATTTTTTCTTACACGGGGTATCTTAAAAGCCGAGTGTATAGGAATAAACCAACGACAACTGCAGAGCTCCCTGAAGCCATTACACGCGAAATAAGCAACAGTGACGACTATACACTTCACTTAGAGGAAGATGCAAGTAGATGAATGACGAACACTAACTTCACATAGGGAAGGTTTATTCAGCACTTGCAGATACGTACAAGAGCGCGGAGCGAACTACCCCCAGCCAGAACACATACGGTATGTATATAGCTACAGAACATTCCACTACAATGCTTCTTGCCATTCGTGGATACTTCTAGAATGTGCTTGAACCGAATTAAAATCTTTCAGTCCTGGGGAGTTTTGAACTCACGACCCTCCGTGCAACAATCTAGTATTATAACCACTTTTTTTTGTGTGCGTGTTTGGTCGTTGCGAACGTCACATGACATCCGTTCGTTTGTTGATCCTTCCACTCAGTTTTTTTAATACAGAGGCTTCCCAGCTCTCTGACCGTGAACGCTGAGCTACCGTGCCGGCCCACTACACTACAGCGACTGCGCTACTCGGCTTCTGCGACATTGTAATCAAACGAGTCCAGTTCTGCGTCGGTGCAGGTGGAGCGCACGCACTTTCAGCACTTGGTGTAAGGAATTCGTAGGTATTTATGTAATCTCTCAATTGTGTATTACCATCCCCCAAAATTACAAATGTGTCCAGTTGTGGTTCAAATGTTATTAGGTAGTTCAGGTTAATATGGATCGCACTGCACGTTTGTAGACCCCTCTTGGGACTGTGCTTCTGCCAGTTACGTTTGTTGAGCAACTCCGTAACTCTACCGCGGTTACAGTCCGAGATCACAAGGAAACACGGCATATATCAGTCTGTCTTCTCCACATTTTTCTATTAATCAAACCTGGTGATGGTGCCAGGTTGGTGAGCAACGCTCAAGAATCGTTCCACCAGTGTTTTCGGTTTGAGAACAGCTTTACCTTTAACCACGTAATCAGCCCCCTACGTCCCACTGTTCGCAAAGAAAATCGACCAAAGTATCAGTACCGCTACACCATTACAATTCTTGTTCTGCAGACAACAGCGTGGTCTTAGCACCAACCACAAGAAAGACATTCCAGGGTATAACGGTAGGAACTGCTAGCAACCTTTTAACGAAACATAGGAGCTTGAGGTTTAACATATTGTAGGCATAAACTTATAAGGGGCCTTTACTGTTCATCTCACATCACCAGCAAATTTCCGGTAGCTCACATGAAGACAAATGTAAATGAAACCTTTCGAAGTGCTCTGACTGAATGATCAAATAATGTTAGTATTTTGTTAAAATGGCCTGCAGAAGTTGACACCCCAAAGCAATAAATAATCTCAACAAAAACAACAACAGAAATGAAAGGAATGCAATGGAAAGCAAAGACAAAGCATCATTCGTAGAGAAATGTACAAATCCCTCCCATTTGCTGTAAAACTAGACTCTGCGGCAGAGGAAGAACGAGGAAGCGTAGAATCTAGGTCTTACAAGTAGTCTTATTTCCGAGTACTTCAGCTGATACATTGTCTTGATGGTAGGGCTGTTCGGTGGTTCTGTTGTTGTGGTTAATAAAATTCGTAATAGTCAAAAGCGTCATAAGGGCAGAAAGGCATGCTACACTACTGGCCATTAAAACTGCGTCGGGATGGTTCCTCTGCAAAGGCACGGCCAACTTCCTTTCCCATCCTTCCCTAATCCGATGAGACCGATGACCTCGCTGTGTGGTCTCCTTCCCCAATCAACCCAACCCATTAAAATTGCTCCACCACGAAGATGACGAGCTACAGACACGAAATTTAACCGACAGGAAGAAGATGCTGTGATATGCAAATGATTAGCTTTTCAGAGCATTCAAACAAGTTTGGCGCCGGTGGCGACACCTACAACGTGCTGACATGAGGAAAGTTTCCAACCGATTTCCCGTACACAAAACAGCAGTTGACCGGCGTTGCCTGGTGAAACGTTGTTGTGATGCCTCGTGTAAAGAGGAGAAATGCGTACCGTTTCCGACTTTGATAAAGGTCGGATTGCAGCCTATCGCGATTGTGGTTTATCGTATCGCGACACTGCTTCTCGCGTTGGTCGAGACCCAACGACTGTTAGCAGAATGTGGAATCGGTGCGTTCAGGAGGGTAATAAGGAACGCCGCGCTGGATCCCAACGGCCTCGTATCACCAGCAGTCGAGATGACAGGCATCTTGTCCGCATGGCTGCAACGGATCGTGCAGCCACGTCTCGATGCCTGAGTCAACAGAAGGGGACGTTTGCAAGACAATAACCATCTGCACGAACAGTTCGACGACGTTTGCAGAAGCATGGACTATCAGCTCAGAGACCTTGGTTGCGGTTACCTTTGACGCTGCATCACAGACATGAGCGCCTGCGATGGTGTACTCAACGACGAACCTGGGTGCACGAATGGCAAAACGTCATTTTTTCGGATGAATCCAGGTTCTGTTTACAGCATCATGATGGTCGCATCATTGTTTGGTGACATCGCGGTGAACACACATTGGAAGCGTGTATTCGTCATCGCCATACTGGCATATCACCCGGCGTGATGGTATGGGGTGCTATTGGTTACACGTCTCGGTCACCTCTTGTTCCCATTGACGGCACTTTGAACAGTGGACGTTACATTTCAGATGTGTTACGACCCGTGGCTCTACCCTTCATTCGATACCTGCGAAACCTTACATTTCAGCAGGATAATGCACGACCGGATGTTGCAGGTCCTGTACGGGCCTTTCTGGATACATAACATGTTCGAATACTGCCCTGGCCAGCATATTCTCCAGATTTCTCACCAATTGGAAACGTCTGGTCAATGGTGGCCGAGCAACTGGCTCGTCACAATACGCCAGTCACTACTCTTCATGAACTGTGGTATCGTGTTGAAACTGAATGGGCAGCTGTACCTGTACACGCCATCCAAGCTCTGTTTGACTCAATGCTCAGGCGTATCAAGGCCGTTATTACGGCCAGAGGTGGTTGTTCTGGGTACTGATTTCTCAGGAACTATGGTTCCAAAATGCGTGAAAATGTAATCACATGTAAGTTCTAGTATAACATATTTGTCCAATGAATACCCGTTTATCATCTGCATTTCTTCTTGGTGTAGCAATTTTAATGGCCAGTAGTGTACATTCCACTAGTCAGGTGTATCTAATTCAGTATCTTACGAAAGTTCTTTTACGCTCCCTCTGTATGATCACTTTTAACTACGAGTAAAAATCGCAAATTAGACTGATAATCGAAATGGAAACCAGTGGCACTTTAGTATTGTGTTATACACGATGAGTCGTTATATATCGAAATTTATACGCAACTGGCAGCAGAATGTCGCAGGAAAATGTTTCATTGCCCTGAGTGTGGCAATATCAATTTACCTCATTGTGTAATTTTAAGTTAATGAATGAGTTTGTTGTACATAATTCCTGACTAGAACAAGCACATATTAGTCAACGTCGGTTCCGAGAGCACATGGCCATCGAACTACGCACTTACAGTACTTACGAAGAATTGGTTTTGCCATCTTCAGCGGCCTCGAAATTTACCAGAATCCAGTCCTATTACATCTACATCCATATCTACAAACATGCACCGTAAGCCACCGCTTAGTACGTGGCGGAGGATACCCGACACCAATATTAATAATTTCCTTTCCTATTCCACTCGCAAATAGAGCGAGAGAAAAACGACAGTTCATAGATTCCGCATGAGCCGTAGTTTCTCATATCTTCGTGCTCATTACGCGAAATGTATGTTTCCGGCAGTAGAAACGTCCTTCTGTGAGAATCAAATGCCGGTTCCCTAAATTTTCTCAATATCGTTCCTCAAAAAGAACGTCACTTTCCCACCACGGGTTTCCATTTGAGTTCCCGAAGCATCTCCGCGATACTTTTGTTCGAATGTACTGGTAACAAATCTATCAGGCCACCTCTGAATTGCCCCAATGTCTTCCTTTAAGCCAACCCGATGTGGATCCTAAACGCTCGAGCAATAGTCAAGCGTCCTATATGGGGTCTCCCTTGCAGATGAACCACATTTCCCTAAAATTCTCCCAATAAATCGAAGCCGGTCATTCGTCTTTCGTACCACAATCCTCCCATGCTCGCTGCATTTCACATCGCTTTGCAACGATAAGCCCAGATTTTTAACGACCAGACTGAGTCAAGCAGCATACTACTAATGCCGTATCCGAACATTACTGGTTTGTTTTTCCTACTCATCCATATTAACTTACATTTTTGTCCAATTCGAGCTAGCTGCCATTCATCAGACTAGCTAGAAAGTCAACTTGTATCCTCCTAGAGTCACTCAACGTCGACACCTTTTCGTACACCACAACATCATCAACAAGCAACGTCAGATTACTGCCCATGTTGTCCGCCACATCATTTATGTACACAGAAAATAACGGCGGTATATCACACTTCCCTGGGGCACTCCTGACGATGTCCTTGTCTCTGATGAACACTTTCCGCCGAGGACAATATACTGGGTTCTACCACTTACAAAGTCTTCGAGCCACTTACACATCTTGGAACCTATTTCGTATGCGGTGTCCCGGATTCGATTCCCGGCGGGGTCAGGGATTTTCATCTGTCTCGAGATTGGGTGTGTGTGTTGTCCTCATCATTTCATCATCATTCATGCAAGTGGCAAGATTGGACTGAGAAAAGGTTGGGACTTTGTACGGGCCCTGATAACAGCGCAGTTGAGCGCCCCACGATCCAAAACATCATCATCATCATATTTTGTACGCTCGTACCCTCATTAACAGCCTGCAGTGGCTGCTTTTCGGAAAGCTAAAAAATATGAAATCTGCCTGTTGCCCTTCATCCACAGTTCGCAGTATATCTTGTGAGAAAAGGGCAGCCTGAGTTTCACACGAGCGATGCTTTCCAAAACCGTACTGGTCCGTCAGTATAAGCCTTTCGGTCTCCAGGAAATTTACTATATTGTACAAGTCTTCATAGAATGGCGGATCTCGGCATTCCATACATCAGCGTCTTCATTGTCATAAAAAACTTCCCACCACATATAGCGTGGTTAGCCTTACCCCTGGAATACTGCTGCTCTGCGATTACTTTGACGTCGGTTAGCTGCTGAAAGGAATGAGGCGATCCTGCTGCATATGTTACGCAGAGTAATCCGACAGGTTTCGTTGCAGTTTACGGAGAGTTCTGAATAGTATAATTGATTTCGCGATGTTTACAGGCTCGTCACTTGTGACGGGCTTTCCGTTCCCGTTATGACGTTACACACACTCCAACGGTGATGCACTTCATGACGCACACACAACAGTGGTGAAGTTACGCTCGTGATTCACAGGTGACAGAACTGTTTTCCAACGTGGGTTCTGTTTCGTAAGAGTAAGGTGACGCACGCGCCACTTGAGATACCTGGGTGTATCCGGCTGCGCTGTCGGCTCGCGAAGGTCGGCCTTGTCCATAGCAAGCGGTGTACGTACCCTGGCGACGTCAACACTCCATTCAGAGTCGGCGAAAGGGAAGCCTCGCGGCTTGCTGAAGGTGGAAATAAGCGCCCGAGTGCAAGGCAGCCAGCGAATCGCCGCATGCGCTCGTACCCACCTGTCGTTCCTCGCATCAGCCGGATCCGGCAGTGCGACACTGTTAATGGCTGCCTCGTGAGGTAGTTCGCGCGTGCAAGTTCATGGCCAGTGCCTGCACAAAAAGGAACAGCAGATAGCTGCGGGTATGCGGCGAACCACACAGCGGACGAACGTGCCCTGCGCGCATACTGGCAGTCAGAACTTTCATGGAACGAAACCTGGCAAACACAGGAATAACACTTCCCTTGTGCTCTCGGAGAAGAGATCTAATTTTTCGAAGAAGAGTTCGCAGTTTCTCGGAGAAAAGATTTAGTCTTTTGAATAAGGGTTCTATTTTTCGAAGCTGGGTTGTGAGCTTTTCGCAGATAAGGTATTTTTAGAAGAGAATTTACTTTTTAAGGAGAAGTTATTAGTTTATAGAAGAGGAGATTTTTTAGTTTTTAGAAGAAAGGTGTTCCAAGTGCGAAAGTTTCCATGGCCAGAATTAATTTGAATACTATCCTTTTGGTCATACGGCCGTCTCACTTTGAAACTTAGAGGGGATTTTATTCGAGAAGAGTATTTTAGTTATAATAAAGATTCTTATACAAGAACTTATCTTGTCTCTTGGAAAAAGTTGTTTGAGATAAAAGAGCAGATTCAAAATCCATGGCCAAGTGACGCCAACATGAGTAACGTAGAAGTAGCCTTCGGTGTAGCGAAGCAGCGTAAGTTACTCAATAAAGGCGAGTCATCATCATCAACATTATCATCATCATTTAAGACTGATTATGCCTTTCAGCATTCAGTCTGGAGCATAGTCCCCCTTATAAAATTCCTCCATGATCCCCTATTCATTGCTAACATTGGTGCCTCTTCTGATGTTAAGCCTGTTACTGCAAAATCATTCTTAACCGAACCCACGTACCTTCTCCTTGGTCTACCCCGACTCCTCCTACCTTCTACTGCTGAACCCATGAGTCTCTTGGGTAACATTGCTTCTCCCATGCGTGTAACATGACCCCACCATCTAAGTCTGTTCGCTACATCTATAGTGTTCATTCCCTGTTTTTCTTTGATTTCCTCATTGTGGACACCCTTCTGTCATTGCTCCCATCTACTAGTACCTGCAATCATCCTAGCTACTTTCATATCCGTAACCTCAACCTTATTGGTAAGATAACCTGAATCCACCCAGCTTTCGCTCCCATACAACAAAGTTGGTCGAAAGATTGAACGGTGCACAGATAACTTAGTCTTGGTACTGACTTCCTTCTTAACAGAAGAGAGTAGATCGTAGCTGAGCGCTCACTGCATTATCTTTGCTACACCTCGCTTCCAGTTCTTTCATTATGTTGTCATCCTGTGAGAATATGCATCCTAAGTAGTTGAAACCGTCCACCTGTTCTCACTTTGTTCCTCCTATATGGCACTCAATCCGTTTATATCTCTTTCCCATTGACATTACTTTCGTTTTGGAGATGCTAATCCCCTCTCATCTAGCTCTGAAATATTACTTTGCAAACTTTCACTCGAATCTGCCATCACAACTAAATCATCCGCATATGCGAGACTGCTTATTTTGTGTTCACATATCTCAATCTCACCCAGCCAGTCTATTGTTTTCAACATATGATCCACAAATAATATGAACAACAGTGGAGACAGGTTGCAGCCTTGTCTTACCCCTGAAACTACTCTGAACGATGAACTCAATTTACCGTCAACTCTGACTGCTCTTGACTATCTATGTAAAGACCTTTAATTGCTTGCAAAAGATTGCCTCCTATTCCATAATCTCGTAGAACAGACAATAACTTCCTCCTAGGAACCTGGTCTTCCGGATCAAATTGTATACCAGTTAGTTTCATTTCGGAGTATGCTGTTGGGATAGCTCCTATTTTAGCAATCGTGTACAATCGCTCGCTCGACCAACAATACGAACACAAAGGGTGAAAAATTGCAGAGTTCGCAGAACTAACTAAATGCCAGGCATTGCCAACATTCTAATTCGTCCTAGACTTCTATTAGAAATGCAGGAACCAAATCTAAGGGTGGTGTAAAATTTAATTTATTTACATTTTATTATAAAAATAAGTGTATTACACGAATTATAAAGCAAAAGGTTTTAGTACTTCACAATAACGAAGAAAGTGGGCACTTCCGGCTTCTTATTCGACAGTATCAATAAATCATTTCTTATTTATAGAGTACCGTAATCAATAAAAGTTAGTCGTAGGAGAAACATGGTGATCTCATATCCACTCCCCACTTTATAGTATACCCTCCCGTGGCTTGATGTGTGCGATCGAGAACACAAACCTGGAAAAAAAGCTCCATAAATAAATACGGCTGTATGTTCAGAGTGTATCATAATTAATGGCGTAAACGCATACAGTTGAAAGTACACGATACTAGAAGCAAAAAAGTCTCAGTAAACATAGGGTCGAAAATGCATACTTTAAGAGCTACGAGCAATTTTTCATCTTCGATACTGTGAAGAAAATCTCTTCTACTGCAAGTTCTTTGCTTTCCATATTTTGGGAAGTGATGGTATGGACTAAAATAAGAAAAAAATGTCCAGCAAACATGTGCCCTAAAATGCCTACCTTAAAAGTTACGAGCACTTGATCATTAAAAGAGTGCAGCAATGATGAAAAAGTGATCATATCTCTTAAGGAATGCATTTTAGAGTGCATGTTTACTGAACTGTTTTTCTTGTTTTGGTCCATACTACCAGTTCCCAAAATATGGAAAGCAAAGAACTTACAGTACAAGAGATTTTTTTGACAGTATCGAAGATAAAAAATTGATCGTAGATCTTACGGTATGCATTTTCGACTCTATGTTTTCTGAGACTTTTTTGCTTCTAGTACCACGTACTTTCAACGGTGTGCGTTTACGCCATTAATTATGATACACCCTGTATACGTGTAAAGGAAGACGAATGATTTCACACAAGCTTAAGACATTGAAAGATGAATTCTTCGGACATCACTCTAGAGAATGTTACAAAACCTTGTACTCCTCGTAAAATCGACGTCGGGGCGACAAACACTTAAAGAAAGCAAAGGCAGTTTCGAAAACCACGTCGTTACATTTGAAACATAACCCGTCGAAAACAAAGTCGTTACAGACGAAATATAACCTCTAACAAGCCAATAATGAGGTTAGAAATTGGTCATATATTCGACCATCAAGGGCCATTCGTTCATAAATAAATATATTTGCATTAGAAAATGCTCTGTTGTTGGCTTTAATTTCCTACTAGCCTGCTTCACTTTTCCACGAAATCGTCGGTCACTTCCAAGCACTTTCCGTAACGTTCCACTAACTGCTTCTACCACACTGCCAAGGGTTCCCCACCTGGGAACTGAACCAGTTGACAACGGTTGTGTTGAGCGTCACCTTCATACTGTCGTCCACAAAGCCGTTGTTTAAAGTGCAAGAAGAGGTAAAGTCGTTGGGTTCGAAATCGGGGCAGTAGGGTATGGTAGTTGCAAAGTTCTCAACGGAAATGTCAAATCTTGTCCTCGGTATGGGCAGCGGACGACAGATTCTCGCGCCATACATTATGAATGGCAAGTTCAGTTTGGTCAGTGCTTCCCAGAAAACTACAGCGGTCGTTGTTGACCGACATTCTATGGAAAAAAAACCTTTTTCGGTGGCCATTATCTCTCGACCCTGGTAAGGAGATTTCTTGACTTACTACGTTAGTGTTGGATATCAATGTCACGTAGTCCGTAGCAATGTGGGAAAACAAATCTTCTCCGTCTTGTAAACAGTGATACCGCTCATCGTTTCGGTCGGTAGGTATTTTCGGTATCCATTTTACACGAAGTTTGCCATTTCCGAGATTTCCCGAGACAATCGAGTTGTAGTAGTTAGGCAGAACACCAATTGCCAGTCGTCGATATGATCGCTGTTTCTGGCTCTCTCGTCATACAAATTCACCTTCCATCGTGCACAGTTGTGCTGTAACTTGTAAAGCCACATAAACTATATATCCTTTCACATCAAAAAATCCAAATGCAGCACGCAATTCACAAATAGAGGGAGCAACGATTTTCTGAGCCAATGTTGTTTACTTGAATCCACACTCAACCGACTGCTGAACCAAACAGTGAAATCTGTGGCGCCATAAGCAAGTATTAAAAGACGCTGCATTCGTGTAACTTTGTACTCTGCTGCCGACATTTAAGTATGAAGAAACAACGGTTTTCAATTTTCGATTGTGACTCGTGTGTGTCAGTGCGAATGTATTACTAAGAAATTGAATGTTAGCTCGCCAAATTGACATTTAATAAATTAATAATAAAAAAGTGTTACATACAATACTTTATCCCTAATTACATTTTAGACTCTAGACAGAGTAGCTGAAAAGATATCATTCTCAAATTACATGCTATAGTTTGTAATAGGTACAAGCACGGAACCGTGCTAGAAACCACGAGTAGGAGGTACCCTGTAAACGCCAAGAGGAAGAAAACGTACAGGTGCAGCACAAGAAAACGGCTGATCCTCTCCAGGGTGTAACAAAAATGTATGACCAAGTTTTCAGAAAACCTTTCTCACACATGGTCATGAGTCCGGTGTAACGTTCTCTTTAATAATAATTAAACTTCACGATTACGTTAAATGAAGTCTGAACTGTGGAATGGATACAAAACTATAATTGTCGTGTGGCGTTTTGTAACTGCAAGCGATGTGCTTACTCTGTCTTATTATTAGCAAAATTTTACACGAATCGATTGAACAATGCATCTCCCAATACCAATAAAGAAATATAGTCACTGCAAAATACATTCAGCCCCTTATGCACTGAATCCTAAGGCCCTGTTCACATAACAAATAAGTTCAACTGTCTTACCTCTCAAGGACCAACGGAGTAACGCGATATATTCTGGTCTCTCATAAAAATTATTACAAGCTCAGCAGGGTACAATGCTGACCATAATACTTGAAATGCAAATGAAATTCATTTGGCTGATAAACGAGAACATTAAGAAAATTCAACTTCTTTAAAAAAATATATGGCCTGGACTGGGAGGCAGTACTGATTATGGGGAATTACTAACACTCAGTTTTTTTTAACAAAATTATATTGCAGGTTAAGTTTGGCCTTTGAAAAACATCTGACAACTGAACTAACATTACTCACAAATGATTCGCAAACAAAGAGATTTAAACAGCAAGTACTATCTAACTTCATTAATCCAACATAAATGCGAATCATCAAATTACACATAGCGCTGTTAACAAACCTTAAAAGCATCACAAAAATGAAATATTCAACTAGCCTCTTCATCAAAATCGTTTATGTACATTCTGGGGATATTCAACAATTATAAATTATCAGCCAATTCATCTACACTAACGCGCTGGCAAAAACAGAAATAATTACACCACTGGCCATTAAAATTGCTACACCACGAAGATGACGTGCTGCAGACGCGAAATTTAACCCACAGGAAGAAGATGCTGTGATATGCGAATGATTAGCTTCTCAGAGCATTCACACAAGATTGGCACCGCTGGCGACACCTACAACGTGCCGACATGAGGAAAGTTTCCAACCGATTTCTCATACACAAACCGAGCGAGGTGGCGCAGTGGTTAGCACACTGGACTCGCATTCGGGAGGACGACGGTTCAATCCCGTCTCCGGCCATCCTGATTTAGGTTTTCCGTGATTTCCCTACATCGCTTCAAGCAAATGCCGGGATGGTTCCTTTCAAAGGGCACGGCCGATTTCCTTCCCCATCCTTCCCTCACCCGAGCTTGCGCTCCGTCTCTAATGACCTCGTTGTCGACGGGACGTTAAACACTAATTTCCTCCTCCTCCTCTCATACACAAACAGCAGTTGACCGGCGTTTCCTAGTGAGACGTTGTTGTGATGCCTCGTTTGAGGAGGAGAAATGCGTACCATCACGTTTCCGACTTTGATAAAGGTCGGATTGTAGACTATCGCGATTGCGGTATATCGTATCGCGACATTACTGCTCGCGTTGATCGAGATCCAATGACTGTTAGCAGAATATGGAATCGGTGGCTTCAGGAGGGTAATACGGAGCGCCGTGCTGGATCCCAACGGCCTCGTATCACTAGCAGTCGAGATGACATGCGCATGGCTGTAACGGATCGTGCAGCCACGTCCCGATCCCTGAGTCAACAGATGGGAACGTTTGCAAGACAACATCCATCTGCACGAACAGTTAGAAGACGTTTGCAGTAGCATGGACTTGACGCTGCATCACAGACAGGAACGCCTGCGATGGTGTACTCAACGACGAACCTGGGTGCACGAGTGGCAAAACGTCATTTTTTCGGATGAATCCAGGTTCTGTTCACAGCATCAAGATGGTCGCATCCGTGTTTTGCGACATCGCGGTGAACGCACATTGGAAGCGTGTATTCGTCATCGCCATACTGGCGTATCACCCGGCGTGATGTTATGGGTTGCCATTCGTTACACGTCTCGGTCACCTCTTGTTCGCATTGACGGCTCTTTGAACAGTGGACGTTACATTTCAGATGTGTTACGACCCGTGGCTCTACCTTCATTCGATCCCTACGAAACCTTACATTTCAGCAGGATAATGCACGACCGTATGTTGCAGGTCCTGTACGGGCATTTCTGGATACAGAAAATGTTCGACTGCTGCCCTGGCCAGTACATTCTCCAGATCTCACACCAATTGAAAACGTCTGGTCACTGGTGGCCGAGCAACTGGCTCGTCACAATACGCCAGTCGCTACTCTTGATGAGCTGTGGTATCATGTTGAAGCTGCATGGGCAGCTGTACATGTACACGCCATCCAAGCTCTGTTTGACTCAATGCTCAGGCGTATCAAGGCCGTTATTACGGCCAGTGGTGGTTGTTCTGGGTACTGATTTCTCATAATCTATGCACCCAACTCGCATGAAAATGTAATCACATGTCGGTTCTAGTATAATGTATTTGTCCAATGAATACCCGTTATTCATCTGAATTTCTTCTTGGTGTAGCAATTATAATGGCCAGTAGTGTATTAAACATCTTTACTTTATATTCCTGAAGATTTCTGCTTCCATGTTCAACAGTAATGACGTACCTAAATTAATCTAACACTTGGTGGCTTCGCACAGCACACCACAGTAACTGCTTACTCCATCGTCTTTACCTCACAGACAAATGGTTCAAATGGCTCTGAGCACTATGCGACAACTTCTGAGATCATCAGTCGCCTAGAACCTAGAACTAATTAAACCTAACTAACCTAAGGACATGACACACATCCATTCCCGAGGCAGGGTTCGAACCTGCGATGGTAGCGGTTGCTCGGGTCCAGACTGTAGCGCCTAGAACCGCACGGCCACTCCGGCCGGCCCTCACAGACAGCAATCTACAACTGAGCACCCAGCGCTCTCTTACACCAACAAAGCAGTACAGTTAATGGCTCTCTGGTCGCGCAGTCAGCGATCCACATTGTCGATCTTATCAGAGACATTCATTGTTTATAGAACACTAGTTTCATTTCAGTTTCTTAATATTCTTATCTTAGTCTGGTGCCACATACAAGTGTGCCCCAGTACACTCCTCTCATCGGGAATGCTACATTTCCATGATACTACTTCTCTTCATAATCACATTAATCATGGCAAACAGAGCGAAAAAGAACTTACCAGCATTACATGAAACATTTCCTTACACGAAATTTTCAAAATGCCCTTTTGGCTATGTTTCATTAGAATGTACTGTAATTGTTGTTTCTTAGGTTCACCGTCAGTGTCTGTTGTTCCAATTGATAGGAGGTAATGTTGTCATGCGACTCACTTCACTACTGTACTAGCATCAAGATCTAGCATCCGCTGTTTGGTTTTCATCACCGACTTGGTTTCCGGTACAGTTTTATGAATATGCAGTCAAATGCGATAGTTGCGACAAGTATTGCTGATCTCATGGCTGTCTGGAGAGTGCTATGTGAGAATTTGCTGTATCCGTACCATATACAGCGTGTGCAAGCACTAACAGCAGCCGATTTTCCTGCACGGCCGCATTACTACGAATGGTTCATTCCTCAAAGTATCAGGCATCACTTTAGTTTAAATGCATTGTTTACTGGTGTGGCGTCGTTTCAAAATAGATGATTATATTTTTGAAGAGCTGTAGAAAGTGAACTCTAAACTGGAAATACAGCGTTTCCGGGACCCATGTCCATGTAACTTCTTCCTCCACGTGTGAGCAACGTTTGCTGGAAGTTTGGGTATAGCTTTTTGTTACACCCTTTATAAGTGTTTGGGTAGCTCAGTTCTTCGACTGAAGGAAGACAAAAATGTCATATGGCCATTAAAACATTATGATATGCCAGCCAAATCCCAGAAAACTGATGTCTGACACACCTATAATTTTCAGATACTGGATTGCGTATCGTGTGCGTATTGCGTGATCGTTGTGTTGAGTACGGCATTTCGGTGCTAAAAGGCCGGTATTACACTATCAAATTTCTTTCTCCAATATCTTTGTCCAATATCTTTGTCAAAGATATTTGATAGTGTAATAGGGACTTTGTCAAATGTCGTCCAATATTTGATCAAATCTAGGGCCTCGCTGTATATTTGATCAAAGAAACCGCTTGTCTTCTGTTCACTGCAATGTGACATGTTACCACATGAAGCGCTAGCATCGCTGCAGCGTTCTGTCGTCTGTAGTGTTTCTATAACCATTGCCTGTAAATACAATTGGTGTGTGCCGACAACTACAAAATTAATAGAGATGTCTGAAGCTGACGAGGCGCTTTACAACGTGAGGCACCCTGAATACAAAAATAGATTAAGAAGATTGGAGACCTAACCTGACCTTATCAAACCTAACCTAACATAACCCTCTCCTGTAGCAAGGAACCGGAGTGTTATAGTGAGCCTGTCTTCTGAAGATGTAGCAGTTCTTAAGTGAATATTGTGAATAGTGTGCTTTGTGATATGAGGATACACTTCATTGAGCACATACAGAAATGTATGCTCATCCATTCTTAAGTAATTGATGTACAACTTGACGTCTTCCACTGTAAGCTCACGTAACAAGTTTTGTTGAATGCTTTTATCGTGTCGTCGTAAAACCCACGGCTTCACCCAGATTAGATTAGTTTTTCGTTCCATAGATCCGTGCTGAGGAGATACTCGTGGGTGTGGAACATGTCGATTTTTTTAAGCTGAATAACAATACTAATAGTATGAATAAATACAATACATCATTTGTTTCTATTAAAAATTTCGCCAATGGAGTAGAAGGAGTTGGCCAGTAGTAAGTCTTTCAGGCTCCTTTTAAACTGATCTTTATTTCTTTATTTCTAACTAAATTTTTTATGTTTCCTGGCAAATTATTGAAGATGAGTGTTCCTGAGTAGTGGACCCCTTTTTGAACTAAAGTAAGTGCTTTTAAGTCCTTGTGCAGATCATTTTTGTTCCTGGTATTGTATGTATGAACTGAATTGTTTGTTGGAGAAAGGGATATATTATTTACGACAAATTTCATTAAGAAGTAAATATACTGAGAGGCAGTAGTTTGTATTCCCATTTCTTTGATGAGGTTTCTGCAGGAGGTCCGTGAATTTACTCCACAAATAATACGTATTACACGCTTTTGGACCTTGAAAACTTATGTTTGACTTCAAGATTTACCCCAAAATATTATCCCATATGACATTATGGAATGAAAGTATGCAAGCTTTTTCATTTTTATGTTGCCTATGTCTACTAACACTCGAATTGCAAATACAGATTTATTAAGGCCTTTCTGCAGTTCTGCGGTGTGCTCCTCCCAACTGAATTTATTATCAAGTTGTAATCCCAGGACTTTTAAGACTGCCGGCCGATGTGGCCGTGCGGTTAAAGGCGCTGCAGTCTGGAACCGCAAGACCGCTACGGTCGCAGGTTCGAGTCCTGCCTCGGGCATGGATGTTTGTGATGTCCTTAGGTTAGTTAGGTTTAACTAGTTCTAAGTTCTAGGGGACTAATGACCTCAGCAGTTGAGTCCCATAGTGCTCAGAGCCACTTTTAAGACTGTCAACCTCGTATGTATGGTTCCATTTTTTCCCCCACTTCATTTCCGCACGTGCACACAATGCAACTGGAGTACGTAGAACTACTGCGGCTAATAACAAGTTGTTGTCAGCCATCTTGTACTTTGACGAAAAATTTGATGACAGTGTAATACCCCTTCTAGCGCTACGTCAAAGATCTTTGTCAAATATATTGGACGGAATATTGGATCACATCTTTGATCAAATCTTTGACAAACTAATTTGATAGTGTAATACCGGCCTAAGGAGTCTTCTCGCCCGTCGTCATCATTTTCACACGAAAAAAGAGGAGAGAGAATCGTGTGAGCAAGTCAGTGGTTGAGCGGGCTGTGTCAGCGGCGCTTATGGGAACCCACAAGGTCATAAGCCTACTACGTCAGATGGCAGCTGCGTCAGCTGCAGGCAGCTTGCCCCTTGTGGATGGGGCGGTCAGTGTCCATGGACTCTGTCCCAACTTCAGCTACAGGTCAACAGTGAATGAGCCGCCTTCTTGTCGCGACATCAGTCTTCTTACTGCGTTTGAGCGGCCTGCCACAGTTTACTTTCCTGCGCCAAGCTCTTCAACTGACAAGGAAACGTCAGCAGTTTGGCCTCTCATTTTAAGGAAAAAAATGCGCACTAGCAACATATCAGCCCCAGCAATCGATCCCGCGCAAAAATTTGGCCGTATTTCTTATAGTACGCATTTCTGACCTTCCGAAAGTACAGTTTTTAAATATTACGCAAGCCAGATGTCACTTGCTTCGCCCTACTGCAGCTGCCTGGGGCCCGAGTGCGAAGTACAGTTGAGTGGAATGAGAAAGAGGTTGGTGTTCGTAACATCTGTGATCCAACAAGCGATAGTGCTTTGTTTATTGTGCCAAAGCGCGCGGTTTCTAACAAACAGCTCGTGACCGTTATCTCTTTGTTTAAACACTGTTATGTTGACTCACAAATGCAGTGCACATTAATAAAATAAATGAGTGTGTCATTACAGAAGTAGCGTAGTGCTGTTTAATTATTGACATTGCTGTGGCGCGTTGTTTTCTTTGGACTAGAAAGCTGATTCTCACGGTTCGTTTGCAGGAGTTCAGCTATTCTTCAACGTGAGTGGCGTTAGTTGTAAATCGATTTTCAGTAAGTCCATTTCATAGTAATTCTTCAGTTGCTTAGGTTTATTTACGCTGATTTAGAGGTATATGTACATCCGGTTTTTAACAGGTGAAAGTATCTTAATATGTACACACATCAGTGTACTGCTGCCCAGGGGAAAATAAGCATCAGAGGCTCGCTCGTGCCAGATGTTCTTCGAGGCATTAACCAATCTAAAAACATACGACTGGTAATGCTTGTAATTATTAGTCTGCAAATGACGTAAACATTTAAGTACTGTTGTTGAATAAGCCGCCATCTGTCACCAACAGAAATATCTGCACTTATACCCACATATGCGGTGCATCAAAATTAATGATGCAAATGCATGGAGTTCAAAGTGCACTATTCTAGAAGCAAAAGAGACTCAGTAAATATGGCTTCTAAGGCTAAGAGCGCTTAAGAGCTAAGAGCACTTCCTCATCTTCGATGTTGTGAAACAAATCCCTTTTACCGCAAGCTCTTTGCTTTCCATATTTTTGGTACAGGTAGTATGCACCAAAACAAGAAAAAAATGACTAACAAACATGCACTCTAGAGTGCATTTCTTAAGTGCTACAAGCATTAAACATGGGCTCTAGTATAATTTCGTATGTGCTACAAGCATCTGTTCAGTCGAAGAGATGTGTTTCACAGTATCGCAGATGAAGTGTTCGTAGCACTTAATGTTTTCGCTTTAGGGCGATGATCTTTTTACTTCTAGTATCATGTAACACGGATTCAGAAAATATCGTTCATGTGCAAAGCAACTACCTCTTTATTTCCATTAAGTAATGAGTGCTGTCGACAAGGGATCTCAGATCGGTTCCATATTCCTAGATTTCCAGAAGGATTTTGATACCGTTCCTCACAAGCGACTATTAATTAAACTGCGTGCATATGGAGTATCGTCTCAGTTGTGTGACTGTATTCGTGATTTCCTCTCAGAGAGGTCACAGCTGGTAAATCATCGAGTAGAACAGAAGTGATATCTGGCGTTCCACAAGGTAGTGTCATAGGCACTCTGCTGTTCCTGATTTAATATAAATGAGCTAGGTGATAACCTGAACAGCCCCCTTAGATTGTTTGCAGATGACACTGTAATTTACCGCCTAGTAAAATCATTAGACGATCAATTCCAATTACAAAATGATCTAGAGAGAGATCTTATGTATGGTGCGAAAAGTGGCATTTGACACTAAACAGAGAAAATTGCGAGGTCATCCACATGGGTACTAAAACAAATACGATAAATTTTGGGTATACGATAAATCGCACAAATCTAAGGGCTGTCAATTCGACTAAATACCTAGGAATTAGAATTACGAGCAACTTAAATTGGAAAGACCACATAGATAATATTGTGGGGAAGGCGAAACAAAGACTGTGCTTTGTTGGCAGAACACTTAGAAGATGCGACAAACCCACTAAAGAGAGAGCCTACATTACACTTATACGTCCTCTGCTGGAATATTGCTTCGCGGTGTGGGATCCTTACAGATATGACATCGAAAAAGTGCAAAGAAGGGCAACTCGTATCGTGTTATCGCGCAATAGGGGTGAGAGTGTCACTGATATGATACGCGAGTTGGGGTGGCAGTCACTGAAACAAAGGCGGTCAGTCACCAATCTTTTCTTCCGAATGCAAAAATATTTTGTTGACAGCCACCTTCGTAGGGAGAAATGATCATCATAATAATCATCGGAAACATTTAAGTGTTCCTTTCTTCCACGCGCCATTCGAGAGTGGAATGGTAGAGAAGTAGTATGGCTCAAATGGCTCTGAGCACTATGCGACTCAAGTGCTGAGGTCATCAGTCGCCTAGAACTTAAAACTAATTAAACCTAACTAACCTAAGGACATCACACACATCCATGCTCGAGGCAGGATTCGAACCTGCGACCGTAGCGGTCACGCGGTTCCAGACTGAAGCGCCTTTAACCGCACGGCCACACCGGCCGACAGAAGTAGTATGAAAATGGTTCGATGAACCCTCTGCCAGGCACTTAAGTGTGAACTATGTACATGTAGATGTATTTCCAACTGTAGAGGTTTACGCCATTACTGATGATACACCCTGTACATATTACGTACGTGTACAACAGCGTGTTGTTGAACAAGGTTTCAAAGCACTTTCGGTAGGATTTATCCCCTACCCCCTCCCCTCTCTCCCCTTCATCATCCCCCGATTAGGGGGGCCCTTGTCACTCCTTGTCACTCCTTGCCACGGACTTTGGCATTAGGCAACTGCAGTAGCAAGTGACAGAACAACCAGTGCACGCAAAAGTTGGCAAGCTGGGCTTTCAGAATGTGATAACTTCCTACTCTCAGAAAAAAGGCACGGTATTGTTGGGTCTGATACTCGCTAAACACTACAGCTCTGTTGATACACGCTTATTTTGTCACAATCGGTTTCGTTCAAAAGAACATCATCACGTTTGATAGCCAACAGCGCTCATAACAAATTCCCAAAGAGACTTCTTAAGTCATGATACTGGCGTAAGTCTGTATGGGATTTGTTATGAAGACTGTTGGCATTGAAACCTAATGATATTGTTTCGAACGAAACGGGGCGTGACATAATAGACGTATTGCTGTGGTTGGTTGGTTTCGGGGGGGAGGGGGGGGGGGAACCAAACAGCGAGGTCATCGGTCCCATCGGATTAGGGAAGAATGGAGAATGAAGTCGGCTGTGCACTTTCAAAGGAAACAACACCCGGGCATTTCCTGAAATAATTAATGGAAATCACGGGAAACCTAATTCAGGATGGCCGGGCTCGAGTTTGAAGCTTCGTCCTCCCGAATGCGAGTTCAGTGTGCTAACCACTGCGCCACCTCGCTCGGCAGAATTGCTGTGGTGCTTCCTTATTGATATTAAGTAGCACTTAAGCCAAACCTGCCTAGATAGTCGCTTCTGGGACACGGCTCAGGTTAGCCAGCCCCGGATCGAGTCCATCTTCAGTTATCGCTGAGGACTGGTGAGCTGGACAGTCTAGTTGTTTTTTTAGGCGGGTTTCCACATCCTGATGGGTAAATACTGGGTCTGTGCCCACGTTCCACCTCAGATACATACAGCGCAAATACTTAGAAAACATTCTCGTACTTGAAGATATTTCTGCGAAACGCTGATAGATGGGGTATACAGTTCCCCTCCCGGAGGAGGATGCGAGGGGGGAGTGGTTGCGAGGAAGGGCATCTGGTCACCAAATGCCATGATCTTTTCCGAATCCGATATAACGAGGCGACATGGTAGAGAGACAGAAAAAGGCAAACAGCAAAAGAAGAAAAAAAGCACTTACCACCATCTTCCTCTACATTTGCGCGACGCAGGCTGTGGGAACCGGAGAAAATACGTCAGTAAAGGAAGTTCAATCAAGAGTCAGCTTGCTTTAAGAATACGCATGTTAAGTGTATCTCGCTTAACTGTACTTCGTGGGAAACTTGTTTTGGATAGCAATTGTGCATAGTGACATAAAGACCAGACAGTTGCTGTTGCTTCTCTATTTTTTCTTGCTGTTCAGGAAATAAAACATATTTACTAGAACAGAAAGTAACATACACACTTCTTACTGTAACTGGTTTTAGCCAAACAGTCACTGCCGTTTATTTATTGCATAAATCGTTAATTCTATATACACTACTGGCCATTAAAATTGCTACACCACGAAGATGACGTGCTACAGACTCGAAATTTAACCGACAGGAAGAAGGTGCTGTGACATGCAAATGATTAGCTTTTCAGAGCATTCACACAAGGTTGGCGCCGGTGGCGACACCTACAAAGTGCTGACATGAGGAAAGTTTCCAACCGATTTCTCATACACAAACAGCAGTTGATCGGCGTTGCCTGGTGAAACGTTGTTGTCATGGAGGAGGAGAAATGCGAATCATCACTTTTTCGACTTTGATAAAGGTCGTATTGTAGCCTATCGCGATTGCGGTTTATCGTAACGCGACATTGCTGCTCGCATTGGTCGACATCCAATGACTGTTAGGAGAATATGGAATCGGTGAACTCAGGAGGGTAATACGGAACGCCGTGCTGGAGCCCAACGGCCTCATTTCACTAACAGTCGAGATGACAGGCATCTTATCCGCATGGCTGTAACGGATCGTGCAGCCACGTCTCGATCCCTGAGTCAACAGATGGGGACATATGCAAGACAACAACCATGTGCACGAACAGTTCGACGACGTTTGCAGCAGCATGGCTCCGGTTACCCTTGACGCTGAATCACAGACAGTAGCGCCTGAGATGGTCTACTCAACGACCAACCTGGGTGCACGAATGGCAGAAGGTCATTTTGCGGATGAATCCAGGTTCTGTTTACATCCGTGTTTGGCGACAACGCGTTGAACGCACATTGGAAACGTGTAATCGTCATCGCCATACTGGCGTATCACCCGGCGTGATGGTATGCGGTGCCGTTGGTTACATGTCTCGATCACCTCTTGTTCGCATTGACGGCTACATTTCTGCAGGCTAATGCACGACCGCATGTTGCAGGTCCTGTACGGGCCTTTCTGGGTACAGAAAATGTTCGACTGCTGCCCTGGCCAGCACATTCTCCAGATCTCTCACCAATTGGAAACGTCTGGTCAATGGTGGCCGAGCAACTGGCTCGTCACAATACACCTTGATGAACTGTGGTATCGTGTTGAAGCTGCATGGGCAGCTCTACTTGTACACGCCATCCAAGCTCTGTTTGACTCAATGCCCAGGCGTATCAAGGCCGTTATTACGGCCAGAGGTGGTTGTTCTGGGTGCTGATTTATCAGGATCTATGCACCCAAATTGCGTGAAAATGTAATCACATGTCAGTTCTAGTATTTGTCCAATGAATACCCGTTTATCATCTGCATTTCTTCTTTGTGTAGCAATTTTAATGGCCAATAGTGTAATATCTCTCCCTTGTTCACGGGGTAGTAGCTGCCTATCTGTCATGTAGTAGGATCTAACGATATACACTCCTGGAAATTGAAATAAGAACACCGTGAATTCATTGTCCCAGGAAGGGGAAACTTTATTCACACATTCCTGGGGTCAGATACATCACATGATCACACTGACAGAACCACAGGCACATAGACACAGGCAACAGAGCATGCACAATGTCGGCACTAGTACAGTGTATATCCACCTTTCGCAGCAATGCAGGCTGCTATTCTCCCATGGAGACGATCGTAGAGATGCTGGATGTAGTCCTGTGGAACGGCTTGCCATGCCATTTCCACCTGGCGCCTCAGTTGGACCAGCGTTCGTGCTGGACGTGCAGACCGCGTCAGACGACGCTTCATCCAGTCCCAAACATGCTCAATGGGGGACAGATCCGGAGATCTTGCTGGCCAGGGTAGTTGACTTACACCTTCTAGAGCACGTTGGGTGGCACGGGATACATGCGGACGTGCATTGTCCTGTTGGAACAGCAAGTTCCCTTGCCGGTCTAGGAAAGGTAGAACGATGGGTTCGATGACGGTTTGGATGTACCGTGCACTATTCAGTGTCCCTTCGACGATCACCAGTGGTGTACGGCCAGTGTAGGAGATCGCTCCCCACACCATGATGCCGGGTGTTGGCCCTGTGTGCCTCGGTCGTATGCAGTCCTGATTGTGGCGCTCACCTGCACGGCGCCAAACACGCATACGACCATCATTGGCACCAAAGCAGAAGCGACTCTCATCGCTGAAGACGACACGTCTCCATTCGTCCCTCCATTCACGCCTGTCGCGACACCACTGGAGGCGGGCTGCACGATGTTGGGGCGTGAGCGGAAGACGGCCTAACGGTGTGCGGGACCGTAGCCCAGCTTCGTGGAGACGGTTGCGAATGGTCCTCGCCGATACCTCAGGAGCAACAGTGTCCCTAATTTGCTGGGAAGTGGCGGTGCGGTCCCCTAGGGCACTGCGTAGGATCCTACGGTCTTGGCGTGCATCCGTGCGTCGCTGCGGTCCGGTCCCAGGTCGACGGGCACGTGCACCTTCCGCCGACCACTGGCGACAACATCGATGTACTGTGGAGACCTCACGCCCCACGTGTTGAGCAATTCGGCGGTACGTCCACCCGGCCTCCCGCATGCCCACTATACGCCCTCGCTCAAAGTCCGTCAACTGCACATACGGTTCACGTCCACGCTGTCGCGGCATGCTACCAGTGTTAAAGACTGCGATGGAGCTCCGTATGCCACGGCAAACTGGCTGACACTGGCGGCCAACACCGCGGTTCCTGGTGTGTCCGCTGTGCCGTGCGTGTGATCATTGCTTGTACAGCCCTCTCGCAGTGTCCGGAGCAAGTATGGTGGGTCTGACACACCGGTGTCAATGTGTTCTTTTTTCCATTTCCAGGAGTGTATTTGTCAATTAGTGAACTTCCGGGTAACAGTACACATCACTGCAGCGTTTATTCAGAAATGCCTAATGCCGGATATCAACAGTTGAGAAGGCAGAAAAAGCAACTGAAGTGACGGGAATATATCCATTTAATCGTAATGTTTATTTACCGGAGAATTTTGCTCCTTGCGTAACAGCTAGAGAAAAAATGCGCTGTAAATCATGGAATATAATAACACGACTGGAGACAACACTCCAGCGAAGAAAACCCAGTCAGAAGTACGTGAGTTAAGTGCCGCAAAAGTGCAAACACCGTCATTTCTGACACGCCATCTGCAAAATTTTTGTCTTTTGGCAGAAGGAAATAAGGACTCAGAAATCGGCTATCTCGCCACTGATGAACAATGCTGTCACACTGAAACAAAACGGTATGGAAGAAAACCGAAAGGAAGAGAGAAAAACAATACAAACTACCGCTGAAGAGCCGGCCGGAGTGGGCGAGCGGTTCTAGGCGCTACAATCTGGAACCGCGCGACCGCTACGGTCGGCGGTTCGAATCCTGCCTCGGGCATGGACGTGTGTGATGTCCGTAGGTTAGGTTTATGTAGTTCTAAGTCTAGTGGACTGAAGACCTCAGCAGTGAAGTCCCATAGTGCTCAGAGCCATTTGAACCATTTTTTGATTTACTGCTGAAGAAAGTGACGCGCGAAATCATGTCGAATTGGACGCGTGCTTTTATCCACTTATGTGGGTAAGAGCACGTAGTTAACGCTTTTGTATTCTCTCTCTTGTTGTGTCTGTGTTAATAGTAAAAGTTCAGTTACTGTTAGATTTACTACTATATAGGAGTTTAAATAACAGATTGGTTTGTGAATAATCAGATTACAATAACATATTAAGGAGACATCTGCAGTTTTTCTTAGCTGCATACGCTTAACCGAAAATTGCATATTGAAGGTGATACATGGGCAAGTACAAAAAAATGTTCAAATGTGTGTGAAAACTTATAGGACTCAACTGCTATGGTCATCAGTCCCTAAGCCTACACACTACTTAACCTAAATTATCCTAAGGACAAACACACACACACCCATGCCCGAGGGAGGACTCGAACCTCCGCCGCGACCACCCGCACAGTCCACGACTGCAGCGCCTAAGACCGCTCGGCTAATCCCCCGCGGCGGGCAAGTACAGAAGTCGCAACAACACCGTTGTTAAAATGTCTTTCATTACAGCCCACCGTCGCATCTTTCCATAGCAATAACTGGTGTTCTACTGCTGCACAAAATCTTCGGATCAATAATGGTTGAAGAGCCACCAATCAGTTTCAGGTGCCGTTCACAGCTTCCAAAGGTCACTAAGGTTAGTTACTTGTGGGAGGTCGTGGCACGTTGATTGGTTCACGAGGCCAGCTTTTCATCTCTTCATCGGCATGAATAATATCCTGTATGAATATAAGTATTGTCAGAGAGGCTGGTTAAAGTGATGTTAGCTTCTGGAGCGTGTCACGTAGAGCTCAGTTCGATGGTCCATTCACGTTCTACGTGACAATGCACTCAGTACCGCGTCACGTGTCCATCACTACGTTTACGCGACTTACGAGGTACTTCGTGTTGACACGAACAGGATAGGCAGCAAGGTTTCACGGAAGAAACACGTGCATACTTAGCGACACTGGTTAATTCAATTTATTTATTATCTCTTACACCAATATTAAAAAGATACCGCTTCCACGTTTTCACTACACGCATTCTGTAGTCATTCAGCTGGCGATGTTTTTCTAGTCTTTCTTCTACAGAGACTTCTATGACGCTGTCCTGCGTCTACACTACTGGCCGTACTAAGGACACGAAATTTAACCCACAGGAAGAAGATGCGGTGATGTGGATATGATTAGCTTTTCAGAG
This sequence comes from Schistocerca piceifrons, assembly GCF_021461385.2. Classification (NCBI taxonomy): domain Eukaryota; kingdom Metazoa; phylum Arthropoda; class Insecta; order Orthoptera; family Acrididae; genus Schistocerca; species Schistocerca piceifrons. The sequence continues at coordinate 199,537,287 of NC_060138.1, read as the reverse complement.
CATTCACACAAGGTTGGCGCCGGTGGCGTCACCTACAACTTACTGACATAAAGAAAGTATCCAACCGATTCCTCATACACAAACAGCAGTTGACCGGCGTTGCCTGGTGAAACGTCCTTGTGATGCCTCGTCTAAGGAGGAGAAATGCGTACCATCACGTTTCCGACTTTGATAAAGGACCGATTGTAGCCTACCGCGACTGCAGTTCATCTTATCACGACATTGATGCTCGCGTTGGTCGAGATCCAATGACTGTTAGCAGAATATGGAATCGGTGGGTTCAAGAGGATAATACGGAACGCTGTGCTGGATCCCAATGGCTTCGTATCACTAGCAGTCGAAATGACATGCATTTTATCCACATGGCTGTAACGGATCGTGCAACCACGTCTCGATCCCTGAGTCCCAGGTGGGGACGTTTGCAAGACAACAACCATCTGCACGAACAGTTCGACGACTTTTGCAGCAGCTTGGACTATCAGCTCGGAGACCATGGCTGCGGTTACCCTTGACGCTGCATTACAGACAGGAGCGCCTGCGATGGTGTACTCAACGACGAACCTGGGTGCACGAATGGCAAAACGTTATTTTTTTCGGATGAATCCAGGTTCTGTTTACAGCATCATGATGGTCGCATCCGTGTTTGGCGACATCGCGGTGAACGCACATTGGAAGCGTGTATTCGTCATCGCCATACTGGCGTATCACCAGGCGTGATGGTTGTAAGTAGGCTGTTTAGGTTTTTTTATTGGTAACGCCACCTCTGTATGAAAGTCACTGGCTGTGCTGTGTGCAATCTGTGGCTAGTTTGCATTGTTGTCTGCCATTGTAGTGTTGGGCAGCGGCAGCTGGATGTGAACAGCGTGTAGCGTTGCGCAGTTGGAGGTGAGCCGCCAGCAGTGGTGGATGTGGGGAGAGAGATGGCGGAGTTTTGAAATTTGTAAGACTGGATGTCATGAACTGCTGCATATATTATGACTATTAAGGTAAATACATTGTTTGTTCTCTATTAAAATCTTTCATTTGCCAACTATGCCTATCAGTAGTTAGTGCCTTCCGTAGTTTGAATCTTTTATTTAGCTGGCAGTAGTGGCGCTTGCTGTATTGCAGTAGTTCGAGTAACCAAAATTTTTGTGAGGTAATCGATTTGTGAAATGCATAGGTTAATGTTAGTAAGGGCCATTCTTTTGTAGGGATTTCTGAAAGTCAGATTGTGTTGCGCCAAAAATATTGTGTGTCAGTTTAAGCACAGTCATGTATAATTTTTCTAAGGGGACGTTTCATATTGCGACCCTGCCAGGATACCTCACTGGAATCTTCTGATTTTTTCTTGTAGTTTGTGTAATTAGTGTAGCTATTGTTTATTGCTGGTGCGTAATTGTAGAGAGAATCTCCTTTGTAGATGCAGTCTTTCACTGTTGTACAGTAAAACAGTTGTGGCATGCATGCAGATTTGCCCCAAGTATTTCGCAGCTGCGCTTGCAATTAACTACATATTATTTTCAGTGCTACGTTAATGTGTTCTCTTATTTTTGCTCTTCAAATTGTGCTTTTCTGTGTTATCGAGTGAAATATTGTGACAATAATGACGTGTGAAAAACGTAACACAAGGCTCCAAAGTAAACTGAGAAATGACAGCGAAGACGAAAGCAGTGTGTTAGCGCCACTGTGTAATGAATTAACTAATGTTCAAAGTAGTAATTTGGTAATTGTGCATAGGGAAATGGAGCGGGCGGCAAACAATGGCATAGGCAGTGAAACAATTAGTGAATAGGGAAGCATTATCGATCGATCGCTCGGCAACAGCTCGCCTCAGGAATCCGAAATGACAGGACACAATTTTGCAAATACTGTAGATTCGGGTTTTGGGTCCTCACCGTTTTCGCAAATAAGTCAAGACACATTTCCTGCTTGTCAAAATGTAAATGTTACCGGTGCAACTTCACTGCCGAAAAGCACTGAGGAACATGTTTCAGACACCAGTGCATTGTTATTACAGTTAATGCAACAAATGGGACAAAGGCTACAAAAGTTAGACACAACACTTGAACAAAATCAGAAACAAATGGGACAAAATCTTCAAAATTCAGACACAATGGAACAAAATCAGATACAAACACAGCAAAAGCTTCAAAAGTTAGACACAATGGAACAAAATCTTCAAAAGTTAGACACAGTGGAACAAAATCTTAAAAAGTTAGACACAATGGAACAAAATCTTCAAAAGTTAGACACCACACTTGAACAAACACGTGAAGATTTAACTACTGAGCTACATAACATTGAATCGAAATGTCAAAAAGTCTGTAATGATGTAAAAACACAAATTTGTGAGCATTTTCAACCTATTTCTTTGCGTCATGAAAATGCATTACAGAATCACGAAGCAGCCATAAAAGAACTGCAAACTGTTGTTCATGAAAATCACGAGACCCTGCAAGCTAAAATTGACTCAGTTGCATCTACCGATTCGGTTACGCAACTTGCAAAAACTCAGGAAAACTTGAAGGACACAGTAGATACTCTGAAAATTGGTTCAGAAAGACACATGGAGGAAATTAGTTCATTATCAGAGAAAGTAGTTGAACTTTCGGATCAGCTAAATAATTTATCTACGAAGGTAGATGATAATCTGAATGACACAAAACCGGTAGTCTTTAATGACACAGAAGAGAGCGAACAAATTAGGAAACTGAAACAAAATCTGAATCAAATTAATGCGCAACACCAAAGAGAAATCCGGGAAGTACAAGATCAGCTGACACAGGTAATACAAGAATTACGTATTTCAGAGGACACTCGCTCTCTAACACGGGAAGAGGGACTTAGAAATACGGAAAAGCCGCAAAATAATAACACAGGGCATTTCGGAAGTTATGAAAGAAATTGGCAATGTGCACCGAATTTTGAGATGGAACGGCCGACACGACCTAACAATGACCGATATGCGACTCGCCGACATGATGATTTTGACTATAAGTTGTTCATTACTACACGTAAATTCAAAACATTAAAGAATTCTGGCAACGACATTCATCCACAAGCATGGCTCCATCAATTCTCTCATTGTTTTCCGCCCAACTGGTCGTTAGAACACAGATTAGAATTTATGTGTGGCTACTTAGAGAATGAACCAGCTGTGCGAATGCGATCGGTCATTCACGATTGCCACAGTGAAGGAGAATTTTATCATGCGTTCCTCTCAGCATATTGGTCTCAAGCTACACAAGACCGAGTAAAACATAGCATCATGATGATGAAACACTTTGAACAATCTGAATTTTCCAGTCTTGTCAAATATTTTGAAGACATTTTGCATAAGAATCAATATCTTTCAAACCCATACAGCACTTCAGAACTCATCCGCATTTGCTTAATCGAATTACCTGAACATTTACGACATATTATTTTGGCAGGACGTTGCAAAGACAACATTGAAGCTTTTCAGGGACTCTTACAAGAATTAGAAATTGACACAGACAGTCGCGGGATGTGAAAACAGGAAAACAATCAGTACAGGTCACATCCGTCACAATTCCGTGACGACAGAAACAATACCTGGACACGACAACGCTATTCTCACAACACAAATCGTGACCAAAACAGACACCACCCATACGACAACCGTTGGCAGAATAGTAATAATTACAGAGAAAGATCGCATTTCCGCGGTAATGACTATCACAGAGACAATCAGAGAAACAGACAATATGGTAACCAGAACTATTATTATCAAAGGAGACAGAATAATTTCAGACGCAACAGTTCAGCGCGCAGTTACGATTCAGCGAGAAATTCTCCACCACGTGACCGACAAGAAAGAAACTCTGGAATCTACCGACATAACGACAGACGATATGATCGTAACGACAGACCTGAATTGCATCAGAACTGGCGGGATTCAAACAGAGCAGGGCCCTCTGGGCAAGGTGAATTTTTAGAAGTTAGGTCTTCTAATCCCAATAACGTCGCGCGCCAACAGAGAGACAGACAATGACTCGCACAGCAGGCAGCCGCATGCGCCAGCTGGCTCAGGAAAAAATAACATAGACGCTAACCTCGAGAAAAATTCCAGTATTCTTTACCGACGTATACCGCATGATAATTGCATTGTTCAAACTCTGAGTACTATGAAGAGTAATGGATTGCACCACACTTCACATGTAAAACCGTTTATTGAAAGATAATCTGCTTTTTAACTTTGTCTTTGCCATAAAATTTTTCACTTCACATTTCTAGTATGCTTTGTTAGACTTAAGAAACTGCAACAATGTTCTGAAGTTAACTATCCATTCAATAACCTAGGGAACTTAGACAAGTAATTACCACTGCATTGAGATAGTGAACAGAGGACACAGTGTTACTGTGTGTGTACATTCTTGCTTGTTAGTTGCACGATTACATAACGACTATAAGGCTTACATACTTAGAACATATACTGGTAATGACATTTTAATGCAACATTTTGGTTTACTTGAAAAGACATTCCTTATTTGAAGTAGTTTGTGTGAGATTAAAGAAGACTTAGTATTTGGTTTATGTGACAGCTACACGATTTTATCACGAGGCTACTAATGAGTGACAATTTACAATGTTGCTTTTGCAGTGTTTCTGTTTTATATCTGCACAGTTTTCTGTTTTATTCTGGAAAGTAAAACATGTTTTAGTAGTAACTTTTGTGGTATAGCTACAATGAGACAGCCTTTTTCGTAGCACAACAACACTTTGCAGTATAGTACTTTCTTGATCACAGTAATGTACGTAATAACTACGATATCTATACACAAACCATTTCACTTTCGTTTATGATGGGGTAAGTACATTGACTTCTGCAGAACTTAGCTTTCGGAGGACGATAATTACGACACTTCCACAGAATTATCTTACAGCAAGACGCACATTTAGCACTACAGGACACGCATTTGAGTGATTAATTTTGTACTTAAAACATTTATTTTTAAAGATATTTGAAGTACAATGATACGAAGTTTTCCGTGATACATTTCATTCCTTTGCTGTAATCTGTAGCACCTGAGGGTATAATTACATTGATCCTCAGGGGGTACACGCTTACTTTGTGTACCATGTGTTTGGCAAGCACAAGGAGCCTTAGCTAATATGGTATTTGCTTATACAACTTTACACATCGGTACCATATTTCTCCAACACAGAATTACACAGCTATCTGATTATTTAACAGAGAAACAAAAATTTTTTTTTATGTCAGTGACACATGTTTACGCAATTACACAGTTGGATAATTTCACACTTATGAAATTGTATTTTGTCTGTACTTTGTGAACTGTTCATATTTTTTTGGAACCATTGTGATACTATGAGAGCTTTGAATGATGTATTTGGTATGAGATAATGATTTTTAAAGTACGTTTGAGGCAGATGACACTTTAGACATGAGCAAAGAATTTTTTTTAGGCTTTGAAATTATTGGAGGAAGTTACGACGATTTTGAGAGTTGACTGAGGTGTTATGATGTTATTATTATGATATGTGTATTATGCTGTTGCAGTATGTTTATGATCAGTAAGCTGATGCTATATGAGTTATTTGATTATGCTACATATCTGTTATGATGAAATATTGAAGAAGTGTCGACGAATAAGGTAAGGAATAATGGGTAGTGGTTAGGGACTCTGGTTTGTGAAAAAGGTTGTTGGAAACCAAGAATCGTACTTTAAGAGTTATGAAATGTGTGTATATGCATGAATGTATCACAATGCGGGCGAAAATTTTTTGGACGCTGTTATATTTATAGAAATTTGTTTCTACAGATTTGTAACCCAAATTCTTGACCTGTGAAATATTTTTATATGAGACTGTCACTGTGGCGGAAACTGCCGTCATAAATATTTCAGCGAGAAAGGTAAGTGACCTAGGCGTAATGCGTTTTGGGCGCCCAGCTGAGAGGTAGACGTCTGACAAAAGAAAGCCATTAGGTGCAAAAAAAAAAAAAAGAGGCCATTAGCCTCGCTATTGACATTCCTTTGTAGAAAGCATCGCAAATACGACACGCTCATAACTTGGAAACATTCTTACATCTGCACACCTGATTAGGACAAGTGTCTATCTACGAGAATTGAGAGAATTTCTACTAACTTATGAAATGCCTCATGACTACCGAATGATTATTTTATGCTTTACTTTGTACATAGTTGCTTATTTCATTTGATATCTAGTTTCTAGCTGCACTGCAGCATTGGTTAAAATAAAATTTTATAGATGTACTAATATAAATATTTTCTGTCTACAGATCGAGTAAATAATAATTCTTTTCAAAAAAATGAGGGAGCACAAAAAGACACTTACCTTCACAGGAACTGCATTCATAATTTTCTTTTCAACTACTTGGTAATATCTTTTGTAGAATTAGTTTTGTGGTGCACCACTTTAATGACATAGATATTAAGATGTGAACAGACATTTCCCTTATCTGTGTTGTTGTCTTTAGTGTACTATTTTTTCTGCTTGAGCTTTGTCATGTTTAGGTTTATAGCATTTGCTGCTGCTGCTTGCCAGGCATAGTGTTACTGAATTTGACTTTGTATTACTGGGTTAAGCCAGTTTTACTACTGATTTATTTTTATTGTTTGCTGCACATTGCCTTATATTAGCTGTAATATTGCAATTGCTCTGCTAATTTATGCTGCTTGTTTTGGCATTTGTATTTTTTTTATCATTGCTGTTTGTGTTAATTGTTTTGTGCTGCTGCATTGCCTCATCCCTTAGTTTAGCATCTGAGCTCAGTAGATTTAAGTTAGCTTAAGAGGGAGTAGACTATATAAGAAACTAACTATGATGACTTGGAAGAAATGCATTGAGAAGCTATAAGAAAATGGTGTGGCCAAAAAAAAGAATTTTGAAAGAGGATATGAACAAAAAAAATAGGGTTTAGGGACAACAGGTTTAGGTAGGATTTTCTTGGAAATAAATGATGTAAGATAATGGAAAATAAATAATAAGGTAAGAAATATGTGAACATATAAATACAGAAAGCATGCTTGGATAGGATGTTTTGGTGAAAACAAATGTTGGAATAAGACCAAAGATATGGAATGAAGTTTTGGGTTGGACTGCAGTACCAAATGTTACACTGAAAACGAACCCTGTCCTTTCCATTGTGTTATCCCCCTATGTGTTTGTGTACTCTTGTATATTTCTGTTTTTCCTGTCTTTATATGTTTAGCTAATAAGAGTTATGTTGTAAAATTTTTCTAATAATATGTTATTTACTTTCTAAAGATGTTTAGACATTATTTATTCTGTTTTGTTTTAATGCTCACGTGTGAAGATGATGTTTCGAAAGTTATTCAGACCTTTTATGTATGTACTCATGTCATAATTCCTGTAACACTGACGTATATGTCTATTTCTATTCTTTTGTAACGCCTGTTTTACTACAAATGTTATCTTTGTTGTTATGTTCTTTAATGATGTATTTTGTACCTTCGTAATTGTATTTTCATGTTGTAAATTTATAATTGTATAGACACCAGTTCTTCAAATTAAGTTACATTTCACTGCACGCGTTTCTGTTGGTCATAGTATATGGACAATATGTGAGAAGTAGGGACTGATAGTGTTTGCACGTGTGTTAATAATTCAGCAAGGGACTGGATAACAGCATTGCTGGTTCTAAGGACAATTCCAAAAACTTTGTGAATGCACAAGTGGTGGTTATGGACTTGCTATATTATCCGCAAGACTCTTCAATGGTTATTGTGCACCTGCACAGTCACAACGGATGGCTGCTAGCCATCTCTACAAGGACTGAAGTGGGTCTGCACCTTTGATGACCCACCAGTACCATTACTTCTGCAAGGACTACAGTGGGTCTACACCTTTGCTGACTCACCAATACCATTATTTCTACAAGGACTACAGTGGGTCTACACCTTTGCTGACTCACCAATACCATTATTTCTACAAGGACTACAGTGGGTCTGCACCTCTGGTGGCCCACCAATACCATAATCTCTACCAGCACTACTGTGGGTCTGCTCTGTGATGACCTACCTACCAATACTCTTCAAAATTTCGACTGACTCTGCTGTGGGTTTGCTCTGTTGTGGCTCATTACCTGTCTGCATGTCAAGAGCCAGCACTGTCTTTCCGTTGGAAGGACAACACTCCTTCTTCAAGACTGCATGGAAATCCACTACTTCCGTGTGCATTTTCTTTTACTGCTCAGACTTCGAGAAACACACTGCAATGTTACTGTGATGAATGATCAGGACTGTCTTTATGGATTGTGAGAAAATTTTAGCTTTTGACCAACATTGTATCAATAAGTGTGTGTATTTGATATATTTGTTATTGTAATTATGAAAAATTTTATCAAATCATTATTGTCCACTGCCCAAAACAATTTGTAACATTTTTTGTGGGGACCATGGGGGCTACGTAAGTAGGCTGTTTAGGTTTTTTTATTGGTAACGCCACCTCTGTATGAAAATCACTGGCTGTGCTGTGTGCAGTCTGTGGCTAGTTTGCATTGTTGTCTGCCATTGTAGTGTTGGGCAGCGGCAGCTGGATGTGAACAGCGCGTAGCGTTGCGCAGTTGGAGGTGAGCCGCCAGCAGTGATGGATGTGGGGAGAGAGATGGCGGAGTTTTGAAATTTGTAAGACTGTCATGAACTGCTATATACACTCCTGGAAATTGAAATAAGAACACCGTGAATTCATTGGCCCAGGAATGGGGAAACTTTATTGACACATTCCTGGGGTCAGATACATCACATGATCACACTGACAGAACCACAGGCACATAGACACAGGCAACAGAGCATGCACAATGTCGGCACTAGTACAGTGTATATCCACCTTTCGCAGCAATGCAGGCTGCTATTCTCCCATGGAGACGATTGTAGAGATGCTGGATGTAGTCCTGTGGAACGGCTTGCCATGCCATTTCCACCTGGCGCCTCAGTTGGACCAGCGTTCGTGCTGGACGTGCAGACCGCGTCAGACGACGCTTCATCCAGTCCCAAACATGCTCAATGGGGGACAGATCCAGAGATCTTGCTGGCCAGGGTAGTTGACTTACACCTTCTAGAGCACGTTGGGTGGCACGGGATACATGCGGACGTGCATTGTCCTGTTGGAACAGCAAGTTCCCTTGCCGGTCTAGGAATGGTAGAACGATGGGTTCGATGACGGTTTGGATGTACCGTGCACTATTCAGTGTCCCCTCGACGATCACCAATGGTGTACGGCCAGTGTAGGAGATCGCTCCCCACACCATGATGCCGGGTGTTGGCCCTGTGTGCCTCGGTCGTATGCAGTCCTGATTGTGGCGCTCACCTGCACGGCGCCAAACACGCATACGACCATCATTGGCACCAAGGCAGAAGCGACTCTCATCGCTGAAGACGACACGTCTCCATTCGTCCCTCCATTCACGCCTGTCGCGACACCACTGGAGGCGGGCTGCACGATGTTGGGGCGTGAGCGGAAGACGGCCTAACGGTGTGCGGGAACGTAGCCCAGCTTCATGGAGACGGTTGCGAATGGTCCTCGCCGATACCCCAGGAGCAACAGTGTCCCTAATTTGCTGGGAAGTGGCGGTGCGGTCCCCTACGGCACTAAGTAGGATCCTACGGTCTTGGCGTGCATCCGTGCGTCGCTGCGGTTCGGTCCCAGGTCGACGGGCACGTGCACCTTCCGCCGACCACTGGCGACAACATCGATGTACTGTGGAGACCTCACGCCCCACGTGTTGAGCAATTCGGCGGTACGTCCACCCGGCCTCCCGCATGCCCACTATACGCCCTCGCTCAAAGTCCGTCAACTGCACATACGGTTCACGTCCACACTGTCGCGGCATGCTACCAGTGTTAAAGACTGCGATGGAGCTCCGTATGCCACGGCAAACTGGCTGACACTGACGGCGGCGCTGCACAAATGCTGCGCAGCTAGCGCCATTCGACGGCCAACACCGCGGTTCCTGGTGTGTCCGCTGTGCCGTGCGTGTGATCATTGCTTGTACAGCCCTCTCGCAGTGTCCGGAGCAAGTATGGTGGGTCTGACACACCGGTGTCAATGTGTTCTTTTTTCCATTTCCAGGAGTGTATAATATGACTATTAAGGTAAATACAGTATTTGTTCTCTATTAAAATCTTTCATTTGCTAACTATGCCTATCAGTAATTAGTGCCTTCCTTAGTTTAAATCTTTTATTTAGCTGGCAGTAGTGGCGCTCGCTGTATTGCAGTAGTTCGAGTAACCAATGTTTTTGTGAGGTAAGCGAATTTTGAAATGTATAGGTTAATGTTAGTAAGGGCCATTCTTTTGTAGGGATTTCTGAAAGTCAGATTGCGTTGCGCCAAAAATATTGCGTGTCAGTTTAAGCACAGTCATGTATAATTTTTCTAAGGGGACGTTTCATGGTATGGGGTGCCATTGGTTACATGTCACGGTCACCTCTTGTTCGCATTGACGGCACTTTGAACAGTGGACGTTACATTTCAGATGTGTTAAGACCCGTGGCTCTACCCTTCATTCGATCCCTGCAAAACCCTACATTTCAGCAGGATAATGCACGACCGCATGTTGCAGGTCCTGTACAGGCCTTTCTTGATACAGAAAATGTTCGACTGCTGCCCTGGCCAGCACATTCTCCAGATCTCTCACCAACTGAAAACGTCTGGTCAATGGTGGCCGAGCAACTGGCTCGTCACAATACGCTAGTCACTAGTCTTGATGAACTGTGGTATCGTGTTGAAGCTGCATGGGCAGCTGTACCTGTACACGCCATCCAAGCTCTGTTTGACTCAATTTCCAGGCGTATCAAGGCCGTTATTACGGCCAGAGGTGGTTGTTCTGGGTACTGATTTCGCAGGATCTATGTACCCAAATTGTGTGAAAATGTAATCAAATGTTAGTTCTGGTATAATATATTTGTCCAATGAATACTCGTTTATCATCGGCATTTCTTCTTGTTGTAGCTATTTTAATGGCCAGTAGTGTATTTATTGTCTCTCATACCAATATTACAAAAGATACAGCTTCCACATTTTCATTACACGCATTCTGTAGCCATTCAGCTGGCGATGTTTTTCTAATCTTTTTTCTACAGAGTCTTCTATGAAGCTGTTCTCCGTCTAATTTTCCTGCGACACCACCGCCACTTTTACAACCGCTAGTAACACATACAGTCCCGAAGGCATCAGCGTAATATCACCAAAAATATCGGCTCAGTTTCCACGCTTAGAGACAGCAACATCTCTTGTTGCGCAGAATCTTCTTTCGTAGCCTGTGTCCCACAATGTTGCAAACTCTGTTTAATTGGTGGCTTTCCGTCGCAACTTTGTGGCGAGTGCATCCTCGGGGTTGAGGCCTGTACCTCCCGATGGTATTAAAGACAAACTCAGCATCAACAATAGCAATAACGTTCAATACAGAGTGAAGAAATTGTGCTACCTTAGAAGTCAAGTAACTCATTTCGGACGGAACAAGGGGAATTTAAGAAGCATGCCGGCACATGCAAAGAGAAAAATCCCAGCAAAAAGTGGCCTACAATGAAAGCAAAAGGGATGATCGAATGAACTTGAAGCATGACATATGATGCGTGTTGACCGATACCAATATTAAAAACGGTAGGTAGAAATTATAACTAAGAAATGTATGACTGACTCATTTCTTAAAAGAAAAAAAAACTAAAAATACAGGTTATGTAACATATTTGAAAGTTGACTAAATATTGCTCACATTTTGTGACTTTAAAACGTGGAGTGTTAATTTGTTTTTCAAAAATATAGGAGATAATGCACATCAGCTGTCTTCAGGGGTACCGGTCTCATAAATGTTGGGAAACACTGCTCTCGAGTCTGCAGAAAAGTTTACTAGAGAGAGAATTACGATGTGGCAATATCTATCTCTGGTGTGAAGAACTACCAGCTTCTGTTCCTACACGTGAGAATTCCACGGTAGACGTTACTAGGATACTGTGAGCCCATGCTTGCCACCATAAAACTACAGTTCGACGGTCAGAAATGTGCTTGTCAACATGGAACGAATCATGTCTACTGGTTACTTACGAACGAGACTAATCGGTCATTCTGACTCCCGAATGAACGTTTACGGGAGGCTTTCAAACGCTAGAAAATTTCACCCCTGTAAGCAAGGAAATATTGAGACAGAGTATTCAAATTTCGTGTTTTGTTTCATAACAAAGCGAGTACTCCCGAAACCTTCGTTTGAGAAACTATCAACTTCGGCTCATTGCGCAATCTGGCTGTCTTAACCAACATACCAGCAAGCTGTGAGTAGGGCTCGACGATTTCTTGATGGAAATATTGATGGAGTTAACGGTTGCTCCATTTGGCTTAAAACCAAGGAAAACCTCGCAAATACGTTGGCTAGTACCGAGGAATCCAGATACTTGTATTTTGTTTCCAGGACGATACGTACTACAGGGTGTCTGAAGAGGAGTGCTCAGTACTCAGGGATATGACAGGAATGATCATTCGAACCAAAAACATGGACTCTAAAATGCATACCTTAAGAGCTGTGAGCATTTCTTCACCTTCGATACTGGGAAACAAATCTCTTCTATTGCAAGGTCTTTGCTTTTCATATTTTGAGAGTCAGTAAAGACCAAAACACGAAAAAGGCCCAATAATCATGGGCTCTAAAGTGCATACGCGAGCGTTATGAGCACTTGATCAGTAGAAGAAATGTTTCACCGTAGCGAAGTCGCACAAGTGCTCGTAGTTCTTAAGCTGTGCACTTTAGAGCCCATGTTTACTGGATATTGTTTCTTGTACTGGTCCATACTAACTCCTCTCAGAATGTGAGAACGTGGGAAGCAAAGAGTTTGCAGTAACAGAGATTTGTTTCACAGTATCGAAGATGAAGAAATGTTCATACCAGATTTGATTCCATAGAGAAATAGCTCTGCCCGATGACTGTATTCATTTGAAGTAGTAAAGGGTAGAGAAATCAGTCGCAAACGATGTTTCTTGCATACTTCGATTTCGGTTGCTGTATGGTTACCTTCATTGCTTAAAAGCATGTGAAAAACCAGTTACAATAAGGTAACATGCATACCTCATTAAATGTACAGTTGCATAAGCTTTAAATGTGAGTCATAAAATACATACCAGCAAATATAAGTTAAAACATTAAAAACAGTTGTATATGCACACAATTCCAACTGGACTATTCACGTCGGAGATTGAGTTCACACTGAGGCCGCTGTTTACATTACAACGCTGCTGCCATAAGTGTACGTCATACTAACGTATTTCCCGCATTATTACATTCTATGTAGTTGAGAGTTGATTAGTTTTAACACCAAACTGTGTAAATTAGAATGGATTAGAAAGCGAAACTTACAAGAGAGTGCTTTTTAAAGCCAAAAGATTCCTGGTCTTTCGACATGCTGCTAGTGGTACGATGGCTTACAGCACCACTCTTGCCTGTACTGAGCGTACTTTGTAGCACGGTTTTAGTAAAAATTTCATTAACTTAGGTATTTGAACACTATGCTTCGTATCTTTTAAACTGCGTTCAGTTCTAAAATGTGCTGCAGTAACTGACGCCACTAGTGAGTTCACAGAGTTACCACCATGTATAATCATAAAATATTAGTCACTGGTTTTAGTTAGTCCCGCCAGGGTAGCCGGGCGCGCTAACGCGCTGCTTCCTGGACTCGTGTGAGCACGCCGGCCCCGCATCGAATCCGCCCGGTGGATTAACGACGAGAGCCGGTGTGCCGGCCAGCCTGGATGTGGTTTTTAGGCGGTTTTCCACATCCCGCTAGGTGAATACCGGGCTGGTCCCCACGTTCCGCCTCAGTTACACGCTGACGTCCGCACTATTTCATCTTTTACACTAGATGCAGACATTTGGGGTACACTGATTCCGTCCTGGGGGGTATGGGGTGGCGGCAGGAAGGGCATCCAGCCATCTCTAACACTAACATTGACAGATCCGTTGTAACCACGCCGACCCTGCGATCGCTGCGAGGCTATGGTGTAAGCGAAAGAAAGAAAGAAAGGAAGTCACTGGTTTTAGTTAAAACTACCTTACTTGTCTTATGTACAAAAAAGTTTAAAATGATGAAATATGCGAACTGTAAAAGAAATTAAAGTATGTTGTCAATGAATCATACATGTAAGGAGGGCGCTGTAGATTGGTATGACATACACTATAGTCAGCTGTGTTGTAATCGTAAATGGCGACCTCAGTGTGAACTCAACCTTTGACATGAATAGCCCTTCTGGGACTATCTGCATATAGAAGTGTTTTTAGTGTATTAACTTTCATTTACTGATATGTGTTTTGTGACTGACTTAATTTTAAAAAACCTAGGCAACTGTACAATTAATAAGGTGCATATGTTACCTTATTGTAACTGGGTCTTCACATGCTTTTAACAATGAAGATGGCCACAATGTGACCGAAATCTAGATATACGAGGGTTGAACGAATAGTAATGCCTCCACCTTCGTTAATTGGTTTTGGATGGGAAAATTTTAATAAATCAAATGCAGAAATGATCTTTCGAATGTGTTCTTTAATTACCAATACTCACTTTTCCACATAATCACCAGCCAATTGGATACATTTCTGTCAACGATGAACAAGTTTTCGGAATCCGTCATGGAAGAAGTCGACACTCTGTTTCCGCAACCACAGTCTCACAGTTCTCTCAACGTCTTCATTAGAAGCAGATCGTCTTTCATTATTGAGAACAGATGTAAGTCAGACGGTGCTAAATCTGGACTGTATGGAGGATGCCGTACCTTGGTGAGATTCAGTCTGTGAAGTTCTGCTGTGGTGGCACGTGAAGTGTGTAGTTTGGCATTGTCATGCTGCAGGACAACATGTGACCCACACATTCTTGTGAAATGCCGATTGTGTTTGCAGTTTCTCTCAGAGTGATACGACGTTTGTCCTGAATCAGCCTGTCAACATTTTGCTTGTGAAATACGGTGGTTGCTGTCACATGACGTCCAACTCCTTGTTTGTCACGCAGGTCAGATGTTCCAGCCTCAACATCTTCAAATTTACTCGGCCAACAACACATAGTACTGACATCAACACAATCACCATAAACTGCTTTCCTTCTCTGGTGATTCTCCATTGGGATGACACCTCCGACTGCACGTTGCTTAAATCGCATTGACCGACCGTCTGCGCAGAGTTCCATACTTTACGCTGTCACAACACAACCGTTCAAAGCTAAGACTTTCCGCCAACTGGAGCTGTAGAGAAGAGGCTACGGAACAACCGTATACCCATCGCATACCAATGCTACCAACCACTGAAGAATTGCGAAGGTAGAGGCATTACTTTTCAGTCAACCTTCGTACAATAAACATCATCTCCAACTGATTACAGTATTCTTTACTACTTGAAATTTTCATAGACCTTAAGGTATGCATTTTAAGAACCCATGTTTACTACACTTTCTGCTTCCCATGATCGTTGCTGTCATATCCCTAAATATTGATCATTCCTCCTGGGACATCCTGTATACAAAAATGTGAACACCTAGTATATATATGTTTACTGTTACTATTTCCAACAGAGCATAGTCGATGTTGAGCAGTGTATTTCGCACACGACGACCCTGCGACTATCACTGCAGTTTTCCATGGAAACTTTATTTGGAAATCCGTGGTAAGATCTTATGGGACCAAACTGCAGAGGTCATCGGTCCCTAAGCTTACATACTACTTAATCTAACTTAAACTAACTTACGCTAAGAACAACACACACACACATGTCCAAGGTAGGACTCGAACCTTCGACGGAGGGAGCCGCGCGGACCGTGACAATGCGCCCCAGGCAACGCGGCTACCCCGTGCGGCGGAAAATTTATGTATTTGATCGCACCTACGGCTGCGAGACTGGATTCTTTAAAGAATGATCCTACCATATACTCACCACCACGTCATGAATGTATTCACCAAACACATTTGGTGTCAAACATACCTGTAAATAAGTGCCAGGAAGAGAATCCCTGCCACCTGAAGTAGTTGCTGTAATGAGTCGGCTTGCTTTTACGCAGCAGCTGTACTGCCTCGTCACATAACAAACAGGGTTGGGCAGCCGCTGAACAAACATATATGACAACATAGATTGCCTAAAAGTTAAAATAATCTGTTAAATATTACACTACTTAACTTTAGTCTGAAGGTGGTGCGTAGCAGTAGTTTAAAGTTAGCTTGCACTGAACTGCCTTTAAATCTGGTCTGCTACTGACTCCAATGAACTATAACTACGATCACTTGTAGACTGTACAGTTTAGCTCGTATTGGCGCCGACAGTTTACACGCTCCTGGTGCTGTCGTAAGTTACTGTTGGTACTGTGTTGATACTGCACTGATACTAGGCGAATACTGTCTGAGAGGAGCAGTGAATATTCGTGTCGGCCGAGGGCAGATCCACTTGGGAACTATTTGATGTATGGAGGAAGTATAAAAATAGTCTTTGCCACGGGGCGCTCTCTCTGGACGCTAGCCTTAAATCGGTGCTGAGCTGCAGGTGGCTCGGTGCTCTGATATGTATTGGTATGTCTGTTATATTTGGAGGACACAGCAGCATGAGTACATTATCACGTCCGCAATTTTAGGCTGATGTAAGAAGTCCTGCGATCGTCATAAAATACACGCAAACGACGCACCACGAGGGAATTATCCGAAGGGGACGGAAATCGGTAAATGTACAGATAAACAAGTGATTACATTTTCAGAAAAACTGGATGATTTGTTTTCAAGGGAATGAGCTTCACAAATTCACCAACTCAGAAACGGGTTGATCCCACACTGACCATTACGTAAGCAGTTATTCGGCTTGTCATTGACTGACACAGTTGTTGGATGTCCCCCTGAGCTATATCGTGGTGAATTCTGTCCAATTGGCGGTTTAGATTGTCAAAATCACTAGCTGGTTGGAGGACCCTACCCTTAATATTCCAAACGTTCTCAACTGGGGAGAGATCCGGCGACCTTGCTGGGGAAGGTAGGGTTTGGAAACAGGAAGCAAGCAGTAGACACTCTCGCCGAGTACGGAGCTGAAATGTAAGCCCCGGATGGCTTGCCATGAAGGACAACAAAACGGGAGTAGAATATCGCCGACGTACCGCTGCGGTGTAAGGGTCCCGCGAATGACAACCAAAGAAATCCTGTTATTAAGTGAAGTGGCTCCCCAGACCATTAATCCTGGTTGTCGGACCTTACGGTATGCGACATTCAGTTTCGTATCCAATATCCCACCACTGTCTCTAGACCCATCCTCGCTACTCATCGGGGCTCAGTTCGAAGCGGGACTCACTGAAGACAATTCCACTCAAGTCAATGAGATTTCACGTCGGAGACGTGTCTGGAGACGCCCTGGACAGCGATGGGATACCAACTTGGCTGTCACCCGCCATACGGCCCGACAATCTGGTATGATGGTCAGGGGTGCCATTTCTTTTCATAGGAGGATCACTCTGGCCGTTATGTTCAAAATGTTCAAATGTGTGTGAAATCTGATGGGACTTAACTGCTAAGGTCATCAGTCCCTGAGCTTACACACTACTTAGCCCAAATTATCCTAAGGACAAACACACACACCCATGCCCGAGGGAGGACTCGAACCTCCGCCGGGACCAGCCGCTGGCCGTTATCCGCGGCAGCTTTACCGCACAGCAGAATGTCGACGAAATTCTACGCCCTGTTTTGTTGTCCACGGGAAGCCATCCGGGGCTTACATTTCAGCAAAATAATGGCCGCCCGCACACTACAAGAGTTTCTCCTGCCAAACCCTACCTTTTAACGCAAAGTCGACGGATCTCTCCACAATTGAGGACGTTGGAGCATTATGGGTAGCGCTCTCCACCCAGCTCGAGATTTTGACGATCTAACGCGCCAATTGGACAGAATACGGCACGATATTCCTCAGGACGACATCCAACAACTCTATGAACCAATCCCAAGTCGAGCAACTGGTAGCATAAGGGCCAGAGGTGGACTAAGGCGTTATTGACATGTTCAGTTTGTGAAGCTACACTCCTGGAAATTGAAATAAGAACACCGTGAATTCATTGTCCCAGGAAGGGGAAACTTTATTGACACATTCCTGGGGTCAGATACATCACATGATCACACTGACAGAACCACAGGCACATAGACACAGGCAACAGAGCATGCACAATGTCGGCACTAGTACAGTGTATATCCACCTTTCGCAGCAATGCAGGCTGCTATTCTCCCATGGAGACGATCGTAGAGATGCTGGATGTAGTCCTGTGGAACGGCTTGCCATGCCATTTCCACCTGGCGCCTCAGTTGGACCAGCGTTCGTGCTGGACGTGCAGACCGCGTCAGACGACGCTTCATCCAGTCCCAAACATGCTCAATGGGGGACAGATCCGGAGATCTTGCTGGCCAGGGTAGTTGACTTACACCTTCTAGAGCACGTTGGGTGGCACGGGATACATGCGGACGTGCATTGTCCTGTTGGAACAGCAAGTTCCCTTGCCGGTCTAGGAATGGTAGAACGATGGGTTCGATGACGGTTTGGATGTACCGTGCACTATTCAGTGTCCCCTCGACGATCACCAGTGGTGTACGGCCAGTGTAGGAGATCGCTCCCCACACCATGATGCCAGGTGTTGGCCCTGTGTGCCTCGGTCGTATGCAGTCCTGATTGTGGCGCTCACCTGCACGGCGCCAAACACGCATACGACCATCATTGGCACCAAGGCAGAAGCGACTCTCATCGCTGAAGACGACACGTCTCCATTCGTCCCTCCATTCACGCCTGTCGCGACACCACTGGAGGCGGGCTGCACGATGTTGGGGCGTGAGCGGAAGACGGCCTAACGGTGTGCGGGACCGTAGCCCAGCTTCATGGAGACGGTTGCGAATGGTCCTCGCCGATACCCCAGGAGCAACAGTGTCCCTAATTTGCTGGGAAGTGACGGTGCGGTCCCCTACGGCACTGCGTAGGATCCTACGGTCTTGGCGTGCATCCGTGCGTCGCTGCGGTCCGGTCCCAGGTCGACAGGCACGTGCACCTTCCGCCGACCACTGGCGACAACATCGATGTACTGTGGAGACCTCACGCCCCACGTGTTGAGCAATTCGGCGGTACGTCCACCCGGCCTCCCGCATGCTCACTATACGCCCTCGCTCAAAGTCCGTCAACTGCACATACGGTTCACGTCCACGCTGTCGCGGCATGCTACCAGTGTTAAAGACTGCGATGGAGCTCCGTATGCCACGGCAAACTGGCTGATACTGACGGCGGCGGTGCACAAATGCTGCGCAGCTAGCGCCATTCGACGGCCAACACCGCGGTTCCTGGTGTGTCCGCTGTGCCGTGCGTGTGATCATTGCTTGTACAGCCCTCTCGCAGTGTCCGGAGCAAGTATGGTGGGTCTGACACACCGGTGTCAATGTGTTCTTTTTTCCATTTCCAGGAGTGTATTTCTCTTGAGTAAATCACCAAATTTTCCTGAAACCATTATTATTGGTGTGTCTGTAGATGCACATCACATCTTCCGTTTTCCGCCCTATTTGGATAATTTGTTTGTCCTGCACGTTTTTTTAGTGTTTTTTTTACCTTTTTTATAATGCTAAAGCCTATGTTGGATATGTCCTGTTCTCCGTAATGAGCAAATCTCTTCCGTTAATGAGGTATAAACCGCGAAGTCCTGGAACCAAACAAGAGGCAATATCAGTAGTGGGTTGCTGATTCTGTAACTTTTTTCCCCTCACAGCTCTCAGATTGTACAGAACATCAGTGGCCACACAGAGCAGCACGTGAGTTGTAGCTCGTGCATAAATTGTTTACCAAGTAAGAGCACCAATTAATGTCTGAATTTGATGTCTTTTTTATTATTGATACTACAATTTTGGCTTTCTTAGAAGCAACTCAGACGATTTACTTTCAGTGCTTCTTTCTTGGGGTGCAAAGCCGCTCCTCTCCATTGCCACTTTCTGATTAATGCTGACGACATTTGCCATTCTTTGAACACTGTTTTTGCAGGTCCACGATGATTCCTCCATATTGCCCCGCAGATTTGTTCCTATTTCTAATGAAATCTTCTCCTTTCCTGTGTGTGACTATAGGCTTCTGTAGCCTTCTCACTCTACCTCGACATTCAAGTCCGGCTTGTAGCCTTTTTTTCAAAGCTTTCTTTCTTCCCTGACAGTTAATGTGGAATGCATTGTGAATGAGGTAACGGAATGACGCTTCAGCCCAAACATCGACGGCAGCAGAAAAATGTCTCCTGCTTTGGTTAGTAAATGGTAGCCATTCCGGGCTAAGATTACTAAATAAGCACTTGCTACGAAAGGGAACATTATAAAAGATATGCTGCAACGCAATAATAAATAAACAATATATGTTACACAGTGGTATTTAACATTGGTACAGTTTACTGTGTGCCACATGATGTCCCAAACTAATGCGTATTATCTAAATAACTTTCCTGGCTCTTGGCAGTATGTATACTGTCACTACAGCTTATTGTAATCGTGCAGAGACTCTGTACTGGGCCAACTTCTCCCACAATAGCGACTGATCAGTGGAAAAGTAGTCTTTTTAATTCTGTACTAAGTGGGCTGCAGGCCCTGGATTAAACTGTCTAAATACTGATGTGGAAATGTCTCAGTGGCCGTGGCACGTCATGTCTTCCTACCTGTCGGCAAATGAATTTCTATGTCCACCAGTTCAAGGTGGAAACAAAGGAGTCCATGGTTAACAGCGTTCCCTATTGGCTGCTTTCCACTCTGTTGGCAGACGCAGCAATGCATTGGAGGAAGTGGCGCGGGAACAGGATGAAGTCCATGTTTATGAGCTCCATATATAGGCTGATGCCCAGAAACGGAGTGATGGCATTTGTTGCGTACCTCGTGTTTGGTGCACAACAGAATGTTGTTTTAGTCTGACAAATTTCGCATCAGCAAGGAAGTTGAGATGGAGAAGATTTTTAGGTGCAGGTACTGGTACTATCCCTACACATAAATAAATATAATGTATTGTGCATAAATAAGCAGAATGACATTTCATTCTGATCATGCTAATGCTGATCAGTCACTGGAAACAGTCAAACCACCGAAATATCTAATACTACGTGTCTGAAGAGAATTCAAGTTGAACGACCATGGACTCAGCTGCCGGCATGTCACAGGGAATTGTGTTGGAACTTTGCTTTTAATTTTGCACTTTAATAACGTGGCAGACAATATTAATAAGCAAACTTAGACTTTTTCCAGATGCTGCAGTTATCTATAATGAACTATTTTCTAAAGACTTCGTTAAGATTTCAAATTGATGCAAAGGTTGAAGACTTGCTTTCATTTCTCAGAAATGTGAAACTGTGCATACAAAAAAGTTAATTAAAAAAATAAAAAAAACTTGTTATCCTCTGACTATGATAGCAGTGAATCACAACTGTAATAAATTTAGTCACGCAAATGCCTGGGCATAATAATTTGTAGGGCTATGAAATGGAATAATCACATAGGCTGAGTCGTAGATAAAGCAGATGGCAGACTTTAGTTCATTTGTACGATAGTGCAGTCAGTCTATGAAGATGATTGCTTATGTAAGACTCGTGCAACCCATCTTAAATAACTGCTCAAGTGTGTCGAACATATACCAAACAGTGCTGTCAGGAGATACTGAATGGCTGGAAAGAAGGGCATCACACTCGGTCAGAGATTTGCCTGATCCATGGAATGGTCTCACAGAAGCGGAAAGATAGGCGTCAACTATCCTACGAAAAGCTTGCTTACAAATGTTAAAGAACCAGTATTGCGTAATCTGGGTACATACTACAATCACCTACTTATTAATTCCTAAGCACCACAAAGACAAATTTAGACTAATAACTGCGCGACAAGAGGCATTTAAGAAAACATTCCTCCATTCGCTCCATACGTGAATGGAAAGGGAATAAACACAAATATGTGGTGCAATGACAATTTACGTAACATTAGTTTGGAGAGTGTTGATATAGATGTAGATGTAGGAAACTAAATGTAAGGAAGGCAGGTGCTAAGCTGAAATTCTTTGAAATAGGCTGCATTACAGAAAGGATAATCAGTCAGAAGACATGGGCAGACATGAATGTAGCTACATACATGTACACGCCACCAGCGGGTATATAAATGATTACGGTTGCAATTGTCTGACACACCTAGAATGGCCATCAGAATGCAGTAGCGTTGTTCGTGTTTAGAGCATAGGGACGTAAACAGCATCAGATATTGATGATCATGGTGAAGGAATTGGAGATACTGTGTACTGGTGTGAGACAGTGTTACCAGCAACGGACAGAGTTGGGTTCCATTTGTCTGCCTGGTCGAGTCGTGCAATCCAGATTTGTGAGGAATTCGCTTGTGAGAGTGGTCCAACGTTAGATTGTATGAGAAAATGAGGACTGGCACACTCGTCGTCAGCGTACCACTCTACCAACTCCAACCACCACAAGCAAGGACCGCCATATTGTGTATCAAGCATATTGTAAGCTCTACACATCTACGGCTGCCATCCGAGGAGACGTAATGGACTCCCTGCAACACTCTGTCTCATCCTGCATCTTCGGTGTGAGAGTAGCAGCTGTTGGACAAGGGATTACCACCCTGTTCATTGCTGTTAACACCACATAACGAGTGGTGGGGTGTTTGGTGTGGTGCTGTGACCAAAAGAAACAGCTGATATATGATGTGCTGGCGTAAGCTGTCACCAGTACACCTGTCGGTGAAGATGAAGCACGAAGATCGATTAGTAGGCGCTGGATCAAGCGCGCCTATCACGAGAGAGGGCAGAGACACGCCCACAAGCACCACGCCGCCAACGCCCTCTCGACAGCATGTATTTAGGCCGCCGACGCGGACCGGAGGGCTCACTGAATCAGTCTTCCAGTTAGGCGTCCGACAGTATCTTCGCACAGCCAGTTCAGTTCACGTTAGAGGTTATGATAGGACATAGCGCCAGATCAGCGACTATAGCAAGATTACAGATATTGTCTGCAAGAGGACTATTACTAATGAGCTTTTATCACAAAATATGGACTCTACTCAAGTTAAGTAAATGTCCATGTAAATAAAGAACGGTCTTACTGCACGTGTGCATCTGTGTTGTGGAGAGAGGATACCAGCCACCCATAGCTATATCCTATCTCTTGCTTCCTTGGTACAAGACTCTACAGTGGCGACGAGGATAATTCGTTGTCGTTGGAAGGGAATCATCTTGGCCGAAGATTTTACTTGCTTGTGTTTTAGCTTGCAGGGTGTAACGCCGCTTCTTCTTGACGATTTGCTTTGATTTGTACTTGGCCTCGGCTAAAACTCGGCGACAGTCGGTAGAGTGTTGAGATCGTTATCGAGTTACGAAGACGACGTTACACAAAATAACAGTGCTGAACCGAAATGTCGACGTGCGTGAGATATTTACTTCACCAAGAATCGTAATTAATAGTTCGTAATCGATGTTTAACTGATTAATGATGAAATATTAATGATAAAACCAATACAGTCACATCCACAAAAAATTCCCTACAAGCTGGTCGTAATTTCAAGTACCAAGAAATCGTAACAGTGGGCTTGTTATTTGAATCAAAGATACTACAGTCAAATATTATCGCTGCGCGGAATTGTTACTCGGGAGTTTCATGTCAATAATTTGATAGAATTTTAAATCACAAATGCACGACTTGGCACGAGAGGGTGATTTTTTGCACAATATCAGTCACTTCCTAACCGAGCCTTGAGAAGAAAACTTTCCCAGGTGTTGGGGGGATTTGAATTATATGCTTCGGACCTATCACCGAAGTTCCATAAACCGCTGGTTATTATGAATGAAAATTGTCCATCAGTGTTCGTTGCCTAAATCACTGTCTGAGTGATGTGATGTTCAATTATCTAGTTAAAAGTTCACTTCATTCTAGTAGGTAAAAGTCCTCCGTTCGAATTATAATGCCGTGATATTTGAAGTCAGAAGATCGTATTACTGCGTCATAATAGATCGCAATTATTCAATCTCAAAAACAATGTAAGTGCGCCTACAAGTACGAGCATTCAAATATATGACCTGCTTCGTCTAACTCGTAACGTAGTGACAGTGCATTGAATTATACTTAGTCATTACTCACGATTCCCAAAGAGTAATCACACGTAGTATTCTTTGGGATCGTTGGTTCTACTTTCCGAATGTTAATTTATGCTAATTTTACGATTTATTATGATTTTGATTTTAAATTTACTGAAATTTAATCTTTCTTTCGTAGATTGCTAAATTGTTAAGTCTTAGATTCCTGATTTAGTTACTTGTTATTGTCCTAATAATAGTGATAAATGGAACTTCGTTCGCTTATTCACTTTTCTGGGAATTTGGGACTTGGGGGAAAATCTTTGCGGTATTGGGAGCTAATTTTTGATTTTTATTTCTCGTCCGAGGAAGTGGCATTACAAGGGGTGATCGTGTGCAAGTGCTTCTTTTTGCTAATTTGTTGTTGTGTTCTTGCATGTATTCCAGGAAGGGAGCCGCAAAACTAATCAAATTTCTCTTTTCAGAGACTTTGCTTCCTTTTTTGTTATAATGTTTTTGTGTAAACCTTGAATTCCGCACCTCTCCACCCCCTGCCCCCGCGCCGCAGCCACAGACGGCCAATGTGACGGATCTAACACACACTTTACAGTTGCAGAACCAACAAATCTCTCCCTTGCTTCCTTGCTGTACAAAACTCTACAAATGATTTTTTTTATTTAACAATGAAATTCACCAAATAGCCGTGCAATTGGGAAGTTATTTTACTTCATTTTCGCTACCAGTTACGACAGTTCATTATGTCATCTTCAGGACCCATATCTACCTCTAAAAATAATCGATATTGGCATGTTTTTGGGTGTCGTGAAGTCGTAGCTCAAGTGCTTCCTTCTGAGACTTGAATGGTAGCGAAAATAAAATAACGTCTCAATTGCACGGCTGTTTGGCGTATTTCATTGTTAAATATTTGACCAGCCGCTGTCCAATGCCCGCAACGGATCAACAGAGGCTGATGAATGACGTCACTTTGTGGTTCTGCCCTTGCCCGAATGACGCTCGCGGGCCAGTATGGCGGCGGCCTGGGGACGAATCCCATTCTTAGAACGGTCGGATCAATAACTGCGTAGAGATGATCCAAAAATGGATAGAACATTTCGTAAGAAATTCATTTAAAAGCGCAATAGCGTCTCGGCAATATTTTTATCCAACTCCCTAGTGAGAGATGCCACAGAAGATCCGCTTGCTTTTAAAATTCCAAGAGCGAACATTGAAAGAAAAGTAAAGGAACATTATTTACTCCGATGTATACCTCGTGAGCTGACCATTACGGGCCGGCCGGTGTGGCCGAGCGGCTCTAGGCGCTTCAGTCTGGAACCGCGCGATCGCTACGGTCGCAGGTTCGAATCCTGCCTCGGGCATGGATGTGTGTGATGTCCTTAGGTTAGTTAGGTTTAAGTAGTTCTAAGTTATAGGGGACTGATGACCTCAGATATTAAGTCCCATAGTGCTCAGAGCCATTTACACCATTTGACCATGACGGTAAAATCGTAGAAATTCGATCTGTGACGGACAGACAGTCCTGCGCACTCCTCGATTATAGTGTCTCACGAAGTGCCCTCTGCTTATGATGTATGCATATGTAGATGAAGACTGTCCTTTACCAAACGGCTCTGATGGTTTTCTAACTTCTTAGTCGACTGCGCATTCCCCGTTCCTGCCCTTATTAACAGTGCCAGCGCGCGAGATCGGAGGTAACCGGACGGCACGGTTCATACCATTTATGGCCCTGTCGTGCCGCCTACAAGTATGATTTTATGATACTTTCGAGAAATGGGAACACTCCCCAGTAATTTCTCTTCCAACGTCGAGTGTGACCAGATCTCGTTTGTTGGCTTGTCAGCTGTGTATCTGCAAGTTGTCCGCCTGCAGCAGACTACTTATATGGTCATGTCCTTTGACAAATAGCGGTATTACGCGGAAACTCGTCCGAGAGCAATTTTAAATTGGTGTTTATAGCGTGTAATTATCACAAACATCAATACGTTTCAATCACTTTCTGGCATTACACTACTCAGTATGCTGCTCTCTTCGCATGAAGTAATCTTCTCACGTAGCGCTGAATGCACGGTTATCACTATAAATATGTGGTTGTCAGAGATCTCGCTGAGCTGAATTCCTGATCATAAGTTCTTCTTTAACAAGTTAACTGCAATGTCGAAAAGATACAATGTAATGGTTCAATTACAACCTTTCCTTTTATCGACCTACGAAATACTCATTCCAACTACTAAAGTAGGATAATGTATTGCAAACGTTGGCTGACTGTCGGAAGAATGGCAGCAAGTGTGAACAGAATCTTTTATTAATCACTGTGTGACAATCAGTTCCGTATTCTCATCGACTAATAGCCTAGATTCCAAGCCGCCACCCAGCTTCACACTTCAAGGAAAGAAATACTTTAAATCACTGATGCGAAAGAAGTAGGAGCGCAGGACTGTGAACAACAGTGGTTGTGGTCTTCAGTCCTGAGACTGGTTTGATGCAGCTCTCCATGCTACTCTATCTTGTGCAAGCGTCTTCATCTCCCAGTACCTACTCCAGCCTACATCCTTCTGAATCTGCTTAGTGTATTCATCTCTTGGTATCCCTCTACGATTTTTACCCTCCACGCTGTCCTCCAATACTAAACTGGTGATCCCTTGACGCCTTAGAACATGTCCTATCAACCGATCCCTTCTTCTAGTCAAGTTGTGCGACAAACTTCTCTTCTCCCCAATTCAGTTCAATACCTCCTCATTAGTTATGTGATCTACCCGTCTAATCTTCAGCGTTCTTCTGTAGCACCACATTTCGAAAGCTTCAGCTTCTATTCTCTTCTTGTCCAAACTATTTACCGTCAATGTTTCACTTCCATACATGGTTACACGCCATACAAATACTTTCAGAAACGACTTCCTGTCACTTAAAATTCTATCTACAGCACGTCACTTGCAGTACTGTCAAGAAAGCCATAATGCGGATTAGATCAGCATCTACTGGACATGATGGTATCACTATCCAGATGGTAAAACTTATTATTGACCAACTACTGCCCTCTATAACAGACATTTTCAACGATTCATTAATCACAAGTGTTTTCCCTGAGGCCTGGAAACTGGGACAAATTAAGCCACTGCCTAAAAAGGACATCGCCACAGCAGCCTCTGACTACCGCCCCATCTGCCTTCTTCCTGCACTATCAAAGGCCTTAGAATATATAGTTCATGACCAGCTCACCAACTACCTAACTACTAACAACCTATTAGACGAATACCAATCAGGTTTCCGTAAACATCGAAGCACAACATCCGCTCTGATAAAGGTAACAGATGACCTGAAACTTGCCATGGACAGACAAGAAGCGACTATCATTTGCTTCTTAGATTTCAGCAAAGCATTTGATACTGTCGACTTCGACATCTTACTAGCCAAACTTAGCGGTCTAAATTTCTCACCAAGCGCAGTGCAATGGTTTCGCTCATACATGACGTCTCGTCAGCAACGCGTCCTGTCTGGGGATATAAAATCACAATGGCGGCAGGTAGTGTCAGGCGTTCCCCAAGGCTCAGTATTAGGTCCTATACTCTTCTCTCTTTATGTCAATGATGTGTCATCGGTCCTGACCTATTGCAAATACCATATGTATGCTGATGACCTTCAGTTGTATCTAAGTGCGAAACCAAGCAATCTCAAGAAAGCTATTGAAAATTTCAATACTGACCTCAACGCACTGTCAAAATGGGCACAGGACATAGGTCTAAAACTAAACCCATCTAAAACCCAAGCGGTACTTGTTGGTCACTCTAAGCTTATTAGCCCAAAACATCGGGAATCCGTACCACCTCTTATCCTAAATGGAACAATTATTAACTTCTCGCCCTCAGCAAAGAGTTTGGGAGTAATAATAGATGAAAATCTAAATTGGACAGAGCACGTAACTGCAGTGTGCAAAAAAGCATCAGCATCCCTTCATGTCCTACAAAAATATAAAAAACTCTTCCCTTTCGATCTGAAAAAGAAATTAGTACAAACGCTTATACTCCCAATCATTGACTACAGCGATATTATCCTACAAGGCCTCTCTCAGGAAAATTCCCGACGTCTAGAACTGGTCACGAATGCCTGCGTCCGATATATCTGTGACGTTCGACTTTTTGATCACATTTCACCAGCATATGCAAAATTGTCCTGGCTGCGTGCAGACAAACGCAGAGATTTCCATACACTCTGTCTCATCTACTGCCTTATAAATGTACACTGTCCCTCATATCTCTCCTCGTCCCTAACACTCATGTCGGAACAACGTGACAGAAACACACGTTCCCATCATAATAAAATCCTCTCCGTTCCACTGCATCGCTCAGTCACCTTCTCCAAGTCCTTTACAGTAGCGGGAACCCGACTCTGGAATAACCTCCCTCGTTATGTTAGAGAACTTAAAAACATGACCGGCTTCAAAAAACAATTAATGACGTATCTACTTAAGCAACAGTAATGCCTTCCTCTGTACATGAGTGCACTTCACCTCATTACTTCCCTCTCTCCCCCTCCTTAAACCTCCCTTACCCAAAACTCGCTATACTAGTAAACATCTACTTTACACACCAAAATATTAATGTACATCTGCACAAACCTTCATTATTATTGCGAATCTTTCTCATGTTTGTCATTATCATTTGTTTTTTTTTTACTGTTATTATCATTGCTTTCAACATAATCTGTATGTATAGCACCTGATGTAAAAATACTGCCAGCATTTACTTTATTAGGTCTTAAGTCATGTTTATCATTATTATTTGATTTTTTGTTTTACTGTTATTATTATTGCTTTTATCATAATCTGTATGTATAGCAACTGTTGTAAAAATACTTCCGCATTTACTTTATTAGGTCTTAGTCACTAGTCTTTATTCATATTGTCACTAGAGTAAGCTAATTTTCTCATTTAAACTATGTTCATGATGTTACTCTGATGTGTGAAATGCTGCATGTGTGGAACACTGGTCCGATGTAAGAGAGGGCCTGATGGCCCTAATCTGATCAGGTTAAATAAATAAATAAATAAATAAATAAATAAATCTACACTCGATGTTAACAAATTTCTCCTCTTCAGAAACACTTTCCTTGCCATTGCCAGTCAACATTTTATATCCTCTCTACTTCGACCATCATCAGTTATTTTGCTCCCTAAATAGCAAAACTCCTTTACTACTTTAAGTGTCTCATTTCCTAATCTAAATCCCTCAGCATCACCCGACTTAATTCGACTACATTCCATTATCCTCGTATTGCTTTTGTTGATGTTCATCTCATATCCTTCTTACAAGACACTGTCCATTCCGTTCAACTGCTCTTCCATGTCCTTTGCTGTCTCTGACAGAATCACAATGTAGTCGGAAAACCTGATAGCTTTTATTTCTTCTCCATGGATTTTAATACCTACTCCGAATTTTTCTTTAGTTTCTTTACTGCTTGCTCAATATACAGATTGAATAACGTCGGGGAGAGGCTACAAACCTGTCTCACTCCCTTCCCAACCACTGCTTCCCTTTCATGCCCCTCGACTCTTATAACTGCCATCTGGTTTCTGTACAAATTGTAAATAGCTTTTCGCTCCCTGTATTTTACCCCTGCACCTTCACAATTTGAAAGAGCGTATTCCAGTCAACATTGTCAAAAGCTTTCTCTAAGTCTACAAATGCTAGAAACTATGGAAATTAAAACTCGCTGCTGTTGAAAAAAATGCAGATTGTGACTGTTGTACCATTTAATCTATGTTCTGTATTCGTTAGCGACTGACTTTTGTTTATTTACGCCAGTCAATGGTTATGAAGTTAATACTGACTGCTTTTCATTTCAAGAGTGTTCGTATGTTATTATGATATAGCGCATTTACTGCATTTTTCTCTTTGAAAAACATATGACTGTGTTTGTGTCCAGCAGTGCGTTTTATTTTGCGAGAGAACTTAAAAAGTAAAGAGACGCTTGCTATTTCTCCGCGCGGCCACGCTGATTTCACGCAGGTGACTGACACGTACACGTCACTTCACTGACATGACCTGACGTCAGCAGCGCAGTCACATGACTGACGGATAGTAGTTCTACACCGTCTACTTCGCTCCAAAACGACCAGTGTTCTGTTTTGTGATTCACTAATATTTTGCGCGGTGAGTTTAATTTAGTCAACGGCCTTGCCACAGTGGTAACACCTGCTCCCATCAGATCACCGAAGTTAAGTGCTGTCGGGGTTCGCCAGCAGTTAGATGGGGTACCGTCCTGATCTAAAGATCGCTGTTGACAAACGGGATGCACTGAGACCTTGTGAAGCCAATTGAGGAGCTACTTCACAGAGAAGTAGCGGCTGTGGTACTCGAAAACTAACAATGGCCGGGAGAGTGGTGTTTTGACTACATGCCTCCCCCACATCCGAATCCAGTGACTCGGCTGATTTTTACGATTTATACAAACGATCTCGTTGATGCTATCGACAGCGGCATTGGACTGTTTGCCGATGATGCTGTAGTCTACAGGAAAGTAGTATCACACGAAAGTTGTGAATAAATCAATGAGGAATTGCAGAAAATAAATGCGTGGTGTACTGACTGACAGTTATCTCTCAATATCAGTAAGTGTAACCTATGGCGTATAACAAGGCGAAAATCCCCATAAATGTAAGAGTACAATTTAAATGCCCAGACTTTGGAAGTGGTAACATCCGTCAAGTATCTGGGTATGACTATTCGAAATGATCTCAAATGGAATGGTCAGATTACACACGTAACGGGTAAGGCGAACTCTAGACTGCGGTTTATTGGTAGAATCCTGAAGCGATGCAGTCCTTCAACAAAGGAAATTGCTTACAATACGTTAGTTCGTCCAGTCTTAGAGTATTGTTCGTCTGTGTGGGACCCTTAGCAGTTGGGTCGCATTCAAGAGATTGAAAAGGTCCAAAGAAGAGCGGCAAGATTCGTGACCGGTACATTTAGCCATCGCGAGAGTGTCACAAATCTCATAGAAAGTTTGAAGTGGGATACACCTGCAGACAGACGACGAACTAAACGGAAGAGGCTGCTCACTAAATTCCGAAATCCTATCTTCGCTGAGGACGTAGAGCATACATACCAACTTTCAAATCGCGCAGTGATCACCATTCAAACGTAAGGGAAATTAGTGCTCGTACTGAGGCGTTCAGATAGTCGTTTTCCCCTCGTGCGATCCGCGAGTGGAACAGAGGGGGGAATACGACTTTCGGGCGAATAGTACCCTCTGCGACACACCATTTAGTGGTTATCGGAGTATATATGTAGATATAGACTCCTGTTGGTCGAGGATGACACAGCAGTCGTTCAATACCGTTGGGCCTCCCAAGGCCTGTTCGGGTGTAGTTTAACTTTAGAGCGTAATTTAGGATCACCCACTGAATTTATAGTAACATGACCCAAGAAATACTCCATTTTTACTGTTTGTTGAGGGTGTCCGTGTCTTGCATCGTACTCAGTCTGTCCCCAAATCGAGTTTGATTGCGACATTACTCGGCTTACTAGACAGTTTTCACACGCCCACCAGCCCCCTCCCGATAGGTCGAAAGTGGTAGTAACTGTGTACTTATATTTCTCTCCAAATACGGTTCGCTGCGCTTATGCAAAGCCACAAGTGATACATGTACATCCAAGATGGAATTTGCTTTAATGCAAGCGCTGGTAGAACCGGACACGGCAGTTTTCACAGTTTAATGTTATGGTCACTCTCTAAACGTGGCCATGTAAGGAAGAGATCTGAAATTGCCGTAATTTATGTGAGTGGCGTCTTTGGAGTATTGCGAGAACCAATTATTCGTTGCACTTGAAGAACAGCATCAACTTTCACACTGTAGAAGGTTTCTAAACTCATGTTTCCCTCAAATCGTAAGGTAAAAAGATACTTGGTTAACGATCAGTTTGAACACGTTTAATGCCATCCCCTGTTTTTTTAAATCCTCACTCAATCTCTTCATGTTGGCATTTTCACTTCGTTCGGCTTTCTCAATAACGCTTTCCACCGTTATTCAGCTCCAAAAGCTGCAGAAACATGATGAGACATTACTCGTAGGTAATCAATTCAGTTACTGATGAGAGAGAAGTTTGTATCGGCAGGATTTCGCCGTAAGGGAGGCTATTTGTTGTTAAAATGGCAGATGTCAGGAGTGACCAGGAGCAATCGAGAATGAATTCACGTAGGAAAGTTTGGCATTTCTGATTTAGGTTCCTTTTCTAAAACAGTGCTGAAAACTTGAAACAGTAACCTGGTTGAAATATTGCCAAAGAAAGTCAGGTCAACGATATTTTAGTTACTCAAGTTGATGTTTTCTTAAATGAACCATATTTGACACAGTGAATCTTTCCGACTGTAGTTTACACACCCGTGATCAGCCGGTAGCCGATACCATCTAGCTCCGTTCATTCCTAGTTCTAACAATATACTTTTTGTTTTGTTCTAAAAGAAGGAACACCATCATAGGAAATCCGGAAACTGAGGAAAGGGGCGGTGAAGAAAGGAAGAGAAGAATGGAAAAAACAAAGTAGAACGAGGTGCAGGAGACTTGATTATTATTAAAAGCTGGCTAATATGGCAAAGATTTTGAATGTAAGGCATTTTTTTCGCCTTAGTTCAGAAACAAATTCCTTCTTAAAGGAAGTCATCACGAAACCGCGAAAAGATGGTGCAACGTGTATTTATGCTGCAACATTATTGTGTACCTGACGTCAAGAGGCCTTCAGGTATTCGTGACCTGAAAAAGGTCGCCTGACCGGGACTTGCTGTCGATTACTGAGTACACATCACAGTAGCTTTTGGCAGAATCCTGATGCTGTACAGCTCTAGTTACAGAAATTATTTTAGAAATGGTTTCAAAAAGTTTTGTGCTTAAAAACATTATTACCTGGAATTTTCTTAACAATTTAATGTAATTTTTGCTCTGTAGATAGTTTATATCTTTTTTTCAGTAAATGACGTAATGACACAATATTCAACAATCTTTCGCACTTTACAACGAGAAAAGACTTTTGTAACATTAGTAAACTAAAGAAAAGTAATGTTTATTTCTTTTCCACGTGTCATTTTGTCTCATTAGCAACCTCATGCATCGCAGATGATACAAAACGAGCAACTTGGTTTAAATATCCGGAAGAGTCATGAATACATTATCATCGTGCGGCAGACCAATACACTACACTTTGTTTGTATCAGTTTACTGTACAATTGTGATTCAGGCCTGTAGAGGGTAGGTGGTAGCCGCTATGTTAAAGTACTTTCTGTGCTTGTTGTGGAGTGAAGGCATGAGACAGACTTGATGATGACCCTTCTAGCGTGAGTAAGCTCTGCAACAGTATCGAGGTTTATTCTTTCTGCACCTAACATCTTCAGAAATCCATTTCACAAGACCTACTTATCGTTCTGAAACACTCGTCCGTGTAAGCCTTTCATCGCTTTCTCTCTGGTGCTAATCTTTTTATCTTTACATACTTGCTACTATCAATACTCTTATAATTTGTTTCACGTTGTCTAATTTTCTTCCCTACAGCTTTATCCTCTTTCACTTTCTTCTGTTGCAAAAACAACAAGTTCTTAACGCTGAAACATATCCTCATGAGTTCCAAAAGAAATCCGTTGGAATTCGATTGCTCGATAAATAGTACAATTCTCAAGGCTGTCAATTCAACTAAGTACCTGGGTGTTAAAATTACGAACAACTTCAGTTGGAAAGACCACACGGATAATATTGTGGGGAAGGCGAGCCAAAGGTTGTGTTTCATTGGCAGGACACTTAGAAGATGCGCAACAAGTCCACTAAAGAGACAGCTTACACTCGTTCGTCCTCTGTTAGAATATTGCTGCGCGGTGTGGGATCCTTACCAGGTGGGATTGACTGAGGACATCGAAAGGTGCAAAAAAGGGCAGCTCGTTTTGTATTATCACGTAATAGGGGAGAGAGTGTGGCAGATATGATACGCGAGTTGGGGTGGAAGTCATTAAAGCAAAGACTTTTTCGTCGCGGCGAGATCTATTTACGAAATTTCAGTCACCAACTTTCTCTTCCGAATGCGAAAATATTTTGTTGAGCCCAACCTACATAGGTAGGAATGATCATCAAAATAAAATAAGAGGAATCGGAGCTCGAACAGAAAGGTTTAGGTGTTCATTTTTCCCGCGCGCTGTTCGGGAGTGGAATGGTAGAGAGATAGTATGATTGTGGTTCGATGAACCCTCTGCCAAGCACTTAAATGTGAATTGCAGAGTAATCATGTAGATGTAGATATAGATATCTCCTGATAGCACGTCCCTTCTTGTCATATTAATTTTGCATCAGCTTATTTTCTTTCTTATTTTTTTCTTTTACCCTTTTAATTTACGACTGTACCTAATTTCTAACATTCTTCTGTAGTATCACTTTTCCAGTACTTTCAGTTACGTTCAATTTACATATGTTCTCTCTTCTATTTTTTGCCACACTGGCAAGTAATTACTTGATTATTTACGACATCAATTTCCTCCGGGCGGGCAACACAGCTTCACCAGGCTGGTGAGTTGCAAGAAGTTATTTATTTAGCACTACCTTCGACAAGAGCGGTAATTCTAAATCTCATTCTCGCTGACGACACGTAGCTGTAACGTGTTTGCAAAGACAAGAGGCTCGTCCTTGATGAGTAACCGCCGGCTGTATTCTGCTTCACTTCCACAAGCATCTGCTCACTTACTCACGCTGGATGACGCTTCAGACACGTCATTATATTCTTAGATCATACTTGGTAAATGTGAGCCTCGTACCAAGTTGTTCATTGCGCAACACATGTTCTCCTCTTCTCATTACTTTCAGAGTCACACATCTCTCTCGCAATGCAAGGAGAAATCCCCAGCGGTGTTAACGACTTTTTGAATCTGTACAGTGATGTAGGTTAAGATTCCAAGTATCACACACTCCAGCTATTCACCCTGGTTTTTCCTCGTTTGCGAGTAACTGACGAAAAAAGAATTCGGAATTCTGTGTGATACTTAATAGCACTAAAAATGTTTCAGTATACAGCCTGGTTGTTCAGTGTAATGGATAGGATAAGAACGTAACATGTAGGAGAGAGTAGGTTCGAATCTCGTCAAATACACTATTTTTTAAAATTTTAAAATCCTTATCGAAATTACTTCGATCATTACTTTATTCAGTTAATTGGTTTAAATGTAATTTTTTATTCCTATTTCTTTGTCAAGTCGTTTTAATCATCGTAGGAACTTTTTCATTTGTTTCAATTTTTCATTATATAATTATTTTTCCGATCGAATTTTTTGTGAATATGAATTTAGTTATATTTATCTATTATAATATTCAATTATATGAAACTTTCGGTTTATCAGTTAAAAAACAAAAGCGAAATAAACTATTAATATTCATGCTATGTTGTGAAAAATTTATTTTTGTAAGCAGATGTGCAATCTTTTTTTTCTGTAATCGTCACACAAACATTTAAAAAAGTAACTTAAATACCTATTGCACTGTGTACAAACCAACACATATGAAAATCTATATGAAAGACAGGTTTATAAGTAAAACTAAATTCAAGCAAAATGAGAAATAGATATAACGGAATCAATAATGTGGAAGAAAAAACAGGGTGATAATAAAAAGGAATTAAATTGAAATTAGTACATAAAATTAATGAAAAACGCATGAACAAAGATTTCGGGTGGAGAAAGAATGATAGAAAGGAAAATGAGAGCAAATGAAGAAGTTGATATGATCATAATTTTATGACAATGGAATGGAATTAAACATTATATTTAAGTCAATTAATTGAATAAAATGATGATCAACCACATTTCGGTAAAGATTTAAAAACAAAAACCACTCCATCTAATGAGATTGAACCTCTTGAATGCGAAGCTGTTATCCTATCCATTATACCACGCAATCAGACTGTATAATTTAATTTTTTTCGCGATATGGAGTGTCACATAAAATCCCGATTTTTTTTTCGTCAGATACTCGCAAACTAGGACCCATCAGGATGAATGGCTATAGTGTGTGATACCTGAGTCCTAACCTACATCACCGTATAGATAGCTTCAAAAAGACGATTGCACCGCTGGGGACCTCTCCCTATAAAAGACAGAGTCGTTGGCCAGCCTTTCAAGTCACACGAACGTTCCACAGCCGAAATCCTGCATTTTCTTGCTGACGTACGTTCTGCCACTTGCATTTTACCCTCTACCAAACCTTTCAGTCTCTTGTGGAGTACACGTTCATGTCTCAGTTTGTGCCCCATCCAGACGTCGCGTCTTAATTATCTTCACAGGCGTCACTCTACTTTAGCTCTCAGGTGGACTGCTTTCTGTGCTTGGAATATAGAGCAACCTTTTGAAGCAAAACATTTCGTCCACTCCATACGTCCAGGTCTCATATCCGTTAAAAAGCACGCCCCAAGTTCCTTGATTAGTTATCTTCTCGGTGGGAGACTGAGTGATCATGATGTGAAAAGTGCTTTTCTTTTCTAGACTCGCCAGATTTAAAGGAAAAAATTCCCTCTTTTCCGTTGTTTCGTTAATATTCGTTACGTTTACGATGTAGATTTTTGATTATAAAACTGTTACCTTGTGTTACTGCAAAGATGTCACAGTGCCTAATGGAACAGAAAGACAAAACAAAGAACTTACTACCGTCAAATAAATTAACTGGTTATTGTCATAGAGTATAAATATCATGGAGTGAGCATTCGGATGCGCAAAACGAGAAATCTGTCCGCAACATCTCCTGCTGCTCATGTCACGTGGTATTGGGACTGCGCATGTTCGTATTACGCTTAGCGTATTTTGAGTGTTATTACTTCGCTAGAACATATAGATCACCTTCAGGAGTATCCTGAAACTTTGTATATGCGTTCTATAGACATCTTAACAATTTTCTACCTGGAACTGAAATAGTTTTAAAGCTGTGAAGAGCAAGGGTATTGTACTTTTTCGCCACAGTATCATAGCTCAATTCCACTTTACTTACGTTTTTTTCGGGTGCGGGAAAACAAGTGACAGCCAACAATACCTTTTTAGGTTTTCTATTGCACTTATTCATGTTGTCGAATCTCTGTTCTCATTAATTTCGTCAGAATGACACTGTATTGGGCGCCGATACATCACAGGAAAGGGGAGCGACGCATTGTTACTGTAAATAAGCAATTTACACCACCTGCTTGTCCATTATCTTCAATTTTTTATTTATTTGTTTATTTATTTTGCTTTTTACAGACAACTACACGGTAACAACATACTTACATCACAAATTACATACTACAGGAAAGTATCTCATGCAGAAGTGCGTAGATACACACAAGGGTTTGAGGACCTGAGTAAGGAAATTAATCACACTGTCTTATATAAATTTTATCTGCAGAGCACGAATACGTAAACAATGACTGGCAGCTTAAACACGCTTGCAAATTTATCTAGCATTTTTCTCGTAAACGCACGGACAAAAAAAAATCGCAGAAATTTGCTCTACAATTCAAGACATTATAATACCACGTCTCGATATTTTTAAACGTATAAAGCGGTTCTCTTCAATATGATATTCACGATTACAGATTTGTTGAACGTATCTGTAACTGTTCCTCCTTTCACGCACTTCTCTTTACATCCGTAGCAATAACAGTACTGCACCATGGCTGTTATTACTACTAAAACTTGTAGAAACGTATGTAAAAACAGATGAATACGTGTAATATTAAAGTTTCGCTGTTACCACAAATTGCAGATAAGCAGCGACGTCCCAGTACCACGTGGCTAGCCCGGTTTGATGTTGAGAACATGCGCAGTAGGCTATGCTCATTTCATACATATTTATACTCTATGGTTATAGTAAATATAAAATCTAATACAGTCACACTCAAAGAATAGTAAAATAAATCACTGCAAAACAGTTTATAGCAGGGCAAATTTAACAAATTGTTTTGTACATTTAGTATTAGCAGTTAATTTCTTTGATGGGAACATCTATTTGCTTAGCTTCATGTTCATACCAAAATGCAACGCGAACTTCTTTGCCAGTATCGGTACACAGTGGGCAAATAATTCGAACCTAGGTTACAAAATAATTAAATATTAGTGAAAAAATGTTCGAGTAAGGTTCTGTACAAACATAATTATACATATAGAAAATTTATCCATCCCTGGGATCGAGAACATCCACGATTTTGCCTGTTATCGATATCGATACTGTAACGTAATGGTCCCAGGAAATCCATGGCTTGCGAGAATGTTTTAATTCTATGTTTAAAGTTTTTGTGTTATGTCTCATCTGTTATTGAAATTTTTCATTCATTTTACTAATTTAGGAGTTACGTTAAAGTTCTATGCTTACTGGCAACTGCAGATGCGTTGACTTCGTCTGTTCTCGTCGCCATTGCGATTACTGGTAAGATTTGACGGAAGTCTGCAGAGAAGAAAATGGTACAGCGGCCATAGCTCTAATTCTCACATAAATGTCTAATTGTTCTGTGGAATACTTCAATGGATAGTTTATGCGGTGTGTCACAGGCATAGACTGTCGGGGAAAATTTGTTTGTGAAATGAGCTGGTGTGTTACGGTAGTTAGGTGGCTTTTGCGTACCACAACTGGATGGCAAAGCGTCGTTTTTACATTGGCAACGAACTTCACTTCATCGGAGCTGAGCCTATTAGCACGAAATATTTGTAAATTATACAGGGTGGTCCATTGATAGTGACCAGGCCAAATATCTCACGAAATAAGCATCAAACGAAAAGACTACAAAGAACGAAACTCGTCTAGCTTGAAGGGGGAAACCAGATGGCTCTATTGTTGGCCCGCTAGATGGCGCTGCCATAGGTCAAACGAATATCAACTGCGTTTTTTAAAATAGGAACCCCCATTTTTATTACATATTCGTGTAGTACGTAAAGAAATATGAATGTTTTAGTTGGACCACTTTTTTCGCTTTGTGATACATGGCGCTCTAATAGTCACAAGCGTACAAGTACGTGGTATCACGTAACATACCGCCAGTGCGGACGGTATTTGCTTCGTGATACATTACCCGTGTTAAAATGGACCGTATACCAATTGCGGAAAAGGTCGATATCGTGTTGATGTATGACTATTGTGATCAAAATTCCCAACGGGCGTGTGCTATGTACGCTGCTCGGTATCCTGGACGATATCATCAAAGTGTCCGGACCGTTCGCCTGATAGTTACGTTATTTAAGGAAACAGGAAGTGTTCAACCACATGTGATACGTCAACCACGACCTGCAACAAATGATGATGCCCAAGCAGGTGTTTTAGCTGCTGTCGCGGCTAATCCGCACATCAGTAGCAGACAAATTGCGCGAAAACGGGAATCTCAAAAACGTCGGTGTTGAGAATGCTACATCAACATCGATTGCACCCGTACCATATATCTATGCACCAGGAATTGCATGGCGACGACTTTGATCGTCGTGTACAGTTCTGTCACTGGGCACAAGAGAAATTACGGGACGATGACAGATCTTTTGCACGCGTTCTATTTAGCGACGATGACTGCGACAAGTGAAACATCAGCGACCTCGGCTGGTTAATGTATGGTGCGGCATTATGGGAGGAAGGATAATTGGCCCCCGTTTTATCGATGGCAATCTAAATGGTGCAATGAATGCTGATTTCCTACGTAATGTTCTACCGATGTTACTACAAGATATTTCACTGCATGACAGAATGGTGGTGTACTTCAAACATGATGGATGTCCGGCACATATCTCGCGTGCGGTTGAAGTGGTACTAAATAGCATATTTCATGACAGGTGGATTGCTCGTCGAAGCACCATACCATGGCCCGCACGTTCACCGGATCTGACGTCCCCGGATTTCTGACTGTGGGGAAAGTTGATGGATATTTGCTATCGTGATCCACCGACAACGCCTGACAACATGCGTCAGCGCATTTTCAATGCATGTGCGAACATTACGGAGGGCGAACTACTCGCTGTTGAGAGGAATGTCGTTACACGTATTGCCAAATTCAGTGAGGTTGAGTGACATCATTTAGAGCATTTATTGCATTAATGTGGTATTTACAGGTAATCACGCTGTAACAGCATGCCTTCTCAGAAACGATAAGTTCAAAAAAATGGCTCTGAGTACTATAGGACTTAACATCTCAGGTCATCAGTCCCCTTGAACTTAGAACTACACACATCCATGCCCGGTGCAGGATTCGAACCTGCGACCGTAGCGGTCGCGCGATCTCAGACTGAAGCGCCTAGAATCGCTCGGCCACCAGCGGCCGGCTGATAAGTTCACAAAGGTACGTGTATCACATTGGGAAAACCGAAATAAAATGTTCAAACGTACCTACATTCTGTATTTTAATTTAAAAAACCTATCTGTTGCCAACTGTTCGACTAAAATTGTGAGCCATATGTTTGTGACTATTACAGCGCCATCTATCACAAAGCGAAAAAAGTGGTCCAACTAAAACATTCATATTTCTTTACGTACTACACGAATATGTAATAAAAAATGAGGGCTCCTATTTAAAAAAAAGCACTTGATATCCGTTTGACGTATGGCAGCGCCGTCTAGCGGGTGATTCATAGCGCCATCTGGTTTCCCCCTTCAAGCTAGACAAGTTTCGTTCTTTGTAGTTTTTTCGTTTGACGTTTATTTCGTGAGATATTTGGCTTGGTCACGATCAATAGACCACCCTGTATACACAGATCCTTGTGAATCAACCTCTTATAGAAAACTAGATCAAAATTCCTACACTTGTTTTTGATGTTTTTAACAGATTACAATTGCAGTGTAACAATGTAAGTTTTTAACTGGTGTGTGTGTGTGTGTGTGTGTGTGTGTGTGTGTGTGTGTGTTTGAAACAACTACAAATTTACAACTTTTAGATTTTTACCTTTAGCTGTGCTTTGAAACATTGCTTCTTGTCACATTTCATGAATGCTTGTCATCAAGAAGTACCCTATAGCTTCTGATGAGTGAGTTTGGAATGTAAAAAAATCGCCGTATCTTTTAATTTCGCTGACAGCTTTATACCTCTACCCATTCATGAGGAAAAAGACTGACAGACAGAGAATTAATGACGTAATCCTTTAGGAGTTCCATTTTTGCTGTTTGAGGTACGTAATCCAAAAAATGACAAAAAAGTGTTGTTATTTCCTTGTAATCATGTTTTACCTCCTACCCCCACTGATGTTAACAGAAATTTTCCGCACTTATTTTGGTTTTTACGTAATATCTGACATGATGATATTTCTTGTATCTTTGCCCTGTGTCCTGAACTAACGATTCAAGAGTAGTTGAGGCTCCATTCCACATAGCAGTTGACAGCAGCTTGAGAGCTCATGTGAAACTGCAAAGTAGTCAGGTGTAGTGCCACGGTGAGCCCAAGAGTGTACACGAGTGAGTGCGGAGAGTGTCTTGTACGGACAAGGAAGCGGCAACAACTTGGAATCAGTGCAAGGGGCTGTGAGCAACAGCACCAGGACAAGACTTCGCGTTTACGTCCTGGAGTGGCTAGCCCTGGGAGGTGGCTGGCCAGCTGTGGTGCTTGGGATGATGGATGGTTTCTGGCTACTGCCAGCCAGTATCAGCTACCCAGTGGGTTTGGAGAAACGGGCGGGCAATGTCATCATGGGGACTGGAAGCTTAAGGAGACGGACAGTCATGCAGAGAGCTAGTGAGAAAGCACAACAGCAAGCGAGCAACTAAGATGACAGTCAGGTGGACAAGACAGAGCGGTGAGTTCGCACAGCTAGCAGTGGAGGCAATCTGGCCCTAGCTAGCAGTGACATGTTATAAATGCGAGGCATCGTTGCCTGTTCCAGGCTTGCAGGCGGTGCCTGGCGTCTTAGCTACAGGAAAGGTCACACTGATGAGACCCAAGCGAAAATTAGCTGTGCTACGTGCTTTTAGGTGGAGGTATATCGAACGGTGGACCAATGGCCTTGCCGTAGTGGTAACACCGGTTCCCGTCAGATCACCGAATTTAAGTGCTGTCGGGCTGGGCTAGCACTTGGAAGAGTGACCATCCGGTCTGCCGAGCGCTGCTGGCAAGCGGAGTGCACTCAGCCCTTGTGAGGCAAACTGAGGAGCTACTTGACTGAGAAGTAGCGGCTCCGGTTTCGGAAACTGACCTATGGCTGGGAGAGCGGTGTGCTGACCACATGCCCCTCCATAACCGCATCCAGTGACGCCTATGAGCTGAGGATAACACGGCGGCCGGTCAGTACCGTTGGGTCTTCATGGCCTGTTCAGGCGGAGTTTAGTTTATATAGAACGGTATTGTGCCAGTGGTGTTCGGCAGAAATCTTTGGTAGTGCAGAAGCCTGAATCTGATTGTGTTCCAGAGTAAGCTGTGCTTGTTATTATATCACTATAACAAATGAGCTGCTGCGAGGTATAGTGTTGTTACCTGTAATAAGTTTTAGTGGGAAAAGTTAGCGTCTAATTAAATCATGAGGTTGCATCTAAGATTATTTTCAGTTGTACCTCACTGTTTTACCTTCCTGACATCAAGATGACTGGCCTTTGTTCAATTACTACTCTCATTTATTTCATCCCGCGGCTAGCATCGTGTAGCATGGTTATGTGTGCCTTAGTTATTTATTTAGTTTTTCCCTTGTTCATTAGTTGTATTTTTATTAGTTTTGGAGCTTACCTCTAGTTGGTTTGATTTAGGGCTTTGTGTCCTGAATTAGAACATTGCTATATTATTTTTCATACTATTCCTTCCAGTTTGTATGGTTATTAGTGGTAAGGTTGCATATTGTTTTGTGCCTTTGGGTAGATAATGGTTCAAATAGCTCTGAGAACTATGGGACTTAACTTCTGAGGTCATCAGTCCCCTAGAATTTAGAACTATTTAAACCTGACTAACCTAAGGACATCACACACATCCATGCCCGAGGCAGGATT
Organism: Schistocerca piceifrons; assembly: GCF_021461385.2. Classification (NCBI taxonomy): domain Eukaryota; kingdom Metazoa; phylum Arthropoda; class Insecta; order Orthoptera; family Acrididae; genus Schistocerca; species Schistocerca piceifrons. Next base: position 199,494,300 of record NC_060138.1, on the reverse strand, counting down.
CGAACCTGCCACCGTAGCGGTCGCGAGGCTCCAGACTGTAGCGCCTAAAACCGCTCGGCCATATCGGCCGGCCTTTGGGTAGAACTAACATTGTTTTGAAGGACATGAATTTTACCGTTTGGCATATTACGCTAGATATCACGATGGGCTTCCAATAAGTAACGTAACACATTTTCTTTCTGAAGAAGGTTGGCTTGATTCAGGATTCCAATACACCATACTATTCTTCACACTTGTGGCTACAAAACTCTGTTTTTTTTTTTTTTTTTTTTTTTTTTTTGCATATTCACCGCTCAATGGGAAGGACTTACGCAGCCTTACTGGGAGGACCTGTATGCCTGCAGGGTACCACTCTGCGGGCACACACCTGTGAGTACCCCAACTGGTGAACGACTGTGTCAGCACTACCAACAGAGACGTCCTGTTGTGCAGCGAGGTGGCTGATTGTGACCCGGCGATCACCTCGAATGAGAGTGTCCGCACGTTCCAACATTGCAGGAGACACAGCTGTGTGCATCCGGCCGACACGCTGAGGATCTGACAGGTTTGCGCGACCTTCTTGCGATGATAACAGAAGCCTCGCCCAACGACTCGCAATGCTTTTGTTTACTAGCAGGTTTCCGAAGACATTCTGCAAGCATCTACGAATATCTGTGATGCTCTGACTTTCCCCCAAAAGAAACTCAATGCCAGTTCTCTCCTTAGCATGCCCATCTGTTACATTTGCCGTTTGGAGCGCTGTGTATTGTATATAAGAAACTATCAGCCTCGATTGCGGTAATGAAACCAACCTTTACCTAGGTTTCAGCCCAAATAATGGAGCCTTCTTCGGAAGATATACCTGACTCTATAATTTGTCTAAGAGGGCATGGTCTAGAAATGGAACTAAAACAACCTGAATAGGCGTAGTCACCAAGACTTAACTTAAGCTCTGGCGTGCGCCTCGTCTCCATGGACGCCGTGCTATGTATAGCGCCGCAAGCTATCGAACTTCATGAAACTATAGAGGCTGAAGCGAGAATATTCCACGATGTCCCACAGTAAATTCTGCACTTTTTCAACTGAAATTGCCTGAGAAAAAATGTTTTGCATTGATAACTGAACGCCTCTCGTAATTTAACACATATTTGTTGATGGAGCATTAGTCATTTTCTTTGTGTTTTAATTTTAGTCACGTAATTCGATTTAAAGAATTCTGCTATTAATAAATGTATTTCGGACTTGTTAAGCATTTACGCCCACACAAGCCACAGCCATTTCCCACTCACATTGTTCCCTTCGCCAGATACCACTCTGGAATTTTCCGACAACGCCACAAACCTATTGTGGCCTTCATTTATCAGAAAAATTATTATCTAAGCCAAATATTTGTTCTTTACTTAAAGATGCCTTACAAAATAAAACTACCAAGGAAACATAGAAGTCATCATTTTACAGAAAAACGTTCTGAACTGAGAAACTATAATATCCAACAACAAAAATGTTCAGTTTTTTCTTGAAAAGCCGTTCTTCATCGGAAACGTTAGCACACTGGCAGTGAAACCTAACCCTACACATCACAACACTGCAGTGCTAGCTTATTTTTTGCAAAACGGTGAAAAATCAAAACTGTCACTAGCAACTGCTTATGTGGATTTTAGTCCTCCCATTTATTGTCAAAAGTGTTTCGGTTATCTTTTGTTTATTCATCGTTTAGAAGGAATGAATAATTCTACAAATGTTGCACTATTGTAAACTTTTTAAGAATACTTTTAGCTTCGAAAAATAACTCTGAGTTTTGCAATAGCTTTTGTTGGAAACATCGAAAAGGCTGTCGTTATGTCACGATTTTTCTACATAGCTCTACTAAGTCTTACACACCAGACTTTATAATATAAACAAAATTCTTATCAATGCCAGCTGCGCTGGAATCAGAAGAGGCATTACATAAGAAGGACTTCGTTACACACGATAGAAATGAAAAAAGGTTGTCTTGCTACTTATGAGTCTATAACATGCATCATTCCTTAAAATCAGGTACGTAAATACGAATACATTTGGTCGGTCAATGGATAAAAAGTGTTGCTTTAAGTCCAATTACGGTTTCTCTCAGCCTCTCATCCTTGCATAGTTCGTCAGAGTGTGTCTTTACTGTTTTAACTCATTTGCTACACAATTCACACGCAATGCCTCATCTTTCACACATGTTGAAAGTTTCTTCAAGTAGCTGGTCATATGATCTTTCGAGGTTAGCTATTTCTGACAGCAACGAAGCGAGGTGGCGTATTGGTCAGACACTGAACTCGCCTTCGGGAGAACAGCATTTCAGACCCCCGTCCGTCCATTCAAATTGAAATTTTCCGTGGTTTTCCTCCAGATCGTTTGAGACAAAGGTCGGGATGGTTGCTACTGAAATGGTACAGCCGATTTCCATATCATTCCTTCCACTATCACGGTTTGCACTCAGCTTCTAATGACTCGTCTTCGATGAGACTTTAAACCTTAATATTAGATCTTTATTTCTAACAGCGCCGTTGCTAAGAAGTAATCAACGTCCATACTCTCAGACTGCAATGCCCTAGTGCTCCATTAATTCTTTCTAGGCGTTTGTATTGAATATGAAAAGAGTAAGATTATATTTTAAGACCTATGCTACACTTCAAAAATGGTTCAAATGGCTCTAAGCACTATGGGACTTAACATCTGAGGTCATCAGTCCGCTAGACTTATTATTATTATTATTATTAATTAAACAGAAAAGCTAGAGCACTGTAGTATAAAAATTGCCACCTCAACAGTTTACTAAGAAAATTAGATGAAGCAGGACTGCAATTTGCATTCGATAAAATGGAATGGAAGAGAGCGACATCACATGAGACTGGAAGCTAGGGAGCTTCGTACAAACTCAAGTCATTTCGGTGAGCCATAGTTTTGTTGCAGATTGTGCGATGTCCCTTGCAGAACGGTGCGTAGGGAGTGAGAGGAATGCCAAGCGCCGGTATGCAGACACCGGCGAGGTAGAAGTGGAGCAGGGGGCGTCACCCGTTAGAGCGCTGCAGAGGGCACGGCCAGGAATGCAAGGCTTGCGGGCGGAGGTTCCCACAGCGCCTTGCTAACGGGACGGCCCGCCTTCCTCAGCTGTTGCGGAAGCTTCCGGCCACACCGCGCAATAACTCTCCAGTCGGCACATTCAGCAGTTCTGCCGGGCTAACCTGTATTACTCTGTCAAACATCTTGGGCAAGATTAGATAGCCGGAAAAAAAATGTTACACCGTCAAGGACAAGGTCATTTTACTGACAAGTAATGTGACAGGGAGTATATCACTGTAGAGGTATACGATAACAAAGCTAGACCAAACGAAACTTGCGTGTCCCAGTAGAGGGTGCCCAAACAGAGCTCAAACAGTGCACCCTACCCCCTCTTCTGGCTGCAACGCAGACTTATATCCCCATATGTTGACAATCATAAAAGTGCCGGATGGCATCCCGACATGGACTGTCCCAAGCATTTTGCACTTTTTCTTGCGTTTCGGCAACGGTTCTTGCAAACGGCTATGAGCACTATGGGACTTAACATCTGAGGTCATCAGTCTCCTACACTTAGAACTACTTAAACCTAACTAATCTAAGGACATCACACACATCCATGCCCGAGGCAGGATACGAACCTGCGACCGTAGCAGCAGCGCGGTTCCGGACTGAGGCGCCTAGAACCGCTCGGCCACAACGGCCGGCAACGGTTCTTGCAGTCTCTGGAGCTAGACTAAGTTATTGCTTCACGATGCCCCACACGCGTTCAACTGGCGAAAGACCTGGTGATAACCATGGCAGTTGTTGTATGCCTTGACGATCACGATGCATCGCAGCAGCTGTATGTGGACGTGCACTGTCCAGCTGTGAAAGCAAATCAACTTCCTCTGCAATGTAGCGAGCACCTGTTACTTTACTCGGCAAAAACATCAGATGTAACCGCTAGTTGTAAGTGATGGCCCCCACGCCGTCTGCCTGGGAAGGGCCATGTGTATCATGGGTGAATGCACCCACAAGATCTGGCCGGCCAGTGTGACCGAGCAGTTCTAGGCACTTCAGTCTGGAACCGCGCGACCGTTACGGTCGCAGGTTCGAATGCTGCCTCGGGCATGGATGTGTGTGATGTCCTTAGGTTAGTTAGGTTTAAGTAGTTCTGAGTTCTAGGGGACTGATGACCTCAGATGTTAAGTCCCATAGTGCTCAGAGCCATTTGAACCATTTGAACTCACAAGGTCTACGCCATACATGGGTAAGTCGAACACTCGCATACAGACAGAACCTACTCTCATCACTGAAGATAACAGAGCGGCACTTCGCTCTCCAGTCTGCTCTTTCGCGACACCTGAGTAGCCATCTTTGGTGGCGTCGTGATGTCGGTGGTAGCCTAGCCAGAGCAAACGTTATCTCAGTCCTGCTACAATCTGACGATTCCCAAAGCCGTCTGGTGAAAAAGCAGGTGCAACACGTGCCCTGATTTCTTCCCTGTATGATGTTCAGTTCGTCAACGCTGCTCGCACAACTCATCGATCTTGACTGGCGTCTGTACAACGCAAACGCCAAAACCTGGTCTCTACGCCTGTTGAAATATCCCACAGATCACTGCTGAAAGAAGCGTTACACCGTAGATATATTGTGCCAACATGTGCAGCAATCCATCGATACATCCATCCACCTTCCCACAAGCCCAAAATCTGACGCCCTACAAACGGGTAAAGTTGTTCAACAGGGTACGTACCCGTCGGCAGGACATTATTATATCCTAGAATAAATGTTGCAAACACTGTTCACCTCTAAACGTAGCTGAGTTACTGCATATAGAGTCAAAACAGAGGGTGCATAGATACGCCTCTTGAGAGCCATATTATCGCGGATGACAGTGACAAATGAATCACTAACACCACAACCCTTCGCGTTGCACGTATTGTACCCTGGTGTCACTAATCACGGTCATTGAGGGTGTGGCATTTTTTCCCGCAGCAGGATACATATATAAATTAGGGTTATATTGTTAGTTTTATAAATGATTTCTTAAAAGTATCCCGGTACACCGTCAAAGAATTCATGAAAGTCTTTCATGAAAGACATCTGAAGAAGTGGCGGTTTATTTGGGTTATATGTAACCAGTAGCTTCTTGAATTTGTTAAGATACTATTGTACCATCAACTAGTTTTCGAGCCATTGCAGGTTCATTATCATATGGAGGTGTTACATGAACATCATTCTCTGGACCATCGTAGCTAGACACTAATGTAGTGGTGCTGGCTTAAGTAACGAAACTTCACACGTACTTACCAAAATGTTTACGAAAAGAAAAGAACGTTACGTTTTGAGGTACTTACGTTGCGCTGCCTCGTGATATTCGTGACACATTAATTCCAAAGGCGCACATTTCAGCCAGCTTACACACACACACACACACACACACACACACACACACACAAAGAACTAATGTGCATTTCATTTCACAGTAAACAAACACTGAATGTAATTGAAAGAGTATAAAGATGCTAGATAATTTGCCGTGTCCCGATCATTGATATGAGATGCATTAATTTACATTAGACGAAAATTATTTATATTTTTTTGTTGCTCCATGAAACTGGATAACGTGGTTCCATCTGAAAACTATTTTCAAAAAATTTTCAGATGTGTGTGAAATCTTATGGGACTTAACTGCTAAGGTCATCAGTCCCTATGCTTACACGCTACTTAACCTAAATTATCCTAAGGACAAACACACACACCCATGCCCTAGGGAGGACTCGAACCTCCGGCGGGACCGAAAATTATTTTGTTTTGTAGCAAAAATGCTATCTTCCTATGTATTTGTGTTCGTTGTTTAATTTATTTGCAATTGATTTCGAAGATTTTTATGGGCTTATGTTTCTAGGGACGTTTATGGAAATTAATTGTAGGCGTATTTCATTTTTATAACCGTACATAAGTGCCTGAAGATGAAGCTGCAAAAGGTTTCGAAATCGATTCCAAACAAATTAAAGAACAAACACTTCTCAGTGAAAATAGGCATAAAAATCGCTCGTGTTCTCCAAAACAAAACACTTATCATTTTCATCTTATTATTTATAACCGTACATAAGTGCCTGAAGATGAAGCTGCAAAAGGTTTCGAAATCGATTCCAAACAAATTAAAGAACAAACACTTCTCAGTGAAAATAGGCATGAAAATCGCTCGTGTTCTCCAAAACAAAACACATATCATTTTCATCTTATTATTGTCAGTCAACTTTTTATAACCTCCTCACTCCTGCCATTCACGGTTATTTTGTTTCCCGAAGAGCAAAACTCTTCAGCTTATTTCCTATCCAAATTTTTCAGTGTTACACAATTTAATTCTATCATATTCCGTTAGCCTTGTCTTACTTATGTTGATACTCATCTTATAACATCCTTTTGAGACAATATGCATTCCGTTCAGCTGATCTAAGTTATTTATCTTCTCTGACAGAATTATTATGTCACTAGCACATCTTCCACTTTTTATTTCCTCTCCCTGAACTTTAGTTTCCTTTCGAAATTTCTCTTCTATTTCCTTTATTGCTTGTTCAACGATTGAATAACACCAGAGTCAAGAGTACAGATTTGTGTCACTCCTTCATCGACCACTGCTTCCAGTTTGTACCCTTCCACTCTTATATCTGCAGCGTCGTTACTTTACTGTGACATCTTCCTTCTTGCCGAATTTCATGATTCTGTGTCAACGGCAAGCACCCTGCTGGCTTTCTGAGTAAGTTATCGGATATCAATATGTGTGATATAAATTACATTAATTCCATTGACTTAGGAGATTACAATTTTTACCCCACCACGCGGCCATAAACCTCAGTATATCACATAAATCTGAACTTGATACGCCGAATTGTTTCAGAGAAAAAGGTGCTAACAGACAGACAGATTGATAAAAAATTACAAAAAATGATTTTTCGGCTGATATAATTACAGATTTGCAATTTTGGGATTGTTTACTGTACTTGTACTGTGAAATATTGCCAAATTTCGTGATTCTCCATCAACAGGAAGTCGCCTGTAGGTTTCGATAAGTAAGCTTTCAGGTATCAAAATGTATCTTCTGACTGCACTGATTTAGAAGCTTCAAATTTGTAGACCGCCAAGGGACCGTATTCCTTAACATGAGTGGGTCTCGGCAAGAAAGTGCCAAGTCACATTTTTATGCTTTCGAGATAAAACCATATTAATGTTTGACCAAATCCTCAAATCACGTGAGTTATTAAATTTTGGTTGAACACATGTAATATGTTTCTCTGGTATATTTTATTTTGTTTTATGAGAATAATATAAATATTTTAAACTACGTTATACAGAAACGAATATTTTAAAATAAGATGGTACGTTACTTGGCACCATGTTGAACAAAAAACGTAACCTGTATTTGACACATATTTTTATTAACATTGTAAGTGCTTACAAAGATTTACTTTTTTACTTTCTTTCTTAACAGACAATGTTGTATTTCAAAAACAGATTAACAATGACCTAAAATACTTCACCTACACCTTATTCTCCATTATCTTCATCACTAACAGCAGCAGGCAGGAAGTTGCGATAAAGGTTGTGGTAGATTGGAGGAACATAGTCCATTAGCTTCATTACATCATTCAGTTTCATTTTCTTAATTTCAACAGGTACATTGTATTTCGGTCTTAGGGCCATGGTACTTGCGTTCCCTTTCTTCCTTGTAGATACCTCTTCAAACTCCTTCTTTCAGTTTCATAACCCATGGGTTGGTTTGTTCAAATCTGAAGCATGTAACCTCTGAGAATTTAAGCTGAACACCGCTAGCACATTGTTTCCTATTAGTATTAAGCAGCCCATTTCTCAGTCCTGTTATGTCAAAGAAATCACCACCTTCCATATTTATGACACTGAACTTGTGTTCACGGTCACAAGAAGCAATTATTTCTCTCCAATGTGATAGAGAGTATACATTGGGTTGTCCTCTCTTATATTTCTCAATTTTAGCAAAGTCTCTGTCAGGGCATGTAAGTATGTCCAAGAATAAGGAAATAATACTCAGTTTCTTCAAACCGCTTTGCGTGGATCAGATAACTCCAAACTAGTATTATATTCCAGTTCTCATTCTGACCCGCACAGTTAACATAAAATACAATAAGTTTTTTTTCTGCAGAGATGGGTGTTGTTTTCAAATATTTGAAGATACGGCTACCAATCTCCTTACTACCTCGGCCTCGACTCAAACTGTACTGGTATCGTAGGCTGCAGAGAAAACTGCAGTGGTAAAGTTTTCATTATGTTGGCATCTGAAATCACCGTAACGGTTATGGCAGTAAATCTGTGCTGAGGATAATAAAGTACAGGAATCGTAAATATTAGGTCCAAAAGTGCATGAAATGCAAGATAACCTTTTATGAATCAAATGCGCTGATGGACAGAAAGGTTCTTCACAATACTGTACTAATTTTGAGCTACAAGACTTTATGAATGTTAATAAAACTGGAACTTGTAAAGACACAGTAAATTCTACGCAATTACACAACATGATTTTCTTTATTGTTTTGTATTTTTTTTAAATAATTCCTTTCGAAGTACTGGTATCTCCATATGTACGCCTGTGTACTGTAAACATAGTAATCAATGCAAACTATAATTGCTTTTATTTCGTCTGCACAAAATTGTAATTTTAATTTCTTTTTTTTTTAATGATACGTTTACTTTAAGGTTTAAATAATATGCAAAGAGTAGGATGTGTAGTATAAAATCAAATAGTATGCAAGACATTTTCTTAACTTTTCATAGAGTACTGCATTGCCGACACCAAAGACATTATTTGTTGTTGAAAGAATCGAACATTTGCAGTCTGTTGATGACATTGAGTGTTGGTGTGCTTTGATATAGCCGCTTACTCTTGTGGTGTTCGGAGGAAAACATGTGGCTTGGTACATGTGTGTCTGCGACGTATGGAGACGGCGGAGGAAGATATTTATCGCCATAGTTTATTAAACATAGGATCACCACGGAGACGCTGAGAGCGAAAGATACCGGTCTGCCACTTAAGTCGTGACAGCCACACCAACAACGCTCCCACACAGATAACTCGGCCAGTAAACTTGGTGTAGTGCACCTCTAAATAACTTTTTGAACTTTTTTAACTTTCTTAAATTAAAAGTGATTCAGCAAAGTTGGCTTTTTAAAATCGTTATTCTTATACCTATCAGAATTTCAGCAAAGTTGGCTTTTTAAAATCATTATTCTTATACCCATCAGAATAAGGCAATACTGATCTAAATATTAGAAAAATGATGAAGACGTAGTTATTCCAATACTTCCTCATTCGAAAGGGCCACACAGCCCAAACTGATAGAAAATCCTCAAACGGTGGTGCTTCCAGTGGGCAAGGGCAACCTGATGCCTACAACAGGGTTTACAGCCTGTTCGGTGAAATGACAAACACCCTACAGGGGGTGTAGAAAGGAAAACGTCGGCGTTGTTAAATTTTTCGTCTGTACCGCTAACAGATTACGCCTCACAGCTCCGTTCGTCCCAGATTGTATGATCCACCGAAAATTCACAAGGACGACCGATTGACAGTAACACTGGAGTGCCGGCTAATGACTCTGCTGAATATCTTGCTTCGTTGGCAGAGACATTTCACAGTAAAATGACCACACCGTATTCGCAATTCTGGTGACATTATTAATGAACTGAAGTCTCTGCAACTCAATGAATGGGCCTTATTACACCACTGGCCATTAAAATTGGTTACACCACGAAGATGACGTGCTACAGACGTGAAATTTAACCGACAGGAAGAAGATGCTGTGATATGCAAATGATTAGCTTTTCAGAGTATTCACACAAGGTTGGAACCGATGGCGACACCTACAACGTGCTGACATGGGGAAAGTTTCCAACCTATTTTTCATACACAAACAGCAGTTGACCGGCGTTGCCTGGTGAAATGTCGCTGTGATGCCCCGTGTAAGGAGGTGAAATGCGTACCATCACGTTTCCGACTTTGATAAAGTTCGGATTGTCGTCTATCGCGATTGCGGTTTATCGTATCGCGACATTGCTGCTCTCGTTGGTCGAGATCCAATGACTGTTAGCAGGATATGGAATCGGTGGGTTCAGGAGGGTAATACGGAACGCCGTGCTGGATCCCAACGGCCTCGTATCACTGGCACTCGAGATGTCAGGCATCTTATCCGCATGGCTGTAACGGATCGTGCAGCCACGTCTCGATCCCTGAGTCAACAGATGGGGATGTTTGCAAGACAACACCCATCTGCACGAACAGTTCGACAACGTTTGCAGCAGCATGGACTATCAGCTCGGAGACCATGGCTGCGGTTACCCTTGATGCCGCATCACAGACAGGAGTGCCTGCGATGGTGTAATCAACGACGAACCTGGGTGCACGAATGGCAAAACGTCATTTTTTCGGATGAATCCAGGTTCTGTTTACAGCATCATGATGGTCGCATCCGTGTTTGGCGACATCGCGGTGAACGCACATTGGAAGCGTGTATTCGTCATCGCCATACTGGCGTATCACCCGGCGTGATGGTATGGGGTGCCATCGGTTACACGTCTCGGTCACCTCTTGTTGGCATTGACAGCGCTTTGACCAGTGGACGTTACATTTCAGATGTGTTACGACCCGTGGCTCAGCCCTTCATTCGTTCCCTGCGAAACCCTACATTTCAGCAGGATAATGCACGACCGCATGTTGTACCTGTACACGCCATCCAAGCTGAGTTTGACTCAATGCCCAGGCGTATCAAGGTCGTTATTACGGCCAGAGGTGGCTGTTCTGGGTACTGATTTCTCAGGATCTATGCACCCAAATTGCGTGAAAATGTGATCAGATGTCAGTTCTAGTATAATATATTTGTCCAATAAATACCTGTTTATCATCTGCATTTCTTCTTGGTGTAGCAATTTTAATGGCCAGTAGTGTAGTAAGTTTTACGTCGTTCCACTCTTTACGAGGGTCCCTCTATTGGGTTCGTTGTCACTCGTGGATTGTAAGTTTAAATCTGATATAACACTACTGTTATGTCACCCCATTTTCTCAACTCACTTTTCATCCAGTATTGAATATTTTGAACAAGTTGACATTGGTGTCATGGGTAGACACCTATCCTGCCTGGTAGCGAACCTTTTTATGGAAAAGTCTGACGAGGGGCGCTTGAGTCTGCGGAACTGGCGAAATGTGGATTATATTTTTGTAGTGTGGCCAATGGCGAGGAAGAGGTGTCACGATTCTTGCAACATCTGTATTCAGTTCACGAGAAAATCCAGTTTTCGATAGAAGTGGAGCAAGATGTCTATCTTCCATTACTAGATGTTTTAGTCAATCGGAAAGTAGATAGATCACTAGGACAATCTGTTTATCGTAAGCCGAAATGCACGTGCCTATACTGTACTCAGAGGTGTCTAGCTGTCACCACTCGGCACAAAAAGTGGGCGTCCTTCGTAAATAGTTACAACAGGAACAAGATAGAGACAGCATTGCAAAGTAGCTGGGACACCTGTAATCAATGTTTTGGGACAATGGATATTATTGACACAAAATGAGGAGAACTTTAACGAGGAGTACACGTGGTCATTCCCAAGATAAAGAAGAGAATGAGCCACTTAAGCCCAGGTCGCTCCTCCCATATGTCGGCAACATTTCATCTAAATCAGAATCCTAACGAAACACCATGTTAAAGTAATTATCCGGCAACGTAAAAAATAAATAAATAAATAAAATCCTGAACCCTTCTCAGGTCGTCAGAAGATGTCTTGGTTTGCGCAAGCCTGGAGCCTACAGAATACCATGTCCATGTGGCAAAGCCTATATTGGTCACACCACACGTGCAGTTCATGATAGGTACGTGGAAAGAGCCTGTCTACGGAGAGGTATTGGCTGTACCCGTTTACCTACAATGTAATTTACATTAAACCTGGCCGGCCTCTGTGACCGATCGGCTCTAGGCGCTTCAGTCCGGAACCGCGCTGCTGCTACGGTCGCAGGTTCGAATCCTGCCTCGGGCATGGATGTGCGTGATGTCCTTAGGCTAGTTAGGTTTAAGTAGTTCTAAGTCTAGGGGACTGATGACCTCAGATGTTAAGTCCCATAGTGCTCAGAGCCATTTGAACCATTAAACGTGTCTTATCCACAGTTCAAATTATATAAATTCCGCATACATTCAGCACATAAATTCGGCTTAACGTGCTCTTAAGAGGAAAGATAAAAGTCGTAACTATTAGGAAGTGTATCGGTGAAGTTTAGAAAAAGAATATCATAGTTTTGTTAACGGACAGTGTATTTTTTTGCTGTCTTGAGACGCCCTATTTTAGGTACTGTTTGCGAGTGCACTAATAACCAGTTTAATTTTTACGCTATTAACACAAATTACCTCACTTGTACTTTGATCATTTTCTAATACATAGCAAACAATGAGTGGCACAAGAATTTCTGAACGTGTAATTCATTCTACGCGTAAGTGTACGAAACAATACCGCTTCAGTTTTATTTTCAGTCTATTCTAAATCTCTCATTGATGAGTTTGTTGTGAGACACGACGACAACTAAAAAAGAGTGGAGATATGTCTAAATGAACAAACGACGGTAATCAGGCATGGAGGAAATCTGGTGGCTTCATAAATACAAATGATTTTCACTTTCTTAGGAAAGTAGCGGTACAGGAATCTCGATGAAATTTGGCTGATGTCATTCGAGTGGCGTCACTTTGGTTGCATGTGGAAATCTGCCCTTGAAAGTTGTCTGCTTCGGTGTGAACCGTTCACATGCTGCATATTCGTGCGCCCTACGATAGTCACTTGTCATCCTCGCAGATCTGTAATCAGCTGTCTGCTAGCATAGACGGGGCGGAAACGGCAAGGCACAAGGGCCTTATAATTTAACTTTCGTTATTTGAGAGGGCCACTGTGAAGGACGTTGAAACTTTGTGGAAGGATTTGTAAGCACATGCGTCGTGTTGCGGTACTTCTGCGTGCTCGCGGGGACTTTCACGATATTAAGCAGGTGTACCAGTTTCTTTGGCTCTTCAGTGTAGTTTGTGCGTAGCAAGCGAGAGAATATGAAAATCTCGCGCGTGGTTTTCAAAGGTCAGATATAACATTGCGGGTTGCATAAAACATCGGTAGGAACTGCTGAATCACTCAGTATAAGAAACATAATTCAATATTTTAGAAACGTTTGTATTGTGCTTTCCGTACTCCGAACCTTTAATTTCTCTGAAGAAATGATTTGACCAGAAAACACGATATTCTTCTCAGTATTTGTAAATATTTTCCAGAGCAAATGAAAATGTTTTGACACGTTAATGCATTAGTGGCGCATTGTATCTTTACCCTCTAGATTCACCCAATGTGTATAAATTATTATTAGAGCTTATAAACGTGGCCATGTTTTTCAAGAACCTCTTTGTGACTGTTCATGTTCTTCTTTGTGATGTTCTCTAGCCGCAAGAGAGAGTCAGGTAAGTCAAGTCTAGCTCGCTGCATGAAGAGGATGTGTACTAGATTTTCTTTGGGGGGGGGGGGGTGACGATGGAGAGTTTTTTTATTGGGAGGTCAGAGGTGAGGATCACGTGAAATGCAAATGTAGCCAAACGTGGTTCAAAAATGGTTCAAATGGCTCTCAGCACTACGGGACTTAACATCTGAGCTCATCAGTCTCCTAGAACTTAGAACTGCTTAAACCTAACTAACCTAAGGGCATCACACGCATCCATGCCCGAGGCAGGATTCGAACCTGCGACCGTAGCGGTCGCGTGGTTCCAGACTGAAGCGCCTAGAACCGCTCGGCCACACCGGCTGTCTCAAATGTGGTACTCGGAAATCTTCCACAGTGTAATTATATCTTACCTGCACTTCTGCCGGTGTCGAATCGTTGTTTTTGTAAAAGTTCTTTATACCGCACTTTCTTTTTCTCTGGATTCTGCAATAAATTTTTGTTTTGGCTGCGTTTAAACATAATTTTTTGGTTCCAGACAGATTGCATTCACGAACTGAACCGTTGCAAATCACATTCTACTTGGACAACAGCAGCTGTCCTACTCTTGCACCATGCAAACTGAGAAATGACCACAGACCATTGTACTACGCGCCTAGACAGTTTTGGCACCGAACTGAAGTATCTAATCCAAATAAGATATTACAAATATTAATTTTTGAAACTGACAATTGTTGCCCATTTTTCTATGTTTTTGTTTGATAATATTGTTGTAAATTAACTACAAACCGAACCTAAGACTTCATAAAAATTTTACTGGTTTTTAGACATTTATTTTGAACCCTCCAAAGACATGGACGCATATGTTCATACAATTTACAAACATTATTGCAACTGACGTAAACAAATCACAATTTTCAGCTCTGTTCAAAAATTGTTTAAGACGTTCCCATTGGTGCCAGAAACATGAAAATGTATTTTGTATATCTTCATTCGAAATAATTTTGTAATCAAGATGGGAAATCTGACAAACTGTTCCCTTCTAGACGTTATAATGTATATTAATGTTATGCCGGTATTTACGACATTGTCTATGTGATCCAGAACTCCAACAACAATAGAAGTACTACGACGATTACATTCGTTTTGTTCTGTCTCGTGCATCAGAGATTGCGTTCGCTGTACTCGAACATTGCGGTGGTTCCGCTGAACGTATAGTAGTTCTGTAGATGGCCTTGGCTGTTTATCTAATCGTTTTCACAGAAAAAAGCTCCCATAAAAGACCAGCGAAACAGGCATCTCACATTCGACGCCATTGAAATAATGAGTTCCCTATTAACACTTACGTCACTGGACGTAAGGCAAGGCAGTTTACTTTATGGAGGTCTCAAACTATTACCTATAAAAATTTATGTTTTCAAGATAATGCTTTAAGAATGCACTTAGGCTTACGTTGCATCGTACAGAACAGGAGCAACTGATCCAACAGCACATGTTCGCCGTGCGTCTCCGATGTATTTCAGTGCATTTCTGTTGGCAAAATACTCGACCTGAAATTGCTTCTATAAGACCACAATTTATTTATGAAGCTTTGGTGTTTGCAACTACATAGTTCTGTCCAACATGGTTTCTAATACACTGATACAACTGATCACGTTATCTACGGTCCAACAGAGTTTATTCTTGAACAAAAGATGCTCTGTAAGTACATAGCTCTTCGTTATTTCTAGTTTACCGGCTTGCTGGATGTGGGAGGTGCTTTCTTCTTCGTTTCGAGTTACACGCGGGGGTTTTTGAGAGTTTCAAAGGGAACATTAAAAGGGAACATTAGACAAATATTGACCGAAACAGGGGTAAAGAATTACTATAGAAGATGAATGGGTACCTTTGAGAGATGAAATAGTGAAGACAGCATAAGATAAATATTCAAAAAGACAAGACCTTAACAACACACGGAATACACACGGAATACTGAATCAGAGTGACAAAAGGAGAAAATCGTAAATATCATTTCTATGACGACGACCGCTATGTGCACATACACTCCTGGAAACTGAAATAAGAACACCGTGAATTCATTGTCCCAGGAAGGGGAAACTTTATTGACACATTCCTGGGGTCAGATACATCACATGATCACACTGACAGAACCACAGGCATATAGACACAGGCAACAGAGCATGCACAACGTCGGCACTAGTACAGTGTATATCCACCTTTCGCAGCAATGCAGGCTGCTATTCTCCCATGGAGACGATCGTAGAGATGCTGGATGTAGTCCTGCGGAACGGCTTGCCATGCCATTTCCACCTGGCGCCTCAGTTGGACCAGCGTTCGTGCTGGACGTGCAGACCGCGTGAGACGACGCTTCATCCAGTCCCAAACATGCTCAATGGGGGACAGATCCGGAGATCTTGCTGGCCAGGGTAGTTGACTTACACCTTCTAGAGCACGTTGGGTGGCACGGGATACATGCGGACGTGCATTGTCCTGTTGGAACAGCAAGTTCCCTTGCCGGTCTAGGAATGGTAGAACGATGGGTTCGATGACGGTTTGGATGTACCGTGCACTATTCAGTGTCCCCTCGACGATCACCAGTGGTGTACGGCCAGTGTAGGAGATCGCTCCCCATACCATGATGCCGGGTGTTGGCCCTGTGTGCCTCAGTCGTATGCAGTCCTGATTGTGGCGCTCACCTGCACGGCGCCAAACACGTATACGACCATCATTGGCACCAAGGCAGAAGCGACTCTCATCGCTGAAGACGGCACGTCTCCATTCGTCCCTCCATTCATGCCTGTCGTGACACCACTGGAGGCGGGCTGCACGATGTTGGGGCGTGAGCGGAAGACGGCCTAACGGTGTGCGGGACCGTAGCCCAGCTTCATGGAGACGGTTGCGAATGGTCCTCGCCGATACCCCAGGAGCAAC
The DNA here is from genome assembly GCF_021461385.2 of Schistocerca piceifrons. Classification (NCBI taxonomy): domain Eukaryota; kingdom Metazoa; phylum Arthropoda; class Insecta; order Orthoptera; family Acrididae; genus Schistocerca; species Schistocerca piceifrons. The sequence goes on along the minus strand of NC_060138.1, from coordinate 199,477,895 downwards.
AGTGTCCCTAATTTGCTGGGAAGTGGCGGTGCGGTCCCCTACGGCACTGCGTAGGATCCTACGGTCTTGGCGTGCATCCGTGCGTCGCTGCGGTCCGGTCCCAGGTCGACGGGCACGTGCACCTTCCGCCGACCACTGGCGACAACATCGATGTACTGTGGAGACCTCACGCCCCACGTGTTGAGCAATTCAGCGGTACGTCCACCCGGCCTCCCGCATGCCCACTATACGCCCTCGCTCAAAGTCCGTCAACTGCACATACGGTTCACGTCCACGCTGTCACGGCGTGCTACCAGTGTTAAAGACTGCGATGGAGCTCCGTATGCCACGGCAAACTGGCTGACACTGACGGCGGCGGTGCACAAATGCTGCGCAGCTAGCGCCATTTGACGGCCAACACCGCGGTTCCTGGTGTGTCCGCTGTGCCGTGGGTGTGATCATTGCTTGTACAGCCCTCTCGCAGTGTCAGGAGCAAGTAAGGTGGGTCTGACACACCGGTGTCAATGTGTTCTTTTTTCCATTTCCAGGAGTGTATGTGCCAAACCTGAAAGTATAAATACTGCGATCGTCTGTGTGAATGATGATCTGTCGTCAGTGGTAATATGGGCGAAAAATAAATGTAAAAATATCACAAGTAATCTTAATGTCCCTTCATATATTAATAAGTTCAGTAGTCCGCTACCAAATGTCTCCTATTCAGTTCGACAGTATTCCAATACCATATCAAAAAAAGTGGAGAACTGGGGTATAATTTTGGATGGGTATCTCAACTGGGTGGAGTATGCTGTCACCATTTGCCAGCAGATTTCCGCTTGCCTCTATGCCCTCAAAATAATTCGGAACATATTTTCACACTATGTGGAACACAAACTCATACAATCATCCGTTTTATCGAACCTCTACTATTGTCAGGTAATTCAGCATGACACAGGTAATGGAAACACAAGACGGTTCCAACTGACCATGAAATTTTGCCTACGTCACATCTGCGACATCTGGCGATATGACCGTGTCAGTGCTTCAGACGCACAGTTAAGGCTGTTGCGACCAGTCAAACGACGTGGCTAAAATGTGCTAAGTGGCGGCTACTTCGCCGGCTCCTCATTGGGCAAACACCCCATTACCTCGCATCAGAGACGAAACACATTTCATGCGATCATAATGTGAACTCAAGGTCCCACTTATCTACACTACTGGCCATTAAAATTGCTACACCACAAACATTACGTGCTACACACGAGAAATTTAACCGACAGGAAGAAGATGTTGTCATATGCAAATGATTAGCTTTTCAGAGCATTCACACAAGGTTGGCGCTGGTGGCGACACCTACAACGTGCTGACATGAGGAAAGTTTCCAACCGATTTCTCATACACAAACAGCAGCTGACCGGCGTTGCCTGTTGAAACGTTGTTCTGATGCCTCGTTTAAGGAGGAGAAATGCGTACAATCACGTTTCCGACTTAGATAAAGATCGGATTGTAGCCTATCGCGATTGCGGTTTATCGTATCGCGACATTGCTGCTCGCGTTGGTCGAGATCCAATGACTGTTAGCAGAATATGGAATCGGTGGGTTCAGGAGAGTAATACGGAACGCCGTGCTGAATCCCAACGGCCTCGTATCACTAGCAGTTGGGATGACATGCATCTTATCCGCATGGCTGTAACCGATCGTGCAGCCACGTCCTGATCCCTGAGTCAACAGATGGGGACGTTTGCAAGGCAACAACCGTCTGCACGAACATTTCGACGACGTTTGCAGCAGCATGGAGTATGAGCTCGGAGACCATGGCTGCGGTTACCCTTGACGCTGCATCACAGACGGGAGCGCCTGCAATGGTGTACTCAACGACGAACCTGGTTGCACGAATTGCAAAACGTCATTTTTTAGTATGAATCCAGGTTCTGTTTACAGCATCATGATGGTCGCATCCGTGTTTGGCGATATCGCGGTGAACGCACATTGGAAGCGTGTATTCTTCATCGCCATACTGGCGTATCACCCGCCGTGATGGTATGGGGTGCCATTGGTTACACGTCTCGGGCACCTCTTGTTCGCATTGGCGGCACTTTGAACAGTGGACGTTACGTTTCAGATGTCTTACGATCATTCGATTCCTGCAAAACCCTACATTTCAGCAGGATAATGCACGACCGCATGATGCAGGTCCTGTACGGGCCTTTCTGGATACAGAAAATGTTCGACTGCTGCCCTGGCCAACACATTCTCCAGATCTCTCACCAATTGGAAACGTTTGGTCAATGGTGACCAAGCAACTGGCTCGTCAAAATACGCCAGTCACTACTCTTGATGAACTGTGGTATCGTGTTGAAGCTGCATGGGCAGCTGTACCAGTACACGCCATCCAAGTTCTGTTTGACTCAATGCCCAGGTGTATCAAGGCCGTCATTATGGCCAGAGGTGGTTGTTCTGGGTACTGATTTCTCAGGATCCATGCACCCAAATTTCGTGAAAACGTAATCACATGTCAGTCCGAGTATAATATATTTGTCCGATGAATACCCGTTCATCATGTGTATTTCTTCTTGGTGTAGCAATTTTAATGGCCAGTAGTGTACTATCCTAGCTGTGCGCAATCATAAAACAAGCTGCCTTACACTCTGCGCAACATTCAGGTTCCTGCTGCTGCTTCCTTCTCCCATAACGTTTCCCCCTAAAATATAACGTGTAAGACCAAGTTTATCCCTGCAAATAATGGGGCCAATGCCTCTACCTCCTTCCTGTTATTCTCCTTTCTCTTTTCCCTCGTTTTCCTTTTTCTACCGGTTACTTCATCTACTTTTCCCCTCTATTCATTAAGTGCGTATTATAACGTCCCTCCTCCCCTCCCTCCTCCTCCCTTTTCTCTCAGGCCAATTGCTGCTAGTACTGAGTATTAAAAACCCATGTTACAGTAATTTCTTATAACTGCTGTAGTTATCATGTGCAAATGTAAACTGGGTGCGTTTTTTTTAATCCTTGCTATTGTAATTTTGAATTTCTAAATGTAGGGTAACGTGATTACTGAAACACTGGGTGATTCTGTGACGGTGTTAAAAATTTTCGTGAAAGATGGAGCAAGGTAAATGTATAAGGTTGAATTCAGAGACTCTGGTCCGGAGACGACCGAGTCAAGACTTAAAAGCGCAAATAGTTACGATATTTCTGCCTGTCGACCTTTTCTATTGCAAGGTCTTCGCTTTCCATATTTTGGGAGGAGGGAATATGGACCAAAAACACAAAAAATGTTCTAGTAAACATGCATACCGTAAGAAGTGAGAGCATTTAATGAGTAGAATACATGTATTCCACAAGAGCAGAGATGTATATTGGACATTTTTTCTTGCTTTGGTCTATACTACCTCTCCACAAAATATGGAAAGCAAGGAACTTGCAGTAGAAGAGGTTTACAGTCAAAGGTCACAGAACTATTGTCAATTTCGGCTAGGTAGTTTCCGGACCAGAATCCGTTACCTCAGATCTATGCAGTCACCCTTCTGCAACATCTTTGAAAGTTTTTAACAGTATCACGGAATCAGCATGTGTATGTAATGTAATGTATAGCGTGTTTATAAATTAGCTACACAGATGTAACCCTTAGTTGTGTAAAAAAATAGCTTACATAAAGGTTTGATACAGCAGTGAATGCAGTATATCTTCAAAGCTTTATTTACAAATGTTCAGTGTGGCTACATTTTGTAATACGACAAATGTTGCATCTGTAATCAGTTTCCTGCCAAATCCTATGAAGCAAATCTTCGTACATACTGGCAACTGATTGTGTTACCCGTTGTCCAACCTCGCCGACGGTTCCCGGAAGCCGAGGAAGGAACCCTCTGTCTTTAATGTACGAGGCGTGTTGACGGATGTGCACAAAACCAAGTACGTTGACTTTCCTTGAGCGGTACCACAACGACGGTGATGATTTCTTAAGCCAAATTGTTACGGACGATGAAACATGGGTGGCCTACGTCAGACCAGAATCAAAGCAGAAAGCTGAAAGCGATTTAGCTCCGACGACGAGGTGAAAGAAGAGGTTCACAACTTTCTGAAGATCATGCCGGCGAGCTGGTATGACATGGGCATACAAAAACTGCCACAGCGTCTACAAAAATAAATGGTGCGTATGGCGAAAAATAGCTAAATGATGTAAACCATTGTAGAAATAAACAGATCATTGTGCTTATGAAAAAATAGGAGACCTTACTTTGGGGATTACCCTCGTACATCTACATCTACATACATCTTCCACAAGCCACTCCAGGTGTATTACTACTAGTCATTTCCTTTTCTGTTCCACTTACAAACATTTGGCGGCAATAGAACCTTCCTGCAATCAGACTCAAATTCCGGTACCCAGAATTTTCTTAATAGTACTCCTCGAAGAGAACGACGCATTTCCTCGAGTGAGTCCCATATGATTTCCCAAAAGCATCTTTGGAATACATGCGTATTGCTAGAAACTACCGCCGGCCAGTGTGGCCGAGCGGTGGGAGCGCCGTGGTCTCGTGGTAACGTGAGCAGCTGCGGAACGAAAGGTCCTTGGTTCAAATCTTCCATCGAGTGAAAACGTTAACTTCAAGCCGGCACGGTAGCTCAGCGTGTTCGGTCAGAGGGTTAGCTGCCTTCTGTAATAAAAGAACTGAGTGAATGGATCAATAACGAACAATTGCAACGAACTATAACGAACAAAATGAGATTAAAAAAAAAAAAAGCGGATCTAGGCGCTACAGTCTGGAACCGCGCGACCGCTACGGTCGCGGGTTCGAATCCAGCCTCGGGCATGGATGTGTGTGTTGTTCGTAGGTTAGTTAGGTTTAAGTAGTTCTAAGTTTTAGGGGATTGATAAGATCAGACGTTAAGTCCCATAGTGCTCAGAGCCATTTGAATCATTTTTTTTAGAAACTACCGATAACAAATCCAGCAGTCCGCCTCTGAATTGCCTCGATCTCTTCCTTTAATCCAACATGGTGCTGATCGCAAACAATCGAACAATACTCAGCAATGGCTCGCACTAGTATCCTACATCCGGTGTCATTTACAGATGAACAATATTTCCCTAAAATTCTTCCAATGAACCGAATTCGACCATTCGCTTTCCCTTCTACAGCCCTTACATGCTCGCGCCACTTCATGTAGCTTTGCAACGTTATCCTAGATGTTTAATCGACGTGACTATGTGAAGCATCACACTACTAATACTGTGTTCCAAAATTATGATCTTGTTTTTCCTACTCATCTACATTAGCTTACCCTTTTCTACATTTACAGCTAGCTAACATTCATGTCACAACTAGAAATTTTGTTTAAGTCATCCCGTGTCCTCCTACAGTCATTCGACCACAAGACCTTCTCATGCACCTGAGCTTCATCAGAAGACAGCGACAAATTCTGTTCACCTACCCCATCAGATGATTTATGAACACAGAGAATAAGAGCGCTCTCATCACACTTCCCTGGGGCACTCCTGATGATACCCCTGTCCCTTACGAACACTTGCCGTCGAGGACAACATAGTGGGGTTTGTTACTTAAGCAGTCACTCACATACCTGGGACCTAATCCATATGCTTGTACCTTCGTTATCAGTGGGCAGCGTGTCAAAAGCTTTATAGAAATCTAGAAATATGGAATATGCCTGCTGCCCTTCATCCATGGTTGGTAGGATCTCATGTGAGGAAAGGGTAAGCCGATTTTCGCACGAGAGATGCTTTCTAAAACCATGCTGATTTGTGGACGGAAGCTTTTCCCTCTCAAGAAAATTTGTTACATTCGAACTGAGAAAATGTTCAAGGATTCTGCAGCAAACCGATGGTAAAGATTTTGGTCTGTAATTTTGTGGGTCCGTTCTTTTGCCCCTCTTATAGACAGGAGTCACCAGCGCTTTTTTCTCCAGTCGCTTAGGACGAGAGATACGCGATAAATGAAAGCTAAGTACAGGATCAGTGCTGAAGAGTACTCTTTTTAGAAGCAAACTGGGATTCCATCAGGACGTGGCGACTTATTTGCTTTGAACTCTTTACTTCTCTACGCCAGCGAGTCACATCACTATGTCCTCCATACGAGAGTCTGTGTGATGATCAAATGGTTCAAATGGCTCTGAGCACTATGGGACTTAACTTCTAAGGTCATCAGTCCCCTAGAACTTTGAACTACTTAAACCTAACTAACCTCAGGACATCACACACATCCATGCCCGAGGCAGGATTCGAACCTGCGACCGTAGCGATCACGCGGTTCCAGACTGTAGCGCCTAGAACCGCACGGCCACTTCGGTCGGCGTGTGATGATCAAACGACGGTATGTTCGTACGATTCTTCTGCGTGATTGCAATGGAGGGAAGAGTAAGAGATGAAAATTTTAAAGAGCGACAAATGTTTGGTTACAGTGATTGTCAGGATATAGGTCGCAATAATTACGCAGAAATGAAGACGTTTGGACAAGATAGGCTTACGTTGACTGCTGCATCAAACCAGTCTTCGGAATGAAGACCATAGTAGGGAGTTGGCAGCATGAGGACATTTCTGATATCAAATTGATATGCAAATTAATTAAACTGATCAATTAATCGCCCCTGACCACCCCAGCCCCCGACCACGCCCACCACCGCGGAGGACGTCACGTGTTTTTCTCAGCCTGCACGTGTAGCCCAGCTCCCTTCTTCCTCTCCCTCCCCCTGCCCACAGTCTAACCTATTGGCGGAAATTTTGAATTTTGGCGAGAACTTGGAATTTCCGTGTGAACTTCGAATTTTCGCGGGAATTTCTTTGTCCAGGGCTGTGCTGACATCCCACTCCACCCCTCACCCGGGAATTGACGGGAAATTAAAACTGGCAGTACCATTTCCGGGACTCGAACCCTCATCCTCCTGGGCGGAAAGCCCAATTGCACCCCCCTAACACAATCACCAGAGGCGCTTGAAATTGGTAGTAGACAGTAGGAACGCAGCATCCGATCACAACGGGGATATAAGGCGGGCCCAGCAGCTCTGCAGCCTCAGTTGCTGTCGGTCACCCAGAATGAAGCGCCAGTCGAGATCGTCCAGCACCGTCCAGCCACAGCAGCAACGGAATACGAAGAAGCCGCGGGAGAGTAAGTACCCCCTGCTAAATGTCTGTGCTTACTGCCGTGTGAGGGTCTTCGTGCTTCTATCATCACTTGTAACGGTTTTTCTTCTTTGCTCATCAGCGGATGCGCCGTTCTCCTGCCTGTCGGGGTCTGCAACAGCGAAGTGTCCCAGCCCGTCGGGACCGCAGCAGCGGCAGCATCCTGAGATCCTGTCGCGCGCCTGGCCAGCTTGATGGAGCAGGACATTCAGTTGGTGTTACCGGTTGAAGACAGCCAGCCATCCCCTGAGTCGCTGAAATGCACCGGGAGTCTAATCAGCATGACGCAGCCCAGTACTGTCCTCCATCAAAAGCGCCATCGCAGAATATTCCGGTGATACTGCATGGACAGAGTGAGGATGTAGTGGATGAGAAGATACCAATTAATCCCTGTGCACCACTACTCTTCTCTTCAGTGTATAATTTAACTGCTAGTGGTTCAAAACGTTTACGGGTTGGTATAGAAGCAACCACAGACAGAGAGTGGCATATTGTGATAGAGATCGAGAATGCAGTTAAAAGTATTAAAGTGCGGTTTACGGAGGTGGAATGACATGAACTCTCTCGTGCAAAAGCGTATATCATGCAGCAGTTGACCGCCGAGTATCACCCGAGCCGTCCTCCTCTGGACATTTATTGTGCTGCTCTAACTCCGTCCATTACAACACTGTACAATGACTCTGCACTCCGTGTGAAATCAGGTAACACATCCATTTATCTACAGCACTCCACCGTTCGAAACTTATTCGATCTACAGATGGTACTATCCATTGCGTTGAAATGACTGAACAGATGGCTGCCTTGTGTTAAAGCTGTGTATAGAGACATTGCAGAGTATCTAAGTATGGACAGTGTGCATGTAGACGACTTCGAACAGTGGGTATGGTGTTGGCGAAAAGTAATGTGTTGAGAGAAATACATTGAAAGGTGGCTACACTGTGCCACAGCGCCAGAGATAGCGCCAAAGAGTACTATTAAGCCGCCTCCACAGTGCCTGTTGAGAGCCCGTAGAAGACAGTGGTTGTCGAGAGTTCATGGCAGTCAGTGCTTGTCGAGAGATCGTAGAGGACAGTGCGTGTTAAGAGTTCGTGCCGAGATGTGCTAGTGGGCACTGCTTGTCGTGAAATCGGAGGGATATGTTGTAGTAAAGAGTGTTGTTCCATGTTGTATGCAGTTATTTGATGGGAGAGATAGCAGATGTTATTGTAATGAGTGCATTTCGTCAATATATATGAAGGTAAAAAAATACAATGTTCTTTTATTGATTGTGTGTCTGAAATAATGCGTCACTACAGGTTCAGTCAACAAAGCATCTGGCTTGTGTTCTTGTATTAGAGTGAATTTTGGTTTTCTTGCGTAATTATAGTTTTTCTAAATTTCTTTTGTCACGTCAGTATAGTTGGTATTTAAAAATTCTCGTCTTGTTGGAAAAGAACCGTGCCAGATGCGTACGTTGAGTCACACTCCACATACAGAACAGTTACATTTGTGCTTGGATTTTGTAGGTTTTATAGTTGCTGGGGACTTAATTAATTAACTGTGTTTACGAAAATCTTCTTACATTGTTTGTTGCAGTCAGATAGCGTAATAATACTAGTCAGGGCCAGCCGATTACGAGACACTGCGTAATCGGACTTACAGCTATTAAAAACTAAATATCATTTTCAATCTTGCATTTAATTAAGCCCCCATGCACGTGGCGACCGCTGCTTCGGATCGTCCCTTGGATTCTTCTGATTGTGAAAATTGTAGACTGTAGTATTGTTGTAGCAATTTGAGTTTAGTAATTGTAGTCTGTATTGCATGTGTAGATTTGGTAATTGGCATTCTTCTAATGGTATTTCTCAAAATTTAATTTTATTGCCTTGTATACGCGTTTGACAAATTAGTGCAATTATTTCAATTGTCCGATCAATCGTGTTTGAGGGAGTCATTGCATGTGAATGGTATTGTTGAGATAAAGAGTCACCGTGTGTAATTTTCGTACAGTGACGAATCTTTCGTATATTTTGTAAATGATTACGCGATCAATGAAAAAGGCAAAAATGATGAATAGTGAGAATAACGAAATTGTTGACATGGCGAACTCGCCAACAGAGGAAAACAGTATGATGGATAATGAGGTGGAAAACAATGTGATAAGTCGGGAAAATAGTCCGGAACCATTTCAAAATTTTTCTCAATCAGAAAATTTACAGAATCTGAGATTAACGACAGAAGATTCTGAAATAGTATCAAACACAGATAGCCTTACAGCTGTGACGAAGGAAGTTAGTTTTGCGGGAGATGTTAGGGGCGAAAAGAATTTAGAACAAGTTAATATGGAGCAGTTGATGGGTGCAATATTAAATCTGGGATCACAAATGGGAACAATGGTAACACGAATGGAAACAATGGAAACACAGATGGGAACTTTGCGATCTGAAATTAAAACTGATATGGGAACAATGGAAACACGGATGGGAACAATGGAAACACGGTTAGGATCTGAATTAAAAACAGAGATTGGAACAATTAAAACAGAGATGGGAACTTTGGAAACACGGTTAGATTCACGAATAGGAACATGTTTCAAAAATATGAAAGATGAATTAAAGAAAGAAATCAGAGAAGAAGTGCAACCGATTTTGAATGCTCACAATAATAGATTAATTGCAGTAGAAATCAGACAAAGGGAACAGGATAGAGAACAGGAAGAAAGAGATCGCGTGATAGTACAAAAATTTTCAGAGTTAAATTTACAACGTGCAAACGATAAGAAAGAAATATTTGAAAGAATCGAGGAATCCGTACCAAATGACAGAATAAATAATCTAACACGACAATATGAACAGTTAACTACCAAATGTGACAATACTGAAACCCGAGTCGCGACACTTACGGAAGACGTAAATAAACAGAAAGAACAATTAGGTGATTTATCGGAAAGAGTTGAGGAGATTTCAGACAAATTGACAAATCTTAGTTTACATGGGGACAGAGATTCGGATGATACAGCCCCATTACCATTTGCAGAAACCGAAGAGTATCAGAACATAAATAAGCATGTTGAAAATCAGGGAAAATTTAATGAACGCGTGAAAAAGGAATTTGAGGCATTACGAAAGCAAGTCAAGCAGATCGAAGGCGAAATTGTAGGAAAAGATAGCAGAAGAAATTTAGAATCACAGGTAGCAGAGGGGTTTGAAGAAAATAATTTGTTTCATTTACGGGATGCAACAAGAGAGCGCCAGGCTCGCGAACTTTACAATAATCGACATTCGGACCGGGACAGACGCGGTAGGTCTTTGTCGCCACGAGGCGAAAACTTTGATTATAAACACTTTTTGACTGTCCGGAAATTTAAGATCTTCCGCAATTCTAAGAATGACATACATCCAGGTGCATGGCTAGATCAATTTATGTACGCACTTCCGCCAAAGTTGCCATTAAGTCACAAACTAGAAATTATGTGCAGCTATTAATGTCCTCAGGGGATTCACTACTCTAAGTGAATATGTGCCGTAGCGAGCATAGGGCCCCGAGCTGTAGTGGTGCTATTTCTCTTTTAGTTTTCTGGACCGCTGCCTACTCTTTCACTATTCTTTGCATCTGTCAAACCAACTCTTCGACTATCAATCTATCTAGTGAGTAAGTGAACAATAACCGGATTTGACTAATTTAACCAAAAGTGACTTTGGAAATTACCGATTGGACTTACTGTACCTATTGCAGCATTCATTCGTAGCCTAAACGAAATGTTACCTGTTTATCTTCGTGACAACATTACTTCTTATGTTGACGACATTCTTATCGCTAAACGTTCTTGGAGTGAGCACAACAAAATTTTGGATTCATTATTACGTATTTTTGCAAAAGTTGGCATTACAGTGAACTTAGAAAAATCTGAATTTGGTCGTTCACAGGTGAAATTTCTCGGCCACATTATTTCTACAGAAGGTATTCTTCCTGATCCAGAAAAATTAGATGCTATTCGTAATTATGCTGTTCCTACTACAAAACGTGATGTTCGTAGTGTCCTTGGTGTCTGTAATTTTCTTAGACGCTTTGTTAAATTGGACGATTTGGCCACACCTCGTTTATGTGAACTATCTGGAAAGAAATCTAATTGGTGTTGGGATGAGGAAGCTCAGTCAGAATTTGAACAGCTTCGTGATGCTTTAGTTGCTGCTCCACTTCTTTCACATCCGGATTTATCTAAAGAATTTTGTTTGGCGACGGACTCATCATACAAGGGCCTAGGTGCACATTTATTTCAAGAGATAGAAGAAAACGGCGTTGTAGTACAGAAAACTATTGCATTTGGAAGTCGTGTTCTTTCTAAATCAGAAAAGAATTATTCGATTACGGAACTTGAAGCTTTGGCTGTTGTTTGGGCTTTCACAAAATTTCGCACATTTTTGTTTGGCAGACATACTAAGGTTTATACCGATCATCGAGCTCTGGAATTTCTTATGTCAACAAAATTAACTCACGGCAGATTGTCACGATGGGCGTTGTACCTACAGGAGTTTGACTTTAGTATTGTTTACATACAGGGTTCTTCAAATATTGTTGCTGATGCTTTATCACGTGCACCTATGGGTTTGAAACAAAGTGCTGAAGAGGACTGCAAGGAAAACAATTATTGTTTGATGTATATTCAAGGTGTTGCGTTTGAGAACTTTATTTCGTCTTCGCTCCAGGACATCGCTAAGGAGCAAAATAAGGATCCTATCTGGAAGGACATTAAGGAGAAGTGGAGGAGAAAGGAAAGCGTGGCGATTAGACAGCATTATTTAGTTCGCAATGACATTCTTTTTAAACGGAAATCGGTCGACAGCTTCGTTTGGTTAGTTTGTATTCCTGATGAGTGGGTCAATAAATTGATTTGGTATACGCATCTCAGTTATGCACACTTTGGTCCCCGAAAATGCTTTCACAAATTACGAGAAAATTGTTACTTCAGTAATATGGAAAAACGTATTCGATCTGTTCTTGCCAAATGCAAATTATGTCAAATGGCTAAGCCTCCAACGATTTCTCACAGAGCACCGTTGTTTCCCATCATTCCAGCGAAATTAAAGGAGATGGCTGCAGTCGATTTGTTCGGTCCAGTGGTTCGTTCTACTAATGGTTTTGCGTACATTTTCGTAGCAGTGGAACTGACATCAAAATATGTGTGTTTTACACCGTTACGCAAAGCAACAGCTCGTTCAGTATCTAACGCTTTTATCAAACATTTTCTTAAAGAAGTTGGTCATGTTGATAAGGTTATATCAGATAATGGATCACAGTTTCGTTCTAAAATTTGGCTTCGTACTCTACAGCGTCGTAAAATTAAACCAATCTTCATTTCACTTTTTCACCCTCAATCTAACGCTTCAGAGAGATGGATGAAGGAAATCAATAAATTGTGCCGTCTTTATTGTCATCAGAATCACAGAACTTGGGATCAGTATCTTCATATTTTTCAAAACATTCTGAATGAACTTCCTAATGACTCAACTTCGTTACCGCCTCTATTGATATTAAAAAACAAAGCACCGACAAATCGCATTTCTGAAATCGTTCCTTTTCCGCCTTCACGGAAACTGCGGCATTCTGAAGTTGTCAACCTGGCTCTACGAAATATTGCGTCTGCGGCTGCAAGAAGAGAGAAATCAGCTAGACGTCCTGGTCGTTCAAAAATCTTGTCAGTTGGTCAAAAGGTATTAATTAAGTCCCACCGTTTGTCTCACAAAGGAAAAGGCTTGTGTCGCAAATTTTTTCTGCTTTATAACGGCCCATATAGAATTCGCAAAATTATTCATGATAACACTGTCGAAGTAGAAACTCTTAAATCTCGACGCTCTAAAGGAATACATCATATATCAAACGTTAAAATTTTTGTGGAATGACATACTTGTGAGAAACTAACAGCTAGATGTAAACATGCGGAGAGTACAAGGATACCGCGCTGTGTTTTGGCGGCGGCACGTACTCAAAGCAACAGTCAAGTCTGCGCGCCGCACAAGGCAGTCGTTGACCGCGAACAATAGCTTCCTACGTCACGCGCCTATAGCTGATCGAGCGCTCAGTGCGAATGCACTGACAGCCGTAAACAAATACACAGTTTAATTTCTCCGATTAAATTCAGTATAAAGCTATAAGGACTTGTTGAATTGTGTTATTAACATTCAGTATTTTGCAGGATACGGTGTATAAAGTATTTAAGACCTTCAGGTAAATTCTGTGCGTGTCCGACGTTAAGACGACTTGCTATCGAGAAATTTTCAGAAAGAATGTAATTTCCAAGAAGAAACTAATAAACTAAGAAGGTAACTATTAATTGAGTTCATTTTTCAGGTAACAAATTTCCACTTAGGTACGTACTTTAGACGTAATTTGCTGCTCGCGATTACGTGATTCATACCTTGTGCTAAATTTTATGTTCTATGAATTTACGTGTAAAGCGACGTGCTTGCGTACGTTAACTGATTTTGTCAATGTTTTATTAATGAACAGGATTGTTATTTGTATATATTATGCATCGCTTGGCTGCACTGCTTTTTCACTGATGTCATATTTTTTAATTATGTGCCTGCTGTGCTTATTTATTTAAATTATAATTGTAACCTGATTTATTGTGCTGATGTGTTTAGGTATGTAAGTTATACTTTGTGATTTATCTGCTTGCGCCTTCATGTTTACTTATTAAGATGACATATGAACATTTATTTGCTTAGGCTGATATGATGCTAATGACTTGTTTATTACGTAGGATATATATTTGCTGCCTTGCTTATGGATTGCATATTTACACATTTCTGTTGTTGTCATAACTACTCTTCAATTTAGAATATAGCAATGCTGATGTACAGTGTATAAACATAGAGTTTAGGTCACACTATGGTATTAATTATAGATTGTTCGCTTGGCAGAGCCTCGTTGTAGGAATTGTGCTGCATCCACTTGTTGACATTCTGTTCTCTACTGGTATATTTACTCGCTATTGCAAGTTTTGCTTACGATCAGTGCCTTATATTTTAAGATAAGAAAATGAACTGCTATAATTCGACGAACGACATTAGTACAAGAAAGTCATAGAAGTCACATGAGCTGAGGTTTTATGGAAGCTGTATAAATTTATGTTAATAGGAAGGAGGCTAACGACATGACAGACCAAAACTAGGTTTAGACCATTGACAGTTATTACACTGCATTTTTTTGTGAGCAATTGAAATAGGAAGTGACACTTGACACAAAAATACTCCACATGTTTGCTTCTGTTTGCCATAATTCTTGAAGTGGTGTACACACTGTGAAATATTATGATCATTCACACTCCGTAATCGTACTTAATTACTGAGAGTTATTCGAACTAAGTCTGTTAGAGGTCAGGTATGCATTTCTTTTATTTAATGATGGACAAGGAACCAAAATGTATCTTATAATTTATAATGAGTAGAAAATTTGGGTCAGACGGATGACGGATTATACAGAGGTTGTGTGTTGACAATGTGTCTTCGGATTGTATGGGATGATGAAGTTGCATTAGGATTTTATCTGTACTTGTTCGAGGAGACTGACTAGAGGAAAGAGTTGTTATGGAAGTGAAATGATATTGGTGCTGAGGTTTATATTTATCGACGTATTATTGAGGTATAGAGATTATATGAAGTAGATGATTATTGGAGTTTTTGTGGACAAGAGGTAAGGTAAATGATATTGATGATAAGACGTATTGAAGAGGTATTATTGTGGTATTATTGAGATTGTGTGAAGCTGATGATTATTGGAGTTTTGGTGGATAAGAGGTAAAGTAAGTGAGATGCATATTTTTTTTTGTTGGTCTTATGGAACAAGGAGGATGAAGAGAACAGACTAGAACACTAAAATAGAAGGAAGATAGTCTATACACACACTTTGTTAAATAACTAAGCAGTATATACTTTCTTTGGAGAGAGGAAGTAATTGTATATCTTGGCTCACTGACAGTTGTTCAACAACAGTACATTTTGATCTGGCTGGGCAAACATTGGTCTTGACATGATGACTATGACGTTGACTTAACTATTATTGACTGTTATACATTGCTGCCAGTACTACTTGATACACATGATGAACATCAGATTTTGACAGAATTACATTTACACAATTAACACTATTCAGTTACACAGTAGCACTAATGTGGATGAAAGATGAGTGAGTGTGTTTTGTGTGTTTTCCTTTCCTAATCCTACCCACCTATCTCCTAAATATTATTTTATTTGTTTGTAGTGGCTTGCACTGACACCCATGAATATTATAGGTTTACTGGTATTTGTGTATTGTAGTAGTTAATAGGACAATTATCTGATATCATTTGTGTATTTGTTATGATTTGTATCTTACTGTAAAAGCATTTGTATGTGCATTCAAACTATTGTTCATGCCTGAACTGTCTGATTAGTGAAGATAAATATTCTGAACTGTTACCTGCACTTTTCAACATGATGTGTGACATTTGGTCGTGTTTAATTTCTGCTGATGAATTGTGTGATCAGTGATTTAAAAAAAAAAAAAAAGAAAAATTATGGACTGTTACCTGTACCTTTTCTACATGATTGGTACCACTAGGACATGTTTAATTTCTGCTCATAAACTCTGATGAACAGTGTGATCAGTGTTAGTGAATTTTGTGGAACTGCTTCTGCTGAGAAATGTGACTTTTTGGTGTCTGCACCTGTACTCAACATTGCTGGGTGCAACTGATGAACTGTTTCTACTGAAATGAAGTCACTGGTTGCTGTCTGCACCTACTCAACATTGCTGGGTACCTCTGATGGACTGCTTCTACTGAACTAATGTGACTTGTTGCTGTGTGTACCTCTTGAACTTTACTGGGTGCCACAGATGGAACTGCTTCTGCTGAGATGATGTCACTTGTTGCTGTCTGCACCTACTCAACATTGCTGGATGCAACTGATGAACTGTTTTTACTGAAATGAAGTCACTGGTTGCTGTCTGCACCAACTCAACATTGCTGGGTGCAATTGATGAACTGTTTTTACTGAAATGATATCACTTGTTGCTGTCTGCACCTGCTCAACATTGCTGGGTGCAACTGATGGACTGCTTCTACTGAAATGATGTCACTTGTTGGTGTCTGCACCTGCTCAACATTGCTGGGTGCAACTAATGAACTGCTTCTACTGAACTAATGTGACTTGTTGCTGTGTGTACCTCTTGAACTTTACTGGGTGCCACAGATGGAACTGCTTCTACTGAAATGAAGTCACTTGTTGGTGTCTGCACCTGCTTAACATTGCTGGGTACCTCTGATGGATTGCTTCTACTGAACTAATGTGACTTGTTGCTGGGTGTACCTGCTAAACTTTACTGGGTGCAACTGATGGACTGCTTTTACTGAAAAGATGTTACCTGTTGGTGTTCTTTTTTGTATAAACTAATCATTGAAAGCATTTTATGTGAACATTTGTATAAACTGATTTTTTTGTATATTGTGTAAACTATTATGTAAAGCCACGTGTATGAAAAGAATTTGTATTGCCTACTGTACTTTATATATTAGGTTAGTAAAAGGTCAGTGTAAAGCCAAAATTTTAACTAATTATGTGATATTTAGGTATTAATATTATCTTTTATTTTTGTCTGTATTTTTCTGGACGAATTTGGTGGTATTTTCACCACCAATGCTGGCAAAAATACCATCAAATTCTGGCCTGTGGAGGAGGGGCATATGAAAGGTGGCTACACTGTGCCACAGCGCCAGAGATAGCGCCAAAGAGTACTATTAAGCCGCCTCCACAGTGCCTGTTGAGAGCCCGTAGAAGACAGTGGTTGTCGAGAGTTCATGGCAGTCAGTGCTTGTCGAGAGATCGTAGAGGACAGTGCGTGTTAAGAGTTCGTGCCGAGATGTGCTAGTGGGCACTGCTTGTCGTGAAATCGGAGGGATATGTTGTAGTAAAGAGTGTTGTTCCATGTTGTATGCAGTTATTGGATGGGAGAGATAGCAGATGTTATTGTAATGAGTGCATTTCGTCAATATATATGAAGGTAAAAAAATACAATGTTATTTTATTGATTGTGTGTCTGAAATAATGCGTCACTACAGGTTCAGTCAACAAAGCATCTGGCTTGTGTTCTTGTATTAGAGTGAATTTTGGTTTTCTTGCGTAATTATAGTTTTTCTAAATTTCTTTTGTCACGTCAGTATAGTTGGTATTTAAAAATTCTTGTCTTGTTGGAAAAGAACCGTGCCAGATGCGTACGTTGAGTCACACTCCACATACAGAACAGTTACATTTGTACTTGGATTTTGTAGGTTTTATAGTTGCTGGGGACTTAATTAATTAACTGTGTTTACGAAAATCTTCTTACATTGTTTGTTGCAGTCAGATAGCGTAATAGTACTAGTCAGGGCCAGCCGATTACGAGACACTGCGTAATCGGACTTACAGCTATTAAAAACTAAATATCATTTTCAATCTTGCATTTAAACAAGCCCCCATGCAACATGCTGAATTCTGTGCTTACAAAAAGGCTATATTTCCTATATTCTGTACTGGCGTTAAGATAAAGAAAGACGCAGTTGATGGAGTGCATCCTGTGTATGACTACTGAATAAAAAATGTATGCAACCATGTGTGTGTTTTTTATTTCCTACCTCTTATTATATTGCAAGTACTAAAGCTATTGCCCCAGTATTTTCACTGGGAACATGCAACAGCAGAAAGTTATGTCATTTAACTAAATTCTCCGTAAAAGCCCATTGCACGCCAGTACCTGTCGTAGTAGGTATCATGGCAGGGTGGGTGAAGCATCAAGACTTTGTTGTAAGCGGCTGGAGCTGTGACGGTGCGCAAGAAGACCAGAAGAAGAAGAATGGCGTACTTATTCCCCACAACACACGTGCAGTAATTGTACATCCATCCAACTGCGGCAAGACAAATGCTCTCATGTCGCTGCTGACACATCCGGATGGAGTCCGCTTTGATCATCTATGAGTATTTTCAAAAACATTGCTTCAGCCCAAATATCAACTATTACAGGAGATTCTGCAGGGTGTAGATGGTGTGACATAGACGACATTCAGTAATATCCCTCCACCAGAAAAAGTAAAGCCAAACACAGTGTTCATATTTGACGATGTTGCTGTGAAAAAACAAGATCAAATTAGGCGATATTTCTGTTTCGGTCGTCATATGGCTGTTGATGTATTTTATCTGAGTCAGACATATTCCAAAACAGCTGGTGAGGGATAATGCAAACCCAATTATAGCATTCAAAGAGGGCAATCTGAATTTAAAACACATTTACCAGGCTCATGTAGGAACCGACATGTCGTTCATTGATTTTGTAAAGATATATACAGATTTCTGGAATCAATCACAGAATGGGTTTCTCGTTATTGATGGTTCAAATGTCTCTAAGCACTATGGGACTTAACATCCGAGGTCATCAGTCCCCTAGACTTAGAACTACTTAAACCTAAATAACCTAAGGACATCAAACACATCCATGCTCGAGGCAGCATTCGAACCTGCGACCGTAGCAGCCGCGTGGTTCCGGACTTAAACGCCTAGAACCGCCGGACCACAGCGGCCGGCGGTGTTATTGATAAAACAAGAAAACTAAATGATGGCAGGTACAGACGGAACTTCCAGGAGTTCATATATATACAGCCATGCAAAGAGGGGAGTACAGCAGTATACGAATCACCTTGAATAAATTCGCACTAATGCCGGGAGCTCAGTTTGATAGGATGGGTGTACACAGACAAAACATTCACTTGTACGTGGACGCGAAAATTCAAACTCTCGAACATAAAGTTGGAGGTGTACGCAAGGAACTAGAGACCTATTGTCAAACCCTTCTGAGACTGAACAGTACACTGAATGATCGGGTTAATGCAATCGAGAAGAACGTAAACGGTTTAACTGAAGGGGGAATAGCTGTGATGGAGAACGGGATATTGTACAAACGGGTTAACGCAACTGAAAAGAAAATAGGGAACTTAACTGAAGGAAAAATAGCTGTTACCAAGAAGGGGGAGCAGGATAACAACAAGAAGAGCGAATGTATAAAACCTCACGCTGCACAGAAGTCCGATTAGTACACACCGGGATGTCGACTAAGTATGAAGTCATTGAGGCACGGAAGGCCGTTCGCAGAAATTACGGTTGCTGAGGTTAGGGCACTTGAAGCGGGAGCAGACACTGCAAGAAATCTTTAAACCAGTTACTGAATCTCTCGATGAACTCTCAGTGAAATTTCGCAACGACGTCGATGACACTATTGCCTATTTCATTAACCGTCACAGCTACGCTAGGATAGACAAAACATTCGGTGTTAGTGGTGAGAAACCATATATGTTGGGCACACAGCCTGAACTTTATTTTCCTAAAACCCACAGAACTATCAATTATTCGCCTAAAGATCTGGAAATGTATCGTGAAATATTGATTTTAACTGATCTGCATAAGAATGCAAAAAGTCGAAGCAATGTGAAATACAAATCCATTATAAGACCTATTTTGGATAGTGAAAAAAACAGCAGTGGTGATGGTATTGACATTCAGCATAAAAGAGTGAGCAATCGACTCCTGCAGTATATACAGGGTGGTACATTGATAGTGACCAGGCCAAATATCTCAAGATATATGCATCAAACGAAAAACCTACAAAGAACGAAACTCGTCTAGCTTGAAGGGGGAAACTAGATGGCGCTACGGTTGGCCTGCTAGATGGCGCTGCCATAGGTCAAACGGATATCAACTGCGTTTTTTAAAATAGGAACTCCCATTTGGATTACATATTCGTGTAGTATGTAAAGAAATATGAATGTTTTAGTTGGATCACTTTTTTCGCTTTGTGATAGATGGCTGTAATTGTGATGGCTCACAATTTTAGACGAACAGCTGGTAACAGGTAGGTTTTTTAAATTAAAATACAGAACGTAGGTTCGTTTGAACATTTTATTTCGGTTATTCCAATGTGATACATGTACCTTTGTGAACTTATCATCTCTGAGAACGCATGCTGTTACAGCGTGATTACCTGTAAATACCACATTAACGCAATAAATGCTGTAAATGATGTCCGTCAAGCTCAATGCATTTGGCAATACGTGTAACGACATTCCTTTCAACTGCGAGTAGTTCGCCGTCCGTAATGTTCTGTATTTTAATTTAAAAAAACCTACCTGTTACCAACTGTTCGTCTAAAATTGTGAGCCATGTGTTTGTGACTATTACAACGCCATTTATCACAAAGCGAAAAAAGTGGTCCAACTAAAACATTCATATTTCTTTACGTACTACACGAATATGTAATAAAAATGGGGGTTCCTATTTTAAAAAACGCAGTTGATATCCGTTTGACCTATGGCAGCGCCATCTAGCAGGCCAACCATAGCGCCATCTGGTTTCCCCCTTCAAGCTAGACGAGTTTCGTTCTTTGTGATTTTTTCGTTTGGCGCTTATTTCGTGAGATATTTGGCCCGGTCACGATCAATGGACCACCCTGTATATATTACGACGACCCCAGTGAGCTAATAGACGAGCTACGATTGCTCATCGCACCGTGTAGAGTCTTGCGTATTCATCCAAAATTGAAATGTTGAATTTCCGCCAGATATTCACTGCGTGCTCATAATCTGCACTAATTATGACGTCGCCTGTGAGAGTACTGGTAAATACAGAAACGTCGGGTAGTCTGCTTTCGTCGAGTTTCGCCTTACTATCCAGATACTCATAAGGAAAAACTCCTTTCCCAGTCACAAATTGAAACTTTTCCTCGTCGTGGTAAGCAGATCGGGTGATATGCATATCCTCTCGAGGTAGAGTTCCAACGAGTTTCTGGAGTGGCGCCTGCATAAAACGCGTAATTTTTGACGTCATTCGTTTGGAGAATGAAATATACTCCTCAACACTCTCAGGCAGGACACTGACCTGATTTTTCTCCCAAACGAAACTAACCAATTGCTCAACTAGAAAGTGAGCGTCATACCCACTTAAGTTATGGAAGAAAACGGGTATGTGTCGAGGTAACAGATCCTTCAAATTGCCTGTGTTGTGAGCTGCACTGACAAACTCCCCAGTAAGATGACAATGATCTCGACACGGAGTTTCAGCTTTTCTATCTAACAGCAGCCCACAAATATGACAGTTAACCGCATCATTGTATAATATTTTTATCCTCCAAAGATTATGTGATGGGGATGTTCGTACTGTAAAGCCTATCAACAGTGGTCAGTGCGACAGACTGTTAATTTTACGGGCCCGGTTCGATTCCCGCCTGGGTCGGAGATTTTCTCCGCTGAGGGACTGGGTGTTGTGTTGTCCTAATCATCATCATTTCATCCCCCATCGACGCGCAAGTCGCCGAAGTGGCATGAAACCGAAAGATTTGCACCCGGCGAACGGTCTACCCGAAGGAAGCCCTACTCACACGACATTTATTTATCCCATGAGAGTTTTTCAAGCTCAGTGAGCAACCAAACCACAGGATTATTCCCGACATAAGATTCATGGTGGTTAAGACTAGAATCATATGAACATGCAATGTGGTATGCCGCCGCATACGGTATGTGTTTTTGCGTGAAGGTGGCATGTGAGGCTAAGGGGTTCCCGTCACAGTGGGTTATAGGGGCAAGGAGACTTTCGAAGTCTGCGTATACAACAAACAGACATCATTCCTGGTGGTAAAAATGTAAATGTCGTGTGACTAGGGCCTCCCGTCAGGTAGACCGTTCGCCGGGTGTAAGTCTCGATTTGACGCCACTTCGGCGACTTGTGTGTCGATGGGGATGAAATGATGATGATTAGGACAACACAACACCCAGTCCCAGAGCGGAGAAAATATATCTTGTTGTTTTCCTTAGGACAGAGGTGGGGAGGGAGACGCTAACTTCGCATTCTTTTTCTTCTTGGTGCAGGCAGTTGCTGTGGGAGACTAAAAAAAAATTCTGTGAAACAAGTAGAGGCCCCTTTCCAAAAACATCCTGTGTTTTCCTGCAAGTGGATGGAAAATTGGATGCAGCTGCTAGCTTTAGAAAAACACTCTTTGTTCAGTCTGAGACAGATGGGAAGTCTGACACGCCGAATGCCAGCTGCAACGAAACGTATGTTGTTGTTTTCCTTAGGACAGAGCTGGGGAGGTTGTGCTAACCTTCGAAACCGGTAATGACCAACAAAGAGCGCATTGAGAGCCTTACTGGATACCAAGTCCGTTGGTGTCTGATGCCCCCTTGACGCAGTCAGACATGTGGTCACCAATAGACCACCCGAACACGTGGCCAAGTGGCACATGTATTGCAGTTGTGTCGTTAGGCCACCTACTGACGTTAGCATTAGCTCACATGGTGCGATGCCTTGTCAAAAGACCTGCAGTGGGCCAAAGTGATGTCGGCTAGGCGTGTCACGTGAGGCAGCTGTCGTGAATGGTGCCGGGCTGGCAAGCTGTGACCTGCTGGGAGGGGGCTGGAGGCCACACAGGAGCTACAATGGCGAAGTCTCTACATGAGGCGACGCTCCTACGCCAACACAATAAAGTGCAACTTTTTCATCTAAAATATAGCGACAGAGCCCTCATGCACCATCCTCTAGGCACAGAGCGGCTGAGTCTGGCAACTGCTCACAGAAGACACGCCACCACTGCCCGCCCTTTGCGCCACAAACGATATTCGGCATGCCTTTGAGGCGACGGTCCTAGACAACACAAAAGGGAAATTAAGTAGCATGGCCCCGCCATCCGGAGAACGGCCCAGATGGCCATTTCAGAAGCCGGCTGCGTGCGAAACAGGAAGCCACTGCCACCTAAAGCGAACGCAGTCATAGGCCAGCAACCTCAGGACCGTGATAAATGACTGCTATCGCAACCGAGGGAGAACCATGGCCTCGTCGAGAACTCGGTGGACTATTTAACATCAACCGACTCCTATAATAAAGCAACTATTAAAAAAGAAAAACACAATCATTTTACATTCGACAACAACAAGCTGTAATTCAAGAGAACCTAGCTGTTTTGTACACTGTGACAGGTCCTCTTTGACCAGTGTGATGCCATATCATACTAGCATTTATGAAACAAATCGCGAGAGCCTGTCTCACCCTGTGTAGGTGGGAGTATGAAATTTTGTTAAAGGACGTCGCCACAACGAAAAAAAGAAACGCTTGTCAGGAATCACTCGGTGGCGCCCTAGTCACCTCTTCCACCTGATATCATTGATATCAATTTTATAGGCTAATTAATTAAACTGATCATGACAGTCAGTTTTCATTGCAAATTTTTTTCCCAGCATGATAACATCAGTTGTATGGCATCGTCGGTTTTTGAGTTGTATTGCAGTTTTATGTCGTCCTTGTGTAGCGCTGTGCATATAGTTCTGTAATTAGATCTGATCGTTGTGATTAATTATGTAATTAGGATCGATCTTTGCGTCAATTTCGCCGGCCGTGGTGGCCATGCGGTTCTAGGCGCTGTAGTCCGGAACCGCGCGACTGCTACGGTCGCAGGTTCGAATCCTGCGTCGGGCATGGATGTGTGTGATGTCCTTAGGATAGTTAGGTTTAAGTAGTTCTGAGTTCTAGGGGAATGATGACCTCAGATGTTAAGTCCCATAGTGCTCAGAGCCATTTCAACCATTTTTTTGCGTCAGTTTCCCCATCAAAATAAATAAAGTACACTAACCTAACCTTCCTCTCCCGCATGTGGATACTTTCCATGTGTTGGCGGGAGCATTTGGGCTTTCCATCCAGTAGAATCAGGGTTCGAGTCCCGAAATGGGCACGTCCGTTTGTAATTTCCCATCAATTCAAGCGCCTCTGATGGTTTAATTGTGTCAGCGAGGTGCAATTGGGCTTTCCGCCCAGGGGGACCAGGGTTCGAGTTCTAGAAAGGGTACTGCCAATTTTGATTTCCCACCAATTCCTAGGTGGGGGCGGGGGTTGCATGTCAGCACAGGCCAGGGACAAAGAAATTCCCCCGAAATTCAAAATTTCTGCCAATAGGATAGGTTGGTGAGAAGGAGGGGAAGGAAGGGGCTGTGGCACACGTGATCTGGGGGTGTGGGTTGGCGTGTGGGCGGGGGTGGGCGGGGGTTGAGGTGATTAATTGATCAATTTAATTAATTTGCATATCAATTTGATATCAAAAGTGTCCTCATGCTGCCATCTCCCTACTACTTGCAACTACACCACATCTACATTTAAACTCCGCAAGAATATCACGTTGCCTAGTGGACGGTTCTTCAGGCTCCATTATAGTTTCCCCCCTTTTGCAGCACCATTTGCGAATGGTGTGTGCGGAAGACGAGTCCTGCTCGCCTCTGTACGGGCTCAATCTCTCTGATTTATCCCTCATGGTCATTTCGCGAAATGTATGTGGGAGGAAGTAATATGTTGGCAGCAAAAACGCAAAGGTCAATGTATTCCGCTCGGAATGGCGTCGGGCACGGTGCAGTTGAGCTCGTATGTCAGTGCTTATGAAGGAGGGACACGCAATGTCGATTTGTACAGATAGCTGTTCGCGTGATTCTCGTCAGACAACAGGTGAGAGGCGGAAACGGCACGCACGTAAGTCACTCAGCAAATGTGTCATACAAGACGCGCAACGATACAACAGTTGTAATGAAGATAACCGTCTGTTGTAACGAAAATAGCTGTTGTCTGCTGTGTAGTAAGGTAAAATGTCAATGTATTCCAAGTTGCATCATAACGCTATTACAGCAGTCTGGCCTCCTGAGAACCTTCAGAAAGGTCTTAATTTACGAAGAACGCTTCGTTAATGTTTCATCAGTCGCGTGACGACGAGTAAACGGAGAATCCTCGCCAACAGGTCGTTTTTGTGTTCTCGTTCTGTGTACTTCTCAGTCTGTCTAAAGTTCAGTTGTTTATTTATTCTTCTGAGTGTTCAGCGAGGAGCTTTCACACTTGTTAATTTCATGACTTTTGTTTCCAGGAAGTTGCAATCTACGTTTGTTTACAGGTTAACATAACACTTCCCAACGACTACAGCAATCTTTGTACAAAGATTAAAGTTAGCCGTAATGAATCAATGAGAGCATATTTCGCTAGCACACTGCATAATATAGATCAATGAAGAAAAATATTTTTAATGAAAGTAGCTTTCATTGTTTTGCGTTTGTGAGATCCTAATATGATGCCAAAAAACTGTGTCACTCATATGTTTTTACACTCAACACTCGATATTTCAGAAAGATATCGAGCCGGCCGGAGTGGCCCTTGCGGTTCTAGGCGCTACAGTCTGGAGCCGAGCGACCGCTACGGTCTCAGGTTCGAATTCTGCCTCGGGCATGGACGTGTGCGATGTCCTTAGGTTAGTTAGGTTTAATTAGTTCTAAGTTCTAGGCGACTGATGACCTCAGAAGTTAAGTCGCATATTGCTTAGAGCCATTTGAACCATTTGAAAGATATCGTTTTTTTTATTTGGATGAGATATTTTTCACATACTGTATTCATATACTACTTCAATTAACTATATGTAGCTGAAACTTCTAGATTAGCAGAGCATTCAAATAGACGGAGAATATCTGTTGCTATTTCTTTGCGTCTCTTCATTATTTTAACAATATTCTCGGATAAGGATCAGTCGGAACTGACAGAATTAGCGATTTAGTTTCCCCAAACGCTTTACGCATTTTTATTCAGAGAATCGTCAACAGTGACAAGTTTGAGAAGCTCTTACTTTTCCTATTGTTGACGCGTTACATCTTGATTCTTTTAAAACAGTATAGCAAATAGACAAATTCAGCTATAGTTATGATGGAATGCAACACGGGTTTATTTCGAACCACCTGCTAAGGACAGCAGAGCTTAGATATTTACCAGATTCCCACAATGACGTGATTTTTGTAAGCTTCCCACCATGACTGGTCAATTGTTGGATATCGTGGAACGTATCTAATATACTCATTCCTTGTACAAAGATTAATACGTAATTTCCTAATTATATTATTGCAAACGTGTAACAAATGCATTGAATGGCCAATAAGCATCGATGTCAGCATGCATTATAATTTCTTACACGATGTGATGAAGAATGCTGTTCCCACTGTTGTTTCAAGCAGAAGCGACAATGATGGCATCGTTTCCTTTTCATCACTTGATCACCTTGGACAATGATGTTACTGGAAAAAGTGATACTTCAATAAAAATAGAAAATTAACCCTTTCAGACTCCCTGACTACAACTGTGTCCATTAACTTATACTGTGTATTAGCTTCAACATAATTATTTTTCCTAATGGAAACCTGCATTACACACATCTGTGAATGTTCAACCGTTTCATCATGTGCAAATGCTGCCAACTCTTGGGTACCACTAAGAAAATATCAGCAAGTCAATGTAGCAGTGCGAAGCAGCTCGTGACCACCGGAATAAACAGACGTGGTTAGTTCGCTACATTTTACTGTATAATCGAATATTGTTATTGTTATTGTTATTTTGGTATATGAAGCTGCCTCTCTGGCCACTTCCGTTTGTATTGGTGAGCCACCCTCAGGAAGGGACCACGTCAGTCTGTCCGCGGCGAGCGTCTGAAGTGGTAAGATCTCCGGCTAAGCGCGTGTCTGCTAAGTCCGTAGGACAATGGATTTCTTAAGTTCAGCCTAACTGAAAATTTAATCATCTTTATTTCAGGTTTAGCTCTAAAATATCTAATGTTATCTTAAATTGCAATGCAGCGTAATTCGAGTGTGAAGTTCAGAATATATTCCGGTAGTTGCTTTGTCACTACTTTGTGAGAAAATTGGAACCACGTGTTAATCAGTAACTCTAACTAGCATCATCAATCTTCAATGCGAATGTGCGTGAGATTATAATGTCTCGTCTTGATAATATTTTTCAATATAGCAACTTTTCTTTATCTTCAACCAACGTGGGGTGTACTTTGTGAGACCAGTACCACATGCTTATACAATTGTTTGAGCCGTCAGGTTAATAGTAAGACGATAGTAACCAGATCAAGGTTTTTCTTTTGTAAATTGCTTTACGATGTAATTTATTTTAATTATCAAAATTATTGTGGAGTTACACTCTTTGTGAAGCATGTGGTGTAAGCATCAAAGTAGCCCTCAGCTATTCTTTTCAGGAAGATTTCACAGAGAGTTAGTATGAATTTAGTATACCAGTGTGTGGTAATTTCATGACGGACAGGATTATGCTACGAACGTAACTTCTTTGGGTGAAAATTGAATCGGTTGGTTGTGGTTAATTTCCTCTTGCATATGTTTCAATGTTCTTCGTGTGTTATTTTATGAATGCAGTGTTGTATGCAGTCTCCGAATCTTGGCTCCATATTTGAAGTGTTCCATAAGATTACAATCTCACATTTTCACAATCCTAAATAAGGCACCAGCTTAGTTATGAATCAAGTTTAATATGCTGAAATTTCAATGATCAATGTTAAAATAAATTTCCAAATATAAACTGATTTATTTCTTTTTATTTAAATTCTCTTATATATATATATATATATATATATATATATATATATATATATATATATATATATCACCGGTTGTCGTATGACTATTAAAAGATTAAATTAATGTTAGTCTGGTTGGAAATTTGGTAAGCTAGACTGGATACCTGATGAAACAGTTGCGCAGCAATGCAAGGTTAACTTCCCCACATAGCTCACAGCTTTTAACCCACTTTTATGGTCTTGAATGCCCAGCACCGCTTTCAGAAGAAATTAAAGCAACAACATTACACATAACAACACCTCAAATTAATGCAACAACCTTACACATAACAACATTACAATGGTAATTATTGAATGATCATTTTCTATTTATTAGAATAGAGAATACTTCGTAATTAGTTATTTTAGTCCATAAAATGAGGCCAAGTGTACAAAATATGTTCTGAAAACGTGTACATTTTTTTTATAAATCTTGCATCTAAAATCATTTAAAAATCACCTAAGAGCCTTACCGCAAAAATAAAAATTTTCATTCCACTAGAAAAAATTCAGGTCTTAAAGGGTTAAACAAAGCACGCTCAGTAAGCGCTGTCCAAAATTTTGGGTAATGTGAGAAAGAGTACGCAGTAGCAGTTTAGCTAGTTTTATTGTGTTTCGGATGAGTTGACAGATACAACTATCTAATGTCAGATAGAACTATTAAATGTACATGTAAATGGAAATTCATCTGACAGTTACTGAGCGAGGTGGCGCAGTGGTTACCACAGTGGACTCGCATTCGGGAGGACGACGGTTCAATCCCGTCTCCGGCCATCCTGATTTAGGTTTTCCGTGATTTCCCTAAATCGCTTCAGGCAAATGCCGGGATGGTTCCTTTGAAAGGGCACAGCCGATTTCCTTCCCCATCCTTCCCTCACCCGAGCTTGCGCTCCGTCTCTAATGACCTCTTTGTCGACGGGACGTTAAACACTAATATCCTCCTCCTCCTCCTCATCTGACAGTTCATATTCCGCCATATCTAACGTATACTGCCGAGGTATTTTGCCAAACTCAGACAATAATTAGCCACTGGTATCTCTGTTTCTTATTGCTTATACATTCTTCTTTCATCTACATTCATGGCACACTCAAACCCTTTCACAGTAAATACGTCTGTTTGTGACCATCTCTCTCATATACATAATTATACAGAACACAGCATACAGTATATAGCTTACTCTGCCACCAGATCTGTGACTGTCTACCTCTAGTTTTAAAATAAAAATAATTCTAAATGCAATGTCACTTTCCAATTAGTGTTGTTATACCTCACAAAAGAGCAACATGAGGCACAATTCCACACAGCTCACAACCATAGTCTTGGGTACGATACATCATAGCTTGCAGTGGCCAACCATCAATATATATCACCTACTTACTCGAGACTACAAAGAATTATAACTCTCCTCAGAGCCTTAAAAACATTTCTGAAAGGTTAGCTACATTTCTTACACACAATGTATGACCCAAAGAGCACTAAATTTGAAATGACTGCAACTACATTTTTCTCTGTAAACTCTTCAAAATACGTGAAATGGACTACTAAACTTCGAAAGATCGTAGTAACTGTGAGCAGCAATGATGGCAGGCCACCCAATCTACAGCAACAAAAGATTGATATACCTAAACCCAGAGTGTGGAAATGTTTCAGTCAGTGGGAGAGTTTGTCCTAGAGATATGGCAGACCGCAGAAACTCCCTTACATAAATGGTGACAATAGGTAATAAATTACTTGCTAAAATCTCATGATCACCAGTCTGACGTTTCATATTTACGACATTATTTATTAAAAAGTATTTTTGGGGGATAAACAAATGAATCAAATTAACGTGACGAATCTCGGTGGTGATAGCCAATCTTAGAACTAAATGTTCGTTGTGCAGGCAAGTGAGCGACTGTTCGGGGTGGTCTTTAAGCAGTCTGCCTTGGTGCTCGATAACATCAACTTTTAACTTGTTATTGAACGAGTAAGTTACAGTTTCATAGTTGAAAGTACCTTGGCAACATTTTATGAGATATTACATGACTCTAAAGAAAAAACGTTGATGTTAGGTTGTGTTATGTAAATTTTGTCTGGCAGTTAATAGCAGACACAAGTGGTAGAGATACTTAAATCTGCTGAGTGATACACAGTACATAAATAAAGGTTTGCCATGCGAAGGACACATCACAAAAGCGATAGCAAGATGTAAATTATTTAATCGCTAAATGACCTTTTTAGGACCGATTTAACTCCTGAAAAATAAAATAAGTGTTTTTGCTGATTACCGACTGTATCAGACGAAGGACACTGCAAAATATACTATTTGCTGATTACCGACTGTATCAGACGAAGGACACTGCAAGATATACTATTGTTCAGCAGGTGGTTTGGCCCTGAAAAGTGTTAACTTAATTGCCACTTCAAATAGTGGTATCAACACCATCTTCACACAGCGTAATAAAAGATAGAAGTTCTAACTGAAAGGAAATGCTCACACAGCAAGCCATGATCTGCAATCAGTCTCTTGGATTTTGAACAATGTATGTTACCCTTTCTGCATCTTTTGCTAGAAGAAGAAGTATTCACCATGAAGAAAAACATATATGGTAACTCAATAGGGTATTATAATAATTAGAGCCACACTTGGAATTATGTCAAATAATATTCACTGAAAATGCAATTACAAGACAGCCAGACACATACTGGTATCTACTTCCTCCTGAAGAACAAGTGACAGTGAGTAAACGTGAAAGAGGTTGCTCTCTAAAAATTTTTCTATTGTTGCTTTTTTCGACAAATGATGGTGAGTTGCTAGACATCGATACATTTAGCAAGGATTACATAATTTCTTTCATTTATATATTTACATGAATACATTTACTCACGATAACAAGAGTACAATTTAAGAAAGAAGTAAAATTTACATCATATTTTTACATCATTTTATTTTATATGCATTACTGCCCCCCTGAATCCTGGTGATACATGACATCACTTCCAGCGTTCAGCAATGAATGATTTACTAAATGGGGCTCTCTGTCTAAACACTTATTACATTTAACTTTCCAGTTTTCCAGTTTTCACCTATTTTTGGAAATGGACAGGCTGTCATTTTGCTGCAGATGTTTAGGCATTTACTTGATGTTATCAGGTAGCCTGAAATTTATTTATATTTAACTGTGATCTAATCTTATTTAGTCATTTAATACATTCACCCATTTAAGCGCAGGACTAAGGAAAAAGGATCATTAAAAGCCTCAATCTAAACGCTCAGACTCCTTGAATTACATTAAATTTAAAATACGAACGTTTATGTTAACCAACATATTCATGAAAAATAACAACGGATTAATATATTTCTTCATTTAGTGTTGGAGTAATAATCTCCTTCCCATTAATTATAGAATAATAAAATTCTTTGGTTTCCTGCTTGTTTTTCATGGTGACTAAACTTTAATTACAGTTACTCAAGAGTTCATTGTGCCTTTGTAGTTAATTGTTCCATGTTCCATGTTCCATGCTCATAAATGTCCTTCAGCTTGTGCTGATGTGGTTTTATTGTTTAGTTCGTTTTCTCCTTGGTAATTAAAGTCTTAGGAACAATATCGTTTACTTGTTGATAAAATGAAGACATCATTGAATGCCACCATCATGTTAGACAGACTCTGCTGTGACACCAGCATGGTAGTTGACCAGTGGCCGATCATGTGACTGGCGACACATACAGTCATGACTCATCATAGCCCATTTTGTGTTGACGAGTTCTACTTTGTGCCACCGAGCGAGGTGGCGCAGTGGTTAGCACACTGGATTCGCATTCGGGAGGACGACGGTTGAATCCCGTCTCCAGCCATCCTGATTCAGGTTTTCCGTGATTTCCCTAAATCGCTTCAGGCAAATGTCGGGATGGTTCCTTTGAAAGGGCATGGCCATTTCCTTCCCAATCCTTCCCTAACCCGAGCTTGCGCTCCGTCTCTAATGACCTCGTTGTCGACGGGACGTTAAACATTAACCACCACCACCTCTACTTTGTGTCGTGTTGTGAAAGAATTATACAGTAGTATCAGTTTTCTTACAGTTTATGGCTTGCTCTACTGTTGGAAGAAGGACAATATTCTTTAATACGTTCCTTCACTACTTTATAACAGTTTGAAATATTTCTTTTACATGACTACTTTTGTTGCTTCTGGTCTGTGTTCCAGCACTGGGGATTTTATTTGGTATTTGTTATTATCATTACATTTATTAAAGCTTTACATCTATTATTTCTGTGAGAGAATTATACAGTTTTTTTATTTATATGAGATATCATGCTCATTATTAGTTTGTATCTGTGCATGTTTAGTTCACAATCACAATCGCTTTTTACAAGCGTCCTTGGGTGGTAGTTTTTATTACTTTTATCATTTTATTCACACTCTTTTATTTTTATTTCGTTCACAGTTTTTGTATTCAGTTCAGAATTGCCATGTTTGCTAATCCTATTGTCGAGAGCGGACAGCAATAGCTCAGCAATCCACATTCGTGCAGCAGTACACAGTGTTTACAGTGCAAAATTACCCTGCATTACCATCATTAAAAGTGCCTCACCATCGTATGAAGAGTTCACCTTCTGCAAAATCTGCTTATGAATTTGCTGCATACACCACTACTCACAACACGTGAAAGGTAACTGAATGTTCCACCAGCTGACTTCCTTCACTTTTCTTTCACCACAGTACAAACTTGGATGAATCATTATCACTCACCACAGCATTCTTGATTGTCCATTCATATCTTAACACAATTACTGCACTCACACGAGTTCATTTGTGACGCTATTTTTCTCTGTATTAAAGCACCTCATGCTCATTACTCAGTTTCCATGTGGCATGTCTTGTTCCATTATTATCCCTATAGATCAGAGTTCTTTTCATTTTATTTACAGTAGTTTTTAAATCTTTAATAACATTTTATATACCAAAGAAAAAACTCGAATACTAATATTTACACTCAAAATCACAATCTGTATAGCCACTCTATGGCATACATATTGGACCAACCACCTGATATGTAAAGACTACCAAATTTGCATTTTTATCTTGTGGTTTTTATAACTTATTTACATAAAGATTTAAATAATTATATTCCTTAGTGTACAGCTTCTTTGGTAAGCTTCATGAGTGCAAAATCCTCGCCTCTGTGAAAGATACATACCACAGTCTGCACCAAAACTACCTCCCATTACCATAAACATGCCTTATCCTACTTGGTCTAGGTTATTGAATCTTCATAGCTAGAGGAAAGCTATCATAGCCCATCTATATGTTGTTTTGCGCATGACTATCCTGAAAGTCATTCATGAAAGTATTAACTACACTAGTCAACAGTCATTTTGCATCAACTAGTATGTGTTTTGGTTTGTAGAATCCGAATATACCCCCCCAAAATGTTCTGACACGTACCATTTTTGGGTTTTTAAAGGTTTTTTACTTTTCGTATTCAGCATTTCGCTTTTTGCTGTTCTTCTGATTTGATGTTTAATTGTTCTTGATTTGCAGAGGAGAGCTGGAAGATCTACAGATCGTCAGTAAAAGGTTGGTGTGATAATCGAGTGGTGTGGAAGAGATCCTCAGAGTGTGTTTCCTGTGAAAGATAGTGCAAACTTTTTGTGTTTAAAACTTACACTAAGAAAAATCGCAACTAGTAATAATGGTCAATACTATATTTGTACAGCACATTTCAAGACACAAAACTGAACTGCCATCTACAGCAGAGTCCATCGCCATCTTGTGGATGTAATATACAGCCAAGAGTGCCCCAGCACGTTGTGTCAGCATGAAGGAAGGCGGCAGTTCCATAAATATACTGCAGTTATATGATCACACAGTTTGCCACACAGTGCAGCCAAACGACAGCTGCCATATGCAAGCCTGTCACCTAGTTGACAACAGTCAGTCGAATTTTCTATCATGTCACAGAACTTTTACAAGTAAGGCTTGCCGCCACGCTATGTGCTTTATTGTGCATACTTAACATTATCAGACATCTCCTTCGGAGATTTATCTCAAGGGTTGGATCCCCTCAATTCCAAAATGCAAGATTTCACTGCCTGGGCTACCCTCAGGGCGCAATCTGTGCTTTGGAAGCACCCCTTGATATTGCCGTGTGTCTATTTGCCTATCTGTCCGTCTGCCTGCCTGTCTGCCTGCCTGTCTATGAATTTTGTCCATCTGGTCGCTTCCTTCGTCTCATGCCGTCTTTCCTATGTCACCCTCCACAACACCAACTCCCGTATCTTTTATCTCACTGCTGGCATCCCCCAGGGCTCTGTCCTCTGCCCTCTCCTCTATCTCCTGTACATTGCTGATATACCCAAACCATCCCACCCGTCCACCTCCTCCAATATTCTGATGCCACAGCCTTCCTGGCTCTCTATCCTACCCTTCAACAGACGCAATGCACCTTCCAAACATACCTTGAGCAGTTCACCGCTCAGTGTAACCAGTGGTTCCCTCGTATCAACCCCTCCAAAACCCAAGCAATCATCATAGGCTGCACCACCCACTCCTTCCATCTCCATGATTTCTACCTAACCATTTATGGTCATCCCATCCAGCTCACCCTCTCCCTGAGATAGTTTGGCCTCACCCTCCTTCATCACTCACCTGGACCCTTCATCTCCTGACCATCCAGCATAAAGCCCATTCCTGTCTCCGCATCCTAAAACTCCTGTCTGGCTGGACATGGGGATTGCATCCTTCCACCATCCTCCACACCTACAAATCCCTCATCCGTCCTACCCTCTGTTATGCCAGCGCTGCCTGGATCTCCGCTTCCCCTCCGCTTTTATAAGACCCTCCAAATCCTAGAATGCGTTCGGTATCCACCTTCCTTCCCCCACATGGCTCCTGTATAACCTCATCCCCTTCCCCCACTTCCTCCTTTTCCTCCAACATCTCTGCATGCTTTACACTGTCCACAGGCTTCATCCCCCCACCCTGTGGTTTCCTCCTTCCTCTCCACCCCCCACCCATTGCCACCCCTCTGTCGCTGTATCCCTCGCTCTCTCTACCTCCATGCCCTCCATCTCCTTCATCAGGGCAATTACCTCCCCCTCCTGGATGTTGAACTTCGCCGTGACACCTACCCTTCCTACCAACTGTAGCCTGGTCTTGTTCCCCCTCCTCCCCAGGGCCTCCCTTTTCCTCTCCCCTCCTCCCGGAGTGGATTTTCCTCCTTCCACCCCTGAGTCGCTGCACCTCCTCCTTGACTGTTTCCCTCCCATGTCCTTCCCTCCCTGGCCTCCTTCGGCGCGCCCCCTGCCCCTCTGCCACCTCTCCCCCCTTTCTTCCGTTCTCCCTCGTCTCTACCCCCCTGGCAGATCCTGTCAGGTTGTTCATCGTCATCTGTGTGCTATGTCAGTGTTGTGTTTGGTGCTGTTCTCTCGTGACGCCAAGGGCTGTGATTTTAATTGTGTGCTGGAATTGTATGTAGTGTTACTGTCAGTGATTGTTATGTGCTACGCTGTCCATCGCTACTTTTATGCTCCAGTCATACTTCACCTTGTGTTTCTTTTAAACGTCACAGTACGTTGTTCTTTGTGTACAGTTTTTTTTATCGCCATTTTACAGTCACTCCCTTTTTTTACGTAATCTTCCATTATGTTTCTCATTTTATATGTCTGTTTCGCCGTATTTCCTCTTTTCTGTTGTTTTTTAAATGTCTCCATGTTATGTACTTACTGTCTGTCTCTCAGCTGAAGAGTGGCACCTATGCTTCTGCCAGCCCGCCCCGTATGGGGCACTGAAATACAATAAAGGAAATAAAACTCCATAGGACTCCTAAATGGCGATTGGCGACATACTAACGGCAAGTCATTGTATTTTCATGCCAATTTTATGAATAAAGTACCGAAATGAGTGTAATCACCACCTAAATACCCTCTCCAGGTGTGGTCTTATGCTTTCAAAACGGATGTTGTCCCAGAAAAATTTGAATCTTGCGTTGCAAACTGCGAATATAGTAAAAAAATAATCGATTTTCCGCGTAAATCAGAGGTTTCCCATGCCACATCTATCTCCTTCCTGCAGTTGGGCATATACATTGAAGAACCAGAAGTAATTACCTAACCAGCAAACAACACATGACAGCAACCACATACCTGGATTTCACATCAAAAGGTTCCACTTCACTACGTGTTTTATTCTGCATAATCAACATCAGACGTCTCCATACGATTTCTAAATGGCGACAGGCATAAACACCAAGCCATTGAATTTTCATCTCAGTCTTATGACAAAAATAAACAAATAAAGCGCCGAAATCAGTAAAATCTCTACTCAAAGAAATTTGAACTCCCCCTTTTCCAGGTGTAGTATTACGATTTTAAAACTAACATTGTATCGACAACACTGCATTTTGCGTTGAAAACAGTAAACATTCACTGAATTATGTTAAGGTGTACCCACATGTTTTCGATCATTCAGACAGAATGCATAATAGCCCAAAAAGTTCGAGGAGGGAGGGGAAGATTAGTGTTTAATGTCCTGTCGACAATGAAGTCATTAAAGATGGAGCACAAACTCGGATTGGGCAAGGACAGAAAAGGAAATCAGCCGTGCCCTTTCGAAAGAACCATCGCAGGATTTGCCTTAAGCGATTTATGGAAATCACGAAAAATCTTAATCAGAATGGCCAGAAGCGGATTTGAACCGGCGTCCTCCTGAAAGTGAGTCCAGTAGTGCTAACCACTGTGTTACCTCGCTCTCTGAAAAGTTCGAGTAGAAGTTAGGGGAATGGTGTAGAGCATATGTCAGTACTCCAGGTCAGCCAGCAGGGCACATGACAGCAACAACGTAACTGAATTTCACGTTTAAGGTCTCCCATCTCACCATGTGCTCCACATTGCATCTATTACATCAGATGTCTCCACATGATTTGTAAATGGAGACAGCTGACATGCATGCAGAAAATAGGTGAATGTACGTCGAACAACGTGTGGCAATACTATTCACTGAATTATCATGTTAAGGTGCTCCCATTTCTGCTATAGATCCAAAACCATAAGAACTAGAAAACTGGGTTTCACACATCTTTGACGAATAGTGGCACTAATGCTATGATGGCTTGTTAACGTTCCAAAGAATTCTATGTCGTTAATCTGTTTCTCCTGTACTTCAGGAATCCAAGGCAAACATTGTAGCTGTAAATCGTATCCTAATGTCATCTCCTTCTCTAGTCAGGCACTTTATAAATTCGGTAAGCTGACTATAGAGTCATAAATAGCGTTAGAGTCTGTGTAATCAAGTTCTGCATAGTCTGTACGTAAGTTAATCACTATAACAAACGAACTGTTGCTAAACAGAGTTATCCTGCTAGTTTAAAAATCTTAGCACACTACTTCCCATCTTGTAAATGCACAACGTGGTCTTCTTATAACCCAGATGACACACTGTAGAACACTGTTACAACGGTCTATGTCTCCACAATGTGCACGTGGCATCAGAGGCCTCCACAGGATTTGTAGATGGAGACAGCTGACATGTATGCAGAAAATCATTGACTGTATATCGAATAACATGTGGCAGTACTATCCACTGAATTATCACATACAGATGTTCGCATTTCTGATACAGCTCGGAAACCATAACAACTACGAAACTACAAGTGCCATGCACACTTTGCTGAGTGCTGGTGCTCTCTTCGATCCAGTCATAAATCTAACATTATATTCCATATTTTGCTGTTGTGGTGACATCTCTGGACAGTATTTAACCTGACCAGAAGTCAGAAACGCTAACATTATGTTCAAACACATACTGACAACATATTCGAAGAGCACTTTGAGAAATGTCCGCTCTTTCCATTGCTATCTATGTTGCAAAGTGAAAGTCGTGCAGGTTCGCCCTACGCGAATACTTGAAAGTTAGTTGACAGATAACACCTAATGTACAGAGGCGTATAATCGTTCACCATTTGTGAGTGGAATAGGGAAGGGAATGAATAACAATGATTTGTGATATTCTCCACAGTTCGTTGTATGAAGGTTTGCAGGAGCTGCATCAAAGTCTTTAACGCTACATACACCTCAGATATCACACCTCGCCATATATACCTCAGACCACATACGAAATACAAACACCACAGCACACCAGAAGTGACTTCACACACAATACCGCACCACACCACACACGATGTACACTCAACACACCACTCACCAAACACCACAGACCACATCAGACAACACACCAAAGGCCGCACGATACACTGTATGACACATCACAGTTGACAAACCACCAACAACACGCACACACCAAACAGAATACTACAACTGACAACGAAACAAGTACCAAGGTTTTTTGAACCATGGAGTGGCTTGGGTTGAGTCGTCCTTTGGCTTGTTAAAGTACGGGAGAAGCGGATGGAACCGTTATATCATTAGCGTCACTATTCGTCAAAAATATGTGAACCTCTGTTTCCTAGTTCTCGTGGTTTTGATCTGTAGCAGAAATGGGAGCGTCTTAAAGCTTTAACTCAGTGGATAGTAGTGCCACATATTGTTAAATATACATTCAACGATTTTCCGTAAACATGTCAGTTATCTCCATTTACAAATCCAATGCACATGTCTGATGTCACGTGTGCAGTGTGGAGCACATGGTGAGGTTGGAACCATTAGATGTGATATTCTACACAAGTGTCATAAAACTTACTAACTTCTTCTCTAAAACTCCTTTCCGCTGCTTCTGATACTTCTGCTCTTTTAAGGACAGATTTAACATTAAAAGAAATGAACTGCTGTTCTCTCCTCTTAGTAACAGTCTCCAGAGTCTCTTTCAAAACATCGTTTACCTCTATTACACTTTTCGTGTTTCCCTCAATTTCCTGTATCCCATGCTGCAAAGCGCTAAGCTGACTGAATGAACCATAAGCAAGTTTCACTTAAAGGGTTACTGAAAAACTCAACCAATATTTTGGGGGCTTTGTCTTCATTTAGGAAAAAATCTTTTAACGGTTCAAACAGGCGGATTGCTCTTTCAACTGCTGCAAACAGTGGTAACCAGCGAGTTTTCGAGTGACATACTACATTCATATGTTCAGTTCCCACATAATCACAGAACTCCTTATGTCTTTCTGTTCTAACAGTATATATGTAAAAGTGTGAGTATACCTCCATGACGATAGTTTCGACATCACAGCTTAAACTGTCAGCAGATGTCTGCACGCTATTGTGTAAAACATGTGCAGGGCACCTTATGCCTTCAATGTTTTCATGCAATGTTGCCTTTAATGTGGTAAATACGTTGCATTTGCCTTGTCTTTTTAAACCACCAAAGTTTTTGTTGGTGTTGTCTCCACAAGAGCAAACATTTCGATAGTATTCATACAAAATCTCGAAATTTCGTCAGATGTTTCATTAGGTAGGGAACTCACCTTCAAAAGTTTGGTATGAATTCCCTGATTAATATCGAAAAACTTAACAACAAACGGAAATATTTTAGTGGCCTTATGATTGCTGGCATCAGTGGATATCCCGTAGAAAGAAGACTTTTTGATGTATTCAAGGCATTCCTTTACACTCTGGGGAGCAATAACTCCTTTTACTAAGGCTGACACTTTAGTTCTTGCTGAACTAAACTATTTTGCAATGGAAAAATCATCAAACATAATGCTGTTAAGCTTATTAGTACAATCACTAGATCTATAAGTTTGGTGATGTTTTACCGTGTGGTAGGCTAGTGTAAGCTCGGCTGCTCGAACTTTAGTCTCTTCATTTGACTGATGTTTCACAAAATAATTTTGTAGAGTTTTACTGCAGCTCGATGCACTGTATCTGTTAATGTGTTTCTTTGACCTGATGTGATCAACTATGTCGGAACGTCCACCGTGACTTATACTAATAAAACAGTTACACGCGGAACACTCTGCTTCGTAATCAAAACGACCCTTCTTAATGAAATTCCATTCCTTTGAATAACAGTCACTGAACTTGCAGGCACGTTTCGGCATTGCGTTTCACAGTACTAATATGAGAAAGAACTATTGCAGTTTGTCTGACAAAACATCAACTACTACACTGTTCTGACAAAGAGTGTGTGAGTAAGTGGCGCGACAATCGGACGATTTCATAGCTCTGTTACAATAATACAACTTACTAGTTGTTGGCCAAAGTACCGCTCAAAGTAAATTATTGCCTGAGTGTATCAATACTGATACTGTGGTTACTAGTACGGGACAATGGAGGTTTTAGACAAATAAGCTAAAATATATTAATTTCTTGTGTTGTATTTCCTTTAATATAGCGTAATCCCAAAAATTTGAGAAAGTTTCACGAAATGTATTTAAAACTGAATTCCGGGACTTTTGAGCGCCCCGAAACAAATTTTCGGGACACCGGAACACAGGGATGAAAACCGGGACAATCCCGGTTTTCCGGGACGTTTGGTCACCCTAAAGTAGGCATGTTTAGGAGTGTGGAAATCTCGCATACAGTGGTATAACACAAGGGACAACCAATCACCTGACTACGTTCGTAGTCCGTGAGTTCTGCGGAGCGCCCCATTCTGCTCTCTCACGATGTCTAATTACTACTGATGTCGCTGATATGGAGTACCTGGCTGTAGATGGCAGCACAATGCACCTAACATGCAAAACGTATGTTTTTGGGGTTGTCTGGATACTTATGATCACATGGTGTATGTAGAAAAGCGAGAATTTGACAGATAAATTTGATCGTGTACGGGTTGCACCATATGAAAACAGTCAACAAGTCTGAGCGATGTAACCGGTCGTCGGAAGCGTTCGCGGTAGGGTTGCCATAATCTCGGAATCCAAAACCAGGACAAAACTTACGGTCACCGTAGCCGATCGAAGGAAATAAGAGGAATAAGGAGTCCTCATGCCCATAAGCTAAGGGAAATGTGCATTTAATTAATGATCCAGAGTTTAGGAAGGATTGCTTCATTAAGAAAGCATTTATTACAAACAATAAGAATATGCATTACATTTTTCAGTACACGAAGTTCTATTGCCATCATTTGAGCTTTTCTTATACCAATCGTATTTCTCAGAACCTTGAATAGATGAAAGGAACTTAATCTGGTTCTCAATCAGTTTATGAAATTCACTGCAACTTACATTTTTCATATTGTACTGTATTTGCATCATTGCATTAACTGATTTTACTGTTAACCTATTCCTTTCTTCTGTCCACTGAGAATTCATGAGGGAAAAGACTCTCTCTACATTGGCGTTATGACTGGGAATGGAGAAATAAAATTACACAATTTTCAGCAACTCTGAATACTGCTCACTAGAAATACAATTATGAATGAAGAACACCCATTTCTTATGTGATATCATATTCTCAAAACTTTCATCTTTGACCTCCCCCAAAACACACTTTAATTTCAGTACTTGGTCAAAGAGAAGGGACTCATTCAATTTACAGCTTGTGTTTTCATGCATCCACTTGAATGTCTTTTCAACATTTTCCCATGAAGGTGCAGTCTTTAGCAAAATCCAGTCAAACGATTTCAATGGGACTGTGTATAATCGTAAGGTTACTCACCCGCAAATTCTGCAGAAAGCTTCGTATTCAGTTCTTCCTCGCTTTATACTTGGAAACTGTTCAGTATATTCCTCCCTGCACTTAACCTTCCGTCTAGCCGACATTATTAAACCACCAGGCAAATATTAACAACTATTTAATACAATGTAAAACAACGAAATCGCAAGCACAACAAACCATGCGAACATCCAACAAGCTAATCAAAGAGGATAATACTCTTCATTGCCAGAGATGACGACTGACTGCCCACTGAATCGACAACTCGCAATCTCACAAATGGAAGAGGATGTACCGTACGCCTGACTGCCCATTGTTTCCATATCTCGAAAGCTGTTCTGTCCTGTTTGGATTTTATATAATGTGAAGGCAAAGAGATAACATATTGATGCTTCTTTGACAGCAATTTTTGAAATTACCGGAAGTTGACTTCAAATCCAGCAAATATCGCGGACATTTGCCTTTTCGGCCCGGACGTTTTCATTTACCCTAAAATCGCGGACTGTCCGTGAAATCCGTGGCGTATGGCAACCCTAGTTCGCGGGCACCCTGTTCGCTAATAGCCCGAGCCATGTGTTTACCAGGCCTGCGGCGTGGCCAGGTGTATCCTCTGTAGGCTGTGGAGCGCAGGCGAGAGGGCCAGACTAGCGGAGGGAACAGTTTTCTGCCGGCGCACTTGACCCCGCGCCAGGATGCCGTGTGCTCGCCATAAAACTCTTGCGCCACCAGCTGTATTTCCGCTGCTCCTGCTAACATCGCGCGGGCGTGCCTCACAGAGCCGCTAGTGAGGCATTGCAGCCGAGGAAAGCTCTCTGACAAATTGCAGAGTCGACTGATAAAATAGGGCGGCGTTCCTGGCGAAGCCGTTATTCGTGGTTTACCCAGAACAGATATGACACAGCCTGCGTACGTATGTCTCACATAATCCGTACGTGCGTTTTGTGTTTATTTTAAGCTTTTAGAACTTTCACGGCTGAACTATGGTAAGCCTGCCGTATTTCTGCTCGGTGAGTTGGTGCTTTTACTCACCAGTCCGACATTAACTAACTTCAGAGAGAACTGCATTTCCCGAATAGAAGTTTGTACACTGTAACTACAGTACATTAAAAACAAACGAGTCCCAAACTTACGAATACTCTTTTAACAACGGCACAGATATTCTGAGGAGAAACATAAGACTTTGTCCTCCTTCAGCTTAACTAATAACTCAGAGGGAGGTCTGCGAGTGTGCATTTGTAAATAAAATAATAATCTTAAGAAGCTCATGAAAACCGTATCTGAATGTTATGAATCAGAGCATCAAAAGGAAGCTAGAAATAATGATTTTACAAATGCAGAAACTAAGGTAGTCCCAATTTTCAGTCATAAATATTTTTCTGGAAGAGGTGTTTGTAGAATATAGCTGCGGTGCTTTAAAAATAAACGAGTTCCAAACTTTAAGAGTGTTTTGACAACAGCATAGATATTCTGATAGAGGAGTCAGAAACTGTTTGAAAAGCTTGTAAGGGTGTTGAGTGGTAGGTCGTGATGAGAAACAATTGCTTAAAAAAATATCGACACATTGCGCCGTTTCCGAGTTAATTAGCATTGATGTCAGCCAAAGAGGCCTCCTTAAAGGGGTGGACGTAGTGCCCAAAGATAGATGCATACTTGCCTTGATCTGTTGTGCCATCCACAACGACGAGATCGCTCTGGAAATGCCACGAAAACATTCCCCTGACCGTGACCCTTCTGATGACTATTACATGGTGTTTTTATTTTCAGACGTTTCATGCCGTACACGCCAATAGCCATCTATCAAATTGAGCATAAAACATGATTCGTCTCAAAAGGCCACCTTTCGCCACTCAGTGGATGTCTTCTTAACTAATAGAACCCAGCACGTTGTCCTCGATGGTGAGTGTTCATCGGAGGTGAGGGTATCATCTGGAGTGCCCCAGGGAAGTGTGGTAGGTCCGCTGTTGTTTTCTATCTACATAAATGTTTTTTGGACAGGGTGGATAGCAATGTGCGGCTGTTTGCTGATGATGCTGTGGTGTACGGGAAGGTGTCATCGTTGAGTGACTGTAGGAGGATACAAGATGACTTGGACAGGATTTGTGATTGGTGTAAAGAATGGCAGCTAACTCTAAATATAGATAAATGTAAATTAATTCAGATGAATAGGAAAAAGAATCCCGCAATCTTTGAATACTCCATTGGTAGTGTAGCGCTTGACACAGTTACGTCGATTAAATATTTGGGCGTAACATTGCAGTGCGATATGAAGTAGGACAAGCATGTAATGGCAGTTGTGGGGAAGACGGATAGTCGTCTTCGGTTCACTGGTAGAATTTTGGAAAGATGTGGTTCACCTGTAAAGGAGACCGCTTATAAAACACTAATACGACCTATTCTTGAGTACTGCTCGAGCATTTGGGATCCCTATCAGGTCGGATTGAGGGAAGACATAGAAGCAATTCAGATGCGGGCTGTTAGATTTGTTACTGGTAGGTTTGATCATCACGCGAGTTTACGGAAATGCTTCAGGAACTCGGGTGGGAGTCTCTAGAGGAAAGGAGGCGTTCTTTTCGTGAATCGCTATTGAGGAAATTTAGAGAACCAGCATTTGAGGCTGACTGCAGTACAATTTTACTGCCGCCAACTTTTATTTCGCGGAAAGACCACAAAGATAAGGTAAGAGAGATTAGGGCTCGTACAGAGGCATATAGGCAGTCATTTTTCCCTTGTTCTCTTTGGGAGTGGAGCAGGGAGAGAAGATGCTAGTTGTGGTACGAGGTACCCTCCGCCACGCACCGTATGGTGGATTGCGGAGTATGTATGTAGATGTAGATGTAGTTGCGGTGCTGGCACGCAAATTCCAGCCTTCGTCACCGATGAACAGCAGAGGGGATGTGTCCCTAAACCTGGTACCTGCTGTCCAGGCCCATACGCAGCAACGTTCGCTGATCGCTCATTGCGGAGACACTGTTGACAGCCCATTGACATCTGGGCGGTCAGTCGCACAACAGTTGTACCCTCATTCGCCCATAAAGATCTTGTAGCAGTCGTATACCCCTGTCATCTATGTCCCGTGGTGCACAACCGTTGCCTTGGCTGTGGTTTTGGATAGCGCCATTTTGCCATGGACGCTATACTTCAACCACGGCGACACGTGAACATTTTTCTAATTTAGCCGTACCGGAAATGCCTCCACCCTTTGCACGAAACCCAGTGATCATGTTCTTTTGGGCGTCAGATAGATCTCTCCATTTCCGCACTGTTTTCCGTGTCCACACGACATGCTTCGTATGCCCTCCACTGCTAGTGCTGCCACCTACCGTCTAAGAGTGACTGCACATTGCCGTCGAACATTGGCAGTGGTCACATTAATGTGACTCGACCCTGTATACAGGGTGTTACAAAAAAGTACGGCCAAACTTTCAGGAAACATTCCTCACACACAAATAAAGAAAAGATGTTATGTGGATATGTGTCCGGAAACGCTTAATTTCCATTTTAGAGCTCATTTTAGTTTCGTCAGTATGTACTGTACTTCCTCGATTCACCGCCAGATGGCCCAATTGAAGGAAGGTAATGTTGACTTCGGTGCTTGTGTTGACATGCGACTCATTGCTCTACAGTACTAGCATCAAGCACATCAGTACGTAGCATCAACAAGTTAGTGTTCATCACGAACGTGGTTTTGCAGTCACTGCAATGTTTACAAATGCGGAGTTGGCAGATGCCCATTTTATGTATGGGTTAGCACGGGGCAATAGCCGTGGCGCGGTACGTTTGCATCGAGACAGATTTCCAGAACGAAGGTGTCCCGACAGGAACACGTTCGAAGCAGTTGATCGGCGT
This sequence comes from Schistocerca piceifrons, assembly GCF_021461385.2. Lineage (NCBI taxonomy): Eukaryota > Metazoa > Arthropoda > Insecta > Orthoptera > Acrididae > Schistocerca > Schistocerca piceifrons. The sequence goes on along the minus strand of NC_060138.1, from coordinate 199,432,958 downwards.
CTTAGGGAGCACGGAACATTCCAGCCTATGACTCGCGACTGGGAAGACCTAGAACGACGAGGACACCTGCAATGGACGAGGCAATTCTTCGTGCAGTTGACGATAACCCTAATGTCAGCGTCAGAGAAGTTGCTGCTGTACAAGGTAACGTTGACCACGTCACTGTATGGAGAGTGCTACGGGAGAACCAGTTGTTTCCGTACCATGTACAGCGTGTGCAAGCACTATCAGCAGCTGATTGGCCTCCACGGGCACACTTCTGCGAATGGTTCATCCAACAATGTGTCAATCCTCATTTCAGTGCAAATGTTCTCTTTACGGATGAGGCTTGATTCCAACGTGATCAGATTGTAAATTTTCACAATTAACATGTGTGGGCTGACGAGAATCCGCACGCAATTGTGGAATCACGTCATCAACACAGATTTGCTGTGAACGTTTGGGCAGGCATTGTTGGTGATGTCTCGATTGGGCCCCATGTTTTCCACCTACGCTCAATGGAGCACGTTATCATGATTTCATACGGGATACTCTACCTGTGCTGCTAGAACATTTGCCTTTACAAGTACGACACAACATGTGGTTGATGCACGACGGAGCTCCTGCACATTTAAGTCGAAGTGTTCGTACGCTTCTCAACAACAGATTCGGTGACCGATGGATTGGTAGAGGCGGACCAAATCCATCGCCTCCACGCTCTCCTGACCTCAACCCTCTTGACTTTCATTTATGGGGGCATTTGAAAGCTCTTGTCTACACAACCCCGATACCAAATGTAGAGACTCTTCGTGCTCGTATTGTGGACGGCTGTGATACAATACGCCATTCTCCAGGGCTGCATCAGCGCATCAGGGATTCCATGCGACGGAGGGTGGATGCATGTATCCTCGCTAACGGAGGACATTTTGAACGTTTCCTGTAACAAAGTGTTTGAAGTCACGCTGGTACCTTCTGTTGCTGTGTGTTTCCATTCCATGATTAATGTGATTTGAAGAGAAGTAATAACATGGAAAGTAAGCGTTTCCGGACACATGTCCACATAACATATTTTCTTTCTTTGTGTTTGAGGAATGTTTCCTGAAAGTTTCGCCGTACCTTTTTGTAACACCCTGTATATAGGTTGGATAAAAATATGGAATCTGAAAGCACCGAAAACACATTATTACCACACCCTATACAGCGTAAGAAACCTGTTGGCTTTCTAAAAGCTTCCAGTCGGCTCAGAATGGATAAATACACGTCCTGTGTGATTTTCAGGCGAATCTTAAACCACTGTTTCTGCAAAATAGTAGCAAGTTCAGGAAATGACGATGGAGGTAGACAGCGATCACGCACGCTTCTCTCCAAAGTAGAGACAAAGACTCAGTCATACTATCTTGAGACTGAGTTGTCATGGTAGATGTGACGGTACAGTCTCGTGCTCATAAAACCAGTCCTGGACAGTGCGAGCTGTGTGAACCGAGGTGCATATCATCACTAGACCCACACTATGTTTCACTCTTGTGAGGTAAAACCCTGCCAGATGTCGCAAAAAGTGTGAAACAAGACTCATCCGACCAAATGACTTTCTTCCATTGCTCCATACTCCAGGTTTTATGGCTTGGCACTATCTTTATCTGCTAAGGGCATTTGCAGCGCTGATGAGTGGTTCTGGAATTCCAGCTCGTCGTGCATTTCCATGATTATGGAGCTCCCTTCGTGCTGACACGGTGCTGGCACGGTTCCTGAGTGCAACATTGATTTCTGTAGAGACTTCTGCAGCTGTTGTCCTCTTATCGCCGGCCGGAGTGGCCGTGCGGTTCTAGGCGCTACAGTCTGGAACCGAGCGACCGCTACGGTCGCAGGTTTGAATCCTGCCTCGGGCATGGATGTGTGTGATGTCCTTGGGTTAGTTAGGTTTAATTAGTTTTAAGTTCTAGGCGACTGCTGACCTCAGAAGTTAAGTCGCATGGTGCTCAGAGCCATTTGTCTTCTTATCTTTATCACAGTCCGATGATCAGTCGACATACACTTACTTAGGTCTGCGTTGTGACCCGGTGGATGAAGTTTCACAGCTCTCCATGTATGCGGTATAATTCTTCGATATGGTCCTCGTGAAATACGAAACGTTTCGGCTCCGTTGGTTACGGAACCACCCACCATACGAGCTCCAAGAACATGTCCACGTTCGTAGTAACTTAGCTGTGACATAATGCGCTCACTACATCACAGAACAGCCCGCCCGGTTAGCCGTGCGGTCTAACGCACAGCTTTCCGGATTGGGAAGAAGCGCCTGGTCCCCGGCACGAATCCGCCCGGCGGACTTGTGCCGAGGTCCGATGTGGATGGTTTTTAGGCGGTTTTCCATCTCCCTCGGCAAATGCAGGCTGGTTCCCCTTATTCCGCCTCAGATACACTATGTCGGTGATTGCTGCGCAAACAACTTCTCCACGTATGCGTACACCACCATTACTCTACCACGCAAACGTAGGGGTTACACTCGTGTGGTGTGAGAGGTTCCCTGGGGGGTCCACCGGGGGCGGAACCGCACAATAAATCAGAAAGAGTGGTTCGGTGTGGAGCGGCGGAGGGGTGGACTTAGGTAGTCGTCGTGGGGTTGTGGACCGCTGCGGCTGCTGCGGGGAAGGAGCCTCGCCGTCGCTTCTAGGCCCCCGGTTAACATAGAATACAATACCTCACAGAACACTGTTCTGGTCACGACTGACAGTTACACTCTATTGAGGACATTGTTTAGGTGCCTATCGCGGTCAAACACTACAGCGAAACCAGCAGCCTTGGGCAGCATTCGCATTTATGTTCAAGCATGCATTTCTCGCGGTATTTTCATATTTTTGTCCAACTAGAAGAGATGATAGGCCTAGGAATCGTTGATGTAGATGCCCTCTCTGTCCTGCACAATCGATTACAATCTTCCAACGGGAATACTCGCCCATTCGATCGAATAAGTTTTGGGAAACGACAACAACTATAGGAAACGTAATAGAACAGGGTATATTGGTATTTTGTTCGATGCTTGCCAGCTCAACGGAGCCCCAGCATTTCGCTCGCCACATGGTATTTCTGGAGTCAGCAAGCTCATCAGAATGCCAGAGCGAAGGCACGTTTGTTTAGCCCATTCTAAATATGGACTAACGATCACCTTGACGAAACGTGGCTCCGTCATTTAAGGCATCTACGTACGCCAGTGTTCGATACGTTCAAGCCCCCCAAGAAAAGAAAGAAACTACCAAACTAAAACTTATGCGTTTGTTATTGTCGTTATGGTCTTCATTCCAGAGAATGGTTTGATGCAGCTCTCGATGCTACCCTATCCTGTGCAAGGTTTTTCATCTCTGAGTACCATGTTAGTAATTTATATGTTTCTGTCTGGCACATAGATAGCTAACACATGTTGTTGTTGTTGTTGTTGTTGTTTGTTGTTGTGCTCGTCAGTCCAAAGACTGGTTTGATGCAGCTCTCCATGCTACCCTATCCTGTGCGAAGTTCTTCATCTCTGAGTAACTACTGAAACCTACATCCTTCTGAATTTGCTTAGCATATTCATCCCTTAGTCTCGCTCTACGATTTTTACCCTCCACGCTTCCCTCCAGTACTAAATTGGTGAGCCCTTGATGTCTCAGAACGTGGCCTACCAACCGATCCCTTCTTCTAGTCAAGTTGTGCCACAAATTCCTCTTCTCTCCAGTTCTATTCAGTACCTCCTCATTAGTTACGTGATCTACCCATCTAACCTTCAGCATTCTTCTGTAGCACCACATTTCGAAAGCTTCTATTCTCCTTGTCTAAACTATTTATCGTCCATGTTGCATCGTATTGAGGACACTGCACAGGCGCCGATCGTGGTCAAACACTGTAGGGCAACCAGCAGCCTTGGGTAGTATCTGTATTTATGTTCAAGCAGACACTTCTCGCTGTATTTTCATATTTTTGTCCAACTAGAAAAGATTATAGGCCTAGGAATCGGTGATGTAGATTCCCTCTGTCTTCCACAATCGATTACAACTTCCAACGGGAATACTCGGTAATTTGATCGAATAAGTTTTGGAAAACGACAGGAACTATGGGAAGATAATAGAACAGGGTACGTTGGTATTTTGTTCGATGCATGCCAGCTCAACGGAGTCCTGGCATTTCGCTCGCCACATGATATTTCTGGAGTCAGCAAGCTGATCAGAATGCACGTTTGTTTAGCCCACTCAAAATATGGGCTAACGATTACATTGACGACGCGTGGTCCTGTCATTTAAGGGGTCTAAGAACGCCAGTGTTCGATGTGTTCAACCCCATAAAAACAGAAAGAAACTACCAAACTAATATTTATGTGTGTGATGTTGTTGTTATGGTCTTCAGTCCAGAGACTGGTTTGATGCAGTTCTCGGTGCTACCATATCCTGCGCAAGGTTCTTCATCTCTGAGTGACTACTGCAACGTACATCCTTCTGAATCCGCTTAGTACATTCATCCCTTGGTCTCCCTCTACGATGTTTCCCCTCCACGCTTCCCTCCAGTGATCCCTTGATGCCTCAGAACATGTCCTATCAACCGATCCCTTCTTCTAATAAAGTTGTGGCACAAATTCCTCTTCTCCCCAATCCTATTCAGTACCTCCTCATATGTTACGTGATCTATCCATCTAATCTTCAGCATTCTTCTGTAGCACCACATTTCGAAAGCTTCTAATCTCTTCTTGTCTAAACTATTTATCGTACATGTTTCACTTCCATACATGGCTACACTCCATACAAATACCGTCAGAAAGGACTTCCCGACACTTAAATATATACTCGATATTAACAAATTTCTCTTCTTCAAAAACGCTTTCCTTGCCAATACCAGTCTACATTTTATATCCTCTCTTCTTCCACCATCCTCAGTTATTTTGCTCCGCAAAGAGCAAACCTCATCTACTACTTGAAATGTCTCATTTCCTAATATAATTCCCTCAGCATCACCTGATTTAATGCGACTAAATTCCATTATCTTCGTTTTGTTTTTGTTGATGTTCATCCTATATCCTCCTTTCAAGACACTGTCCATTCCGTTCAATTGCTCTTCAAGGCCCTTTGCTGACTCTGACAGAATTACAATGACATCGTCAAAAAACTCAAAGTTTTTATTTCTTCTCCATGGATTTTAATTCCTACTCTGAATTTTTCTTTTGTTTCCGTCAGTGCTTGCTCAATATAAAGATTGGATAACAACGGGGATAAGCTACAACCCTGTCTCACACCATTCCCAGCCACTGCTTCTCTTTCATGCCCCTCGACTCGTATAGCCGCCATCTGGTTTCTGTACAAATTGTAAATAGCCTTTCGCTCCTTGTATTTGACTCCTGCCACCTTCAGAATTTGAAAGAGAATATTCCAGTCAACATTGTCAAAGCTTTCTCTAAGTCTACAAATGCAAAAAAGTAGGTTTGCCTTTCCTTAATTTATCTTCTAAGATAAGTCACAGGGTCAGTATTTCCTCGCGTGTTCCAACATCTCGACGTAGTCCAAACTGATGTTCCCCGAGGTCGGCTTCTACCAGTTTTTTCTTTCGTCTGTACAGAATTCGTGACAGCATTTTGCAGCCGTAACTTATTGAAAGGAAAAGAAATAAAATAAAAGGAAAATAATAAAATAAAAGGAAATAAAATAGATACCTTTCTGTTACAGATGGCACTTCCGTCCACCACTGCAGTACGGAAACAAAAAAGTAATCAAAATCTTGGATGAAAGCCGATGGCACCACGCTAAAAACGTTAAGCCGATTTCGTGAAGTATACGACTGGTTTGACGCGGCCCGCCAATATTCGATGCGGCTCAATATGAATTCCTCTCCTTCGCCAACCTCTTCATCTCAGAGTAGTCCCTGCACCCTACGTCCCCTATTATTTGCTGGATATTTTCCAGTCTCTGTCTTCCTCTACAGTTTTTACCCTCTACAGTTCCCTCTAGTAACACTGAAGTTATTGCAGATGCCCTATCACACAATCCCTACTTGTTAGTGTTTTACATATGTTCCTTTCTTCGCCGTTTGTGAGAGGAACCTCTTCATTCCTTACCTTATCAGTCCACCAATTTTCAACATTCTTCTCTAGCACTACATCTCAACTGCTTCGATTGTCTTCTGTTCCGGTTTTTCCGCAGCCCATGTTTCACGACCGTACAATCCTATGATCCAAAAGTACATTCTGAGAAATTTCTTCCTCAGTTTTGGCACTTGCAGACTTCTTTAGCCCAGGAATCCCCAGTTTACTTGTGTTCATCTGCGTTCCTTGGTCCGTCATGAGTTGTTTTGCATCGAAGGAAGCAGAACTCCTTAATTTTGTCTACTAACAAGGGGAGGCCGCCAATTGTGAAATTCAGATTCGATTCATACTTCGCATAATAAAAGCTCATGGCCAGAGGTGTAATGTGGCAAAGCACCAAGATGCACTTCTCAGCCGTTGTCGAGAAAATCGACAGTTAAAAGAAATCGTTGCGGTGAAATACTCTCTACGATTAATAAGATTGTACAACGTCGTGGCGCAGCGGTAAGCGCTCGGGTTCGTAATGCGAAGGTCGCCGGATCGAATCTCGCGCCATGCAACCTTTATTTCGTTTTTTAGTATTTGTTTTTTGTAATTCAAATGTGTGTGTATACACACACACACACACACACACACACACACATATATATATATATATATATATATATATATAATTCCCGGCAATCAGTTGCAACAATTATGCATATAAGAAGTTGTTGAAAGTCGTTTGTCGTGGAAAAACTGGCGACTTCGAACATCATTATGTTTTCCGCAAACAAAGTTGTATTTCACAAATGTTATTAATTGTCTTCATAATGTTAACCACGTATAGTTAACGGAAGACGTAGAAACAATATTCCGAAACGAATACGTATAGCGTAAGTCAAACGTTCGAATTAGAATAGAAACCCCACGAACACAATTTTGCTGTGGCAGGTATGAAATATAAACTCCGTTACATGCTCGTTACACTTGAAGGACAGATGTTGAATGGGCCGAAACGAGCCGCCGTATAACAGCGAGGTTGCCTGCTAACTTCGAAAGAAGGTAGATGCGGTCCCTGTAACATCGTCGAAAATCAGTGCGGACGTGAGAGCTTTGGTACACCCTGTTAAACAAACGAAAAAACGGAGGCGGTACAACTGGAGAGCGATCCGCCTTCACCAACATGCATAAGCAATTCATTAATAGTTTATATATATATATATATATATATATATTTGAATTACAAAAAACTAATAATAAAAAAATGTTGCATGGCGCGATATTCGATCCGGCGACCTTCGCATTACGAACCCGAGCGCTTACCGCTGCGCCACGACGCTGTACAATATTATTAATCGTAGAGAGTATTTCAGCGCAGCGTTTCTTTTAACTGTCGATTTTCTCGACAACGGCTGAGAAGTGCATCTTGGTGCTTTGCCACGTTACACCTCTGGCCATGAGCTTTTATTATGCGCAGTATGAATCGAATCTGAATTTCACAATTGGCGGCCTCCCCTTGTAAGTCGTACTTAATTTCGATGTTAAGTTCATTGCTAATCTCATTTCTGCTACTCCTCACTACTTTCGTCTTTCTTTGGTTTACTCCCAATCGAACGATCTAAGGCGCTGCAGTCATGGACTGTGCGGCTGGTCCCGGCGGAGGTTCGAGTCCTCCCTCGGGCTTGGGTGTGTGTGTTTGTCCTTAGGATAATTTTGGTTAAGTAGTGTGTAAGCTTAGGGACTGATGACCTTAGCAGTTAAGTCCCATAAGATTTCACACACATTTGAACATTTTTTACTCCCAATCCATAATCTGTACTCATTAGACTGTTCATTCCATTCATCAAGTACATATATACATATATTTTTTCCATTCATCAAGTCCTATAATATTTCTTCAGTCTCACTGTGGAAAGCAACGTCTTCAATGAACCTTATCGTAGGTATCATCTCTTTATGAATTTTAGTCCTACTCTTGAACCTTTCTGTTATTTCCTTTGTTGTTTCTTCGGTGTATAGATTGGACGTGGGGTGAAATACTACAGTCTTGTTTTACAACCATTTTAATAGAAGCACTTCATTCTTGGTCTAGGACTACCATTATCATTTAAATATGTATTACGTCGTTCCTAATCCATCTTCAGTCGCTTTCTCCCGTGCAGCGTTTACAGGTGTTTTTCACATGATTTATTCCCTACGGTGTTTACAAGAACGACGTTTTGTGCAGTGTATACAAAAGATATCACGAGAATTGGTTATTGCCGTAGAAGCATTGTAGAAGCATTTACTACTGGTGTCGAAATGTGAAATAGATCTGGAAACATAGAAAGCGGCACTATGTAGCTTTCGAGTATTAAAACCATACCATTGAACTTGTGGAGGACACTACGCAACTAGGGTTACCACGTGTCCTTCTTTAGACGAACATGTGCGGCTTTTTATGGTCGTGTACGGTCAAATATAAATAAATCTAGCATATTCAGCCTTCGTTAGGTTTTCTCGCAACAAAGCAAACAACGCACAATTAAGGCCCATTCCAAGCTAATTACGTAGCCGGGAGAAAGGAAGAGGTGACCCCAAGGATATAAAGGGTGGTCAGAAATAGTCTCAAAAGCTTGCTCGGGTGTCGCATGGTAAGCTGTGCTGAGAAGTAATTGTTAAAAAAAAATAACATAGCCTACGTTGCAACGTTTCCTAATTGGCACTGAAGTCAGCCAATCAGGCCATTTCTCGCGCAAATTCAAGAGCCCCGCCAGAAGCAATTAAGAGTCTGCTGTTCTTATAGCGTAGTTCAGGGCTGCTCACTCCGTCGATCGCGATTGACCGGTCGATCGTCATCGTTTTATGAATAGATATTTCAATACCTTTGTCCAAAATCTGTTTAAATGAGCTGTTTTCTGCAAAGTACCAGTTTATTGACAATGAGTCTTCTACAGGGTATGTCTTGGCGGTAATACAGACCACTAACTGCGCCTCTTTCGTCTCCATCTGGATTTCACCGACTTAACGCACGCGTTGAGCAAGTCTTTCCTCCCGTAGCCTGAGATCACTACTCGCGAAGTGTGCGGGTTGCGCTAAGAGGGGACGGAGCTCAGTAACGAAGTGTGAGGGGGGGAGGGGGGCGGAGGGGGGGGGGGAGGGAAGGGGAGAACAAGCTCCACCTCCAGTGAGCAACACAAACCTCTGTTTTCCAGTTTTCACGAAACAACAATGTGCTCAACGGATGATCAGTTAAATACTTTGTCTTTTCGAAGCTGAGGTTGCTGTTTGTACTGACATCTCAAATACGAGGGTTATTCGGAAAGTAAGGAACTATCGGTCGCGAAATGTAAACCACAGTGAAAATCCTATTAAGTTTTGCACAGGTGTGTTGGGCAGTGTCTCCAGTATGCCCGTCGATCACATTATGTCGTTCTTTTTAGGTCTGAGCACACAGGGAACACATAAAGATGCCTAGAACAATAGTGTCTCCCGCCAAGTACGAGAGTCTGGTGAGAAATTTCGCCTGAAGCTATGCAACCAACATTACATACTGTAGTGCATTTTCTTCTTCAAGACAATTCTCAGCCGCATTCTGCAGGGGCAATGAAGATGCTCCTGCATCGTTTTCAATTGGAAATGTTTGATTACCCACAATACAGTCTGTAATTGTCTCCCTCTGAGTTTCATCTCTGCTCACATGAACCGCTCGCTATGAAAACATTTTGGAACAGGCAACGAGCTATAGGCCAGCGTAGAGAGTTAGCGGAAAGCACTGGCGGCTGCCTTCTACAATGAGGGTATTGAAAAGTTTGTTCAACACTACGACAAACGTCCAAGTCGGATCGGCGACTATGGAGATAAGTAGCTGGAAGTTGTAGCTAACTGTTGCAAATAAAACAGTTTTGATTTTCACTGTGGTTTCCATTTCGCGACCTATCGTTCTTTACTTTCCGAAAAGCCCTCGTAATTACCTTACCTTTCAAACTGTGTGAGGTTGGTTTTGACAAATTGTTCATCAGATCATAATAAACAGCCAATGATGATCAAACCAAGTACCTCAGCAAACTTTTTTCAACAGCTTTGATGCTCTCTATTTTAATTTATTTGTTCCATAATTGTAATATCTTCAAAATTTAGTTTTAGGCCCACAACTTTTAACGGACAGAAAATTATCGTTTACGTATTTTGTGTAACTGAAATGGTTAATTTTGTCTACGCTATTGTTTTTTTTGCATAAACCTTTATGAATTTTTAAGTGAGTAGATCTCTAAATAGACTAAACTACATATAGTAAACCTCAAACCTAAAATGATTGGGAAACCCTGGTGTAGATGCTAGCGCCTTTGCGGCAGATTCTATCCTTACTACCGTCCATGTCCAATTCTTGTATCGCTCTCTTGTCCGGTTTTAGGAAACCAAGCGAAGCCATCATTAATTAACCCGGAAAAGGCGCGCGTATCAATTTTTTTTCTTAACAATTATTTCTCAGTTCAATGCGACACTCCGACAAGCTTATCAGGCCGTTTCTGACCACCTTGTACGGCTGTACCAGTCACTGCTGTTCTTATATGTGTGTCCTATGTTTTTCTTCGTAGGCCGGTCCAGCCTACTACACAGTGTCACAACCAAGCTACGCACAGAGTGGGTGAGGTTAAGTGGAATGTGCTGATCAACCAACACCAACCAGCTTCACCCCGACAGGCTCCCACATCGCTCCTGCAACCGGTGTTGAGACCTAGAGCGAATTCTCAGAAAAATGTATTACTGTTTAATTTGTTTCATGACCAACGGTTACTTTATTTTGACATAAGATTATTTTATAAAGAATACTAAGGAATTCAGAAGACTGGGGACTTCATTGTTATCGTAATTGCCAAATTGTAAGGCTATTTAAATATTTTTTTTTACTTTGTTGATCTCGCAAAAAATTGACTGTAACTGATTACACAGGTCTGCGACATAAAAATTGTTTCAAATTTATTAAGTGATTTTTATAGCATATGAAGACAGTAACTGTTCTCGAAAGAAAAGATACCATTGATGACCGTGCAGCTCTCTAGAATAAATGATGATTAATTGAAACCCTCAGCTGCCGACAGGTGTTGCTGACATACCTTGATGGGGACAGCTGAAAATGTGTACCCCGACCGGGACTCGAACCCGGGATCTCCTGCTTACATGGCAGACGCTCTATCCATCTTTTTTTTTTATCTTATTTTGTTGTATTTTGTTCGTTGTATATGTTCGGGGCGGACGTCTCATGACACCCGTTCAGGTTGTTCGTTGATCCGTTCACTCAGTTTTTTTTATTACAGAGGGTAGTTAATCCTATGTCCGAAAACGCTAAATTACCGTACCGGCATCCATCTGAGCCACCGAGGACACAGATGAATAGCGACTGCAGGCACTTATCCCTTGCACGCTTCTCGTGAGACCCACATTCCCAACTGTCCACAATCTGCATACGTAATGTTCCTAATAGATATTTGCCCATCCACTCATTACTCGCGTACACTAAAGTAAAGATTCCCGTGAGAGTTCGGGCAACCTGTGCGCATTCGCACAGACGAAGGTCACAATGGCCGGGTAGCCATTTAACTATGAAGATAGTAACTCTTCTCGTACGGGAATCGTCACCTTAGTGGGCGCGAGTAATGAGTGGATGGGCAAATACCTATTAGGAACATTACGTATGCAGATTGTGGACAGTTGGGAATGTGGGCCTCACGGGAAGAGTGCAAGGGATGATCCCTGCAGTCGCGCTATTCATCTGTGTCCTCGGTGGCTCAGATGCCGGCACAGTAGCTCAGCGTGTTCGGTCAAGGAGCTGGGTGGCCACTGTAGTAAAAAACTGAGTGGAACGGTCAACAAACTAACTCGAACGGATGTCATGTGGCGCCCGCAACGACCAGACACAAAGATCAACAACGAACAAAATGAAAAAAAAAAAAAAGATGGACAGAGCGTCTGCCACGTAAGCAAGAGATCCATGTTCGAGCCCCGGTCAGGGGACACATTTTCAGCTGTCCTCATCAAGGTATGTCAATAACACCTGTCGGCAGCTGAGGGTTTCAATTAATTATTATTACGGTTTTTATAGTGTTTTCAACGCTGATTTTGGGGAAAATAGTGAAAAAATTTCATCACTTAACAGTTATTTCACAAACTGCTTGGCTAGTTTTAGCTTTTTTCGAGTTTTTCAGCACTCTAGTGAGTTTGAATTTTGGTTTTAGGATCTCCGTAGACTGTTATTTAGCTGTTTTTATACTAGATATACGTAAAATAAGGAGTAATTAGGAAATTAGGAGAAACCAGCAGTATTTTCATGTCAGTGGCTGTCTGTCGTGCTGTTCCTTCCCTCTCCACCACCAAGCAGTGAGCTTCTGCTACTGTCCTTCAGTTCACAGTACTTCTCAGCTCTGTGCTGTTCACGTGTTGTTGTTACTAGTGCTTTAAAGTAGTGACTGTTTTCTCGTGTTACGAAGCTGTTTTATGGACAATGGACAATAGCTACCAGAGGATGTATAAACTCGCCAGATTGCTTCTGCTACATTTGTTGTAACCATACCATCAAAAGCAACAAAGAAGCATTACCGATTTTGTTAAAAAAGTATATTTCGCCTATTTTGGTACAAAGTTAGGCGATCAAGATAAGCCTTGGGCCCCACACAAAGCTTTTTCAGTGTGTGTTGATGAACTGAGGCAATGGTTTTAACGAAAAAGCAGTCCTTACGTTTTGGAATACCAATGGTTTGGAGGGAGCCCAAAAATCATAGTGATGACTGCCATTTTTGTTCTTGCAATGTTTCAATTTGAAAAACAAAAAGGATAGTTCTTACCCTAACATTCAATCAGCCATTCTCCCTGTTCCTCATGGACCTGAAGCATTAAAGTTCATTTTCTCCACTCACATCTTGACTACTTCCCTGCAAACCTTGGTGATGTAAGTGAAGAGCTGGGTGAAAGATTCCGCCAAGACATCAAAGAAATGGAAAGAAGATATCAGGGAAGATGGAACGTCAACATGGTAGCGGACTACTTCTGGATGATAAAAAGAGATGATCCTCAATGAGTCCACAGCCGTAAAGCTATAAAAGAAGCTTCGACAGAAGGCGAAAGCGTTATTATAAGAACTTATGAGCTTAAAGAAAATTAGAAGTGTACAGGAAATGTAGTTTAGAACATGATTTATAAATAAAATAAAATTTGATAACGTTGGAAGAAATGTGATAAATTGCTTAAATTTTGTTGTTATACCCAATGATACTCCCTTTTTGGTGAGAAAAGCTGACATGGATTGAATTTTTGAAATCAGCTCTGAAAAGTACATAGAAGTCAGTTATCAAATTTCAAACAACTTTCAAAAAATATTTTTTTGCAGACCTGTGTTATTAATAAACGATGGAGAATACCCAGCTGACTATTTCTACTCGAAATAGGTATTCGGGCTTTCAGGGCAAAATGTTCAGCTAAATATAACGCCGAGTCCAGCTTTTCTATTTGTGGAGTTGGCAACACTATGCACAACATGGAAACGAATGACGTGGCGGATGAGGTTTGGATCCCTATCCGGCTGATCTCAGAAGACGCAGTTACTCGCAGGGAACTGAAATAGTAAGTGAGTTACTACGAAATGCAGAGAGACTTGCGGATGATCAATGGCTGGGGCAAAGATCGGCAGTTGGCCCTCAACACAAATTATTGTAACGGAAAGGTTACAGTTTTACTAGGCAACCGGTGATCGGTCGCAGGAAAGTCGTAGCTTTCTGTTATGTAGAAGTGGCGACCCAAGAAGCCACACTAAGATTTATTGGAAGAAGATGTTTACTTGTCCGACTAATTCTTGAATATCCGTCCGTGTTGCAGCGGACAACAATCATGTTCATTTGCTTTCGGTACATCGTATTATACGTTCAAATGTATGAAGGAATAACACATTTTAAAACGGATTTAGATCATTCTTCTACGTCAGAGATATCTTACTTGTGAGTCTTGAGGTTGTGTCCACTATTCCACAGCAATTGGCTGTGTGACGTCGGAAGGCGAGAACAGCTGATACAGGTTTGTGAAGACATCACGAACAATTTTTCTCAAAACGACGATTGTCTAACTTCAAGATCATCTCAGATAGTTGCAGTAATTGCAATTTATTGCGATTTGGACTGTACTATGTGACAATCTAATACATAACGAAATAAACTTCAAACTCAAACCAAAATCATTATATATTTTTTGACAACTGCTTCTACTCCATATAATTTTTTAAATATGTGAAATGCACATATGTAGATGTGTTTCACTGCTGCTCAATGTAAATCACTATGCGTAATAAAAGAATTACTGGAAGCAAACACTGAAAATTGCCAGTAGTTATCATATTTTTTGGTGTCAGCAGGCATCGTGAGCTTAAACTAACTCGTTTGACATTACAGTGGGAGAACGCATTTATGATCCATAGAACAAGCTAACAATTAACCATCTCCTGTGAATAACTCGGCGGAATGCTAACAGGTAACGTCTAAAACCACCGACATCTCGACAGGTAACCCTCAGTTTCATTTTAAGGCCTTTTCCAATTCGTGCCATTAAAATGACTGGGATTTACGTGTCGCAATACTGGAGTTCTTGATGAATTTATCTAGCAGCATTCTCGCAAGTAATACAGCAACATGGGAAAAGCTTAACTTCTTATTAGGAAATGTATTGAACATTATAGTCTGAATACTTCACAGGCTACATACCCCGAATAAATGAAAGCTAGGAAGTACAGTGTATGCAACTGATATGTTGACAAAAAAGGTCTTAAATCATGAGTATTACTTTACTTTGTTTAAAAGTCTGCATCGTAATACCTTCTGCTATCTGAGTCCATGTACGAACCATCTGATTGTAAATTTAGGATGATGTGTTCAAGACATTTATCAATTTTCACCTCCCTGTTACAGTCTTATTTTTGAAACTTTTCAGTGTGACACACACGGTGTGCCCACGCTGATGTGGGATGCTGTCTACTGTTTCATGCACAATCCTTTCAGTGTTTGTCATCTTGAATGGCTTTTCTTCCTCACATAGCTTGTAAACTGTGCGCAAAGTAATTATATCGGATTATACCGACAGTAATACGTGCATAAACGCAAAACTGTGTGACCACATTCACATGCAAGAAAGTCAAATTTGTACATTCTATCGCGTGACGTTTATAAATTAACGAGCTGCACGAGTTCAGCACAAGTCTGTCTTATATTATCTGGAATATTTTTATTTTTATTTTTCAGCCAGAGCACGATGTCCCCTTTCCTGCTGCTTGTACTTGGTCATTTCTCTGTAACAGCTGAATGATAACTGGCATGGTAAATACAATGACCGACTCCGAAGCTAGGTATGGAAACAATTGTTCAGTGAATCACTTCTTGAAAGTGGCAGGATTCATTTCTGAACGGTAGCCACTACTGTTTTTCTTACACCTAAATATAAGTTCACTCTAAGAAACCAAGTCAGAACGAGAGCCAGCTTACAGAATAAGAATCAGAGAATCTTTCCTAAGGTAACTTTAAAACCGCCAGCACCATCACTCGTTATCCAGCAGGTATTCATGAAATGATTCTGATTCACCCATATTTCATCAAGGTCATACACTGTAAAACTACCTCCTCTTCTTGTATCGTGCGTATTTATAACGGACGTTCTTCGTGCTGCTTCTATATCACTTCCTTCAATTAAAAGCTCTCCTCTTAACATGTTTAAAACCAATATATTTTAAAATTCTTTACATTGACGAAGCGCTACATTTGAAGCCAATTTGCCCTAGCGTAATTGTAAAAAGTTTTTGTGATGTTGGGTATTCCATTCTTATATACATTTAAAACACGGAACGCTTTAAAACATCGTTGTCAAAACCATCTATTTTGTTACAGGTTTCTTGCGATATCGATGATTTTCAGACGATACGAAAACAAACACTTTTGTCTACTATTCTCTGTACAGTTCTCTTGCCGCAAGTGCTTCTGCAATTCGTTCTTGAATCTTCAAAATGTCAAAAATAGAAGTATCGCTTTCAGATTCTCATTTGAAGAAGTAAATGCGGACATAAACCTCCTCGACTGCTTGTGAAACCTCTACATCTACATGATTATTCTTAAATTCGCAATTAAGTGCCTGGCAGAGCGTTCATAGAACCACCTTCATGCTATTTCTATACCGTCCCCCTCTCGAACAGCTTTTAACCTTCCTTGCGAGCTCTAATTTCTCTTATTTTGTTATGATGAACATTCCTCCCTATGTAGGCGGGCGCCAACAAAGTATTTTCACACTCTGAGAAGAAAGTTGGCGACTGAAATTTCATGAGAAAATCCTACTACAACGAAAAACGCCTTTGTTTTAATGATGGCCCCTTCAATTCACTTGTCATATCCGTGGCAGTCTTTCCCCTATTTCGCGAAAATACATAACGAGCGGCCCTTCTTTGAACTTTTTCGGCCAGTTCTATCTGATGTGCATCCCACACCTGACATAAGTAGTCTCTTTAGTAAACCTGTTGAATTTTCTTAGTCTTCCACCAATAAATCGCAGTCTTTGGTTAACTTTCCACACAACGTTATCCATGTGATAGCTGCATTTTAAGTTATTCTTAATTGTAATCCCTAAGTATTTAGTTGAATTTACATCCTTTAGAATCGTGTGTTTTATCCTGCAAACCGAATTTAGCGGATTTCTTTTAGTACTCTTGTGCATAACTTCAGACTTTTCATTATTTAGAGTCAATTGCCACTTTTCTCACCATACAGATATCTCGGCTAAGTCGTTTACTAATTTGTTTTAACCTCTGATGACTTTACAAGACGGTAAATCACAGCATCATCCGCAAACAGTCTAAGAGGGATGCTGAGATTGTTTCCTAAATCGTTTATTAGATCAGGATCCGAGGAGCGCCTGTAACACTTCGTTGCAACCGCCAGATATCACTTCTGTTTTACTCGATGATTTTCCGTCGATTACTACATACAGTGTTCTGACAGGAAATCACGAAACCAGTCGCACGACTAAGACAATACTCCATAGGCACGCAATTTAATTGAAGTTTCTTGTGAGGAACATCAAGGTTATTGCCATCACATGACATTTTCATTTGGAAAACACACTAAAACTTTTACAGACACACATTCACAGCTATACTGCTAGAGCCGGCCGGAGTGGCCGTGCGGTTCTAGGCGTTACAGTCTGGAACCGAACGACCGTTACGGTCGCAGGTTCGAATCCTGCCTCGGGCATGGATGTGTGTGATGTTCTTAAGTTAGTTAGGTTTAATTAGTTCTAAGTTCTAGGCGACTGATGACCTCAGAAGTTAAGTCGCATAGTGCTCAGAGCCATTTGAACCATATACTGCTACAGGAAAGTAACATCGACGTATGAGTGAATAATTCGGTCGCTCTGCGAATGAAACTGCATTGTAACAAATTACACCAACAGCTCAGCATGTGGGCTCGCAGTCCAGTTCGTAGCTCGCGGCTAGCGGCTACTAGCAGTTAATGGTGGGGGATGCGCAGAACAGCTGAAAATATGGTCTGCTTTCAACATAACGCTAGCACAGGGCGTGTGCAGTTAATGGTTTCACGAATCCAAATCCGCTAATACAGTTCATACAATTTAGCACTAAATATTGCAAGCCGCTACCTCAAACTGTTATTAACTGGTATAATCGTTTCACAAATACTGGCTGTGTATCACATAGCAGTCTTTGACTCAGGAATGGCACAAGTTCGGCAGTTTTACATCCCTAGTCTGGGTAAATCAACGAGACGTGCCAGCTTAGAACTGAATATGCCCAGAGTTACAGTGTGGAAGATACTACAGAAATGCATCTCATTCAACCGTACAAACTGGGAGTGTTGCAAGCTTTAAGAGAAAGTGACAATATCCTGGCCACTACGATCACCCAATCGGTTACCCAAAGGGTAACGCAAGCGGTTGTCACCATACATGAAGACTTGCTTCATAGGGTCTGGCAGGAAACATTACAAATGAGACATTTGTTGTATTCGAAAGGTAACCACGCTGAACATTTTTAAATAAAATTTGAAGATATATTGCATTCAGTGCTACATCAAACATTTCTGTAAGTTATTTACTTTTTTCATAATTAAGTGTTACTTTTGTATAATTAAGCTATACACGTCCCATACTGTAAACTGCGTACCTGAGACTAACGGGAAGGCATGTCCTAACCGAAGAAATGCATCATATAACGACCAAATGTTGCTGCTAAGCCGGCTGGAGTGGCCGAGCGGTTCTAGGCGCTACAGTCTGGAACTGCGCGACCGCTACGTCGCAGGTTCGAATCCTGCCTCAGGCATGGATGTGTGTGATGTCCTTAGGTTAGTTAGGTTTAAGTAGTTCTAAGTTCTAGGGGACTGACGACCTCAGAAGTTAAGTCCCATAGTGCTCAGAGCCATTTGAAACATTTATTTTTGTTGCTGCTAGATGCAGTGTGTGTAGTGAATATGAATATGACATCATATCATGGATTAACCGACTTTGAACATGGAATGATAGTCAGTGCAAAATGCATGGGTCAGAGCATATTGGAGATTACTCAAGAATTTGTGTTGCCGATGTGAACATTGTCTATATCTGTGCTCAGAAGCCTGCCAGGGTAGCCGCGCGGTCTGGGGCACCTTGACACGGTCTGCGCGGCTCCCCCTGTCAGGGGGGCCATGGATGTGTGTGTTGTCCTTAGCGTAAGTTAAAGTTAGATTAAGTAGTGTGTAAGCCTAGGGACCGATGACCTCAGAAGTTTGGTCCCATAGGAACTTAATACAAATTTCCAGTTTCCATTATTTTCCCCTGCCCCATCACTTTTTCCATTTCCATTGACGAAGGGCGCTTGGGAATATTGATGCTCAATAAAGATCTGTGAAGAACTCTTCTGTGATTTTCATCTCGCGAGACATGTGGGTAGACGTAATACGTTGCCCAGTTCTTTTTGGAACGTCCTCTCTCGAAATTTCAACAGTAAACCTCTCCGTGATGCATATCGCCCCTCTTGTAGCGTCTGCTACTGGAGTTTCTTTAGCGTCTCCATAATGCTCGCGCACCTAAAAAAAGGTCCTGCATCTAAACTGTCCGCTCCCCGTTGGATCCTCTCTATCTTGTTCTATTAACTATACTTGGTAAGGTCTCAGACTGATGAAAAATGTTCAACAATTTACGGTGACTGTTCAGCATCGCAGAGACAGTAAACAGTCGCACAGACAACCGAAAGTGTTTGACGAACGGACGTCAAGCCAAATGGCCTACTATAGTTGAGTCGGCGTCGATCCCTGACAGTTTCAGTGGGCTGGATGCGGCAGCTTAGCTTGGCTTACCTCAACCAAAAATTAACAATGTTTTATAAACCTCTCTATAGCAACGCCTCAGTGTTGTCACAGCTCTTAGACGGTTACTTTGTACGCCTGCAGCCGTTAGCGCTGCGCAACTGAAAGTTAACAACAGGGCTGTGAGCTGTCAGGCAACTTCTTACGCCGTCTCCACTGTAGATGTCAGATCACCGTCTAATGAGGGGGCGTCAGCAACCCATTTCTACCAGAACTGTACGGAGAGAAACGCACAGCATAGGTTTTAAAGGCCCCCATAGGTGATCATATTTATTTGTCGAATTCTCTCTTATCTATCCACCGATTTGTCAAACAAATCCATTCAGGATGCAACAGTTAAACCTTACTTTTCAAGCAGATGTTCTTAATGCATGCTGTGTAAGTTGGTTGTTTAGGTTTTTATGTTGGTAACGCCACCTAGCGCTCTGTATGAAAATCACTGACTGTGGTGTGTGCAGTCTGTGGCTGGTTTGCATTGTTGGAATATTTGCTACTGTAGTGTTGGGCAGTTGGATGTGTAAATTTGTAATACTGGATATCATGAACTAATCACTTTTGAACATTATTAAGGTAAATACTATGCCTATCAGTGGTTAGTGCCTTCAGTAGTTCGAATTTTTTATTCAGCTGGCAATATTGGCGCACACTGTGTCGCAGTAGTTTGAGTAACGAAGATTTTTGTGAGGTAAGTGATTCATGAAAGGTATAGGTTATTGTTAGACACGGCCATTCTTTTGTAGGTATTATTGAGTGTCAGATTGCGTTGCGCTAAGAAATTGTGTGTCAGTTTAGTGTTGATCAGAATAAGTAAGGAGAGAAATGTCTGAGTACGTTCAGTTCTGCTCAGCTGTTTGAAAATCAAATAACGTAAGAGGCTTACCAGCACAGTAATTCACTAATTTTTCTAAGGGGACGTTACAGCTGTATCTTGATACTAGTGGAAATAGCTACAAATGAAGATAAAGCATTTTTAACATTAGCCAAACACTGACTGTGGCACTTTGTTTGAAGCGGGAGAAGAAGAAAAAGAAGCAGAAAAGAAAGCTCTGGTACAGAGAATGTTTTGAAGTGGCAGAGAAATATGCACACGATAATTTGTTAAAAACGTTACGCTGAAAACCTTATCTGACTGGACAGCGAAATTTTAATAATATGTTTATAGTTACTTCGTCGTCGCATCGGGAATGAAGACACAAGTATGTGACAATTTAATCTCGTCTACTTGCCCCTCCAATAACAGTTCATTAAAATGCCACAGTGTTGGAACCTGCTATAGCTTACATTGTCCGTGGAAGACGAGGAGAGCTTCGATTTTTTTTTTTTTTTAATTTTATTGTACTCTCGCTTGTGTTCATGTCTGGAGAGTTTGGTGGTTAGCGAAAATGTTTGAACTCAGAAGACTGTTCCTGGAGCCACTCTGTAGCAATTCTGGTCGTGTAGGGTATCGCATTATCCTGCTGGAATTGCCCAAGTCCGTCGGAATGCACAATGGACATGAATGGATACAGATGATCAGAGAGGAGGCTTAGGCACGTGTGACCTGTCAGAGTCTTATCTAGATGTATCAGGGGCCCCATATCACTGCAACTGCGCACGCCCCATACCATTACATACCTTCACCAGCTTGAACAGTCCCCTTCTGACATGCGGGGTCCATGGATTCATGGGGTTGTCTCCATACCCGCACACGCTCGATACAATTTGAAAGGGGAGTCGTTTGACCAGGCAACATGTTTCCAGTCATCAACAGTCAAATGCCGGTGTTGACGGGCCCAGGCCATGCGTAAAGCTTTGTGTCGTGCAGTCATCAAGGGTACACGAGTGGGCCTTCAGCTCCGGAAGTCCATATCGATGTTCAGTTGAATGGTTGGCAGGCTGACACTTATTGATGGCCTAGAATTGAAACCTGCAGCAGTTTCAGGAAGGGTTGCATTTCTGTCACGTTGAACGAGTCTCTTCAATCATCGTTGATCCAGTTCTTGCAGGATATTTTTCCGGCCGCAGCGATGTCGCAGATTTGATGTTTTACCGGATTTATTCACGGTACATTCGTAAAGTGGGCGTACGGGAAAACCCCCACTTCATCGCTGCGTCGGAAATGCTGTGTCCCATCGCCCGTGCGCCAACTATAACACCACGTTCAAACTCACTTAAATCTTGATAAACTGTCATTGTAGCGGCAGTAACAGATCTCAAAACTGCGCCAGCCACTTGTCTTATATATGCCTGTTTACATATCTCTGTATTTGAATAACCATGCCTATACCAGTTTCTTTGGCGCTTTAGGGTATTTGGCAAACGTAGTAAAGTTTGACAATTGTTTGATGATGTACGGGGGCCTTAACAGGCGACGATCCATTCGTTTCTATCTCCAAATGAAGGTTGGTCGCACAATGTAAGAGTGTCTGTATTAAATTCGCAGTGATGTTGCGACGTTCCCCTACAGTGCTTGTCACACTGTGTCGGCAGCGGCAGCTGCATTGCCGCCGGAAACACGGTGCAGCGCTTAGCTGGCGACGGGGTCGCTCTACCGCAGTGAATCGTCACCGCTGCCAGGTTATGACTAGACCAGCTGACGCAGCAACGCGAGGTCATGAAACCGTCGCCAGACGCGTCACATAGTAAACACTCCAGTTAAACCGCTTTTAGTGCCTTATCTTTACGTATAATAGTCGTTGGTTTGAGTTAATTATTTTTCTGAGTTAGCGGTAGTTGCAGACTACTAGTATGGAGTAACACGAACACCGGGGTGACGGGACTGTGTAGAGTTTCGCCGTGACTAGGGCCGCGTGAATGGAAAAGCGCGCTGGTCAAACCTGTATAGAAAAAAGTGTGAAAGAATGGAGAGACACAATTGTAGACCAGTACTTCTCACGCCCGTCTGTTACAATGTCTTCGAGCATATTCTAAGCTCAAACAGTATGACGGTCCTAAATGAAATGAAATTTCTTTCACAGAATCAATACGGCTACAGGAAAAATATGTCGTGTGAAACACAGCTTGGTTCATTCATAAGCGATACCATGCAAAGAGTAGATGCAGGGCCGAGCGGTTCTAGGCGCTTCAGTCTGGAACTGCGCTGCTGCTACTGTCGCAGGTTCGGATTCTGCCTCGGGCATGGATGTCTGTGATGTCCTTAGGTTAGTTAGGTTTAAGTAGTTCTTACCTCAGATGTTAAGTCCCATAGTGCTTACAGCCATTTGAATTTGAAGTAGATGCAGGGTTTCCCAGATTTCCGATACGCGTTCGGCGCTATACCAAATCGGTCGACCTCTAACCAAGAAAGATCCAGTGGAGTGTCTTCCCAGATACGCAGTTGTCTCTGTTGTCAGTTGACTAATGAAACCCAGAATGTCATTCCGGATGGTGAAGGATTAACAGAAGCTAAAGTAACATAGGGTGTGCCGCACAGAAGCGTTACAGTTCAGATAATATTCTGGATGTACAAGGTCTGTTCAGTAAACAATGAGCAAACTGTTTTGAAGCCATTTTGACTATTTTTCGACCGTGACTGTCCCAATAAATAAGTAAACTTTTTTTAAAAAAATTACCTCTACCAGTCACAAACTTTGTTAACTAATGTATTATTTATTTGTTGTGCGACATGTTTCGAGGGAATACCTCATCTTCAGGCTATATGGCATTACAATAACAATTTCACAATAAGATCATACAGATGTTACATAGTCTTTTCATAAATGCTGTGGTTACCCTGTGAAAGAAGGGTAAACTTAGGAAGAGGCGATGTCACTTTGGAAGCTGGACTGATGTTTGCATGAAAACTTTTTTAACAGTAACTCACTTTGTTCTCCTGGCGTGGCAATCTCGTTGTGATGAGCTGAGGTGTTTCCATTTCAGTGAGTCTCTTGGCTTTCTTGATCACTGTTAACAAATTTTCACTAACGTAACAGTAACTTGGAAACACGATCACAAAAACAAATCTGTAGTGCAGTGGACAAGATGGCGGCGTCAAAATACAGCTGGTTTCGATTTGACTATCGCTCTGTCGATCCATGTGGTGTCAGATGTTTACAATGTCTTCTGCACGTCTTGTTGTCGTATTATGGCTCTGAGCACTATGGGACTTAACTTCTGGGGTCATCAATCAAAAAATGGCTCTGAGCACTATGGGACTCAACTGCTGTGGTCATCAGTCCCCTAGAACTTAGAACTACTTAAACCTAACTAACCGAAGGACATCACACATATCCATGACCGAGGCAGGATTCGAACCTGGGACCGTAGCGGACGCGCAGTTCCAGACTGTAGCGCCTAGAACCACTCAGCCACACCGGCCGGCTGTAGGTTTACGAAATACTTTACAAATTGAGCTCCTGTTATAATATTATTGTACAAATCATGATATAAACTATTTATTTGACATATTTCTAAGCTATTGCTGGGGCTAAAGTCAAACGACTGTCATATTGTGTATCTTTTATTGTAAGAGTAATACAGTAATACTGGAAAAGAAATGTGAATTTTTGAAGTCTGTCATTTCATTCAGGATCTCGTTATTCCCCATGTGGTCAAGGATGAATGAAAAAGAAAATGGTTCAAATGTCTCTGAGCACTATGGGACTTCTGAGGTCATCAGTCCCCTAGAACTTAGAACTACTTAAACCTAACTAACCTAAGGACATCACACGCATCCATGCCCAAGGCAGGATTCGAACCTGCGACCGCAGCGGTCGCGCGGTTCCAGACTGTAGCGCCTAGAACCGCTCGGCCACGCCAACCGACGAAGTATTCTTCGCTGCAACATGCGTCTTTAAGATCACTGCGATTCACACGTACCTTATCCAGCTGAAAATTTCATAAATATTGGGGAATAATATTACTGATGAAGGCAGTATCGAGGAATTATGTCTCTGTTGAGAGCACGTCAATAAATATTTGAAATAGTTTGTATACGAATGTCTTGCATTCATGAACAACGCTTAACTGACCACATGCTCAAATGTACATTAAAGATCTCAGTATGGAAAAATGATTTCGTGGGAAAAATAATTCAGGAGAGGTTTGAATTTCAATAAAATTGCAAACACAAAGTAACTCTTGTCTGTTACATTTTTTTCAACTAAAGCGCTCACACGCTGTCAGTGAAAGTTGGTATGGAGGCGGCTTGTATCCTGAGGACAAACATAGACTGCTTTGTAAGGAGAATGGTACAAGATGTTTGCTGATATGAAGAATATAACGCGAATGAGGGAAAAATATTTATTCTTTGAAAAAAGTTGTTTACTCTTCGACTTTCACCATATTTGTGAAAATGCTGTCATTGGTTGACATGTTCTACATAACACGATTCAGTGTAATGAATGCTATCCTTATATAATTCTGAACGAGTTTAATTCATACATCCATACTAAAGTAACTCTGTTACGTTTTCACGACTAAATGGCTGAACTGGAATTTGGTATGGAAATAGCTTGAACCCTGAAATAAGAACATAAGCAACTTTAGAAAGTTTCAAAAAAGGAAAAAAAGTACTTTGAAGAGGGTGAAGTAGGGAATCGAACATCTTTTTTTTTTTTTTACACCAGTGAACATAGTCCATGTCAAAAATTATTTATTGCATAATGTAGACGTTGCATAATGTATAAATCTTCAGTAGCAAGATGCCTAGGTGAGTGCTCCTGCCCACACCCCTCCACACGCACTGCTCGGCAGTGACACAGCGTGCGTCCATGTAATGCGTTTGGGCAGCTGGCGGAGGGTGGAAGCACATCACGGGCTATGCTTACCCAGACAGGTAGACACATGGAGGCAGCTGACATTATGGTACATACAATAGCTCACTTATTCACCGTCACCCATCATAATGAAATTAGCACACTGGACTCGCATTCGGGAGGACGACTGTTCAATCCCGCGTCCGGCCATCCTGATTTAGATTTTACGTGATTTCCCTAAATCGCTCCAGGCAAATGCCGGGATGGTTCCTTTGAAAGGGCACAGCCGACTTCCTTCCCCATCCTTCCCCAATCCGATGAGACCGATGACCACGTAGTTTGGTCTCTTCCCCCAAACAACTCAACCCATAACGAAACTCCTGATATGCAAGCACAGCCGCCCGTAACAGAATGACACATATAAATGTCCGCTTACGCCTGCCGCGGCGGCCGAGCGGCTCTAGGCGTTTCAGTCCGGAACCGCGCGACTACTACGGTCGCAGGTTCGAATCCTGCCTCGGGTATGGATGTGTGTGATGTCCTTAGGTTAGTTATGTTTAAGTACACTACAGGCCATTGAAATTGCTACACCACGAAGACGACGTGCTACAGACGCGAAATTTAACCGACAGGAAGAAGATGCTATGATATGCTTTTCAGAGCATACACACAAGGTTGTCGCCGGCGGCGACACCTACAACATTCTGACATGAGGAAAGTTTCCAACCGATTTCTCATACACATGGTGAAACGTTGTTGAGATGCCTCGTGTAAGGAGAAGAAATGCGTCCCATCACGTTTGCGACCTTGATAAAGATCGGATTTTAGCCTATCGCGATTGTAGTTTATCGTTTCGCGACATTGCTGCTCGCGTTGGTCGAGATCCAATGACTATTAGCAGAATATGGAATCGGTGGGTTCAGGGGGGTAATACAGAACGCCGAGCTGGATCCCAACGGCCTCGTATCACTAGCAGTCGAGATGACAGGCATCTTATCCGCATGGCTGTAACGGATCCTGCAGCCACGTCTCGATCCCTGAGTCAACAGATGGGGACGTTTGCAAGACTTCAAC
The DNA here is from genome assembly GCF_021461385.2 of Schistocerca piceifrons. NCBI lineage: Eukaryota > Metazoa > Arthropoda > Insecta > Orthoptera > Acrididae > Schistocerca > Schistocerca piceifrons. The sequence continues at coordinate 199,406,859 of NC_060138.1, read as the reverse complement.
CCTACATTTCAGCAGGATAATGCACGACCGCATGTTGCAGGTCCTGTACGGGCCTTTCTGGATACAGAAAATGTTCGACTGTTGCCCTGGCCAGCACATTCTCCAGATCTCTCACCAAATGAAAACGTCTGGTCAATAGTGGCCGAGCAACTGGCTCGTCACAATACGCCAGTCACTACTCTTGATGAACTGTGGTATCGTGTTGAAGCTGCATGGGCAGCTGTACCTGTACACGCCATCCAAGCTACATCTACATCTACATCTACATTTATACTCCGCAAGCCACCCATCGGTGTGTGGCGGAGGGCACTTTACGTGCCACTGTCATTACCTCCCTTTCCTGTTCCAGTCGCGTATGGTTCACGGGAAGAACGACTGTCTGAAAGCCTCCGTGCGCGCTCTAATCTCTCTAATTTTACATTCGTGATCTCCTCGGGAGGTATAAGTAGGGGGAAGCAATATATTAGATACCTCATCCAGAAACGCACCCTCTCGAAACCTGGCGAGCAAGCTACACCGCGATGCAGAGCGCCTCTCTTGCAGAGTCTGCCACTTGAGTTTGTTAAACATCTCCGTAACGCTATCACGGTTACCAAACAACCCTGTGACGAAACGCGCCGCTCTTCTTTGGATCTTCTCTATCTCCTCCGTCAACCCGATCTGGTACGGATCCCACACTGATGAGCAATACTCAAGTATAGGTCGAACGAGTGTTTTGTAAGCCACCTCCTTTGTTGATGGACTACATTTTCTAAGGACTCTCAACTCTCTGTTTGACTCAATGCCCAGGCGTATGAAGGCCGTTATTACGGCCAGAGGTGGTTGTTCTGGATACTGATCTCTCAGGATCTATGCACCCAAGTTGCGTGAAAATGCAATCACATGTCAGTTCTAGTATAATATATTTTTCCAATGAATACCCGTTTATCATCTGCATTTCTTCTTGGTGTAGCAGTTTTAATGGCCAGTAGTGTAGTTCTAAGTTGTAGGGGGACGGATGACCTCAGATGTTAAGCCCCGCAGTGCTCAGAGCTATTTGAAACATTTTGTCCGCTTGCGAACCACGTGGCTGTACATAAACACACATTTACAAATTCAGAAAAATAACCCCATTTTCTTGATAATTCCCGTAGTACTATATCAAGAGTGGGAAAGTATCTGCGTATGAGACAATGAAAAACAGTTACAGACCTTCATATATTATAACGAAGATGCAAATCGAGCAAAGGGCTATTATTGCTTACGCTAATAAACAATTGCAAAGCATGTCCCTTAAATGAACCTTATTAAATGTAGAAGTACCCAATGCAGGGCAAGCAAGCAACAAGCTCACCAACAGTCCTGAACAACGTAACTTCAAAACGTCCATTTTAATATCACCAGACAAATTTCTGTACTTAGAAGTCGGCAGCAGGCAGAACGATGTTCACAGCTTCAGCTTAATCTGTCCGTCCACACGACCATACCAGAACTCGGCACCAAGCTATATAATTGGCCGACTATATCCCACGTTCAAAATGACAGTTAAATATACGCCTTGAACTACTCAGCCAAAGATAAGTCTACTCTTAACGGACGAAAACAATGCAGTGGTGGTCAAACTTTTTTGCTGAAGAGCCAATACTGATATTGTGGGGTGACATCCACGACAGCATAGAAAGGGGATGGCGGAGCATTAAGTGGTCACTCAGAGAGAAATGAAATTTTCGCAAAACCATGGTTATTGATAGAAGCTTATCGCTTACACATTTTGATTCTACATATTGTAAGATATTACACCAAATATTTTTATGCGAAAAAAATAATATGTTGGAACAGCATGCATTTTTCTGAAGTCTCACATAGCGACTAATTTTCCGTACCCAAGCGAGTAACTTGGCTATTGCAGCTGCAACAAGATTCCCTGTTTGTTTTTCTGATTTCCGGGCATATTTTCTAGGCAACTTCAACGATATCAAGTGGCTGCAGGACACCATTTTTAATCGCGCTATTGTATTAGGCCAAATATAACAGAATAGAGACGGTATTAAATAATATACCCTCGTTAATTCAAATGTGTCACAAAGGTATAAATGGCGGGTGATGGCATTTTTATACGAGGTTTGGAATTTTAATAGTGGCAACTATTTATTTACAGCTCGTACAAAATAGATACGTGTTTCAAAGTTTTACTGACCTTCAAAGAAGTCATCAGCGTTGTGTATAACCCGTTGCCAGCGATGTGGAAGTCGTAGGATACTCTTAGCAGTGCCAGTTGTGTTGACAGTTCAAGTGGCGCGTTATATTGCCCGACGAATTTGTAGCATTTCTGAAGCGAATGCCGTGAAGTGTTTCCTTCAGTTTAGAAATCGAGTTGAACTCACGAGGGCTTAAGTCATGGGAGTGCAGTATGTGGTATAGCACTTAGCAGCCCCAGCAGTTAAACAAATCAGTAACAGCTTGTACTGTACGTGCTTCCGCATTGTCCTGCAAAATGATGGTCAGGTCCTGCAGAAAGCGTCATCACTTCTCCCTCTAAGCTGGTCGTAGGCTGTGTTCCAAAAACGAACAGCATATAGACAGAAGTGGTGACACTTTCTGTAGGACCTGACCATCATTTTTCAGGACAATGTTCAAGCACGTACAGTGCAAGCTGTTAATGATTTGACTGATGGGGCTGCTAAGTGCTATACCACCTACTGCACTCCCCTGACTTAAGCCCTCGTGAGTTCAACTCGATTTCTAAACTGAAGGAAACACTTCACGGCATTCGCTTCAGAACTGCTACAAATTCGTCGAGCAATATACCGCGCCTCTTGAACTGTCAACACAACTGGCACTGTTAAGAGTATCCTACGACTTCCACATCGCTGACAACGGGTTATACTCTGAAGTCAGCAAAACTTTGACACACGTATCTATTTTGTACGAGCTGTAAATAAATAGTTGCGACTATTAAAGTTCCAACCGTCGTATGAAAGTGTTTAGAAGTCATTCCATCTGTTGTATTATGTGTCTATTTTGGAAGTAACTAACTCTTTCTGAGGTGAACACCTTGGCCACTTCACCCGAAAAGTAGCGTGGCCACTTCTCCAGAGCGGACACCATGTAGGCATTACGTTAGTGATCCACAGAAGAAACCTTCAGACTTAAATAAATAACAAATAACCACATTTGTAGGCCAAAAGACGTTGTTTGAACATTGATATTGTAAAAAAAAAAAATTACTCTCCGCACAAGTGAGGTAACATGAATAATATAAATGACTTATATTACATCAGGCGATTCAAAAATAAACATAAAGAAACTTTTTAGTAAAAACTACCGGAAAAAGCTTTCTCTGTCAATATCACCAACAACGGCGATGTATATTAGAAGCAGTGTGACCACTTTTCGGAAGGCAGGAGCGTTGTTCAGGGCAGAAAACCTGCAGTGGCGACTTTTTCTGTCTGGCCATTTTACCACTCCTTCCCCTACCAACCTTACTATTCACTGGCAACCTACACAAATTACTATGTTATATCAGTTAATAACTGTAACTGAAATGTGAGACACGATCAAAGTGTTCGTTAAATATTTTGAGTGTCATTTTTCTTTTGTTCATTGGAATGTATTACAACAGCGTCAATTTGATTGCATGTTACTTGGTACACACATGTAACGCATTTGAAGATGACCGTCTCTATAAGGCGCATTCACGAACCTATGTTACTTCCGTTTGATATTTATACCATAGCAGCTGATCGATGCTAGTTGCGTACTTACCAGCATTGGAATAAGAATAAAATATTCCCCCTCTCACTTATATTAACAACGCAGTGGCTGTATTACGTACCACTCTGCCCCTGACATGAGCGGTAAACTTTACTTAGCTCTCTTCGAGAGTGTAATGGTAGAGTAGTATGAAAATGGTTCGATGAACCCCCTACCAGCCACTTAAGTGTGAATTGCAGAGTAACCACGTAGATGTACATATAGATGTAGACAACAGTTGGTAGCGGACGTCCTCCATCCTCAAGTGTCAACTCTCATGCGACAGTAGCGTGGTATACTTATCAATAGAACAATTCTCGTCCACACAATTCACGTGGCTTTATGAACTGTATGTGTGATGTTGAGGTGCCCCATAGCAAGTGGGACAGATCTGTCTCCATTGGCTAGCTCGGACGTCAGCTTCGTCCCAGTGCCAATATCCGCGATATCAAGGAGTAGACTTAGAACAGTTGTGAACCAGTTTCTCTCAAGAGCGGATACAACGGATTTATGAGACCCTTCTCAACAAAAGCGGGGCATCCATCCAGGCCAAAGGGGCTGCAACGTCATATTGGTAAGTGGACTCAGACTGCCAAGTTGAACCCAGTACGTTGTCCTCGATGGTGAGTGTTCATCGGAGGTGAGGGTATCATCTGGAGTGCCCCAGGGAAGTGTGGTAGGTCCGCTGTTGTTTTCTATCTACATAAATGATCTTTTGGACAGGGTGGATAGCAATGTGCAACTGTTTGCTGATGATGCTGTGGTGTACGGGAAGGTGTCGTCGTCGAGTGACTGTAGGAGGATACAAGATGACTTGGAAAGGATTTGTGATCGGTGTAAAGAATGGCAGCTAACTCTAAATATAGATAAATGTAAATTAATGCAGATGAATAGGAAAAAGAATCCCGTAATGTTTGAATACTCCATTAGTAGTGTAGCGCTTGACACAGTCACGTCGATTAAATATTTGGGCGTAACACTGCAGAGCGATATGAAGTGGGACAAGCACGTAATGGCAGTTGTGGGGAAGGCGGATAGTCGTCTTCGGTTCATTGGTAGAATTTTGGGAAGATGTGGTTCATCTGTAAAGGAGACCGCTTATAAAACACTAATACGACCTTCTTGAGTACTGGTCGAGCGTTTGGGATCCCTATCAGGTCGGATTGAGGGAGGACATAGAAGCAATTCGGAGGCGGGCTGCTAGATTTGTTACTGGTAGGTTTGGTCATCACGCGAGTGTTACGGAAATGCTTCAGGAACTCGGGTGGGAGTCTCTGGAGGAAAGGAGGCGTTCTTTTCGTGAATCGCTACTGAGGAAATTTAGAGAGCCAGCATTTGAGGCTGACTGCAGTACAATTTTACTGCCACCAACTTTTATTTCGCGAAAGACCACAAAGATAAGCGAGATTAGGGCTCGTACAGAGGCATATAGGCAGTCATTTTTCCCTCGTTCTGTTTGGGAGTGGAACAGGGAGAGATGATGCTAGTTGTGGTACGAGGTACCCTCCGCCACGCACCGTATGGTGGATTGCAGAGTATGTATGTAGATGTAGATGCAGGTGTTTGTAAATTTGACTTGGTTTTGTAATAATCGATGTAACATCACTTTCCCTCTCAACCGTGAAGTTTCATTTCGCTTCCCCCTCCCCTCTGTGTGCGTCACGTATTCTGTCAGGTAGTTTCTTTCTAGAGTCTATACTGAGTGTTGTTTTTTAACTGTGATTTTTAACAAACTTCATGTGGTACTTACTTGAAAGGGAAAGCTTTTAATGTTATTTATAGTGGCTTCTAACTCTTTTTTTGTGGGTAACTCATCCAGCGAGGCACTGCAGGTGGGCCGAAATACAACTGTGCGGGCAATTAAGCGGAGACTACGATGACGATGACGGCGACGGCGACAGGTGAGCGGGCGGGTTGAGAACAATCGGCGTGACGCACGGTCCGCGGGGAACGGCGCATTGTTCGCGGCGGCTTTCCAGAAATACTCGCGCCCCGCTGCGGTCGGTACAGTCGCGCGCACGAACCGGCGCACACGGCTCGCTCCTATCCGTATACGTCTCGTTTGAAATCACGTCGCGGACACCAGACCGCTCCGGGCCTGTAGAAAAAAAAGTCTCCTTATTGTCGACTTGGCTGGGCACACACTGCGTTACACTACAGACCGTGTTACCTGACAGAAGCCTGGTGAAGCAACTGTTTACACAGTGCGAGTCATCTCGCCCTAGAAACAGAAAAAAAATGATCGCAACAGAACTCACCTGTTGCCCCCTACCAGACAGACGTACTAAATTACCATCAGTCTGAAACAGCCAGAAATTGTGATGGATATTGATCAGTAGCAAGTGTACCCAGAGCCGCACTTCGTGAAATCTCAAACCTGTTTTTCCATTCTCCACAAAAATAAATAAATAAATGTAAATGTCGTGTGACTAGGGCCTCCCGTCGGGTAGACAGTTCGTCTGGTGCAAGACTTTCGATCTGACGCCATTTCGGCGACTTGCGCGTCAATGGGGATGAAATGATGATGATGATTAGGACAACACAAGACCCAGTCTATGAGCGGAGAAAATCTCAGACCCAGCCGGGAATCGAACCCGGGCCTTTAGGATTTACATCCTGTCGCGCTGACCACTCAGCTACCTTTTTTTTTTTTTTTTTTTTTTTTTTTTGCGAAGTAGTAAGCAGAAAATTTTATGGTGCACAAAGGGCTATCACATCATTGTTGAAGGAAAGTTGCTCCGCTGCTCTGTGTGAGAAGGAAAATGTTAAAACAAAAATGGGAAAGAAAAAATGCCTTCTGCATTGGTGAGCGTCTGGATATTATCTTAAAATTCCAACAAGAACTAAAGTCGCAGGAAGCAATTAGGGTTCATACATACTGACCACTGGCAACCTCTGCTATCCGAAATATTGGATTTGAAGTATTTAACCATTAATTATGATTTTCAGCATATTTCCAAATATCCTCCGGTGTTCACAATGTTGGCTCATTTTAAAGTGTTCAGTTTCTATGTAAGAATAATAGTCTAGGAAAGTAGCATGCCTATTCTGCATAATAAACGATGCTGTGTGGCCCATGATCCACGTTGCAGCGTTGTTTTTTGCTCGTGAATATCTCAGTTTTTGTGGCTGAATGATCTCTCAAAGGCCTACACCACTGGACGTCGTACGGTCTATCACCGACAATCGTTGACGAAGAAATGTTGTAATTTCTTCTGCATGTCCGCACGTGAGTCTATGAATAAGCGTATCGACTCTTCCGCATGCGTCACAGTTGGGCGTTGGATGAAGGCCTATCCTATGTAGCTTTTCATTCGTTGCTACTTTATCGTTGACTGTTAGATAGCAGTCAGCTACGACGCGTGATGGTACACGTCGCTGTGCACATTCCGCCATACTGTACTCCATTGTGTATGTGGATGTTTTTCTTCGAGACGATTTCTGTGGTTTGTTGTCATAAGAAGGTCATAAAGTTCCCTGTTGTGGCGAATGTAGCTCATTTCCATGTAGTGCAGTCGCACATGTCGGTAAGAAACTGGAATGCCGGTGATATTAACGGGCAGGTCAAGGCTATGAGGCTTCCACCACTGAATGAGGTTTATGATGATACTGGTCCTCCGGGTACGAAATTCCTTCCTGATGCGATTTAGTAGCAGGGTGGCACATTTTTTGTGTACTTTAATGAGGTTAAGGCCACCTTTGGATTACCGGGGCTGAGAAATTCTAACGCATTCTTGATGAGGTTTAATGCTTCACATATTTTACATTTGAATCATCAGGAGTCTTGAATGATACAGCTCTTCCGAAAATCAATGATAACGACACATTTGCCGTGTAGTGTCAGTGCAGATATCTGAATGATTCTGTCAGCAGGTATGCGCTTCTCTCTTCCTGCACTGCCGCAAAGGATATCGTCGTATACGTACACTAATGTTAAGAAAAAAAAAAAACAGAACACTTTGAACAACTACAGACAGGACGTGCATATTCACAGGACATGTACAGTGACTCACAAAAGTATTCTGCCACCAGTGTTGCGTTTTATTTTTACTTCATTATATACATGCATCACATATTCCAAGAGTAGTCTCGGTACAAAATGGTATAGGTCTAAGTAATACATAACAGAACAGCTTTTTATTATTTGCAAACTTAACTCAACAACATAAACTATTAAACACAAAGAATCACGCCCACTATCACAGCCATGAAAGTTATCGTGCGGCAAGTATAACAGTCACAACCTTGTACATTTTAATACCTTGTATGCAGTCCTTTTTCCTTAATCACTTGTTCCAAGCGTTTCTGCATGCTGTGAACGAGCTTTCGCGTATAATCAGTGTAGTGTCTAGACAAGACAGCCTAGACACAATGAGAGGAAGCCGAAAGGCACGCGCTAAGTTAAAGCGGGATGGCGTGAGGTCTGAAACAGGATACGTAATGAATGCTATAAAGAAAAGTACGTAGCTTCTGGAATACTTAACTTTAATCCATCCTTTTGGTACATCTGGAGATTGTGGCGATACAAGTGAGACTTTAGATACATGCAATGTTACTAATGGCGCCTTGCTAGGTCGTAGCCATTGACTTAGCTGAAGGCTACTCTAACTATCTGCTCTGCAATTGAGCGAGGCTTCGTCAGTGTAGTCGCCAGCTACGTCGTCCGTACAACTGGGGCGAGTGCTATCCCGTATCTCGAGACCTGCCTTGTGGTGGCGCTCGGTCTGCGATCACACAGTGGCGACACGCGGGTCCGACATGTACTAATGGACCGCGGCCGATTTAAAGCTACCACCTAGCAAGTGTGGTGTCTGGCGGTGACACCACAATCAGGACTTATTTGTCGCCATTCTCCCAGTATTCGTTGCTTTAAAGCTTGTTTTGATGCCACTGGTGTTTGTCGTACTTTTCGCTTCAATTGACTCCAAAGATGGTCTATTGGGTTCAAATCTGGACTCTGAGGAGAGGTACTCAAAACCTTCGGGCAATTATACAGCATGTGTGTGTGTGTGAAATCTTAAGGGACTTTACTGCTAAGGTCATCAGTCCCCTAAGCTTACACACTACTTAACCTAAATTATCCTAATGACAAACACACATCCATTGCCCGAGGGAGGACTCGAACCTCCGCCGGGACCAGCCGCACAGTCCATGACTGCAGCGCCTGAGACCGCTCGGCTTATCCCGCGCGGCAAATTATACAGCGTCCATAGTCTCACAATATCCGCTTTATGCTCCGGATCATTGTCTTGATACAAGTTGAATGTCCTCGAAAGCCCGAAACTTGTAGCACTTTGCGATAAGTTCTCTTTTAGGATGTGCAGACACTTATGATTGTCCATTGTACCTTCAATGAATGCTAATTCGCCTACCCCAGATGACGTCATGGAACCCGAAATCATGACACCTCCACCACCGTGTTTAACTGCGGGTTACATATGCTTCGATTGAAATCTTCATGTGGTTTTCTCCTCGTCGTAGGTCTTCTGTTTGTGGAGATCAGCTGCACTAGACATTCATCAACAAAAATTATTTCGTTCCACCAACTGACACTTTTATTTGCGTGCTGCTTCGCGAAGTCCAATCGTTGCTTTCTATTCCTCTCATTTATCATAGGTTTCTTCCTGCTTACTCGACCATTATACCCCTCTCGTCTGAATTCGTCGGACTGTTTCAGGGCACATGTCCTTCACATGTTCCTGCTACACTGCGGCAGCAATTTTCGTTGCCGACAACCATGGATTTGTTTTAATTTTTCTTATTACGCCGGTTTCCTCTCTTGCACTCAGCTTCTTTGGTAGCCATGTTTTTGATTTATCTTCAATTTTATCTTCTCTGTTGAATCTTCGTATAATGTCACCTACAGCACTGTTACTCATTTGTAACAATGCGGCAATCTGTCTTTCTGAACGTCCTTTAGCGTGATGGAAAATAACAAGTTGTCTATTTTCAAATGACGTATTGTTTCCTTTCCGCTCCATCGTACTGTGCACCAGGAATGTTAACAACACGGAAACGGAGCACAGAATGAGTCTGCTCAGTCTACAGCGAGCACCACCGCCGCCTATACGACGTCTGTCCGAATATTAAAGTGGCTGCACGTTGTGGTGTCTTACAATGCAAATATACATCTCACGCAGTTGATTATATTATACAGCGACCTGCTTGTGGTACATTGTCAGACAATATTCACACTACAGAATGAACCGGCAATTGCTTCTCGTGGGCCTCAAATTTTCGAAGAGAACTCCACATTTCAAGAACGATGAGGGTGGTCGAATACTTTTGTGATGCACTGCATGTTCTCCAGAAATGATTATCGTTAGAACCATGTCGGCCCGCGGGTTCAAGGTCAACATACACTCCTGGAAATTGAAATAAGAACACCGTGAATTCATTGTCCCAGGAAGGGGAAACTTTATTCACACATTCCTGGGGTCAGATACATCACATGATCACACTGACAGAACCACAGGCACATAGACACAGGCAACAGAGCATGCACAATGTCGGCACTAGTACAGTGTATATCCACCTTTCGCAGCAATGCAGGCTGCTATTCTCCCATGGAGACGATCGTAGAGATGCTGGATGTAGTCCTGTGGAACGGCTTGCCATGCCATTTCCACCTGGCGCCTCAGTTGGACCAGCGTTCGTGCTGGACGTGCAGACCGCGTGAGACGACGCTTCATCCAGTCCCAAACATGCTCAATGGGGGACAGATCCGGAGATCTTGCTGGCCAGGGTAGTTGACTTACACCTTCTAGAGCACGTTGGGTGGCACGGGATACATGCGGACGTGCATTGTCCTGTTGGAACAGCAAGTTCCCTTGCCGGTCTAGGAATGGTAGAACGATGGGTTCGATGACGGTTTGGATGTACCGTGCACTATTCAGTGTCCCCTCGACGATCACCAGTGGTGTACGGCCAGTGTAGGAGATCGCTCCCCACACCATGATGCCGGGTGTTGGCCCTGTGTGCCTCGGTCGTATGCAGTCCTGATTGTGGCGCTCACCTGCACGGCGCCAAACACGCATACGACCATCATTGGCACCAAGGCAGAAGCGACTCTCATCGCTGAAGACGACACGTCTCCATTCGTCCCTCCATTCACGCCTGTCGCGACACCACTGGAGGCGGGCTGCACGATGTTGGGGCGTGAGCGGAAGACGGCCTAACGGTGTGCGGGACCGTAGCCCAGCTTCATGGAGACAGTTGCGAATGGTCCTCGCCGATACCCCAGGAGCAACAGTGTCCCTAATTTGCTGGGAAGTGGCGGTGCGGTCCCCTACGGCACTGCGTTGGATCCTACGGTCTTGGCGTGCATCCGTGCGTCGCTGCGGTCCGGTCCCAGGTCGACGGGCACGTGCACCTTCCGCCGACCACTGGCGACAACATCGATGTACTATGGAGACCTCACGCCCCACGTGTTGAGCAATTCGGCGGTACGTCCACCCGGCCTCCCACATGCCCACTATACGCCCTCGCTCAAAGTCCGTCAACTGCACATACGGTTCACGTCCACGCTGTCGCGGCATGCTACCAGTGTTAAAGACTGCGATGGAGCTCCGTATGCCACGGCAAACTGGCTGACACTGACGGCGGCGGTGCACAAATGCTGCGCAGCTAGCGCCATTCGACGGCCAACACCGCGGTTCCTGGTGTGTCCGCTGTGCCGTGCGTGTGATCATTGCTTGTACAGCCCTCTCGCAGTGTCCGGAGCAAGTATGGTGGGTCTGACACACCGGTGTCAATGTGTTGTTTTTTCCATTTCCAGGAGTGTAGATATCGCCGCGTACCACCACCTACCGGTTAGATGTGCTTGCGTCTCTCATTGCAGTGGCGCATACTTATGAGGGGGGGGGGGGGGCTGCCCCCCACCTCCAACCCCCCACCCCCCCCCTTGCGGGGCAGGCAGCATTGCCACCTGCGCCGCCCCGGAAGTCAGCCCGCACGCTATTCCTTCGTTTCTTTCGTCAGTCAACTCGACTGAATCGAGTTGTTGTACTTTCCTATGTTGCATTTAAGTATTTTACATGTTTCTGTCTGACACAAAGATAGCTAACACAAGTTGTCGTTGTGATCTGCAGTCCAGAGTCTGGTTTGATGCAGTTCTCTAGGCTACCATGCCCTGTGCAAGCTTCTGAATCTCTAAGTGCCTACTGCAACCTACATACTTTTGAATCTGCTTAGTCTATTCATCTCTTGGTCTCTTGCCCTCCAATACTAAACTGGTGATCCCTTGATGCCTCGCCGGCCGGAGTGGCCATGCGGTTCTGGGCGCTACAGTCTGGAGCCGAGCGACCGCTACGGTCGCAGGTTCGAATCCTGCCTCGGGCATGGATGTGTGTGATGTCCTTAGGTTAGTTAGGTTTAATTAGTTCTAAGTTCTAGGCGCCTGATGACCTCAGAAGTTAAGTCGCATAGTGCTCAGAGCCAATTGAAACCTTGATGCCTCTGAGCATGTCCTACCAACCGATCCCTTCTAGTCAAGTTGTGCCACAAATTCATCTACTCCCCAATTCTATTCTGTACCTCCTCAATAGTTACGTGATCTAGCCATCCAATCTTCAGCATTCTTCTGTAGGACCACTCTTCTTGCCTAAACTAGCTATCGCCAATGTTTCACTTCCATACATGGCTACACTCCATACAAATACCTGAAGAAAAGACTTCCTGACACTTAAATCTATACTTTAAGTGTACTAGTGTTGCAGTTTTCAGTGCGAATAAAGTGTTTATTCGAGAATAATTGGCATCTAATTTACCCACATCATAACAACATAATAAAATGGATCGTTATGTAACAAGGGAAAGAAAAGTAGAAACATCTGAAGATTCCAGTCACCATTCAGCCGCAAAAAAACCACCGGATGTACATGCAGAGCCCAGCACTTCGTCGAAACTCCCACAACAAAGTTCATCGACTGATTCCTTTAATCCCACGGATATTCGCAATTATTTGGATATATTAGCGTCAGGAAATATTAGTGATGATATAAAACGCAAGCATCTCACAGCGCCAAGACCTTCGGAACACAACAAGAGGGGACAGATTGAACGCAGACAAGTGCACGGTAATCACTTTGAACAGTATTCATGGCTGTTTCAATTTCCATTCGCTATTCCTGCTATTTACTACTGCGCTGTCCGCCTCCGTAGGGCAGCGGTAGTGTTACCGTCTAACACGCAAGGGGCCCGGGTTCGATTCCCGGCAGGGTACTGGGTGTTGTGTGTCCTTCATCATCACTGACTCGCAAGTCGTCGAAGTGGCATCAACTAAAAAGCATTACAATACGGCGGCCGAACCCAGAAGGGGACACCCGTGCCAATAAATGTCATACGATCATTTCATTACCACTGCGCTCTCAAAGTAAGTGTGAACTGCTCAAGTAACTTTCATTTATCGTGTTGTTGTCAGAGAGCGTTCGTGTATTACTTACTGGGTCATAACTTTGTCTAAGATAGGCATATCTTTTCTAGTGAGGACATTTTATAGGATTTACTTGCGCTCGGAGGCCGACATTAAAGCGAGCAGTCCGCTTTCAGAATACAGAAATATCGATTTATGGCAACGTTCACAATGAAACTTCTATATTTATTTCTGAAACTGCCGAGTAAAACTGAATCCAAGTGAACCCTCTTAAACTACTGAGTGAAACTGAATGTACTGTCACTTTGCTTGTCTTTATCGTTTGAACACTGACCTACAGTATTTTCCCTGACAAATACTGCTCAAACTTATTCTGTTCATTAATGACCCACAATATACAAACGCAACGCAATCTGGGAATTAATTAACACAAAAGAATGGCCCCGAAATAGAAGAAATCCTAACAATAACCCATACATTTCATTAAGTCACTTACCTCACAGAAAATCTTCTTGACATGAACTACAGCAAATACAACAAGTATACTGGCAGCTAAATAAAAAGATTCTAATTACTGTAGGCTCTAACTACTGATAGGCATGTGGTTAGCACAGGAAAGATTTTGTTGCAGAGCGAACAATGTATTTAGCAGATTTTTCCTTAATCATGTGACATCTAGTTCGAAAAATTATATAATCATCAATGATTCCATTACCATTTTTGCAATACATGTCCAACCAATATTAAATCTCCATGACGGACACACGTCCAGACCGTCCGCTCGCGCTAAAACTGCTTCTAACCTCTGTCACTGCTAACTATTAACTACTAACTTCCATCACTGCTGACTATTAAATACCTACTGCGAGTACGACCAGCCACACAGAGTCTCTTATAGGGGGCACACAGCGCTGTCTGTCATATTAATCAGAGCCCTGCCAACAAACATACACTACTGGCCATTAAAATTGCTACACCAAGAAGAAATGCAGATGATAAACGGGAATGCACTGGACAAATATATTATACTAGAACTTACATGTGATTATATTTTCACGCAATTTGGGTGCACAGATCCTGAGAAAACAGTACCCAGAACAACCACCTCTGGCCGTAATAACGGCCTTGATACGCCTGGACATTGAGTCAAACAGAGCTTGGATGGCATGTACAGGTACAGCTGCCCATGCAGCTTCAACACAGTACCATAGTTCATGAAGAGTAGTGACTGGCGTATTGTGACGAGACAGTTGCTCGACCACCATTGACCAGACGTTTTCAACTGGTGAGAGATCTGGAGAATGTACTGGCCAGGGCAGCAGTCGAACATTTTCTGTATCCAGAAAGGCCCGTACAGGACCTGCAACATGCGGTCGTGCATTATCCTGCTCAAATGTAGGGTTTCGCAGGGATCGAATGAAGGGTAGAGCCACGGGTCGTAACACATCTGAAATGTAACGTCCACTGTTCAAAGCGCCGTCAGTGCCAACAAGAGGTGACCGAGACGTGTAACCGATGGCACCCCATACCATCACGCCGAGTGATACGCCAGTATGGCGATGACGAATACACGCTTCCAATGTGCGTTCACCGCGATGTCGCCAAACACGGATGTGACCACCATGATACTGTAAACAGAACATGGATTCATCCGAATAAATGACGTTTTGCTATTCGTGCACCCAGGTTCGTCGTTGAGTACACCATCGCAGGCGCTCCTGTCTGTGATGCAGTGACAAGGGTAACCGCAGCCACGGTCTCCGAGCTGATAGTCCATGCTGCTGCAAACTTCGTCGAACTGTTCGTGCAGATGGTTGTTGTCTTGCAAACGTCCCCACATGTTAACTCAGGGATCGAGACGTGGCTGCACGATCCGTTACAGCCATGCGGATAAGATGGCTGTCATCTCGACTGCTAGTGATACGAGGCCGTTGGGATCCAGCACGGCGTTCCGTATTACCCTCCTGAAGCCACTGATTCCATATTCTGCTAACAGTCATTGGATCTCGACCAAGGCGAGCAGCAACGTAGCGATACGATGAACCGCAATCGCGAAAGGCTACAATCCGATCTTTATCAAAGTCGGAAACGTGATGGTACGCATTTATCCTCGTTACACGACGCATCAGAACAACGTTTCACCAGGCAACGCCGGTCAACTGCTGTTTGTGTATGAGAGATCGGTTGGAAATTTCCCTCACGTCAGCACGTTGTAGGTCTCGCCACCGGCGCCAGCCTTGTGTGAATGCTCTGAAAAGCTAAACATTTGCATATCACAGCATCTTCTTGCTGTCGGTTAAATTTCGCGTCTGTAACACGTCATCTTCGTGGTGTAGCAATTTTAATGGCCAGTAGTGTATAAACAGGCTACTTACAACAATTATCTGAAAAAGTTATCATACGAATTTAAGTAGGAATACTTTGAATGGGTGGACCTGATCACTATTCTAAATGCTATTCTCAGTATGTTTGGCAATTCATCGTCGATTTATACAAGGAGATTTGCTGGAAGAAAATTACTTCAAACGCTAAAATCCCATTGAGATTGGGGGCACAGGAGACGGAGTGAAGCTCATGCAGAGTAACAATTGTTTAACAATCATACCGCGGCGTCTTTCGAGGAGCCATCCGCCCGACGTAATTTAGGGAAACTGCCAGAAACCTACCTCAGACGGGTTGCTCGGGGATTTGGGCCCTATGCCTGCAGAACTGAATTCCAGAGACATAATCAGTATTCCCCTTTGACTCACCATTTAAGCCAAAACGAAGCAGCTGACGTAGGAAATCAAGCTTAGCATTCTGGGATATGAAACTAAAGACACATGAAGTTTATCTATGTATTACGAGAAACAATATGGAAAAGTAGAAGTTAGATTTATCTCTCTCGACGAAGAAATCAACCGCTCCTCAACAAAACTAAAGGAGATTACGACGTGTATTTCGTCATATGAACATTTTGATTCGATAACAAGAAATCGGACATGAGCGAATGAGGCAATATTAAATGTAGCTATGGTATTAAAACAGCCATGAATGTGAGCGAAAGAGATAACAGACGAACAGAGTGGCCATAGTTGCGAGAAAGAGGAGGAGGAGATTAATGTATTAACGTCTCGTCGACAACGAGCAAATTACAGTGACAGTCGTGCGAGAACTGAAAAATTTTGATCGTGGCAAGAGACTGCATTATTGTCAATGATTCAAAAATTTCGATCAACAAAATGGAAGGGATATTCTTAATGAAACGTTTTTCACTGATGAGGCGTGGTTTCATTTATCCGGGTACATGAACTCAGAAAATTCTTGTATGTGGGGGACTGCAAATCCATTGTGTATTCATGAGGAACAACGTCATTCTGTGAAAATGGGAGTTTGGATTGTAATTTCTAGACGGCGGATTGTGGGTCCCATATTTTTCAACGAAACAATAAACGCACAACGATACTGCAGTGATATTCTGTAACCATTCATAGAAGAACTTGTATTAAGTGAAATGTTGTTGTTATTGTTGCTGTTGTGGTCTTCAGTCCTGAGACTGGTTTGATGCAGCTCTCCATGCTACTCTATTCTGTACAAGCTTCTTCATCTCCCAGTACCTACTGCAACCTACATCCTTCTGAATCTGCTTGGTGTATTCATCTCTTGGTCTCCCTCTACGATTTTTACCCCCCACGCTGCCCTCCAATACTAAATTGGTGATCCCTTGATGCCTCAGAACATGTCCTACCAATCGATCCCTTCTTCTAGTGAAGTTGTGCCACAAATTCCTCTTCTCCCCAATTCTATTCAACACCTCCTCATTAGTTATGTGATCTACCCATCTAATCTTCAGCATTCTTCTGTAGCACCACATTTCGAAAGCTTCTATTCTCTTCTTGTCCAAACTATTTATCGCCCATGTTTCACTTCCATACATAGCTACACTCCATACAAATACTTTCAGAAACGACTTCCTGACACTTAAATCTATACTCGATGTTAACAAATTTCTCTTCTTCAGAAACACTTTCCTTGCCATTGCCAATCTACATTTTATATCCTCTCTACTTCGACCATCATCAGTTATTTTGCTCCCCAAATAGCAAAACTCCTTTACTACTTTAAGTGTCTCATTTCCTAATCTAATTCCCTCAGCATCTCCCGACTTAGTTCGACTACATTCCATTATCCTCGTTTTGCTTTTGTTGATGTTCATCTCATACCCTCCTTTCAAGACGCTATCCATTCCGTTCAACTGCTCTTCCAAGTCCTTTGCTGTCTCTGACAGAATTACAATGTCATCAGCGAACTTCAAGGTTTTTTATTTCTTCTCCATGGATTTTAATACCTACTCCAAGTTTTCTTTTGTTTCCTTCACTGCTTGCTCAATATACAGATTGAATAACATCGGGGAGAGGCTACAACCCTGTCTCACTCCCTTCCCAACCACTGCTTCCCTTTCATGCCCCTCAACTCTTATAACTGCCATTTGGTTTCTGTACAAATTGTAAATAGCCTTTCTCTCTCTGTATTTTACCCCTGCCACCTTCAGAATCTGAAAGAGAGTATTCCAGTCAACATTGTCAAAAGCTTTCTCTAAGTCTACAAATGCTAGAAACGTAGGTTTGCCTTTCCTTAATCTAGCTTCCAAGATAAGTCGTAGGGTCAGTATTGCCTCACCTGTTCCAATAATTCTACGGAATCCAAACTGATCTTCCCCGAGGTCGGCTTCTACCAGTTTTTCCATTCGTCTGTGAGGAATTCGCGTTAGTATTTTGCAGCCGTGACATATTAAACTGATAGTTCGGTAATTTTTACATCTGTCAACACCTGTTTTCTTTGGGATTGGAATTATTATATTCTTCTTGAAGTCTGAGGGTATTTCGCCTGTCTCATACATCTTGCCCATCAGATGGTAAAGTCTTGTCAGGACTGGCTCTCACAAGGCTGTCAGTAGTTCTAATGGAATGTTATCTACTCCCGGGGCCTTGTTTCGACTCAGGTCTTTCAGTGCTCTGTTAAACTCTTCACGCAGTATCGTATCTCCCATTTCATCTTCATCTACATCCTCTTCCATTTCCATAATATTGTCCTCAAGTACATCGCCCTTGTATAGACCCTCTACATATTCCTTCCACCTTTCTGCTTTCCCTTTTTTGCTTTGAACTGGGTTTCCATCTGAGCTCTTGATATTCATTCAAGTGGTTCTCTTTTCTCCAAAGGTCTCTTTAATTTTCCTGTATGCAGTATCTATCTTACCCCTAGTGAGACAAGCCTCTACATCCTTACATTTGTCCTCTAGCCATCCCTGCTCAACCATTTTACACTTCCTGTCGATCTCATTTTTGAGACGTTTGTATTCCTTTTTGCCTGCTTCATTTACTGCATTTTTATATTTTCTCCTTTCATCAATCAAATTAAATATTTCTTCTGTTACCCAAGGATTTCTACTACCTCTCGTCTTTTTACCTACTTGATCCTCTGCTGCCTTCACTACTTCATCCCTCAAAGCTACCCATTCTTCTTCTACTATATTTCTTTCCCCCATTCCTGTCAGTTGTTCCATTACGCTCTCCCTGAATCTCTGTACAACCTCTGGTTTAGTCAGTTTATCCAGGTCCTATCTCCTTAAATTCCCACCTTTTTGCAATTTCTTCAGTTTTAATCTACAGTTCATAACCAATAGATTGTGGTCAGAGTCCACATTTGCCCCTTGAAATGTCTTACAATTTAAAACCTGGTTCCTAAATCTCTGTCTTACCATTATATAATCTATCTGAAACCTGTCAGTATCTCCAGGCTTCTTCCATGTATACAACCTTCTTTTATAATTCTGGAACGAAGTGTTAGCTATGATTAAGTTGTGCTCTGTGCAGAATTCTACGAGACGCCTTCCTCTTTCATTTCTTACCCCCAATCCATATTCACCTAAGTGAAATACTGAACGGCTATTTTCAACAACATGGTGCAACCGCGCATACAGCTCGCGTTTCAATGTCACAGCTTGCAGATGTTTTTGGTGATCGCATAATTTCACAGGGACTTTGGCCTACACGATCGCCTTACCTAACACCACCTGGCCTTTTCTTCTGGGGTGCAGCGAAGGCAACTGTCTATAAAAACCGTCCAAAACCCATCGATGAATTGAAAACTGCAGTATCCACTTTGACTGCTTCTGTTACAGAAGAAATGTTACAGCCTGTGTTCGGAAACGTGATTAGACGAATTGAACTGTGTATTCAAAAACAGGGTGGACACTTTCAACACTTAATATGAAAATTTATAATTAGAAATGAATATTCAATAAATTAATTACTTGTATTTCACTGATTTTCATTTCGATATATCCACTGCGGCATACGGCACGCGCAGCTAACGATCATACGGCACTGCGGAGAGACTTTTTGAACACCCAGTACATGAAGGAGTGGGTGCGAAACGGCTAACGGTAGCAATAAAAAATGCACATCGCATTTGGTATCCTTCCTCATTGTTTATACCAACTGAACCATTGCCATGAGATGCATTATTACTCGTACTAGAATCTTAATCAAAATATATGAAGTTGTTAAATTTAGTTTATTACCGTTTTGGCAAGTTTGAAGCCACGGACAATCGTTATATGAAAATTGTAAGCGGCGATCAAACAGTTTCCGTTCGAAGGCCGTACAGTCCATAACGAGTGTGCCAGACAGGCAAAGTTGCCGCCGTGAGCATTGAGGCAATCTTCCCTCGAAGCACAATGTTGGTGAAACACCGGTTCTCGCTCTCTGAAAAAGTCCGGAACTGCCTGCAGCACATCCTCATCCGACGGATTTGTCGACCCTTCAAGACCTTTTTAAAGGGACGGAAGGCGTGATAATCGCATGGGGAGGGGATTGGGGATGGACGGGGAAGGAAATCGGCCGTGCCCTTTCGAAGGAACCTTCCTGGCATCCGCCTTAAGCGATTTATAGAGATCACGGAAAACCTTAGTCAGGACAGCCGGATTCAGATTTGAACCGTCGTCCTCCCGAATGCGACTCCAGTGTGCTAACCACTGCGCCACCTCGCTCGGTGGTCATATGCGGCGTCGCATGGCCCTTGGTTCCGCGACGGAACGATTTTGTACAGTGTCCTCGTACTGGAACAGAAAGATAGAGCAATATCATTAAGTTTAAACTCTCTCAAGAAGAGAAATACACTACCTGATCAAAAGTATCCGGACCCCTATTAGTGGACATTAATGTGGGACGTGTCCAACATTCGCCTTTATGACTGCTCAAAATCTGCTGGGGACACATTCGATGAGGAGTCTGAACGCCTGTGGAGGAATGGCTGCCCACTCTTCCCCATGAGCCGAAACCAGAGAATTTAATGATGTTGGACTCTGGCGTCTGGGGCGAAGTCTACGTTCTAACTCATCCTAAGGGTGTTTCATTGCGTTCAAGTCGGGTCTCTGCAGGCAACTCGATTTCCTCGATTTCATGAATGGTACTGTCCACAAACCATTGCCTCACATACGCTATCTTTGACAGTGTGCACTGTCATTCTAACATTCTGCGTGGTGTCTGTTTGTTCTATATCGCGTCTCCCTACCACTTTCGCGCAACGACGCTCTGAGCGTGTTTTTAGGGAATTGACTAGTTTGAACCTGGGACCTGTTGCTGGTAAGGAGACGCCAGACCACACATGACATTTAGAATTCAGAAGAGTTCAGTGAGACTAGCGATGATATAACCAAATACTTAATGATTTCAGGGTCAGCTCCACTGCACTCCCTGTAAAAAAATCTTAATACTAACTAAATTTAGTGGAAGGGGTTCAAGGCTTTCCTATTTTTAGTTAGCTGGTAAAATAACGTCGAAAAAGCAGTTAAGTTTACCATTGGAAATTTTATTCTACTCACAAAACATTGTTTATAAATTGCACTATTGATAAAAGGTAATGTTTTAATACAGGATGATAAAAACCAACTGCGTTCAACAAAAATGTGAACGAATATTCCCTGAATGTGTTTCCAAGTTCTACAATGAATCGAAGAATGATCTATGCCGTATCACATCTATAATCTAGGTTTAAATTAAGTTTCACAAAAGAGAAAACTATCAAAATGGTCTACAGTGACCCTGAATTATCTTTAATTACTTATCTAACTTGTCGTAAATTACAGTGGTTGCTGTGGCTTCTCAATAATTATATAACAGAAAAATCTTCGCGTTTCAGATTTTTACTTCAAGTGGCAAATGTGAACACCATGAGCTTTAATTGACGATCGACACTAGTATTACGCAAAAAGGGGATGTAACAGATGAGACTTCTGCAGCTCTGAGTGAAGCTTTATGCGCTGTTATGCAGCATCACGTGCGTTCGTTACCTTGTCGGTGTTCGTCAGGGGGTGGCGGACAGCACAGTTCCGCTCACCTCGCCGTCTTGGAAGCACCTGTCTCCTAACTTCTCCTTACTACAATTTACCGAAGTTGGTTTAAAAAAAACTATCTTGCTGTGTTTTCATCTGACCAATCAGGGTCTCAATGTTAACCTTAAAGCTCCGCCTACAAAAATTCTGTCTATCCAATGAGAAACGTTATACTTTTCGTGGTGGGGCAATGTTTTTAAAGTTTGCAACGTAACAGAGACGCGAAAAAGTCTCACGCTAAAACTTGCAGCTGGTGTGGTCCTTTAGTGTTATCGTAAGATCTATACTGTTCTTCTAGAGGGTTCTATCTTTCAACATGGGCTGGGGGGTGGTCCTAACGTAACAGAGACGCGAAAAAGTCTCACGCTAAAACTTGCGGCTGGGGGTGGCCCTTTTTGTGTTATCGTAAGATCTATACTGTTCTTCTGGAGGGTTCTAGCTTTTAACATGGGCTGGGGGGTGGTCCTGACGTAACAGAGAGGCGAAAAAGTCTCACGCTAAAACTTGCAGCTGGCGTGGTCCTAGTGGTTAGCTGGCGACGTGGGTGTCCAGTCCGTCCCTTATCGTAGGGCCTTCTAGCTTAACACGGTTCTGCTCTCGGCTTCTGTTCTCGTTTCTCCCCTCGGAACTGCGTCTGTCTCACGGTGGGAAGGTATGACATGCATTTAGGCATTCTTGTGTTAGTCTGTGGTATTCCATTTGCTCACTCGTTACTCGTATTACTTTGGTTAATTTAATGTCACGATTTATTCGGAGCTATGTGACATACTACTGGATTTGCTTATCATGTCAGGGTTTTCATGGAAGGTGTTGGATTTGCCTGACACCTTACATCATGTCTCCGAACTGTTCCTCTACCATAGTCGGTATACACTGATAAAAAATGTGTTCATATCTTTCCATATTTATCGCTTTTTTCAGCGAAATACGGGGACCACAGCCTAACCACGAAAAACATCTCCACCACGTAACAACACCTCCTGTTAAGTGGCGTCGCTCTTTGGACCATTTCAAGCGTTACTCAGCACTGTCTACAGAAAAGTGTGGTTTATGGAGAGCTGTTCGACCACTGTACCTCATTCTGTTTTAACTGCTTCGCACAGTCTTTGTGCTAGCCGGACAACTAGTTTCACTTTGGAACTCACAACATGATTCCTCCGTTGATTTCCTACTACACTCATGCTCATAAATTAAGAATAATTGCAGAATGTGGTGCCACACAACGTGGCACTACACAATACTGGCGCTAATAGCATAGGCACATAGGGATCACACACGACACAGATTTGCTAGTCCACGGTATTGGTGATAAGTTGTGAAAACGCCACTCTGCGCATGTACCCCGACATCAGTATGGGATATGATCACCATGCACACATTCACAGGCCGCACAAATGGTTGGCATACTCCGGCTGAGGTGGTCGAGCAGCTGCTGGGGTATAGCCCCCCATTCTTACACCAGTGCCTGTCGGAGCTCCTGAAGTGTCCCAGGGGTTTGAAGACGTGCAGCGATACGTCGACCGAGAGCATCCCAGACGTGCCCGATGGGGGAGAACAGGCAGGCCACTCCATTCGGCTGATATCTTCTGTTTCAAGGTACACCTGCACGATGGCAGCTCGGTGGGGCCGTGCGTTTTCATCCATCAGGAGGAAGGTGGGACCCACTGCACCCCTGAAAAGGCGGACATACTAGTACAAAATGATTTCCCGATACGTCTGACCTGTTACTGTTCCTCTGTCAAAGACATGCAGGGGTGTACGTGCACCAATCATAATCCCACCCCACACCATCAAACCACGACCTCGCCGGCCGAAGTGGCCGTGCGGTTAAAGGCGCTGCAGTCTGGAACCGCAAGACCGCTACGGTCGCAGGTTCGAGTCCTGTCTCGGGCATGGATGTTTGTGATGTCCTTAGGTTAGTTAGGTTTAACTAGTTCTAAGTTCTAGGGGACTACTGACCTCAGCAGTTGAGTCCCATAGTGCTCAGAGCCATTTAAACCACGACCTCCATACAGATCCCTTTCTAGGACATTAAGGTATTGGTATCTGGTTCCTGGTCCACGCCAGATGAAACCCGGAGAGAATCACTGTTCAGATTACATCTGGACTCGTCCGTGAACAGAACATGGGACCACTGTTCCAATGACCATGTACTGTGTTCTTGACAACAGGCTTTACAGGCTTTCCTGTGACCAGGGGTCAGTGGAACGCACCTTGCAGGTTTCTAGGCGAATAAACCATGCCTGTTCAGTCGTCTGTAGACTGTGTGTCTGGATAAAATGGTTTCAGTGGCTGCGGTAAGGTCCCGAGCAAGGCTACCTGCAGTACTCCGTGGCCGTCTGCGGGCACTGATCGTGAGATACCGGTCTTCTTGTGGCTACGCTGTGGACGTCCCGCAGTGTAGCGCCTGGACACGTTTCCCGTCTGCTGGAATCGTTGCCATAATCTTGAGATCACACTTTGTGGCACACGGAGGGCCCGTGCTACACCTGCAGTGTTCGACCAGCCTCCACTTGCCCTAGTATTCTACCCCTCATAACGTCACCAATATGTATTCTCTGAGCCATTTTCAACACACAATCACCATTAGCACATCTGAAAACGTCTGCACACTTCCTCGCTGCACCGTAGTCTGTCATGCACCAACACACCTCTGCGTATGTGGACTGCTGCCAGCGCCACCGTGCGACGACCGCAGGTCAAATGCACCGCATGATCCTACCCCGAGGTGATTCAAACCCGAAACCCGCCCACCAGAGCGTTGTTTCACCATGTGTCAGCAGTATCCTTATGAGCGTGAGTGTATCTTTAACAAGCACGCTCTGCAATGCTCGGCGGTCGCTGGTCTGCGCCACAGCACACGGCGTCTTTCGCTCTGCGGCTGTCGACGTGTGCGGATGCTTTGCTCTTGGGTGTCACTGGGTTTTGGCTTGCAACGTTCACTTGCGTTAACGTACCTCTGCAATGCCTTTGCGATCGTCGCCGTTGGCGGCGCAGTGATCCTGTGTGTGTCTGAAGGCAATAGACGTTGACCTTGAAGGCCAATTCAATAAGCAGCAGCTTATTGGTGGTCCAAATGACTTTCGTGGACTGAGAATGCAGTTCACATGTGATGTTTCTGCTGTCTTTCGAGGCTGTTGTATGGGACAATGGTGGCCTTGAAGCTTTCCCTGATGCAAACATTTTGGCTTGGAAGATGTGGAGTATAGCGGAGAGTACAGGAATACTAGCGAAGGTTCTCTATGGTACCTTGATTCCAGACAAGCCCTTTATTTGTCTACAAGAAGAAATAAGAAGCTGAATGCAGACGAGTACTTGTTTATTTGGCCGAAGTAGGTAACAACAATTTAAAATAAAGATTGCTGGTGACTGTTAAGAACTATCGGGAAAGATATATGGAAAAAGGTAGCGAAATCTGTGCTGTTTTTATAGATTTAGAAAAGGCTTTTGACAGAGCTCAGTTGAACAAGCTGATGGATACTTTGAAGAGGGAAGGAGTAGATTGGAAAGAGAGACGACTGATACGGAATCTATATCTACATCTAAATGGATACTCTGCAAATCACATTTAAGTGCCTGGCAGAGGGTTCATCGAACCACCTTTACAATTCTCTATTATTCCAACCTCGTATAGCGCGCGGAAAGAATGAACACCTATATCTTTCCGTACGAGCTCTGATTTCCCTTATTTTATCATAGAGATCGTTCCTCCCTATGTAGGTCGGTCGGTGTTAACAAAATATTTTCACATTCGGAGCAGAAAGTTGGTGATTGGAATTTCGTGAGAAGATTCCGTCGCAACTAAAAACGCCTTTCTTTTAATGATTTCCAGCCCAAATCCTGTATCATTTCTGTGACACTCTCTCCCATATTTCGCGAATTACACCAGAAAGTAAGGATAAGGATTGGAAAGGAAATGTCAGAAGGAAGCAGTGTTGGATAAGGTGTTAGACAAGGTTGTTGCCTTTCCCCACTGTTGTTTAACGCATAGCTTGAAGAGATTATTGCGAAAGGCTTAGATGGAAAAAGAGTAATTTGCTTTGGTGGAAAGAGAATAGAATGTATAAGATTTGCTGATGACATTAGTGGCAGAAAGTGAGCGGACAGTGAATAACATGATGAAAGATATGAATGAAGCTTGTGTGGAATATGGGATGCAAATAAACACAATGGTCATCAGTACAAGACGCAGACTGTCCGATGTTAAAATAGGACAATCTACCATTAGCCAAGTAAATGCATTTAAATATCTTGGAAGCACAGTAACTGAAGACTTGAGATGTCACCAGGAGGTGAAAACTCGAATTGCCACAGCGAAGGAGGCATTCAACAGAAAGAGGAGACTCTTATGTGGCAAATTGGGTAAAGGTCTATGGAAAAGGCTTGGCAAATGTTTTGTCTGGAGTGTGGCACTATATGGGACAGAAACATGGACGCTGAAACGAGAGGATGAAAAAAGGTTAGAAGCATTTGAGATGTGGATGTGGAGGAGAATGGAGAGAATAAGCTGGATGGAAAAAGTGAGTAATGAAAGAGTATTGGAAAGGGTTGATGGGAGAAAATGTCTGCTGAAGGTTGTAAGAGAAAGGAAAATGAACTGGTTGGGACATTCATTGAGAAGGGAGTGCTTGCTAGCAGATGCTTTGGAAGGATTGGTTTGTAGGAGAAGACTGGGAGGAAGACGGAGATACAAGATGATACACGACATAAAGAGAAGAGGAAATTATGCAGACCTGAAGAGGATGGCTTAAGACCGGACGGCCTGGAGAACTACCATGTGAAAACCTGCCTTTTGGCAGAACACTGATAATGATGATGATGAAGGCATGTTGTATTGTAGACATTAAAAAATTCCTTATCTCCTTTCCTACAGCTGTTCATTCGTGTTCCCACTTCATCAACAGTCGGCAACGGCAGCTTTAGAAGGGTTGAAATATCGCTGAAGTACTTGTTACTCAGGTGCCGTCCAGTGACTAGTCCACGTTCCAAGTCAACGAGCGCTCCTGGCCCATCCATTACGCTCTTAGTGCTTCTCTCCTGACATCACAATACTCCCAGCCTCCTTTTATACTCCCGGGTCCGCCTCTTGTGGCATCTAGTGGTTAACTCCGCATTACGTAGGATGTCTTAATCCTTTTGAACCCACAGTTTATGTTGTAGAATTTTCTCCAGTATACTACTATAGGTTTTGAAAACGAACATTCCAACGTACCCGAAACATTTCGCTTACAGTCAGTATGTATTATTGGTTTTGACGCTTGGCAGTGAGACATGGTCTTCCAGCGCGAAGATTATTAAAAAAACTGACGGTGGTTTAGTTAGCTATGGAGACACGCGTGTTAGGAACTGCTAGAGAGACCAAGGATGTTCTTTAGTGAATTGCGTGAGATAAGAAAAGGACCGAGACACCGTGTTAATGGAAGGCGGATGGGTGACACGAGGAAACATGCAAGGGCAACGTGGATACGTAACTGATGGTATAGCCTGAAAAAGAACCACGAGGTGTTCAAAAAGTCTCTCCGCAGTGCCGTATGGTTGTCAACCGCGCGTGCCGCATGATTGTTCACCTGCCTGGGTTACTTCCCTTCAAGTGGACTATCCCAACATTCCACTGTCACGTTTATCTGAGCCAGCGTCAGTAGATTTACTTCCTTTGTTCGTTTGTTTCGTTTTTGTCACTGTTAAAATGCTAACCATTGAAGAACGTGTGTTTTTAGTCGAACAAGTGTTCAAAGCTGGCGGTAAATACATTGTTTCAGTTCGTCAAACATTTAATTCAATTTTCCCGGAGACAACACTCCCACATCGCGATACTGTGCGAGATTTGATTAACAAATTTCGAAGCACGGGTTCAGTGGCAGGTGCACTGGCAAGTGATTGTCCTAGCGTTTTGTCTGAGATTAAACTACTCGATATTTCCAATAAAAGTCAGTAAGAAAACTCGCCCAGGAAATAGATGTTAGTGTCGGAACGGCCCACACAGCTGTAAGAAAAAAATTAGAATTATTCCCATACAAAGTGACAGTCATGCAAGAACTTAAAATATACTGATCATGGTCAATCATCGCCAATGGTTCAAAAATTTCGCTCAACAAAATGAAAGAGATATTCTTAATGAAACGTTTTTCACCGATGAGGCGTGGTTTCATTTATCTGGGTACATGAACCCCTACAATTCTCGTATGTAGAGTACTCCAAATCCATGGTGTATTCATGAGGAACCACTTCATTCTGTGAAGATAGGAGTTTGGATTGCAATTTCTAGACGTCGGATTGTGGGTCCAATATTTTTCAACGAAACAATAAACGCACAACGATACTGCCGTGATATTCTGTAATCATTTTTGGGAGAACTTGTGTTAAGTGAAATACTGAACGGTTATTTTCAACAAGATGGTGCAATCGCTCATACAGCTCGTGTTTCAATGTCACTGCTTGCTGATGTTTTCGATGATCGCACAATTTCATAGGGATTTTGGCCTTCACGATCGCCTGACGTAACACCACCTGACTTTGTCTTCTGGGGTGCAGCGAAAGCAACTATCTATAAAAACCGTCAAAAATCCATCGATGAATTCAAAACTGCAATATCCACTTTCACTGCTCCTGTTACAGAGGAAATGTTACAGCTTGTGTTTGGAAACATGATTAGACGAATTGAATTGCCGGCCGTTGAGGCTGAGCGGTTCTAGGCGCTTCAGTCCGGAACCGCGCTGCTGCTACGGTCGCAGGCTCGATTCCTGCCTCGGGCATGTATGTGTGTGATGTCCTTAGGTTAGTTAGGTTGAAGTAGTTCTAGGTCTAGGGGACTGATGACCTCAGATGTTAAGTTCGATAGTGCTTAGAGCCGTTTTTTGAACGGATTTAATTGTGTATTCAAAAACAGGGAGACACTTTCAACATTTAATGAGAAAATTTGTAAGTAAAAATGAATATTCAGTAAATTAATAACTTGTATTTCACTGAGTTTCATTTCGGTATATTCACAGCGGCATACGGCACGAGCGGCTAACAATCGTACGGCTCTGCGGAGAAACTTTTTGAACACCTCGTACATCAAGGAGTGGGTGAGAAACAGCTAACGGTGATAATGAAACATGCACATCACATTTGGTAACTCCGCACATTGTTTATACTAATTGAACCATTGCCATGAGATGCATTATTACTTCATACTAGAATCTTAATCAAAATATATGAAGTTGTTAAATATACACTCCTGGAAATGGAAAAAAGAACACATTGACACCGGTGTGTCAGACCCACCATACTTGCTCCGGACACTGCGAGAGGGCTGTACAAGCAATGATCACACGCACGGCACAGCGGACACACCAGGAACCGCGGTGTTGGCCGTCGAATGGCGCTAGCTGCGCAGCATTTGTGCACCGCCGTCGTCAGTGTCAGCCAGTTTGCCGTGGCATACGGAGCTCCATCGCAGTCTTTAACACTGGTAGCATGCCGCGACAGCGTGGACGTGAACCGTATGTGCAGTTGACGGACTTTGAGCGAGGGCGTATAGTGGGCATGCGGGAGGCCGGGTGGACGTACCGCCGAATTGCTCAACACGTGGCGCGTGAGGTCTCCACAGTACATCGATGTTGTCACCAGTGGTCGGCGGAAGGTGCACGTGCCCGTCGACCTGGGACCGGACCGCAGCGACGCACGGATGCACGCCAAGACCGTAGGATCCTACGCACTGCCGCAGGGGACCGCATCGCCACTTCCCAGCAAATTAGGGACACTGTTGCTCCTGGGGTATCGGCGAGGACCATTCGCAACCGTCTCCATGAAGCTGGGCTACGGTCCCGCACACCGTTAGGCCGTCTTCCGCTCACGCCCCAACATCGTGCAGCCCGCCTCCAGTGGTGTCGCGACAGGCGTGAATGGAGGGACGAATGGAGACGTGTCGTCTTCAGCGATGAGAGTCGCTTCTGCCTTGGTGCCAATGACGGTCGTATGCGTGTTTGGCGCCGTGCAGGTGAGCGCCACAATCAGGACTGCAT
The DNA here is from genome assembly GCF_021461385.2 of Schistocerca piceifrons. NCBI lineage: Eukaryota > Metazoa > Arthropoda > Insecta > Orthoptera > Acrididae > Schistocerca > Schistocerca piceifrons. The sequence continues at coordinate 199,377,371 of NC_060138.1, read as the reverse complement.
ACGACCGAGGCACACAGGGCCAACACCCGGCATCATGGTGTGGGGAGTGATCTCCTACACTGGCCGTACACCACTGGTGATCGTCGAGGGGACACTGAATAGTGCACGGTACATCCAAACCGTCATCGAACCCATCGTTCTACCATTCCTAGACCGGCAAGGGAACTTGCTGTTCCAACAGGACAATGCACGTCCGCATGTATCCCGTGCCACCCAACGTGCTCTAGAAGGTGTAAGTCAACTACCCTGGCCAGCAAGATCTCCGGATCTGTCTCCCAATGAGCATGTTTGGGACTGGATGAAGCGTCGTCTCACGCGGTCTGCACGTCCAGCACGAACGCTGGTCCAACTGAGGCGCCAGGTGGAAATGGCATGGCAAGCTGTTCCACAGGACTACATCCAGCATCTCTACGATCGTCTCCATGGGAGAATAGCAGCCTGCATTGCTGCGAAAGGTGGATATACACTGTACTAGTGCCGACATTGTGCATGCTCTGTTGCCTGTGTCTATATGCCTGTGGTTCTGTCAGTGTGATCATGTGATGTATCAGACCCCAGGAATGTGTCAATGAAGTTTCCCCTTCCTGGGACAAAGAATTCACGGTGTTCTTATTTCAATTTCCAGGAGTGTAGTTTATTACAGTCTTGACAAGTTTATAACCATGGACAATCATTATATGAAAATTGTAAGCGGCGATTAAACAGTTTCCGTTCGAAGGCCGTACAGACCATAACCGGTGTGCCAGTCAGGCATAATCGCCGCCATGAGCATTGAAGCAATCTTCCCACCGAAGCACAAGGTTGGTAAAACACTGGTTCCTGCTCTGTGAAGAAGTCCGGAACTGCCTGGTGCACATCCTCATCCGACGGAATTGTCGACCCTTGAAGACCTTTTTAAAGGGACGGAAGGCATGATAATCGCATGAGGAGGATATCACGACTATAGAACGGTTAGTAGAGTGTCTCCTACTCGAGTCAGCGTAACTTACGCTTACAGTATTTGTGGCATGAGGACGTGCGTTAGCATGAAGCAGCAGCATCGTTTGTCTTGCACCATTCGAGAATTGTGGGTTTCGACACACATACTGCCCCGTACACATTCTTCATTCTACGATGGATGTTCACCGGTGTTTTCCTCTGGCATCCAAGAAAAGAATAACAGCACGTTGCTCCTATAGGGACGCATTTGGTAGTGACATCGCTATAATCCACGTTTCCGCAAAGACGCGAGTGTCACACAAATGGCTGCCAACATATCGATGCTAATACAGGGTGGTCCATTGATTGTGACCGGGCCAAATATCTCACGGAATAAGCGTCAAACGAAAAAACTACAAAGAACGAAACTTCTCTAGCTTGAAGGGGGAAACCAGATGGCGCTATGGTTCGCCCGCTAGATGGCGCTGTCAGAGGCCAAGCGGATATCAACTGCGTTCTTTTAAATAGGAACCCCAATTTTTTTACATATTCGCGTAGTACATAAAGAAATATGAATGTTTTAGTTGTACCACTGTTTTCGGTTTGTGATAGATGGTACTGTAATAGTCACAAACATATAGTTCATAATTTTCGACGAACAGTTGGTAACAAGTAGGTTTTTTAAAGTAAAATACAGAACGTAGGTACGTTTGAACTTTTTATTTCGGTTGTTCCAATGTGATTCATGTACCTTTGTGAACTTATCATTTCTGAGAACGCATGTTGTTACAGCGTGATTACCTGTAAATACCACAGTAATGCAATAAATGCTCAAAATGATATCCGTCAACCTCAATGCATTTGGCAATACGTGTAACGACATTCCTCTCAACAGCGAGTAGTTCGCCTTCCTTAATGTTCGCACATGCATTAACAATGCACTGACGCATGTTGTCAGGCGTTGCCGGTGGATCACGATAGCAAATATCCTTCAACTTTCCCCACAGAAAGAAATCCTGGGACGTCAGATCCGGTGAACGTGCGGGCCACGGTATGGTGCTTCGACGACCAATCCACCTGTCATGAAATACGCTATTCAATACCGCTTCAACCGCACGCGAGCTATGTGCTGGACATCCATCATGTTGGAAGTACATCGCCATTCTGTCATGCGGTGAAACATCTTGTAGTAACATCGGTAGAACACTACGTAGGAAATCAGCATACATTGCACCATTTAGATTGCCATCGATAAAATGGGGGCCAATTATCCTTCCTCCCATAATGCCGCACCATACATTAACCCGCCAAGGTCGCTGATGTTCCACTTGTCGCAGCCATCGTGGATTTTCCGTTGCCCAATAGTGCATATTATGCCGGTTTACGTTACCGCTGTTGGTGAGTGACGCTTCGTCGCTAAATAGAACGCGTGCAAAAAATCTGTCATCCTCCCGTAATTTCTCTTGTGCCCAGTGGCATAACTGTACACGACGTTCAAAGTCGTCGCCATGCAATTCATGGTGCATAGAAATATGGTACGGGTGCAATCGATGTTGATGTAGCATTCTCAACCCCGACGTTTTTGAGATTCCCGATTCTCGCGCAATTTGCCTGCTACTGATGTGCGGATTAGCCGCGACGGCAGTTGAAACACCTACTTGGGCATCATCATTTGTTGCAGGTCGTGCTTGACGTTTCGCATGTGGCTGAACACTTCCTGTTTCCTTAAATAACGTAACTATCCGGCGAACGGTCCGGACACTGGATGATGTCGTCCAGGGTACCGAGCAGCATACATAGCACAAGCCCGTTGGGCATTTTGATCACAATAGCCTTACATCAACACGATATCGACCTTTTCCGCAATTGGTAAACGGTCCATTTTAACACGGGTAATGTATCACGAAGCAAATACCGTCCGCACTGGCGGTATGTTACGTGATACCACGTACTTATACGTTTGTGACTACGTATTACAGCGCCATCTATCACAAAGCGGATAAAGTTGCCCAACTAAAACATTCATATTTCTTTACGTACTACACGAATATGTAATAAAATGGGGGTTACTATTTAAAAAAAACGCAGTTGATATGCGTTTGATCTAGCAGCGCCATCTAGCGGGCCAACCATAGCGCCATCTGGTTTCCCCCTTCAAGCTAGACAAGTTTAATCTTTGTAGTTTTTTCGTTTGATGCTTATTTCGTGAGATATTTGGCCCGGTCACTATCAATGGACCACCCTGTATACACGTATCGAAGTAGTGTTACATTGCATATACGCTACAGCAACTGATTCAAATATAAACGAACATGAACGGTTTGATCGGCTCTTATATCAGTCTTTCAGTGGGGTTTACAATGATTTCGACGTGAAAGCCTTTTGGAACTGATAGGTAGATCGTCTGCTAAGAGGCCGGAAATTCCACTGATGTGCTACGGTTCTAGGGAACCGTGCGTAGGGTTATATTTACATTGTCGCGCTGCCTGGACGCAGACAAACTAATCTCGAAGGATTTCCCGCGAGCCGACAAATGTCCGGAATGCTCGATGAGACGGTCTCTGCTTCCGGTGAGCTGCACGTGGCTGGCGGTAACCGTGCCAAGGTGACGCACCACACTTTCATCGGAAACCTAGACGCGCGCAGTGAGGTCATGCAAGCTGGTGGCCAGGAAATGAGTTGCCTGTTCAGCAGGCAGACAGCCAGTTGACAGCTAGGGTTTATCTGTGAGCGGCCGAACGTTACTTACGAAAACCATTGGTGATATGATAACGACGTCCCTACCTGCATCTGCACCGCACGCCGTGTGGCGGAAGGTATGTGTGTACTAGTCTGGTCTCCTTCCTTCCCATTCCAGTCGCGGATGGTACACGGGAACTCATAGGTCGTCGGAATGATAGAGCAAATCACCTTTAGTAGTACGCTACGTAGTAAAACAATATGACTTTCATTCGAATGTTCTTTACCATTCGGTACTTCTCCAGATAGGATGCATTATACTTAAGACCTAGGTGGATTCTGTTGGAGAGTCGCCTCCACGGCGACTTTAATAGCGCACTGAGTTAATTTAAAATAACTCGAGACTAAGTTGTCAGGTATCTCCAAAACAACTTCCGCCCACAGTAGCTGAGTGGTAAGCGCTACAGAATGTCAATCCTCAGGCCCCGGGTTCGATTCCCGGCTGGGTCGGAGATTTTCTGCGCTCAGGGATTGCGTGTTGTGTTGTCCTAATCATCATAATTTCATCCCCATCGACGCGCAAGACGCTGAAGTGGCGACTTGCACCCCGCAAACGGACTAGCCGACGGGAGGCCGTAGTCACACGATGATGATCCAAAACAACGGTAAACGGAGACGAATTGGAACGATGATGATCCAAAAGAACGGTAAACGAGACGAATTGATAGGAAAGCATGACAAGCTGTATAAAGTTTGTGACGTTTAGCACTACCAACAATAGTACCTAATAGCGCTATGTGAGGCAGAATGATAATAATAATAAAAAAATCACTGAAGAAAATACATAAAGTGCCGAAACAAGTTCGAGTAAAAGAAAAATAAATTATTTATGAATGAATCCATAACTGAAGACCTCGACTGTAAACAATGGTAAGGGATAAGTTTATTGTTAGGGAGAAATTGTGCATTAAAGTTTCAATAAAACCTCATAAATAATGTATTCCAATTACATACGATGTGAATGTTTTATTCAGACAAGTCATTGTTTAAGTATATCCACAGTAACGATATATTTTTAAAATGGTTAAGCCTACCCAAAACTGTAATGTTACAAATACGTCAGTAGGTCCTTAACATTCCAGAATGGGATTTTCACTCTGCAGCGGAGTATGCGCTGATATGAAACTTCCTGGCAGATTAAAACTGTGTGCCGGACCGAGACTCGAACTCGGGGCCTTTCCACAAGGCTGTGGCTAAGCCATGTCTCCGCAATATCCTTTCTTTCAGCAGTGCTAGTTCTGCAAGGTTCGCAGGAGAGCTTCTGTAAAGTTTGGAAGGTAGGACACGAGGTACTGGCAGAAGTAAAGCTGTGAGGACGGGGCGTGAGTCGTGCTTGGGTAGCTCAGATGGTAGAGCACTTACCTGCGAAAGGCAAAGGTCCCGAATTCGAGTATCGATCCGGCACACAGTTTTAATCTACCAGGAAGTTTCAGGTCCTTAACATTGTTTACTTGCTTTATATAGATACGGCTTCACAGGAACTTGCCATCAAAGTAAAATCTGGGAAATATACACCAGGTTTGTATACTAGAAATATTTTTGGCCACATTCTTTTCAAAAGTAAAGACAAAATCTTACCCTTAGAACAGAGTGGAATTTATATCATTTCCTGCAATTTGCGCCCCAAATTATAACTAGGTTCAATCACGTCGGGAGACCGAAAAAGAAAGATCCCATCTCTGTTGATCATGCTCTGAATGATTGTCATTCTCATGATATTAAATCATATGTTCTCCATAGAGGAACTTAGAGGAACTAAAGACACAAAATTAATTTTACTTGGAAATCTAACTACCAGTAACCACCAGTCAAAGAATCCTGACTTAATCCGTAATAATCAAATACAGTTCCATTATTTATTGTTGATAAAGTAGGAGCAGCGAGTTAATTTTCTTACCATAAGACAATATGATTTTAAAAATAGTAGAACTAATCCCGGCCCACATTCAATTGACTTCTTTCTCCAATCTTCCCCCCCCCCCCCCTCCCCACTTTTGCCTGTTACTTTCTCCAGTTGTTCTGCCCACATAACATAGTAGTCTGTGTCAGAATACCGTTTCTGGCCTGTACATTCTTATGCATTTAAATTTAGAGTATAAAATAAGATTAATGTGTTGATAGCTTTTTTGTGAGTTTCATTGCGCTTGCGTTTTTACATAGAAACATCGTCGTTAAATATCATATATCTCTGGAAAACGGTCTTCGCCCAGCTACAAATCATTGCTGATATTGTGTGGACTATATGCTTTGTCCTGTCCGATGATTCCTATAAAGACGATAGCCGGTTCAGGAACTATAAAATAAATATTATTATGGAAAGTCAGCACTGTGTAATTCAGTTTTAAATGTTTCTATGGTCCTCTAAGTACCGACGGAATATTCCATGAATACACATTGTTTCTTCACCGTATATATGTGAATATCCATATCTCAATTATTTTATTACATACTTTTTCCTGTATCAACTGAATGCCACCTCACTTTTCGTAAGCTCTATTCCGATGCGGCTCCTGCCAATAGCTGACACAGTCACAATATCATTCTTCGTAATCGATACTTATCAATAAATATATTCACCCACGGCCGATGGATGGAGTTTACCAACATTTCTGTCGAGACTTTGAACTTAGACCAAATGTGGGCCCAGGTCTGTCTTCTTAAATCTGTTTCTAAATGTTCGTCATTCTGTCGAAGTTGGCTGTGACATATTCTGTGTGTTCTCTCTCTCTCTTTTTTAATTTTCACCCAGCTGGCACAAGTTGTCGGTTGTGGAGACTTTTTATTTCCGTCTCTTCTACAGTCATCGCTGGAATTTTCACTTGTCATTTTTCTCAAGTATTTCAACAGTCTTTTATTCGTTGTTCTTTTGTCAATATCCATCTCATAATCGTGTGCCATCTCTTGAGAATTTATCCCGATTGTAAATTTCATTGCACTGGCTAAGTCAGTCTAAAAGTGTTTCCGATAACTGCGCTCTGTTAGCAGTGGACTGTTAACGAAGGTACAAGCATGCTGAATAGGTTCCCAGACGTGTGAGTAACTCGAAGACTTCTTAAGTACCAGAACCCAGAACGTAGTTCTCGGCGGCGACTGTTCACCAGGTACAGGGGGATCGGCATGAATTCTCCAGGGAAGTGTAATAGGACCTGTATTACTCTCTTTATACATAAATGGTCTGACCGACAGAGCAAGTAGCAGTCTGCATCTACTTGCTGATGACGCTGTTGTGTATTGGACGGTGTCTTCAAAAATAGTTCAAATGGCTCTGAGCACTATGGGACTCAACTGCTGAGGTCATTAGTCCCCTAGAACTTAGAACTAGTTAAACCTAACTAACCTAAGGACATTACAAACATCCATGCCCGAGGCAGGATTCGAACCTGCGACCGTAGGGGTCTTGCGGTTCCAGACTGCAGCGCCTTTAACCGCACGGCCACTTCGGCCGGCACGGTGTCTTCGTTGAGTGAATGTAGGAAGATACAAGATGACTCAGACAAAATTTCTAGTTTGTGATATGAATGACAGGCGGCTGTAAACGTAGAAAATTTTAAGTTCATGCAGATGAGTAGGAGAAACAACAGCATAACTCTCGAATACAATATTAGTAATGTGCTGCTGGACACAGCCATATGGATTAAATGTGTAGAGGCAAGGTTGCAAAGCGATGTAAGATGAAACAGGCATTAAGTACTGTGATAGAGAAGGCGAATGCGAGTTCGGTTTGTTGATGGAATTTCATGAAAGTGTGGTTTAATGGTAATTTGTGGTAAGTTCTCTAGGCTTACACACACTGCTTAATCTAACTTAAACTAACTTGCGCTAAGGGCAAAACACACACACACACACACACACACACACACACACACACACACACCCATGCCCAAGGGAAGACTCGAAACTCCGACGGGGGAAGCCGCGCGAGAAAGTGTGGTTTATCCGTAAAGGAGGCTGTGTGTAGAACACCAGTGCGACCTGTTCTTGGGTTCTGCTCGAGTAGTTGGAATCTTGACCAGGTCGGGTTAAAGGAAGCATTTCAAGAGGCGCACTGCTAGATTTGTAGCCGGTAGGTTCGAAAAACAAGCAATTATTGCGGAGATGCTTCGGGTAAAGATCGTCCAAGGCCCACAAAGAGAAATTAGAGCTATTGCAGAGGCATATATACAATCCTTTCTTCCCTCGCTCTATTTGAAAATGAAACAGGAAAGGAAATGACTAACAGTGATACAATGTATCCTCCGCCACGCACCATACGGTGACTTGAAGAATACATATGTACACTACTGGCCATTAAAATTCCTACACCACCAAGATGACGTGCTACAGGCGCGAAATTTAACCGACAGGAAGAAGATGCTGTGATATGCAAATGATTAGCTTTTCAGAGCATTCAAACAAGGTTGGCGCCGGTAGCGACAACTACAACGTGCTGACATGAGGAAAGTTTCCAAGCGATTTCTCATACACAAACAGCAGTTGACCGTCGTTGCCTGGTGAAACGTCGTTGTGATGCCTCGTGTAAGGAGGAGAAGTGCGTACCATTACGTTTCCGACTTTGATAAAGGTCGGATTGTAGAATATCGCGATTGCGTTTTATCGTATCGCGACATTGCTGCTCGCGTTGGTCGAGATCCAATGACTGTTAGCAGAATATGGTCTTGGTGGGTTCAGGAGGGTAATACGGAACGCCGTGCTGGATCCCAACGGCCTCGTATCACTAGCAGTCGAGATGACAGGCATCTTATTCGCATGGCTGTAACGGATCGTGCAGCCACGTCTCGATGCCTGAGTCAACAAATGGGGACGTTTACGAAAAAACAGTCATCTCCACGAACAGTTCGATGGCGTTTGCAGCAGCATGGAGTATGAGCTCGGAGACCATGGCTGCGGTTATCCTTGACGCTGCATCACAGACAGGAGCGACTGCGATGGTGTACTCAACGACGAACCTGGGTGCACGAATGGCAAAACGTCATTTATTCGGATAAATCCAGGTTCTGTTTACAGCATCATGATGGTCGCATCCGTGTTTGGCGACATTGCGATGAACGCACATTGGAAGCATGTGTTCGTCATCGCCATACTGGCGTTCACCCGGCGTGATGGTATGGAGTGCCACTGGTTACACGTCTCGGCCACCTCTTGTTCGCATTGACGGCACTTTGAACAGTGGGCGTTACATTTCAGATGTGTTACGACCCGTGGCTCTACCCTTCATTCGATCCCCGCGAAACTCTGCATTTCAGCAGGAGAATGCACGACCGCATGTTTCAAGTTCTGTACGGGGCTTTCTGGATACAGAAAATGTTCGACTGCTGCCCTGGCCAGTACATTCTCCAGATCTCTCACCTACTGAAAACGTCTGGTCTATGGCGGCCGAGCAACTGGCTCGTCACAATACGCCAGTCACTACTCTTGATGGGCAGCTGTACCTGTACACGCTGTTTGAATCAATGCCCAGGCGTATCAGGGCCGTTATTACGGCCAGAGGTGGTTGTTCTGGGTACTGATTTCTCAGGATCTAAGCACACAAATTACGTGAAAATGTATTCACTTGTCAGTTCTAGTATAATATATTTGTCCAATGAATATCTGCATTTCTTCTGGGTGTAGCAATTTTAACGGCCAGTAGTGTATTATAAGTGGCCGACATCCGTAGCACCTCAAGGTGATTTAATTTTACGGGCTCACTGCGCCCCATTGTGCATTGCTGAAACGGAGCGGGAGCTGGAGATTCGGCGGGCTGAGCTTGGCACTGTCGTTAACACTTTCGCCGAGGACCAGAGATCGCGTACGTGGAAGTCCCGGACCGCGCAGTCATGTTTATTTTAAGCCGGGCCGTTGGTGCTTCCCGCCCACAGCTTGAAGCGGCCCGCCTCGGGCACACACTATCAGCTCAGCATTCCCGCTGCTTAAGTCTCGTTATCTGGAATACAACGCTCGCGTCCTTTCCCGTTACTTACACACCCAACGATGACGTCGGTACTGCGGAATTAAGGTGAGCTCTGCAAACAACGCAAGGGAGACAACACTCAAAATTTTGCAAAGTAGTGCCTGTGCCAGCATTATCCAGTGGATATCACTGAAAAACAGTATGTCAGGAGAATAGTAGTTTCTGGGATCAGATTAGTGCTTTGGACACAGAATACATTTTTTCTATTATCAGTAGTCTCATGGAACGGATTCAGAATGAATTTTTCACCTTTGAACGGAATGTGTGGCGTTTTGAAACTTCCTAGTGAAATGCCGCTCCCTTAATTTTTTAAAACCTTTACAAATCACGAAGTGCAGTAAATCCTCGTTGACGCAAATCTCGAGGGACTGAAAAACCAGGAGTCCGCTTTAAAAAAAAAAAAAACAGTATAGTACCTACTACTCTGGTAGCTTGGAAGATGAGAAAGGTGGTTTAGTGTGTTACCAGGTACAGCAATTCTACTTGTTACAGGTCCTCTGCTGTTTCTTATATGCAGGGTGCTTCACGAAGATTGCAAATATTTTAATATGTTATTCTACAAGTAAAATTAAAGAAAAAAGTTCATATAAACATAGGTCCGCAAACGTTTGGTTACGGAGTTAGGGCTAATAATATATTTTGCCTGAAATGTAGCGACTTCGCTAACATGGAAGCCATCGCAAAACTGTACGAGATTGAAGTAAAGTACGATTTCCATTTATTTTGTCGTTGCTGATCTGGTGAAACTAATAAAACGTGTCCCAGACGCGTATCTGCAGTAGTTTTCCAGAACATACAGAAAAGCAAAGAAGTAATTTCGTAAAATTTTTAATTTATTAACAACTTGGTCAAATTTGCATTTTAGATTCCAAGACAATTGCACAAAGTTTTCAACAGAAGTTGCAGAGAATTTAATTTTGGAAAAACGATGGTAATAACGTTAACTGAAACTGTATGAATGTGTCAGATAATCTGCTTTTATTAGTACCATAGTACACGTGAATTCATGTTAAACCGGAAAAAAACTAAGCTCAGTGTTAAGGAAGTTGTACAGTGCACATACAATTTCATAATACGTTCACAACAGGAAACGACTGAAATATCTCACCAACAGTTGCCAACAATGACATAAGCGTTTCTACATTCTTAATGGAAAGTAAACAGATTTACTTGTATAATAATATTTGCTTCTCTGGATGTTCTGGAAAACTACTGCAGATACACGTCTGGGACATGTTTTATTAGATTCACCAGATCAATAACAACAAAGTAAATAATTAATGACGTTATCAGGGGCGGTAGCAAGAGGGGGAAGGGCTACGGGGGCTATAGCCACCCTCCCCCCCCCCCCCCCTCCCAATGGAATATCATATTACACTGGATAAAATGACTTCAGAAATCTGCGAATATATTACTCCAACAGATTCAATCATTTTTTTAATAATTATGTAGTAATACAGGTTGCAATGTATTTCAAACACATTTTAACAAAAGAACAAGAGCGGCAAATAGCTTACTATCTAAACCAATAAAAATCATTTAACTTATCATGTATTAATGCACATTTTTTACCCTGAACTCCAAAACAGTTACCAAAAAGTACTTTAAGCAGTACCAAATTTTACCAATTTGTCGGTGGAGGATCCCAACTCTCCTTTTGTTAAGCGTACATTAAGAATACGAAGTTAATTTTTCCGCCATATCCCATACCTAGTAAACCTGACAGCTTGGTACGCAGGGAGAGTAGTATCCTCTCATCATATACGCACTCTGCATTTTTTTAATTCCGTCAATTGGCATACAAAGATATTACAGATTCTGCGTATGAGCGAGACCTAGCTATTGGAACGAATCACAGCAAATCTGAAAAAGAATCAGTAACACATAAGATTAATTTAGAATGACAACCGAGCTCACTTCACACGAGTAGGTCCCTGCTCTCGAGCACCCTTAGGATAAAATATATTTTTTGGGAATCCAGTACGTCGTTTCGTATCATTGTGTGTCTAATCGATGCAGTAATTAAATTCATTTGTCAAGGGAACTACTTAGAAGAATCTCACGTGTGTAAATTTTATCGGCTTTCCACTAATTTTTTGGAAGGTCTCTTTGTTCTTCATTAGTCACACTCGTTACGAATTCTTCATTGCGCTCCAAAAATTCTCTTGAGCCGAATGAATGGTCACGAGCCAACTTTGACGGCAGTTCGTAGGAATCATTGGCGGAGTTATCTTCTGGTGTATTCGTTCCGCCGGCGGCTGTGGCCGAGCGGCTCTAGGCGCTTCAGTCCGGAACCGCGCTGCTGCTACGGTCGCAGGTTCGAATCCTGCTTCGGGCATGGATGTGTGTGATGTCCTTAGGTTAGTTAGGTTTAAGTAGTTCTAAATAGCCTGTCGAAGACTTCAAGTTCGCCTCGCCCCAAGAAAGTTCGTCAGGTATAATTAATCATTAAGAAAATACTGGTTTGCTTTTTCGGTATGAGAGTACTCGTCCATTCGGTGTTTGCTCCGCAGTGTCAGACAATTAACCAAAAAGATGGTTCAAATGGCTCTGAGCACTATGGGACTTAACATCGGAGGTTATTAGTCCCCTAGAACTTAAAAGTACTTAAACCTAACTAACCTAAGGACATCACACACATCCATTCCCGAGGCAGGATTCGAACCTGCGATCGTAGCGGTCGCGCGGTTCCAAACTGAAGCGCCTAGAACCTCTCGGCCACTCCGGCCGGCTGACCTAAGGACACCACACACATCAATGCCCGAGGCAGGATTCTAACCTGCGACCGTAGCAGCAACGCGGTTCTGGACTGAAGCGCCTAAAACCGCTCGGCCACAGCGTCCGGTAGATATTTAATTGATGTGATTGTGTCTAGCTGCACATTAGTAATATTACAGGATCTTTTTCCTACTCATCTGCGTTAGCTTACATTTTTCTACGTTCACAACAAGCTGCCATTCATCACACCAAATGAAAACTCTGTCTAAATCATCGTATATCCTTCTACAATCATTCACGACAACACTTTCCTATACACCACAGCGTCATCAGGAAATAGTCTCCGCCATGTTACGGATATGCACACAATCTTTGATCATGTAATGGACTCTTCGCTGTTTAGATTACGTTGCCGCAAAATTCCAAAAACAATTTTCGAGCCATTTTCATTTTGGCCATCTTGTGCGCCTCAGCCCATCAAATTTGCGCACCACGGTGCTATCCCTTTTTGTGTGTGCTCGACGCCTAGAGACCAAACTGGCCATGTGGAGACGTTTGTGTAGTGTGTGGATGGGCAAAGCACTCTCAGTTGCCTCTAAAAAGACAGCATACAGTTCTGTTGCATTTTATTCAGGGACCTACAACTCATAATTTGTCGTTAGCATTCATCAGCTGGAGTTGTTGATCTTGGGTGACCACTATGAGATAGAACTTCATTGCTTTGTGTCTCGCGACACCAGCTAAATTTTCGTATTGCATCTCTGTGGTGAGCGCCCATTCGACAGGTAGCTTCTTCTTGCCGTTAGGTGACAATGTGGGTACGCTCTAAGCCTGAACGAGTCTCCATCGCAGGCTGAAGGACTGGAATATGTATACAAACTACATTGTTCCGTTCACGATTGGAAACAGAGAGCGCAAACTGGATTGAGATTGAAGGTTTATTATTACCTTCATCACACGGGTGGTTGACTTTCTTATTTACTGATGTCGAAGAGCAGTAACAAAAAAATTAGAAAAAACGTTCAAACGTTTTTGGAAATCATATTTCCAAAAGTAAGAAATAAAACTGATGAGAAAAATATTTGACTCTCCGTTGATGGTGCTCGAAATCGTGTATTTTTTTTTCACGGGATTACTGAGTGACCAGGAATAACGGTATCGAAAGCAGTTGTGAGACACTACTTCTTGCGCAACACGCATTTACTTTCCTGGCATTTGAGAAATTTCCTAATGAAAATTTTTTAAGACTCAAAAAAATTGTTGGAAATTTTTTATGCTATCATGCCATAGATGCTAGAAACACAGGCCACACAACAGCAAACTGCCCGGTGTACACAATCCACTCGAAAAACATGCTTCAGAACTCTTTGATATTCTAAGATTCTGAACTAAACATTGAACTTTAAATTCACAATAAGCGTCTGATTTCCCATTCATTATTTCCAGCATCATTCAAAGGCGCTTCAAATGTTTCGCTGGTATATTTTCTATCTTACTTTCATACAACATTAGGTTGTTTTTTCCATTTTTTTTTTAATTTGTGTAGTATGTTCACAAAGCAAGAAATGTAAAATGTTTATATGTCGATGGGTATTCTATTCTTATTAAGAGTATACTGATCAATAGACAGCGAATGAGGTGTCAGCTGAGAATTTAAAGTTTAGTGTTTAACTTAGAGTTCTAAAGAATACTGCAGGATATCTGTCCGGTGGAGTTTTCTTAATTACCTTGATTTCTTTCAAGCAATTAAATATTTTCGAGAACCGGTTCTTGCTATGCAGTAGTGTGCACTCATCTGAAACTTGGTGACAGATTCAAACTGTGTGCCGCAATGGGACTCGAATCTGAGACCTTTGCCTTTCGTGGGTAAGTGCTCTGCCGACTGAGCAATCCAAACACGAGTCACGACCCGCCCACACATCTTTACCCTCGCCAGTGCCTCATCATCTCCTAAGATCCAAACACACATCCTTTCTTCCAGGAGCGTTAGAGACGCCTGTGAAGTGTGGAAGGCAGGACGTGACGTACTGGCAGAAGTAAAGCTGTAAGGATGAGTGGTGACTCGTGCTGGACGGCTCCGTCGGCAGAACACTTGCCCAAGAATGGCACACAGTTTTAATCGGACAGGAAGTTTTAATCAAATATTTTTCTGTAAAACTAGACCTTACACTTGTCAGTTATTTACCCTACTCGTTCATTTCCCACCGTTCGTTTGGCTATAAAAATTCATGAGCAATTTCCTTTCAAATTCCCTAATTACATATTTGTTGATTATCCTGATTACGTTCAAGCAATTAAATCCTTTTTTGCAAGACTGGACCTCGCACTGGTCGGTTTGATACCCGGTTTGTCTACTTCCAATTCTTCGTTTGGCTATGAAAATTCGGACAAAAATCCGTTGTGTGAGTTTCCCTCAAATCACTAATTACCTTTTCCTTAATTGCTTTCTGGAAATTAATATTTATTTGCAAAATATTCTAAGCAAACCTCTTCACTTCTGCATTATTACTGCAGCCTACATCTATACGAATATGTTTACGGAAGGCAAGACTTGGTGTTTCTCTACATCTTTCCCCGTACACTTTCTTAGACTACTACAATTGCCGGCCGAAGCGGCCGTGCGGTTAAAGGCGCTGCAGTCTGGAACCGCAAGACCGCTACGGTCGCAGGTTCGAATCCTGCCTCGGGCATGGATGTTTGTGCTGTCCTTAGGTTAGTTAGGTTTAACTAGTTCTAAGTTCTAGGGGACTAATGACCTCAGCAGTTGAGTCCCATAGTGCTCAGAGCCATTTGAGCCACTACCACAATAATTATTCCTTGACTCCTCAGGATTTCTCCTATGAACCGATCCCTTCCTGTACTCAAGTTGTGCCGTAACACTCTTTTCTATACAATTCGATTTAGTACCTTATCATCTGTTACGCGATCCGCCCATTTAATCTACAACATTCTTCTGTATCATCATTTCAAAAGACTGTATTCGCCTGTTTTCCCTTACTGATTATCTTACACGTTTCATTTTTGCGTTATAAGTACATTCCAGAAAATAACTTTAGTGAGACGCCCTGCTAAACCCGCAGGACCGGACAAGTAGTAGGAATTGTGGAAGGGGGCCAGAATGAGCGGCAGTCAGTTACACTCCAAACATAACGCTTTATTTAGTTGTTCAAACATTACAGCGCAACTTCTCAACTTGACTATCGACTGGAAACGTCTTTAATTCTAAAACGACTGAAGGCCCATGAATTAAATACAAGTGCTATTTTATTTTAGGCAGAAGGCTCTAGGCTTTAACCTTAAATAGTATTTAAGGCCAAGCGATGCAAGACTTGACTAGTCAGATAGATGAAGTTTTTTGAAAGCGGCTGAAGGCCGGTAAATTTAAAACAACATACCTACAATAACCTTTCAATAGGCAGCAGGCCCAAGCTTTATGACCAAGAAAAAACCTTACTCCAAAATGGCTGAAGGCCATTCTTTTAAAAAAAACTGCAACCAGTTTTCCAAGGCAGAAAGCCCAAAGCCTTTTAACCTTAAATAATATTTAAGCCCAAGTGATGTAAGACTCGATAAGTAAGAATCCAAAATTTTAAAGTGGCAACGATAAATTATCAACAGGCAGAAGACCCACAGCTTTATCTTCCAAAAGGTGATACTTGATAACTAAGACCCTTAAAACTTAAAGTGGCCGAAGGCCGCCGCTTTAAAACAACACAATAAATTTTCAACAGGCAGAAGGCCCAAGTTTTATCTCCAGAAAATGTAAGACTTGTCCAAATTAGAAAACTTACTTTTAAAACGGCTGAAGGCCTTTGATTTTAAAAACACAATTACAAGCATACAAATTCCAACCGTCGGGTATGAGCCATTAAAAATACACAACTAAACGCCAACAAGAAAGGCAGTATAGGCAACGGCGCTCAGAAGTTTCCAGAGGGCTCGGTCTGCCCTTGAAATCTTAACGTTTGCTTAGATGAGACAAGAAGTCGGCAACACAACCAAGAGATAGTCAGAGACCCACGGAGACAGCTGCCCACAACCAAATATACATTAAGCTGTCAAAAACTACACACCATGTTGGACAGCGACAACAGGTGAGGGAAGGACACTGCCTGAATTTATGTCAGCGACCAGGGCAGGTAACCGGAACAATAATGGCCACAAAGCAGACAATTCCGCTGGTGCACTTGAATTTAAAAACGACAAATCTAGTTAATTCCACCACACAGTGGCTAAATCTTCACCAACTCGAACACTTGCTGTTGCTCCCAGCAACAGCGAACTACCAAGCAATGGGACAACGTGAACAGACGTGGCTTCGGTAATTAAATCACCACTCAACCTTGATGTCCTGGGTCGGTGAGCCACGAACCTCGCGGCATTCGGAACAGCCCCCACACACTCCGACACTGCATAGAGACCGCCGGCAGGCCCAGTCGACTGCGCCATGCGGAGACTTGCTTGCTGATCCGCTCCAACCGACCGACTCACTGCCAGTACGCCGACAACATTTATAACAAGTTGTCAGTAGAAATGACACCAACTAGGCACACAATTTGACAAACACTTGCACAAAGGCTTGAACGATATTCAGCAGTGGCTGTGTAATCACGAAGACAAATCGAGAGTAGACACACACACACACACACACACACACACACACACACACACACACACAGCCAACCTATAAGCGATTGGCAAACCAATTCACGTCGCCCAGTAGGACGACCGACCGAAGATTCTTGAAGACCTCCCAGGCTCAAGTGATGCGTGACGGCAATAGTCAGGCGAGCCATGTACATCCAGGCCTCACGGCTGCTCCAACCGAACTGAACAAGTGCCGCATTCCAACTCTAGGTCCGAACTGCCCTCCTGGCATGTTCCAACTCACTCCAAGACAGATGACAACTGGGAAATAATAACAGTGCAGCAAAGATAACACGTGAGGGCTATATCGATAGGCGCTGCTGCTGCCGCTGACGGGCAGACAAAGCAGCAAATCAGTGCCAACAGAAATTGAAACTAACATAACGAGGTGGGAACACGAAAAAACAGGATGTAAAATAAGAGATGGCACGACTACGAGCCACGCACAGATCATTCAGAAAGCACTTCATAATGCTTAAATTTACAATATATTTTTAGAAACGCTTTTCTTGATACCGCCCACCTACATTTTAAATCCTCTTTAATTCCACCACCGTCAGTTATTTTGATCCCAAAATGACAAAAGTGACCTGCTTTCATTGTCTCATTTCTTAATCTATGCGCCTCGCCATCACCTGATTTAATTCGAGAATATTCCATTAGCCTTCTTTTTACTTTGCTTGACATTCATGTTTACTTCCTCTCAAAACAGTACCAATTCCGTTTAAGTGATCTTCTTAATTCTATGCCATATCAACAGAATTACAGTGCCATTAATAAACCTCGAAAGTTTCATTTCGTCTCTGTGAACTTAAGTAAATACGGTGATAAATCGAAACATTATGACCACTGCTCACCGCGACGTTCAGTACCGCCTGGTACCGTTGCGGGCACGTGAGGCGGTATGTACACTACTGGCCATTAAAATTGCTACACCAAGAAGAAAGAATATTATACTAGAACTGACATGTGAGTACATTTTCACGCAATTTGGGTGCATAGATCCTGAGAAATCAGTACCCACAACAACCACCTCTGGCCGTAATAACGGCCTTCATACGCCTGGGCATTGAGTCGAACAGAGCTTGGATGGCGTGTACAGGTACAGCTGCCCATGCAGCTTCAGCACGATACCACACTTCATGAAGAGTAGTGACTGGCGTATTTTGACGAGCCAGTTGCTCGACCACCATTGACCAGACGTTTTCAGTTGGTGAGAGATCTGGAGAATGTGCTGCAGTCGAACATTTTCTGTATCCAGAAAGGCCTGTACAGTACCTGCAACATGCGGTCGTGCATTATCCTGCTGTAAATCGAGGGTTTCGCAGGGATCGAATGAAGGGTAGAGCCACGGGTCGTAACACATCTGGAATGTAACGCCCACTGTTCAAAGTGCCATCAATGCGAACAAGAGGCGATTTGTAACGAATGGCGCCCCATACCATCACGCCGCGTGATACGCCAGTATGGCGATGACGAATACACGCTTCCAATGTGCGTTTACCGCGATGTCGCCAAACACGGATGCGACCATCATGATGCTGTAAACAGAACCTGGATTCATCCGAAAAACGATGTTTTGCCATTCGTGCACCCAGGTTCCTCGTTGAGTACACCATCGCAGGCGCTCCTGTCTGTGATGCAGCGTCAAGGGTAACCGCGGCCATGGTCTCCGAGCTGATAGTCCATGCTGCTGCAAACGTCGTCGAACTGTTCGTGCAGATGGTTGTTGTCTTGCAAACGTCCCCATCTGTTGACTCATGGATTGAGACGTGGCTGCACGATCCGTTACAGCCATGCGGATAAGATGCCTGTCATCTCGACTGCTAGTGATACGAGGCCGTTGGGATCCAGCACGGCGTTCCGTATTACACTCCTGAACCCACCGATTCCATATTCTGGTAACAGTCATTGGATCTCGACCAACGCGAGCAGCAATGTCGCGATACGATAAACCGCAATCGCGGTAGCCTACAATCCGATCTTTATCTAAGTCGGAAACGTGATTGTACGCATTTCTCCTCCTTACGCGAGGCATCACAACAACGTTTCACCAGGCAACGCAGGTCAACTGCTGTTTCTGTATGAGAAATCCGTTGGAAACTTTGCTCGTGTCAGCACGTTGTAGGTGTCGCCACCGGCGCCAACCTTGTGTGAATGCTCTGAAAAGGGAATCATTTGCGTATCACAGCATCTTCTTCCTGTCGGTTAAATTCGGCTTCTGTAGCACTTCATCTTCGTGGTGTAGCAATTTTAATGGCCAGTAGTGTAGGTGGATCATGCTAACGAAGATACGGGTTGCAAATGGGGAAATCCACTGATATAAGCGACTTTGACAAAAGGACAGATTGTTATTACACAGAGCCTGTAAACGAGTATCTCGAAAACGGCGATGCTGGTCGAATGTTCTCATGCTACTGTCGTGAGCACCTGTGGAAAGAGGTCGAAGGACAGTAAACCACCACTAGGCGGTAAATGATTGAACGTCCACGACTCTTGACAGAACGTGGGTTTCAGAGATTTGTCTGCTCTTCAAAGCAGGATAGATGGTGATCTGTCACATCACTGCCGAAAGAACACAATGCTGGTGCACATACAAGTGCTTCGGAGCACACTGTCCATCGTACATTTTTTTTATTTTGGAGCTCCGTAGCATACCACCCGTAGTGTTCACATTTTGACCCAACGACATTGGCAGTTACGAGGGCATTGGGCTCGGGACCATCGATATTCGACCGTCATCAATGGAAACGTGTAGGCTCTTCGGATGAATCACCTTTTTTCTGCATTAGGTCGATGGTCGTCTCCATAAAACCCGTCGTCGAGGTGAATGGCGCCTCGAAATGTGCGGCAGGCCACCGTCGCAGGCTGGTGGGATCAGTATTACGCTGTAAGAAACATTCTCCTGCGCTTTCATGGGACCTGCGAGAGTAACCGAATACACACAGACAGCTGCGAACCATCCGCATCCCTTCACGCTTGATGTCTTCCCCGACGGCGATGTCACCTTACAGCAGTACAATTATCCGTGTCTCGCAGCCAGAACCGTGCAACAGTGGTTTGAGGAGCGTTATACACTCATGCTCATAAATTAAGGATAATGCTGATACATGGTGGAACGACGCTCTGGTGGGCGGTTTGCAGGTTAAAAACACCTCAGGGTATGACCATGCGGTGCATTTGACATGCGGTCGTCGCACGGAGGCGCTGGCAGCAGTCCACATACGCAGAGGTGTGTTGGTGCATGTCAGAGTATGGTGCAGCGAGTAAGTGTGCAGACGTTTTCAGACGTGCTTTTGGTGACTGTGTGTTGAAAATGGCTCAAAGAACACATATTGATGACGTTATCAGGGGTAGAATACTAGGGAAACTGGAGGCTGGTGAAACACAGCAGCTCGTAGCACGGGCCCTCCGTGTGCCACAAAGAGTGATCTCCAGATTATGGTAACAATTCCAGCAGACAGGAAATGTGTCCAGGCGCTACGGTGTACAACACCAGAAGAAGACCGATATCTCACCATCAGTGCCCGCAGACGGCCTCGGAGTACTGCAGGTAGCCATGCTCGGAACCTTACCGCGCCCACTGGAACAATTGTCTCCAGACACACAGTCTACAGACGACTGAACAGACATGGTTTATTCACGCGGAGACCTGCAAGGTGCATTCCACTGACCCTTGCTCACAGCAGAGTCCGCAAAGCCTAGTGTCAAGAACGTTGTACATGGTCATTGGAACAGTGGTCCCAGGTTACGTTCACGGACGAGCCCAGGTATCTGAACTGTGATTCTCCCCGGGTTTTCATCTGGCGTGAACCAGGAACCCCTTAATGACCTTGAAAGGGACCTGTATGGAGGTAGTGGTTTGATGGTGTGGGGTGGGATTATGATTGGTGCACGTACACCCATGCGTGTCTTTGACAGAGGAACTGCAACAGGTCATGTGTATCGGGACGTCATTTTGCACCAGTATGTCCGCCTTTTCAGGGGTGCAGTGTGTCCCACCTCCCTCCTGATCGATGATAACGCACGGTCCCACCGAGCTGCCATCATGGAGGAGTAGTTTGAAACAGACATCAGGCGAACGTAGTGGCCTGCATGGCCTGCCTGTTCTCCTCCTCTAAACCCCATCGAGCACGTCTGGGATGCTCTCGGTCGACGTATCGCCGCACGTCTTCAAAGGACACTTCAGGAGCTCCGACAGGCACTGGTGCAAGAATGGGAGGCTATACCCTAGCTGCTGCTCGACCACCTGATCCAGGGTATGCCAACCAATTGTGCGGCCTGTGTACGTGCGCATGGTGATCATATCCCTTATTGGTATCGCGGTACATGCGCAGGAAACAGTGGCGTTTTGTAGCACTTGTGTTTCGGGACGGGTTTCTCAACTTATGACCAATATCGTGGACTTACAGATCTGTGTCGTGTGTGTTCCCTATGTGCCTATGCTATTAGCGCCAGTTTTGTGTAGTGCCACGTTGTGTGGCACCACATTCTGAAATTATCCTTAATTTATGAGCATGAGTGTAGTAAACTCATATCTATGTCTCTGCGACCAAATTTGCGTGATGTAAGTCCTATGGAACCCGTCTGAGTCGCTATATGGCGCCATCTCCGCTTAAGCAAATCAGCAGCCCGTTATCTACGCGTATTACATGACCTGTGTGTAGACATATAGTGCCACATACCGCCACAAACCGATCAAAAAAATGTCGGATCCCTGATACGCACAATCAGTGATGTATTTCTTTCCAAAGACGAACAAACAAGCTCTAAAGCAGGGGGTGGTAACGTTTTGGCTCGTCAGTGTACTTTCAACCACGTGTCACTCTCTTTTCAATTACACCCTCTTTTCCACGTGGTTCATGTCTTCCATGAAAATAAAGCGTTATCTTTACAGTATGATATATAACTATAAAATTTAGTAAACGTTCTAATATAAAAAAAATATATAATACACTATTTTACTTGGAATACATCATTAACGGCCGGCGAACTGCGATGCTGCACAATAGATTCAAAAGATTTGATCCTCTATTGTCTTCGGTGTCGTATTTTACTAGGCAACAGACTCCAGAGATGTGTCTTAGACTAAATTGGTAATATGTTGCTAGGCAACGAGCCTGTTTTCTGGAGGTCAAGTATGCAGCGCCATGTCGCTGCACAATAACATGTCAGACTTTCTTCACCGATAATTCCTATTTTCTGTCGGTGACATCTTTTTCCGGAAGGACTCACACTTTGGAAAACGACCAGTTACCTAAAGTGAGCATTACCAGCATCGCAACGCCTGTCAGGACGGGAGCCGTGCAAATTCAAGCTGAGGTAAGTATTAGTTAGTAGAATTGTTTTCTTTACTTTTAGCGTGAGGTATTGCATCTCGAGGCAAATTACCGAGACCGCTCGTGTTACTTTGAAAGGATTTGTCATAAAGTGTTAGACATGACTGATGACTGTTTTCCATTATTGAACTGTGTCCTTAAGCTGTGATACGCTTTATCAAAATATATCAACTAATTCCCAGTGGGCGAGCAGTTTACTGCATCCGACTTCTTGTGTTAAAAAAAAAAAGAGACTTATGTAAAGTGGTGTACATAACGGATTTACTGAGTTTTTGGTGGTCACCTTCTCTTCTTCTTCTTCTGTTCCTTCCACTACATAAAATATTTCGGCAATTTCCAAGAATGTTTGCCTGAAGCAGCAGGAAGCAAACGATATACACTCCTGGAAATGGAAAAAAGAACACATTGACACCGGTGTGTCAGACCCACCATACTTGCTCCGGACACTGCGAGAGGGCTGTACAAGCAATGATCACACGCACGGCACAGCGGACACACCAGGAACCGCGGTGTTGGCCGTCGAATGGCGCTAGCTGCGCAGCATTTGTGCACCGCCGCCGTCAGTGTCAGCCAGTTTGCCGTGGCATACGGAGCTCCATCGCAGTCTTTAACACTGGTAGCATGCCGCGACAGCGTGGACGTGAACCGTATGTGCAGTTGACGGACTTTGAGCGAGGGCGTATAGTGGGCATGCGGGAGGCCGGGTGGACGTACCGCCGAATTGCTCAACACGTGGGGCGTGAGGTCTCCACAGTACATCGATGTTGTCGACAGTGGTCGGCGGAAGGTGCACTTGCCCGTCGACCTGGGACCGGACCGCAGCGACGCACGGATGCACGCCAAGACCGTAGGTTCCTACGCAGTGCCGTAGGGGACCGCACCGCCACTTCCCAGCAAATTAGGGACACTGTTGCTCCTGGGGTATCGGCGAGGACCATTCGCAACCGTCTCCATGAAGCTGGGCTACGGTCCCGCACACCGTTAGCCCGTCTTCCACTCACGCCCCAACATCGTGCAGCCCGCCTCCAGTGGTGTCGCGACAGGCGTGAATGGAGGGACGAATGGAGACGTGTCGTCTTCAGCGATGAGAGTCGCTTCTGCCTTGGTGCCAATGATGGTCGTATGCGTGTTTGGCGCCGTGCAGGTGAGCGCCACAATCAGGACTGCATACGACCGAGGCACACAGGGCCAACACCCGGCATCATGGTGTGGGGAGCGATCTCCTACACTGGCCGTACACCACTGGTGATCGTCGAGGGGACACTGAATAGTGCACGGTACATCCAAACCGTCATCGAACCCATCGTTCTACCATTCCTAGACCGGCAAGGGAACTTGCTGTTCCAACAGGACAATGCACGTCCGCATGTATCCCGTGCCACCCAACGTGCTCTAGAAGGTGTAAGTCAACTACCCTGGCCAGCAAGATCTCCGGATCTGTCCCCCATTGAGCATGTTTGGGACTGGATGAAGCGTCGTCTCACGCGGTCTGCACGTCCAGCACGAACGCTGGTCCAACTGAGGCGCCAGGTGGAAATGGCATGGCAAGCCGTTCCACAGGACTACATCCAGCATCTCTACGATCGTCTCCATGGGAGAATAGCAGCCTGCATTGCTGCGAAAGGTGGATATACACTGTACTAGTGCCGACATTGTGCATGCTCTGTTGCCTGTGTCTATGTGCCTGTGGTTCTGTCAGTGTGATCATGTGATGTATCTGACCCCAGGAATGTGTCAATAAAGTTTCCCCTTCCTGGAACAATGAAGTCACGGTGTTCTTATTTCAATTTCCAGGAGTGTATATCGAATGTGCGATTTTAAATCGATCACGCGACTGTAGTGGTGGGCGTTGTGATAAATTATCTGTGAGAGTCTAAGAAAACCCAAACGATTTATGACGGTAAAGAGTGGGATGTCAGGTATTGTAGAAGTTTCTTCAGCCGATTGCCTCACGTGGAAGAATCTAATTCCATGCTTATGCAATGTAGAAAATAGTTTGAATTTTTGTCGGAAATGTGACACTGTAGCCATATTTTTCGTGACACTGGCAGAGTCTACCCCGGTTACGACAAAAAGGGAATGCTTCCCGATGCTTCCCGTAGCATACACATCAAATGGACTTTCATATGACGACAACGCCGACGACGAGTGAGGGTACGTTGTTTCCTCTGTAATTACAACTATTTTAGTAACGCTCTTTTGTCGTTGTTGTAATGACCACTATGAACATGCTCATCACGCCCATTACCACAATCGCGTGATCGATTTAGAATCGCACGTTAGACATATATCGTTTGCACCCTGCGGCCTCGATAGGCAAACATTCTTCGTAATTACCAGTATTTCTTTGCGTCATTTTCCGCAAAGCTGCACAGGGGTTCGACCTGTGCAAAAAATCGCGCATGTAATAAATTCTAGGTAAGCTGCCACTGAACAAATTGATTTTCATCAAACTCGTGGCAGTAACAGGTCAAGATCGAAATGTAAAAGCGCACTTTCTTCTTATTATTATTGCTGTTATTATTGTTGGAGCGACTGGATGCTATTGGATGACGCAGAGTTTTATAACTCGATTTTCTGAGCTTCTGCGTCAGTCCATTTTCTTTCTTCAGTAGACTTTGTTATTGTTTCCACGAAAGTTTCGTTCTCCGACAGCATTTCCCATCTTTCAGTTTTTTTTGTCATAAATCTCGCAAGGATTTTATCGCTGCGCTTTTCCAGAATACGTTGTTTAGCTGGGTGGTAACGTGCTCGCCTACTATGCAAGCGGACCCGGGTTCGATTCCCGGCTGGGTTGGAGATTTTCTCAGCTTGCGGACTTGGTGTGTTGTTGTCCTCACCATCATTTCATCCTCATCACCGGCGCGCAATTCGGCCAGTGTGGCGTCGACTGGAATAAGACTTGCACTTGGCGGCCAAACACTCCCGGATGGGGCCTCTCGGCCAAAGATGCCATACGCTCATTTCATTTTCTCCAGAACACGGTTATCATTTGTTCAGTGTACGCTAAGATTTTGTGGGTTATTATCTTGGGATTCCGTGAATGTCTCCAAAGAATTTGATCTTCCTTTTCGAATTACTTCCATGGTATCGAATACTTATTCTGTTCTTTTGCGGGATTTTAATTTCTAGACATCTTCAGTTCTTTTTGAGCCGAGAACTTTGTCCTCATCATTTAGCCATCGTCTTTCAGGGTATTTTCCATGTCACCTTTCACGCGAAAATTGAGAATTTCGCTAACATTTAGGGCTTCTGGTTTGGTAAATGTGTGTCGTTTTTGTTGTAGATCTCGCGAATTCTTCTGTGCGCCGTTTTGAATTTCTCTAGGCAAATTCTCTGTGCTATTTTTCCTCCCTCAGAAGGTTCAAGGATCTCACCTGAGCACTCGGAGTACGAGGCTTTCTCGATTTGACAGTAATTTGTGGCTAATTTTTGGGTGTGCGATTTTTGGAGGTCAGAGGCTTGCCTGCTCTGTAAAAAAATGGTTCAAATGGCTCTGAGCACTATGGGACTTAACACCTATGGTCATCAGCCCCCTAGAACTCAGAACTACTTAAACCTAACTAACCTAAGGACATCACACAACACCCAGTCATTACGAGGCAGAGAAAATCCCTGACCCCGCCGGGAATCGAACCCGCGAACCCGGACGCGGGATGCTCTGTAAAGCGGAATAGGTGAGTATCTGTGGCAAATCTGACAACAGTGTACAAAGCTGGTCCAGGCAAGTGTTTCGAAGCACACCGTTCAGAAGACGTTCATCAAATATGGTACTTGCAGCAGACGACGTCTACGTGTTACTCTGCAAACTCCACATCGTCAATGATGCTTCAACTGGGTCCGAGAGCAACGAGAATGAACCGTGGATCAACAGGAACGTGTCGCCTGTTCCTGTGAATCACATATTGTGATTCAGTAGGTTGATGGTCGTGGCTGAAGCGACGTGATTCAGGAAAAAGGTTGGTAGAAACGTGCGCTGCACCATGAACGCAGGCCAGTGGGGGATGCATTATGCTATGGGGGACATTCAAATGGTTCAAATGGCTCTAAGCACTATGGGAATTAACATCTGAGGTCATCAGCCCCCTAGACTTAGAACTACTTAAACCGAAATAACCTAAGGACATCACACACATCCATGCCCGAGGCAGGATTCGAACCTGCGACCGTAGCAGCAGCGCGGTTCCGGACTGAACCGCTCGGCCAATGCGGCCCGCTCGGGACATTCACCTCGGATTTCATGGGACATGGGGTAAAACTCGAAGGCACCATGGCGGCTGTGGACTATAAGACCATTATTACGGGCCAACTGATTCCCTTCATGGTTGCCTTCTTCCAACAGGATAGCTGTTCGTGTCAAAACGCTTGATGATGAACTCACGTTGATATCATGGCCCTCAGATTCACCTGATCTAAACCCGATGGAACACGGGCACTATCAGACGCCAGTTCCGCGATCACAGACCACTAGTTGGTAATTTACGAAAACTGCATCATCTGCGCGTAGTCATCTGGTGCCATATCCACTGATCAGCCAGAACATTATGACCAGCGACCTACGATCGATATCAACCTGCCCAGGCGATAGCAGCGTCACCTGGCGAGGAACGAATGCTAGTCAGACACACGCGCGGTGCAAGTAGTATCATTGATTGTCGTCCGTGTGTAGAATGCGGAGGGCGCGTGATCTGTCTGAGTTTGATCGGGGGCAGATTGTGATGGCGCGGAGGCTCGGCACGAGCATATCGGAAACTGGACCACTTGTCGGGTGTTCGAGGAGTGCTGTGGTGAGTGTCCTCCACACGTGGCGAGACCAAGGCGAAACCACGTTCAAATGTCGTGGAGTTGGGCGGCCACCCATCAGTACAGATATCGGACGTCGTAGGCTGGACGGACTGGAAAAACAGGACAGGCGGCGAACTGTGGCGGAACTAACATGACACTTTAGTGCTGAGCACAGTACAAGTGTGTGCAAGTATGTCTGAACACACAGTGCACCGAACACTCCTAACGAGATGCCTCCGCCGCCGTCGACCAATGCATGTGCCAGTGTTAACATCACGACATCGGCAACTACGACTGAAATGGGTACATGACCATCGCAACTGGACGTTAGTGCAGTGGCAGAGCACTGCATGGTCTGATGAATCCCCATACCTTCTCCATCATACCGATCGGAGGACGCGAATTTGACGCCTTCCAAGGGAACAGTTCCTTCACGCCTGTACTGCGGGACGGAGACAAGCTGGCAGCAGCTCCATTATGCTCTGGAAACACTCATGTGGGAATCCATGGGTCCAGCCCCTGGAGCTCGTGCAAGGCACCATGACAGTCAAGGAGTATCGTTCACTGATTGCAGGCCACGTACACTTCTTCATGACGGTCATATTTCCCGAAGACAGTGGCATTTTTCAACAAGATAATGCGCCATGTCACAAGGCCAGGAATGTGTTGGAGTGGTTCAAGAAGCACAGTGGCCAGTTCCAATTGATATTTTCGGAATAGTGTCATTCTGTTCAACATACCTCATTATGTTTGAACTTAAAATATGTTGTAAGATTCTAAAGCAAATCGACGCTAGGGATATCGGTCGGTAGTTTGGAGGATAATCTCTACTACCCTTCTTGTAGACGGGTGTGACCTAAGATTTTTTCCAACAACTGGGCAAGTTTTTTGTTTGTGCTATCTACGATATTGTTAGAATAGGGGCTAACTCAGCCACAAATTCAGCATAGAATCTGATACGAATTTCAGCGGGCTCTGGAGCTTTGTTCAGTTTTAACGATCTCAGCTGTTTCTCAACACCACTGGCATTAATACTGATTTAACTGATCTTATGAGTGGTACGAGAATTAAATCTGAACAGTTCTCCTGGGTTTTCCTTCGTAAAGAAGTATATGAAAACGGAGTTAGTTAAGCATTTCAGCTTTTCTTTTGCTACCTTCAATTTCATTTACTCTGGTTTTTTTTTATTTTTACTTATTTATTTATTTATTTATTTATTTTTACTGTTAATGTTGGCTATGGAGGGTCCCTCCCATTAGGAACTGTTCTACTGGGTACATACCTCTATGAACAATCTGGTACACAGTCAACTATTCTCTTAAACTTGATCCATAGTTCCCTATATGTATGTATGTATTGAACTGGGGAGGCTTCGACCTGACACAGCCCTCAATGGCACATAACCGCACACAACAGGCCACTGCAGTCCACGCACCCCACCGCCGCTCCACACCGAACCCAGGGTTATTGTGCGGTTCGGCCCCCAGTGGAACCCCATGGGAACGTCTCATACCAGACGAGTGTAACCTCAAATATTTGCGTGGTAGAATTATCATGGTGTACGCGAACGTGGAAGCGGTGTTTGCGCAGCAATCACCGACACTGTAACTGAGGCGGAATAATGGGAACCAGCCCGCATTCGCCCAGCTAGATGGAAAACCGCCTGAAAAATCACCCACGCGTTAGACCGTGCGGCTAGCCGGGCAGGCTTCCCTCCTCTATATGCTCCTCTCCTGTACTGAAAGAAGTTCCTCATTGAGAGAAAACACAACAGATTTTTTTATCAAGTTTACTGAACATACTTCTTGTTTTCGTTGTCCTTTGCCGGCCGCTGTGGCCGAGTGGTTCCAGGCACTTAAGTCCAGCGCTACGGTCGCAGGTTCGAATCCTGCCTCGGGAATGAATGTGTGTGATGTCCTTAGTTTAGTTAGGTTTACGTAGTTCTAAGTTTAGGGGACTGATGACCTCAGACGTTAAGTCCCATGATGCTTAGAACCATTTGAACCATTTTTCGCTCTCCTTTGTACTTTGGTACTCATCGTTTCCACAACCATGTCATGGTCACTGATATCAGTTTCGATGTGGACATTCTCAAAGACGTCAGGTCTGTTTGTTGCAATCATATCTTATATATTCTCATCATAAGTGTAACTATCTGTTGTAGGTAGTTTCCAGAGAGGCATTTAATAAAGTTTCACAGGATACACCCACCACTAACAAAACTGTAATTTTCCGAGTTAATTGTTGGATGATTAAAGTCTCCGCCAATGATTATAGTATGACTAGGGAATTTACGTGCAAGTGAACTCAGGTTTTCTCTAAAGTTTTCGGTTACGTTAAGAGATGAGCCTGGTGGACGATAGATGGATCCAATTAACATTTTATGCTCTGAGGCACTAAAGCAGCAGCTTACGTTTGCTAACGGATCTCACGCAGAGACCTTCACCCAGAGATCTTTTTGAAGTGAACGGAAAGAGAATCTAAAGTTAAAAGACAGAAATAAAACCAATACAGTAAGAATAACCACCGCAAGGCTTCACCTTTTATAACTTGCGTTAAGTTGACGGTGCCCACCGGCCCGTTTTGATCTGCTGTCTGTGTGTGAAACTGCCAGCCCAGCCAAACGCAATTCTCAAGAAATAAAATGTCTACAAGTATCCCCCCCCCCCCCCCCCCCATGAACCAAGGACCTTGCCGTTGGTGGGGAGGCTAGCGTGCTTCAGCGGTACAGATAGCCGTACCGTAGATGCAACCACAATGGAGGGGTATCTGTTGAGAGGTCAGATAAACGTGTGGTTCCAGAAGAGGGGCAGCAGCCTTTTCAGTAGTTGCAGGGGCAACAGTCTGGATGATTGACTGATCTGGCCTTGTAACACTAACCAAAACGGCCTTGCTGTTCTGGTACTGCGAACGGCTGAAATCAAGGGGAAACTACGGCCGTAATTTTTCCCGAGGGCATGCAGCTTTACTGTATGGTTAAATGATGATGGCGTCCTCTGGGGTAAAACATTCCGGAGGTAAAATAGTCCCCCATTCGGATCTCCGGGAGGGGACTTCTCAAGAGGATGTCGTTATCAGGAGAAAGAAAACTGGCGTTCTACGGATCGGAGCGTGGAATGACAGATCCCTTAATCGGGCAGGTAGGTTAGAAAATTTAAAAAGGGAAATGGATAGGTTAAAGTTATATATAGTGGGAATTAGTGAAGTTCGGTGGCCGGAGGAACAAGACTTCTGGTCAGATGAATACAGGGTTATAAACACAAAATCAAATAGGGGTAATGCAGGAGTAGGTTTAATAATGAATAGGAAAATAGGAATGCGGGTAAGCTACTACAAACAGCCAAGATAGATACGAAGCCCACGCCTACCACAGTAGTACAAGTTTACATGCCTACTAGCTCTGCAGATGACGAAGAAATTCAAGAAATGTCTGATGAAATAAAAGAAATTATTCAGATAGTGAAGGGAGACGAAAATTTAATAGTCATGGGTGACTGGAATTCGTCAGTAGGAAAACGGAGAGAAGGAAACGTAGTAGGTGAATATGGATTGGGGGTAAGAAACGAAAGAGGAAGCCGCCTGGTAGAATTTTGCACAGAGCACACCTTAATCATAGCTAACACTTGGTTCAAGAATCATAAAACAAGATTGTATACATGGAGGAAGCCTGGAGATACTGAAAGGTATCAGATAGACTATATAATGGTAAGACAGAGATTTAGGAACCAGGTTTTAAATTGCAAGACATTTCCAGGGGCAGATGTGGACTCTGGCCACAATCTATTGGTTATGAAATGTAGATTAAAACCGAAGAAACTGCAAAAAGGTGGGAATTTAAGGAGATAGGACCTGTATAAACTGACTAAACCAGAGGTTGTACAGAGTTTCAGGGAGAGCATAAGTGAACAATTGACAGGAATGGGGGAATGAAATGCAGTAGAAGATGAATGGGTAGCTTTGAGGGATGAAGTAGTGAAGGCAGCAGAGGATGAAGTAGGTAAAAAGACGAGGGCTAGTAGAAATCCTTGGGTAACAGAAGAAATACTGAATTTAATTGATGAAAGGAGAAAATATAAAAATGCAGTAAATGAAGCAGGCAAAAAGGAATACAAACGTCTCAAAAATGAGATCGACAGGAAGTGCAAAATGGCTAAGCAGGGGTGGCTAGAGGACAAATGTAAGGATGTAGAAGCTTATCTCACTAGGGGTAAGATTGATACTGCCTACAGAAAAATTAAAGAGACCTTTGGAGAAAAGAGAACCACTTGTATGAATATCAAGAGCTGTGATGGAAACCCAGTTCTAACAAAGAAGGGACAGCAGAAAGGTGGAAGGAGTATATAGAGCGTCTATACAAGGGCGATGTACTTGAGGACAATATTATGGAAATGGAAGAGGATGTAGATGGAGATTAAATGGAAGATATGATACTGCGTGAAGAGTTTGACAGAGCACTGAAAGATCTGAGTCGAAACAAAGCTTCGGGAGTAGACAACATTCCATTAGAACTACTGACGGCCTTGGGAGAGCCAGTCCTGACAAAACTCTACCATCTGGTGAGCAAGATGTATGAGACAGGCGAAATACCCTCAGACTTCAAGAAGAATATAATAATTACAATCCCAAAGAAAGCAGGTGTTGACAGTTGTGAAAATTACCGAACTATCAGTTTAATAAGTCACGGCTGCAAAATACTAACGCGAATTCTTTACAGACGAATGGAGAAACTAGTAGAAGCCGACCTCGGGGAAGATCAGTTTGGATTCCGTAGAAATATCAGAACACGTGAGGCAATACTGACCCTACGACTTATCTTAGAAGCTGGATTAAGGTAAGGCAAACCTACTTTTCTAGCATTTGTAGACTTAGAGAAAGCTTTTGACAATGGTGACTGGAATATTCTCTTTCAAATTCTGAAGGTGGCAGGGTTAAAATACAGGGAGCGAAAAGCTATTTACAGTTTGTACAGAAACCAGATGCCAGTTATAAGAGTTGAGGGACATGAAAGGCAAGCAGTGGTTGGGAAGGGAATGAGACAGGGTTGTAGTCTCTCCCCGATGTTATTCAATCTCTATATTGAGCAAGCAGTGAAGGAAGCAAAAGAAAAGTTTGGAGTAGGTACTAAAATCCATGGAGAAGAAATAAAAACTTTGAGTTTCGCTGATGACATTGTAATTCTGTCTGAGACAGCAAAGGATTTGGAAGAGCAGTTGAACGGAATGGATAGTATCTTGAAAGGAGGATATAAGATGAACATCAACAAAAGCAAAACGATGGTAATGGAATGTAGTCGAATTAAGTCGGGTGATGCTGAGGGAATTAGATTTGCTATTTGGGGACCAAATTACTGATGATGGTCGAAGTAGAGAGGATATAATATGTAGACTGGCAATGGCAAGGAAAGCATTTCTGAAGAAGAGAAATTTGTTAACATCGAGTGTAGGTTTAAGTGTCAGGAAGTCGTTTCTGAAAGTATTTGTATGGAGTGTAGCCATGTATGGAAGTGAAACATGGACGATAAATAGTTTGGACAAGAAGAGAATAGAAGCTTTCGAAATGTGGTGCTACAGAAGAATGCTGAAGATTAGATGGGTAGATCACATAACTAATGAGGAAGTATTGAATAGGATTGGGGAGAAGAGAAGTTTGTGGCACAACTTGACTAGAGCAAGGGATCGGTTGGTAGGACATATTCTGAGGCATCAAGGGATCACCATTTTAGTATTGGAGGACAGCGTGGAGGGTAAAAATCGTAGAGGGAGACCAAGAGATGAATACACTGAGCAGATTCAGAAGGATGTAGGTTGCAGTAGGTACTGGGAGACGAAGAAGCTTGCACAGGATAGAGTGGCGTGGAGAACTGCATCAAACCAGTCTCAGGACTGAAGACCACAACAACAACACAAGTATTTCATGTATTGGCACTCACAATCGTATAATCTTTCATAAAAATAAATGGATGTACTATTTTCAAAAATGGTTCAAATGGCTCTGAGCACTATGGGACTCAACTGCTATGGTCATTAGTCCCCTAGAACTTAGAACTACTTAAACCTATCTAACCTAAGGACATCACACACATCCATGCCCGAGGCAGGATTCGAGCCTGCGACCGTAGCAGTCGCACGGTTCCGGACTGCGCGCCTAGAACCGCGAGATCACCACGGCCGGCTGCACTGTTTTCACATCAAATTAATTCGATCTATTATCACGCTATATAATTTGCATATCAGATACTGATTATGTGAAAATCGACGAAACCGTCAGTTTCGCCGTCTTTCAAAGTAACCAATGTGACAGCGGAGATGGGGGTAAGCAAGAAACATTTTCTTTTCTTAAGTCTTCGAATCTTTACATCAGTTAATTGCAACTGCGTGTTGTGCCGAAGATACAATGAATCACTGGTGTTCACATCCATAGTCACCCATTACAAATGATTTCCGTACATTGTATTCCTCGGGCTGCCAAATCGTTTGAATGATATGTAGGATATGAACGTCTGAAATATAAGGCATAATGTGGGAAAACATGGCAGAACCGAAGTTTAAATGGTAAAGGTAAAATATGACACTACTTAATTTAATATTCTGCATATAAGTACATGATTCCTTGTACACTGAATCAGACAGTATAGTTTATTCGTTTCTCCCCGCCATAACAACTTTGTGCTTGTGTGATAAAACATGGTAGAACTAACGTTTTCTCTTCGATGTTTATATCCGAGGTTGGAAATAAGTCGTACCGCCGTGCAGTGGACTCTAACGAGGTTGGTGAAATCTTCTCTAACAAAATTGCACGCTTTGACGAGTTTCATATTCTTCTTCTTCTTCATTATTAAATTTGCGAGTACATGACGAATTGGAAACGATGTTACTCAGCTGACAACTTAAAAAGATTTCACACGTTGTTTGGAACGTGCTGGCTTTCTCCACCTAGAGACGTGGGTGTAGAACATTAATTATTTCCTTATAACGATTGTCGACGCTTCGTGAATTGCGCGCCGTGTCGCCAAACTGGCGTAATTACCTTGTTGGTGCGGCTCTTCTGCGTACAAATCATCTCTCCCATTAGAGACGCAAGCATATTCACCTGTTGCCTCACACACTAATCGTTCGTCCCTAAAAACACCGAAGCGCTGCGATAAATCTAACTGACGCCCATGTACGCATGCACACAAATAGCAAGCAATATGTTTTATCGAGAGTTTCTGTTTCCTGTTTTATTTTTCACTATATTCCCCTGGTTGAAAATTATTTCCTGCTGGAATCTGGCTCCGCTGCCGAAAAAAAGAAGGAACATTAGGGATTAAGGTTATATATAATATTCGTTCTTTCTTTGCTTATTCTTTTTATATTGTTCCTTTAGTTGTGTCCTTGAGAGCATTCTTATTTTTTATGTCCATGTAGTCCTTCTTTCTTCTTCTTGGGGCGAGAGTTATTACAAATTTACAATGACGACAATAGGAGTCTGGGCAAAAATCTTTATACAGGTCAGTAATGTATACAAGATAATGAATAGATTTTGGTAACTATCTCTTGCTTATAATTTATCTTTCCTCGCAGCTGTGCGATATTAATAATTTATTTTAAATATCGATTTTTGCACTTGACAGTTTATCTCAATAAGCTTACATGTAATGGCGGATTATATTATGCACTCATTTAAATACTCTTAATGGTTGGCGAATAGGCGAATATACAGGGTATTACAAAAAGGTACGGCCAAACTTTCAGGAAACATTCCTCACACACAAATAAAGAAAAGATGTTATGTGGACATGTGTCCGGAAACGCTTAATTTCCGTGTCAGAGGTCATTTTAGTTTCGTTCTTCCACCTACGCTCAATGGGGCACGTTATCATGATTTCATACGGGATACTCTACCTGTGCTGCTAGAACATGTGCCTTTACAAGTACGACACAGCATGTGGTTCATGCACGATGGAGCTCCTGCACATTTCAGTCCAAGTGTTCGTACGCTTCTCAACAACAGATTCGGTGACCGATGGATTGGTAGGGGCGGACCAATTCCATGGCCTCCACGCTCTCCTGACCTCAACCCTCTTGACTTTCATTTATGGGGACATTTGAAAGCTCTTGTCTACTCAGCCCCGGTACCAAATGTAGAGACTCTTCGTGCTCGTATTGAGGACGGCTGTGATACAATACGCCATTCTCCAGCGCTGCATCAGCGCATCAGGGATTCTATGCGACGGAGGGTGGATGCATGTATCCTCGCTGACGGAGGACATTTTGAACATTTCCTGTAACAAAGTGTTTGAAGTCACGCTGGTATGTTCTGTTGCTGTGTGTTTCCATTCCATGATTAATGTGATTTGAAGAGAAGTAATAAAATGAGCTCTAACATGGAAAGTAAGCGTTTCCGGACCCATGTCCACATAACATATTTTCTTCCAGAATGAGATTTTCACTCTGCAGCGGAGTGTGCGCTGATATGAAACTTCCTGGCAGATTAAAACTGTGTGCCCGACCGAGACTCGAACTCGGGACCTTTGCCTTTCGCGCGCAAGTGCTCTACCAACTGAGTTACCGAAGCACGACTCAGGCCCGTTCCTCACAGCTTTACTTCTGCCAGTATCTCGTCTCCTACCTTCCAAACTTTACAGAAGCTCTCCTGCGAACCTTGCAGAACTAGCACTCCTGAAAGAAAGGATATTGCGGAGACATGGTTTAGCCACAGCCTGGGGGATGTTTCCAGAATGAGATTTTCACTCTGCAGCGGAGTGTGCGCTGATATGAAACCTCCGAGTTCGAGTCTCGGTCGGGCACACAGTTTTAATCTGCCAGGAAGTTTCACATATTTTCTTTCCTTGTGTGTGAGAAATGTTTCCTGAAAGTTTGGCCGTACCTTTTTGTAACACCCTGTATGTATCCGTTTGAATGGCATAGCAGAACAACAGCTTTGCCCATTCTCTCCGCCTCCAGAAACAGCGAGACAAAAAAAAAAAGAAATCCATCGATGAACTACTATTGTTACGATCACGGAGTTGCAGTTAAGGGACTTGTTAGGATGTGACAAACTTGAAACCGGCGAACCGCCATGTCGAGAGCTGTTAGTTAACCCTTTGGGTGTCGTTGGTGGGGCACATATGCCCCCCAGGAAAGTAATACACGGGTTTGAGCGTTGAGACATCTACATCTCACATCTGTCTAGTGCTAGCATCTAGCAAGATGCTTTTGAAACTTGGAGAATAATACTATGGACCATGGGGTGGATATATAAGAAGCTGTGAGCGATCAAATGGGGCGGTGTGTGTTTATAGTGTGTCTCTTTCATGAGAATCACATCAGATCACCGTCTTCTGGATTCCAAGACTGTCTACAATAACTAATTTTGTTTCATTAAACATGATACACGTTGTATTGAGACATTACTACAGACCTTAGTAATTCTTTTATTTTTTACATAATTTGTCTGTAGTGGGGCGTATATGCTCCCGAATACACAGAATGTAAAAATGATTTGTGTGTGGTATGTAAAGGTCATTTTCAAGTGTTATGTCGAAACGTTGTGTGTAGTATTTAATGGTTTTTTTCATTGTCAGGAGAATACATGTGTTATACTTTTTTCCGTAACTGCCATCCCGATGAAATCGTTCTAAACTTAAAAAAATTATCTCTGAAAATCCTAGGTTTACATTAAAACATGGATCCAGTTAGATTAGTGGGATGCATGTGTCCCACTTCACCAATTTCCAAAATGTGTCAGCTTAAAATTTTTTCGTATCGAAAGTGTATTATCGCAAAGGACGACAGTTTTTGATCATCCATTTTTCAGATATAAGCAAAATAAATTTTAAGCATGAAAGAGTTAAGACGATAGGACTGATTCTGTAATTAGTGAAGAAAGGCTGAATGGCCCCACACTGTTTGCCAAGAATGGTAAACTCTTCTGACACATGACTAATGACCAGGGTACCAAATGGCATGGTGCCAGCAAGATAATCCAAGGCCTCACACTGCAGTCACACCACAAACTACTCTGACAAATGTACGATTCCTCGACTACTTTGCCAAGTCGCCTGAACATCCATAGAGCATGTCAGAGGTGTGGTGGGAAAAAGTATAACTACATTAAATTCTCCAGCAACCAAGCGTCAGCAACGGATACATCTTGTGTTTCAAATAGGAACAGAAATTCGTTAGAATGACATTCGGACGCTGTATGCTTCCAGGCCATAAACAAATACAAGAGTATGTACAGCGTTGAACAAAAATTTGGAAACAGCGGAAAAATGTTTGCTTGGACATAAATGCAGATACAAACCAAACCCGCAGGTTGCACTGTTGTGTATGACCAGAATGGCACCTGTGCAATGTGCTTAATACGTTGCAAATATCAGTCGTGATTAGAGGACTGTTCTGTGAAGTTGTGAGTGCCTTATGTCGGAGCTAAGTGAATTCCAACGTGGGCAAATTGTTGGTATTCCTATAGTGGATGCTTCCGTATCCACGGAAGCTGAAGTGCTTGGTGTTTCAAGAGGCACCGTATCGAAGACTTACACCGCATACAGGGGAAGTGAAAGTACATCATCCGCTAAGTCAAAAAGCGGACGAAAAGGTTTGTTGAGTGACCGTGATGTGTGGTCATTGAAAAGGATCGTGACGAAAAAGAAAAGGATGACACTTGCAAAAGTCGCTGCAGAACTGATTGTCGCACTCGTGAACCCTATCAGCACCAAAACAACACGAAGGGAGCTCCAGAAGCAGTAAATTTCAGAGCGAACTGCAATTCCAAAGCAACTCATCAATAATGCAAATATCCACAACAGGTAAAAGTGGTGCGGAAACCTTTATACAGCACTGGCCATTAAAACTGCTACACAACGAAGATGACGTGCTACCGACGCAAATGATTATTCACACAAGGCTGGCGCCGGAGGCGACACCTACAACGTGCTGACATGAGGAAAGTTTCCAACCGATTTCTCATACAGCAGTTGACCGGCGTTGCCTGGTGAAACGTTGTTGTGATGCCTCGTGTAAGGAGGAGAAATGCGTACCATCACGTTTCCGACGTTGGTAAAGGTCGGATTGTAGCCTATCGCGATTGCGGTTTATCGTATCGCGACATTGCTGCTCGCGTTGGTCGAGATCCAATGACTATTAGTAGAATATGGAATCGGTGGGTTCAGGAGGGTAATACGGAACGCTGTGCTGGATCCCAACGGCCTCGTATCACTAGCAGTCGACATGACAGGCATCTTATCCGCATGGCTGTAACGGATCGTGCAGCCACGTCTCGATCCCTGAGTGAACAGATGGGGACGTTTGCAAGACAACAACCACATCCACGAACAGTTCGAAGACGTTTGCAGCAGCATGGACTATCAGCTCGGAGACCGTGGCTGCGGTTACCCTTGTCGCTGCATCACAGACAGAAGCGCCTGCGATGGTGTACTCAACGACGAACCTGGGTGCACGAATGGCAAAACGTCATTTTTTCTGATGAATCCAGGTTCTGTTTACAGCATCATGAAGGTCGCATCCGTGTTTGGCGCCATCGCGGTGAACGCACATTGGAAGCGTGTATTCGTCATTGCCATACTGGCTTATCTCCCGGCGCGATGGTATGGGGTGCCATTGGTTACACGTCTCCGTCACCTCTTGTTCGCATTGACAGCACTTTGAACACTGGATGTTACATTTGTGATGTGGTACGACCCGTGGCTCTACCCTTCATTCGATCCCTGCGAAACCCTACATTTGAGCAGGATAATGCACGACCGCATGTTGCAGGTCCTGTACGGGCCTTTCTTGGTACAGAAAATGTTCGACTGCTGCCCTGACCAGCAGCCATATCGTGGTATTCCATGGGCAGCGCGGTTACTTTGCAAGGTCGTATTATTGTCAAGGATTACGTAATCATTTTGGCTGATCAGGTCTACCCCGTGGTACAGTGTTTGTTCACCAGTGATGATGCTGTGTTACGAGATAACAGGGCCCCTGTTTGCACAACTCGCATTGTCCAGGACTAGTTTCGTGAGCACAAGGATGTATTTTCACATCTCCCCTGGCCACCGCACTCACCGGATATCAATAATTTGAGCTTTTGCGGTCTACTTTGGAGCGAAAGTTGCGTGACCGCTATGTGCCTCCATCGCCGATATCTGAGCTTGCCGTCGTTTTGCACGAAGAACCGTGTAAGATTCCATTGAAGATCATACAGGACCTGTATTAACCCATACAAAGACGACTGGTAGCTGTTTTAAGCGCCAACGGTTTTCCCAGACCAATTTAGGCAGGGTGTTATGTTGGCGGTTTTTCCCATATGTTTGTAACCCCCCCCCCCCCCCCACACCACCCTCTGCACTTCGACTTCCGTTACTGATTGTGAACTGAATGGCACAGAAATTAGGATGGATGTATAGAAGTATTGAAATAAAACTATTACTTTTTATTCTGGCACCGAAAGCCAAGCATAAAGTAGCTGCACCACTTTTCTGTATTTAGTATGTCGTATTAAACTGTCATTTTTACTGTTTATTGACGTGTATTTCTAATTTACCGCTTTGTTACACAACGATTTTTTTCTCAGAAACTGTGTATGTCAAAGAATCTGCGATACGTAATGTGTGTTCTTGAACAGAGAATCCAATTGTTCTCATACTGAAAGTGTGTCTTGATCGCTCATCTCCGCTCCATGTCATGGCCACCGGAACATGCCAATAATTTCTGTTTTACATGTATCATGAGCGTGATATCGCTGTTGCCGGCCGTTGTGGCCGTGCTGTTCTAGGCGCTTCAGTCTGGAACCGCGCGACAGCTACGGTCGCAGGTTCGAATCCTGCCACGGGCATGGATGTGTGTGATGTCCATAGGTTAGTTAGGTTTAAGTAGTTCTAAGTTCTAGGGGACTGATGACCTCAGATATTAAGTCCCTTAGTGCTCAGAGCCATTTGAACCATATCGCTGTTCAAATGGTTCAAATGGCTCTGAGCACTGTGGGACTGAAGATCTGAGGTCATCAGTACCCTAGAACTTTGAACTAATTAAACCTAACTAACCTAAGGGCATCACACACATCCACGCCCGAGGCAGGATTCGAACCTGCGAACGTAGCAGCCGCGTGGTCCCGGACTGAATCGCCTAGAACCGCTCGGTCACCGCGGCCGGCTTATCTTTATCGATGTTTTAAACATAATTTTTTTAAAAATATAATTAGCTATCAGAATCTAGGTATTTTGACTCGTGTTTCAGTTTCCCCTAACGCCTTTCTAAAGAATTGTCGAAATTATGACGAGCAGTGCTGGGATCAGTTCGT
Source organism: Schistocerca piceifrons (assembly GCF_021461385.2). Taxonomy (NCBI): domain Eukaryota; kingdom Metazoa; phylum Arthropoda; class Insecta; order Orthoptera; family Acrididae; genus Schistocerca; species Schistocerca piceifrons. Next base: position 199,336,991 of record NC_060138.1, on the reverse strand, counting down.
GGAATCTGTACGCCACAAAATCTGTTACGTCACTAAAGAAATCAATGTCGAATAAATCGAGTAGTTTTTGTCAAGCTCGGACTTGTGAAAAGAGGGGCGAGTTCAATACAATTATATCTCAGCGGGAAGATGGTTAGGTAAAATAACAAGCGCCCAATGGTTCTCTCTCTCACTCTCTTTTTTTATTTTTATTTTTATTTTTTTACTTACGAATTTTGATTGATCTCTTAGTTTCTAGGCATCTACTGTTACTGTACAGAGCTAGTACCAACTGCACCATATTTGTTAACCACGTTAGACATTTCCGTAACCACTGAGATGAACATAGTACTTTGTATGTTATTCACTCGCGATACTCGCGCCTCTCTTGTACATGACTTTTACAGTCGTTAACTTTTGTCAGTTTTGCGTAGAAACTTCCGACGGTGATTATAAGCCATTCCCTGCCTCCTCTCAAGCGGCTTTTCTCCTGTATCTATGCTACAGTCCCCACATCAAGTCACCTCCCTAGCGTCTGTTCAACTCTGTGTCTCCACCATCCTGTCATGCTCTGATCCAGCGAACACCAAATAGCTGCTCAAAGCAGCAATATGCGTTTTCTCACGTGATAGTCTGATGAGCGCAGTACTTTTCTGAAAGATTCCTTCTTTCACAGTATTTTTGAAACCAAGGAATTATGACAAAGGAACACTGAATCGAGGACCAAATTCATATATTAATTTACATATTAAATATGTTTGTTAATAAACATGTGAGAGAACATCTGAGGCGTCTGAGTATATAGCCATCCTACAAGTATATTCGTACCTATGGAGGTCACACTACATACTGATGCTACTCAAAATGAAATGTTAAGTCAAATCATCTAATACACACTTGACGCTATTAGTATATAAAGAGAAGAAGAAATAGGCGAAGATCAGCAAGGAGATACAGTACTACAAACAAGAAGAATGTGACAGAACACTGAAATACCCAAGTGGAAACAAAGCTCCTGGAGTAGATGGCATTATCTCCGAATTACTGATAACCTTGGAGTTTTTTTTTTTAAAAAAAAGGAGGTGGAGAACCTCCACGCCCACACCGGCATGATGGCCAACTCAATAGGTCTACTGCCATCTCTGCATAGGGGTTAGTTTTCACTAAATGAGGTGTCGCAAGATGTGGGCACTGTGACGTTTGCATACGTCTGGTTAAGGTTAACCATTAATACGCGCTCATCAGGAGATAGATCGGGTCGAAGTAGAACGAAGGGTAGCGGTTTGAAGGGCAGGGAAAAAAGTGCCAAGGCAAAAGCTAAGGGAAAAAAACCTCTGCGGTAGTTAGGTCCGGTGGTAAGAATAGTAGCGGATGTCTTGCTGCCAGCGATAGGTCGTGCAAGGGTAGGCTTTGTTAGTAGTGGGTATCATGCACGACGATACCTTTGACGTTGTGCGGTGGTGTTGCTCGGAGGCTGCCGCTGGGTGCCGGTGTAGAGCTCTCGTTCAGCGTCAGCAACCTGCAACAGTTAGGTTTACTATCGTTTATGTGACCGATAGGTCATATATCGGATGCACAGTGTAGGGTGATGTTGGTGAATTGTTTGTGCGTCAGTGTCGGTGTCCCAGCTATCGGTCTCCCTGCTGTGGCCTGTTGGTCTGCTCTAGTAGCAGCTGGTAATTACCAGTCAGTGTTGCTGATATGCAGGGGCTTGCAGAGGTTTGTCGCTTGTTAGTGTATGTTAGTCTACCGTAGTTGGCTATGCCCTAGCTAGCAGTGTCTTTGGCCGCTTGTGTTTCCACCTGTGGTTGTGATCGTAGTTTCCCAGAGTGAGGATGAAAGGATTGTTCGAGTGTCTCGAGTTCCTGTATAGTCACGTGGCGTGTTTTTTTGAATACTTCGTTGAGGGGCTAGCCATTGCAAAATCATTCCACCTGATATGCGAGAGACATGAGACAGTGGTAATATCTCAGCCTTCCAGAAGAAGTAATAATTCGAATTCCAAAGAAGGTAGGTGGTGTGAATATTGCAGAACCACTAGTTTAATAAGTCATGATTGCAAACCACTGACACGAATTGCATACAGAAGGATGGAACAAGTTTCGAATAAATATAGGCAATACTGACCATATGACATGTTGTTGTTGTTGTTGTTGTGGTCTTCAGTCCTGAGACTAGTTTGATGCAGCTCTCCATGCTACTCTATCCTGTACAAGCTTCTTCATCTCCCAGTACCTACTGGTGTATTCATCTCTTGGTCTCCCTCTACGATTTTTACCCTCCACGCTGCCCTCCAATGCTACATTGGTGATTCCTTGATGCCTCAGAACATGTCCTACCAACCGATCCCCTCTTCTAGTTAAGTTGTGCCACAAACTTCTATTCTCCCCAATCCTATTCAATACCTCCTCATTAGTTATATGATCTGCCCATCTAATCTTCAGCATTCTTCTGTAGCACCACTCGAAAACTTCTATTCTCTTCTTGTCCAAACTAGTTATCGCCCATGTTTCACTTCCATACATGGCTACACTCCATACAAATACTTTCATAAACGGCTTCCTGACACTTAAATCAATACTCGATGTTAACAAATTTCTCTTCTTCAGAAACGCTTTCCTTGCCATTGCCAGTCTGCATTTGATACCCTCTCTACTTCGACCATCATCAGTTATTTTGCTCCCCAAATAGCAAAACTCCTTTACTACTCTAAGTGTCTCATTTCCTAATCTAATTCCCTCAGCATCACCCGACTTAATTCGACTACATTCCATTATCCTCGTTTTGCTTTTGTTGATGTTCATCTTATACCCTCCTTTCATGACACTGTCCATTCCGTTCAAATGCTCTTCCACGTCCTTTGCTGTCTCAGACAGAATTACAATGTCATCAGCGAACCTCAAAGTTTTTATTTCTTCTCCACGGATTTTAATACCTACTCCAAATTGTTCTTTTGTTTCCTTCACTGCTTGCTCAATATAGAGATTGAATAACATGGGGGAGAGGCTACAACCCTGTCTCACTCCCTTCCCAACCACTGCTTCCCTTTCATGTCCCTCAACTCTTATAACTGTCATCTGGTTTCTGTACAAACTGTAGATAGCCATTCGCTCCCTGTATTTTAACCCTGCCACCTTCAGAATTTGAAAGAGAGTATTCCAGTCAACATTTTCAAAAGCTTTCTCTAAGTCTACAAATGCTAGAAAAGTAGGTTTGCCTATCCTTAATCTAGCTTCTAAGATAAGTTGTATGGTCAGTATTGCCTCACGTGTTCCAATATATCTACAGAATCCAAACTGATCTTCCCCGAGGTCAGCTTCTACTAGTTTTTCCATTCGTCTGTAGAGAATACGCGTTAGTATTTTGAATCCGTGACTTATTAAACTGATAGTTCGGTAATTTTCACATCTGCCAACACCTGCTTTCTTTGGGATCGGAATTATTATATTCTTCTTGAAGTTTGAGGGTATTTCGCCTGTCTCATACATCTTGCTCACCAGGTGGTAGAGTTTTGTCAGGACTGGCTCTCCCAAGGCCGTCAGTAGTTCTAATGGAATGTTGTCTACTCCCGGGGCCTTGTTTCGACTCGGGTCCTTCAGTGCTCTGTGAAACTCTTCACGTAGTATCGTATCTCCCATTTCGTCTTCATCTACATCCTCTTCCATTTCCATAATTTTGTCCTCAAGTACATTGCCCTTGTATAAGCCCTCTATATAATCCCTCCACCTTTCTGCTTCCCCTTCTTTGCTTAGAACTGGGTTTCCATCTGAGCTCTTGATATTCATACAAGTGGTTCTCTTTTCTCCAAAGGTCTCTTTAATTTTCCTGTAGGTAGCATCTGTCTTACCCCTAGTGAGAAAAGCCTCTACATCTTACATTTGTCCTCTAGCCATCCCTGCTTAGCCATTCTGCAATTCCTGTCGATCTCGTTTTTGAGACGTTTGTATTCCTTTTTGCCTGCTTCATTTACTGCATTTTTATATTTTCTCCTTTCATCAATTAAATTCAGTATTTCTTCTGTTACCCAAGGATTTCTACTAGCCCTCGTCTTTTTACCTACTAGGTCCTCTGCTGTCTTCACTACTTCATCTCTCAAAGCTACCCATTCTTCTTCTACTGTATTTCTTTCCCCCATTCCTGTCAATTCTTCACTTATGCTCTCCCTGAAACTCTGTACAACCTCTGGTTTAGTCAGTTTATCCAGGTCCCATCTCTTTTTGCAGTTTCTTCAGTTTTAATCTACAGTTCATAACCAATACATTGTGGTCAGAGTCCATATCTGCCCCTGGAAATGTCTTACAATTTAAAACCTGGTTCCTAAATCTCTGTCTTACCATTATGCAATCTATCTGAAACCTGTCAGTATCTCCAGGCTTCTTCCATGTATACAACCTTCTTTTATGATTCTTGAACCAAGTGTTAGCTATGATTAAGGTGTGCTCTGTGCAAAATTCTATCAGGCGGCTTCCTCTTTCATTTCTTAGCCCCAAGCCATATTCACCTACTACGTTTCCTTCTCTCCCTTTTCCTACTACCGAATTCTAGTCATCCATGACTATTAAATTTTCCTCTCCCTTCACTATCTGTATAATTTCTTTTATTTCATCAGACATTTCTTGAATTTCTTCGTCATCTGCAGAGCTAGTTGGCATATAAACTTGTACTACTGTAGTAGGCGTGGGCTTCGCATCTATCTTGGCCACAATAAGGCGTTCACTATGCTGTTTATAGTAGCTTACCCGCACTCCTATTTTCCTATTCATTATTAAAGCTACTCATACATTACCCCTATTTGATTTTGTCTTCATAACCCTGTATTCACCTGACTAGAAGTCTTGTTCCTCTGGCCACCGACCTCCACTAATTCCCACTATATCTAACTATAACCTATCCATTCCCCTTTTTAAATTTTCTAACCTACCTGCCCGATTAAGGGATCTGACATTCCACACTCCGATCCGTAGAACGCCAGTTTTCTTTCTCCTGATAACGACGTCCTCCTGAGTAGTCCCCGCCCGGAGATCCGAATGGGGGACTATTTTGTCTCCGGAATATTTTATCCAAGAGGACGCCATCATCATTTAATCATACAGTAAAGCTGCATTCCCTCGGGAAAAATTTCGGCCCTAGTTTCCCCTTGCTTTTAGACATTCGCGGTACCAGCACAGCAAGGCAGTTTTGGTTAGTGTTACAAGGCCACATCAGTCAATCATCCAGACTGTTGCCCCTGCAACTGCTGAAAAGGCTGCTGCCCCTCTTCAGGAACCACACGTTTGTCTGGCCTCTCAACAGATACCCCTCCGTTGTGGTTGCACCTACGGTACGGCTATCTGTATCACTGAGGCACGCAAGCCTCCCCACCAACGGCATGGTCCATGGTTCTTGGGGGGGGGGGGGGCCTATGACTTATCCTACAAGATAAGTTAAAGAATGACAAACCTACTCCTATAGCACTTTTAGGTTTACGGAAAGCGTTTGATAATGTGGACTGGACTACACTCTTTGAAATTTTGAAGGTAGCAGGGATAAAATACAGGAATCGAAAGGTGATTTATAGCTTGTATAGAAGCCAAATTGCAGTTATAAAAGTCAAAGGAACGAATGGTTGAGAAAGGAGTGAGAGAGGGTTGTAGCCTATCCCCGACATTTTTTAATCTGTACAGTGAGGAAACTGTGAAGGAAACCAAGGACACATTTGGAAAAGGAATTAAAGCTCGGGGAGAAGAAATAAAAACCTGCAATTTGCGAGTTACATTGTGATTGTTAGAGACGGCTAAGAATTTGGAGTACCAGTTGAACGGAATGGATTGTGTCTTGCAAAGAGACCATAAGATGATCGTCGATAAAAATAAAACAAGAGTAATGGTATGTGGTCAAAATGATTGAGGCGGTGCCGAGGGCATTATATGAAAATGAGACAGTAAAAGTAGTAGGTGAGTTTGATTATTTAGGCAGCAAAATAACTGATGATACGTGAATTAGAAAAGGTATTAAACGAAGACCGGCAATAGCAAGAAAAGGATTTCGGAAAACATGAATTTGTTAACATATAATATAAATTGAAGTGTCATTAAGTCTTTTATGAAGGTATTTGTCTGGAGAGTAGCCTTCTATGGAAGTAAAACGTAGACGATAGGCAATTCAAACAAGAAGAAGGAGCAGGCCATTTACCGGAGAATGCTGAAGATTAGATCGGTAAATCCGAATTTAACTGGGGCAAAAAAGAAATTTACGACGATCTTGACTAAATGAATGGATCGGTTGATGGGAAACATCCTGAGGCATCAAGAAATTACCAAATTGGCAACTGAGGGAAGAAAGGGGTTAAATTTTCTGACCAATACTTGAATACAGTAAGCAGGTTCAAATGGATTTAGATTTTGGTAGTTATGCTTGTATGAAGAAGCTTGCACGGGGGAGACTAGCATGGAATGTGCCATCGAATCAGTCTTCGGACTGAAGATCATGACAACAACATATGTGACGAACATTTCCACAAGTTTCTTGAGTATTGGACTGTAGCTTCATGGTGTTACATTTTCCATATCCGTCAGAATCATTCTATGTATAGCATTAACCAGCCAATTGTCGTCGTTAAGCAGAACGTCCGGCCGTAAGTTTCACCCTGCCAATTTTTTGGGTCACGGTCAGGACAGGATGCTGTCAGGCGGGTTTTATAGCGAGTTATAACTGAAATTAGCAGAGCACAGGGAGCTTTTTTGACTGAAATTATCAGAGCACAGGGGAGAGAATTTCGACTATGTTGCAGAAGCGCAGACTGCTGTCCTACTGTCGTGCATCTTGTTCGATTAAAGCAACTCAACAGCCGTGCGCCGAACACCTTAGTTGTAAAACTGTAACAGTATTGTAAGAGCTCCATGACTAAGGAATTTATTGCTAGCGCACTCGAGCAGATGTAACTTCGATGGATTGCTCACGCGCTGTCTGCGATATGTAAGCTATAATAGAATCGCAGACCAGAGAGCAGTGTCGTCAGTAATAGTGGTAGTAGCCAGCAGTCGGGTGGTTGGGTCAGGTCGCTCTTAGAGAGCAGTTGTCTAGTTGTATAGCTCACAGAGAGCACTTGTGTCCTGTATGGAATTACGAAGGCCGGTCGTGGAGAACGATGGCGGTGCCTGAGCGATATAGTATAAGGTAAAAGCAAAATTATTATTATTTATTGCCGCGCGCATATGTAATTTGCAACAACTCATTTTGTACTATTGTTATATCGAAGTCACATTTAAATAATTTTTCCATAATTTTTCAATAATATTCTTTCTTACAAAGATAACTTTTGACGGTCATTCATCTGAATTTAAAGTTTTTTACTAATTTCTCCTATTCACAGTCATGCCAATTATCGTAAAGAAAAATCCGTTGTTTTCTTTTTTATACGTAACAAAATCTAGTGGCCAGCATTGCACTGGACTGTGCCAGAAGAATTTCTTATAGGAGCAGATATATACGCGTTATCCGGCGACTTAATTGAGGTAAGAATTTTCAGTTCGTACAGAATGACTTTTCCGGGCGATGACGCAGCGTTGCTGACGTCCAGATTTACCAGTTTAGGTTCACAGTCATTTAATCATTGAAAGGTTATATATGAGTCACATTTTCATTGGGAGGTTAGTCACATTTTTATTGCGAGGTTACGGAATTTATCTTTTGGGAGGTTACAGTATGGTTGTTATGTTGAGTTCTGCGCTGTTAGCGACGTACGTGACTAGCGGGTTGCCGGAACATTCCGACACTCGTGAGTGTGTTTCAACATATTTTTCCACAGGCCCCTCTGTATGAGTAACGACGTGCTGTCGTGAGGCGCCACGGAAGACGTCAGCACGTCGAAGAATCGAGACGCAGTTGGTTTGATTGTTTCCAGTGGCGCTAAATGCGCAGCATCGGCTGTGAATGGTCGCCTTCGGGGAATTCCGGGAGCAGCAGGTGTGCGCCTTAGGGCGCCAGGGGACAGCTTGCTTACGACGCCCGGGAAACTGATTGCACGCTATTTGGACGCAGGCACGCGTGTCGTTTCATCGAACGAAATGCTGTTTACAAGGCCTGCGTCACTAGGGGCATACGTTACGCGGTCTGTGGTGACATCCGCCGGCTGCTGCCGGCCGAATGCCTGTATCTTCAATATGACCTTGAGCGGCGGCGCTCCAGCCGTCAGGAACCGAAGGAAACTTCGTAGAGCGCTTTCTTGAACAGGTGCACGCACACCCTAAATGAGCGTTAACACGGGCTATGTTTTACACTAATGTGTAGCCGCAGACGTATTCTCATCAATATTGCTGCCATGTGACTACCATATTCCTCAATACTGCAGAATGTCTGGGCAATGTTGGTGAGAGAGAGGCTGTTGCAGGTCGTTGCCGACACACTGGCGAGATGTTGCTGGTATTTTCCAGCAAGCGTGGAGAATATTTCGTATTGCGGAGCAACATCTATCCCTGTCTTCATCTATAAATACAATTCATCATTTTGATTTGCAGCTTCTTGTGTTGGCCGACTTTGCAGTTAAAATTGGTGGATGTGAGGTCTGCCAGTTATGCAAAACACCTTTTTCTCTCAGTACCCAAACATGTTTCGGCACCACTCTGCCATCATCAGTGGGTTTTCGTTTTTATTTGTTCTGTAATTTTTGTTAAATGATCGTTTCTTTTTGTAAATGCCTTTACATTTGGTGTGTGTGAATTTTCCGAATCACTTGTGAGTTAATTTACTGCAGGTAGCTTGTCATATGCAACCAAATAATGTTGATGAGAAAGTTTTTTGCTGGGAGTTAACCTATTTTCTAGAATGTAATTTAGTTTGTCGCGATGTTTTCGAGCCTATATTCGGTTTTACTTGCGTTTTCGTGTGGCAAGCACTTTCGTATGTAAAAACGAATATAGGCTCGAAAACATCGCGACAAACTAAATTACATTTTAGAAGATAGGTTAACTCCCAGCAAAAAACTTTCTCATCAATCTCATTTGGTTGCAGATGACAAGCTACCTGTAGTAATTAACACACAAGTGATCCAGAAAATTCATGCACACCAGTTGTAAAGATATTTACAAACAAACGATCTGTTGTTCGAATTAAACATCCACATAATTTTATAATCATTTAACAAAAATGTTCACATTACAGAATAAATAAAAACGAAACCCCACTGATGATGGCACAGTGGTGCCGAAACATGTTTGGGTACTGAGAAAAAAAGGTGTTCTGCTTAACTGGCGCACCGCACATCCAACAATTATAAATACACTGCGCAAGAGAATTAAAGAATCACTTTTTCATAACCCGTAATTGTCCCCCATTGTGACACATAAGTTTGGAAGTTGCCTTAAATTTCGTACAACCTTCCTCTCTAACGAAACTTCCTGGCAGATTAAAACTGTGTGCCGGACCGAGACTCGAACTCGGGACCTTTGGCTTTTGTGGGCAAGTGCTCTACCATCTGAGCTATCCAAACACGACTCACGCCCCGTCCTCATAGCTTTACTTCTGCCAGTAGCTCATCTCCTACCTTCCAAACTTTACAGAAGCTCTCCTGCCAACCTTACAGAACTAGCACACCTGAAAGAAAGATATTGCGGAGACATGGCTTAGCCACAGCCTAGGGGATGTTGCCAAAATGAGATTTTCACTCTGCAGCGGAGTGTGCGCTGATATGAAACTTCCTGGAAGATTAAAACTGTGTGCCGGACCAAGACTCGAACTTGGGACCTTTGCCTTCTGCGGACAAGTGCTCTACCATCTGAGATGAGCGTCTCTAAAGTTTGGAAGATAGGAGATGAGGTACTGGCAGAAGTAAAGCTATGAGGAGGACGGGGCGTGAGTCGTGCTTCGGTAGCTCAGTTGGTAGAGCACTTGCCCGCGAAAGGCAAAGGTCCCGAGTTCGGGTCTCGGTCCGGCACAAAGTTTTAATCTGCCAGGAAGTTTCATATCAGCGCACACTCCGCTGCAGAGTGAAAATCTCTTCCTCTCTAACGATGCCGGCCGGGGTGGCCGAGCGGTTCTAGGCGCTACAGTCTGGAACCGCGCGATCGCTTACGGTTGCAGGTTCGAATCCTGCCTCGGGCATGGATGTGTGTGATGTCCTTAGGTTAGTTAGGTTTAACTAGTTCTAAGTTCTAGGGCACTAATGACCTCAGCAGTTGAGTCCCATAGTGCTCAGAGCCATTTGAACCATTTCCCATATTGCTCAGAGCCATTTGAATTTTCTCTAACGATGCACAAACGTGGCGGCCTGCAACGTCACCCCCGCGTGTCACATGCGAAGAAAAGGCCACAGCTCGGCAATTCATGTGTGTAAGATGTTAATGACGTCACATTGGCACCAAACTTCACCACAGTTCTGCTCAGCTTCATTGTGGACGTGTCACACGATGGGGAGGTCGCCACACATCCTCTTACCCACATTTCATCCCTTATTTTGACGCCACTGTGACGCAGATTAGAACCACAACGACCAGATTTTCTTATGAGTTGCCGAGGAGAACATTACAGACACACTGCCTCTCAGAAGCGGCACGAAAAGGTCTCGGGGGTTGGCATGAATGGCATCAATGAAACCACCCCTTTCTTTGGGGTGTAGAGTCCCACCCATTTCGCGGTCGAAAACGAAAGTTCGCAGCCCGGTTGAAAGGTCTCTTTTGGATTCCTTTCATGTTAATTTCTTAAATCTGTTGTCATCTACGGCATAAATTCCCCTTCTAAATTTACTGTGGTGTTTCTGACTTTATCTGGGAGGAGACCGAGCAGTGGAACGTGTTACTTTTACACATAATCAACAACGATCTGTCACACTACTACACTTTAAAACACAGTTTATATGTAATTCATGTCACACAGTCTCATACGGAACCTACATCCGCTTTCTTTTATATACTGAATATGATAAGATACCGTCATCCCCCTTCCCTTCTGTGTGAAAGGATGAATGAGCAAATGTATTTCTAGTTGCATGCTTGATGCTAGCAGACAAGCCTGTACAAAATAATGGTGAAGTTTGGTGCCAATGTGACGATCATTTACCCAGTTTACACGTCACATGAACTTCCGAGCTGTAGCCGTTTTTTCGCATGTGGCTACACCTTGCATTTGAAGCGTGTTCGTCGGCCGTAGTGGTCGAGTGGCTCTAGGTGCTACAGTCTGTAACCACGCGACCGCTACGGTCGCAGGTTAGAATGCTGCCTCGGGCATGGATGTGTGTGATGTCCTTAGGTTAGTTAGGTTTAAGTAGTTCTAAGGTCTAGGGGACTGATGACCTCAGAAGTTAAGTCCCATAGCGCTCAGAGCTATTGAAGCATCTTCGAGCACGAAGGCGACGTCACAGGGAGCGAGCTTTTGCGCCATTATTGTACGCACCTTTGAGCCAAATTTCAAATTTATGCGTCGCAATGGGAGCCATTATTATAGTGTTAAAAATCTTTCACACTAACAGCAGAGCATTGCACTCCCATGACCTGACCACTTTCCCGGACCAGCCACTTTACGTATTCCAGGCAGTGCTTCACCTGGAAGCAGCGCTAATCCCTGTACAAAGTTTGAGGTGTTGGCAACACTTTGATATTTGACACCTGAGAAATTCTAGTAGAAACACATTTCTCTCTCTCTCTCTCTCTCTCTCTCTCTCTCTCTCTCTGCCTCCCCCTCTCAAGTCGTCAAGTCCTGTCATTTGTCATATCCAGGCCTGCATGTGACGCTGACTGAAGTCGGACCAAACGGCAACCCAAGTAGCGTTTACGTGGTAAACGCTCATCTGTTGATGTCTTCGAAATATTCAATGAATGATTAATTAAATCGATACCCTTTATGTGAGAGAGTTTTTTCGTTGCGTCGGAATGGTGGTTCCTAGGATTTTTACTGTTTGTCAGGATTGGGTCTTACAACTACCCACCCAGTTTCCAAACCCTACTGAAATTTTTTCCGATACCTCCTCTCAGTGGATACTGGCACAGATGGGCGTTTTAGTACGGAGTCCATTTCGTTGGAGGTATCTGAAAATTTCAAATTTAAGCTCACTTGCCTGCTATGTCCTTAAACAATCTGCAGACTTGGTAGTAAGTCAATATATGTAGATTCTCTCACGCCGCTGCTAGGTATTTCCCACGCAAACAGACAGCAACTGTAATGCATTCTATCTCAATACCATGCAGAAAACGTGATCCTTCAATTCTGTTACACTGTACTTCTCTGTCGCTCTCAATGTTGCTTCCTCTTTCTCGTGTCGACGAAGCTGCAGTGCCAAGTCACGTAATCTGAGCTCATCACAGACGTAGCACAAGTCCGTATTAAGACAGGATGGGGAAGGACCGTGTTCTATGAAACGAAACATCCCGGCATTTGCCTTAAGGGATATAGGGAAGTCACGGAAAACTTACACAAGGTTGGCCGGAGGGAGATTTGAACTGTCATCATCGCGAACGAGGGTCCACCGTGTTCACCACTGCACGGCTTTAATGACGGCGCGCATACCTAGAGGCACTCCATGCTGAAAAATGTCGTTCGTTTACACTAGTTCACAACTGCCATCTGCGTGCTAATGACGGTCTCACACACTCAGAACGTCAGCCAGAAGGGCAACCAGCTTTACTGAAGTGACTATCGGTGTCTCGTATACAAACACTTCATGTCCCCAAATAAAAATAAACGCACCGGGGTGAGGTCAGGAGAACTTGATCGGCACCGTACTGACCCACTCCTCGGAGCCCAACAATTGAGGAAAACATTGTCTGAATGTTCTGACACCAAGGGCAAAGTACGGTAGGATCCCGTTATGCTTGAATCAAAACTGTTGCCTGATTGCTAGTGAGACATTACCCAACATTTCCAGTAGTACATCACGGAGAAAGATATGACAATTTCCTCCACCGAGCATGTTAGGGAAAAGATACTGCCCAATCACGCAATCGCGATCACCTGTCCAGGCATTTATGCTAAATGTGTGTAGAATTACCTTAGGATTTTCCGACTTCAAGACCTGGCTGCTGTGACTGTTGAACATTACTTCCCTTCCAATATCCTGTTTGTCTTCCATCAATCACGTACGTATGTCGGCTTGTCTATGGAACCCTGCTTACTCTGCTCATTATGAGCTGATATGTAATTAAAATCTGTATTAAAATGTTCTAAGGTCCCAACAGTATGGCAGACATGAAACAACCAGCGCACACAGCAAATAACGTCATGTGAAAAAGAAAATAAGAAAAGTATCCACCTGAAGGTAGCACACACAGTAGTGTGGCCGAGCGGTTCTACGCTCTTCAATCTGGAACCGCGCTGCTCCTACTGTCGCAGGTTCGAATCCTGCCTCGGCCATGGATGTGTGTGATGTTCTTAGGTTAGCTAAATTTAAGTAGTTCTAAGCCTAGGGGACTGATGACCTCAGATGTTAAGTCCCATAGTGCTTAGAGCGATATGAACCTCGATCTCTAGATAACCAGATCTTTTGGGACAATGATGAAGTTGTACTGGGATTCTTGCTCTCTTCAGTCTTCAAACATTCCATATTGAACTAATAAAAAGCTTCAAGACCCAAAAGTATCTTCGTTTTAGACGCAAAAAATTCTTTGGGACGCTTGGACCAAATGACACTGTGCAGACTTTCATTTGCATTTTGTTTTGCCATCAGTGCATCTTGCCAGTAGCGTGTTAGATGCAAGTCTCTGACAGTTACTATCTTGACCACGAGATGCGTACTAAGAGAAGTGTGAATATTATCTCTGTGAGGCCTTTGTACTTCACCTAACCCTTGTTATTCGAATACAGCCAAATTGTTTTCGCCTCTAGAAGTAAACACTCCAAAGATGTGAAATAGCCATTGACATTTTCTTGAAAAAAAATTGAAGTTTTAGGCTAGAGTACTCCATTAAAGAAAGACTGCACAGCGGGTTTGTCGTTCAGATATCCCATTTGAATATACTTTGTTTGTGAGAAGATTATGCCTCATCGAATAATGGGGAACACATATCACCACGTATCAGAATTCGGCAGCATGAGGATCGTGTCCTGCCGAGAATAGGGTTTACCGTCCCGCCATCTTTCTGCCCTCGATGATCGGGATCGCATGTCTTTCAGTTGAATAAGAAATCGATGGGTTTAGGACAAGTGTGCTCAGATACGAGGATGGTTTGACAAGTTTGGTAGAAAAGCAAGAAAATATGTTTGTTTCGTAAACATCTCACCTTATTTCTCAGCATAGTCTCCTTTGAGGGATACACACTTCGTGCAGCAATACTCCAGCTTTTTTTCTCCAGCTTTTTATGTGTAACATAGAGGTTCTGTCAACCTCTACAAAATACTCACTTCCTCAGTTGATGAAAATTTCTTTCCAGCAAGCCAAAGTTTCAAGGTAAGGAACAAGAGGAAGTCACTATGGACTAACTCTGGTGAATATGGCTGATGAGAAACGAATTCAAAGACCAATTTATACACTTTCGCTGTTGGAATCGCTGATGTGTGGGATGGTGCGTTGTCCTGGTGAAAGAGCACATTCTTGTGCCAGTCTCAGTCTTTTTTCAGCCGATGCAAGTTCCAAACGATCCAGAAATGAAGCATAATAGGGCCCAGTTATAGTTCTGCCTTTTACCAAGTAATTTGCGAGGGTTATTACTTAGAAATCCCGAAAACAATGGCCATCACCTTACCAGCTGACCAAATATAGGCCTACTAACCTTCTTCGGTGGACTTTCATCAGCCTTTTTCCATTGTTTTGACTGCCGTTTTCCCTCTGGTGTGTAATAAAGGATCCAAGTTTCATCAACAGTTATAAATCGGTGATAAGTCTTGGGATTGCGACTAAATATCACCAGACAATGTGCTGAAACGTTGTGCCGGATGCTCTTTCCGTCGACTGTGATCAACTGTGATCCCCACCTCGGACATAGCTTCTTCATAGCCAATTCTCTCTGCAGGATATTATGCACTCGCACTGTAGGTATGCCTACAGTCTCAGAAATCTCACGAGTTTTTAATCGGAGGTCCTGCGTTACCATGTCATGGGTTTTGTCAATGGTTTCCTTTGTGGTGACCTGAATTGGACGGCCGGAGAGCCCTTCGTCTTTGGTGCTTGTCTGACCACGTGTAAATTCATTAATCCAAAAGTAAACTATCTTCAATGATGGTACAAAGTCCACAATAACTTCATTAAATTCTGTTTTGTTTTGTGCGGCAGGCCAGCCCTTCAGAATAAAATGTTTAATAACAGCACAAAACTCGGTTATCTCCATTTACAGTCGCAGTCGACTCACTGATCAATTCAGCCGGTTGTCAACAATGAACTGTACACATTACATTGTTGAACTTCTGTAAACGATCCTTGGAATAATCAAGCTTACCAGCCATGAAGGCGCAACAAAAATGTTCCATTCTTTTGAGGAAATTTACCGGACTTATCAAACTACCCTCTCATTATACACTCGGCCGCGTACGTTCATATAGAAACGTCATGATCCTTGAGTCAGGTAATAACTTGTCTATAGCAAGACAACTGTCCATATGAACAGTGTGATTACGTCTGAAGCACAACACACTGTTACGAACTGTTATCAGCTGTTGCGGTTTCCCTTGACCTGGCAACAAAGAGATGCATGCCCACAGTGGTGCGTTCAACGACAACACTGGACACAGGAGGGACACACCAAGTTGTCTTTCCAGTCCCAATTCCTAGTTCCTCATACAGAATAACGAACGACGTATCCGTGTCTGGAGACTCCGACGAGAACTAACACTATCAGACCGCATTCGTCCTCGTCATATGGGCGCAGTAGGCCTACCTGGTGTGATGACACGGGATGCCAATGGGTACATAACGCGATTACCCGTGGTTTGTATTGCCGGTAATTTGCACAAAAGCCTTTCATTCCTGTAGCGTTTCGACCGGTGGCTACGCTCTATATTCGAGGTCTCCCTGACGTTATCTTCCAACAAGATGCGGCCAACATGTTGCCACTGCCTCCTGACCTACCTCGGTACAAGTCTCTCACCTAATGACGAGCTGGCAGGGTTGCCTAAAGACTGGCATACCACCACTCGGCAGCCACTGCGATTGATGATCTCATCGTAGAGTTGAAGCAGCATAGAATCTGTTATCCAAGCTGTTTTCGGCTTGATGCCCGCCGGGTTAGATGCGCCGTTGCGGCCAGAGTTCGCGGCTCATTGCACTAATGTTTGCACCCAGTGCACCTCCAAATCACCCTCAGATTTAATAATGTGTCCTTGCTACCAAATGTGTTGTTGCCGCTAACGAAAACGTGGTAGGACCGACGGGAGCGGCCCGCGAACAAACAAGACGGACAAACGGGAATGGAAGGAAGGACAAGCACGACGACAGACAACAGAGCAAGACACCAAGATCAGCAACAAAGTATTAAGCAACGGGGTCACAAGAGACAACCTCACGAAATCAAAACAACGCCCACTCTTAAACGGGAAGTAAGCACACGATGTCTGTTAGCGAGAGTTCAAGTCAATCAACGCGAATACCAGACTTCCTTGCTGAGTATTATTAAATGAAAGATGGGGCCCCTCCACGCCCGCACCAACGTGGTGACGAAACCAAAAGTTCTACTGTCACCTCCATCAACATGTTAGTTATCAAATATGTGGACCACAGAATGCTGGGCTGTGATGTTATCCGTGCGTCTGGGTAAGACTACGCATTAACACGGTCCATCAGGTGATAGTGTACGAAACACGGATGAGGGTATCAATTTGAAGAGCATAGGGAAAAAAGTACCAAGGCTCGTGCTGCGGGAAAAAGACCTCTGCGACAGCGGGATGGGTGGTAGTAAGAGCAGTAGCGACTTACTGGCTGCGATAGTTCTTGCAAGGTTGGGTTTGTTAGTGTGGGTATCATGCATCATTACCGTGGCAGGCGATGGCGATGTATCCCGGTTTTGCTGAAGCCGCTGCATTCCTGGAACAATCAGGATCGTTATATATTAGTGAGAGATCGGCCATAGATCATCTCACTGTATGGCGGGTGTGTATAGCTTGTCTGCATGTAGTGTAAGGTACGGCTTCCCTGCGTGGTGCCAGTTTTTCGGCACGTGTGTTCCAACTAGATATCCAGTAAAGGTGGCTGGATTAACAGGGGCTCACCTGTGCCGTTATGTTTGCGTATACTTGGCCATAGATGTTAGGTCCGCGCAAGTATGTCTTTTGATCTGCTATGTTTCCATCTATGGTTGTGGTCGTAGTTCCCCAGATTCAGAATAAACCGGTTCTGCGAATGTCTGGATTTTTGTATAGTCTTGTAGTGAGTTTGTGGATCACCTCCGTGAGAGTTTCAAGTCGGTGTTCCCGGTGAAGATCCGCGATGCGCGTGTATCGTGGAGCATTGCTTATGATTTTGAGTACTTTGTTTTGCCTCGGTGAGTGAGATGCAGCCGCCTAAATACACGACAGTGTACTTCGCTATTGGCCGCTGGGACCACGTCCTCCACAGTGGCCCCCCTCACATTAGACTCGGGGCAACACCGACTCAAAGGAAGGCGTCGGCGCTTGTTCGTGATCAGCTAGGCACAGCGAATGACAGGTCTGTTGCAGGTGGTGTCTCCGTCTCTGACACAGGAAAATGTGAAACTATTGGCGGTAGTTGACCAACACACATTGTTCTGAGAGATTTCTGCAATCAATTAATTGTGCAATTCATTACACTTCTTAACAAATAGTGTACTCCTGAACTTAAATTTCCACCTGTTTTAAGGATGGACATACAAAAACAACTTCATGATCCAGCAGCAACAGAATTCGTGCTTTTTTACCTTATTTGTAAATCTGAGGAAGTTACGTTTGTACTGGGTTGTTTTTACACGAAACTGTGAACATACTGGTGCTCTTCTTTAGGTATCTTGGTTGACTATGGGGTGAGGAGCACTGAATGTTAATAAAATATCTTGCGATTGTACACGTTGGGGGGAGGGGGTGGGGGACAGAAGAAGAGGCAAAAGAGAGATACTTGTTTTATCAAATAAAATATTTTTATCCTTTAAAGTTTCTCCTTTCAGCTGCAAGAGGGGAATATTTATCTTTTCTAATGTGCATGTTTAAAAAAGTTTAAGCTCAGCAGTATTTTCGGTGTATGAAGCTATTTTGTTTCCTGTTTAGAATTCCTTTCATTGAAAACGACTGTAATCTAATGACTGGCAACAGGTGGGCATTTACACATGTAAATTAGTTCACATTTCCAGTGACGATCTCAAACAAAAATAAATTAATTAATTAAAGAAACGAGTACATTGTAAGGGGGTTGGGGTAAGTTTCGATAACAAAATGGATCAAGTAAATATAGTTTCTTGAATGTAAAATTTCCGAATCTTGCAATGGGGCAAAGCAGCTTCTCATATTGATCTACGTTTGTTGCGTCAGGATTCAGTAATACAGAACTATGATCTTCATTTGTAGCTTTACAAATAGTAAGAAAATCTTTCATCTAATTAAAACTGCAGAATCCAAACCAATACCAAACATTTTGTCCAAAAATAAGAGATTTATGGTGATAAGCACGCCCAGACGTTTCTGCCTGCAACAGACCTGGCGTTCGCCGTGCCTACCTGACGTGACGTCACTAACAAGCGCCGAGGCCTTCCTTTGAGTCGGTGTTGGTTAGATGCGCCGTTGCGGCCCGAGTTCGCGGCTCAGTGCACTAATGTTTGCACCCAGTACACCTCCAAATCACCCTCAGATTTAATAATGTGTCCTTGCTACTACATGTGTTGTAACCGCGACAGGAACTATCGAGGGGCTGCCGCTAACGGAAACCCGGCGGGACCGACGGGAGCGGCCCGCCAACGAACAAGACGGACGAAAGGGAATGGAAAGACAAATACGACGACAGACAACTGAGCAAGACAACAACAAAGTATTAAGTAACGGGGTCACAAGAGACAACCTCACGAAATCAAAACAACGCCCACTCTTAAACGGGAAGTAAGCACACGCAACGTAAACACGATGTCTGTAAGCGAGATGTCAACTGAATCAACGCGAATACCAGACTGCCTCGCTGAATTTTTTATCCTTTATTGTTAATTTCACACCTGATACAGGTAGGCAAGCAGCGGCATACTACGCCGCTCTTCGGCCACAGATAAAACTAATGGTATAAAAGAAGACAATCGCAGAACAGACATGGTGGATATACAAACGTAGACCTACAAAATTAAAACACACGGAGCCGTTCACGGGCGCAGAGTCCAAATAAAGATGTTCAGACACGTAGACAGGCACAGAGATGACAGATGACACACGCGAACGTTGAAGCACAAACGATTAAACACTGGAACACTTGATCACGAACACGGTGGCACACACAAACCCTAGCGATGATCTCCGGCCGGCGAAAGGTCACTATAGGTGTACGAGTCCGAGGATCTGCCAAAAGGAGAAAAAAAAGGGGGGAGGGAGAGGGGAGTGTGTAGATGCCAGTGGCAGAGGAGATGGGAGGGGGAGGGAAGAAGGTAGGGGGGGTAGGGGAAGCCCTTGTTGAGGACGGAGGGAGGAAGGGAGGAGGGAGAGAAGGGAGAGAGGGTGCCCTCGGGAAAAAAACACAGGGTGCGGTAGAGGAGGATCAGAGTTGGTAGGAGGGGTAGATGGAGAGGATGAGGGCATCATCAGGGAGGGGGAGTTGGTGGAAGCCACCTTGGGCGAGGGTATGGAGAGTGGAGAGATGGAGAGCAGGTGGGACATGGGAATACAGGTGCGGCAGCGGATGGGATTGGGGGAGGATGGGAAAGACAAGCGGGAGAGGGGGATCAAGTTTACGGTAGGTGTAGAGGATCCGTATCCGTTCGAGGAAAAGGAGGATGTGCGGGAACGGAATAAGGTCATACAAGATCCGCGTGGGGGAGGGGAAACGAATGCGATAGGCGAGGCGGTTTGCATGGCGTTCTAGGATAAGGGATTTGTAAAAGGTAGGAGGGGTTCGCTGAGTGAGATGCAGCCGCCTAAATACACGACAGGGTATGTCGCTGTTGACCGCTGGGACCACGTGCTCCACAGTGGCGCCCTCACGTTAAGACTCGGGGCCAGGAGCGCGCGCAGCCACGGCTTACGGCACGACTGCTGCAGCGACCTCAAGTGGTCATCTCGTTCCATGCCGTGTGGCGCGGATTTGAAACCCGCTGCGCTCGGTACCAGAACATGTATACGCACAAAAATAAACTTTCTATATTTGTTATCTTTCCTGGTTTAGCAATTTTAATGAGCAGTAGTGAAGTTGGAAACACCAGGAACGTTTTTGTTGATTGGCAGAGGCCATGTATCAGATCAGGGAGTCATTAGCTAGTTGTTGGTTGTGTTTAATGAGAGAGACGGATTTGCTAGGGCCTAACTGAAATCAATAAATTTATTCTGTTTCCATGTAGAGGTGGTGTGTTAGGTTTAGGCGTGGCTCTCAAAAAAAAAATAAATAAATAAATAAATAAATAAATAAATAAAATAAAATGGTTCAAATGGCTCTGAGCACTATGGGACTTAACTTCTGAGGTTATCAGTCCCCTAGAACATAGAACTACTTAAACGTAACTAACGTACGGACATCACACACATCCATGCCCGAGGCAGGATTCGAACCTGCGGCCGTAGCGGTCGCGCAGTTCCAGACTGTAGCGCCTAGAACCGCTCGGTCACAACGACCGGCAGGCATGGCTCTCGATCTACATAATTGTCCATGAGTACCTGCGGATATTGCAAGGAACGACTTGGTGACAGGGTATTGAATTTTAAATATGTACGACGGGTGCTCAGAAGTAGACTGAGCTTTGCTGATAACATTCGTATTGTTCATTGCACTACATTTCAAGCACTGCTCCCTCAAAGTAGTCCCGTCCACTGGCAATATACCATTCACAACGTTTCTTCGATTTTTGGAAACCGTCCTGGAATGAACTTTCTGCGATGACATGCAGCTCTCTTGTCTCATTGTACTGAATCGTCTGTGTGCTTTAGAAACGAGGTTTTTTCAATTCGGTTTCAAGTTTCTGAAACGAGAAAATGTCTGCTGGGGCTAGGTCCGAAGACTACGTTGGGAGGGGCACATCCCGAGTTTGACGGTTTTCCAGATAGTACGGGCAGGGAGCGACGCGAGAGCTGGCGCATTGTCATGAGGCAACATCCAAGTGCCGGCACGGTAGCTCAGCGTGTTCGGTCAGAGGGTTAGCTGCCTTCTGTAATAAAAAAACTGAGTTAATCGATCAACAACGAACTTAAATGGATGTCTTAAGACGTCCGTCCCGAGCAGATGCAACGACCGAAACCGAACAAAAAAAAAAGTATGGTTTCTCCACACTTCAGGCCTATTCCTGCTCACAGCATCCCTCAAACGTCCTAAAATTCGCTGGCAGACTTCCCAGTTTGCCATATGATCAGTTGGTACGAATTTCTGATGAACAATGGCTTCCCAGGAAAAAGATAACATGAACGCAACTGCTCAACTAACATCACCTTGATCTTTGACGGACTCATGCGTGTCTTTTCTGGACAAGGACACCCTTTGCCCACCCACTGGAGCACCAGCGTATACAATCGAATTTCTCTGCGAAAGTTTTGCCAAGTTTGTGGCAAAATTTCACACTGACACGTTGTTCTTCAAGTTATTTCCATGTCACGATGACACCCGACAAACAGCTTGTGCTGCTGAATTCTCAGTGGCTGTACCCGGTAGCTAAAAGTCGCAGTGAAACGTGGCTAACAACAACTTGTTGTCTAAAGTTGCCAAAAAAGGCTTCCCAGTACCTCCAACACGCTCCCTTTAACGGTAGATGCGCTATTTCAAAAGTTTGGTCTTTTTGTGAACACGCCTCGTATGTTTTATAGTACAATAGTCAGATCTCAGAACTTTCTGGCTGCAATTAGACCATCAGAAGGCAGACGTCAATAGATTTGGGACAACGATAATTTTAACCTAGTCTCGCGGGTCAAAGCGAAGTTACTAACTGTTATTAAGGCTCTTTTGTAAGGTCATCGAAGGAGAATATTGATGCAGGTCCAGCGATAAACGATTCCTTGTTAATCAATAGTGCAACACGTTGCGTAATTTGTCCTAGCACGCCATTCATCTTTAAAATTGTCCGTATTCCAGCCGTGCCCGCGAGAGAGACGTAGTGAAACACCACGGCTTCTCAAGGACAAGAAGAAGGGACGTTTGAAGCTGAGTCGACGTGTTGCTGTCCACGTGTGCGCCTAAGGAAGCTAGCTGGCAGCTGCCGCATTTTACGGTTGGCCGAGAAGTGGCCGACAGCGCACCGCCGCGTATTTTCGTACTGCCTAACTAAACGGGAAGCTGCAAGGCGAACTGATGGCGAAGCTCATATTGCACAATTTCGTGTACATTGCACCATATCCCGCAATCAAATATACATTCAAATACGAGGCGTGTTTTTTAAGTACCGTTTTTAAATTTAAAAAAGACGTGCTAAGATATCTCAATAATTTTATTTTTACATGAAAGCCTGTACCTTAATCTACTTTTCTACATAATTTCCGTCAATATTGAGACACTTGTCATAACGTTGTACCAGTTTTTGAATACCCTCCTCACAGAAGTCTATCGCCTGCCTTGTTAACCACTGCATCACCACTGTTTTGACTTCGTCATCGTCTTCAAGACGCTGACCGCCCATGTGTTTCTTCAAGTGCAGGAACAGATGATAGTCACTGAGCGCAGGATCGGGGCTGTACGGATGATGATCTAGAGTTTCCCATCGAAAAGATGTCATGAGATCTATGCGGACGAGCATTGTCTTGCAGCAAAACGATGCCCTTGCTCAACTTCCATGGACTGTTGCTTTGATTCTGGTGTGACGTAGGTCACCCGTGTTTCATCGCCCGTAACAATTTGGCTTAAGAAATCATCACCGTCGTTGTGGTACCGCTCAAGGAAAGTCAATGCACTGCCTAAACGTTTGGTTTTGTGCACATCTGTCAACATTTTCGCTACCCAACGTGCGCACAATTTTCGGTAATTCAAGTGCTCAGTCACAGTTCCATACAAAACACTACGAGGAACATTAGCAAAGTCATCCCGCAAGGAGGAAACCGTAAAGCCTCTGTTTTCTCTCACCTCATTGTCTACTTCCTGTACCAACCTTTCATTAACGACCGAAGGACGCCCACTCCGTTGTTCATCATGCAAATTTGTGCGGCCATCTTTAAATGCTCTCCCCACTTTTTTACCATTCCATCACTCATCATGTTTTCTCCGTAAACTACACAGATCTCACGATGAATATCGATGGCTTTTAGGTCTTTAGCACTAAGAAATCTTATAACAGCCCGTACTTCACAATCGGCGGGACTACGATTATCGGAGGCATCTTAAACACTCAGTACACAACGTAAACAAGGAAGAATCAGACTGTAATGGCGCTAGTGCGTAGATTAAGGTACAGGCATTCATGTAAAAATAAAATTATTGAGATATCTTTTTTTAATTTCAAAACGGTACTTACTTAAGAAACACGCCTATTATCACAGCCTAGAAGATAGGCATCCACAGAAACTTGTCGTAGGGATAGACAGGATTTCAAATTTGCCACGTATTGTACACTGAGATGAGAGATGCCGGTAGTATCGCGTACACAAGGAAGTGCGTTGGCTGAGCTGACACTTGCCCTCAGCTGATTAATGTGAAAAACATTCCGACGTGATAATGGCGGCACAACGGGAATTGAGAGACTTTGAATGTGGAGTGGTAGTTGGAGCTCGACGTGTGGGACATTCCATTTCGCGTCTCGTTACAAAATTCTACTTAAAAGACGAATCTATCCGTTAGGACAGTACGGCGAAATGTGGCGCTAATGCCGGCCGCGGTGGTCTAGCGGTTCTAGGCGCTCAGTCCGGAACCGCGCGACTGCTACGGTTGCAGGTTCGAATCCTGCCTCGGGCATGGATGTGTGTGATGTCCTTTGGTTAGTTAGGTTTAATTAGTTCTAAGTTCTAGGGGACTGATGACCACAGATGTTAAGTCCCATAGTGCTCAGAGCCATTTGAACCATTTGTGGCGCTAATGAGCTGTGGGAGCAGACAACGGACGCGAGTGCCTTTGCTATTAGCACCATATGGCCTGTAGCACCTCTCCCGGGCTCGTGACCATACCAGCTGGACCCTAAAGGACTGGAAAACCATGACCCGATCAGATGAGTCCCGATTTCACGCGGTAAGAGCTGATGATAGCAAAGATACTGCATCAATTTCTTTCAAAAGCTTGGTGATTCTTAAAGCGAAGAAGATGCGATGGGTGTAATACAAACTGAGGTGTGGTTCAACCGATTCAAAAATGGCCGCACATCAGCAGAGAGTGGCCAGCATTCTGGCAGGCCCCAAACTGCTCGGAGTGCAGCTGTTGTTGAGTGGGTGCAAAATTTGGTGATGGCAGATCGCCGTTTCACCGTGAGGGAGATTGCCCAAGAGGTTGGAGTGAGTAAAGATTCTGCACATGCAATTTTGAGTGATGATCTGAACATGCACCGAGTGGCTGCGAAATTCGTGCCCAAGTTGTTGTCGCCGCAACAAAAAGACCTCTGTTCTGACGTTGCACAGGACCTTCTGGACACCACCAACACTGATCCTGGGTTTCTGAATACCGTGATAACTAGAGAGTCATAGGTGTACGGGTACGAGCCAGAAACAAAAAGACACACATGTGGAACTGCGAAAAACTGGCAACTGCATCACGACAACGCCCCCGCAAATGGTTCAAATGGCGCTGAGCACTATGGGACTTAACATTCGTGGTCATCAGTCCCCTAGAACTTAGAACTGCTTAAACCTAACTAACCTAAGGACATCACACAACACCCAGTCATCACGAGGCAGAGAAAATCCCTGACCCCGCCGGGAATCGAACCCGGAAACCTGGGCGCGGGAAGCGAGAACGCTACCGCACGACCACGAGCTGCGGACAAAACGCCCCCGCACATTCATCCCACTTGACCCAAAATTTCTTGGCCAAACATGGAATTACAGCCGTTCATCAACCTCCCTACTCTCCAGACATGGCTCCATGTGACTTCTAGTTGTTTCCAAAATTGAAGACGCCACTGAAAGGATCGCGTTTTGAGAGTAGAGAAGAGATAATATGGAACACGACGACGGAGCTGAACATCATTCCACAAGAAGACTTCCAGAGGTGTTTCCAGCAGTGGAAGGATAGGTGGGCTAAGTATTTGCAAGCACAAAGGGCTACTTTGAAGGGGATTAGGGACCCAACGCCGTCAGGTATTCGAAATATTTTTTATGGCCAAAGATCAGAAACTTTTTAGACAGGCCTCGTATTCCACACTGGAATATCATTAAAGGAAAGACATTCCATGCCAAATAAGGCAAATTTTTAAACAGAGAAAACGAAAGACGAAAGAGAGGAGGAGGTAGGGTTCGAATGTGGAAAAGATCCCACGAAGTCATGGATCCATGTGGTCAAAAATGCACTTTGAAAGCTGGTGGTGGCTCTGTAATGGTGTGGGCTGTGTTTACATGGAATGGACTTGATCCTCTGGTCCTCTGGTTCTGCTGAATCATTCATTGGCTGGAAACGGTTATGTTCGGCTACTTGGAGACCATTCGCAGCTATTCATGGCCTTCATGTTCCAAAAGAACTATACAGTTTTTATGGACGACGCTGCGCCACATCACCGGTTTGAAGAACGTTCTGAACAATTCGAACGAACGATTTTCTCACCCAAATCGTCCGACATGAATCCCATCGAACATTTGTGGGATATACTCGAGAGGCCAGTTCGTGCACAAAATCCTGCACCGGCAACACTTACCCAATTACGGACAGTTATAGAGGCAGCATAGCTCAGTATTTCTGCAGGGTACTTCCAACGACTCGTTGAGTCCATGCCACGTCACTTTGCTGCAGTACGCCTGACAAAAGCAGATCTGACACGATATTAGGAGGTACTTGTGTCACCTCAGTACATAACGTATGTTGTCTCACTACGATCAGCCACATAATGCTACAACAGGCTAAACGAGAAGTAAGCGAAAACATGGGAAATGATTTCAGGAAGTGTATGAAAATTTCGTAATGAATAAAAGCTCTGTACTCCTGACTGCAGAGGGGTGGCGAGGGGAGGGGGAACTATGATATATACAGACACAGCTTGACAATTTCTAAGGAATAAATGACTCTTTCTTACGAACAACTGCAACTGCTTCCGAACAACCGACAATTGTTTCAAAACACCCGATCAGTAATAGCAAAAGGCAATGTAGAAGGTGCGATGTGTTAACTGCTGCGAAGCTTTTGCACGAACATTGTGTATGAATCAACAGTTCATGCAATATGGTGTTTAAGGGAGGTTCTTCTGGAGCCAGGTAATGCGACATTCCGTGCGGTATAGTAGCATTTCTGCTATACATCATTTGAGTGATTGCGTTTGACGAGCAGATGTACGGCTCGAAATAAGTCAAAGTACCATTATTGTGGCTGCAGTGGTGGGTGTGTCCAAAAGCGTCATCTTGCGTTTAAAAAAAGCCGTTGAAGGTGGGAATGGTATGTAAAAGCATGGCGGCGGTCGTAGGGGACCACCACACTGCAAGAGGATCCGCAGTTAGCCCTAGTGGTGAAAAGAACAGACATCTCACTTCCCGGCAGATCGCTGCAAATCTTGCAACCGCTACCGGTACACATGTCTCTGCCAGAACCACTTCAGGGCAATTGAATCAAGCTGGTTTGTGTGCTCGGAAGCCTCTTAAATGCATCCCACACGTCCGGAATTCCTACAGAGTCGCTCTAGGAACACTCCACTGAGTTGAAACATTTCCGCTGGCCACCAAACTCCCCAGTCATGAGCATTACTGACCATATCTGGGATGCCTTGCAACGTGCTGTCCAGAAGAGATCTCCACCCTCTCGTACTCTTACGGATTTATGGATAGCCCTGCAGGATTCATGGTGTCAGTTTCCTGCAGCAGTACTTCAGACATTAATCAAGTCCATGCCACCTCGTGTTAAGGCATTTCTGCGAGTTAGTGGGGGCCTACGCGATATTAGGCAGGTGTACCAGTTTCTTCGGTCTGTTACTACCTTGCAATGACATAGGACGTTAGTAAAATTGATGCAAATGAGAGGCGACATGCAAAAGAAGGCACGGAACCTCTCATAGGTAGATGTTTCTTTGTCCAAACATAGCTATGCTTACCGTGAGGACGACGCCTCCCTAGCCTAAATCTCCATTTTTCAGACACGAGTGATTTAGAGTCACTGATTGGCTCCTCCCTGGGTATGAAAAGCAGAAGCTTGCTCCCTCGGCATGGGAATCCCAGTGCTGTGTCTGGATTGGCTACCAGGGCAACAGAACAGTCAACAGGGGAGTCGGTGAGTAAAGGATAGTTGTTCAGATGGGTCTGAGCACTATGGGACTTAACAGCTAAGGTCATCAGTCCCCTAGAACTTAGAACTACTTAAACCTAACTAACCTAAGGACATCACACACATCCATGCCCGAGGCAGGATTCGAACCTGCGGTCGCAGCGGTTGCGCGGTTGCAGACTGAAGCGCCTAGAACCGCTCGGCCACTTCGACCGGCAAAGGATAGTTCGATTGGTTTGTGCAATGTGAGGGTGGTCTCATTTTTACTAATTCGGCTCCCATACCAAGGATTTGTGTAAAGTGGTTGTGATTCTTTGCCCTTCTTCGTCTTCTGGTCCTCCCGTGGTGGAGAACTTCAAGTCTTTCCCTAATGAATGAGACGTGTGGTCTGTGTCTTGCGGTGACTAAGAGCCAGCGGCAGTTTCCAACTGTACCAACAGTGCGCCTGCATATCACCTCGGACATATCGTGTGTCACGAGGGTGAACTGAGTCAGCTGTCTGACATTTGACAACACCAGCACGCGTCGTCGTGCCTGTGAATCAAATTGGTTTGGCCAGACCAGTGAATGGGTGCAACTCACACTGAAATCTGCTGGGATTTCAGGGCTCTGATAGGGAAGTTTTCCGCCTTCTGATAATCAGAATCCAAGATTGTGTAATTTGCAAATTTTCGTGGACGCGTCAGAATATTATAGCTGCCGCAGCGCGCCGCTCCTCGCCCACAGTGCGACGTTTTCTGCTGCCATTTGAATCAAGGTCAAAGGGTAAAATACTTCTGCACTAGCGTAGTGTTGTTAAATAATATTCACATCTCCCCGTTCCCAGGTGAACCAAAGTTTGTTGTATAGTTAGTTCATTGTAGTTGACTCCATTTCAATAGAGTTGGGCCTCACAGTGGATTCATGTAAACAAAGTCAGGTTCCGTTGTAGAAGGGTGTAATTCAGGGGAGAATTTGTATAGTTTTCATCCCAACGTTTTCATTCCCAATCAGACACCATCCTTTTTCTGATTTGTGTCTGTCATTCTTCATGTAAGATCTATCAGCTTGTAGTAGTTATAAAAGGATTAATAAAACTTATCGTTGTTTTGTAAACTTAAATAAGTCTCTGTTATCATTCATACTTCCTCAAATGTTCATAGTTTTTATTTTATTCTGATGGTACATGGGAACACCAGCAATTTATGATTAAATCTGGTTAAGGTAATTAATTTTGTTATTAATTTGAGTTCTGAAAGTGACAGCAGGCATAGACAACAAAAGTGCCACGAGTAAATTCATTAATTTCATATACAAAAGTAAGGGTGTAGCTCACAATTTAAAGGTTGTTGAGAAGATAACACTTTTCTTTATGTAAAGCTGATAACATTCAACATCAATCAGACATATATTTATGATTAAAGCAAGCAATGGCTTGCAACATCAGCCTGGTCTTACGAGACTGCCTCAATTCAGCTGGCATCGTGGTAATGGAATGACTTGTCAACAACCTGAACTTAAACCCAACTGAACATGTATGGTGTCTCTTGTGTCGAAGGCTAAGGCAGAAAAATTGGTACAAAAATCCACAGCCAGAAAGAATTGAGGAACCAGCCAAAGTATTAAAAAACATCCCCCAGATGTACATTGATTCCTTGATCCATAACTGCAGACACTGATTAAAGACTGCCATTATCGCTGGATTTAATGCCACCTATTACTGAAACCTCATTCTAATCATTAAAATAATTACATGTTTCTTTGCAATGAAAATTATCTGATTGTGCATCAAAACAAAACAGCTGAGTGGCGCTACATCGCTGCACTAGCACTTGCTGCCCACATGCGAAACCTGAGTGGTGTCGAAAGTGCTGCCTATCCCACCAGCATCTACAAATCAGTGAATGGGTGTCTCTGTGGACAGACATTCTTAAAGTGCCCAACAGAGGTGCACAAGTTGCGAGGTGCCGGGGCTAGCAGTGTATTTAACACTAAATTCTAGAATCTACATATTTAAATGATGCTCTAAGCCCCCCCCCCCCCCCCTATTCTAACTCCGACTTTTGCTGTTGCACAAGGATTAAAAAATATACGCGAACTGACTGTAATCAACCCTGCAAGTGGAGTAGAAAAGAGTTTGGCACCTGCAATAATTTAATTTGATAAATAAGTTAAATAAAGGAAGGTTTCATTAATGTAGTGAGAAACGATGGGTTGCTCTACCGATTAACAGAATGAAAGTTCTGTCCAAAATAACAATATGATTTATTAAGACTTAACACAAAATAATAAACAAAAACACATGAAACATTTATAATACATCAAATTGGCTGAAATTGGATACTCAAACAAACGCTGTGAAGGTGAAGTTGTCCCTAAATTAGATTGTGAGGTTTATGACGAAGTGGTATGTGGAGCCAATTCCTTGCCACTCAAATCTTAAGAGAGACACACAGCTAGCCCAACATTAATTGCTGCTACTCAAGACAGAACAAAGTTAGAAAAAGACGAACAGGTGCGCTCTGCTGAGCTCTGATTATCACCTAGGAAAATCCCTATCTGCCGGTGCTGCGGACATACATTACCAAACTGTCTTCTTAACTGCCAGAACACGATCTGGCGTACTGGAGGCGATGGCTGGTTGCTTCGACGTCCTCGACCGAAAGGCGAGAGCCGGCTCCCTAGAGCACCCGTACAGGCCGAACACACAACATTCCCGCCCCCACGACAGTGGCCGTGGTTAAACGTTCCAATCAGCAACTCGAAAACCGGCGGAAAATTCCACTCCATTGCCGGAGCACTACCATTCCACCAATGGAGATTCTTGGCGCCAATTTCTGCGCTGATTTTGCTACGTCACGGAGCTATACCCTGAGCAAGTCAATCACAGTTACTATTTTGCAGAAAGCGCGGGAATTTTCCCGCCACAACTGCCTGGGTACACAAGTCATTTCCACGCCTCGCTGGTAGCCCACCAGAAAGTGTTTTCGCTAAGATTCTGCGAAGTAACGGAACCTCTAGCCCAGCCGCTACTTCAGACCCCTCCGGGCGTGTCTTTTGACAATGTCGGCGTCTGCAAAGCATTCACTCGACTTCCTCACACCCGTCGGCTTAACCCTTTCCAGATCAGGAGCGCCCGCCTGTCACCGGACCACCCGGGTGATGAGAGACGCTGCGTGGGAAGTCCTCGTGTGAAGGAATAGCGACTTTTCATTGCATGCAATTAGAGAGGAAAATCGTAAGATAGAAATATGAGAGGGGGCTCATGCCACTTCTCAAAGTAACACCAAGAGTGTTCCCAAACTTCTTAGTTCTTAGAGGGACCATTTTCCATTTTATTCATGGGTGTGTTAATTTCGCACCCTACCCTGCACACCACCTCACCCCCTGCACATGCCACAGGAGGGAGTAGAAAAGTGGGGGTGAAACAGCATAAATATCATTCTCTGCTGCAGGTCACGTTCAAATTGCGTCATAAGATTTTTAACGGTCCCTAGTGGTCCCATCCCGTATACCAAAGCTAAAATTGCCGTCAGGCGACTTCAAAGGTGTTATACAACGTTGTCTGGGGTTGCAGCCACACACTATCCTTAGCAAAAGACTGAATCGTCCAGGGAGTATCAGCAGTATCAAATGTTGTCAAGAATGTCTTCCTATTGCAGATCCCACTGCAAACTATCGCTTTCGACAGTGAAATGTGTGAAAATATAGGGAGGGAGTGGCTTTATTCACGTCCTTCATGGCATCTCCTGAAACCTTTTCGGAGTATATTCTGAGCAACATGGTATCCATAGGTATGTGCAAAATTTTTTTTTGGGGGGGGGGGGGGGGAGGAGAGACCCGGAAAACTACAATTTTTTATATAAATGATTTGGACAGTTTCAAGACATGTCAAGCCACGAGAGCTCAGTTTTATAGGTGAGACAAAAACTTATTATGCCCTAAGTAACTGATGGCTATACACTCATTATACTTGAATGAATAAAAACTCTACTCCAGATTTCAGGGAGGCATGTACCCCTCTTACCCACCTTGCAGAGGCCTTTGGGTTTGTCTGAAATGCCTCTCTCAGCCACCCATAAAAGACCTGCGTGATTTACACTCTGGGGCCACAGTTATGACCTATATGGCAGACGCATCAGGTGAACAATAGTGATGTGGATAAGACGAAGTATGGCGACCTTCTCATAGTGTGAAACATCTATGGTGAAATTGCCCTGAATGGTGGTCAAATGCGGTGCCAAAGTGACATTATTAATCCACCTTCGATGTCACACGAACTTGTAACCTCTGGCCCTTTTTTATACGTGTCGACACCTCGCTCTTTGAAGTATCACCGAGCCTGAGAGTGACACCACAGGGCTCTATGCTTCTGCGGAATTACAGAGGAAGGCTGTAGGCACCTTTTACCCAAATTTCGAACTTTCGCGTTGCAATGAGGGAAAATGATGGGGTTCCAAAGAAGTTACCCTTGAATTTGGTTGCGCAATTCATAAATATGGCGTAGGAAATGGGTTAGTCACGTACAATCAGTGTGTAGGAACGCGAATTGAAGAATTGAAATTGTTGGAAGGGTTTTGAACAGCACTACTCAACCCTTTGCTATCTCCAAGAAAATTACAGTGCCATCAGCAAAGTCGTAGTTTTTATATCTTCTCCCTGAGTTTTAATCCTCTTTTCAAATTTCTCCTTTACTGCTTGGTCAATCTACAGACTGAATAGGATCGGGGTTACTTCACAATGCTGTCTGTCTCCCTTGTGACCGACTGCTTCTGTTTCAAGTTCTTCGACTCTTATAAATGCTGCAGTGTCATACAGACATCCTCACCTGAAGATGATGGATACAAAACTCATCGAAACGTTGCGACAAGATAATGCCACCACTCTGGTGATCACCAAAGAAGATTTCATCATTGAAATACGCCGAGAAAGTCTGCAAATCTCTTTCTCTCTCTCAATATGCAAATAGAAAAAGAAATAAAATCGATTGCATTGGTGCGATGTTCCCTCCGCCATGCGCCACACAGTGCCTTCTGGACTGTATATGTAGATGTGCACGCAGATGTTCCTCTATGTAAACATAATTTCAGTTTGAAGACGTTTCCTCAGCACTAAGAGTGTCGGCAACACCCACTCCACTGGAGCGTGTGTGTCAAGAACGGTGGTCGAGGGGCAAGCTGAGGATGGTGCTGGCGTGTTCGTGGTATGGTGTTGTCTGTGCCCTCATCCCGGAGAGACGAGTCGTAACAGGCAGGCAGTGCTAGAACGTGAATCGATGCGGCCAGCTTCGGGAGTCGTTGGGCTGAGCCGGCCAGGGTAGCAGGCGAGGCGACGCTGACTGCGTAGTTCGGTCGACGCTGGGACGAGGCGAATCGTCAGCTAGCTGCGGTTGCCTGCCTGCCGCGGTGCCGTGCCGGGCAGCGCGCGACCGCAGCGCCTCTGGCGGCGGCATTCTTTCCTCACGGCGCCCCTGCTCTTATAAAATAACGCTGTCACACGCTCCTAGCCCCACCGATGCCGTCCCCCACCCCCACCCCCTCCAGCCGCCACCCCAACGGCCTTTCCGTGGCACCTTGTGACGATCTCCGCCTGGGTGTACCGCCTGCGATATTTTAGACACGGGAAGTCACGTG
Source organism: Schistocerca piceifrons (assembly GCF_021461385.2). Classification (NCBI taxonomy): domain Eukaryota; kingdom Metazoa; phylum Arthropoda; class Insecta; order Orthoptera; family Acrididae; genus Schistocerca; species Schistocerca piceifrons. Next base: position 199,304,081 of record NC_060138.1, on the reverse strand, counting down.
ACGTACACCATCACCCGCTGCACGAAACAAAGGACAGGCGCTAAATCGCCCTCTATCGAGGTCAGCGGTGTAGTTGTTAGCAATACATTAAGGAGAAAGTGAAATAACGCAATTCCATGAAAGTGGTGCCTCATGGTAGCTTGAACTCGACTCTGCCGTATTGTGAATCTTCTTTGTCTTGTGTTGATTCAAATCAATGGCCCCCATCGTGAAATCGTAGCCTGAGGAAATTTTGAGGACGGCAGTATGCGGTGCTCTTGTTAGCATCCAGAAGTCATACAAAACAAAAAAAGAGGGGCTAGCATATTTACATGAAACATGGGTTCATGAACTCACAACCCTTTCCAATAGTTGATTTCACCAGATTGTATAGAGTATTTTCGATGTAGTTGTTGTAATTCACATCAGAATTACAGCCTTTTAGAATCTCACTGACACAGTTTGACTGGCTATAGGCCACACAAAGAGGACCATTAATTGTTGAATAACATGTCCTTTTTAATCTATCATTTGCAATATGCAATATGCTATAACAAAATCGTAGTTAATAATTCTCCTCCTAACCATCTAATGTGCCTTGTTGTTGTGAATTTGTTGCAGAAGACTGGTTTCATGCCGTCCTTCCACGCATTTTATCATGTAAAAGCCCTTTATCTCTGCATAATTACTACCACCTACAGCTGTTCGGACCGGCTTTCTGTAGTCTAGCCTTGTCCTCACTGTACAAATATTACCACCCCTACTTCCTACACACACACACACACACACACACACACACACACACACACACACACTTACCTATATGACCAAATTAAGTAATACATTCATGTCTCAAAATGTGCTCTATCAGCAGATATCTTTTCTCACCAGTTCCATCCAGTGCCTTTCCAACAGTTAAGATATGTATTAGGTATTTCACCATTGTGTTTGAAAGAGAAGATGATACACCAGGTGACAGAAACCAACGCTATATGAATCTGCACTCGTCTCTGGTCCAGAGACGGAAGACACGTCATTGGAAGAGGAATGACTAATGCGCAGAGCACCGAAGAAGAGAGAGAGAGAGAGAGAGAGAGAGAGAGAGAGAGAGAGAGAGTGGCGGCAGGTCAGTATGCCAAAGTTATTCGAGTATTTATCACGACGGCAGACGTACATGCACTAACACTGTGGTCGCCAGTGGAAGAGTGTGTTACTATCCGGTACAGACTGTGTATGGCCGGCCGAGGTGGCCGTGCGGCTCTAGGCGCTGTAGTCTGGAACCGCGAGACCGCTACGGTCGCAGGTTCGAATCCTGCCTCGGGCATGGATGTGTGTGATGTCCTTAGGTTAGTTAGGTTTAACTAGTTCTAAGTTCTAGGGGACTAATGACCTCAGAAGTTGAGTCCCATAGTGCTCAGAGCCATTTGAACCATTTGAACAGACTGTGTATGGTGGAGAAGTCATATCTTGTCAAATGATTGGTCGCTAGTGTTGCAAATTCAGAGAAGGAAGGCAGAGTGTGGAGGATGAAGGTCGAAGCAGGCATCCTTCCACATCCCTGAATGAAAACAACATTGCTAAAGTACAGGACACGCACATAACAATGTCAGACGTGACATCCACACTGCGTATTGGCCGTCGCATGCACACCATGTGCTCCGTGATGAGGGTTACTGAAAAGTGTCGGCAAGATGGGTGCCGAGAAACCTAACCCTGGATCAAAACAGTGCAAGAATAGAAATCAGCCTCGATCACTTGATGCAGTACAGCTGAGAGCGAAACGAGTTCGAATCATTACAGGTGATGAATAAAGTGTGTGTACGCCACAGCTTGTAACTAATTTACGTTTTCTTTCATATAGTTCAATAATTGTCCCCCTGTATGAAGGGCAGATATAGCATTGCGGGCTGCATAAAGCGACAGTGAAAGGGCAGCTGAGTCTCTGTATATCTTTGGGCAGATTTAGACAGCAAATGTACCATATATGTGTCCATACTCATAACTTTGTACAGTTACAGGGAGTGTCTTGGATCGTAATTTCAGTAACTGGTCTACATCTACATGGTTACTCTGCAATTCATACTTAAGTGCTTGGCAGAGGGTTCATCGAACCATTTTCATACTACTTCTCTACCATTCCACTCTCGAATGGCGCGTGGGAATAAGGAACACCTAAATCTTTTCGTTCGAGCTCTGATTTCTCTTATTTTATTATGATGATCATTTCTCCCTACGTAAGTGGGTGTCAACAAAATATTTACGCATTCGAAATGGAAAGTTGGTGATTGAAATTTCGTAAAGAGATCTCGCCGCAAAGGAAACTGCCTCTGTTTCAGTGACTGCCACCCCAACTCGTGTATCATTTCAGTGACACTCTCACCCCTATTGCGCGATAACACGAAACGAGCTGCCTTTCTTTGCACTTTTTCGATGTCCTCCGTCAATCCTACTTGGTAAGGATCCCACACCGCGCAGCAATATTCCAGCAGAGGACAGACAAGTGTAATGTAGGCCGTCTCTTTAGTTGGTTTGCCGCATCTTCTAAGACTAACAAGGGAACCTCCCCATCGCACCCCCCTCAGATTTAGTTATAAGTTGGCACAGTGGGTAGGCCTTGAGAAACTGAACACAGATCAATCGAGAAAACAGGAAGAAGTTGTGTGGAACCGTGAAAAAAAATTTGTAAAATATACAAACTGAGTAGTCCATTCGCAAGATAGGCAACATCAAGGAAAATGGGAACTCAGGAGCGCCGTGGTCCCGTGGTTAGCGTGAGTAGCTGCAGAACGAGAGGTCCTTGGTTCAAGTATTGCCTCGACTGAAAATCTTACTTTCTTTATTTTCCCAAAGTTATGATCTGTCCGTTCGTTCACTGACGTCTCTGTTCACTGCAATAAGTTTAGTATCTGTGTTTTGCGACCGCACCGCAAAACCGTGCGATTAGTTGACGAAAGGACGTGCCTCTCCAATGGAAACCGAAAACATTTGATCGCAAGGTCATAGGTCAACCGATTCCTCCACGGGAAAACACGTCTGATATATTCTATACGACACTGGTGATGGCATGTGCGTCACATGACAGGAATATGTTGTCGACCCACCTAACTTGTACACTTAGCGAATGGGTAAAAAGATTCTTCTACCTTGCCCGATTTAGGTTTTCTTGTGGATGTGATAATCACTCCCAAAAAAGTGATGAAAACATATGAGTTTGTCACATAAACTGAAAATAAAATATTAAACTTTTCACTCGAGGGAAGACTTGAACCTAGTACCTCTCGTTCCGTAGATGCTCTCGCTAACCACGGGACCACGGCGCTCCTTGTCTCCGAATGTCCTTGATGTTAGATGTCTTGGCATGGACTACTCAGTTTGTATATTTAACTAATTTTTTTCATAGTTCCACACAACTTCTCCCTGTTTTCTCGATTCATCTGTGTTCAATTTTTCAAAGCCTATCTACTGTGCCAACTTATAACTAAATCTGAGGGGGGTGCGATGGGGAGGTTCCCTTGTAAGTGTTCTGCCAACAACGCAGTCTTTGTTTCGCCTTCCAACAATATTATCTATGTGGTCTTTCCAATTTAAGTTGCTTGTAATTGTAATTCCTAGGTATTTAGGCTAATTGACAGCCATCACATTTGTGCGATTTATCACATACCATAAATTTATCGGATTTCTTTTAGTACCGATGTGGATGACCTCACACTTTTCTTTGTTTAGTGCCAATTGCCACTTTTCGCACCATACAGAAATTCTCTCTAGATCATTTTGTAATTGGAATTGATCGTCTGATGATTTTACTAGACGGTAAATTACAGCGTCATCTGCAAACAATCCAAGGGGGCTGCTCAGATTATCACCTACATCATTTATGTAAATCAGGAACAGCAGAGGGTCTATGACATTACCTTGCGGAACGCCAGATATCACTTCTGTTCTACTCGATGATTTACCGTCTATCACTACGAACTGTGACCTCTGTGAGAGGAAATCACGAATCCAGTCATACAACTGAGACGATACTCCATATGCAAGCAATTTGATTAACAGTCGCTTGTGAGGGATGATATCAAAAGCCTTCTGGAAATCTAGGAATATGGAATCGATCTGAGATCCCTTGTCGTCAGCACTCATTACTCCACGGGAATAAAGAGCTAGCTGTGTTGCACAAGAACGATCTTTTCTGAATCCGTGTTGGTTATGTATCAATAAATCATTTTCTTCAAGGTGATTCATATTGTTCGAGTACAGTATATGCTCCAAAATCCTACTGCAAATTGAGGCGTCTGTAATTCAATGGGTTAAACCTATTTCCTTTCTTGAATATTGGTGTGACCTGTGCTACTTTGCTGTCTTTGGGAACAGACCTTTCGTGAAGTGAGCGGTTGTATATGATTGCTAAGAAAGGCGCTATTGTGTCTGTATAATCTGAAAGGAACCTGATTGGTATATCATCTGGACCGGAAGACTTGCTTTTATTAAGTGATTTGAGTAGTTTCGCAACACCTAAGGTGTCTACTTTTATGTCACTCATGCTAACAGCTGTTCTTGTTTCCAATTCTGGAATATTTACTGCGTCTTTTTTCGTGAAGGTACAGCCTCCTTGAGCAGCAATTATGGAGCTATGCATACAAACAATCACAGGATAATCGAAAGTCGTCTTGGAAGAATGCATTCCTCGGACTTCGATTGTCAACACCTTATGCTACTAAAACACCTTGGCCAATTAGTGCTACGTAGTCCTTCACAAGCACCATCTCACGTGCTGACTGATATTTGTTCTGTAATCGTCGTTCTGTCGACAACGGTGTCTCATACTGTGAGTCTCAAACACCAGTCCTATTAATTGGGTCTTATTTCACGCACTAAAAGAGTGAAAGACTATGTAGACAACATAAACGTCTATCCTGGTTGTGGGGACTCGTCTTAAGTACTACAGTGGTGCGAACACAGGAAGGCCAGTGATGGGACGATGTGCACTATCAAGTGTCAGTGTGATGAGCCACTTTAGGGTGCATACAATACATTTAGTGTTGATTTTAGTGTTGGTGTAGATATGTTGAGGCTGTTCAGCCACTGAAGTATTTATTATGGGTCGTAACACTAACACAAGTATAACGTCAACAAACGATAGAGCTAGTTTTTCGAGTGTATAAATTATTCGACAGAGAGAAAGGCAGTAGCAGAAACAAGTTGTAAGGTGGCTACAATTTCGCACCTTACAAGCACTCATCCACATACTTTGCCGTTCTCTGCAACCACATTAGGTATTATTTGATAGATAGTACATCTTATATATGAATATTTAAAGGAGACTGACATTGTCACATACGCCTTGTGTATAATTGTTAAAGCTTATTGCATGAAAGGTAACGGAGTGTCTTTATTATCATACTAGTAGAGGTTGGAACGACAGTGGAAATGAAACGGCAGACGGAACTCAAGCCCCGGGTGGAGCCGGCCGGTGTGGCCGAGCGGTTCTAGGCGATACAGTCTGGAACCGCGCGACCGCTACGGTCGCAGGTTCGAGTCCTGCCTCGGGCATGGATGTGTGTGATGTCCTTAGGTTAGTTAGGTTTAAGTAGTTCTAAGTTCTAGGTGACTGATGACCTCAGAAGTTAAGTCCCATAGTGCTCAGAGCCATTTGAACCATTAGAACCCTGAGTGGAAGGCCCACACAGGTGTGTTGGTCCTGCTTAAACACAGGAAACATCAAGACGGACGTCGTAGCACCTAAGCGCTGGAGCACAATAGAGTCGCAACCGGCAGGTTTTGTAGCCGAACCGGAAGAATTATACGTCGGAAACTACGAAAATCTTGGATGCGTGTGAGAGGAACGAAGAAGCGGCACCTCGGAAACCACACAGGCTGGGTTATTTCCGAGGATTTTTACTCAGAATCGTACCATTGTACGACTATAGGTTTTTCCTCGCAAACTTTCGGCGCTGGACGACAAAAGACTAAAATGTGGTTGGCCGGCGTTCGGAAGAATCTTTAGAGAGGGAGAATATTCCGTGGTTTCGGGAGTATGATTCGTTTTCGGGATTACGATGGTAGGGAGCCAGCAGTGAAGAGAAGAGGTCTTCCGTTTTGAGCTCCCGTGTGTGACGGTCGCTCAGTATCACTCCGACGCACTGGACGCAGTACATACGGTGATATTGCTAATTGCTTTGGCATATTATGGGCTATAAGGCTAAACAGCTGTGATCATGTAGGATTTATTTCCACTGACGTTGCCCTCCATTGTAGATCATCTTTAAAAGTAGTGTCTTCTTGTGTTTGGTACATAGATGATGTCAGTCATTTCGCGTTGTTTATATTAGATCGCGCAGTCATAATAAAAGGGCAGAGTTGTTCCATGGATCAGTAATTTTAGTTAGGAAATATAAACATTTGTAATTAAAGATTGTTTTTAATATACAATAAATGTATAAGCAGCAACAACGTTTATCATTTAGTATAATTTGTTCCCTTAATCATTCATTTCTGTTTAGGTTGGAATTTAAATGTTAAAGAACATTAAGAGATCCTAAGATCTGCTTCAGGGGGTAGTCAGGCAGGGCAAAATCTTCATTTTAGCCTTTATTATTTTCCGTGGCGCACAGTTATTTTACACCCGCCAGGAGTAGCATCTTCGAAAGTATCCCCATCTGGAGCACACTCCAGCGTTGCCAGTGATCAGAAAGTGAACAGCTGTAGTTAATGTTGAGGAAGAGAGACGAAAAAGACAAGGGCGATGCAGCAAAGTATGCTCTGTTCTTCTATGCAGACACCGCATTACACACCCGCACTGTTCCTTGCACAGCACTGTAGAGAAGTCAAAGGCTGGCTCACGTCTCAAAATCCAGCCATTTGAGTGAGAGCTCGTCTGAGATACTAGTGTAGTCTTATACTGTCTCAACAACTCGAACGTCAGCCGCGGTAACGCGGAGTGAGATACTAGAACTGTCAAAAGACACCTTGACAAGCCAAATCCCAGCTCTGGTACTGAGTCTCGTATCAGTTGCTATGACAGTCAAAGATTTTCTCAACATCTCATCGACATCTCAAATGTGAGCCCCATTTATGGGGACTCTTCTCCGATACTCAAGCAGTCCAGCGCCTCGACACCTCAAAAGCCAGTCCTGTTAATGGGGACTCACCTCAGATAATAGAACAGTGAAAGACTGTCTCGACAACTCCGATTCCAGCCCTTTTAAGGTTCAAATGGTTCAAATGGCTCTGAGCACTATGGGACTTAACTTCTGAGGTCATCAGTCCCCTAGAACGCAGAACTACTTAAAGCTAACTAACCTACGGACATCACACACATCCATGCCCGAGGCAGGATTCGAACCTGCGAACGTAGCGGTCGCGCGGTTCCAGACTGTAGCGCCTAGAACCGCTCGGCCACCCCGGCCGGCCCCAGCCCTTTTAAGGTGGGCTTGTCTCAGATACTACTACATTCCTAGATTGAATATCCACCTCAGTTTTTAATAATGTTAAATGGACTTGTCACCGATAGCTCTTCAAATGGCAGCCTTGTTAATAGGGATTCACTTCAGGTCCTAGTACAGTCAAAGACTGACTCGACATCTCAAGCAGCAACCTTGTTAATGAACACCCATCTCAGATACTAGTACAGGTACAGAGCACCAGAAATCCCAAGTAATCGACCTGTCACTTGGCTCTGATATTCTTAGGTCTGGTATCACATGAATCTTTCCGCGCTTACCTGTCTCAATAACGAAGTACTCGAACTTCAGCTGCCGCATTAGATATACCCTCACTCATCTTGGTGACAGGTGATATGTTGCACGATGAAGCTACCCTGCATCATGCAGTTGGAGTCAAGAGACTAAACTATAACAGACTTCTTTATTTCTGGGATTTGCTTTTCCTAAAAACTAATCTTCCACCGTAATTAATCGCTGTATCGAGCACTAACGATTAAGCACTTCTGACTAAGTAGGCGGTTCTCAAAAAGCTGATACTGCGTCTGTGATGTGACGATTTTATATTAATACTAGAGTGTATTGTCTGTGCAATGTTAATAAATACTTCTCACAAATTTTATGCAATGTTGATGTGGAAAATAAAAAATAAGCGGTTACTTATAAATGGGACATTATAACTGCCGTTGGGTCTTCTTAACGTTCACAAGGAACGTAACACTGATTAGATCGAAAGTTTTTCCATTAGAAACTCTTAAATGGGTAAAGTTCGAACGAGTTTGACGAGTATTTGATACCACCTGCCGTAGAGCCTGTGTCCTCCTCATTTCTGTTGTAATGGCAGAATGCCTGCTGAGCACGTGCTGTGCTATTTTCGGCGGTGTCTGAAGTGCCATGGTATGCTCCGATATTCTTCTTCGACGGCGGGAGGTGGGTAACGGCTAAATTGCGACGGTTAGATTACATTGGCCGTAGGTTTCCTATTAATAGAAACAGAGCGCTTCCTATTTTTAATCCGAATCCATTGTGAAAGGACACGGTACGGCGCTCCGACATCGATAACACGATCGATTTCTCTTGCACGCATCACGCAAGTCCGAATGTTCAGAAATAAAATGAAACACAAGTCTGGCTACTTTTCTTTTTGCTGTGTTTTTTTTTTGTAAAAAAACTCAGAAGCCTGCAATATTATCACACCGAATAACCGATAACGGCAGATGGCAGAGAATATTCCGGTCGCCTACATTTGCAAGTACAAACTCAAAGGAAACGGCACGTCGTAATGAATATTGCATGAGGCAGTAACACCAGCAAAAATTCTACAGATATGCCGTTATTAGAGTCCTATTGGTACAGTAGTTGTTTCTCCAGAGTTACTGCTCGCGTAAAGAAGCATAACATATTAAAGAGGCGCGGGTAAGTATTCACATCACTAATTAATTGTTGGAACATAGCGTTCCAAGTGTAAAGTGTACCGTCCTCTCCACTTAAATTGGAACAATTACATACGAAGTGGTACCCAAAAGAAACAGAACTTTTTTAACCTTATTTAATCACATTTTAAGCACAAACCTCCAATCCCCTTCAAACTGCTCTCCACTTGCATTAATTTCATTTTTCAAAACATTGTCTACATTCGTGCTTGACAGCACCACTGCCACTTTTTTCTTCAAATGGTTGAAATGGCTCTGAGCACTGTGGGACTTAACTTCTGAGGTCATCAGTCCCCCAGAACTTAGAACTACTTAAACCTAACGAACCTAAGGACATCACACACATCCATTCCCGAGGCATGATTCGAAACTGCGACCGTAGAGGTCGCGCGGTTCCAGACTGAAGCGCCTAGAACCGCTCGGCCACTCCGGCCGCCCTTTTTTCTTCACCTCATCAACATCTGCAAAATGCTTTCATTTCTGTTTTCATCCTATGAAACAAAATAAAGTTGCATGGGGCAAGTTTGGGTGATTATGGGGGGTGAGGAACATGGGTCATACCATTTTTGGTCAAGAATAAACGTACTGACAGGCCTGTGTGAGCAGGGGCAATGTCATGATGGAAAAACCAGTTACTCGACTGCCACAAATAGGCCGCTACCGTTGCACACTGTTGCGCAATCTTTTCAAAACTTCCAAGTAGACAGCCTGGTTAACTGTCTGACCCTGCGGAGCAAACTCCGACTGGACGACTACTCTCATTCCGAAAAAAACAAACCAGCACTGTCTTACTGATTAATTACACCTGACGAATTTTCCTGGGGAGAGGCGAACTTGAAGTCCTCGACCGGCTTGATTGTACACTACTGGCCATTAAAATTGCTACACCAAGAAGAAATGCAGATGATAAACGGGTATTCATTGGACAAATATATTATACTAGAACTGACATGTGATTACATTTTCATGCAATTTGGGTGCATAGATTCTGAGAAATCAGTACCCAGAACAACCACCTCTGTCCGTAATAACGGCCTTGATACGCCTGGGCATTGAGTCAAACAGAGCTTGGACAGCGTGTATAGGTACAGATGCCCATGCAGCTTCAACACGATACCACAGTTCATCAAGTGTAGTGACTGGCGTCTTGTGACGAGCCAGTTGCTCGGCCACCATTGACCAGACATTTTCAACTGGTGAGAGATCTGGAGAATATGCTGGCCAGGGCAGCAGTCGAACATTTTCTGTATCCATAAAGGCCCGTACAGGACCTGCAACATGCGGTCGTGCATTATCCTGCTGAAATGTAGGGTTTCACAGGGATCGAATGAAGGGTAGAGCCACGGGTCATAACACATCTGAAATGTAGCGTCCACTGTTCAAAGTGCCGTCAATGCGAACAAGAGGTGACCGAGTCGTGTAACCAATGGCACCCCATACCATCACGCCAGGTATACGCCAGTATGGCGATGAGGAGTACTTGCTTCCAATGCGCGTTCACAGCGATGTCGCCAAACACGGATGCGACCATCATGTTGCTGGTAAACAGAACTTGGATTCATCCGAAAAAATTACGTTTTGCCATTCGTGTACCCAAGTTCGTCGTTGAGTACACCGTCGCAGGCGCTCCTGTCTGTGAGGCAGCGTCAAGGGTAACCGAAGCCATGGTCTCCGAGCTGACAGTCCATGCTGCTGCAAACGTCGTCGAACTGTTCGTGCAGATTGTTGTTGTCTTGCAAACGTCTCCATCTGTTGACTCAGGGATCGAGACGTGGCTGCACGATCTGTTACAGCCATGCGGATAAGATGCCTGTCATCGCGACTGCTAGTGATACGAGGCCGTTGGGATGCAGCACGGCGTTCCATATTACTCTCCTGAACCCACCGATTCCATATTCTGCTAACACTCATTGGTTCTAGACCAACGCGAGCAGCAATGTCTCGATACGATAAACACCAATCGCGGTAGCCTACAATCCGATCTTTATCAAAGTCAGAAACGTGATGGTACGCATTTCTCCTCCTTACACGAGGCATCACAACAACGTTTCACCTGGTAATGCCCGTCAACTGCTGTTAGTGTTTGAGAAACCGGTTCGAAACTTTCCTCATGTCAGCACATTGTAGGTGTCGCCACCTGCGCCAACCTTGTGTGAATGCTCTGAAAAGCTAATCATTTGCATATCACAGCATCTTCTTCCTGTTGGTTAAATTGCGAGTCTGTAGCACGTCATCTTCGAGGTGTAGCATTTTTAATGGACAGTAGTGTAGGTGGACATAGCTCTCAAAGAAACGTGCAGAATCCATTCTAGTTGAATGGCCTTATCACCTCGCAAAAATAGCACCTCACCCTGTTCGAAGAGAAATAGCTGTGAATGGGGAAAGGATGGAAGTGGAGCTGGAGAGAACGCGTCCTCTGTATCGGCACCATCCGCACCCCGAATGACTGAAGTCAAGGAAGAGCTTCCTTAGACAATCGGCTGCACTTAGACCACTGCCAAAAATGCTAGGTTGCAATCGTAAGGCTACAACCTACCTTATTCTGACTGTAAATGAGTTTCATAAACTCTTATGTCATGACTACGAAGAGAAATGGACGACTTGTAAGTCTCTGAGTAGACTGAGATCTGAAGCTGGCAGATCAAAGCTTAATTTGGCAAGATGAGGCTACACAGATCAATATAATACTCAGTGTGACTGTGGAGAAGACTAGACTGCTCATTATACGCTTTAATGCCGACTGTGTCAGCCTCCTGCTCAGAAGATGAACTTCATCAAGAAAGTGGCCATGATTTGGGCAAAAGAACTGCAGTCATAACGTGTATAATACGCATGTGTCTGGCATGAGAATAAAGATAAAGCTGTTGTATCCTCTCCAAGGCAATCTGGCTCACAACCGTTGTAAGTGGTCCTCGATATCCTGGGTAATGCCATTGTCATGGAGATGACTTCCAAAGAAAGAAAGGAGGATTAGGGGTTAATGTCCCGTCGATATCGAGGCCATTAAATATGAAGTGAAACGTCAGATTTTTCAGTTAAGGATGGGGAAGGAAATTGCCCTTGCCGTTTCAAAAAACCATCCCAGCATTTTCCCAGACCAGTTTAGCACAGTCGCAGTAAAACTAAATCTTGTTGGCAGGAGGCGGATTTTAACCGGAATCCTTCAGAATTTGAGTCCATTATCCAATTCTCTCCGCCACCTCGCTGGGTTTGATGTCCAAGATGGTCCAACATATGTTCTATTGGGGCCGTGAATCTTGCTGGCCACACATGTACCTCAGCGTCAACAGACAGTTTACAGAGACACGTGACATGAGTGGAGGACCACTGTCCTGTTCAAAAATCCCATCACGACACTGTCGCATGAAAGCTGACACATGAGAGTACAGGATGTCTGTGACGTAGTTTGTGCCATCAGAGGTCCCTCAGTCACTACTAGCAGTGATCCTGAGTCATACTCGATGCCTCCTCACTCCGGGATGCCAGGAGTTAACATCCCTGTGCCTCTCCAAAGTACTGATAGAGTGGGACATCTTCTTAGGTCGCCACTATACTCGCCGACGATGATCTGGGTTAGCGAAGAACCACAATTCATGACTGAACATAATGCGACGCAGTTCCATCAGGTGTCCCTGCTTCCCGGTCACAGCACCACTCTAAAGGCAGTCGTTTTGCCTTGTGGTGTTAACAGCAGCCTGTCCGGCCCCGATAGCTGAGTGGTCAACGCGACAGACTGTAATCCTAAGGGTCCAGGTTCGATTCCCGGCTAGGTCGGAGATTTTCTCCACTCAGGGACTGGGTGTTGTGTTGTCCTAACCATCATCATTTCATCCCCATCGAAGCATAAGACGCTGAAGTGGCGTCAAATCGAAAGATTTGCACCAGGCGAACGGTCTGCCCGATGGGAGGCCCTAGTCACACGACTTTTATTTTAACAGCAGCCTACACCTGTGATGGTAGTTCCCTAACCTGGCTGGTGCTAATCTCCGACCCATTGTGCGTAATGACACAGAATTCTTCAGAAAGTTCTCGAATGGCAGGCGCTGATGTGAAGCACTTAACGATCTGTTTGGAGCACAACAGAGCCATCTCCCGTCTGATGGGCAGACGTGGTCGACTGGAAACTTGACAGCGAGTATACTTGCCTTGACGATCCCATGTAGTCCGACGTCAGGCCACTGTAACATCCGAATACCCCACGAATCTGGATACTGCACGATTCAATCAGGTGACCAAATGGAGACCCACATTGAGGTTTCTTTCAAACTCAGCCAGGAGCTGATAACGCTGTCTCATATGAGTACGTGACATCTCCGGATCCTTCAAACTAATCACTCAACACCTGGCGCTGTTCACACCATTTATACACGGTGAAGCGAAATTCGCGCACTCGGGGTTCGCAGAGCGACTCCTCACGTGCCAGCGATAAAAAGATGCCTCTCATAAAATTTCGCCCGGCGTGTACGTCCGGCAGAAAAAGGCCGTTAAAGAGTAGCCGTCTGGCAATACTGTAAGCACATGTATGGTAATTACCTCTGTCACCATGTCTAAGTTGTGCTGTGCAGTTGGTGTAGTGAGATACAGTTTTGGGTTAGCATGCAGGAGGTCTATGGTTCGATCCTGCGTTGAGGCGTATGTTTTGTAAATTTATTCCAGGTGGTACGGTATCTAACATCTTAATCGCCAACAGCGATTGCAGCGGGTCCTCTAGAAATCATTTGCACCTACATACTAAAATCGTAGAAATGGAAGAATGGTCAGCTGTGAAAGAAGCCCTTTCCACGTCGAGGGCGTGAATTTATTTGTACCACTTTATCTACTAGATGCGAAACCTGTTTCCTTTGTACCCTCCTCCAATGGTCCCATGGATTAGTATCAACTATTATTCTTGCCTTGTTCAGGTCCATTACATTTCGTTAGGGCCTTACGTTACCAGTAGGACTAGTTACGTGCTTTGCAAATGATGTCCAAACTCGGTTACTATTTGTATGTGTTATCACCATGGTCCCACTAATTATGCCTTTCAACATCGAGCCTGGTAATTGCATACTGTTTAGTCTCAATGCATTGCTATTATTATTATTATTATTATTATTATTATTATTCTATCGATGGGATTGTGGAAACATCACATCTATTACCGTTAGGGAAACAGTGTAACACGAAACTGAACATTTCACAATTAGCGCTGTCAGGATGAATCATGCAGAACAATATTTGTCAGAGGGGTAATGTGCGTTAGGTGGAACAGCACGCAGGACTGACGGCGTGTTTATATTGCATGCGCTGTCCATCTGACAAGGACTAGTTGTGAGCAGAGTAATGCACTCGTGACAGATTCCAAATGTTAATACGTACATGTACCGAATTTTCTCATTGTAAACCTCTAAACCAGTGTGGCGGACGTATGGCACACACAACCGATGAATATGTGGATATGCTTCTGGTCCTTTGTGCATCTGATAACCAGGCTGGTGTTGCCGCCCGTGAATATGCTGCTAGATATCGTCGTCGACATAAAAATGTGTTTCGTTATCTGGAGCTGCGCCTTCAGGAGTCAGGTTCTCTGTTTCCACCATCGCGTGACAGAGGTCGTCCACGGTCTCGCCATACTCCAGCTACTGAGGAAGCTATTCTGGCGGTCATACACCAACAACCTCATAGAAGTACACGGAGCATAGCAAGGCAGCATGGCCGTTAATGTTTTGCATGAGCATGGGCTGCACCCATATATTATGCTTTCACCCAACACCCACATCCTGCAGATTGCCATCAGCGGATGCAATTCTGTGAATGGTTCCAGCAATAACAGGAAGCTAGTGATGACTTCATTAACACTGTAACATGGTCAGATGAAGCAACATTCACTCGTGAGGGTGTCTTCAATATGCACAATGCCCACCATTGGTGTGAGGTTAACCCGCACGCCACCCGTGACCGTGGATATCAAGTTCACTTTGGTATCAATGTCTGGGCCAGAATATTGGGCGACAGGCGTTTGGGCCCCTACATGTTGTCTGACCGGTTGACTACACAAAGGTATCATGTATTTCTCTGAAACTATCTGCCCAATCTGCTGCAAGACGTTCCACTACATGTTCGGCAGAGGATATGGTTCCAACATGATGGTGCACCTTCACACACTGGAATTAATGTGCGACAGTGTTTGGATAGAATATTTCTATGGAAATGGCTTGTAAATGGAGGTCCAGTTGTATGGCCACCGCGTTCACCCGACCTAAATCTCCTGAATTTCTTCCTGTGGGGACACCTTGTAAGAGGTCCATAATTAAGGAATTTGTTGCTAGCGCACTCGAGCAGATGTAATTTCGATTGATTGCTCGCGCTGCCTGCGATATGTAAGCTATAAGAGAATCGCAGACCAAAGAGCAGTGTTGTATGCAGTAGGAACTGTGTAGTAGTAGCGAGTAGTCGTATGTGTGGAGTTGGTTGGGCCGGTCGTGTGGAGCGATGGCGGAGCCTGAGCGTTGTAGTATAAGGTAAAAGCAGTCTCGCGCATATGCAGTAGTGTTATATCAAGTCCCATGTAAATGTTTTAAAAAAATCTCTTAATAATGATCTTTCTCATAAAAAGTAACTTTTGACAATCATTCATTTCAATTTAAAGAATTTACTAATTTCTCCAATCCATGGTCATCCCGATTATTGTGAAGAAAAATCAGTTGTTTCCTTTTATACATCACAAATCTATCGGCCAGCATTGCACTGGGCTATGCCAGAAAAATTTATTGTAAGACCAGATATATATGCGTTATCCGGCGACCTTATTGAGGTGAGAATTTTCTATTTATTCAGAATGATCTTTCAGGGCCATGACGCAGCGCTGCTGGCGTCCAAAATTTACCAGTTCAGTCAATTACTAAAAGGTTATCTATGAGTCACATTTTTTTTATTAGGAGAATAGTCACATTTTATTATTGATAGGTTACGCAATTTATCTGTTGGGAGGTTACACTAAATGTGAATGCTATACTTATTTTATCTGTTGTGAGTTTATCTTATAATTTATCTGTTGGGGAGGTTACAACCTGAAGGAGCACGTGTACTCTACTCTGCCGACGAATGTGGTAGAACTGTTAGCGCATGTTCATACTGCTCTTGTTACTGTGGCTGCAGCTTTGCTGCGAAGGGTACAGAGTTGTATGATCTAGTGGGTTGCGCGATGTACGGATTTTTGTTCTAAGGACAACGTAATCTGTTATCAAGGTAATGTGGTCATTAATATGGATATTATTATTGTCATTGGTTGCTAATTTGCGAGATCTGAGGGCTCATATTATACATGAGGGCTCATATTATATATGAGTAGTATAAATGACAAGTAGATGTTGTGTTGTTGTACTGTGCTATCATCTTTAGAATCTCGAAATTGATATCGCTTTTGTATTTATTCTCCCCTATGACAGGTCATTTGTTTCAAATGTCCATTTCTTATTTAACCACGTATTTGTTATGTTCAGCTTTACAAAGCTATTATCTTTAGCATCTCGGAATTGATATTATTTTTGTATTTATTCTGTTCTGTGACAGGTCATTTGTTTCAACTGTCTATTTCTTACTTGTCTAACTATGTATTTGTTATGTTCAGCTTTACAAAATGTTGTACATTTAGGATACATGTGACCTAAGAAACGATGTGTATTACAGTATGAAATGTCAGGATGAAATTAGCAGATAAAAAAAATGCTCCCCAACCCAGGGTCGAATCCTCAGTCTCCTGCATGCTAACCCAAAACTCTATCCACCGCACCAACTGTACAACGCAACGAACTTGTGCCGACACGAGGTAGTTACCATACATGTAGTAACAGGATTGCCAGATTGCCGCTCTTTAACGTCCTTTTTCTGTCGGATGTACTTGCTGGACGAAATTTTATGAGAGACTTTTTCTTATCGCTGACATGTGAGGAGTTGCGCTGCGAAGCCCGAGTGCGCGAATATCGCTTCACCCAGTACATTCCACTAGGGCTGGTAACAACACTAAACACGAACAACACTAATGCCCTCTGGTGGCCGTTCCACGTGTCACAGTGAATTTGAAACACTCCATATGTAAACACACCGATATTAACTAGTGCATTATAGCCTAACAGTTTAAAATACACTCCTGGAAATTGAAATAAGAACACCGTGAATTCATTGTCCCAGGAAGGGGAAACTTTATTGACACATTCCTGGCGTCAGATACATCACATGATCACACTGACAGAACCACAGGCACATAGACACAGGCAACAGAGCATGCACAATGTCGGCACTAGTACAGTGTATATCCACCTTTCGCAGCAATGCCGGCTGCTATTCTCCCATGGAGACGATCGTAGAGATGCTGGATGTAGTCCTGTGGAACGGCTTGCCATGCCATTTCCACCTGGCGCCTCAGTTGGACCAGCGTTCGTGCTGGACGTGCAGACCACGTGAGACGACGCTTCCTCCAGTCCCAAACATGCTCAATGGGGGACAGATCCGGAGATCTTGCTGGCCAGGGTAGTTGACTTACACCTTCTAGAGCACGTTGGGTGGCACGGGATACATGCGGACGTGCATTGTCCTGTTGGAACATCAAGTTCCCTTGCCGGTCTAGGAATGGTAGAACGATGGGTTCGATGACGGTTTGGATGTACCGTGCACTATTCAGTGTCCCCTCGACGATCACCAGTGGTGTACGGCCAGTGTAGGAGATCGCTCCCCACACCATGATGCCGGGTGTTGGCCCTGTGTGCCTCGGTCGTATGCAGTCCTGATTGTGACGCTCACCTGCACGGCGCCAAACACGCATACGACCATCATTGGCACCAAGGCAGAAGCGACTCTCATCGCTGAAGACGACACGTCTCCATTCGTCCCTCCATTCACGCCTGTCGCGACACCACTGGAGGCGGGCTGCACGATGTTGGGGCGTGAGCGGAAGACGGCCTAACGGTGTGCGGGACCGTAGCCCAGCTTCATGGAGACGGTTGCGAATGGTCCTCGCCGATAGCCCAGGAGCAACAGTGTCCCTAATTTGCTGGGAAGTGGCGGTGCGGTCCCCTACGGCACTGCGTAGGATCCTACGGTCTTGGCGTGCATCCGTGCGTCGCTGCGGTCCGGTCCCAGGTCGACGGGCACGTGCACCTTCCGCCGACCACTGGCGACAACATCGATGTACTGTGGAGACCTCACGCCCCACGTGTTGAGCAATTCGGCGGTACGTCCACCCGGCCTCCCGCATGCCCACTATACGCCCTCGCTCAAAGTCCGTCAACTGCACATACGGTTCACGTCCACGCTGTCGCGGCATGCTACCAGTGTTAAAGACTGCGATGGAGCTCCGTATGCCACGGCAAACTGGCTGACACTGACGGCGGCGGTGCACAAATGCTGCGCAGCTAGCGCCATTCGACGGCCAACACCGCGGTTCCTGGTGTGTCCGCTGTGCCGTGCGTGTGATCATTGCTTGTACAGCCCTCTCGCAGTGTCCGGAGCAAGTATGGTGGGTCTGACACACCGGTGTCAATGTGTTCTTTTTTCCATTTCCAGGAGTGTAGTTTTACTGTGTACAACTGATAAGGCTGATCGGTTAATATTTGCACGGGCGTTTTTTTATATTAAATCTAACAAAGCTAATTAGGATGTCAGGCAGCGATAATCGGTACATACTTTGTTGTTAATGCTCTATATTTTTTGTCTAAACGGCACCAATGAGGCAGTTACTTAAAAAAAAAATGGCTCTGAGCACTATGGGACTTAACTACTGTGGTCATCAGTCCCCTAGAACTTAGAACTACTTAAACCTAACTAACCTAAGGACATCACACACATCCATGCCAGAGGCAGGATTCGAACCTGCGACCGTAGCAGTCGCGCGGTTCCGGACTGCGCGCCTAGAACCGCTAGACCACCGCGGCCGGCGCAGTTACTTCCTTCGTCTGACAAAGTAATAATGATTTATTTATCACAGGCCGCCTGTTAATGTCGTCACATGCCAATACTCTTCATGTGGCACTGAATACACTGTCCTCGCTGCAATACAAATCGTGGGTGTCCGGCACGGTTGTCGCGTAATCACAGTGCACAAATGAACACTTATTAAACACATCAAATAAATCACTCAGTTAACGCCATTTACGTATTTGTTGGAGGTCAGGCCCACGGCTTTGGGTGACACACACAGCCGTTAAACAATTGCAAACGCGGTCGGCCGTCTTGCCGAAATCCGCCCTGCTCGCGTAAAAGACAACAACTTACTTACTCAGAGTCTCAACACTGACTACTCTCTGGCGCACTGGACGCTCGACTATCAATAATAGCTATTGCGACCTGCGTGTAGCAAAGATATATTGTTCTCAATAAGTATGGGGCGGTTGAGCCCTTACAAATTGTAACTCCAATCACGTACATGTCCATTGACGGCGAGTACGTGTGCAAAGTTACACTGACATCCGACCATGTCTTCTGGGTGCTGTGTTATTACAGTGCGTGATTTATATACGAAAAGGCTGCGGTATTGTGACCTTCCGAGAGGTATTTCTGCAATTTAGACTTCTTAAAACGTTATTTTGACGCTTTTCTGAGCATTTTAAAAGCGTGAATACAATATTTGTACTGGTAAAAAGTGAAACCCCCATGTGCACCAACAATCTCTTATTACATATGTTATTGATTAAGTTAAATATTATTTCTAAATTTATGATTTGTTGCAAAAAGAAATTTTACTAGGCTGATCACACGTAAATTTGAGCTACAGGATAATGAAAAGAGAAAATTCTCTGAAATGTTTTAACTTACAGTTAATAAAACTGTCCAGGATTTTGGAAGGACTTGGTTGTATATCCTTATTCTCTCTCTTTCCTTGCTGTTGGCGTCCATAGCGGAGTACCGCCCACGAAGCTGTTAACATTCCACGTACGTTGTGGGCTCAAAACTCGTCAGTGATGGACCGTTCAACTTCAGAAAAAGTAGTGAAGAAACAGTTTTTGTTAACAGACAGGCTCTACCGTTATAAATGATCATATTCATTTGGGGTAAGCCTCTTTCACATTCATTAGATGACACTGAAATTGTCTTAAATGGGAACTGTCAACGGAAGCAAATTTATTGGCTACTTTATTTCCACAATTTCCTCGAAAGTTCTCACAGTCAAAAACATTCGAAATCCTTTAATCGTATCTCGTTTGTTGAGCTGAAAGGAACTACAAGTGACTCAACATCTTTCTCCCGAAAAGAATTGTCTTTAATGTCTTTGCAAAAAGCGTTTGTGTCAACTATACAGGCTGAATTGGCCAAAGCTGCATCTTCCCCTCTCAGCATTCGTTTTCAGTCGCCTGTGAAATTTTGCCAAAGAAGTCAACAGGATTAATGAGCAGTTCTTTAGTTCGTCTAGATAAAGTATAATCTAGCCTCGCACCAAGTAGTCATAGCTATACATGGTTTGAAGCGCAGCAAAAGTTCTGTCGTAACGAATGACAAAATCTGCGTTTCTGATTTTTTTTGTCTAGATTACCGATACAGAGTACCATTGCATACTGCCACAAATGTAAGTTAATACGGATGAGAAGGAAGATCTAACCTATAATGTTTGGATATAGTATTACCAGTGTCCTGCTTGACTCAATCTAGTCGTTTAAATATCTGGGCATAACGATGCAAAGCGATATGATATGGGACGAGCTTGTGAGAACTGTGGTAAGAAAGGCGAATGGTCGACCTCGTTTTATTGCGAGAATTTTAAGAAAGAATGGTTCACCTGTAAGGGAGACCGTATATAGGACGCTGGTGCGACCTGTTCTTGAGCAGTGCTCGAGTATTTGGGATCCGTACCAGGTCGGATTGAAGGAAGCCATAGAAGCAATTCAGAGGCGGGCTGCTAGATTCGTTACCGGTAGGTTCGAGCAACACGTAAGTGTTACGGGGATGCTTCCGGAACTCGAATGGGAATCCCTAGATGGAATGCTACGTTCTTTTCGAGAAACAGTATTGAGAAAATTTAGAGAACCGGTATTTTAAGCTGACTGCCGAACGATTCTACTGCCACCAACATACAATGCACGTAAGGACCATGAAGATAGTATACGAATAATTTGGGGTCATAAGGAAGCATGCAGACAGTCGTTTTTTCCTCGCTCAATTTTCGGGTGGAAGAACAGGTAAGGAAACGTGCTACAGGGCGCCCTCCCCCACGCACCGTACGGTGGCTTGCGGACTGTCTATGTAGATGTACACTATGTGATCAAAAGTATCCGGACACTTGGCTGAAAATGACTTACAAGTACGTGGCGCCCTCCATCGGTAATGTTGGAATTCAGTATGGTGTTGGCCCACTTTTAGCCTTGATGACATCTTCCGTTCTCGCAGGCATGCGTTCAGTCAGGTGCTGGAAGGTTTCTTGGGGAATTGCAGCCCATTCTTCACGGAGTGCTGCACAGAAGAGAGGTATCGATGTCAGTCGGTGAGGTCTGGCACGAAGTCGGGGTTCCAAAACATCCCAGAGGTGTTCTATAGGATTCAGGTCAGGGCTCTGTGCAGGCCAGTTCAGTACAGTGCTGTTATTGTCGTGTAACCACTCCGCCACAGGCATTGTGCATTGGAACAGGTGCTCGATCGTGTTGAAAGATGCAATCACCAACCCAGAAATTCTCTTCAACAGTGGGAAACAAGAAGATGCTTAAAACATCAATGTAGGCCTGTGCTGTGATAGTGCCACGCAAAACAACAGCTCCCTTCATGAAAAACACGACCACACCATAACACCACCGCCTCCGAATTTTACTGTTGGCATTAGACACGCTGGCAGATGACGTTCACCGGCCATTCGCCATACCCACACCCTGCCACTGGATCGCGACATAGTGTACCGTGATTCGTCACTCCACACAACGTTTTTCCACTTTTCGATCGTCCAATGTTTACGCTCGTTACACCAAGCGAGGCGTCGTTTGGCATTTACCGGCGTGCCGCTCGACCTCCTGCCTAACTGTGATAGTACTAGCAGTGGATCCTGATGCAGTTTGGAATTCCTGAGTGATGGTCTGCCTATTACACATTGCGACCCTCTTCAACTGTCGGCGGTCTCTGTCAGCCAACAACGAGGTCGGCCTGTTCGCTTTTGTGCTGTACGTGTCCCTTCACGTCCACTTCACTATCACATCGGTAACAGTGGACCTAGGGATGTTTAGGAGTATGGAAATCACGAGTACAGACGTATGACATAAGTGGCACCCAATCACCAGACCACGTTCGAAGTCCGTGAGTTCCGCGGAGCGTCGCGTTCTGCTCTCTCACGATGTCTAATGACTACTGAGGTCGCTGATAAGGAGTACCTGGCAGTAGGTGGCAGCACAATACACCTAATATGAAAAACGTGTTTTTAGCAGTGTCCGGATACTTTTGATCACATAGTGTAGGAGTTGATGTAGAAATCACGCACTGGCTGTATATATATCGTAGTTTTCATTTAGTAAGAGAATACACTTTTCATTAATTGAAATTTCATTTGGTTTGTCAAACAAATATGTTTAAGCAGAACACCTATTGTGAACTGCTCTGATATTAATGACCGACACCGTACAATACGGCTACAGAGAGCCAAAGACGTACCTCTGCGATTCCCGTGTGAAAGGCATATCGTACTGTCTATCGCTTCAGCTCTTTGCGTCTGTGTGGACGGCCTTCCGGACAGAAGGGTCCCGATTGTTAGTGCTATACCAATTGTTTGTTAGTAATATCTCCAAGTCGGCGCGCGGGAGACAGAAAGAAAAGTCGTCGAAAGCGATGGTAGTCTTGACGATTCATTCGCAGTAAATCTTCGCCGCCCGTGCTTATAACCGGCAGTTAATCACTCTTTGAATAGTCTGGCGAGCTGGTTCTAACAACGTTCTCGACAGATGCGGGTTCCGAGAAGGAAGACTGAAAACACAGGCGGCGAGCCGCTAGTTTCAACAGCGGGCCGTTGCACGGGACGGGCCGATGCTAATCTGGGCGAGCGCCTCCCGCACTAAAGGGGATGGACTAGCGCCCCGCGCGGCTTTGTCACGAGGGCGGAAGCGCAGCGCGTGGGGTTGCGGCCGACCTTCTAGAAACTGCCGTCCCGTAGCAGCTGAGGAAAATTTTCGCGCGACAGCGGTGCGACTATGAGTCGACTGACGTCCTCTAGACAAAACGGAAAGCGCCGATCTAAAAACAATGCAACACGTTCTTACTGGGTTGCTTGCTTGTCTGTCTGTCTATTCACTACATATTTTACAGTTGATATCAAACTAACTACCAGATGATCTAGAGACTTGAAACATTCCACTCAGCTCAGAACTGGATGGCAACGCAACATTTACTCACTGTCTTGGCTGGTGTGTGGTGGAGGGTACTTTCTGTACCACTGACATTTCCCTTGTTCCAGTCGCGAATGGTTTGCGGGGAAAACGATTGCTGGTGGTAAGCCTACGTATGAACGCTAATCTCCCTCATTTTTACCGTAGTGGTCTTTTCGCGAGATGTACGAGGAAGGGAGCAATATATTGGTTGACTGAACTGAAGACAAACTGATATAAAACTGAAATTTACCGCATTTCTGTGTTGTAATCTCATCAAAATGTTTGCGGTCGATGCAAAAATTTCAAACACACAAAACTAAGAAGTAGAAAATAGTTATTTAAACAAATATCAGTTTTTAATATACCTCGTTTTGAATAGAACGAAAAAGTATAAAATAATTTCTCCTAGCCCTCTGCAGAATCCCCACCCCATACACACAGCTCTTAAAATTCATCTTGAGAAATTTTTAATAGCTGTGAAGAAATACTTGTAAGATTTAAAACGAAATACATGGAGTGCGTGCAAAAGATACTAGTAATGGTGTGAACTACTCATCTATTAATTATGTATTGTACGCTTCCTGCCTTTACGTGAGGTGCGTCCGGTAGATACTACACTCATGCTCATAAATTACGGAAAATTGCAGAATATGGAGCCACACAACGTGGCACTACACAAAACTGGCGCTAATAGCAATGGCACATAGGGAACACACACGACACAGATCTGTAAGGCCACGGTATTGGTGATAAGTTGAGAAAACTGTCCCGAATCACATGTGCTACAAAACGCCACTGTTTCCTGCGCATGTACCCCGACATCAATATGGGATATGATCACCATGCACACGTACACAGGTCGCACAACGGGTTACCATACTGTGGATCTGGTGGTCGAGCAGCTGCTGGGGTATAGCCTCCCATTCTTGCACCAGTGCCTGTCGGAGCTCCTGGAGTGTCGTAGGGGTTTGAAGAAGTGCACCGATATGTCGACCGGGAGCATCCCAGACGTGCTCGATGGGGTTCAGGTCCGGAGAACAGGCAGACCACTCCATTCGCCTGATATCTTCTGTTTCAAGGTACTGCTCCACGATGGCAGCTCGATGGGGACGTGTGTTATCATCCATCAGGAGGAAGGTGGGATCCACTGCACCCCTGAAAAGGCGGACATACTGGTGCAAAATGGCGTCCCGATACACCTGACCTGTTACAGTTCTTCTGTCAAAGACATGCAGGGGTGTACGTGCACCAATCATAATCCCACTCCACACCATCAAACCACGACCTCCATACAGGTCCCTTTCAAGGATGTTAATGGGTTGGTATCTGGTTCCAGGTTCACGCCAGATGAAAGCCCGGCGAGAATCACTGTTGAGGCTATACCTGGACTCGTCCGTGAACATAACCTGCGACCACTGTTCCAATGACCATGTACTGTGTTCTTGACACCAGGCTTTACGGGCTCTCCTGTGACCAGGGGTCAGTGGAATGTACCTTGCAGGTCTCTTGGTGAACAAACCATGTCGGTTCAGTCGTCTGTAGACTGTGTGTTTGGAGACTGTTCCAGTGGCTGCATCAAGGTCCCGAGCAGGACTACCTACAGTACTCCGTGGCCGTCTGCGGGCACTGATGGTGAGATATCGGTCTTCTTGTGGTGTTGTACACTGTGGACGTCCCGTACTGTAGCGCCTGGAGACGTTTCCTGTGTGCTGGAATCGTTGCCATAATCTTGAGATTACACTTTATGGCACACGGAGGGCCCGCGATACGACCTGCTATGTTTGACCAGCCTCCATTCTCGCTAGTGTTCTACCTCTCATAACGTCATCAATGTGTTCTTTGAGCCATTTTCAACACATAGTCACCATTAGCACGTCTGAAAACGTCTGCACACTTACTCGCTGCACTGTACTCTGACATGCACCAACACACCTCTGCGTATGTGGACTGCTGTCAGCGCCACCGTGCGACGAGCGCAGGTCAAATACACCGCATGGTCATACCCCGAGGTGATTTAAACCCGCAGACTACCCATCAGAGCCTTGTTTCATCATGTATCAGCATTATCCTTAATTTATGGGCATGAGTGTAACTACGAGGCGAAATATTCAAGCATCAGTTATGCATTTCATACATCTGACGACTTCGGCCTGGAATCTCATTGACTGGAGTAGAACTGCCTTCAGTGAAGATCCCGCTTCGGACTGTGGCCAGCGAAGATTTGTCTGGAGACACTCCGCACTTTGCTGGGATACCAAACTGACTGTCGCCCCCCATACTGCAACATCGACGGATCTCTCCCAGAATGGAGATTGTTTGGAGCATTATGGGGAGGGCCCTCCAACGAGCTCGGGTTTTTGAAGATCTAACGCTCCAATTGGACAGAATTTGGCACGATATGCTCCACGACTGCATCCAACAACTCGTAACAGTCAGTGCCAAGCCCAATAACTGCGTGCATAACGACCAGAGGTAGACCAACGCGTTATTCACTTGCTCAGTTTGTGAAGCACTTTCTTTTGAATAAACTATCCATTTTTTTCTGAAATTGTAATCATTTGTTTGTCTGTACATATATATCACATATATCAACATCTGCCAATTGAATTTCCGTCCCTTTAGGATAATTCCTTCGCGGTGCGCAGGCTTTTTTTTCTTTTTTCGTGTGCTTAATGTCTTAAGAATATAAGTTCGTCGATTTTTTTGATATTTTTCCATTATCCGCGTTTTGGCTGTTTAAATTTTTGAAGTGTTTATTGGTCATAAAATTGTTGTCTTGGAAAAAATTAATTTTTTTTTTGCAAAAAAGTTTTAATTGGACCGTAAATGGTTATAAACAATAACTTGTGCATCAGAGCACCAAGTTTGTAAATAATATTTCAAATTCTTTGCTGCTGAAACCTGCAGCTCGCTGTAAAGTCTTATATTCAGCTGTATTTTCTTAAAAACATAAAATACTAGCCTTTCACGCTTTGATTGTTGTTTTATTGAACCGATGCTCTATATTCAGTTAATCTGTATATTTGTTCATTGAATTAAAGAACTCATATTTACGCAAAGGCATAAGCTGGCTACCCAATTTACTTTAAAAAATATTCGTGATCGTACAATACTATTTCCAGTTCCTCACCGAATGTCCCCGGAAAAACGGGTGTCATGGCCTCTTTGTTTTCCGCACAGCAAAAGTATTTCTTGCGACTGAATATTTCTCATTGGGGTCCTTCATTATCTTTTGAATAAGTCTGACTCTGAAACTTCCTAGCTGATTAAAACAGTGTGCCGGGCCGAGACTCGAACACGGGACCGTTCCCTTTCGCGGGCAAGTGCTCTACCAACTGAGCTACCCAAGCACGACTCACGGCAGTACTCGCGAAAGGCAAAGGTCCCTAGTTCGAGTATCGGCCCGGCACACAGTTTTAATCTGCCAGGAAGTTTCATATCAGCGCACACTCCGCTGCAGAGTGAAAATCTCATTCTGGAAGTCTGACTCTTTCTTTCATGTTATTTGTCCCAAATTTATGTTCTGACTTCT
This sequence comes from Schistocerca piceifrons, assembly GCF_021461385.2. Classification (NCBI taxonomy): domain Eukaryota; kingdom Metazoa; phylum Arthropoda; class Insecta; order Orthoptera; family Acrididae; genus Schistocerca; species Schistocerca piceifrons. Next base: position 199,277,395 of record NC_060138.1, on the reverse strand, counting down.
CCATGTTATCATGTTAAAGAAACAAATGCTAAAAATTGAAGTTTTTATGCTACCTGTTTCGTCCGTTACGAGCCGAAATTTCTTTGTCCGATCCAATAAAACGTGGCGCTGCGGTGATTTAACATTCCCACTGCAGTTACGCGAACTGGAGACTCACAGCCTACAATACAGAGAATAATATTACATGTACCTAACATTACAATAAAAGTATAATATTTGTTGCTTCCAAAGAAGACACTCCAAAGCTAAACTTGTGCATTGAAAATTTCACTAGGAGCAAACAACTTGTTGGCACTCCGAATGGTACCGTTGTCTTGTTTAGAAATTTACAGGGTGCCCTTGTCCCTCCATAATTCTCCATGCAGTGGTGCGACAGGCGCTGCCACCGGTGCTAGAGTTTAGAAACAGCTCTTGCTCGATATGATATCCGATACAACCCGACCTTCCATAAGTAACCAGGATATATTCCTCACATTTCCTCTCATTTGGAAGCACACATTCTGATGTCAGGGCTACCATATCAGTGGAAGACAAAAGCCTAAAAACATAACTTACTCCACAACCGGACGCCCTTTAATGACTTACGTACCTTCAACATCACGTTTAGAAGCTCACCGTTGAACAGGGTGCATCATAATTAATACCGATCAAAGTTAACGATAAAAGAGCTAAAACACACCAAAAAATGAAATATTGTCCTAATTGGTATAATGGGTAGTCAAAGCGTTTCCGTTTGAGGGCGTTGCGGCAGCGTGTAAACAATGTAGCGCAACTGCGACGCGGATATACACTACTGGCCATTAAGATTGCTACACTACGAAGATGACGTGCGACAGACTCGAAATTTAGCCGTCAGGAATAAGATGCTGTGATATGCAAATGATTAGCTTTTCAGAGCATTCACACAAGGTTGGCGCCGGTGGCGACACCTACTACGTGCTGACATGAGGAAAGTTTCCAACCGATTTCTCATACACAAACAGCAGTTGTCCGGCGTTGCCTGGTGAAACGTTGTTGTGATGCCTCGTGTAAGGAGGAGAAATGCGTGCCATCATGTTTCCGACTTTGATACAGGTCGGATTGTAGCCTACCGCAATTGCGGCTTAACGTATCGCGACACTGCTGCTCGCGTTCGTCGAGATCCAATGACTGTTAGCAGAATATGGAATCGGTGGGTTCAGGAGGGTAATACGGAACGCCGTGCTGGATCCCAACGGCCTCGTATCACTAGCAGTCGAGATGGCAGGCATCTTATCCGCTTGGCTGTAACGGATCGTGCAGCCACGTCTCGATCCCTGAGTCAACAGATGGGGACGTTTGCAAGACAACAACCATCTACACGAAGAGTTCGACGACGTTTGCAGCAGCATGGACTGTCAGTTCGGAGACCATGGCTGCGGTTACCCTTGACGCTGCATCACAGACAGGAGCGCCTGCGATGGTGCACTCAACGACGAACCTGGGTGCACGAATGGCAAAACGTCATTTTTTCGGATTCCCAGGTTGTGTTTACAGAATCATGATGGTCGCATCCGTGTTTAGCGACATCGCAGTGAACGCACATTGGAAGCGTGTATCCGTCATCGCCATACCGGCGTATCACCCGGCATGACGATATGGGGTGCAATTGTTTACCAGTCTCGGTCACCTCTTGTTCGCATTGACGGCACTTTGAACAGTGGACGTTACATTTCAGATGTGTTACGACAAGTGGCTCTATCTACCCTTCATTCGATCCCTCCGAAACCCTACATTTCAGCAGGATAATGCACGACCGCATGTTGCAGGTCCTGTACGGGCCTTTCTGGATACAGAAAATGTTCGACTGCTGCCCTGGCCGGCACATTCTCGAGGTCTCTCACCAATTGAGATCGTATGGTCAATGGTGGCCGAGCAACTGGCTCGTCACAATACGCCAGTCACTACTCTTGATGAACTGTGGTATCGTGTTGAAGCTGCGTGGCAGTTGTACCTGTACCAGCCATCCGAGCTCTGTTTGACTTAATGCCCAGGCGTATCAAGGCCGTTATTACGGCCAGAGGAGGTTGTTCTGGGTACTGATTTCTCAGGATCTATGCACCCAAATTGCGTGAAAATGTAATCACATGTCAGTTCTAGTATAATATATTTGTCCAATGAATATCTGCATTTCTTCTTGGTGTAGCAATTTTAATGGACAGTAGTGTACAAGGACTGACATCTAGGCAAAGGATTAGTGTGGCATTTGTTTTTAGACGTTCGTGAGGTAAAAGCGGAAACGCAAACTATGGCGACGTTATTACCAAAAGCGTTCAAACAAAACGAACGTGCTGCTATTCTTTAGCGGGTTGCCAAAGGACAAACAACGGTAGACATTCATTGGGAATCAATAACGTGTATGTGGCAGCATATCCGCCGAAAACCAACGTTGTGGAATGGTGTGAAAGAGTGGGAGGATTATGAAATGTGGACATGGTGAAGGCCAGAAATAAAATGGCTAGACAGAGTGACAAACGATAAGGTGCTGGGAAATTTAGAAGAAGAAATGCAATTACTGCATGTAATTGAACGTAGGAAAAGAAATTAGACTGGACACGGACTGAGATGACGTGAAGGAATTTTAAAAACCGTTTTAGAAGAATATGTGGAGGAGAAGAGAAGGCAAGGACGGAAGAGGATTCATCTCTTTGATGATCTTCATAATTAATGTAAGTACGGCGACTTGAAGTAACTAGCGATCAGTGAAAAAAAAAAAAAAAAAAAAAAACTGAATGTGAAATCCAGCCCATACAATAGATATCTGATGATGAGTGATTATTATATGTTCAGCAACGCCAAGTCTGTGTAGTATTATTTTACAGTTTCACAATATACGATATAGATCGTGAAATAGTAATTTCACTGTGCAGTAGGTTTGTTGTGTAACATTACTTTGGTGTCTGTCACACGTTTTACACCACTGGAATGTAAAAAAGTGTTTTGATGCATCGTTCATGACCACCTTTTCGAGTTATGACTCATTTAAATAACAGTAACTGAGGACAATTATCGTCTAGTGTCACAATTTAGGAACTACTAATTTTTGTTCGTTGCAGTATCGAGTACCATAATACTTACTACACTTCCATGATAAAGATATTTATGTAGCTACGACTCGAAAATATATATGTTTGCTTACAAAATTGTTTCTGCGTAATTAATCACAGTTCCAAAGACTGGTTGCTCCAGAATGTCATTTTACAAGAAATTTCAAATAAAAATACGCTAAATATGATATTTTATTGACTTGCCTCCGAAACGTAAACAAGACACGAATTGCAGAACATATTTGTCAATTAGCTCCAGACTGTTATATTTTCCTTTAAAATTCTTATATTTAGATATACATTAAAATCTAGTAGATTCCTTCCTGCTTATTACCTCCTCATCATCGAACATAATTATGATTTGTCTTATATTCACTGACAACTAAAAAATAATTTTTTCCTATTTGTCGTAGAAGTTGATCGAGAGAGAATTATTAGAAAATCACCAAGAAGTCTTTTAAACAAGGTTTATCGATTCTTTCGTTACCCGCAATCATAGTAGTTTCACCTGTGAAACAGACTAGTTCCGTTTAATGTATAAAAGAGAACAAAAATCCGTGAGTAGACCAAAGAAAGGTTGCGGAAAGAAACGAGAAAAGCGTTCCAGAATTGAGCAACTGCTGCATATGGCGCATCCACACTGTTTACCAGGAGAAAATAAAAATTAAATAAAAACGACTTCTGGGCAATTGACGCCAGTAACGACCGCACGAAACGTCGAAACACAATTTCCTGCTGTTAACTGCATTGTGAAAATACTTCATATGTTGGTGCGGTGATTAAATCCGAGTGAACGATGAACAGAAAGACTCTCTATTGATTGCTCTGGTGACAAATACTCGCATTCTACGAGGTTGAAATGCCCAAAATGCTTCTTTAAAGCAACGACCGCTTTCTGGCGGGATCGCCACGAGATAAATTTAGAGAGTTCTATTTAACGCTAGGGACCGAAATAGCCTTTTTGTTTCGCAGTTTACGAGAAATGGGTTCTCGTACGAGCGCAGCTGCCCAGTCGCAGCCGCTGGACCTCACACATCAACACAGAATGAAGGTTTGCTACGCCCAGAACTCCCAAGCGCCAGCGAGAAGGGAAAGTAAACTTACATTCATTATCTCAGTGTGATGTGATTCTGTCAAACTCGCCGCTCTTATCATAATTCAAAGACCGACTGCGGTCACCAACTCCATTCAAAATCGATTGTTTCAGATGAAAATTGTTTTGTAAACTGCGTTCTACGTAATAAAATTTGGTTCTGATGTAACACTTCTGGCCACTACAGAGTATCACTTGAAATCACCCCTCACTTTGCGTACAGATCCTTGTACTTGCTTTTGCTTTATCAGTTTCCTTGAGTGGTTCACATTTTCGCGTTTCATTTGTTCGAAAATGGTTCAAATGGCTCTAAGCACTATGGGACTTAACATCTGAGGCCATCAGTTGAAATAAAACAGCCATTTTTGTTTTACATTTCTGTTTTGAAATTTCTGTAGTACCAATGGTATCTAATTAGTGATTTCGTGTAATATATTAAAAGTCATAAAATTTATGATTCCATTTGTGTACTGGTAGGTCAGGCTTGTCCAATATATGTTCGCAATATTTTGCATTTACAAATGAAGCCATAATTAAGAAAATTTAGGTTCCCATTGTTATCCTTCAGTATGATGTATATCCTATGTAAAAGTATTTTTTTATTGTACACGCCAGTGTCAGCATAAAATAAGCAAGGTTTTGTGGATAGTTACTCATAAAATTGTTAAACTTTTAATTGTTAATTTGATAAATCTGCACTGTAGCTTTGTTGACTTGATTGTTAAGAAACATATAAATAGTAGGAGCACAAGGATCGAGAAGGGTCAATTGGACACAGTTTCGAGACGCAACCACTTTATTGTACGTCTGTGCAATAATCTAATTGTTGTAATACAGTATTGTGACTCTGTAGCCTGTTATGTAGAGTGGGCTCCCACTAAGAAGAAGTGGTGCAGTTTGTCATAAATAAACCAATTTAAAACGATTTGGTACCTGGATTATTTCATGGAATTCACACAACTTGATCAAGTTAGCAGATGAAATGGACCGAGGCAACGACTATTTCAGCAGCAACAACAGCAGCGGCCGCATGAAGCAGGTTACTCCGAGTTCCACCGAACTAAGGTACGTATACGAAATCAGCTGAACTATATATGTGTCACTGCAGATCTAATTACTAAAGTGTAATGTTTTGGAAACTGTTCTAGCAGTAAACATTTACATTTGTCTCAAAGTAAGTCTTTTGAGTGGTGTAGGCCAATGTGATCAGTAAGAAACATCCCTATCATCATACGTTACTTGAATTTCTATGGAACACAAGAATAATTTTTAAGGTTTTTGTGGTTAAATCAAATAATCTCTTCTCGATGTTAAAAATTTCACCCCAGCAAAATTTCACTGCCTCCCCACGTAACGTAACAAAAGAAGTTTCGTTACACAGTCCCCTATACTTAGAACTACTTAAACCTAACTAACCTAAGGACACCACACGCATCCATGCCCCAGGCAGGATTCGAACCTGCGACCGTAGCGGTCGCTTGTTACGAAAAAGACAAAATTCTGGAGAATCAATAACAGAAGAGGGAAAAATGAAGGGTGTTCGTTAATCTGAGGCAGAAAGACACGAGACATTCTATTTGATCAGAAGTATCGAGAAACCACTATATAATGCGGAACTGACCACTAGATGTTAGGACAGGCGAACGCGCCCATATAAAAGGAGGCTTTTGCGTTGCCAGTTGAATAGCAATAATAGCAGAATGGGACTAGTCACTGGATGTCACATGAGTAACAGTTCCGTAAGCGACATTTCAACCCTTCTACAGCTACTCGAGTCCAGTGTTGGTGATGCGATTATGAAGTAGAAACGCTAAGGAACAACCACTACTAGACCAAGATCGGGTAGACATCACGTACTCGTGGACTGCACTGCGGAGGGTCGCATGAAAGTGAAAGACATTACTCTTGAGTTCCAAAGAGCTGCCGGTGGTCCAACTAGCGCAGTTACTGTGCGCAGGGAGTCGAAAAGAATGGGGTACGGTAGATGAGTAGTTGAGCAATTCTTGGTGAACCAAGCATTTCTGCCATCAGTGCTAAGCAACGTTTCCGCACTTAGCGTATTCTGCAATGCAGTAAGAGAACCATAACTTACCCATGAACAACCCCTCCGCACCGTAGGACTATCTGCTCTGTACTTCACTGTTTCCACATGATGGCAAGTAACGTTTTACAGGCATTCGCCAAACTCAAAACTTTCCATCGGATTGTCACAGTGTACAGCTTGATCCATTACTCCAAATCACTCGTTTCTAATCATCAACTATCCAGTGGCGCCGCTGTTTACATCACCTCAAGCGTTGCTTAGCACTAACGACAGAAATGCTTGGTTCGCCAAGAATTGCTCAACTGCTCATCTACCGTACCTCATTCTTTTCAGCTCCCTGCGCATAGTAATTGCGCTACTTGGACCACCGGCAGCTCTTTGGAACTCAAGAGTAATTTCTTTCACTTTATGCGACCCTCCGCACTGCAGTCCATGAGTACGTGATGTCTACCTGATCTTGGTTTAGCTATGGTTGTTCCTTAGCGTTTCTACTTCACAATCGCAACACCAACACTGGACTCGAGTAGCTTTAGAAGGGTTGAAATGTCGCTTACGGATCTGTTACTTATGTGACATCCAGTGACTAGTCCCATTCTGATGTTATTGCTTCTCAACTGGCAACACAAAAGCCTCCTTTTACATGGGCCCATTCGCCTGCCGTAACATCTAATGGTCAATTCCACATTACATAGTGGTGTCTCGATACTTTTGATAAAAGAGAATGTCTCATGTTTTTCTGCCTCAGATTAACGAACACCTTTCATTTTACCCTCTTCTGTTATTGATTCTCCAGAATTTTCTCTTTTTCGTAACATGTTCGTCTGTTACAGGGACAGATGATTTCTATTTTTCCCTGAAACAAGGCTGGCTTTTATACAGTGTACTCGAATAAACTTCACCTGCATCTACATCTACGTGATTACTCTTCTATTCACAATAAAGTGCCTGGCAGAGGGTTCAATGAACCACCTTCAAGCTGTCTCTCTACCGTTCCACTCTCGAACGGCACGCGGGAAAAAGGAGCACTTCAATTTTTCTGTGCGAGCCCTGATTTCTCTTATTTTATCGTGATGATCATTTCTCCCTATGTAGGTCGGTGCCAACAGAATGTTTTCGAAATCGGAGGAGAAAACTAGTGATTGAAATTTCATGAGAAGATCCCGTCGTAACGAAAAACGCCTTTGTTTTAATGATTGCCACTCCAATTAACGTATCACAGACATGACACTATCTCCCCTATTTCGCGATAATACAAAACGAGCTGCCCTTCTTTGTACTTTTTCGATGTCATCCGTCAGTCCCACCTGATGCGGATCTCACATCGCACACAAATACTCCAGAATAGGGCGGACAAGCGTGGTGTAAGCAGTCTCTTTAGTAGAACTGTTGCACCTTCTAAGTGTTCTGTCTTCGGTTTGCTCTACCCACAACATTATTTATGTGATCGTTCCAACTTAGGTTATTTGTAATTGTAAGTATTTAGTTGAATTTACAGCCTTCAGATTTGTGTGACTTATCGAGTAATCGAAATGTAGTTGATTTCTTTTAGTATTGGTTAAAAACAGTCTTGGTTGCAATTTTAGTTTATTTTTCAACGACGCGTTCTTACTGTTACTCGCTCCTGTGAACGGGAACGCGTTATGCAGATCTTGGTGCCTCTCGCGTCCATCTAGAAAAGGTAATGATTTTACTATTTTATGTTTCTAGTTTTTACTGAGTTTAACGAAGGCGATGTTGGCCTGATATATTCGACGATGCCCTTTGTCTACATTGACTAAAGGATTCTTAAGAAATACCAAATTGAGGTATTTGCTCTTTCAATAGGTGATCTGTTTATATTTTCAATAGGTGATCTGTTTATACATGCTTATAGGTTATCTAAGTCTGCACAACGCGATCGCGATTCTTAAATAGATGTATTTGTTCCATGTTTTCTATTTAGATAACCTGAAGATGCCTAAATAAGGCGAAACGCGTCGTTGAAAAATAAACTAAAATTGCAACCAAGACTGTTTTTAACCAATACTGTTAAGCACTGGTTTGCTGTTATGCCACATATGGACTGGAATGATTTCTTTTAGTACTCATGTGAATAACTTCACAGTCTTCCTTATTCACGGTCAATTGAAACTTTTCGCACCATACAGATATCTTATGTAAATAATTTTGCAAGTCGTTTCGATCATCTGATGACTTTGCAAGACGCTAAATGACCGCATCACCTGCAAACAATCTAAGACAGCTACTCAGATTGTCTCGTATGTCGTTAATATAGATCAGGAACAATAGAGGGGCTATAACACTTCATTGGGGAACACCGTATATTACTTCTGTTTTACTCTATTACTACGAGCTGTGACCTTTCTGACAGGAAATCACGAATCCAGTCGCACAACTTTCCCAGCAATTGGCTTGATTCATACCGCTCGACATAAGGCCACTACGAAAATTGTCTCACAACTGACGATCGCTTTTACAAGCCTTCGCCGTGCCCATACGCTCGCTCAAATACGTGAACGTTTGTTCCACGTTGGCAAGTTCGATCCACTGAAAATCGATCAAGCCTCAAGCAGTTCGAACAGCCCTAATGCTTCCGCAGAATGACCCACGGACCTTCATGGACGTTCGCGCTATAGATGGGCAAAGTCATTCATCCTTGGGAACTAGTTCACTGGTGATCGCTCTGTTTTGGGAACCGTTCATTTTTACTCCTTCACCGTTCACTGTGCGTGGTTTATGGTTCTTATGAAAACTGAAAATTTGTAACACAGGTGATTGAAGATAGAAGGCACCAAGAGGGGGTACTTGCCTCCCCCATGGAGTACCGAGTTTTTATTCATAACAGAATTGTCACATTTGTAATTTTCGTGAGTCTGCAAAACATCTCGTTTAGCCAACTGTGGCGTAACGTAGCTGATCGTAGTGAAATAATGTAAGGCGGCGCACGAAAAACCGGCCCCGAGTTCAGACTGCTCGCCAATTACGCACGATTTGTTGACCGCTACGAGCAGAATAGATAAACATGTAACAATTAGGCAGTGGAGAAATAAAAAATAAGCTAATGCAAAAACTTCGAAACAATGGATGACGATTGGTAAGCGACAATGAGCAGTCTAGTATTCGGGGCCGACTTTCCGTGCACCACCCTGTACCACTGAAAGAACATTGTAGGAGTTATCATATTCTCTTTACAAAATATGACACCATACACTCGATTACGAAGTGTGGGCTGCATTGGGTTGTAAGTCGGTCTGCCTTCCATAACAGTGAACATGCTCTTTTACCTCAGATAAAAAAAAGACGGAAAATGACCACTCGTGTGTGCCGTGCCGACGTCTTTTGCGTGTGTAATAACAAAAAGCTTGCCTTTTTATAAGTATTTCTTCTGCTGTTTATAGAAACAGTGAAGTAAGCTGATACGCCGTTCTGTTACCCCAAAATACGTATAAATTACATCCCACGTAATTTTTATACAATTTAAGTAATTATAAAATACATTTTAATTACCGGTCGTGGACGCTGAATAGAATACGAAAAGAACTAGAAGTTCAGAGTTCAACTAAGGTTTGAAGCGAACGGAACGAACAACAAAAACTTGATTCTGAATTATGAGCAGTCGGCAGTGGAACTGCGACGAGTGGCCACGCGAAGAAGGACGAGTCCGGCCGAGCGGGACCGAGACCGAGAAGACAGACGAGAACGGGACCGAGACTGGAACGAGACCGGCCGACGTGCCGTTGCGGGAACGAGACCGACTGTTTCCCGTTCCAGGGAACTATAAGCAGAAAGCCGCGACCGAAGTGAACTATGAAAGACCGTTCCTTTGAATTCGTTGGTCACTCGTTCCTTTCATCTTGGTGAACCGTTCCTTTGGACCCGTTAGTTCGCGAACTACCCATCTCTAGTCCGCACGAAGTACTTGATCAAGTGTGCCAGTCAGGCTCGGATTTACGTGTGCAGCCACCCGAAGTGGCGGCAGGTGTCTCGCGGACTGGGTCGGCAGGTGCGGGACAGACGCCTTGGCGGCTAGTCACGCACGCTGAGCGCAGCAACAGTAGCGGGGCCGCATTCGCCAAGAACAGCGGCACAGCTGTCGGCGCTGAATGCAGACCGGGTCGCCGCGCACGTGGACTTCGCTTCGGTCGCGAACGTGAAGCCCTACAGGCAAGGCAGCACACCACCTGCGGCCGACTTCAGCGCGGTTTCGTCAGATTCGCAAACGTGTTACGCAACTCGAGGGGTGTTCCACTACGCAGCCGTGACGCAAGTTATACGACAAAACGATTCGTGAACGCAACCGCAGCTAGATACTAGACTACGTACAATCGGGACTTCTTTCTGATTTACGGGGAGGCATTAAAAAGAAAATCGCATTGAAGAAGGGACAAATTCTGACGAACACAGTTCCCCAAGCTCAGTATCTCTCTACGATCACTGGCGTCTATGAAAGCACGAGGCTTGAAAAATTCATTGTGGCGTTGAATGAATTACAAGGCATGCAAGATCCCCTCGCTTCTAAACTGATACTGTTATTACTCAGCTCAGCCGCGAGTCCGTAGAGAGTGGTATATATGACGTACAGTATAAGTGGTCGGCATTTCCACCCGGAATTTGGGAGTGTAAGTCGGACCTTCCTTGATCCCCTTTGGTGGGTCATGTCGTCGGATTTCCTCCTACCTGTGCGCGGTGCAGCTCTCTCAAATCTCGTCCCGTGCATATTCGTCATTGGCGCAGTGGATATCTCTGTCGGTGGAAGCTCATTATCTGAAATTTCTGTCGATCAACTTTGGGCTATCTATTTATTCGAAATTAACATTCAGAATGCCGTAATATCACTTTTATTCCTATAAGATCAGTAATGAAACACTCTTGTCACAAACTAGTCGTAACCGAGAGCATGGAGCATGGCTACCATCGAACAAGACACGAAGAGCTCTTAACGCCGACTGGCGACTTTGGCGTTCAGTCCGTATCTCTTACTAGTTTCGTCACCGTTCTTGAATTTCCGATCAAGTTCGTACTTACTAAGATATGCATTTGTTAATGAACGCGTGTGAATTTTAACGAGGCAAAATTATGATAAATAGTTTTAAACATCCAGAGGCTCTTTGTAGTATTCATGTTGTCATAAATGACTTTAATTATTAAATATAAATAAACAAAATCGGTGACTTCTCCTCATGTATATTTCCCAGGGTGACGCTTGTTGCTGCGGTCCAGCGCCGAGCCCCACCCCACTACGCGCGACATATGGTCGCTTCGTCACCTAGCCAGCCAGCGTGGGAAATGCTCTCCGACTCATGGCCGGCTACGGACTACAGCACTTCCTAACTATCGTAAATACATCGATAACAGACAATAATTTATTAAAACTGGTAAAAATGTCTTCCTCACGTCAGAGGCACCTTACAGGCAGTATTCCAACTATTTTGAGGACACATCTGTTTTCGAGTTGCTTTCGACACCATTTACCATATCAGCGGAAAGCGCCCCCGTGAACGTGCAGATGTAGCTGACTCATTCTCCATTTTAAATGCAAATCCTTTCACGTTTAAGACTGTCCAGGACGTCTAGATTATTTTCCTCAGTCAGACTTTCCAGGTCTTCAAATAAGGTTGTAAAAGTGCTACAATATTTCGATTTCTTTGATTATGAAACAAGTTCTGATTATGTGGCAACCTGATTGTAAAAATCTGTGAAACTATGTCTGTTCTTATGCTGACCGAGTACACCGTATAAAAATTATATTGTGCCTTTAGTGCGCCAAAAATATTTAAATATTACTGAAAACTTGTTTCGTTTATGATCTATCTTGTTGAGAAATAAGACATACGAAACGAAGTCGTACGCAGTGTGACTACGTTGCCATTTAAATGCGGCGCGTTCGCAGTTTCGCCCTTCTTCCTCTCTTCCCACTCAGACAGAGTGGCGTGGCGGTGGGAAAAGTGTACAGTAAGTCTAGGCACCATGGGACCCGAGCCACGGCACGGATCTTGAGCCGAATTCTTGGACACCCATGCTTTACAGCTTTTGAGGCACAGAACTGGACTTCGAAGCTAACAGGAAAACTCGGAGAAAATGATTATGTCACTGACATTTGGTGCCAGAATCAAACGAGTCGTCAAGTGTGAGGTCCAGTCGATATGTAGTCAGATTTGAATTAGTTGTCATCTGATATTGAAGGTACAAAGTTGCGACATAGTCGCGACAAGTGCCCTCTGCAGGCAGTCGCCACAGCACCCCACTCCCCACAGATCTCCGAACAGGCCTTGGAAGGCCCAACGACGGCGTGTCATCCTCAGCAGATAAGCGTCATTGGATGCGGACTTGGAGGGGCACGTGGTCAGCATACCGCTCCTGACCGTTGTCAGCTTTCGTGACTGGAGGCGCTACTCAGTCACGTAGCTCCTCTATTGGCCTGACAAGAGCTGACTCCACCCCGCTTACCAACAGCGCTCGGCAGACCAGAAAGGTCACCCATCCACGTGTCAGCCAAGCTCGACAGCGCTTAACTTCGGTGATCTGACGGGAACCTAAGTTACCACTGCGGCAAAACCGTTGGCTCACTCTCCACGGCGATGGACAATTACTCTAAACTCCGTATTCACAACAAAAATTACGTAAAAGATCTGAAATTCAAGTGTTGTATCCAGGATGATTGTGCTAAATGGGAAGGAACTGCAGGAAAGGATAAGTAACAAAACAGGTCATATTTGCATATGGCCGGTGACGCGATCCAATGGAGGTACGCCCCTTTGAAGGTGGAGATTCAAGATTTTTGACAGCGTAGGTCTCAATGATAGAAAACAGAGACAAAAGACAAGTGGGAATGTTCTATCTGTACTAGTGTTTTAGTTCCACATTCAAGATAGTGAGCTGGAGCACCATCACGTCGTAGATACACTACCCTTCCTATCAATAAAGGCATGTCTACCAGCAAGAGGTGCAGAGATATAGATATGCCTCGGCTGTGACGCGTTATGGGACGATGACAAGTCTCACTAAGCGGTCGCCAAAAATCCTCGCCTGAACATTCATCTGAAGTGCTACCGATTGTTCGTTGCCGCCATCGCATGACGTTCTTCGTAATCCTCATGTGGGTGTTTTGGGGACCGACGAAATTGTCCCTCGTAAACGTCCTCATCTGTGAAATGGATGGATGTTGGGTGACACAGTAGCGTGGTGGCCTGTACGACGAACCCAGAGTCAAAACCGGGCGCAGCTGACGCATTGTTAATGATAGGGATAGCGCCAGGTATCGTTGAGAAAATACCAGGCAGGCCCCATGTTGGTGGACCACCAGCCTTGTGTTGGTAAGGAAGTCACTGTCAAAGATGTTATATCTCCGCCTTCAAGTGGGTGTACCCCCTTTGGAAACCAAGTCCGGCCATACGTTCTTGCAGTTTTGTCCCCATTTAGCAAAACAGGCCTGTAGATCTCAAAAGTGCCTCTAAGCATGTCGAAAAACTGTTCTTGATTTTAATTACGGCCAATGCTATGCTATCTTAAAAGAAAAGAAAGGAAAGTACGGAATTTTCCCGTTCTGGAACCAGCTTCAAACTTACCACATCATGTTTAAAAAACTACAAAACTGACTGAAATCTGCTTTTTCTCCGTTGATTACCAAAATACCTCGCTCAGCAATGAATATTTCCATTGTGTGTTACTGGCTTTGTGCAGCAGATGGTAATGGTCTGTTTTAAATAAACTTCTGTAAATCGAACTCGTCGGTGATGGCTGTTTAAATTGCAAACCTTATAAATGTACTACAGCAATGGTTCTCATTATGTCTCCTTCTGATCAGATAGTGTCAAATGGTTAATATATAACCTGTGAATGATATTAAAAAGGATCAAACAGGAATCTATCAAATTCCAAAAACTGTCAGTTGTTGTACTGTTGTACTGAACAGTGTGTTTCTCATGAAACAAGAAAATGTTTTCACCATCTCATAATTAACATGCAGCGAATTGAATAAGACAAGTTCGTCAAATAGTATGAAAATAAAGATATTACCAACGCTCTACAATTGCTACTGAACTGAAAACCGAGAATTGTCCGATTCCTGGACGACTACGATAAAACAGAAACAGGAACAACTGCTACCTGAGATTCGTTATAAGTTTCCATAGCATCAAAAGAGACTGCATGACAGATGAGTATTTTTTGAAGAAAGTGTAATTTTTTCCACAAGAGTTTACTATTACCGTCAATAAAGCAGTAGTAATAATTAAGTTAAAAGTAATACAGGTTAATCAACTAGCTCTACAGAATACTTTCTTAGATAAAAAATAATCTCTTCTACGATTTTTATTTTTTTCAAATGCAAGAGACGACGGACGCTTTTACTTCTACTCCTGTGGGAAACAAACTGCATACGATTCAAATTTTTTTCTCCAACGGAACCGAAAGTGTGAATTAGAGCAAAGAGCGCACACCGCAAAGATGGATGCGTTTGATCTGAGCTCATGGATTTAAATTGGCCATGCTCTGACAATATGCATCAAAGTAGATGAGACGCAGTTGTCACTTAATGTTGGCCGTAAACAAGTCTAGTATATAACAATATAACACGAGCCCAAAAAACACTGTAAATGAATATTGTACTACGGTTTTCCCAAAAATGGGAGGACTTCCAAAGATATGTTCAGTTAAATTTAATGTTGTGCACAGTTACGAGAATTTTTTACAGTTAAGATGATTAGAAGATAGGATTTATCTGTTCTGTACTCTTTTTCACCAGTGTATCGGACACCATAGTATAGATTTCGAAACTCTTAATGCTCATCCAGGAAATATTGCAACTTGCCATTCTAAAAATATTGACGGTGGACGAGGAATGCAACGTTTAAGATCTTATAGCGAGGTAGTACTCATCGACTATTGAAATCTTGCTTAGTTGCTATTTTGTTTACAATTAGTACCAATCTGATTAGCGGAGCAAGTGCGTCACACCTTAAATCAAGTGGCAGTAATTACTGTGTTTTCCCACAGCCTTGGAGAAGATGTACTCGAGATTAATTGTATAATAATCAGTTATGAGTGGAACAAATTAATTAATATTTAAGAAGTGGTGGTGACTGATTTCTTATCATTGTGATCTGATAATATTATCCACAACATCCAACCCTGCTAGCTGAGTGGTCAGCACGACGGAATGTCATACCTAACGGCCCGGGTTCGATTCCCGGCTAGGTCGGAGATTTTCTCCGCTCAGGGACTGGCTGTTGTATTGTCCTTATCACTATCACTTCATCCCCATCGACGCGCAGCTCGCCGAAGTGGCGCCAACTAGAAAGACTTGCACCAGGCGAACGGTCCACCATACGGGAGGCCCTAGCCACACGGCATTTCTGTTTTTATCCACAACCACGATATTTAGTGTCAGTGATCGCCAGATAAAAGCAAACAACGAGCAGTATTCAAACCAAATCATGCATGAGTGAAATCGTTAACTGTTTACATAATGGTGGATGCGTACTTTGAGCGACGAAGGGGATAAGTAGTGTCACTATGAAAGTCTCTTGTGTAGCTGTCAGATAAATTTGCCTGACCATTATATTGAAACAAAGCCATCACTTTAAAGCAGGAGTAATAAATCGACGCTGCAGTGTGAAGTAACAAATCGTAGGAATCGTGTGTGACGTCTTAAACAAGTATTTTCACTTACTTCAACACAATCACACATCTGGTAACATTACGCTCTCTCGAGACTATTCTAGTTCTCTGTATCTAATGTAAATAATTATAAGACAGTTCACATAAAGTTTTGTACGTTGAAACAGTGATTAATGTAACTGAGGGTTGTTACAAAATGGATTAGAATCATCTCCGTTTTTATTTTTGTCCGCTACGGTCGCAGGCTCGAATCCTGCCTCGGGCATGGATGTGTGTGATGTCCTTAGGTTAGTTAGGTTTAATTAGTTTTAAGTTCTAGGCGACTGATGACCTCAGAAGTTAAGTCGCATAGTGCTCAGAGCCATTTGAACCATTTTTTTTATTTTTGTAACAATGAATGCATGCCAGTAAGTGCGACACTAGTAAGTAGGCTAGGTTTTTATGTTGGTAACGTCGCGTAGCGCTCTGTATGAAAATCACTGGCTGTGCTGTGTGCAGTCTGTGGCTGGTTGGCATTGTTGGAATATTCGCTATTGTAGTGTTGGGCAGCTGGATGTGAACAGCGCGTAGCGTTGCGCAGTTGGAGGTGAGCCGCCAGCAGTGGTAGATGTGGGGAGAGAGCTGGCAGAGTTTTGAGAGCGGACGATCTGGACATGTGTCCGTCAGAAAAACGAAATTTGTAAGACTGGATGTCATGAACTGATATATATATATATTATGACTTTTGAACACTATTAAGGTAAATACATTGTTTGTTCTCTATTAAAATATTTCATTTACTAACTATGCCTATCAGTAGTTAGTGCCTTCAGTAGTTAGAATCCTTTATTTAGCTGGCAGTATTGGCGCTCGCTGTATTGCAGTAGTTCGAGTAACGAAGATTTTTGTGAGCTAAGTGATTCATGAAAGGTATAGGTTATTGTTAGTCACGGCCATTCTTTTGTAGGGATTATTGAAAGTCAGATTGTGTTGCGCTAAAAATATTGTGTGTCAGTTTAGTGATGATCAGAATAAGTAAAGAGAGAAATGTCTGAGTACGTTCAGTTTTGCTCTGCTGTTTGAAAATCAAATAACGTAAGGGGTTTACCAGCACAGTAATTCATAAATTTTTCAAAGGGGACGTTTCACACTTTCTTCCTTTTGATATGGTTGACTATATACACTGAGGCGACAAAAGTCACGGTAGCGGCGATATATACACATACAGATGGCGGTAGTATTGCGTACACAAGGTAAAAAGGGACAGTACGTTGGCCGAGCTATCATTTGTCCTCAGGTGATTCATGTGGAGAGGTTTTCGACGTACGACGGGAATCAACAGACTTTGAACACGGAATGGTAGTTGGAGCTAGACGTATGGGAAATTTCTTTTCGGAAATAGTTAGGGAACTGAATTAGTCCGAGATCCACAGTATCAAGAGTGTGCCGAAATATCAAATGTCAGGCATTACCTCTCACCACAGACAATGCATTGCCTGACGGCCTTCACTTAACGATAGAGAGCAGCGGCGTTTGCGTAGAGGGGTCAGTGCTGACAGACAAGCAACACTGCATGACATAACTGCGAAAAGCAATGTGAAACGTACGACTAACGTATCCTTTAAGACAGGGCTTAACAACTGGCCGGTTTTGAGCGCGAGAGTACTCGCGTCTGCTCAGGCACGTGCTAGGGAGCAGGTGCAAGGTCGTGGAGTAAGGAGGGAGGGGAGGGAGGGGAAATGCGCGCGCACATTTGAATGTGATCTCGCGTTCTTAGCAGATTTAACTAGCCATCTGAATGCTTTGAACATTTTACTACAAGGTAAAGATCTGCTAATTACTCATTTCATAGATCGAATACGAGCTTTTAAAATGAAATTGACACTTTGGGTGAGTCAGCTGGAAACAGGAAACCTAGCTCATTTTCCTAAATTATCATCCATGTAAGATTTTCACAAAGACTGTGAACGTTATTCACATAGTTTAGTTGATCAGCGCTTTCAAGATCTGACAGAACTGGACAGTGATTTTGATCTGTTCTCTCCATATTAAGCGAATATTTAAGAGATTCGTCCTGAGCTGCAGCAATAAATTATTGACCTGCAGTGTGACAGAGAATACAGAGACAAATTTCAGAGCAAGAAAAACATTTTGGAATTCTACAGATACTTCCCTCAGGATAGATTTCCTCGTTTGCACAAACTGGCGGCTACAGTAATATCAATGTTCGGTTCCACGTATGTTTGAGAACAACTGTTCTCTGCAATGAAATGTAACAAGAGGCGCCTGAGAAACGCATTGTCTGATCGAAATTTAAACTACACGCTGCGCCTAAAATGCACAAGAACAATTACTCCGAACATAGACGCAATTGTAAAGGGCAAAAAGTACAAGATAACCGAGAATCC
Source organism: Schistocerca piceifrons (assembly GCF_021461385.2). Classification (NCBI taxonomy): domain Eukaryota; kingdom Metazoa; phylum Arthropoda; class Insecta; order Orthoptera; family Acrididae; genus Schistocerca; species Schistocerca piceifrons. The sequence goes on along the minus strand of NC_060138.1, from coordinate 199,259,188 downwards.
CACACTTCAGTGACACCTTCTATTGTGTAACAGTTCACAAATTAATACAAATGTAGGGGCATACACTAAGCTAATAAAATTATGTGGCACCTGTACATTCTCCTTTATTTGTTTCATTTGTTGCAGTAATAATTCGTGAGTGATATCCCTGCAGGTGGCCGCGGATTTACATTGACTGGAGGCAGCTGTTGTGTGCCCCATGTGACTCTCCCCACTCTCCGCTCTGGTCCGGTAGTGGGGGTAGCGTGCTCGCGCTGCTCCTTGCTCGCACCTTGCTGCTCACAGCTTGCTCCGCGAGCACGTATGTTGTGAAGCCCTGCTTTAAGACAATGAGGCGAAATTTTGCGTTAATGGGCTATGGCAGCACACGACCGACGCGAATGCCTTTGCTATCAACACGACAGCGCCTCTCCTGAGCGCGTGACCATATCGGTTAGACCCTAGACGACTAGGAAGTTGTGTCCTGGTCAAATGAGTCCTTATTTCTGTAGGTAAAATCGGATGCTAGGGATCGGGTGTGCCGCAGATGCCATAAAGCCATGGGCCCAAGGCACTGTGCAAACAGGTGCTGGCTCCATAACCGTGTGGGCCGTGCTTTTGTGGAATGGACTGTATCTTCTGGATGTTAGGCTACTTGGAGACCATTTACAACCATTCATGGACGTCGCGTTCCCAAACAACGATGAAATTTATAATGGATGACAATGCGTCATATCAATGGGCCACAATTGTTCGGTATTGTTTTGAAGAATACTCTGGACAGTTCGAGAGGATGGTTTGGCCACCCCGATCGCCCGACATGAATCCCATGAACTTTAATGGGACATAATCGAGAGTTCATTTCGTGCACGAGATTCTGCACCGGCAACACTTTTGCAACTACGGACGGCTTTAGAGACAGCATGGGTCAGTATTTCATGACGGAAGTTACAACGACTCGTTCATGCCATGGAATGTCGAGTTGCTGCACCCGGAGATATCCCATTAGTTTTTCATCTTAGTGGGTACTATACTAGATTTACTGAATTTAGTTTGAAATGCACTGAATTAACTAGTAGAAAGTCTACTGCACAAGCGCTAATTACTCGGAATACCCCTCGACTAAAATATGTACCCGCCAAATACCGGCACGGTTTTCCATACAAAGACGTTTTTTGGTAATCAGTTTAGTACCGAGTTCACCGTGAGTACGCTGTGCTCACTCCGTACGTATTCGTATTTCATGTGCCGCTATGAACGTTCACGCCCACGCCCTACAATACTACCGTTGGTTATCCAGTATCAACCCAGGCCAATGCTAGTCTAACTCTTTCGTCGAGACCACGACGACCAAACCAGTGTTAGTCTCAAAAGTGATAAAGAATGAACACGAAATAGCATACTGACCCAACACATCAAAACTAACTGCTTAATGGTATCTTGGTCCACCTTTGGGAAACATTACGGTAGCGATTGTGAGTGGCACCGAATCTAAAAGTACATCGTAGGTTTCCTGACATAAGTAGGATCAAAGGTACACGCACATGCCACGCAATTCCAGTAAATTACGCACAGGTGGTTTGTGGGCGCGTTGCTGGCGCCCAATTTCGTCTCAGATGAGCTAAATCGGGTTCAAATCAGACGAACCTGGTGGCTAAGTCGTCAACGTGAAGTTCACTGCAAATTTCCTCAAACCATTGTATGCGGGTCTTGCCTTCTGACAAGGACAGTTATCACGCAGGAACATGCCTCGTCTTCAGGGAAAACAGCGAGATGAAGGGATGTAGATAGTCCGCAATAATGTTCACGTTCTCCACGGCTGTCATGGTGCCTTCGATTACTGCCACAGGTCCCATGGATGCTCGGTCAACGTCCCCCGTAGCATAATACGGCCCCTACGGGCCTGCATCAAGATGACGGCATATCCGACATGACCATCGATCAGGTGTTCTAAGAAACGTGTTTCGTGTGACACGTGTCCACTGATTCACGGTCCAGACTTGATGAACCCCAGCCCCCTTGACTGGCTGTATCTTTGGGTCAATACAATAACACGCTTGAGTTTTCTGTTGGTTGGTTGGTTTTTGGGGATGGAGACTAGACAGCGTGGTCATCGGTCCCATCGGATTAGGGAAGGATGGGGAAGGAAGTCGGCCGTGCCCTTTCTGAGGAACCATCCCGGCATTTGCCTGGAGTGATTTAGGGAAATCACGGAAAGCCTAAATCAGGATGGCCGGACGCGGGATTGATCCGTCGTCCTTCCGAATGCGAGTCCAGTGTCTAACCACTGCGCCACCTCGCTCGGTAGTGTTCTGTTGCGGGGTCCCATGTCGAACAACATTCACTCAATGTTGTACTCAGAAACACTACTGTCTGCACCAGCATTGTACTCTGTCGTCAGATCTACCACAGAACGGCGCCTATTCTGTTCTCCAGAGCGGGCAAACCTGCGACCTCCACATTCTGCGTTCTGTTATTTCGCATAGACGTCCAATGTCCTGTCCCCTACTGATGGTTTCACAATCCTTAAAACCACTTTCTACAGAAGGCCATTCAGTTGCACGCGGACAGCCGATCAGCTTCGCCGTTTCCAAGATGCCCGTCCACGGGCGTCTGGCCGTACGAATTTCCCCTTTGTCAAAGTCGCTTATGCCAGTGGATTTGCTCATTTTCAACTCGTATCGTTGCTGGAATGACTCCCTCATTCGTCTTTGGTCCGCTTACGTACCGGATGGTTATAATTAAAGTGCAGCAGCTCATGGACGCCCACTATGACTTGTAATTATTGTATGGCAACGAAACTTGGTAGATATGCTAATTCGTTAACGTGGAACCGATTTACGTTGGAAAAAAAATTAGTTCCAATTTTAGCCACCAGGTGCAAATTTGGCGCTGTACACTGTTTGTATGACGGTATTACATCCACGCTGTCATTTGAAAAGCCGTAAACTATAGATATCGAGAAGAGAGGCCGTGTGCTGTTAGTGAAAGTGTCTTTTGGGAACAGCAGCAATTACAGTATCGCCGACTGAGGGTCTGAGGAGAGGCACGATGTCATTAAATGATTTAAATAAGATGAAAATGTAATTCGGAAACATGTGTGAGCTTGGTGTGACATCCGAAAGAGGAAGCCGCCGCGTTACGGTGGAAATTATTGACGAGTTTGTTGTTGCTACAACTGACCACGCAGCACGTGCCCTGTGTAGTTGGGTTGATTTGGGGGAGGAGACCAAACTGCGAGGTCATCGGTGTCATCGGATTCGGGTAGGGTGGGTAAGGAAGTCGGCCTTGCCCTTTCAAAGGAACGATCGGGGTATTTGCCTGAAGCGATTTAGGGAAATCACAGAAAACCTAAATCAGGATGGCCGGACACGGGATTGAACCGTCGTCCTGCCGAATGCGTGTCCAGTGTGCTAACCACTACGCCACCTCGCTCCGTATCTGTGTAGTGGTAGTGCTCGAGTAGTGTTACGAGAATTATCCATCCCACGGTGCAAGATGCAGATGGTGCAGCAGCTGAAATCTTATGATTCGCAGCAACGTTCTGAATTTGCTCTTCGGTTTCTGTCGAGGATCGAAGTTGATGACGTGGCCGGACAGTATTCTATGTAGTAATGAGGCACATTTTACCCTGCAGAGTGCAGTGAATACACAGTACTGCCGAATTTGGGGTACTGCTAAACCGCGTGTTGTGCTCAGAGAGCCTTTGCACTCGCCTTATGTGTCTGTGAGGTGTCGATTCGCAACCACCTTTATTTCCCATCCGTTCTGCTTTGAACAGAACACACTCAGAGGGCCTGTCAGGTATACGGTAACATCTGCACTTTATAGAGACCTACTTGTACATGTGATTCCTGCTTTGGAATAGCGCAACCGTGCGGAAACCACTGTTTTCGTGCAAGATGGGTAACAATAAACGAGCTTTCCTCACTTTTTTGACCGTTTCTGCTCACGTCCCGTTCTTAATCCATTGCACATGGAAACATTTCTATACGCCGTTCTTGCATTCACAGTCACAGATCTGCACCTGGTATCCAAAACTGGAACAATTTTTTTTTCCAATGTAAATTAGTTCCGCATTAACGCATCAGCATATCTACCAACTTTCGCTACCGTACGATAATCGCAGCTTACACTGGACCTCCCTCAGAATTGTAACCAACCGACACTTCCTAGTTCCTATTTTTCACGACGACTCTAGTTGCAGGCAGCTGCGCTACCGGCCACTGCGCATGCGCGCCTGGCGTTTGTGCAACTCGTTGGAGAAACTAAACACTTTCGGTGTGTTCCAACTTTGCGTCACTAGTAGAGTGTAGACAAACTGAAATATGAAGTGGGGAACTGAGAATAATGTCCGCTTTTAGGATATCTATGCTTTGCATAGGTGTTTGTGGGATTTCAGTGATGTTGATTACCAAAATAAGCAACATATTGCTGCCGCTGAAACCGTCATGTGCGATCATAACATAGATGGTTTGACAATATCTTAGCTGCAGGGCAAAATTTATTGAGTTAGGAGCACATATACTAATGAATTAAGAAAAATACAAGCGAGTGTAATTCTAGCTGTGGCAATGCTCTGGTCTACAAGACTAAAATCTCATCGTTTGAGTTGGCCAGCTCTTTGTTAAGGAATATTGTTGACAGGAGGAAAGGCTATACAAATTCAAGAAGCTGCATTCTTTATTCAATATTCATCTATTTAAAACGTCTCTGTCGTGCTCTCCATTCACATACGTTAGAATTTTGAAATATTGTCACTGTACAGATCTATCTTCTTCATGCGGCCTTCTTCGATAATTATTGTTGCTAATGTTAATAATTATTACTGTTAATGTTAATAATTATTGGTGTTAATGAAATAGCGTCATCACTAACTAAAATCGTATCTTATAGCATGCCGAGTGTTCTCGATTGTAATGCACGCAATACGATACGTAATTTCCGTTCTGGCGACAGTACTTCATGAATTACAGAACCTTTATTCCTTATTGCATAATTAACTCTATTTAGAACAAATGTGAACAGTTCTGGTGACATTCTAAGATATTTAAAAGAACTTCTTGGATCTTCCGTTATAAATTATTTCAGCAAAAAAATGGTTTAAATGGCTCTGAGCACTATGGGACTTAACATCTGAGGTCATCAGTCCCCTAGAACTTAGAATTACTTAAACCTAACTAACCTAAGGACATCACACACATCCATGCTCGAGGCAGGATTCGAACCTGCGACCGTAACGGTAGCGCGGTTTCAGATTGAAGCGCCTTCAACCGCTTGGCCACACCGGCCGGCTCGTTGTGTAAACAAGGCTTTATCATATCTCGTACTCCTAACGCTACTGTCTAGTGGTGGCTAGTGGACGTAATGTTTTGGATTACTACTGTTTATCGCTCTTCCTCTAGTGTGGACGACGAACTGCAGTGGAAGGTGTTGGAGGCACCACACGCCTTCCACGGTTTACTTGACTGCAGCGCTCGGCGCCCGGCAGATTTTTCATATACAGCGTCGCTGCTTTTGTTTCCGCAGCGGCGGCGAATACGCGTCCGTGCTGCTCGCTGCCTGCTGTCTATTCTGAGAGACAAATGGGCCGGCAGCTGTGACTCCGTCTGCGTCATCGGCCAGCGCTGCGCTGCGCCACGCTGCGGCTCCAGCGAGCTGATAACGCGTGAAACCGCCAGCCAGGTGCGTGCACACACATTCGCGCGCAAGCACACACACGTACACACACACACAACGGCACGTGTCCCGGCACGAAACAGGCGTCGGACGCTCGCGTCAATGAAAACTGCACTGCCCCGCAGTGGAGCGCAGCGCACCAAAGCTCTGCGTTTCCCTCCGCTTGCCGCCATCCGCAGTTCCTTGTTGGCTAATCTCTCGTCACGTGACACTTCTGCCATGGACGTATTACTCCATCAAGTAATCGACTTCCGGGTTTACTTCGCCACTATTGCGTTTGTACCAGGGGATGTTCTGAGCGGCCCCGAGACCGTCAATAACATTGGCAATGAGGAGACGGGATACATATAGACGAGATCTACAGGAAGGTCTGCGCCAGGTAGTCCTAGTCTTCAGGAAGGGTCGTCGAGCAGATGCGCAAAACTATAGACCTTTATCACTGACGTCGATCTGTTGTATAATTTTAGAACATGTTTTTTGCTCGCGTATCGTGTCGTTTCTGGAAACCCAGAATCTACTCTGTAGGAATCAACATGGATTCCGGAAACAGCGATCGTGTGAGACCCAACTCGCTTTATTTGTTCATGAGACCCAGAAAATATTAGATAGAGGCTCCCAAGAAGATGCCATTTTCCTTGACTTCCGGAAGGCGTTCGATACAGTTCCGCACTGTCGCCTGATAAACAAAGCAAGAGACTACCGAATATCAGACCAGCTGTGTGGCTGGATTGAAGAGTTTTTAGCAAACAGAACACAGCATGTTGTTCTCAATGGAGAGACGTCTACAGACGTTAAAGTAACCTCTGGCGTGCCACAGGGGAGTGTTATGAGACCATTGCTTTTCACAATATATATAAATGACCAAGTGGATAGTGTCGAAAGTTCCATGCGGCTTTTCGCGGATGATGCTGTAGTATACAGAGAAGTTGCAGCATTAGAAAATTGCAGCGAAATGCAGGAAGATCAGCAGCGGATAGGCACTTGCTGCAAGGAGTGGCAACTGACCCTTAACATAGACAAATGTAATGTATTGCGAATACATAGAAAGAACGATCCTTTATTGTATGATTATATGATAGCGGAACAAACACTGGTAGCAGTTACGACTGTAAAATATCTTGGAGTGTGCGTGCGGAACGATTTGAAGTGGAATGATCATATAAAATTAATTGTTAGTAAGGCAGGTTCAAATGGCTCTGAGCACTATGGGACTTAACATCTGTGGTCATCAGTCCCCTAGAACTCAGAACTACTTAAACCTAACTAACCTAAGGACATTACACACATCCATGCCCGAGGCAGGACTCGAACCTGCGACCGTAGCAGTCGCGCGGTTCCGGACTGAGCGCCTAGAACCGCTAGACCACCGCCGCCGGCTGGTAAGGCGGGTACCAGGTTGAGATTCATTGGGAGAGTCCTTAGAAAATGTAGTCCATCAACAAAGAAGGTGGCTTACAAAACACACGTTCGACCTATACTTCAGTATTGCTCATCAGTGTGGGATCCGTACCAGGTCGGGTTGACGGAGGAGATAGAGAAGATCCAAAGAAGAGCGGCGCGTTTCGTCACAGGGTTATCTGGTAAGCGTGATAGCGTTACGGAGATGTTTAGCAAACTCAAGTGGCAGGCTCTGCAACAGAGGCGCTCTGCATCGCGGTGTAGTTTGCTGTCCAGGTTTCGAGAGGGTGCGTTTCTGGATGAGGTATCCAATATATTGCTTCCCCCTACTTACACCTGTCGAGGCGATCACGCATGTAAAATTAGAGAGATTCGAGCGCGCACGGAGGCTTTCGGGATGTCGTTCTTCCCGCGAACCATACGCGACTGGAACAGGAAAGGGAGGTAATGACAGTGGCACGTAAAGTGCCCTCCGCCACACACCGTTGGGTGGCTTGCGGAGTATAAATGTAGATGTAGATGTAGAATGTCCGTCCTATACCCAGTCCTCAATACAACCAGCTCCCTTCCCTGCTCTGTAGGACTAAACGTCTATCAGGCCCTCGTACGACCAGTAATGGAGTATGCGTGCCCTGTCTGGGGATACAAGGCAAAGCAGCATCTGGACAAACTCCAGAGGCTGCACAGCCGCGCCCTCAGGAGGCCACTGGACCCACCCATGGGATTCCCCACCGACGATTTGCACGCCGCTGCCGAAATCCCACTCCTCAAAGAAAGATTCCAGGATCTGGCAAGGGCTTTCTACGAGAGCTTTTCCAGATCTGGAAATAACCTCATCCACTCTGTAGGTCGGTATGACATGTTCCGCGATAAGCACAAACGCCCCATGACGATCTGCGACGACTAAGTCGAGGAGAAAAATCCCAAAAATCTCCAAATCCTAACACCAGTCCTTAATCCTTAAAATACTCAACATCTCACCAACCTCAGGCAAGTACTAGACACCACCAGAACACCAACACAACACACAGTCATCCAAAACAGTCAAAGACAATCACAGACTCACAACACACATTGTAGAGTAAAAGCCAAGAGGCTACAAACTCCTCTATACACTTCCCCAAGGAGGGGAAAGTAAAAGGTGAGAGAAAGAGACGAAATACTGGCGGAAGTTGCTGTGAGGACAGGTCGTGAGTTGTGATTGGTAGCTCACTTGGTAGAGCACTTGCCTGCGAAAAGCACAGGTCTCAAGTTCGACTCTCGGTTCGGCGCATGGTTTGAATCTGCCTGGAAGTTTAATATTGACAATATTTCTCTCATGCGCAGCAACATTGACCGTCTGGCAGCGACATTGAGAGGTTGCGCAATAATGTTGAGATCATCAAAAACTTTAGAAATACATTGCGCTGTCTGGACATATTGTGCCATTTGCTGGCAGTACGGACAATGTGCTTGACAGTTCTCCACATGCTACACAGATCAAGAAGGTTAGGTTACGTTTGTTATTTTTGTGCGGAAAATGAATTCAAAACAAGGAGAAGCAGTATTATTATTAGAGAGCTGTCATTTTTTATGGGCAACGGCCTTGCCGTAGTGGATACACCGGTTCCCGTGAGGTCACAGAAGTTAAGCGCTGTCGGGCGTGATCAGCATTTGGATGGGTGACCATCCAGGCCGGCATGCGCTGTTGTCATTTTTCGGGGTGCACTCAGCCTCGTGATGCCAATTGAAGAGCTACTCGACCGATTAGTAGCGGCTTCGGTCAAGAATACTATCATAACAATCGGGAGAGCGGTGTGCTGACCCCCCGTCCCTCCTATCCTTATCCTCCACTGAGGATGACACGGCGGTCGGATGGTCCCGGTAGGCTACTCGTGGCCTGAAGACGGAGTGCTGTCATTTGATCATGATTTATATGTGTGTGGGAATGCCACTTACGGCTACATATTTTAATTACTTTCTCTGTTAACTTCATCAATGCAGATGAGTCTCAAGGTGACAGAAAAGGTCGAAAATGATGACTGAACTGAAAAATCCGATATCAGTGACTGTTGTGCCATTTACGAAAATTTCAGAACATTAGATCGCTGTCGCCTTCACAAGCACTATGTCAGACCTAGAAAAATGTAATTAATGCAAAGTTATTCATAAATTACCTCTCTTGTGTACATTACTTGCCTGAATATAATCCTAGTGCACGTAGAGGACATATGGGCATCCGCAGAAATGTTTACGGGAGGGGTGGGAACGTACCTATGCAGGGGGGCGGCAGTGTATGGGAAGAACCATTTACCATTTCGAATAATATAGCAAATGTTGGACCATCAAGACACAACCTCAGTTCTCTCAACAAGTTTTTGTAAATTATCTTTGAACAAAGTAGAACAATTATTAGAGCAGCAGCGTCATATCGTCGAAATTTTCAAACTACAACATTATCGCACAGTATTGTTGACAATACGAGTATAACTGACAATGAGAATACTATTGAGATGTCTAAGGGGAATGTCAATATTATTGCACAATGCTATTGTTCAATATTATTGACCGTCAAGGGGCTGCTTTAGACTGCTGATCCGAAACATAATGACCACGGCTCACGGCGAGGTTGGAACCTGGTAATAGAAAAAGCATATTAAAACTGCACACGAAGAGATGAACGGCGGCTCCCTAGTTGTGGTCGGCAGAAGTCGGTTGACTAAGGCCCACTCATGTTTTGCGTCCGGCCGATGCCTGCTACGGTTGCAGGTACGAATCCTACCTCAGGCATGGATGTGTGTGATGTCCTTAGGTTGGTTAGGTTTAAGTAGTTCTAAGCCTAGGGCACTGATGACCTCAGATGGTACGTCCCATAGTGCTTAGAGCCATTTGAACCATTTTTTTTAAGCTAAGACAGAGCATTGCGGATCTAGCCAGTGTAAAGTGACTGATATACCGTATTGTGTTATGTCACAAGTTAATACATTCCTTGATGAGGGACAAAGCGGTTTCTGGTCCGTGACAGGCAGCGCTAGGTACTCCTCAGAGAAGGGTAAGTGCAGTGGAGTCGAGCTAGAAATGTAATTAACAATGTGGCTAAATGTTGCGAGTAGGAGAACAAAAATAAAGTGTTGATTCACCCTCTGTCTGAGGCGATGACTGGTGTACACAAGAGTAAACTTCAGGACTGTGAGAAGAATTTGGAATTTTTGCAAACAGAGCGTCAAATGGTTCAAATGGCTCTGAGCACTATGGGACTTAACATCTGAGGTCATCAGTCCCCTAGAACTTAGAACTACTTAAACCTAACTAATCCAAGGACATCACACACATCCATGCCCGAGGCAGGATTCGAGCCTGCGACCGTAGCGGCAGCGCGGTTCCGGACTGAAGCGCCAGAAACTCCAAATTCCGGAAAAAAGAGGCAAATTTCAGTTAACTTTTTCAGTTCAATTGTGGTGGAAACTGCCTTCGCCTTTGCCTGAATTACTTTAACATAGTCATTTTGTTTGTGTACGCGAAAGCACCGTTATTTATCGCAGGAACTCCTTTTACTGTTTCTCTCACAAGTGGAGGTCCCAAGAGGTGGAATCCACTTTTTGAAACTACATATGCGCTTGTGTATGTTAAATTCTCAAGTATCACATCATGCACTGCAATCGTTTACCTTGATGGACCCTCGTTTGCGAGTAATTTGGAAATTTGTGGTGAACTCCTATGGGAGCACACTGCTGAGGTCATCGGTCCCTAGGCTTACGCACTACTCAGTCTAACTTAAATTAACTTACGCTGAGGACAACACACACACCCATGCCAGAGGAAGGACTTGAGCCTCTGTCGTATGGCGAATGGCGGGAGGGGGGAGGGGGCGTGAGCCGCGCGAACCGTGGCAAAGCGCCTAGACCGCGTGGCTACCTCTCGCGGCTTGCGAGTAATCAACAAAAATGAATTTCCTGCGATCCAATAAATAAAGAAATCTGCAATAATGACACCGATATTTAAACGTATGCAGCAGCGTACTGGTCATGTCACTTTGACTAGTATGCTGAAGGTAGTGGGTTTGAGTCACGTCGCATTTCAGTTTTGTTACATCTTTATAGAAACGACTATAATTATTATTTTTATTCAATTAAATGTGGCTGCATTTCGAATATGATTCTCCTAAATCTTCCTCCAAAGGCAATCATTGTGATGGGCAGCTTACCATAATAGGCAGGTAAAAAAACACAGTATGACACCAAATCGAGGTTATTGCAATGGCTGCAAAATGTAGCCTACAATTAGGGCTTGAGCAAGCAGGCTCTGTTCTCTTTAATTCAAGAACTTAAGACTTCCAAAGAGTCGTATGTGGTCAACGAAACGGCTAAGCAGTAGATCACACAGTTGTTCGCTTGCTCCGCAAGAATTGTGATTTAAGGGCGTTGGAACTGGCATGGGCAAAAGTGAAAAGGTTGGTTAGCGGGAGAGTGCCAACGGCCTTGCCGCAGTGAAAACACCGGTTACCGTCAGATCACTGAAGTGCTGTCGGGCTGGGCTAGCAGTTGGATGGGTGACCATACGGTCTGCCGAGTGCACTCAACCCTTGTGAGACAAAGTCGGGAGCTACTTGATTGAGAAGTAGCGGCTCCGCTCTCGGAAACTGACATACGGCCGGGAGAGCGGTAAGCTGCCCACATACCCCTCCATATCCGTATCCAGTGATGTCAATGGGCTGAGGATGACACGGCGGCCGGTCGGTACCGTTGGGCCTTCGTGGTCTGTTGGGGAGGAGTTTAGTTTAGTTTGTTTTTGGTTAGAGAGAGCAACATTTTATGGGCCATGTCCAATGACAATTGGCCGGCCGCTGTGACCGAGCAGTTCTAGGCACTTCAGTCCGGAACCGCACGACTGCTACGGTCGCAGGTTTGAATCCTGCCTCCGGCATGGATGTGTGTGATGTCCTTAGGTTAGTTAGGTTTAAGTAGTTCTAAGTTCTAGGGGACTGATGACCTCAGATGTTAAGTCCAATAGTGCTCAGAGCCATTTGAAACTGTAGCAGTTGTTGGCCGTAACAGTACTTCAGACCTAGGAATTATCTTCCTGTGTACTATGATTTCAGCATTAACTCGGTAACTAAACGCAAGTTTCTGGTGGTCATCCGGTGGTGAGGCAGTGAAGAACGTTATTGAAACACTGATATCTTACAAAAGGACAAACGAAGATGAGACGCTAGACTTGAAATTACTGAAACTTTCCTATTATGCCGTGATCAGCTGGGGTGTGTTAGCGCAACATTTCGTCACCTTCTGCAGAGGACATCTCCAGGGACGGAGGGGGGGGGGGGGGGGAGAGGGGTGACCGTAGTGTAAAGCTGAAGATTCCTCCGCAAACAGTGACGAAACGTTAGGTTATAAAACAGGTCCCAGTTGATCACGTCACAACAGTAATTTTAATCTCTCCGGCCGTGAAAGTACGATATTAGGTTATTAAATTGAGAGTGCCGAGGCCCAGGGTTGGATGCGTGCAGCGCTTCTGGTATGTAGGACAGCGCAGGTGAATCGTATTGTGGTCGGTGTCCTTTCGGCTTGCATAGGCGCCACTTGGCGATCGGCCACGGTGAAATGGGGCACAGGTGCCAAAGAGATGCTACGTCTGGTATATTCTGCTCTGTGCCGAAGGCACTGGAGTGGTTGCTGCACATGGGTCGACTACGATAAACGTAGAAGTCGAACAGTTGTAGTAGAGCAAGCAGCTGTAGTCGTTATTGTCACAAAAGCAAGGATAGCAGAAGGTGTCAAAAAACTAAGATAATGAAAAGGGATACAGTGTGGGATAAAGCCATGGAGCGTTTACACTCTGACGGAGAAGGACATCCGTCTAGGAACTGGAAATGTTCGCATTGAAAACTGGCCAACTGACTGTGATACTTTGAGGAGTAAATAAATTCAATATGTTTTAATGAAAAATGTTGTAAATTTAGATTGCGATTTAGTGCACAATTAATCACATTAAGCTGCATTTGTACCAGTAATAACAGACAGCTACATTGTTTAAAACATGAGTTAAACAACACGTTATATTTTTCGAGAAACTAAACCATAATTAATGAATATATAAATAAATGTACATATTTAGAGAATGGATGACAATACATTCACCAAGCAGATATTCAAATATCTTAGGGAAAAGAAACTAACAACCACTTGGATTCAAGAGTTTATTAAAAACTTAGAAAGGAATAACGTAAAAGAAGAATAAGTACAGGAAAGAGAGACTTTTAGAGAAAAAGTTATAAAACTCGAAAGATTCCAAGGCAGAAGGCAAAAGGAAACTGGCTCGAAATGGTCTGAAGACAGAAAAAAATACGTAGTTAAACAATGAAGGAAAACTGGAAGCAAGGGAAAGAACAAGAAATGATTAAGAATCGAAAATGGAGCTTGGTTCTTAAAAGACCTTAATGCAAGAAGAAGAAGAAACGTGCGCGGCTGAAACAATATAAAAATCACAGCAGTGAATAAATCGAAGGGTTCTACACGTCACCGTCAGGTTTGACAGTTGTATTTCCTGCTCTTCATCGACATATAGTTCCCGGACAACAGTACAATACTGCTTGCTTCCTCATATGTTTCCTTTGCAAATGTAATTTATTAAGACACCAACGAAATGAGTGTACAATGACACCAAAGAAATGAGTGTACAATATCCCCAGTAATCTTGAACGGAATCTGCCTGTATTAGCAATGTAATGACATTCAAATCCTCTGAGAGCTTACGGGCAAACATCACGCCTTACCATAACCCCGAGGGCAGTTTGTGACTAAAATCTGTTCTGCGCAACTAAATGCTCACACCTGGACACTCCTTCTGTGTGACAGCTAGCAACCATTATGTGCATAACAATATTTTCATAAATATTAAAAACGTTAAATTAAAAAATGTCATGACAGCACAAAATATTGTCATTGCGACAGCGCAAGCATTCACGCCGACAATGGCACTCCTTCTGTGTGACAGCTAGCAACCATTATGTGCATAACAATATTTTCATAAATATTAAAAACATTAAATTAAAAAATGTCATGACAGCACAAAATATTGTCATTGCGACAGCGCAAGCATTCACGCCGATAATGGTTCGTCCAGCGATAAGACAGACCGGACGAGATCAGCACACTGGATTCGCATACGGGAGGACATCGGTTTCGGCCATCCAAATTTGGACCATTCTTCTGGGACTGTTGATGACTGGAAACGTGTTGCCTCTTCGGATGAGTCTTGTCTCAGATTGTATCGAGCGGATGGACGTGTGAGGGTATGGAGACAAAATCATGAATCCATGGATCCTGCATGTCAGCAAGAGACACTTCAAGCTGGTGGAGGGTCTGTAATGATGTGGGGCGTGCGCAGTTCGAGTAATATAGGACCCTGATAGGTCTAGATATTACCCTGACAGGTGACATGTACGTAAGCATCCTGTCTGATCACCTTCATCCGTTCATGTCCATTGCGCATTCTGACTGACTTGGGAAATTCCATAAGGACAATGCGACGCCCCACACGTCCACAATTGCTACAGAGTAGTTCCAGGAACATATTTCTGAGTTTAAACACTTCCGCTAGCCACCAAACTCCCCAGACATGGAGCATAACCGGGATGCCTTGCAAAGTGCTGTTCAGAAGAGATCTCCACCCCTCGTACTCTTGCGGGTTCGTGGACAGCCCTGCAGGATTCATAGAGTCAAGTCCATCCAGCACTTCTTCAGACATTAGTCGAGTCCATGTCACTTCGAGTTGCGGCGCTTCTGCGTGCTCGCGGGAGCCCACACGATATTAGGCAGGTGTGCCAGTTTGTTTGGCTCTTCAGTGTATCTCAGAATTCACTATTGCGTTACTTTCATTGTGTGTGTGTTGCCCTAGAACCCACGTATCCTTATACTAGGACACCTTTATTATTCTTTTTCAGCGGCAGCAGGATTTTCATCAGAGCGGATGCCCCCAGTTCGTACCACAATATTAGAACTGTACTGTAACGATTTAAAATAAAAATGTACATAGCGTGGTCAGCGTCTTGCATGTATTTTCTTTAGTGACCACACTCAGCTATTCACAACGCCGCCAGCTCCAGCCAAATGGCGATTGTTATCTTAAGATAGTAGACGAGTTTTGCTATTTGGGGAGCAAAATAACTGATGTTGGTCGAAGTAGAGAGGATATAAAATGTAGACTGGCAATGGAACGGAAAACGTTTCCGAAGAAGAGAAATCTATTAACATCGAGGATAGATTTAAGTGTCAGGAAGTCTTTCCTGAAAGTATTTGTATGGAAAATGGCTCTGAGCACTATGGGACTCAACATCTTAGGTCATAAGTCCCCTAGAACTTAGAACTACTTAAACCTAACTAACCTAAGGACATCACACACACCCATGCCCGAGGCAGGATTCGAACCTGCGACCGTAGCAGTCCCGTGGTTCCGGACTGCAGCGCCAGAACCGCTAGACCACCGATTTGTATGGAGTATAGCCATGTATGGAAGTGAAATATGGGCGATAAATAGTTTGGACAAGAATAGAAGCTTTCGAAATGTGGTGCTGCAGAAGAATGCTGAAGATTAGATGGGTAGACCACATAACTAATGAGGAGGTACTGAACAGAATTAGGGAGAAGAGGAATTTGTGGCACAACTTGACTAAAAGAAGGGATCGGTCGGTAGGACACGTTCTGAGGCATCAAGGGATCATCAGTTTAGTGCTGGAGGGTAAAAATCGTAGATTGAGAGCAAGGCACGAATACACTAAACAGACTCTGTAGGATGAAGGCTGCACTAGTTACTCGGATGTGAAGAAGCTTGCACGGGATAGAGTAGCATGGAGAGCTGCTTTAAAGCAGTCCCTGGACTGAAGACCACAACAACAACAACAACAACATCTGAAGACGGCCGTCTGTGCCAAAACCGGTCATTTTAATAAATGGGATTCTCTGCGATCTTGACTTTTTTCCAGTTGGCCATCAAGAAAAGAACGCTTTTGTATCTTTGCCATGTTGGTTAAAATTATCTAATTTTTGTATTACCACATCTTTGTTTCGTCAGGACATAGAATTCTGCCCAGTGTAAAGTAAAAAAAGTTGTTTGCTTTGATGCGTTAAATAAAAAACATGCAGCTATAATTCGCTTTTTCAACGTAATCGTTTTTTCTCTTTACATACAAAACTGGGGTGCCTGCAGGTCCTCAACGTAGGAGGAACAAAAGATTCCCCCCCCCCCTCCCCCCCGACGTGATTCAGAAATTTTGAGGACACTGTTATGTGCTCATCTTTTTTCCTATTAGTTTCTACAGCGCTATTTAGTGCTTGGTCAATGTTACAGACATAAGCAACCAACAGTACAATGACGGAAAATCCTGTTTTTACATTCCTAGATTTTATGTTTTCTCGTCATTTATATTATTTTTAATTGGTCATTTTGGAACACCTATTCTCTCAATTAACTTTGCTGCCGTTAAAAATTTCATGTGGACAATATTTCCCACAATTCGCGTTTTTGAATCACTACCATGAACGTCAACGTCGCTTTTACTTGAAACAATCATTCGCAGTAACAGTAGAACACTACTGTTAGGTGGTTGAACGTAATGGACAACATGAGATGAAAACCAACAACAGCAAAAAAAGAGTGATGTAATGCAATCGAATTAAATCAGGTGATGCTCGGGGAATTAGATTGGGAAAAGGACACTTCAAACAGTAGATGAGTTTTGCTATTTGGGTACCAAAATGATTTTGATGGCCGAATTAGAGAAGATATAAAATTTAGAATGGCAATGACAAGAAAAGCTTTTCTGAAGAAGAGAAATTTGTTAACATTGAATACAGATGTAAGTGTTAGAAAGTCCTTCCTGAAGGCATTTGTATTGAGTTTAACCTTGTATGGAAGTGAAACATCGATGATAAACAGTATAGACCAGAAGGCAAGAGAAGATTTGGAAATGCGGTGCTACAGAAGAGTGCTGAAGATTAGATGGGTAGATTGCGTATCTAATGAGGAAGTACTGAACAAAATTGGGTAAAAGGAAATTTCTGGCACAACTTGACTAAAAGACTGTTGATAGGACACGTTCTGAGACGTCAGGGTATCACCAATTTAGAATTGGGGAAATGTGGGTGCGAGGTGGGGGTGGCAGAGGGAGGTAAAAAACTTAGAGGGAGATTAAGAGATGAATACAGTAAGCTGATTCAGAAGAATTTATGGCGCAGTTGTCATTCGGAGATGAGGAGTGTTGCACCAAGATAGAGTAGCATGGAGAATGCATCAAAGCAGTCATCGGACTGAAGAGCACGAAAACAACATTGTTGGGTGCGTACTACGGAACTTTCACCGCAATGAAAGTAAATTTGCCAACTTTACAAAGTTAAATGTAATGATCCTTTTTTAACGAATTGTAAATTTATACACAGCTGTGTGAAATGCTCCTTGTGTTATTATGACTGCTTCAGACAATATACAGAAGCTGGAAGTGGGTCAGAGCTAGCTTTGCGGCGAGCATTACACGTCCCGTGTTTCACTAGTGTTGCTGAGTTATATGGCATACACATGTAGCGGTTACGTCACTCACTAGATTGGCAGCTTCATTTCATTTTACTATAGCTTGTTAGTAATGCCCGGAGTCCGTTGGCCTGTAATCTATCATTACTTACCAGATACACATTGTTCACAATCTCGAATATTCTGACTACAGAAATCCCAATTTAATTTTGCATTTTTCGTTACGTAGGTAACGTACTGAATTTAATATTTGAAGGATGAAGTCATTTTCAGTATTTTACTTCGTTCTTTGCTTGTATACGAATAAAAAAATAGGAGTTCGGGTAAGCTACTACAAACAGCATAGTGAACGCATTATTGTGACCACGCCTCCTACAGTAGTACTAGTTTATATGCCAACTATCTCTGCAGATAACGAAGACATTGATGAAATGTATGATGAGATAAAAGAAATTATTCAGGTAGTGTAGGGAGACGAAAATTTAATAGTCATGGGTGCCTGGAATTCGAGAGTGGGAAATGGGAGAGAAGGAAACATAGTAGGTGAATATGGATTGGGGCTAAGAAATGAAAGAGGAATTTTGCACAGAGCATAGAATTTTGCACAGAGCATAACTTAATCCCCCCATGAACCATGGACCTTGCCGTTGGTGGGGAGGCTTGCGTGCCTCAGCGATACAGATAGCCGTACCGTAGGTGCAACCACGACGGAGGGGTATCTGTTGAGAGGCCAGACAAACGTGTGGTTCCTGAAGAGGGGCAGCAGCCTTTTCAGTAGTTGCAGGGGCAACTGTCTGCATGATTGACTGATCTGGCCTTGTAACATTAACCAAAACGGCCTTGCTGTGCTGGTACTGCGAACGGCTGAAAGCAAGGGGAAACTACAGCCGTAAATTTTCCCGAGGACATGCAGCTTTACTGTATGGAGGGTAAAAATCGTAGAGGGAGACCAAGAGATGAATACACTAAGCAGATTCACAAGGATGTAGGTTGCAGTAGTTACTGGGAGATGAAGAAGCTTGCACAGGATAGAGTAGCATGGAGAGCTGCATCAAACCAGCCTCAGGACTGAAGACCACAACAACAACAACAACAGCTAACACTTGGTTCAAGAATCATGAAAGAAGGTTGTACACATGGAAGAACCATGGAGATACTAAAAGGTATCAGATAGATTATATAATGGTAAGACAGAGATTTAGGAACCAGATTTTAAATTGTAAGACACTTCCAGGGGCAGATGTGGACTCTGACCACAATCTATTGGTTATGAACTGTAGATTAAAACTGAAGAAACTGCAAAAAGGTGGGAATTTAAGGAGATGGGACCTGAAAAAACTGACTAAACCAGAGGTTGTACAGAGTTTCAGGGAGAGCATAAGGGAACAATTGACAGGAATGTGGGAAAGAAATACAGTAGAAGAAGAATGGGTAGCTTTGAGGGATGAAATAGTGAAGGCAGCAGAGGATCAAATAGGTAAAAGGACAAGGGCTACTGGAAACCCTTGGGTAACAAAAGAAATATTGAATTTAATTGATGAAAGGAGAAAATATAAAAGTGCAGTAAATGAAGCAGGCAAAAAGGAATACAAACGTCTTAAAAATGATATTGACAGGAAGCGCAGAATGGCTAAGCAGGGATGGCTAGAGGACAAATGCAAGGATGTAGAGGCTTATCTCACTAGGGGTAAGATAGATACTGCCTACAGTAAAATTAAAGAGATCTTTGGAGAAAGGAGAACCACTTGCATGAATATCAAGAGCTGTGATGGAAACCCAGTTCTAAACAAAGAAGGGAAAGCAGAAGGGTGGAAGGAGTATATAGAGGGTCTATACATGGGCGATGTACTTGAAGACAATATCATGGAAATGGAAGAGGAGTAGATGAAGATGAAATGGGAGATATGATATTGCGTGAAGAGTTTGACAGAGCACTGAAAGACCTGAGTCGAAACAAGGCCCCCGAAGTAGACAACATTCCATTAGAACTACTGACAGCCTTGGGAGAGCCAGTCCTGACAAAACTCTACCATCTGGTGAGCAAGACGTATGAGACAGGCGAAATACCCTCAGACTTCAAGAAGAATATTATAATTCCAAGTCCAAAGAAAGCAGGTGTTGACAGATGTGAAAATTACCGAACTATCAGTTTAATAAGTCACGGCTGCAAAATACTAACGCGAATTCTTTACAGACGAATGGAAAAACTGATAGAAACCGACCTCGGGGAATATCAGTTTGGATTCCGTAGAAATGTTGGAACACGTGAGGCAATACTGACCCTACGACTTATCTTAGAAAATAGATTAAGGAAATGCAAACCTACGTTTCTAGCATTTGTAGACTTAGGGAAAGCTTTTGAAAATGTTGACTGGAATACTCTTTCAAATTCTGAAGGTGGCAGGGGTAAAATACAGGGAGCGAAAGGCTATTTACAATTTGTACAGAAACCAGATGGCAGTTATAAGAGTCGAGGGGTATGAAAGGGAAGCAGTGGTTGGTAAGGGAGTGAGACAGGGTTGTAGCCTATCCCCGATGTTATTCAATCTGTATATTGAGCGAGCAGTAAAGGAAACAAAAGAAAAGTTCGGAGTAGGTAATAAAATCCAAGGAGAAGAAATAAAACTTTGAGGTTCGCCGATGACATTGTAATTCTGTCAGAGACAGCAAAGGACTTGGAAGAGCAGCTGAACGGAATAGACAGTGTCTTGAAAGGAGGGTATAAGATGAACATCAACAAAAGCAGAACGAGGATAATGGAATGTAGTCGAATTAAGTCGGCTGATGCTGAGGGAATTAGATTAGGAAATGAGACACTTAAAGTAGTAAATGAGTTTTGCTATTTGGGGAGCAAAATAACTGATGGTGGTCGAAGTAGAGAGGATATAAAATGTAGACAGGCAATGGCAAGGAAAGCGTTTCTGAAGAAGAAAAATTTGTTAACATCGAGTATAGATTTAAGTGTCAGGAAGTCGTTTCTGAAAGTATTTGTATTGAATGTAGCCTTGTATGGAAGTGAAACATGGACGATAAATAGTTTAGACAAGAAGAGAATAGAAGCTTTCGAAATGTGGTGCTACAGAAGAATGCTGAAGATTAGATGAGTAGATCACATAACTAATGAGGAGGTAATGAAGAGAATTGGGGAGGAGTTAGCGGCACAACTTGACTAGAAGAAGAGATCGGTTGGGAGGACATGTTCTGAGACATCGAGGGATCACCAATTTAGTATTGGAGGGCAGCGTGGAGGGTAAAAATCGTAGAGGGAGACCAAGAGATGAATACACTAAGCAGATTCAGAAGGATGTAGGTTGCAGTAGGTACTGGGAGATGAAGAAGCTTGCACAGGATAGAGTAGCATGGAGAGCTGCATCAAACCAGTCTCAGGACTGAAAAATGGCTCTGAGCACTATGGGACTCAACTGCTGTGGCCATCAGTCCCCTAGAACTTAGAACTACTTAAACCTAACTAACCTAAGGACATCACATACACTCATGCCCGAGGCAGGATTCGAACCTGCCACCGTAGCAACAGCACGGCTCCGGATTGGAGCGCCTAGAACCGCACGGCCACCACGGCCGGCCTCAGGACTGAAGACCACAGCGACAACATGTTTAACTCGAGAGTTTGCTCTTTCCAACAGTACGTTGTTCACGCACATATCTCGAAGAAGATAATAGTTATGATTTTCTTACATCAGATGACTCATTTTGATGCACCCTGTATTTTCATGCAGGAAAAGAGCGTATTTTCAAGTGGGAGAAAGCGTTTTTTAACTGGGAAATCCGAAAAAAATCCCGGAATTTCTTTTTTTTGTCTATGTGCGCACCACTTATTTCCACCCAACAGAACTTCATGCGGGGCGCACTATTGGACAGGGTTGAAAAAAAAAACTCGTTTTTACCTACATCTCCACTTCTATTGGAGCGAGGAGGTGGTATACCACACAGTCAGTGCTGATACACGTGAAGTTTGTTCTTTGTGTGCCAAATTTGGTTCAGATCGATCCAAGGGTTCGGGAGGAGATCCGGGACGTACATTCCATCCACTTTTTATATGAGAGAGAGAGAGAGGGAGAGATTGGGTTGGGATAGGGGGATTATGAGCGTGAGTTTGAATATAGCACAATGACTATATGCCCTTACTCAGCACATTCTCAGCTCAAAAACGTCTCCGGATTTTGATCGCGCTTGATTGCTTGATAGTTTACGTTTGACATAAATGCTACTGATTCCGTGTGAAATAAGACATACATTTGACATTGATTGTCACCCGGTGAAGGTTCCAGGCATGGGCATGGTGGGCAGCCAGTGTGCAGTATGCAGTAAATAAATAAACGTGTTGTGTACAAATCCAGCCATGTTAGAAGTCTCTGACAAGGAACATATCACATATTCACTTGGATCGTGTAACAAATGTGAGAATTGGGTCACTGATAACACCAACACACAAGCCTGAAGGCAGGTTATTTTTAAGCAAGCATAACACGAAGTAAGAACAGTGGTAAGTACCTCTATGCATAGAGCGCTGGATAATCCGACCGGTCATTAACAAGAAATTCATAGAAAAATCATAAATAGTAAACTACAAATACAGGCCAAGGGAAGGGTTTTGGAAGGAAACCTGAGAGTCGGCAATCAGCGAAATATTCTACTGTACTCTGACTACAGTGTAAGCAAGGTAGTACACGAAATATGTAAAATTCATAGTTGATCCAAAGCAAATGACCTTTTAAATTCCTAACGGAAAAGTAAGCTATGAAGAAACAATGCTTAACAAAAGAAGGGGCTGAGTTACTTCTATGTGGTTATAAAAAATGAACGCAGTTTTGTAAAAATTCAGTAAAATATTCAACTTGGGCAAAGAATATAATCTTAGGCGCCAATATGAATCACAGGTTGCGGTCTTGTGGTTCGAAAGGCAGTTACCGTAAAAAAAATTAACGATCTCGGTTCGTTGGGAACAACAAACTTTGGGAACATGTTCGAAAAGCAACAACTCAACAATTCGTTCTTTCAATGTTTGCTAGAAAGAGCAATGCACGTGGTTCTAGGAAAAACGCAACAATGTTGCTCTAGAATGCTGTAATAGCTGTAAGACGGTTATGAAGCAACTTTCGTACATCTTAAAAATGTGAAGAACAATATAGCGATTTTAAATTAATTATGTATCCTTTTTGTTATTTTGCTCCCAACGTTTTTCACTAACATAGTTCATTTTATAACTCATTTATATACGTTTTACATCATTTCTTACGTCATTTTATCGATATTTTTTGGTCATTTTACTATTCATTTTGCAGATATTTTTAGGTCATAAAATTCGGACACTGCAGTTATATTTTTTTTCATATTCTAAACGAATTCTCTCTCAACAGGGTCAGCTGCGCCCACTGCCACCCCTTGCAGGCGCCCCTAGTGCATAACATATACTAAGAAACAGAAATATTTCCTACAGTTATCAGTATAAGCAGAGTAACACTACAGTCATAATTTTTTCACAGTATAGTCTACAGAAGTCTGCCTCCTAGCTGAGTGCTTAGCGTGGTTGACTTCTAGGTGAAATACCTGGATTCAGTTCTCGTTACTTCCGGGGATTTTACCTTGGTGGAAGGACTGGAACGGGGTGCCCTCAACCTCGTGATGTCAGCTGAGGAGCTACTGGAGCCGACTGTGGCAGAACCTGGCCTGCTAACCCGACAACAGCCGGGATAGCTGTTTACTGATCTTTCATACAGTATCCACAGGAATTCATTGGTTGACTGATGACACGACGGTCGGTCGCGTCGGACTGGTCCATCTTTGGTCAGAACGGCGGTGCTTATTAGTATACTTTAGAGGTCTCCTGCAGTTACTGCTTGTGCGTGTTAATGCGTAGCTTGACTAATTCGACATCCCTGAAGGGTTGCCTTCGTGATGGGATTTAGACAACACGAACGTGAATGTGTGGTAAAGTTACTATAAGCTTAGGCAATCACAACTCTAGATTGTGTCTTGTGGGCATTTTAGAGATAAATGTTTAAAGAGTGTTTACTAGCAAAAAAAGAAAACCTTTAAGGTGCCTGTACAACCTTACACTGAGGTGACAAATGTCATGGGATACCTCCTTATAAATCGTTTTGGACCTCTTTATGCCCGGCGTAGTGCAGTAACTTGCCGTGGCATGGATTCAACAAGTCGTTGGAAGTCCCGTGCAGAAATATTGAGCCACGTTGCCTCTATACCCAACCATAACTGCCAAAGTGTCACTGACCTTTCAATTATGTGCCATAAATGCTCGATGGATTCATGTCGGGCGATCTGAGAGGCAAAATCGTTCGCTGGAACTGTCCAAAATGTTCTTCAAACCAGTGACTTGAGGAATTTTCGTCCATACAAATTCCACCGTTTTTCTGAAGAACATTAAGTCCATGAATAGCTGCATATGGTCTCTTAAGTAGCCGAGCATAAGCATTTCCAGTCAATGACGGGTTCAGCTGGACCAGAGGACCCAGTCGATTCCACGTAAATGCAGCCCACACCGTAATGGAGCCACTACCTGCTTGCACAGCACCTTGATGACAACTTGGGTCCATGGCTTCGTGGATCGTGCGCCACACTCGAACCCTACCATCACCTCTTACCAACTGAAATCGGGGCCCATCTGACTAGATCACCGTTTTTGAGTCCTCTAGGGTCCAATCGATATGGTGACGAGCCCAGGAGAGGTGCTGCAGACGATATCGCGCTGTTAGCAAAGGCGCTCGCATCGGTCGTCTAATCTCATAGCCAATTAAAGCCAAATTTCGCCGTACTGTCAAAACAGATACGTTCGTCCGTACGTCCCACATTGATTTGTGCGGTTATTTCACGCAGTATTGCATGTCTGTTAGCACTGACAACTCTACGCAAACGCCATTGATATCGGTCGTTAAGTCAAGGCCGTCGCCCATTGCGTTTTCTATGGTGAGAGATAGTGCCTGAGATAGGGTATTCTCGGCCACACTCTTGACACTACGAATCTTGGAATACTGAATTCCCTAACGGTTTCCAAAATGGAATTTCCGCGTTCAAAGTCTATTAATTCCCGTCATGCGGCCATAATCACGTCGGAAACCTTTCACATGAATCACCTGAGAACGAATGACTACTCCGCCAATGCACTCCCGTTTTATATATCCTGCAGGCGATACTACCGCCATGTGCGTATGTGTATATCGCTGTACCATTACCTGCGCCACCTCAGTGTACAATCACTTAGAATACGATGAACACGGAGACGAACTTTAGTAGCGCATTGCCTGATGAATGCATTAACTCGACGTGTTTTTTATCCTAAAATAAGAGTAAACTCTCATTCTCTTTCCATGAAACGCTACTTTGGCGAACTTAAAACACATCTAATTTCACTCGAGGTGTTCAAGGTTTGATAATACAGTTTCTGGTTACCGGCCACGTCATTGGCTTAAACACTCGGAAACTCGCAGAACACTTGGGAGCTCTATCCAGTCAGTGGCATATTCTGCCTGTCAGCTTCTGTAGATATGCATCTGCAGTGACTGACAATGCCGGTGATGAAGGTTTGTTGCCACATTTGTCGCCATATACCCCCCTCTAAACCACTGCAGTGCCTGCTTTAATTCACTAGAGGCGTTACTATAAGCACCGCACAGCTCCACGTCATTATCTCGTTAAACTCATGGCAACTGATCTCGGTTTCAGACTATACTATCTGAAAACTCTGTATGACATTCTAAAAGAGTAAAATTTAAAACAAACCGTCTCGAGTCACAAATCGTATTTTTTTATTTCATACCATATGAATTTCGGGCCCTGGGTGTCTATCTTCTGGTGCTTCATCAGTCTACATCATTTTTCGAATTTAGCTTACTACTGGTCCTGATAATAGCACATAAGTATATCACAAAGTCACACATAGTCTCAAATCTAGTTCCTTTCAAAGCTGACTTGACTTTAGGGAAAAGAAAAAAGTCACAGGGGGCCAAATCAGGTGAGTAGGGTGGATGATCTAAGATGGGAATGTTATGTTTCGCCAAAAACGTCTTGACTGACAACGCACTGTGAGCTGGGGCATTGTCTTGGTGAAGGATCCATGACTTTTTTCTCCACAAATCGTTTCGTTTTCTCCGTACTCGCTCACGTAGGGTAGCCAGGACGCTAATGTAGTAATGCTGATTCACTGTTTGTCCCTCTGGTACCCAATCAATGTACACAATCCCTTTGATGTCAAAAAAAACAATCATCATTGCCTTGAATTTCGATTTTGACATTCGTGCTTTTTTTTGTCGTGGAGAACCAGGAGTTTTCCAATGCATCGATTGGCGTTTAGTTTCGGGATCGTAAGTAAAAAACCACGATTCATCGCAAGTAATAACATTTTGTAAGAAGGTGGGATCACTTTCAATGTTTTCCAGGATGTCAGAACAAATCATTCTTCGGCGTTCCTTCTGTTCAATTGTGAGACACTTTGGAACCATTTTTGAACACACTTTGTTCATGTTGAAACTTTCATGAAGAATCTGCCTAACACTTTCCTTGTCAACTCCTGTTAACTCAGACACTGCTCTGATTGTTAAACGGCGATCTTGTCGAACAAGTTTACCGATTTTTTCAATGTTTCCATCAGTTTTTGCTGACAATGGTCTGCCAGTGCGAGTGTCATCACTGGTGTCTTCGCGGCCACCTTTAAATCGTTTAAACCACTCAAACACTTGTGTTCGCTATAAACAATGATCACCGTACACTTGTTGTAACATAACAAACGTTTCACTTGCAGATTTTCCTAGTTTGAAACAAAATTTGATGTTAACACGCTGTTCTTTCTGTACACTCAACATTTTCCGACGCACAGACAAAACGGCAACTACTTAAAACAGACGCCACGGGCAGACTGAGTGCAGGAGGCAGATGAAACTCGAGCAGTAGGCGGAGCGAGAGTCACGTGACAGGCCACGCGACTTTCAGCCTTATTGCATTCGTTTTATTGTTTCACCAGTACTAGTCCGGTTTTTTTCTAGCCACACCTCGTAAAAGCCAGAACGGGATGGGCTTGCAGCTGCGCGGGATACCACGCCAGAGACAGAGCTTCGTGGAGGCAGGTTGTCAAGGGGCTTACCACGTGATGCCGTTTAACCACTGCGTAGCATTAGACCATAGAAAGAGAGAGAGAGTCTAAGTATGGAATGCTTGTGAAGACTGATGAAGCACCCGAAGACGAGCTCCCAGGCCTCAAAATGCGTAGTGTATGAAATAAAAAAAATAAAAAAAAACATCGTTTGTGACAGGAGATCATTTGTTCTCTATTGTACGAAAGTAATACTGACGCAGAAGCAAGGTTATTTCATGTCTTTATAAAATACACTAAATGTAAAAGATTTACAACCAGATTTTTAGCTTTCAATCTTGTTTAGCAAATAAAACAAAGTGCTGGGAAAAGTGTAGAGTTCAAATTGCTGTTTTTATATCATTTATTTATTCCATAATTTGTTCACTCTTCAAGTGGAAAATAAGTACTGTACCAGTTAGTAATGTGATTCATCCACTAAAGAAGTTCGAAAGTCTTTAAAGCCAGCTGCCTAAATGTGTTTGAAACTCTTTCCACCTTCTCCTGCCCAAACTACAGTAGGCCTACTTTATCAAAATTGCAATGTGTTGTGTTTGTTTTCTGTTTGATTTCGCGGCACAGTTCCAGTCCCGCCCCACACAGCAGAGGACACCTAGACTGGAGGTGGTGTTGGATGCGGCGAGAGGGCACGCGGATTACCCAAGGAGCCGCATACAACGCCACCGATGTCAAGAAGCGAGGGACCGCGCCAGCGATGAAGGACTCTTTGTACGGAATAACGGACGAGCCGGAATTTGGAACGAGCGCCTTGGAGGACGGAGGGCAGATGCCGGCTGACAACTGTCAGATAACGGCATCGTATGCATTGAGGACGCGCCCTCCAGTGCTGTCTTGGTTTCCGAGAAGTCTGTTCCTGGATCTTGTCGCGAGCAGTGGAACAGCTAAACTTCGAATGAGTGCCTTGGAAATCGAATGGCCGATGTTGGCGGTCAACACTCAGACTGCAGCGTCGAATGCAGGGGTACGGCTTTGCTGGGTCTTGGTCCACTGAGTTCTGTTACTGGAGTGTACGGGCAGTGGCTCACCCTTGTGCTGGACTATAGTATCTAGTAACATTCTTTTAGCGCTATTTAGGTTTTTGTTAGCCTCGCCGGTATTTGGTTGCAGCCTGCGTTTGTTGGCTGAATGCCTACAGGAAATAGCACAGGCACTAGTGCTAACAGTCACATAGCACACATTGGACAGTGTTGTTACAGCTCGTGTATCTCAGGAAATTCTGTTTCAGACTAGCATTTGGCTGTTCGATCTTGTTTTTTATTGAGAGCTAGTTATGTGACATTATTCCATTGTGCTAGTTCATACCTGTGCGTATAATGAAAATGAACGTCAGGTTTGGCAAGAGCTGTTCTACGTAGTAAATTCGGTATATGTGCCTGGTTTACGCATTTGATTCTTGGATTTACTTCTTCAGTGAAATTTCAGTTTTAATTGTGAAGGCAACTTATCGACTTTTAGTTATGTTACCAGTAATTCTACCTTTTTTCCTTTTCAGGATTCCGAGAAATTTGAACCAGAGCTCAGTTATGGATTATGAAATTATTTTCATCATGATCGTCCTAGATCCCGTGATTCAACACTAGAGAAGATCTTGAGACAGCATCAGCAATGATGTTATCATTATCAAGAATATACACAGTCGTGAAGTTGAACTCTTCTAAATAGAGTGGCCTCCTGGCTAAGTGACTATGAGTCAACTTTGTACTCATCAATAATTCTAATGCTCAGTGATTTGTGTAGACCTTGGGCACCGGACCATGCAGATAACATTTTAATTTCACAACACCCCATAAAACAGTGAGAGCTTCAAGGCCACTGACCAGACAGTTGCACTCACACTTAGTGAAAACCCGGCTCACAAAAGCAATAATATGTCAATTCGTAAGTCCATCTACTTGGAATTATTGGATGAGCTCAGCAGGAGGATCCATCTTAGAAGTGTCTGAGCGTAAAAAAAAAATTTCTATTCAAATCAGGATGCAACAGGACAGGAGCCTTCAATAGAACTTGTTTTACATACGCGATTTCTGCCCGTTCTTAGGCATCCGAATCCCAAGGAGTTTCCTCAGTCATCAATGCACACCATCCGGTCCAGGTAAAAGTATTCAAATTCATAAATCTTCTAAAAAGCTAGATAATCCCAAGAATGCACGCATATTTTTCTAATTTTTGGAATACGAAAATCTCTAATTGCCCATTATCTCTAGATCAGGATTAATCCCTAAACAATTGCAATGTGCTCAAGAAATTTCACATAATTCGCAAATTCTAATTTTTTTATTTTTTTTAGATTCATAGTAACACCACACTCTTGGAAAACACTCAGCAACTGTCCAAAACATCAGTCTGTTGTTCCCAGCTCTCTTCAGCGTACAATGCATCACCAACAAAGGAAGCTATACTCTTTCTGAAATCTGCTCGAAGATACTATTAAAACCTCTGATAAATACAGTTAAACTGACATCCAGTCCAGAGAGAAAATTGCAAAATTGATAACAGCGACAATAACACAAAAATTCTGTGAATTTTCGACATTAAGAATGTAACTCAAACTGCTTACAGCTATCTCTTAAGTCAACAGAGGATAGGACTCTAATGTTATGAAATTTTGGCAAAAGCTCATCTGATATCTATGGCTTATCGGTTTGTGGTACAATAATAGTATTTTCCTGCCTACAATCCAATACCAAACTACCACCATCTCTTTTCTTAGGATCCACCAATGACGGATTATTATGT
Source organism: Schistocerca piceifrons (assembly GCF_021461385.2). Classification (NCBI taxonomy): domain Eukaryota; kingdom Metazoa; phylum Arthropoda; class Insecta; order Orthoptera; family Acrididae; genus Schistocerca; species Schistocerca piceifrons. Next base: position 199,229,772 of record NC_060138.1, on the reverse strand, counting down.
GAACTATCAGCAGGGGCTAGTCCCGGCAGAGGTTCGAGTCCTCCCACGGGCATGGGTGTGTGTGTTTTTGTCCTTAGGATAATTTAGGCTAAGTAGTGTGTAAGCTTAGGGACTGATGACCTTAGCAGTTAAGTCCCATAAGATTTCACACACACAACTAACACCAGGCTCAGTCACACCTTGCTGCAACCTTTTCTCAACTTCAGCCTTCACTCTCTCATTATAAATCAATGGTAGGGAAGGATAGCCTGTCAAAAAATAAAAGAAAACGCCAGAGACTGACATCAAAGTACACCAGAGAATTTTTTTTCACTGCATCCTTTGCCTTCTCAGCAGAGCCAACCTAATTCCATGTTTACTGTAAAGTACAATCACTTCCTTGGCAGTCTAGTAACAGAACTACACAAGCACTACCCTCAGTCGCAACAGGCTTCAACTCAAAAGACCATCTGGTGAGGAATTTAAGACAGTGGTTTGAGCTCTTTTCCACAACCACACATTCATAAAAATTCAAGTTCAACATAGCCTCATTAGACTTCAGAACCATTTTACCGTAACCCAAGTCTGGCAGTACTTGCTTCATCAACAAAAAAAATCAAACCCTAAAACTGCATCAATAACTGGCCTCAGCACTATCACCAAATTCGCACAAAATCAAATACCTTGACCAAGGAAATGAATAATCACTTGTGTCTTCACCTGTACACTTTTTTTAAGTAAGTGTCACTTTCACCTTAGTCCCATTACACTTCAAAATCATTTCAACGCAACATAAGTCCAACACAGCTTGGTTCATGAACAAAAAAATCAGTCCCTAAAATTGCATCAATAATCAATCTCAGCTCTATCACAAAATTCGCAGAAATTTGACAAAGAAATTCAACACCCACTTGTCTCTTCACCTCTACAAATTTTCTGATAAGTGCTCCTTTCACCTTAGTCTGCTGCAGATAAAGAACAGTCCATGAACCTAGAACTTCACACCTCAGAAATGCTGAAACACTCAACAAAGACACCCAGCTACCCATATCTAGAACACAAGACAAAATAATTACATTAACATCTTTTTGAAGCTCTGTTCTCACCAAAGAATTTATATATTTCTGTTTCTAAGCAGAAGTCCCCTCACATCCTCAAAATTCCATGTATTCACCTGTTCATAGATATTGTGTGTCATATTTGGAGCATCCGAATCAGCTGCTGCCAGAAATTGTAAGCCACAAGACTGCAGGCTCTCTGCACGCACTTGGTTCTAAGGATCAGCTGAATGTAACTCCACAATGTGTGGACCTGAATCTCTGTCTTCCCAGCGACTATCTCCACCATTTCCCCTACTATCTCGATTATGACCAAAACATCTACTGTTTCAGCCATCTATGACTCTTCTGAAATCGTTACTCTCATTGTGATCCAGTACCTCATTCTGATGTCACCATCTACCATTTTCATATCTACTGCGACCTGAATCAAATCGCTCACGATCGTAACTCCGACTCCTTTGTGGCTTCAGATCTGGCTAAGAGAACTGATTATCATTCCTACCATGACCAGTATCATCACTGCTATAATTTTGCAACTCTTGTAGTAAACTTTGAAAACCCTCTATATCTTAGGGCATTTTCGTTCTGTTGTTGTAACTATATCATCTGTACATCTTATCAGCAAGAATAATCTGACAGACATGTGTAGGAAGTTTCATAAGCAAATTTGAATCAACTCAGCAGGATTATAAGGATTGTACAGAAATTCATTTTTCAAAAACATATTTTCGCAGAACTGTTCAGGACTGATAAAATCTGAATAACTGAAATTTTACATCGTCAGAGTATCGTATTTGGCTCTGTCTTGTGCTGCCTCAGTCCAATATGCAGACAAAGACAGTTTTGAAACTCCTGATAAGACCCAGAACTCGTAGGTGATGTACATGTACCTATGGCTAGTTCTTCGTACAAATAACTACAAACAAACTCAGCCATATGACCAACAGGCCAAGTTGGAGGAAGTGAAAAATGAAATTGCTCTAAACAAGCATGAGAATGAATACTCTTTGATGTATTTCTAAATATTTGAAAAGATTGTAACTGCTAAGAAATGATTATAGTCAAAACCAGATATGGCTTCACACTCTACATTTACATGATTGAAATGTTATCAGCTGCATTGATTTCTCCTTCTTTCATAATGATACACAGGATCAGGTTCACCTTCATGGCTTGGGTCCACATCAACATCAGGTACATGGTCTTTACTACAACAACAGCCTTCAGCAACACCTTCTTCTAATTTTTTCTCAATCTTAGACCCCTCTCTCATGTAGTTACTGACCTAATTCTGTTCATGTATTATTAATCTTCATTTGACCTTCCTCAAACCTCAAAAATGACCTCATCACTTCTGATTCACAGACACCCACAGGTACAGTGTCACTGGAACTCTGTTTTGCATTAACAGCCAACTGTGCAGCACAAGTTGCCAAATCATCAACCTTGTTAATTGTTTTTTGCATTTCCTCTCTACTTCTTGATATTTCCTTCTCTGAACTAACCTTCAATTCCTCAAAATTCTTTTCTAAACTGTGCAATAATGTATTATCATTTGAAGCTTGTTCTTGAACTTGAGTAACAACTTCATGACTAGACACCGCCTCAAACCTCTCTGACAAATCTATCATTCCTTTCATTTTTTTCTCTTAAAGGATGAAAATCGTTTTGTAGTTGCTTATTCCATTCACTAACAACCTCCTGTAATTTATTCTGTCATTTTTAAATAGTGCAAGTTCTATTTCAACGTCAGAAATCTTGAACATTGAATATATTTTCAACTGTCAAGATCGCTTAAATTTTTTATTTACTTAGATGACCGGTTTCGGCAAATCTCTGTTGCCATCTTCAGATCTATGTTTATATCATTACATAATCTCCTCCATAACAGTAAGTAGTGCTACACAATGTACGTCCATGTTGGTATCGAGAGGCACACTAGAAGTCGGTATGTCAATTCTGATTACAGTATAGCTCACAATACCAACATGGACATATATTGTATACAACTTCTTACTGTACTGAAGGAGAAGATTATGCAGTGATGTAAACATAGGTCTGAAGATAGCAACAGAGAACTGACAGCAACAGGGAATCGCCGAAGCCGGTCATCTATATGAATAAATGACTTTTAGCGATCTTGGAAGCTGAAAATTTATTCATTGTTCATAATGTTAACAGATCGCCCCACGCTGATGACATCAGATGTCCTCTCATTCAATTATGAACGCAACTCCTCCAATAACTGTGTAGCAAGTACATGAAATTTCCCTCCAACATCTTCTCAGTGGTTTCAAATTTTTTCTCTGTTTTACGGGTTTGTTCCTTTTAAAGGTGAAAATTAGGTTTCCGTTGTCTTGACTTTGCTTCTAACCTCTGATTTATCGCCCTGACATTAGCTTTTGTCTTTCTACTTTCCTTACCCAATTTCTCTTTACTATTCTTACTGTCCTAGTCTCTCATTTGTCATCAAATAGATTCACTAGGCTCAAATTCCTCAATAAGTCCCTTCATACCAGACTGGAATTTCTCCAGTATTGCTTGAAACATTTCAGTATTACTTATTTCGCATTCAGTTTTCGATAATGGACTGACATTCTAATGTTCAGGTTGAACACAGAAAGCAGCAGAAACATTTCCTGATACACCACAACTTCTGGTAGATTCAAGTGGTTGAACTACATCAAACTCCAGAATGATTTTTCACTCTGCTGCGGATTGTGGTCTGAAATCAAACTTCTTGGCAATTAAAACTGTGTGCGGGACCGAGACTCGAACTCGGCACCTCTGTAAAGATGGGAAGGTTTGAGATACTGGCGGAAGTAAAGTTGTGAGTAGTCCAGTCGATAGAGCACTTCTTCGTGAAAGGCAAAGGTCCCGAGTTCGAGTCTTGGTCTGGCACACAGTTTTCATCTGCCAGGAAGTTTCATATCAGCACAAACTCCACCGCAGAGTGAAAATTTCATTCCGGAAACATCCCTCAGGCTTTGGCTAAGCCATATCTCTGCAATATCCTTTCTTTCAGAAGTGGTAGTTTGCAAGTTTAGCAGGAGAGTTCTGTGAAGTTTGGAAGGTATGAGATGAGGTACCGGCAGCAGCATAGCTGTGAGGGCGGACCGTGAATCGTGGTGAGATAGCTCAATCAGCAGAGCACTTGCCTGCGAAAGGCAAAGGTTTCGAGTTTGATTCATAGTCCAGCAAATAGTTTTAATCTGCCCAGAAGTTTCACATCAAAGACAACTGCACCTTCATTCGTGACAACTTTACTCCTCTCTCGATCTGTAACATTAACATCACTGCCTTCAACAGTCCCTGCTTCACTAACTGTTGTACTAACTGAATCACTGTTAGACACACCTTCATTTCACTGAGTAGCAGCACTGCATAAGATACCAGAATCGGAGGATTCCATCAACTTAGATTTCTCAATTCTCTCCTGACTCCTTCTAAAACGACCACTTCTCGTCCCCCTTTGACTCACTGTAAGATTCTCTCTCATAAACCGAATAATATCATCACCAAAGACTAAACAACAACCTTAAGATGATCCCTCAGTACACAAACCCGACAAAAAATTCCGGAAGTCCAACTTCTATCGAAAAAATGAAAAATCATGCTCTACATCTGCAAAAACTCTCCAGAAAGCATCAAATTATCAACAAAATGAGTGTCGTTGCTGAAGCTCTCCTCGGTACTACAGAATAACTCCAAAATCAGAAACGTAATCAAAGAAAACATGACATGAAAATACTGAAAATATTAAGTTGTCACTTGAAGTATCACTGTAGGAACGAAATATTTAAAACAACATTGCAAATTATTCATTAAAAGCATCACCTGAATGATCAAAAACCAGATAGTCTTCACTCTGCCTCAATACGTTCAACACTACACCAGATCAGGCTCACCTACAAATTTCTCAAAGTCCCAGTAAACCTTTCTCATAGCCAAATAAATGAATAAATGAGCTACACCAACGTTTGCTCAATCTTTTTAACACAATTTAATCATCTTTTTAAATGCCTCCTCCGTCACACGTACGTCACAACTTCTTCACCAAATACATGCTACGTGGAGGAATTTTCTCATATTTGCACCTCAGGTTACAAAGACTTATTCACCAAGCAAAATTACAGTCTTATCTCATAGTACTATTAACTTCTGTAGAAAATCAGTAGCGTTTCACATATAGTTTCTCTTAGTAACATTTGAATTACAAAGTTGAACAAAATAAATTGCAATACCACAATTTTGCAGCAAAATGCAAATATAACAGAACAATATCCAGGCTTTAAAATATGTGGCCCATTCAACACCGCAAGAAAATCAAAATCTGAGAACACAAAATGTTATTTCAATACATTGGACCATGTCTATCACATAAGCATGAAGAAATTCAGTAACAAAATCGCATAAATCCACCCTATAATGATCTGACAATAATCTCCCACTCATTTAATTCTCACCTCCATGTCTTTACAAACAAAGGATAAGTTTCCTCTGTACATTTAACTCAAAAAAGTCTTAATTAGACCTAAATTCCAAAATGTTCCACCAATGCTATATTTGTGTTGCTAGGGTTCTTAACATAACTTTAGTATGTGATCACTAATATCCAACACTTACCACTCATTTAAGTGAGTTCTGCCCCACAGTGTCTCATGAGAACAGCACCATCTAATCATAAAGTTTTCACATCTGAAGTATACATTAAATGTCAGCGTGACATACAATCCTTTCCATAACATCATACCAGTTAAGTCCGCCCCGATAGCTAAGTGGTCAGTGTGACGGATTGCCGTCCTAAGGGGTCCCGGTTCGATTCCCGGCTGGGTCGGGGATTTTCTCCGCTCAAGGACTGGGTGTTGTGCTGTCTTCATCATCATTTCATCCCCACCCGACGCGCAGGTCGCCCAATGTGGCGTCGAATGTAATAAGACCTGCTCCAAGGCGGCCGGACCTGCCCCGTAAGGGGTCTCCCAGCCAATGACGCCTAACGCTCATTTCTATCTCCATAGCAGGTAACACAAAGCAATTAAGGCTGAACCGCAAAAATATACCATTCAAAATATCATCATTGTAAGTGACGTACAAAGACTCCCTGTAGGAAGAGACACAAAATTATGGGAGCAGATTACAATTTCTTATACAGTAAAGTCAAAGACGAATTCGTTAATTATTGTATTTTCACCACCGAGAAAAAAAGAGTGCTGCATTTCAGTGTATGTAATATCAAGTAATTACACTTTAGTACGCCTTTCTCCATCCTGCATTACACGTGATATTCTTACGAGACGCAAACCTTGTCCATAATGACGGTGCATTATTCACACACATGCCCGATGCGAGGCTCGAAAATACGAAAGAATGAGCCTAACAGGAGACCACGGAAACCAGCCGCCAAGTGTTGATGTACTTGCTGTGTCCGTGTAGAGAACGAGCAACCTCTTAAGTCACAGCTTTTAGGTCACGCTGATGTCAGTTTCACGAGCTCTAAGCTACACTCACTAAAACCTGGAGTTCTAGACATTTACATAGTGATGGCGTAATACTGAATGCTGCGTATCCATTTTGAAATCTTCCTAGATCACTGCCCAATTGCAGTGTGTTGTTAAGAAGCTTCGTTCAAATCAGTTTACGTACAGTCACTTCCTCGTGAGTCATAATCAGGACGCTTTTACAATATGTACGTTACCCACATATGTGTGAAATATACTTGTTTAAATCTTTCCCTGTTGTATGGAACTGGCTGAGATCAGCGACTGTGTGATACATTTATCGAATAATTTTTACTCCTTCAGTCACTTTTTAGTAATACCTTCTAATACAGAAAAAACGCAGCGCCACGAAGGAATGATCAGAATGGGAGGTAGGTTTGACGTACGTGTATAGACAAACAAAAGATTAGAATTTCAGAAAAACTGGATGATTTATTCAAGAGAAAGAGCTTCATAAATTGAAGAAGTCAATAAAGCATTGGTCCAGTGTGTGTGTGTGTGTGTGTGTGTGTGTGTCTGTGTGGTTTGGGGATCTTACGGGCGCCCAACGGCGAGGTTATCAGCGCCCTAACATGATTAAAATAAACGAATGTGGGTAAGAACGAAACCTGTCCTACACGCATGCTCACGAAATGACCACACAATTTATTCTATCGCACTGGCACTACCACATGCACTAAAACCAAAGAGAAGGCAAGATATCTAATCAAGAAATTAAAACAGAGGAAAAACAAAACACAGAAGAGCTAAAAGAACAACAAAATGAAATGTGACTGGCTGACCACTTACAAAAAGCTTGGATGAGCCAGCCACCCTGTTGACACATTAAAAACATCTCCCCAAAATCTTGTTAAAAACGTGGGACAATTTACAAAACTTTAAAACGCGATCCACACTCGTTTGATCATTGGATAAAGTAGACTGCAGATCTGCTGAAGTCCGCTGGTCAGCAAATAAAATGCAGTCCAATATAATGTGGTGCACCGTGATCTGCACGCCACAAGCAACGCACATCGGAGGGTCCTCTCGCCTGAGTAAAAATCCATGCGCCAGAGGGCTGTGGCATGCGAAGACGAGTAAGGAGGACCTCGTCCCTCGACGTGGCTGGAAGCAAGTAGGCCACGGCCGAGTTGTGGGCTTGTCGGTCACTTCTGGCCACAGGACTTTATACAGCAACAGCGAGGTGTGGGCATGCAGGGGGGATAGCACACTGAAAGACCTGACGGTCACGGCACGCCTCCTTAGCTGCTCGACCAACCCTTTCATTCCCCGGAACTCCCATGTGCCCTGGTACCCAGCAGAAAGACACCTCCTTCGCCAGTCGCGATAGTTGGAGGAGGGCGTCCTGGATAGTATGAGTTGCTTTATCTGCTGGGTACAAACGCTGGGTCCGCAGCTCGTGGTCGTGCGGTAGCGTTCTCGCTTCCCGCGCCCGGGTTCCCGGGTTCGATTCCCGGCGGGGTCAGGGATTTTTTCTGCCTCGTGATGACTGGGTGTTGTGTGACGTCCTTAGGTTAGTTAGGTTTAAGTAGTTCTAAGTTCTAGGGGACTGATGACCATCGATGTTAAGTCCGATAGCGCTCAGAGCCATTTGAACCATTACAAACGCTGAAGAGAGTAAAGGGCGGACAAAGAATCTGGACAGACAAGAATTATAACACTGGGAGAATGCCTGATCTGCTCCAGTGCCCGCAAGATTCCATAGAATTCTGTGCCAAAGATGGTAAATTGGGGAGGCAGTCTGACCTTGAGGACACGATCCGGGAAGACGACAGGGTAACCAACGGAGTTACCCTGCTTGGATCCATCCGTAAAATTAGCTTCATGGTCGTGGTGCTCAGATAAAACGGCAGAAAAGACCGCATTAAAAACGGAAGCAGAAGTGCTATCTCTCCTGTACCGCACCAAATCTAAAATCACTCTGGGCTGCTCCAGTAACCAGGATGGCAGACAGTTATAACCCTGGACTTGGGGTCGCACTGGCACCACACCGAGTGACTCCAGCACATGCTGGTCGACCTCAGGTGCTTATGGAAGCAATTATTCTGCTTGGCATTGATTGACTGAGTTGCTGGATGCGATCTTGAGGGATACAGTGCCAAATCGTGCCAAACTGGTGTTCTCAACTGGAGAGCGATCCGGCAACCTTGCTGCCCAAGGTACGGTTTGACAAGCACAGAGACAAGCAGTGTAAACTCCGGAACGATCTCGCTCTAAAGTAAGCCCAGGATGGCTTGCCATGAAGAACAATAAAATGGGGCGTAGAATATCATCTACGTACCGCTGTGCTGTAAGGATGCCGCCGATCACAACCAAAAGGGTCCTGTTATGAAATGAAATGGCACCCCAGACCATCAGTCCTGGCTCTCGGGTCGTGTGGCGGGCGACTGTCGGGTTGGTATCCCGCTACTGTCCTGAGCGTCCACGGACCAGCCTTCGGCCTGCAATCTCATTGACTGAAATAGAATTGTCTTCAGTGATGAGTCCCGCTTACAAGTGAACCCTGATGACCAGCGAACACGTGTATGGAGACGCCCCAGACAGCTGCAGATTTCAGTGCTGGACCGTCAGAAAGTGTCAACGTGCGAACCATTCAACGAAACATCATCGATATGGGCTTTCGGAGCCAGAGACCCACTCGTGTGCCCGTGATGACTGGATGACACAAAGCTTTATGCCTCGCCTGAGCCCGTCAACACTGACATTCGACTATTGATGACTGGAAACATATTGCCTGGTCGGACGAGTCTCGTTTAAAATTGTATCGAGTGGATGGACTTGTACAGGTGTGGGACAACCACATCAATCCATGGACCCTGTGTATAAGCAGGGGGCTGTTCAAGCTGGTGGATGCTCTGTAATGGTGTGGGACGTCTACAGTTGGAGTGATATGGGACCACTGATACGTCTGGATACGACTCTGACAGGTGACAAGTCCGTAAGCGTCCTGTCTGATCACCTTCATCCATTCATGCGCATTGTGCATTCCAACAGACTTGGGCAATTCCGGCAAGACAATGCGAAAGCCCACACGTCCAGAATTGCTACAGAGTAGCTCCTGAACAATCTTCTGAGTTTAAACACTTCCGCTGGCCACCAATCTCCCCAGACATGAACGTCATTGAGCATATCTGGAATACCTTGCAACGTGCTGTCCAGAACAGATCTCCACCGCCTCGTACTCTTACGGATTTATGGGCAGCCCTGCAGGGTTCGTGGTGTCAGTTCCCTCCAGCACTACTTCAGACATTAGTCGAGTGCATGCCACGTCGTGTTGTGGTACTTCTGCACGCTCGTGGGACCATGCGCGATATTAGGCAGGTGTACCAGTTTCTTTGGCTCTTCATTGTATGAAGGGGAAAAGGGGTAAGATAAGACGGGGAGGGAAGGGGAAAAATGGGGCTGGAAAGGGGAGGGGAGAGCCTTGATATGGTGGAATAAGTGGGAAGAAGCTATAGTTAGTAGGATGGACGTATTTCATTATCTGTAAGAGGCAGACGGTTGAAATTTGGTTCTCAGAGGATACTGAGTATGTGTACTTGTAGGGTTGGTGGAATGTGAGGGTGTAGGCCACACAACCAGAGTGATGGTCTGAGTTGCCATTTCCTTACATAGTAGGACCGCTTTGATTGTCTTGCGCGGTATACTTACAGCACAGCGATACGTCGACGATATTCTAACCTCTGTTTTGTTGCCCTTCTTGTCAAGCCATTCTGGGGTTACTTTTCAACAAGATAATTCCCGCCCGCACACAGCCAGAGTTTCTGCTGTTTGTCTTCGTGCTTGCCAAACCCTGCATTGGCCCGCAAGGTCGCCGGATCTCTCCCCAATTCAGAACTTTTTGAGCACTATGAACAGGGCCCTCCAATCAGCTATGGGTTTTGACGATCTAACGCGTTAACAGAACAGAATTTGGCACGATATTCTTCAGGAGGACATCCAACAACTCTGTCAATCAATGACAAGCTGAATAACTGCTTGTGTAAGGGCCAGAGGTGGACCAACGCGATATTGACTTCCTCAAATTACGAAGCTTTTTCTCTTGAATAAATCATCCAATTTTTCTGAAATTCTAATCGTTTGTTTGTCTGTACATGTACGTCATATCTGCCAGTTTTCGTCCCGTTCGAATAATTCTCTCGCGATGCACCGTTTTTTTCTCTTCTTTTCTTTTACTAGAGTGTATTTATTAACATGACGCATGCTGCCATCATTAGGTGCATTACGGTAATGTGTACTTTAATCTGAAGGGTGATGAGAGTTATTTTCGGGCTGTTCAAGTGAGAGTTTGCTGAAAATCTGACTTATCACTGATGTTTACACATTTAAATCAACATGTGAATAAATTTCACCAAAAATAGTTAAATTTCGGTACATTACCTCACTCCTCATCACATTCCGGATTAATGTTTATGTAACTGTAACGCACGTGATGATGGCAGCATGGTGCTGAAATACGACATGCCAATAAATATTAGACATTACTGATGCAGTAAAAGTTATTTTCTAAAGTGAAATGTTTTATTAGGAAATGCAGCAGCCTATTTGTCGTTGGTTGAGTGTGGCACTAACATTGGTTATGCCGTTTCTTCTACGGTAAGAAGGTGGTTACCATTCGTTTCTTCTTCTGACCACCGCAAGTAGAACCTCAGTTCGATCCCCTGTAGGCCCAAGGAAGTTATCTTCTCTACATAAGACCACGACAAGTCAAGTATTATTTTACGTATTGACTAGTTCTGCTCGTCAGACACATCCAACTTCAGGTAGTCATTGTCCTGGTACCAGCTTGTTAGAAATTCAAAGTAACACTAAACTCCATCTTCAACATAAAATTTACCACAAAGGGAGCATTTGAATGGGTATCACTCAACCTAGAGAGGGCAACTGACGAGCTATTTGCAACAGAAGGAATGGCGTTTGCAGCAGAAAACGTTGCTCTGGTTTTCGACATTGATACTAACGGCCGGTAGGGTTGTTTTGTAATCAAATTCCTCTTTTTCTTGGATCGTCAGTTCTCTGGCTACTAGGATACGATACTCCTTAAATTCCTCTCCTGTGCCAACCCCTTCTTCTCAAAGTAACTTTTACACATACCGTCCTCATTTATTCCCCCCAGTACCATGAAAAATATCCTGCCCTTTCTTCAAGTCAGTATTTTCCACATATTCCTTTCTTCCCAGACTCTGTGGACAATCTCCACATTTCTTGCGTTATAGTCGACTTAGCTGACAGCATCCTTCCGTAACACGTCGAAATCAAATGCACACCTTTTTCCACCAATGATTAAATATGCAGCTAGTAAAGTTAGATAATTTTTCAGGCACGCTGTTCGAGAGCGACTTACTGGTGTCTATTTTTTTCTTTGTTGTTCCATCTCCTACGCTCCACTTGGATACGGGATAGCCTCTCAGCGGAACGATGAACTCCATTTTCCGCCAAAGGCTTTATGCATACACAAGACGACAATAACAAATTAGAAGGTGGAACATTTACAAATTACTTCAAAATTTGTGAAAGATTTTTGTATAAAAGATATTTGACTTTCGTCGTTTTTTCAAATTAAAACAGGAAAAACTATAAAATAACATAATAACAATATGAATATATTTAAAACGCATTGTGGAAACGGAGATATTAAAAAGTAGCATTGCAATTTCACTAAAAGTTGAAGGAGCTGCTCTCAGACAAATATGTTTGTTTTTGCAGGGGGAAACCGTTAGCTGTTCAATAGAGTGTGAGCATAAACACAGAGGTCTGTTAAATAGTATTTATGGAGAAGGTACTGTGGTGGGTGTTGGGAAGGCAGGAAGGGCAGATAGTTTGGGGTGTGTGCAGTCTCATCATACACTGAAGCAAGAAACTGGTATACGCATGCGTACACAAATACAGAGAAACGTAAACAGGCAGAATACGGAGCTGCGGTCGGCAACGCCTACATAAGGTAACAAGTGCCTGGCGCAGTAGTTAGATCGGTTACTGCTCCTACAATGGCAAGTTATCAAGATTTAAGTGAGTTTCAACGTGGTGTTATAATCGGTGCACGAGCAATGGGACACAGCATCTCCGAGGTAGCGATGAAGTGGGGATTTTCCTGTACGGCCATTTCGCGAGTGTACCGTGAATATCAGGAATCCGGTAAAACATCAAATCTTCGACATCGCAGCGGCCGGATAAAGATCCTGCAAGAACGGGACCAACGACGACTGAAGAGAATCGTTCAATGTGTTAGAAGTGCAGCCCTTGCGCAAATTGCTGCAGATTTCAATGCTGGACCGTCAGCGAGTGTCAATTTGCGAAGCATTCAACGAAACATCATCGATATGGGCTTTCGAAGTCGAAGGCCCACTCGTGTGCCCTTGATGACTGCATGACAAAACTTTACGCCTCGCCTGGGTCCGTCAACACCGACATTGGACTGTTGATGACTGGAAACATATTTTCTGGTCGGATGAGTCTCGTTTCAAATTGTATCGAGTGGATGGACTTGTACGGGTATGGGGACAACCTCATGAATCCATTGACCCTGCGAGTCAGCAGGGGACTGTTCAAGCTGGTGGATGCTCTGTAATGGTGTGGTACATGTGCAACTGCAGTAATATGGGACCCTTGATAGTTCTAGATACGACTCTGACAGATGACACGTACGTAAGCGTCCTGTCTGATCACCTGCATCTATTCATGTCCATTGTCGATACCAACGGACTTGCGTAGTTCCAGCACGACAATGCGATACCTCACGCGTCCACAATTGCTACAGAGTAGCTCCTGAACACTCTTCTGAGTTTAAACACTTCCGCTGGCCACCAAATTCCTCAGACATGAACATTATTGACAATATCTGGGATGCCTTCCAACGTGCTGTTCAGAACAGATATCCACCCCTCGTACTCTGACGGATTTATGGGCAGCCCTGCAGGATTCTTGGTGCCATTTCTCTTCAACACTAGTCAAGTGCATGCCACGTTGTGTTGTGGTACTTCTGCATGCTCGTGGGGCCCTGCGCGATATTAGGCAGGTGTACCAGTTTCTTTGGCTCTTCATTGTATGAAGGGGAAAAGGGGTAAGATAAGACGGGGAGGGAAGGGGAAAAATGGGGCTGGAAAGGGGAGGGGAGAGCCTTGATATGGTGGAATAAGTGCGAAGAAGCTACAGTTAATAGGATGGACGTATTTCGTTATCTGTAAGAGGCAGACGATTGAAATTTTGTTCCAAGAGGATACTGAGTGTGTGTACTTGGAGGATTGGTGGAATGTTGGGTATAGGCGCGGCGCATATCAGGATTAGAAATTAGAAACGGATAACAGGAATTTTGGAGCCGAGTTTAAGAATAATATAGGCTATTCAGATGTCTCCAATCTGAGTGAGGAAGCTCGGGGTTATCATCCTCCACATGTTTTATTTGAAGATTGTCCAGAGCCATTGCAGTTGTGAGCGCAAATATCATAGTTGTGACAAAAACCTGTACCACTAGCACCACCACTAAGGGTGTACATCAAAAATTTTCAAATAATATTTGTTACCGCTGCACTTGATATATACATAATGATAGGACATTAGTATGGTATATTGATATCTACAAATGTCCAGGTGACTGAAAATGGCCTTGACACCGAAACTGTAGAATAGTACAACGAAATATGAAGTAAATCTGACAAATGCAGGCAGGAAGAAATGATTTAAATAACTTGTCGCAGATATGGACTCAAGATCAATGGAAATTATGACACTTGGTTCATGAAGAAGCCGACCTGCGTCATACAGGAAGCGTTGCAACATATTGCAACATGACGCGATCAGACACCTGGAAGACCTTCACTGGCGACGAAGCCCACACTGACATTTATCAAAGAGAGTTACGTCGCACCGCTGCACAGCTCGCCCAGGGCTGACCGTGCCGTAGCTGCCAGCTCCCTGGAGGCGGGGGCAACGGCTTCAGCTGTCAGCTCTGGGGAAGCCGCTTAAGCGAGTGCTCGGCGGCGGGAGTGAAGTCCGCGGCGGTCGCGGGCGGCCAGCAGACGCCAGACCCACCAAAATAATTGGGCGGTCCCATTGACTCAGCGCTATTATTTCCAGGCGGCGTGCACCGCGCTTGGCGCCCGCTTCTATTGCAGCCGTCTATTTATTCCGAGCGCCGCGTCACGTGCTCAGGACCATGTGCTCGAACACACGCATGCTGGACCCCGCCCGCCCCCTCACCTGCACATACGTCTGTACACTTGCACTCTGACCTATGCACCCTGAACGAAATCTAAAATCGGCGACCCAGTGAGATGACGCAGTCGTTAGCCCACTGGACCCGTATTCGGGAGGACGACACTTCAATTCGCCGTCAGGTCATTCAGATTTAAGCTTTTCAGTGGTTTTCCAAAATGACTCCAGGCAAATGCCGGGATGGTTCCTACGAAAACGGCACGACCGATTTCCTCTTCCATCCTTTCGCAAGTCGAGCTTGTGCTCCGACCATCATGATCACACTCTCGTCGCAGAGTTGAACTCTGTTCAAATGGCTCTGAGCACTATGGGACTTAACTTCTGAGGTCATCAGTCCCCTAGAACTTAGAACTACTTAAACCTAACTAACCTAAGGACATCACACAACACCCAGTCATCACGAGGCAGAGAAAATCCCTGACCCCGCCGGGAATCGAACCCGGGAACCCGGGCGTGGGAAGCGAGAACGCCACCGCACGACCACGAGCTGCGGACAGTTGAACTCTATTCTTTCTTGAAACCACCAGACAAAATCCACGGTCCAGTCGCGTTAATGCCACCACCGTCCATGTTCCACATCAAAATCACTCGCAGACGGCCAGTAGCAACGCTGGCAGTGGAGGGTGTGTGTTTGGTGTTTGGTGGTGGGAGGGAGGAGGAGGGGGGGTGGGAAGAGAAAAAGTGTAGTACGGCAAGAAAAGATGAATAAAAGTGAGATAGTGTTAATACGAGGATAATGGAATGTAGTCGAATTAAGTCGGGTGATGCTGAGGGAATTAAGATTAGGAAATAAGACACTTAAAGAAGTGAAGGAATTTTGCTATTTGGGGAGCAAAATAACTGATGATGGTCGAAGCAGAGAGGATATAAAATACAGACTGACAATGGCAAGGAAAGCGTTTCTGAAGAAGAGAAATTTGTTAACATCGAGTATAGATTTAAGTGTCAGGAAGTCGTTTCTGAAAGTATTTGTATGGAGTGTAGCCATGTATATAAGTGAAACATGGACGATAAATAACTTGGACAAGAAGAGAATAGAAGATTTTGAAATGTGGTGCTACAGAAGAATGCTGAAGATTAGATGGGTAGATCACATAACTAACGAGGAAGTATTAAATAGGATTGGGGAGAAGAGAAGTTTGTGGTACAACTTGACTCGAAGAAGGGATCGGTTGGTAGGACATGTGTTGAGGCATCAAGGAATCACCAATTTAGTATTGGAGAGCAGCGTGGAGGGTAAAAATCGTAGAGGGAGGCCAAGAGATGAATACACTAAGCAGATACAGAAGGATGTAGGTTGCAGTAGGTACTGGGAAATGAAGAAGCTTGCACAGGATAGAGTAGCATGGAGAGCTGCATCAAACCAGTCTCAGGACTGAAGACCACAACAACAACAACAACAGTGTTAATACTTTCATCCTTCTTTACCTCTTCTGCATTACTGCAGATGATGTGTCACTGAGCACATTTGTTCTGTTCATGCAGTACACGTGAGGTGCCTAGTTGTTTCCACTGCCCTGTGTGGAATACACAAGTTCTTGTACACTTCACTAACCTGCTGTCTTCATGATGATGATGTCCCCAGCGCAGAAAACAGCACCCACGTCGTGGATTCTTTTTCTTGAGGCTGAAATTATCTTCGCAAGGAACTGCTGCTACGAATAAACTATAACTCATTTGGGATGCCACTCGCGTTTTTATTGATATAGACAAGAGAAACTATTCTTGATCACAACGTATTGAACATATCTTTCCACAGTCATTATATCTGGCTAAAATAACATGAAATACATCCTGCCACAGACAACATGTCTGTCTACTGGAACCGTCAGAACTGGAGAATAAAATTACATGAATCAAATACTACTATTACAGACAGCATGTCTGTACCTAGCGACGGTCGGAACTGTAGCAAATAAAATTGCCTGAAACAAATACTGCTATAACAGACAACATGTCTGTCTACTGGAACCGTCAGAACTGGAGAATAAAATTACATGAATCAAATACTACTATTACAGACAGCATGTCTGTACCTAGCGACGGTCGGAACTGTAGTAAATAAAATTGCATGAAACAAATACTGCTATAACAGACAACATGTCTGTCTACTGGAACGGTCAGAACTAAAGAGCCGGACTGCCCGAGACACGTCGCGCGCCAAGCCAGCAAGGCGTGACCCGAACGCCACCGAAGTGCATAGGCAGTAATGTCGTCGGTCTTTTATTTTAGTAATACTTTCATTTTAATAATTTTGAAATGACTGATTGACAACTGGCTGTTGAGAGATGTTGATTTAAAAAAATGAAATAATTTGCATGACAGGTTTAATTAATAATAGCAACTAAAGTTTAACGTTTTGGCGCCCTACCGCCGAACACAGCAGCCAATCACAGAGCAGCAGCATCATGCAGGCGGTCTTTCTCACGGGAATGGTACCGAATTTAACATCTGTGACCGGTACCTCGTCCCACATTGCGTCATCTCTATGCTTCTTGCATCTCCACTGCCCTGGGAATAGCTTCCTGGAGCCTAATTGTTGTTGTTGTGGTCTTCAGTCCTGAGACTGGTTTGATGCAGCTCTCCATGCCACTCTATCCTGTGCAAGCTTCTTCATCTCCCAGTACCTACTGCAACCTACATCCTTCTGAATCTGTTTAGTGTATTCATCTCTTGGTCTCCCTCTATGAGTTTTACCCTCCACGCTGCCCTCCAATACTAAATTGGTGATCCCTTGATGCCTCAGCACATGTCCTACCAGCCGATCCCTCCTTCTAGTCAAGTTGAGCCACAAACTTCTCTTCTCCCCAATCCTATTCAGTACCTCCTCATTAGTTGTGTGATCTACCCATCTAATCTTCAGCATTCTTCTGGAGCACCACATTTCGAATCCTTCTATTCTCTTCTTGTCCAAACTAGTTATCGTCCATGTTTCACTTCCATACATGGCTACGCTCCATACAAATACTTTCAGAAACGACTTCCTGACACTTAAATCTATACTCGATGTTAACAAATTTCTCTTCTTCAGAAACGTTTTCCTTGCCATTGCCAGTCTACATTTTATATCCTCTCTACTTCGACCATGATCAGTTATTTTGCTCCCCAAATAGCAAAACTCCCTTACTACTTTAACTGTCTCATTTCGCAATCTAATTCCCTCAGCATCACCCGAGTTAACACGACTACATTCAATTATCCTCGTTTTGCTTTTGTTGATGTTCATCTTACATCCTCCATTCGAATCCTTCTATTCTCTTCTTGTCCAAACTAGTTATCGTTCTTGTTTCACTTCCATACATGGCTACGCTCCATACAAATACTTTCAGAAACGACTTCCTGACACTTAAATCTATACTCGATGTTAACAAATTTCTCTTCTTCAGAAACGCTTTCCTTGCCATTGCCAGTCTACATTTTATATCCTCTCTACTTCGACCATGATCAGTTATTTTGCTCCCCAAATAGCAAAACTCCCTTACTACTTTAAGTGTCTCATTTCGCAATCTAATTCCCTCAGCATCACCCGAGTTAACACGACTACATTCCATTATCCTCGTTTTGCTTTTGTTGAT
Organism: Schistocerca piceifrons; assembly: GCF_021461385.2. NCBI lineage: Eukaryota > Metazoa > Arthropoda > Insecta > Orthoptera > Acrididae > Schistocerca > Schistocerca piceifrons. The sequence goes on along the minus strand of NC_060138.1, from coordinate 199,211,448 downwards.
GTTCATCTTACATCCTCCTTTCAAGACACTGTCCATTCCGTTCAACTGCTCTTCCAAGTCCTTTGCTGTCTCTGACAGAATTACAATGTCATCGGCGAACCTCAAAGTTTTTATTTCTTCTCCATGGATTTTAATACCTACTCCGAATTTTTCTTTTGTTTCCTTCACTGCATGCTCATTACACAGATTGAATAACATTGGGGATAGGCTACAACCCTGTCTCACTCCCTACCCAATCACTGCTTCCCTTTCATGTCGCTCGACTGTTGTAACTGCCATATGGTTTCTGTACAAATTGTAAATAGACTTTCCCTCCCCGTATTTTACCCCTGCCACCTTCAGAATTTGAAAGAGAGCATTCCAGTCAACATTGTCAAAAGCTTTCTCTAAGTCTACACGAGCCTAATATGATGGCTGAATAAGCCAGAAATATTACAGTAGTTATTGTTGTAATGTGGCAACAGAGCGATTTTTCTCACTTCCAAAAAGGCATGATCATTGGGTTTCGGGGCATTGGTGGTAACATTTCCGAAATGGCTAAATCTGTGATATGTTCAAAAATGGTTCAAATGGCTCTGAGCACTATGGGACTCAACATCTTAGGTCATAAGTCCCCTAGAACTTAGAACTACTTAAACCTAACTAACCCAAGGACATCACACACACCCATGCCCGAGGCAGGATTCGAACCTGCGACCGTAGCAGTTCCGCGGTTCCGGACTGCAGCGCCAGAACCGCACGGCCACCGCGGCCGGCTGTGCTATTTTCACTAGCTGCCGTGGTTAAAGTATACCGTCCATGAGAAAATGATGCTATTCAAACCCAGAGCGGAGGCAGTTGTGGTGCACTACAGGCCATATATGACAGATGGATCGGCGGCTGCGGAAATGTGTAAAGGCGAATAGACACCAAACTGGTGAGCAACTTACCGTCCAGATGAACCAAGGGGGCCGGCCGAGGTGGCCGAGCGATTCTAGGCGCTACAGTCTGGCACCGCGCGACCGCTACGGTCGCAGGTTCGAATCCTGCCTCGGGCATGGATGTGTGTGATGTCCTTAGATTAGTTAGGTTTAAGTAGTTCCAAGTTCTAGGGGACTGATGACCTTAGAAGTTAAGTCCCATAGTGCTAAGAGCCATTTGAACGATTTTTGAACCAAGGGGCTACTAACAGTCATCAACGACCATGCAGCGAGCGCTGCTGCGTATGGGTCTTCGCAGCAGGCACCTGGTTCATTGCAGTCATGCCGACTGCTAATCATCGCCGGCCAAATCTGGAATTTGTGCGCCATCGCAAGTGGACGTTCACTGAGCAGCGACTGGTGACCTTTTCAGAAGAATCTCCGTTTATGCTCTATCAGACGGACGGCAACGTCTGAAAGCAAATATCTTGCAACCAAGAGGGAGCGTTACGGTATGGGGAATGTTTTCGTGGCTTTCACTTCTCGTTATTCTGGAAGGCACAATGGATCAATACACGTATCCATTTATCCTTTGGGACGATGTCCACTCGTACATGCTGTTTGTATTTACTCGGCAAGATGGCATCTACCAGCAGGACAATGCAATGTCTCACACACCTCGCAGTGTACATGCATGGTTCGAAGAGAACCAAGATGATTTTAGCGAACTCCCCTGGCCACAGTCCATTGCTCGTGGTTTTGCGGTAGCATTCTCGCTTCACGCACACGGGGTCCCGGGTTCGATTCCCGGCGGGAGTCAGGGATTTTTCTTGCCTCATGATGACATCCAATTATCCTTTGGGACCATGTCCACTCGTACATGCTGTTTATATTTACTCGGCAAGATGGCATCTACCAGCAGGACAATGCAATGTCTCACACACCTCGCAGTGTACATGCATGGTTCGAAGAGAACCAAGATGATTTTAGCGTACTCCCCTGGCCACCGTCCACTGCTCGTGGTTTTGCGGTAGCATTCTCGCTTCCCGCACACGGGGTCCCGGGTTCGATTCCCGGCGGGAGTCAGGGATTTTTCCTGCCTCATGATGACTGGGTGTTGTTGAGTCGTCTTCATCATCATCATTCATCCCCATTACAGTCGGAGGAAGGCAATGGCAAACCACCTCCACTAGGACCTTGCCTAGTACAGCAGTGCGGGTCTCCCGCATCGTCCCCTATGCTCCTCTGAGTATGGAACCTCATCATCATCCTGGCCACCAACTGCCCGGATTTATACCTAATCAAGAATTGTGGGACCACCCCTATAGGGCTGGTCGCGCCATGGATCCTCAGCCAAGAAACCCAGTGCAGCTGACGGTACCTTCCAGAATCTCATTGACTCTGTTCCTGCACCCCTCGCGCTGCAAAAGGTGGGTTCAAGGCTTCTGACACATGGTCTCATTAATGTGACTGGACAGTGCATGTCACACTCTTCAAACAGCGCATCAGTCAATTTGGAGCGTTGAGGGCGCTTTAGATGTGATACCAGGCGGTCATGAGACCCTCCATCGCTGTCGTGCCATGGCAGAGAAGTGATCTGTTGAACGGAATAAACGCAGTGGAATAGTTTGACGTGGAGACAGAATGGGGAGGGAGCTATCTTGTCTGGACATGCCCGTGACCAAATCATTAATCACCTCCACCGCTGTCGTAAGTCAAGGCAGAGAAGTGGTGTGTATGTACCAGCCGGTTGAACGGGATAAACGCAGTGGAATAGTTTGACGTGGAGACAGAATGAGGAGGGAGCTATCTTGTCTGGACATGCCCGTGACCAAATCATTAATCACCTCCACCGCTGTCGTAAGTCAAGGCAGAGAAGTGGTGTGTATGTACCAGTCGGCTGAACGGGATAAACGCAGTGGTATAGTTTGACGTGGAGACAGAATGGGGAGGGAGCTATCTTGTCTGGACATGCCCGTGACCAAATCATTAATCAAGTTGCCCAATTTGTTGGTGTATTAACACTAACTGTTCAACTTGTTTACAGGGAACAGTGTACCACTCGTAGTTTTACATCGTGGCATAAAAACATTGGTCATAAAAAGAATCTAGCCGATAGGGACTGGAGACGGTTGTCTCACCTTGTCATTGACAATTCGTTTCAAATTACTGCTGTCAGTGAATGCAGCCTGAAATGTAATTGAGGATTAGGTACATTTCGATTACTTTACTAGTCGATACCAATGTTCAGGAAAGCTCTCAATACTTACTTCTTATACCTGAATTATGTGATACGTGTGGTCATATACAGGCTGAGGAAAAAATGTCGCACTTGGAGGTCGGCATGCGATTCCTCAGTCCAGTTCAAGACAAAAGTCCATCCATTAACATCTAATCCCGCCAATAGGTTTAATACGAGGGTTGGAACTTAAATAGTGGCAACTATTTATTCACAACCGATACAAAAGGGTTACATGTTTTCACCTGTTACTGTCCTTCAAACTAGTCACCAGCGTTGTGTAGAACCGGTTCCCAGCGATGTGGAAGGCGCAGTATACCTTTAGCAGAGCCTGTTCTCTTGATGGTGCGAATGGAGCGGTCCAAAGTTATGGTGATTCTTGTGTACGACTGTGACGGTGTTATCCTAACGCATTATGTTCCTCCACGGCAGGCCGTCAATGCACAACATTACTGTTCGTTTTTGGAGCGTCACCTGCGACCAGCTTTGTGAAAGAAGCGGCGACACTTTCTGCGCAACCCACCCATCATTTTGCACGACAATGCGTGGGCGCATACAACGCAGGCTGTGGCTGCTCTGTTCGGCCAATGGGACTGGGAAGTACTGTACCATCCACCATACTCTTCGGACTTAAGTCCTTGTGACTTTGATTTAATTCCGAAGATGCAGGAACCAATTCGTGGCCTTCGCTTCAGAACTGTTCCAGAGATTCGACAGGTAGTAGACCGCTGCATTCGCACCATCAACAGAACAGGCACTGCTAACGGTATACTATGCCTTCCACATCGCTGGCAACGGGTTCTACACAACGCTGGTGGCTACTCTGAACGACAGTAGCAGGTGAAAACGTGTAACTCTTTTGTATCGGTTGTGAATAAATAGTTGCCACTATTTAAGTTCCAGCCCTCATACAAATGCTATTTAAAAAACGAGGATGTGCAACGTTATAACTGCGTGCAGCGTCACCAAGAATAAGTACCATTAACACTACGCTGTACTATAGCTCCCCTATTAGCCCAGTAAGACGAAGTAATATCGTGGGGACTGGATATGCAAACTCGTCAATATTCGAGTCACGTTCGGCCCATACATTTTTTTTTTTTTTTTTTCAGTTAAAGCGTCAGACTGTGTCCAGTTCACCTCCACAATGCGGTATCTTTTATTGTATTTTATTCTGTTGCCGTTACATTTATTTAAACATTAAGACATAGCATCAGCTGTGTGTGTGTGTGTGTGTGTGTGTGTGTGGTTTGAGGTTTTCGGGCGCTAAACAGCATGGTCATCAGCGCCCAAACGTATAGAAACAGGAACACATGCGGTGAAGGGACGAAGACGGACAGCGAACAAGGAGAACGGCTAAAAGACACAGGCCTGGCGCAGTTCCAAATCCTCTTAAGCAGAGGCAAAACAAGAGGAAAAGAAACGCACTAAAAAAGGAAAGGAAACACAAGGAAAAGAGAACAGAAATCGAAGTGAAGCAAGTAGGTAATCGTGGCTGGCGGACCTCTTACCTAAAGCCTGGGTGAGCCAGTCACCCAGCAGCACATTAAAATCCTCTCCCTAAAATCCGAGGCAACAAATTGGACAGGACACAAAACCGTAAGACCTTAACCACAGTCGTTGCGTCGTCTTGTAAAATAGAGGGCAAATCCGGTGGCAAGGAAACCACCGCCCTCTGGTCAGAGAATAAAGGACAGTCAAGTAAAATGTGGCGGACAGTAATCTGGACGCCACAAGCACTGCAGATTGGGGGGTCCTCCCGCCGGAGTAAAAAACCATGCGTTAAGGGACTGTGCCCGATGCGGAGGCAAGTGAGGAGAACCTCATCCCGCCTGCACGACTGGTAGGACGTACGCCATGGCCGCGTGGTGGCCTTGACCAAACGCAGCTTATTTTCACCGACTGCCAGCCACTCCTCTTCCCATTGACGCATAACATGAAAACGCAAAAGGGAGGTAACAGCATGGAGGGGGACGGCACATTCAACAACTTGAGGGAGGGAACATGCATCTTTGGCAGCCACATCCGCCAGTTCGTTTCCCCTAATACCCACGTGCCCCGGCACCCAGCAGAAGGAAACCTCCTCCCCCTGCCGTTGCAGGTGGAGTAGGGCATCATGGATGTTCTGGACGACCGTATCCGCTGGGTACAAGTGTTGCATGGTCTGAAGGGCACTCAGGGAGTCAGAACAGATGAGAAAGTTGAGACTGGGAACACATCTCATCTGCTCCAATGCCTGCGAGATCGCAAAAAATTCGGCAGCAAAGATGGTAAACGCCGCAGGAAGCCGTAACTTGACGACTCGATCAGGGAAAACAACAGCACAACCAACAGAGTCCCCCTGTTTAGAGCCATCCGTAAATACTGGTACATGGTCGGGATGCTGGTTTAAAATATCGTAAAAAAGGAGGTAAAAACAAACGCAGGAGTGCAGCTCCTCCGGTACTCTGACAAGTCTAAAAGGACGCTGGGCCTCTGGAGCAACTGGGGAGGCAGGCGGGTAAAACCCTGGAGTTGGGGTGCCACACGCTCCACACCAAGGGACTCAAGCAAATGCTTGGCACGAATCCCAAATGTTCTCGTTGCCCTTGGACGACTAGAAAAGAGACGTTCCACAGGCGGTCGGGCAACAGTAGGGTACGCAGGGGAGGTAGGAAAGGCAAGGAATTGACACACTCGTCGCACCATGAGGAGTTTCCGCCGGATGGCGAGCGGCGGTTCCCCTGCCTCAGCACACAGGCTGGGGATGGGACTGGTATGGAAGGCACCAGTGGCGAGCCTGATACCCTCATGGTGTCCTGCGTCAAGAATCTTCAGATACGAAGGCCTCGCTGACCCACACACGGTGCATCCATAGTCAAGACGCGACTGGACGAAAGCCCTATAAAACTGCAGCATACGCACCGGATCTGCTCCCCAGGACCGATGGCTCAGACACTTCAAAATATTCAGCGCCTTCAGGGCCCGCACCTTGAGGTCTTTAAGGTGTGGCAACCACGACAACTTAGAATCAAAAGTGAGCCCCAGGAACCTCACAGTGTCTCTAAAAGGAAGAATGGTGTCCCTCAGACGCAGTTCAGGGGAGGTAAAAGCACGTCGAGAACGATTAAAATGAACACACACACTTTTGTCTGCAGAAAAGGTAAAACCCGTCTTCGCAGCCCATGCCTCTAATCGCTTTATCGTAAGCTGCAGCTGCTAGCAGTGACAAGACTGGAGGAAGAACAGAAAACAGCAAAACCGTCCACAAACAAGGAGCACTGGGCAGGACTCCGGATAGTGGACGTGATACTGTTAATGGCGATGGCAAAGAGGGTGACACTTAAAACGCTTCCCTGAGGAACACCATTCTCCTGCACGCACAAATCAGATAGCACATTACCAACCCGATATCGAAAGAGGCGGTGGGAAAGAAAGGACCAAATGAAGATGGGGAGATGGCCACGAAAGCCCCACTGATGGAGTTGATTGAGGATAAGGCGGCGCCAAGTAGTGTCATACGCCTTATTAATGTCAAAGAATACACCTGGACAATGCTGGTTACGTAGGAAGGCCTGCTGGATGGCCGCCTCAAGCAGGGTGTCTATACTTGAACGACATCTCCGAAAGCCACACTGAGAGTAGCTAAGGAGCTGCCTGGTCTCGAGCACCCAAACCAGGCGACGGTTGACCATGCGTTCCAATGTCTTCCCGACACAGCTCGTCAAAGCAACACTCCGATAACTTCTGGGATGGATTCGGTCCTTCCCCGGTTTGAGGAGGGGAATCAAAATCGTCTCCCTCCACGAGTCAGGGAACGTGCCGGATGACCATATCATATTAAAACAATTCAGGAGAACTTCCTTGGATGACAGCAACAAGTGCTGCAGCATGCTGTACAGGATTTGATCATCACCTGGCGAAGTATCATGAGCCACAGACAGGGCCGAATCCAGTTCCCACATTGTGAAGGGGCAGTTGTAGGGTTCAGAATTTGGAGACCGGAAGTCCAAGTGATCCCTCTCGATGGCAGTGCGGTAGCGGCAGAAATCTGGATCACAGTCAATAGTGGCAGTAGATTCGGCAAAATACATGACCAGTGTCTGGGCAATATCTCTCGGCGCCGTGTGTAGACAACCCTGATGCAACAATGCCGTGACAGGTAGTTGGCTGCGTTTCCCGGAAATCCTCCTGATGGCTTCCCATACTTTCGTAGAACTAGTGGAGCGGGAGATGGAGTTCAAGAACGATTGCCGTGACCGTCGTTTGCTCTCTTTAATCACTCGCCGCGCCTTGGCCCTTGCCACCCGAAAGGCCGCAAGATTGTCAGCTGAGGGACGGCACTTGAAGCGGCGCAGAGCTGCACGGCAGGCTCGGATGGCTGAGCGGCACTCATTGGTCCACCAAGGGACAGGACGCCTCTTAGGATGACTTGAGGACTGTGGGATCGACAATGCAGCAGCATGGGAGATCACGGCTGTAACATGATCGACCCATTCGTGGACGCTGGCACGGTGTTCCAAAACAGCTAAATCGCTGAAAAGTGTCCAGTCAGCTCTGCAGAGGTGCCACCTGGGCGGCACTGGTAATGCCACAGTCTCATCCAGGAGGCGAATCCAAAGGGGGAAGTGGTCACTAGAATGGAGGTCAGCGGCAACCTCCCACAGAGCAGAATCCCCGAGTGCTGGAGAGCAAAAGGAAAGGTCAATAGCTGACGACGACCCAGAAGCAGTACAGAAATGAGTGGGAGCACCAGAGTTGAGAATGCACAGTTCTTCGGACGCCATGAGGCTTTCCAGAATGCGACCCCTGGGGCAAGTAGTCGTAGAGCCGCATAAGACATTATGAGCATTGAAGTCCCCCAGAAGGAGAAATGGGCGGGGGAGTTGGCTAATAAGGTCTGTGAGAGCCTCAGAGTCTATTGCATCCTGAGGCGGTAAGTAAACGGAACAGATTGTGAGCCTCCGCCCCACAAGAAGGTCAAGTGCAACTGCTTGCAAGTCCGTAACGAGAGGGAGCTCAGATGAGTGGTACATGTCACGGACAAAAACCGCAACACCACCCTTTGCCCTTTCCCCCATCAGATCATCTTTTCGATACACGGTATAGCCCCGTAAAGAAGGAGCATCAGTGGCCCGAAAATGTGTCTCTTGGAGACATAAACACAAGGGGCGCTCTCGTACAAGGAGTTGTAATTCGGCCACATGCTTCCTGAACCCATTCAGGTTCCACTGTAATATGAGAGCCAGTGATCAGGGTGGCTGAATTTTCACCCTGCCTCTGTGCTATGGAGGAGAGCCCTTACTGGCCGGAGATTTATTCCTGGGGCGAGAATATCGCCCCCAGTCGACATCAATGTCCATCAGCTCCGATGGCGACCCAAGGGAGATGTCAGACAGTACGATGGCATCGTCATCGGACTGACCCTGACTAGTCTCCTCAGGTGGAAAAACCTTCACCTTCGGCGTCTTCGTCTTGGGGGGCTTAGAATGCAGAACCTTGTCAACAGTTGGAGCTTTACTCGCCTGGGCAGAAGGTGCTATATGGGGAGGGGCAGGAAGTACCCCAATGTCAGCAACCACGGCCTTGTCTGACGTTGTGGGGAGAGCTGCAGGTTGCAAAACAACCGCAGCAGCACAAGTACACTGGCAAACGCAGGTATTAGTGCTGACACTAGCAACCTCCGTTTGTGTAGCAACAGTGGCCAACCGTACCGGTTTCTGCAGAGTGAAAGCGAAAGATGTAGTAAACACAGGAGGTTGCATGGCCTTAAAGAGCTTCTTGGCCTCACCATAGGGGATGCGCTTAGATGTTTTAATCTCCTGTATCTTCCGTTCCTCGAGATAGATGGGGCAGACCCGGCTCCAGACAGGGTGACTCCCAGAGAAATTCACGCACTTCACAGGTGATGAACAATCGGCTCCTTCATGGGCAGGCTGACCACATTTACCACAAGTGGCTATCCCATTGCACCCGAACGTAGTATGCCCAAAGCGCTGACATTTAAAACAGCGCATTGGGTTGGGGAAATATGGCCGTACTGGCAAACGTAAGAAACCCGCTTTAACATGCTCTGGGAGCCTCGGGCAATTGAACGTGAGAATAAACGAGTCGGATTTGACTAAGTCCCCATCGACTCGTTTCATAATATGCTGCACGTCGACAATACCTTCGTCAGCCCACCCAGATTTCAACTCGTCCTTTGGGGATATCCACCAAGTCCCTACATGTCACAACACCCTTACTATAGTTCAAAGTGGAGTGGAGCTCAGTCTCGATAGCGTACTCTCCGAGACAGGTTACTTTCCGAAGAGAAGTTACTTGACGGGAACTAGAAGTTTCAACTAACAGAGTCCCATTGCGCAGTCGCTTCACAGATTTCAGTGTTCCTGCAGTTCCTTCAAGACCCTTGTGGATGTAAAAGGGAGAAACTCTCTCAAAGCTACCTTCCTTCCGTTTAACAATCAAAAACACATTCTGGTTATCAGCATGTGCTCTGTTACGACAGTCTCATAAATCTCTAGCGACACCAGGCGCTGGAGGACTCGCAGCACGAAGTCGCTTTTTCGATGAGGTGTGTTTTCCTACCAGTGGCCCACCCAATCCACTGGTAGGGGGAAACGTAGAGGTCGAAGGGTCCATTGTGGTCCCACGAGCAGCTAGGGAACTAAAGGTCAGCTCAGACAGAGCGCCTGAGTAAGCCTTATACAACTGGGGTGCGGCAGGTGCCCCAGAGGTTCCCCGCTTGCGACTGTTCCACCCCAACAGCCATGCATCTTATAGGTGCGCAGCACACAGTAAGATTGAGGGGTTTTTATAGAGGTTTACCTTCCTCGCAATCCAGGCGGTCAAGCCAAGATTACCATTCCCCGCAGCACACAACATTCCACCGCCGCGCCATGCGGTGGTCGCTAAAGCATGTCCGGGGGTTACGGTGACAGGAGACTGGCGGTGCCGACCAGTCCCCAGCTCAGGACCCGGGGGACGCCAAGCCCGTACTCAGCGAATGAATGCTGAGCCCCGGGGGGGAGCATCAACTCTTACTGACGTAAACGATCACTTTGTTTCGTCCATGACACAAATAAAGCCAATAGAAAATAATAGTGGTTACAGTAACATCTTCTATATTCAGTGAGGCACAGGAAACACAATGGGTACTTTACATTAGATTGCACATTACGCTAAGCACAGTAATTCCATTCTGTACGTCTGACGTCCAGCCTTGTCTTCGCAGAACCGGTACATGCGCGTACGAGCAACGTTCACTTTAGAGAAGACGTGCAAAGCGACGACCTTGCAATTGCAAACACTTCGCCACTCGCTGGATCATACTTTACTGGACCCTACGCAACACACCTTCATTCATGATTGCCGTAGCGGCATGCACGCGAACTATTAGGTCGTGTACATGCATTGGTGGAGTACTAAAAACATGTTCCTTTCAGTGTCCCCACAAATAAAACACTAGTGTATTAAGGTCCGGGAACGTGGAGGTCAGAATATTGGACGTCCACGACCAATCTATTTCTCTTGAAAGCTTCATTTAAACAGTTTTGCACATCTATTCCATAGTGTGGCGGCACACCATCATGTAGAGACCATAGTTGTCGCCGAATGCCAAATCGAACATTTTCTGGTGCGCCCGGCAAAGTACTGCAAAGAAACGTACGATAAATAGTTGCATTCGACTTGTCCAGCAATAAGTAGGGGCCCAAAAGCACTTCTCTCATGATTCCAGCCCACAGATTGTAAGTAGGCTGTTTAGGTTTTTATGCTGGTAACGCCACGTAGCACTCTGTATGAAAATCGCTGATTGCGCTGTGTGCAGTCTGTGGCTGGTTGGACTCATTGTTGGAATATTCGCTACTGTAGTGTTGGGCAGTTGGATGTGAAAAGCGCGTAGCGTTGGGCAGTTGGTCGCAGTGTTGCCAATTTAGCGACTTTGTCGCTAGAAATGGCGACTTTTGCCTTTGTCTTAGCGACAAAAAAGATTTTTTAGCGACAAAAATTATTTGGCGACTTATCTGGCGACTTTTGGAGTACTGACGACTTTTGAAGTACAAATCAAAACTATTTTGGGCCAGTGTTTTCATTAACAAAACTAAGATTTTAACTATAGAATGGGTACTACACTGACTTTGTTCTAGATACTAAGTTAAATTAAGTTCTTAGCAGATCATGTAGCATTGTTCAGCATTTAGTAAACCTGAATGTGGGAATTGTGTACAGAGTAAGTAAACCTTGACTGTAGAACAATTCATTATTCATTACCCACTAGCCTGTTATCGTCGACAGCATATCGATCTATAATTCTTCAACTTTTCAACTCCCTTTATTTCTCGAATTGACAAAAAACATACGTAATATTAAGTATAATAAAATACGTTTCTGTTCAGCAACCTCTAATTTTTCGAAATGTTAACTCGCAGTCAAATTATTACCACATAGACAGTGGTAACGCAAGAACAATTCGGTGGGAGTACCTCAGACATTATTACGTTTTAAACAATGAACAATAGGAGTGATATCGAGTTACCGAGTGAGTAGATTGTTTCATGACCTCTAGTTTGCCTGAGTGTAAATGTATTTTCGGTGATTATAAATTGGTGAAACTTATGTTGTGGTGGCTTACATAATGGATTTACCGCAGAAGAAGAAGCAGTACGCTCAAAAATATCGGGATGCGTGGGAAGCAGAACCTGAATTCAATGGGTGGCTGAAACCAGTCGTTGGAGACTTATCCAAGGCAAGATGTCAAGTATGTGCAACAGAGTTTTATGCTAAATTGTGTGATATTAGAAAGCATTCGAAAACTATTAAGCATAAACAAAAAATTGATTTAAAAAAAAACACAAACCACATTACCTGTGAAAATTGTTCCGAAAACTACAGTTAGAATAGCAAGCAGAGCGGAAGGCGCCCATTCTTCATTTATTGCTGAACATTGTTCAATTTTAGCTGTGGATCATTAATGAATACAGTGCAAGAAGGTGTTTTCCGGTGATGAGGGCGCTAAAAACATGCAATTACATCGTACAAAGTGCACTAACATTATAACTGAAGTTTTGGCTCCATATTTTACGTAATCGTTGTTTGAAAATAGAAGTAACCAAAAATACAGTGTACTAATAGATGAATCCACAGATGTAACAATATCTAAAATGCTAAGTATAGTTATACGGTACCATAGTGTAAACAACCAAACCATTAGATCAGCATTTCTCAAACTCGCTGTAGTAGAATCTGCAGATGCAAGAAATCTGGCTGCTGTTCTTGCAAATTCTTTGAAAGATCTCAAACGTCCATTCGCTAATATGGTAAGAATTGGCATAGATAATGCTTCTGCAATGGTTGGAATAAACAATGGGCTTTTCGAACAACTCAAGAGAGAATATGGTTTGAAGCATTTGGTATTGATCCGTTGCATTTGTCACTCTCTTCAGGTTGCAGTTTCGCACACCTCAGTGAATACCATACCTAGAAACATAGAGTTTACTGTACGGGAAACCTACAATTCGTTCCCCATTTCACCCAAAAGACAAGAGGAATATAAAAAGGTTTATGAGACAATAAATTGTGGAAAACAGCCACTAAACATTTTGAAGGTCTGTGCAACACGTTGGCTTTCAATTGAACCAGCAATACGAAGAATTCTGGAGCAGTGGGAAGAACTAAAGGTACATTTTTCACTTGCCATGGTTCAAGACAATTGTTACACTGCCGATCTTTTGTACAAGATGTATTGTGAGGACTCAAATCATCTTTACATGTTTTACCTTAAACATGCTTTAAAAGATGTACAAATAGCAATAAAAGCTTTTGAAGGAGAAGACAATGACCCCACTAAATTACTAGATACACTTGTATTTCTCATGCAGTCACTCGGACAAAACATAGTTTTTCCAACTGTTGATTTGTTGACAACACCAGTTCCAAGCGAATGTATGTACGCAAATCCGAACCTTGGCTTTATGTTTGAACAGAAATTGCCTGAGTCAAGTTTGTCTGAAGAAAATAAAGTTTATTTGAAGAAGAGATGCATTCAGTTTAGTCTGAAACTCGTAAAAGAAATTCAACAAAGACTGCCAAGTAACGTTACGACCTTGAAAAAAATGTCAATTCTGAATGTTGAAGAAACATTAAAAGTAAATAAAAATAATGCTGTAGCGGATGTAGCCAAGGAATTGGGTTTTAGTGGCGATTTCATAGACGGTATGCTGCAAGAATGGCATAATATCATCTTCATTAGGTGGAATAACACCACTAACACTGTTTGATTTTGGAGTGAGGTTTTGCAGTACAAAAATGCTGCAGGGGAGATTACTTTTTCTTTGATTTCACAGCTAGCAATGACTGTTCTATGCCTACCGCATTCAAATGCAGAAGTGGAAAGAATATTCTGTTCAATGAACATTATAAAAACTAAACAACGTAACAGATTATCGTTAAAGACAATGAATGCCTTGATCATATTGAGAGACCTCCTGAAGAAACAAAATAAAGATTGTGCATCTTTTGACATACCGTCAGGCGTATTGGAGCTTATTGGAACGAACAAAAGTTTCTCTTTTGCGACAAAACCAGTCGAACTGCAACATCATCTTCTGAGCGACGTTCAACCCTCTACATCAATTATGGTTCTGTCAGAGCATGAAACAGAAGACTTATTCGATCTTCTGAATGACGACGATGAATAGCTCACATACCGGTATATATATATATATATTGTAACCAAATTTGAGTTCTTGCTTTCTTTTGTTACAAATATAGTTGTATATTTCTAGTATATTTGACACTGTGATTGAAACAACAATTTATGTGTTGCGTCAATTATGATAACATGTTTAATTAAACGTTAGCGTAATTTATATGTATGTTGTTGCAAGTAATGCGTCATTTAATTAAGAAAATATAGTAATTACGTATGAGACAATTTTTATTAATATTTTATCCCCCCCCCTCCCCAACTGGCTTATTGCACCATTCACAGCACTAAATTTTCAGTACACCCCTAGTAAAATCAGTTTTAGCGACTTTCTAGCGACTTTTGATATTGAATCTAGCGACTCGGGTTTTTTAGAGTTGGCAACACTGGTTGGTGGTGAGCCGTCAGCAGTGGTGGTTGTGGGGAGAGAGATGCCAGAGTTCTGAGAGCGGACGATCTGGACGTGTGTCCGTCACAAAAAGTAAATTTGTAAGACTGGATGTCATGAGGTGATATATATATATATATATATATATATATATATATATATATATTATTACTTTTGAACACTATTAAGGTAAATACATTGTTTGTTCTCTATCAAAATCTTTCATTTGCTAACTATGCCTATCAGTAGTTGGTGTCTTCAGTAGTTAGAATCTTTTATTTAGCTGGCAGTATTGGCACTCGCTGTATTGCAGTAGTTCGAGTAACGAAGATTTTTGTGAGGACGTGATTCATGAAAGGCATAGGTTATTGTTAGTCAAGGCTATTCTTTTGTAGGGGTTATTGAAAGTCAGATTGCGTTGCGCTAAAGTTATTGTGTGTCAGTTTAGTGATGATCAGAATAAGTAAAGAGAAAACTTTGAGTACGTTGAGTTTTGCTCCGCTGTTTGAAAATCAAATAAGGTAGAAGTTTCCAGCACTGTCATTTTTAAATTTTTCTGAGGGGACGTTTCAAGGTTTACGTCAAAGCGAGCCTGAAAGCCACGCTCACAGGTAACATGTGGGTTGTATTCCGAGCGGTAATGACTGTTCTGGACGTTGAAAATACCTTCACGAGTGAAGTTAGGTTTGACAGACCATGTCACGTTGTTTTTAAAATGTCCGTTATCTTCCAGTTAGTGCAAAAGTCATTCACAAAACTGTACTCGTCGAATGTGGTCTTCTGGCCGCTGGTGTTGAGTTAACGTGTAATGATATGGATGCAGTTCTTCACCGTGCAACACTCTACAGTCAGTCTTTGTGATATCTGGAACTGTCTTGCAATATTACGGGGACATTGCTGAGGTGACTGCTGAACGGTTTCAAAAATCATGTCCTCTGATTGTGGTGTTAGTCTAGTTCTGATACGCGCTCTGTTCATTACTTGTGCACGAAGATTACCGGTTTCCCGAAGGCGTTGCTCCAGACGACGAAAAACATTGTTTTCGGGATGGCGCCTTTGGGGGCACTGTGCAACATACGCTCGAGAAGCAGCAGCTTATTAAGCATACTGACTCACTCATGTTTTGTGTACTCCATGGGGAAGCCGCCCTACATGAACTTGACGGGGCCGGTTATGGTTGCGCAGCGCGCGGTTGGTAGACACATGCAGTCGATTTAATGGTTCCCACTGTAATGGATAGGTTATTGTCATGTGACAAAATGATGTGCTGCTTATAAACGACGAGAACTATGGAACGGACGTCTAAATAATAAAGGAGTAACCTGACGAGGATTCGGACCATAACTCCCTATTGGAGGTGTGTTTGATGTCACAGCAGACTACTGAGTGAGTTACGATAGACGGCAAGGTAGGGTGGTGGCGTGGGGGGGGGGGGGGGGCGGAGGTGGCTATACATTTTCTTCTGTACACTCCAATGCACTGCACGGTGTGAACGTATTGCCAGCTCCTTGTTTTCATACATTTTTCCAATACACCAGATCTGATTTTACTAGATAAACTTTTGTCTTAAATCTGGATGCGGAATCACATGCCGAACTCCAAGTACGGCATTTTTTCTTCACACTGTATAAGCAGTTGTTTCATTCAGCATGTTTAACAGAGTACTCAGGAAGAAACAGTGCGCAAAGAAGTGGGATACAGAAGTACTACGGAATGAAGAGATTTTGCTTGAAGTTCTCTGAGGCTATAGATACTGCGATAAAGAATAGCTCAGCAGGCAGCTGAAGAGGAATGGACATCTCTAAAAAGGGCTATCGCAGAAGCTGGAAAGGGAAACGCAAGTACAATGAAGGTAACTGCGAAGAAACCACGGGTAACAGAAGAAAGACTTCAATTGATGGATGAAAGAAGGAAGTAAAAATATGTTCAGGGAAATTCATGACTAGAGAATACAAGTCACTTAGGGATGAAATAAATAGGAAGGGCAGGCAACCTAAGGCGATATGGCTCAGTGAAAACTGTGAAAAAATGGAAAAGTAATTATTGTCGGAACGACAGACTCAGCATATAGATATGCCATACGTGAAAAAAATAACATGAAAAACCTTGTGGACTCTTTCCTCGCTGAAGTGAGGCAAAGGAAGTCTTACAAAGTATCAGTGAGTTGTCTCCTTGGGGAAAACTATTCCTTCTACCCAGTGTGTTCAAAAATATCAAACCACCATTGGTTGTTTCGTTGACTGAGTAATACCTACAGTTAAATATCAACAAAGAAGAACTTACTTAGTAAAATACATCAAATGTAGATATGTGGGTTACATTAAAAATTTGCATTGGAAGTATAATGTTAAAATGCGGTGTGGCTGCGTAGCAGGCAGTAAAATACAAAAAGAATTATAAAGGAGCTGCCATACATACAGAGATAACGACATAAAATAAAATATAGTACTACGTTACTGGACTTTAAAATAAACATTCGGTGTCGTTTAATGAAATAATCTAGATCGTCTTTTAACAACAGTTACAGACGCGACCTACCCAGGCCAAATAACTTAACCAGTTGTTAGGAATCAGCACAGACTCGTTGTCCAGAAAAGTCATGGGACAAACAACAGATTACGCTACTGACTTCCAACGCCCTTGGAGGGAAATAAGAAGCAGTCACTGATCTGTTTTGTTATTTAATGAACAAAACAGTCTATCGTTCGTTTATAACTGTTAATAAAACATATTGTAGACTGGTTCGGTAAACGACACCGAATGCTTATTTTAAAGTCCAGTAAGGTAGCGTTATATTTTATTATATGTTGTTATTCTTAAACGTATGGCGGCTCCTTTTTAATTCTACTTGTATTTTACTGCATACTACGCCACCACGCTGCATTTTAACAATGTACATCTAACGTAAATTTTTATTGTAACTCAGATATATGCATTCGTCGGGTTGTATAATGCAATGTTCTTTATTTTTATTTAAAATTATTTATTACTCTGTTGACTAAACAACCAATGCTTGTTTGATATTTTTAAGTAAAAAGCGCAAACATTAGTTTCCCCCTAGGAGACATCTCGTTGGCTTTTCGTAACACCGCCACTACTCTTTGATAGCGGCCTCAGTTAGGCGAGGAAGAGACTCCTGCAGGTTTCTTACTTTCTTATTCACATATACTATATCCAACTGAAGTCAGTCTCTGACGATCAGATACCACAGCCTACAAAACTGGGAGGATGTTAACATTGTGCTCAAGGTATCCTTGGTATCCTTCGATACGCCCACATTCCATATGCCTCCAATTTCTTACCTAATACTGCGGTAAGATAGTGAAGGGAGACGAAAATTTACTAGTCATGGGTGACTGGAATTCGAGAGTAGGAAAAGGGATAGAAGGAAACATAGTAGGTGCACATGGATTGGGGCTAAGAAATGAAAGAGGAAGCCGCCTGGTAGAATTTTGCGCAGAGCATAACTTAATCATAGCTAACACTTGGTTCAAGAATCATGATAGAACGTTGTATACATGGAAGAACCCTGGAGATACTAGAAGATATCAGATAGATTATGTAATGGTAAGACAGAGATTTAGGAACCAGGTTTTAAATTGTAAGACATCTCCAGGGGCAGATGTGGACTCTGACCACAATCTATTGGTTATGAACTGTAGATTAAAACTGAAGAAACTGTAAAAAGGTGGGAATTAAAGGAGATGGGACCTGGATAAACGGGAAGAACCAGAGTTTGTACAGGGTTTCAGGGAGAGCATAAGGGAACAATTGACAGGAATGGGGGAAAGAAATACAGTAGAAGAAGAATGGGTAGCTTCGAGGGATGAAATAGTGAAGGCAGCAGAGAATCTAATAGGTAAAAAGACGACGGCTAGTAGAAACACTTGGGTAACAGAAGAAATATTGAATTTAATTGATGAAAGGAGAAAATATAAAAATGCAGATAATGAAGCAGGCAAAAGGGAATACAAATGTCTCAAAAATGAGATCGACAGGAAGTGCAAAATGGCTGAGCAGGGATGGCTAGAGGACAAATGTAAGGATGTAGAGGCTTATTTCACTATGGTTAAGATAGATACAGCCTACAGGAAAATTAAAGAGACCTTTGGAGAAAACAGAGCAACTTGTATGAATATCATGAGCTCAGATGGAAACCCAGTTCTAAGCAAAGAGGGGAAAGCAGAAAGGTGGAAGGAGTATATAGAGGGTCTATACACGGGTGACGTACTTGAGGGCAATATTATGGAAATGAAAGAGGATGTAGATGAAGATGAAATGGGAGATACGATACTGCGTGAAGAGTTTGACAGAGCACTGAAAGACCTGAGTCGAAACAAGACCCCGGTAATAGCCAATATCCCATTAGAACTACTGACAGCCTTGGGAGAGCCAGTCCTGACAAAACTCTACCATCTGGTGAGCAAGATGTATGAGACAGGCGAAATACCCTCAGACTTCAAGAAAAAATAATAATTATAATCCCAAAGAAAGCAGGTTTTCGCAGATGTGAAAATTACGGAACTATATGCTTAATATGTCTCAGCTGCAAAATACTAACACAAATTCTTTACAGACGACCTCAGGGAAGACCAGTTTGGATTCCGTAGAAATGTTGGAACACGTTAGGCAATACTGACCCTACGACTTATCTTAGAAGAAAGATTAACGATAGGCAAACCTACGTTTCTAGCATTTGTAGACTTAGAGAGAAAGCTTTTGACAATGTTGACAAGAATACTCTCTTTCAAATTCTGAAGGTGGCAGGGGTAAAATACAGGGAGCGAAAGGCTATTTTCAATTTTGTACAGAAAGCAGATGGCAGTTATAAGAGTCAAGGGGCATGAAAGGGAAGCAGTGGTTGGGAAGAGAGTGAGACAGGGTTGTAGCCTATCCCCGATGTTATTCAATCTGTATATTGAGCAAGCAGTCAAGGAACAAAACAAAAGTTCGGAGTAGGTATTAAAATCTATGGAGAAGAAAAAAAAACTGTGAGGATCGCCGATGACATTGTAATTCTGTCAGAGACAGCAAAGGACTTGGAAGAGCAGTTGAACGGAATGGACAGTGTCTTGAAAGGAGGATATAAGATGAACATCAACAAAAGCAAAACGAGGATAATGGAATGTAGTCGAATTAAGTCGGGTGATGCTGAGGGAATTAAATTAGGAAATGAGACACTTAAAGTATTAAAGGAGTTTTGCTATTTGGGGAGCAAAAAACTGATGATGGTCGAAGTAGAGAGGATATAAAATGTAGACTGGCAATGGCAAAGAAAGCGTTTCTGAAGAAGAAAAATATGTTAATATCGAGCATAGATGTAAATGTCAGGAAGTCGTTTCTGAAAGTATTTGTACGGAGTGTAGCCATGTATGGAAGTGAAACGTGGACGATAAATAGTTTAGACAAGAAGAGAAAAGAAGCTTTCGAAATGTGGTGCTACAGAAGAATGCTGAAGATTAGATGGGGAGATCACATAACTAATGTGGAGGTATTGAATAGAATTGGGGAGAAGAGGAGCTTGTGGCACAACTTGACTAGAAGAAGGGATCGGTTGGTAGGACATGTTCTGAGACATCGAGGGATCACCAATTTAGTACTGGAGGGCAGCTTGGAGGGTAAAAATTGTAGACGGAGACCAAGAGATGAATACACTAAGCAGATTCAGAAGGATGTAGGCTGCAGTAGCTACTGGGAGATGAAGAAGCTTGCACAGGACAGAGTAGCATGGAGAGCTGCATCCAACCAGTCTCAGGACTGAAGACCACAAAAACAACAACACAGCGGTAAGACGCAGCTCCATAGAGAAGGATAGGGAACACGTAGCACTGAAGTAGTCTAGTGCAAAGTGTAATACTTTGTAAGTAGGCTGTTTAGGTTTTCTGTATGAAAATCACTGGCTGTGCTGTGTGCAGTCTGTGGCTGCTTTGCATTGTTGTAATACTCGCCATTGTAGTGTTAGGCAGCTGGCTGTGAACAGCGCGTAGCGTTGCGCAGTTGGAGGTGAGCAGCCAGCAGTGGTGGATGTGGGGAGAGAGATGGCGGAGTTTTGAAATTTGTCATGAACTGCTATATTTATATATGATGATATCAAGGTAAATACATTGTTTGTTCTCTATTAATATATTTCATTTGCTAACTATCCCTATCAGTAGTTAGTGCCTTCCATAGTTTGAATCATTTATTTAGCTGGCAGTAGTGGCGCTCGCTGTATAGCAGTAGCTTGAGCAGCGAAGATTTTTGTGAGGTAAGTGATTTGTGAAAGGTATAGTTTAATGTTAGTCAGGGCCATTCTTTTGTAGGGAATTTTGAAAGTCAGATTGCGTTGCGCTAACAAAATATTGTGTGTCAGTTTAAGCACAGTCACGTATAATTGATCAAAGGGGAAGTTTCATATGGCGACCCTGCCAGGATACCTCACTGGAATCTTCTGATTGTTTTTTTCTTGTAGTTTGTGTAATTAGTGTAGCTTTTGTTTATTGCTAGCGCATAATTGTAGAGAGAATCTCCTTTGTAGTTGCAGTCTTTCATTGTTGTACAGTAAAACAGTTGTGGCATGCATGTAGATTTGCACCAAGTATTTCGCAGCTGCAATTAACTAGATATTATTTTCAGTGTTATGTTAATGTGTTCTCTTATTTTTGCTCTTCAAATTGTGCTTTTCTGTGTTATCGTGAAATATTGTGACAATAATGGCGTGTGAAAAACGTAATACTAGGCTCCAAAGTAAATTGAGAAATGACAGTGAAGACGAAAGCAGTGTGTTAGCGCCGCAGAGTAATGAATTAACTAATGTTCAAAGTAGTAATTTGGTAATTGTGCATAGGGAAATGGAGCGGGCGGCAAACAATGGTGTAGGCAGTGAAACAGTTAGTGAACAGGGAAGCACTATCGATCGATCGCTCGGCAACAGCTCGCCTCAGGAATCCGAAATGACAGGACACAATTTTGCAAATACTGTAGATTCAGGTTTTGCGTCCTCACCGTTTGCTCAAATAAGTCAAGACACATTTTCTGCTTGTCAAAATGTGAATGTTGCCGGTGCAAATGCACTGCCGAAAAGTGTAGACGAACAGATTCCAGACACTAATGCATTGTTATTACAATTAATACAACAAATGGGACAAACACAGCAAAAGCTTCAAAAGTTAGACACAATGGAACAAAATCTTAAAAAGTTAGACGCAATGGAACAAAATCTTCAAAAGTTAGACACCACACTTGAACAAACACGTGAAGATTTAACTACTGAGTTACATAACATTGAATCGAAATGTCAAAAAGTCTGTAATGACGTAAAAACAAAAATTTGTGAGCATTTTCAACCTATTTTTTCGCGGCATGAAAATGCATTACAGAATCACGAAGCAGCCATAAAAGAACTGCAAGCCATTGTTCATGAAAATCATGAGACCTTGTGGGCTAAAATTGACTCAGTTGCATCTACCGATTCGGTTACGCAACTTGCAATAACTCAGGAAAACTTAAAGGACACAGTAGATTCGATTTCAACACAAATGGACACTCTGAAACTTGGTTCAGAAAAACACACTGAGGAAATGTGTTCACTATCGGAGAAAGTAGCCGAACTTTCGGATCAGGTCACTAACTTATCTACAAAGGTAGATGATGATCTGAATGACACAAGACCTGTAGCCTTCACTGACACAGAAGAGTATGAACAAATTAGAAAATTCAAACAGAATCAAAATCAAATCAATACACAGTACAAAAGAGAAATCCGGGAAGTACAAGATCAGCTGACACAGGTAATACAAGAATTACGTATTTCAGAGGATACTCGCGCCCCAATACGGGAAGAGGGACATAGAAATACGGAACAGCCACAAAATAATAACACAGGGCATTTCGGAAGTTATGAAAGAAATTGGCAATGTGCACCGAATTTTGATATGGAACGGCCGACACGACCTAACAATGACCGATATGCGACTCGCCGACATGATGATTTTGACTATAAGCTGTTCATTACTACACGTAAATTCAAAACATTTAAGAATTCTGGCAACGACATTCATCCACAAGCATGGCTCCATCAATTCTCGCATTGTTTTCCGCCCAACTGGTCGTTAGAACACAGATTAGAATTAATGTGTGGCTACTTGGAGAATGAACCAGCTGTAAGAATGCGATCGGTAATTCACGATTGCCACAGTGAAGGAGAGTTTTACCATGCCTTCCTCTCAGCATATTGGTCTCAAGCCACACAAGACCGAGTAAAACATAGCATCATAATGATGAAACGTTTCGAACAATCTGAATTTTCCAGTCTTATGAAATATTTTGAAGACATGTTGCATAAGAATCAGTATCTTTCAAACCCATACAGCCCCTCAGAACTCATCCGCATTTGCTTAATCAAACTGCCTGAACATTTACGACATATTATTTTGGCAGGACGTTGCAAAGACGACATTGAAGCATTTCAGGGACTTTTACAAGAATTAGAAATTGACACTGACAATCGCGGAACGCGAAACCAGGAACACAACAATTACAGGTCACATCCGTCGCAATTCCGCGATGAAAGAAGTAATAACTTG
Organism: Schistocerca piceifrons; assembly: GCF_021461385.2. Lineage (NCBI taxonomy): Eukaryota > Metazoa > Arthropoda > Insecta > Orthoptera > Acrididae > Schistocerca > Schistocerca piceifrons. Next base: position 199,188,674 of record NC_060138.1, on the reverse strand, counting down.
ACACGACAAGGCTATTCTCACAACACAAATCGTGACCAAAACAGACACCACCCGTATGACAACCGTTGGCAGAGTAGTAATAATTACAGGGAAAGATCACCTCTCCGTGGTAATGACTATCACAGAGACAATAAGAGAAACAGACAATATGGGAACCAAAATAATTATTATCAAGGGAGACAGAATAACTTCAGATGCAACGGTCCAGCGCGCAGTTACGATTCAGGGAGAAATTCTCCACCACGTGACCGACAAGAAAGGAACTATGGAATCTACCGACATGACGACAGACGATATGATCGTAACGACAGACCTGAATTGCATCAGAACTGGCGGGATTCAAACAGAGCAGGGCCCTCTCGTCACGGTGAATTTGTAGAAGTTAGGTCTCCAAATCCCAATAACGACGCGCGCCAACAAAGAGACAATAGGCAATGACTCACACCGCTGGCAGCAACAAAACGTACTTATGAAACTGATGACGCAGCTGCCGTAGCTAGTAATTACGTAAAAATGGAAGACATTAGGGACATCTTACTCCAGGAACACGACGTAAAACTTAACAACATTGCATATCCTGTGATTCACATTACTGTAAATGACGTAAAATTTACGGCAGTACTTGACTCTGGCAGTCCCATCTCAGTAATTAGTGAAACAGCCTTTAGCAAATGCAATAAATCGAACGATTGCCCCACACTTCCGTTACGTAAGATTAAATTACAAGGTGCAATCTTTGGAAAAAGTGTAGATGTACGCCAAGAAACCAACTTAGAATTCTTTTGTCAAAGCCACAACTTCTCTATGAACTTTCTTATTGTTCCATTATTGTCGACGGAAATTATACTGGGAGTAGACTTTTTAAATGAATACAAAGCAATCTTAAACTTTCACGATGCTGAAATAAGTTTAGAGAAGGAAGGTAAGTCAATAGCTTTGAAATTTGAAGATTGGCTCTCAAACCATGACGAAGAAATCAATCGGCTTTACCTTCTGTTGGACAACAGTTCAGAATTTTCTACGGAACTAGACACGAACAATCACTCTGCAAGAACTGACAGGGATGATATCGACGGCATATTTGAAATTAAAGAGTTAATTCAGAATAAAATTCAAACAATTGAGAATTGTAATGACACTGATAGGCAGGAACTTTTTGAGATTTTACAAGAACATTCCACAGTTTTTACTCATAAAACAGGAACAATCAAGGGATTTCAATACCAATTTCGTGTTCGTGAGCATACTAAATTTTGTGTTAGACCATATGTAATTCCAGCACATTATAGGGACCGTGTTAGAACAGAAATACAATCTATGCTTGACGAGGGCATTATTGAGCCTGCAGTAAGCTCATACAACAATCCATTACATGTTGTTGAGAAGAAAAATGGATCGATCAGGCTTGTCTTAGATTCGAGACAAATCAATACGATCATTATTCCTGTAACAGACAGGCCGCAAACGTTGGAAGAACTTCTTCAAAATTTTAATGGTATAAAAGTGTTGTCTTCCATTGATCTCAGATCCAGCTTTTATCATCCAGAATGTAGAAAATACACAGCTTTCCTTTGTTTCGGCGTTTGTTATCAGTTTCGGAAACTTCCCTTTGGTTTGAACATTTCTTCAGCAGCATTCATTCGCGGGCTAAATTTCATATTACCTGAATTCTTAAAACGTCACATCACTCACATCACCTTATATGTGGACGATATTCTAATAGCAGAAGCTTCATGGGAACTACATAATCGCATCCTCAACAGTTTGTTACGTATTTTTGCAGAATCTGGAATTACAGTTAACTTGAAAAAGTCTGAATTCGGTAGGACAAAGGTGAAGTTTTTGGGACATATTATTTCTTCTGAAGGCATTCAGCCGGATCCTGAAAAGTTAGAAGCAATCAGAGCCATTCCAGTTCCATCCACAAAAAGACAAGTCCGCAGTTTTCTAGGTCTCGTAAATTTTTACCGTCGTTTCCTGAATATGCAAATTCTTGTTACGCCAAACCTTTGTTCTCTCACTGGAAAAAATACTATTTGGAACTGGGACGAACAAGCACAATTGGAATTCAATTCTTTGAAAGAAGCGTTACTTCATGCGCCAATCTTAGCTCATCCAGATCTGTCACAAGATTTCTGCCTTAGCACGGATTCTTCTAAAGTCGGTCTTGGTGCCCATTTATTTCAAGAAGCCATAGAAAATGACACTACAATTCAGAAAACCATTGCTTTTGCTAGCCGAGTGCTAACAAAATCTGAAAAAAATTATTCCGTTACTGAATTAGAAGCTTTAGCTATCGTTTGGGCATTTAACAAATTCAGTTTCTTTCTTTCCGGTAAGCACGTAAAAGTATACAGTGATCATCGTGCATTACAATTTCTTATGTCTTCAAAATTAAATCATGACAGGTTAAAACGTTGGGCATTGTTTCTGCAAGAATTCCGCTTCACAATAGTCTACATTCCCGGCAAGGAGAACATTGTTGCGGACGCACTGTCACGCGCACCGGCTGGGCTTGAGAAAAGTACCCCAGAAGGCAACCTCGAGAAAAATTTCAGTATTCTTTACATTCAGAAAGTCACCTTTGAAAACTTCATCACCACATCTTTAAAGAACATTGCTCATGAACAAGATAAAGATTCGATTTGGAAAGACATCAAGAGCAAATGGCATGAAAAGACACACACACAGATTCGGCATTATTATCTGGTTAGAAACAACATACTGTTCAAACGCTGCACTGTTGATGACAAGCTATGGGTACTTTGCATTCCTGACGATTTTGTTAATAAGCTCATTTGGTACATTCATTTCAGCTACGCACATTTTGGTCCACGAAAATGTTATCATATTCTTCGAACGACTTGTTATTTTAACAATATGGAAAAAAGAATTCGAAGAGTCTTGTCTATTTGTAAACTTTGTCAAAAGGCGAAACCATCTACTGTCTCACATCGTGCTCCGTTGTTTCCTATTATTCCTTCTAAATTAAAAGAATTTGCTGCTGTTGATCTCTTGGGACCGCTTGTCAGAACATCCAATGGATTTTCTTATGTTCTAGTCGCTGTTGAACTTACTTCAAAATTTGTTTCTTTCACTCCGTTACGTAAAGCCACTGGACGATCTGTATCCAACGCCTTTGTTAAAAATTTCTTACGTGAAGTTGGACACGTTAGCAAAGTCATTTCAGATAACGGACCGCAATTTAGATCTGCTGTTTGGTCACGCACGCTTCGGAATCATAAAATCAAACCTGTTTTTATTTCATTGTACTCACCACATTGCAACCCGTCTGAACGTATTATGAAAGAAATCAATAAGCTTTGCAGACTTTATTGTCACAGAAAGCATCAGCATTGGGACAGATATCTACAATTATTTCAAAATGTGCTGAATGAAATGCCTCATGATTCCACTGCTTTACCACCTACTCTTGTACTGAAGAATGAAGAACCACCGAACAGAATCAGAGAGCTTGTACCTTTCCCGAATACACGTAAACTTCGACACAAAGACATAATTGATTTGGCTCTTAAAAATATAAAATCTGCAGCAGACAAAAGGAGAGAACTACACGGTAAAGCAAATGCAAAGAAATTATATATTGGTCAGAAAGTTCTCATTAAAGCTCATTCATTGTCACATAAGAAGAAACACTTGAGTCACAAATTCTTTCTAGTTTACAATGGACCTTACAGAATCCGACGTATACCACATGATAATTGCGTTGAAGTTGAAACTCTGCGTACTAGGAAGAGTAAAGGTTTACACCACATTTCACATGTAAAACCGTTTATTGAAAGATAATCTGCTTTTTAACTTTGTCATTGCCATAAAACTTTTCACTTTACATTACAAGTATGCTTGTCAGACTTAGAATCTGTTAACATGCAACAATGTTTGAAGTTAAATATACAGTCAAGAACCAAGAGAACTTATTGAAACAGAAATGACGAATGCATTGTTATAGTGAACAGACGTCACAGTGTTATTGTGTGTGTACATTCTTGCTTGTTAGTTGCACGATTATGGAATGACTATAAGGTTTACATACTTAGAACATTTACCAGTACTGCTAATGAGATTTTAATGCATCATTTTGGTTTACTTGAAAATATATTCTGGATTTAAAGTACTTTCAGTGAGATACCAGATGGCACAGTGGTTAGTTTATGTGACAGCTACACGATTTTATCACGACGCTACTAATGAGTGACAATTTACAATGTTGCTTTTGCAGTGTTTCTGTTTTATATCTGCACACTTTTCTGTTTTATTCTGGAAAGTAAAACAGGTTTTAGTAGTAACTTTTGTGGTATAGCTACAATGAGACTGCCTTTTCCGTAGCACAACAATACGTTACAGCACAGTACTTTCCTCATCACGGCAATAAGCATAATAACTAAGACATTTATACGCAAAGATTTCACTTTTGTATATTATGAGGTAAGTACATTGACTTCTGCAGAACTTTGCTTTTGGAGGACGACAACTACGACACTTCCACACAGATTATGTTGCAACAAGACGCACATTTAGCGCTACAGTACACGTATTTGAGTGATTAATTTTGTACTTAAAACATTTATTTTTAAAGATTTTTGAATTACAAAGAAAGTTTTCTGTGATACATTTCATTCCATTGGTGTAATCTGTAACACCTGAGGGTATAACTACATTAATCCTCAGGGGGGTACACGCCTACTTTGTGTACTATGTGTTTGGCAAGCACAAGGAACCCTAGCTAATATGGTATTTGCTTATACAACTTTACACATCGGTACCATATTTCTCTAAAACATAAATTTACACAGCGATCTGATCATTTAACTGAGAGATAAGCATGTTTTTTACTATGTCAGTGACACATGTTTACGTAATTACACCGTTGGATAACTTCACACTTACGAAATTGTATTTTGTCTGTACTGTGTGAACTCTTCATATTTTTTCGGAACCATTGTGATAGTATGAGAGCTTTGAATGATGTATTTGGTATGGATTCATGATTTGTAAAGTACGTTTGAGGCAGATGACACTTTTGACATGAGCAGAGAATTTTTTTAATTATTGGAGGAAGCTACGACGATTTTGAGATTTGACTGAGGTGTTATGATGTTATTTTTACAACGACGATGTGTATTATGCTGCTGAGGTATGTTTATGATTAATAGGCTGAGGCTATATGAGTTATTTGATTATGCTTCATATTTATAATGACGGAATATTGACGAGTGTCGATGGATACGTATGTGTGTAATAAGGTGAGGAGTAAAGAATAGTGGGTAGGGACTCTTGACTTGTGAAACAGGATGTTGGAAACCAAGAATCGTACTTTAAGAGTTATGAAATGTGTGTAAATGCGTGAATGTATCACAATGCCGGCGAAAATTTTTTTGGACACTTATATTTATAGGATTTTGTTTCTACAGATTTGCAACGCTAATTCTTGACCTGTGAAATATTTTTATGTGAGACTGTCACTGTAGCGGAAACTGCTGTCGTAAATATTTCTGTAAGAAAGTTAAGTGACCACCTGCACGTAATGCGTCGCAGGCACCCACCTGGGAGACAGCCGCCCGAAAAAAAAAAAAAAAAAAAAAGCCATTACCCTTTCAGCGGCACAGGTAGAAAAAAAAAAAGGGGAGGCCATTGTCCGTGCTACTGACATTTCCTTGTTGAAAGCATACTGCCGAGCTCGTAATTTATGATATTTACTGAAATGCCTAATAAAATGACAAGAAATATTTTTACATCTGCACACCTGATTATGACAAGCGTCTTTCTATGAGAGTTGAGAGAATTTCTACTAACTTATGAAATGTCACATGACTACTGAATGATATTTTTATGCTTTGCTTTTCATAGTTGCTTATTTCATTTGATATCTGGTTTCCAGCTGTGTTGCAGCATTGCTTTTATAAAATGAAATGCATTTGCTAATGTGAACACTTACTGTCAACAGATCTATTAAATAATTATTTTATGATCCACATTCTTTAAAAAAGGAGCTCTTGGAATGGAGAGAACAATTAGAAGGGACTAATAACAGTAACTGCATCTATAATTTTCTTTTCAAGTACTTGGTAATTTCTTTTGTAGAATAATTTGTGGTGCACCACTTTAATTACTTAGACATTAAGATGTGATTATACATTTCCCTTATCTGCATTGTTATCTTTAGTGTACTATTTTTTCTGCGTGAGCTATGTCATGTTTAGATATAAGCTGCTGTTTGCCAGGCATAGTGCTACTGAACTTTAATTTGTGTTACTCTGCTAAGCCAGATTTATTTTTTTGTTTGCTGCGCATTGCCTCATATTAGTTGTAATGTTGAATTGCTTGGTAATTTAGATTTACTGTAGCTTGCTTTGCGATTTTCCATTTTTTTTATTGCTGTTTATATTAATTGTTTTATGTGCTGCTGCATTGCCTCGTCCCTTAGTTTAGCATCTGAGCTCAGTAGATTTAAGTTAGCTTAAGATGGGGTAGACTATATAAGAAACTGACTATGGAGAATAGGTAAAGAATGCATTACGAAGTTATATGAAAAAGATTTGGGCCCAAATGAGTATTGTACAATCAGAAATAATTATTTTGAAAGAAATATGAACAGAATACAGAAAGCAGGCTTAGATAGGACTTTTTGGGAATAATGATGAACAAAGGGAGATCTCCATGCAAAATACTGCAGTAAAACAAACCCTGTCCTTTCCTTTTGTGTCATCCCTCTATATGTTTGTGTACCCTTGTGTATTTGTCTTTTTCCTGTCTTTATGTGTTTAGCTAATAAGATTTATGTTGTAGAATTTTTCAAATACTATGTTATTTTCTTTGTAAAGATGTTTAAACATTATTTATTCTGTTCTGTCTTAATGTTCATGTGTGAAGTTGGTGTTTCGAAAGTCATTCTGATCTTTTATGTATGTACTCATGTCATAATTCCTGGAACACTGACATATATGTTAGTTCGATTCTTTTCTAAAGCCCATATTACTACAAATGTTATCTGTATTGTTATGTTCTTTAATGATGTATTTTGTACCTTTTATAATTGTATTCTTATGTTATAAAATTGTAATTGACACCAGTTCATCAAATTAAGTAATTTGTAAGTTACATTTCACTGCACACGTTTCTGTTGGTCATAGTATATGGACAATATGTGAGAAGTAGGGACTGTTAGTGTTTGCACGTGTGTTGATAATTCAGCAAGGGACTGGATAACAGCATTGCTCGTTCTAAGGACAATTCCAAAAAACTTTGTGAGTGCACAAGTGGTGGTGATGGACTTGCTATATTATCCGCAAGACTCTTCGATGGTGATTGTGCACCTGCACAGTCACAAGAGATGGCTGCTGGCTATCTCTACAAGGACTACAGTGGGTCTACATCTTTGATGATCCATCAATACCATTATTTCTACAAGGACTGCAGTGGGTCTGCACCTCTGGTGGCCCACCAATACCATACTCTCTACCAGGACTACAGTCGGTCTGCTCTGTGATGACCTACCTACCAATCTTCTTCAAAACGTCGAATGACTCTGCTGTGGGTTTCCTCTGTTGTGGCCCATTACCTGCCTGCACGTCGAGAGTCAGCACTCTCTTTCCGTTGGAAGAACAACACTACTTCTTCAAGACTGCATGGAAATCCACTACTTCTGTGTGCATTTCCTTTTACTGCTCAGACTTTGAGAAAAACACTGCAATTTTACTGTGACGAATGATGAGGACTGTCTTTATGGACTGTGAGAAAATTTTAGCTTTTGTCCAACATTGTATCAATAAGTGTGTGCCTTTGATTTCTTTGTTATTGTAATTGTGAAAAAAATTTTAACAAATATGTATTGGCCAGTGCCCAAAAAAATTTGTAAAATTTTTTGTGGGGAGCATGGGGGCTATGTGAGTAGGCTGTTTAGGTTTTGTGTATGAAAATCACTGGCTGTGCTGTGTGCAGTCTGTGGCTGCTTTGCATAGTTTGAATCTTTTATTTAGCTGGCAGTAGTGGCGCTCTCTGTATTGCAGTAGCTTGAGCAGCGAAGATTTTTGTGAGGTAAGTGATTTGTCAAAGGTATAGTTTAATGTTAGTCAGGGCCATTCTTTGGTAGGGAATTTTGAAAGTCAGATTGCGTTGCGCTAACAAAATATTGTGTGTCAGTTTAAGCACAGTCATGTATAATTGTTTAAAGGGGACGTTTCATAACTTGTGTCACACCTAGTCAGAACTTCTGGCCTGTCCAGTTCTGCAGCCAACTTCTTGAGATCATTCCCAGTTGTCGTTGATTAGATGCTATAAATAAATGAAAACCTTTCGATCTTATCATTACTGAGTGGAGGTATACCATAAATTTATCTTGGTTTGTGCTGAGAACTATCGATTTTGTCTTCTTGACGTTTAAACTTAAAGCCGTAGTGTTGCTGCTTAATGTAACAGAGTTTAGTAATTCTTGCAGATTTTGAGGCCTGGTTGCCAGTCAGCCACTTTATATGTCTAAATTCTGATGAGGGCATTCTTAGAAGTGTTGAAACCTGGTCAATAAGACTAAAAATTTTGATTGAGGGCTCATGTGTTTCATTTTCAATTTATAAACGGTCACTGAACCAAGCAGCCATGTTTAAAACTTTGCGTTCTTTTATTTTTATTTAACTTTAATTTTTGTTCAGTCGGCTAAACAACCAATGGTTATTTTGTGCGAGGTCTGCTCAGAAAATTCCGGAACTTTGTCCACAAAATTCTTCTACGTTTACTTTTATCCCGTCTGTCATCGTAAATCTTCGTCCTTTCAACGGGGTTTTCAACTTCGGAAATAAAAAAAGTCTGCAGGGGGAGGTCAGGAGAGTATGAAGGATGAGGCAGCATTGTGATTCTTTTCTTTTTTTTTTTGTGCAACAGTCGCGCAGCAACAGGAATGAATGTGTGGGTGCGTTATCGTGGTGCAAGAGCCATGATTTGTCTCACCACATTTCCTCGTCACATTTTCTCGCAGGCATCGCAACACGTCCTAATAGTACCATCGATTAACAGTTTGTCCCTCTGGCACGAATTCATGACGAACTAAACCTTTAAAGTCAAAGAAAACTATCAGCATGGCTTAAAAATATGTCCAAATGTGCGTGAAATCTTATGGGACTTAACTGCTAAGGTCATCAGTCCCTAAGCTTACAGCTTACACGCTACTTAACCTAAATTATCCTAAGGACAAACACACACACCCATGCCCGAGGGAGGACTCGAACCTCCGCCGGGACCAGCCGCACAGTCCATGACTGGAGCACCTGAGACCGCTCGGCTAATTCCGCGCGGCCATGGCTTTGACCTGACCCGAGAAGCGTTTTTTTGATCTTGGAGAACCTATGCCGACCGATTGTGAAGATTGAACCTTGGTTTCAAGATCATAACCGTAGACCCACGTCTCATCACCATTCTCTTAAGGAACATCTCGTTCTCATTTGCGCGATCCGAAAGCTCTTCACACATTGCGAGGCAAACTTCTTCCTGGTCTTGACTCATGAGCCGTGGGACGAACTTGGCGGCAACACGGTGCGTTCTAAGACGGTGTGTCAGGATTTAATGACATTATCCAACTGAAGTGTTACATTCTTCTGCAATCTCTTGGGCAGTCAGTTTTCGACCCTCACGCACAGTGCAACGTGGCAACTAATCGTGGAGACATTTCTTCTCTTTTAGGTGTGGGTGGTACGACTGGATCTGTTAGGAGGATAGTTGCGGTTGCTTTTCTGTCCTACAGCTCCTGTAAGCTACCGTCTGTAGTTAGTGGATTCTCAAGTTCATGTGGTCCACGAATTTAATGGGCTCTTAAATTTATTTCCGGGTATTATTAATTTCTAGTGGAAGGTTCTGACCAACCTGTAAGAATTAGCACGCAACGGATAACGCAGTTTTTTTTATTTTTTTTAACGACTGCAGAAGGTACCTATACAGGGCTTACTAGGCATTATATATAGCTTTCATTTTCTTAATTTCGTGACCCAGGATTCGACAGAGGTACTGATTTTGAGCTATTCTCTACGGTGAGGGAGCAAATAATTAGCAAAAGATATGGCTTAAAAGATATTTATTCAGAATCAATGGCATTTAAACTACTGGACTTATTTCTGTTGCAATGAACATGATCACAATTGGTCTCGCTAGTTAACATCGTTCAGTTCCGCCGCGTAATTATGGAATGGGAGACTGGAGAGCAGACCTAGCTTCAACGTAATTTTCTGCAGACACACAATTACACCGAAACCCATGCTTATTATGTTAAATTGCTATTGGGCACGCAAAACAGGTTGTGCAAAGACGCTACAAGTGAACTAGATCAGGGTGGAAGAGAATTGCAGAAGTCTTTGTCAAGTCAAAGGGCATTAAAATCAGATCCTTTGCTAAATGTATGAGCTTAAACCGTGTATATTCCGTAATGCACAACAGTGCCAACAAATCAAATAGTTATGGGGGGAGCACACGAGACATTATCACTTCGTACGTGGCCAAGTTTCAGTGGGCAACAAAAATCCAGAAAAATACGAAAACACAAGATTATTCTTTCGCTATTTACACTCGCGCAGCATCGTATGGTTATCCATCGCTTACATTACATTTTCAGTCCGAAACTACACACAGTCAATCTGGAGGTTGCTCCGACCTACAACGTGGCGCGAAAACATGTCCACAAAGTAGCACATAGAAAATAAATAAAAATCCCGCAAAATATTACTGAAAATGTAAGAGCAGATTAAAACACATTCAGTGAGTGGATTTCCGTTAAGCGGAGACCAATAATAATGACCGGGAGCTTAAGGCCCATGGTGTTAGCCTGACCAAAGGCCAAACGTAAAGTTCAACTGAAATGTGAATAAACTGTGAAAATAAATTCCCTTATGGGGGTTTAGTAGTTATCTCGCATCTGATTTGAACAACTGGACTTCATTGCTGAACAGATTTCACACAATCTAATACCTTTGTTACTTAACCAAATCGAGAGCTGCGTCTCCACGTTTGTTCACTGCCGGGTCCCAGGAGCAAGAGAAGACCGGACACCTCGCCTAACCGAACTTCGTTCAAAAGGTGGTGGGGGGGGAAGATTCGCCAACCTAACAGAGCCGAACCGCGAGACTTCGCTAGCTTTTTGACCTGACTTGCCCACCATCTTTGCTAAACTTGCTCACGTTTAGGGGGTTGGTACTATCCTACCACAGAACCACTCTACACGTTAGAGTTGGGCAACGCGGTTCATTTTCCCGATTCGATTCCTACGACTCAATCTCACATTGCGAATCGATTCCTACGATTCGTTCACGATTCTTTCACGACTCATTCTAGTCTGCGATGGCACGATTCTTACGGAATGCAAAAAGTTCTACATCTTACTCACAGATGGCAGGACATGTCTGAAATTTTCAATGGGGCTAGAATCGAACTGTGTCATGATAAGATATTCCAGAAATAGTAAACATGCAAGTAACGTTACAAGTGTGATTCTCGATTTATGCGTGTAATGCCTTAATTGATGAAAGGTCACGAATGATTTGATTGCATCTATTGTTTTATTTCAGTATGAAGAGTCGATTTGTGCGAAAGGTGGTGCAAAATTGCTTCCCTTGTTCATACGCATCCTCCACTTGACTGCCATCTGGCGGTCGTAATCATTCGGCACGACTCGGTATGATTCGGAAGTTGCCTTCGAAGCATAGCGTAATAAGTATCGATGAATCGTTGTAACTTGGAATCGTCACGACTCGGAAATACGCAATCGTTCTTACGATTCTTTTGAACGACGATTCGTCCGTATCACGATTCGATTCTTACGGTTCTTTATTTAGAGTCGTTCAAATGAACGACTCATTCACGAATCGCCACAACTCTACTACACATGCACAGCTACGACCTTTGACCAAGCTCTCTGCCACGTCGTTAACTATCTCAATCACACAAACCAGGTCGCATAAAGGAACAGCAACTAGGAAATGTGGCACACATAAAATGAATGACTGAGTAAATAAATAAATAATCACTTGGTTCATTCTCTTCTGTATGTTACACTAGTAATTACTTCTGCTGATTAAAAAAGCACTCGCAATAGTTCTCATGTGCCAGGATTTACTCAAGAAAATATGGAACGGGACAACAAGTTCCGTTTCAACAGATTCGGTGACGTTCCTGACATAAGCGTCGTCGGTAGACATCGAAGGGCCTCATGAACGAGAGTCCTCTTTACCTTCCGTCCAGCCGTTTTTAAACCGTGGGAACAATTGGTAACACTGACTGCTGCTTAACCACTCATCACCGTAGATTTCCCGCATCATTTGGAGTGTCTCTGTAAAACTTTTGTTGAATTTCACGCAAAATTTAAGACAGACGCGTTGCTCCTCTAACTCTGCCATCTCGAAATTCGCAAACTATGCGACACAACGTTCTACCCTGTACAGCACTGAACAATAACTAATAGACATACAACAATGAAAATTCCGGCAGTTACACATTACACACAGGCGTGTGCAGGGATGCCAACCGCCTTTCTGCTCCAACACAATGTTTCAGAATTTTCTGAACAGACATCGTATTTCTATTTTAACATCTGGTATATACTTCAGACACACGAATATGCTTAGGCAGCAGCAACTCTATATTAGTGAAGGATACAAAATAAGAGGAGATATTAGCCCACGTAACGATAGCCAGTGAGGCAGATTATCGTCATAGTTGTTTAGGCTGCGGAGCGCGTTGCAAATAAAATCCATGGTTTTCTCGAGAGTCTGCTGCAAATTTTTGCTCCGATCCCAAATAATCGACACGTTTTCCTCCATTTTGCAAGAAATGGAGCGGTAACTGCGTTTGTGCTGATAAAGGCTGTAAGTAGGCTGTTTATGTTTTCTCTATGTAAGTAGGCTGTTTATGTTTTCTTATTGGCAACGTTACGTAGCGCTCAATATGAAAATCACTGGCTGTGCTGTGTGCAGTCTGTGGCTGCTTTGCATTGTTGTAATACTCGCCATTGTAGTGTTAGGCAGCTGGCTGTGAACAGCGCGTAGCGTTGGGCAGTTGGAGGTGAGCCGCCAGCAGTGGTGGATGTGGGGAGAGAGATGGCGGAGTTTTGAAATTTGTCATGAACTGCTATATTTATATATGATGGTATCAAGGTAAATACATTGTTTGTTCTCTATTAATATCTTTCATTTGCTAACTATCCGTATCAGTAGTTAGTGCCTTCCATAGTTTGAATCTTTTATTTAGCTGGCAGTAGTGGCGCTCGCTGTATTGCAGTAGCTTGAGCAGCGAAGATTTTTGTGAGGTAAGTGATTTGTGAAAGGTATAGTTTAATGTTAGTCAGGGCCATTCTTTTGTAGGGAATTTTGAAAGTCAGATTGCGTTGCGTTAACAAAATATTGTGTGTCAGTTTAAGCACAGTCATGTATAAATTTTTCTAAGGGGACGTTTTATATGTCGACCCTTAGCCTAGGATACCTCACTGGAATCTTCTGATTTTTTCTTGTAGTTTGTGTATTTAGTGTAGCTTTTGTTTATTGCTAGCGCGTAATTGTAGTTGCAGTCTTTCATTGTTGTACAGTAAAACAGTTGTGGCATGCATATAGATTTGCACCAAGTATTTCGCAGCTACGCTTGCAATTAACTAGATATTATTTTCAGTGCTATGTTAATGTGTTCTCCTATTTTTGCACTTCAAATTGTGCTTTTCTGTGTTATCGTGTGAAATACTGTGACAATAATGGCGTGTGAAAAACGTAATACTAGGCTCCAAAGTAAATTGAGAAATGACAGTGAAAATGAAAGCAGTGTGTTAGCGCCACCGAGTAATGAATTAACTGATGTTCAAAGTAGTAATTTGGTAATTGTGCATAGGGAAATGGAGCGGGCTGCAAACAATGGTGTAGACAGTGAAACAGGTAGTGAACAGGGAAGCATTATCGATCGATCGGTCGGCAATAGCTCGCCTCAGGAATCCGAAATGACAGGACACAATTTTGCAAATACTGTAGATTCAGGTTTTGCATCCTCACCGTTTTCCCAAATGAGTCAAGACACGTTTTCCGCTTGTCAAAATGTGAATGTTGCCGGTGCAAATTCACTGCCGAAAAGCACTGAGGAACATGTTTCAGACACCAGTGCATTGTTATTACAATTAATGCAAGAAATGGGACAAAAGCTTCAAAAGTTAGACACAATGGAACAAAATCAGAGACAAACACAGCAAAAGCTTCAAAGGTTAGACACAATGGAGCAAAATCTTCAAAAGTTAGACACAATGGAACAGTACCAGAGACAAACACAGCAACAGTTAGACGCAATGGAACAAAATCTTCAAAAGTTAGACACCACGCTTGAACAAACACGTGAAGATTTAACTACTGAGTTACATAAAATCGAATCGAAATGTCAAAAAGTCTGTAATGACGTAAAAACACAAATTTGTGAGCATTTCCAACCTATTTTTTCGCGTCATGAAAATGCATTACAGAATCACGAAGCAGCCATAAAAGAACTGCAAACTATTGTTCATGAAAATCACGACACCCTGCAAGCTAAAATTGACTCAGTTGCATCTACCGATTCGGTTACGCAACTTACAAAAACTCAGGAAAACTTAAAGGACACAGTAGAAGGACACATGGAGGAAATTAGTTCATTATCAGAGAAAGTAGTTGAACTTTCGGATCAGCTAAATAATTTATCTACAAAGGTAGATGATAATCTGAATGACACAAAACCGGTAGTCTTTAATAACACAGAAGAGAGCGAACAAATTAGGAAACTGAAACAAAATCTGAATCAAATTGATACGCAACACCAAAGAGAAATCCGGGAAGTACAAGATCAGCTAACACAGGTAATACACGAATTACGTATTTCAGAGGATACTCGCGCCCCAATACAGGAAGAGGGACACAGAAATACGGAACAGCCACAAAATAGTAACACAGGGCATTTCGGAAGTTATGAAAGAAATTGGCAATGTGCACCGAATTTTGAGATGGAACGGCCGACACGACCTAAAAATGACCGATATGCGACTCGCCGACATGATGATTTTGACTAAAGCTGTTCATTACTACACGTAAATTCAAAACATTTAAGAATTCTGGCAACGACATTCATCCACAAGCATGGCTCCATCAATTCTCGCATTGTTTTCCTCCCAACTGGTCGTTAGAACACAGATTAGAATTTATGTGTGGCTACTTGGAGAATGAACCAGCTGTAAGAATGCGATCGGTAATTCACGATTGCCACAGTGAAGGAGAGTTTTACCATGCCTTCCTCTCAGCATATTGGTCTCAAGCCACACAAGACCGAGTAAAACATAGCATCATAATGATGAAACGTTTCGAACAATCTGAATTTTCCAGTCTTGTCAAATATTTTGAAGACATGTTACATAAGAATCAGTATCTTTCAAACCCATACAGCCCCTCAGAACTCATCCGCATTTGCTTAATCAAACTGCCTGAACATTTACGACATATTATTTTGGCAGGATGTTGCAAAGACGACATTGAAGCATTTCAGGGACTCTTACAAGAATTAGAAATTGACACTGACAATCGCGGAACGCGAAACCAGGAACACAACAATTACAGGTCACATCCGTCGCAAATCCGCGATGAAAGAAGTAATAACTGGACACGACAACGCTATTCTCACAACACAAATCATGACCAAAACAGACACCACCCGTATGACAACCGTTGGCAGAGTAGTAATAACTACAGGGAAAGATCACCTCTCCGTGGTAATGACTATCACAGAGACAATAACAGAAACAGACAATATGGGAACCAAAATAAATACTATCAAGGGAGACAGAATAACTTTAGACGCAACGGATCAGCGCGCAGTTACCGACAAGAAAGAAACTATGGAATCTACCGACATGACGACAGACGATATGATCGTAACGACAGACCTGAATTGCATCAGAACTGGCGGGATTCAAACAGAGCAGGGCCCTCTCGTCACGGTGAATTTGTAGAAGTTAGGTCTCCTAATCCCAATAACAACGTGCGGCAACAAAGAGACAGACAATGACTCGCGCCGCAGGCACCCACGTGCGCCGGCTGGCTCAGAGAAAAATAACATAGACGCTAACCTTGAAAAAAATTCCAGTATTCTTTGCCGACGTATACCGCATGACAATTGCATTCAAGTTCAAACTCTGAGTACTATGAAGAGTAAAGGTTTACACCAGGTTTCACATGTGAAACCATTTATTGAAAGATAATCTGCTTTTTAACTTTGTCTTTGTCATAAAATTTTTCGCTTCACATTACTAATATGCTTTGTCAGACTTAGAATCTGTTAACATGTAACAATGTTTGAAGTTAAATATCCAATCAAGAACCAAGAGAACTTATTTAAACAGAAATGACGAATGCATTGTTATAGTGAACAGACGTCACAGTGTTATTGTGTGTGTACATTCTTGCTTGTTAGTTGCACGATTATGGAACGACTATAAGGCTTACATGCTTAGAACATTTACCAGTACTGCTAACGAGATTTTAATGCAACATTTTGGTTTACTTGAAAATATATTCTGGATTTAAAGTACTTTCAGTGAGATACCAGATGGCACAGTGGTTAGTTTATGTGACAGCTACACGATTTTATCACGACGCTACTAATGAGTGACAATTTACAATGTTGCTTTTGTGGTGTATCTGTTTTATATCTGCACAGTTTTTCTGAATTCTTCTGGGAAGAAAAACATGTTTTAGTAGTAACTTTTGTGGTGTAGCAACAATGAGACAGCCTTTTTCGTGGCATAACAATACGTTACTGTACAGTACTTTCTTCATCACGCCAATAAGCATAATAACTACGATATCTATACGCAAAGCATTTCACTTTTGTTTATCATGAGGTAAGTACATTGACTTCTGCAGAACTTAGCTTTCGGGGGACGATAACTACGACACTTCCACAGAGATTATGTTACAAGACGCACAGTTTAGCGCTACAGTACACGTATTTGAGTGATCAATTTTATACTTAAAACATTTATTTTTAAAGATTTTTGAATTACAAAGAAAGTTTTCCGTGATATATTTCATTCCATTGGTGTAATCTGTAACACCTGAGGGTATAATTACATTAATCCTCAGGGGGGTACACGCCTACTTTGTGTACCATGTGTTTGGCAAGCACAAGGAACCCTAGCTAATATGGTATTTGCTTATACAACTTTACACATCGGTACCATATTTCTCTAACACACAAATTACACAGCTATCTGATCATGTAACTGAGAGATAAACTTTTTTATTACATCAGTGACATATGTTTACGCAATTACAGAGTTGGATTACTTCACACTTACGAAATTGTATTTTGTCTGTACTGTGTGAACTGTTCATATTTTTTTTGGAACCATTGTGATACTATGAGAGCTTTGAATGATGTATTTGGTATGGATTCATGATTTTTAAAGTACGTTTGAGGCAGATGACACTTTTGACATGAGCGGAGAATTTTTTTAATTATTGGAGGAAGCTACGACGTTTTTGAGATTTGACTGAGGTGTTATGATGTTATTTTTACGACGACGATGTGTATTATGCTGCTGAGGTATGTTTATGATTAATAGGCTGAGGCTATATGAGTTATTTGATTATGCTTCATATTTATAATGACGAAATATTGACGAGTGTCGATGGATACGTATATGTGTAATAAGGTAAGGAGTAATGAATAGTGGGTAGGGACTCTTGACTTGTGAAACAGGATGTTGGAAACCAAGAATCGTACTTTAAGAGTTATGAAATGTGTGTGTATATGCGTGAATGTATTACAATGCAGACGAAAATTTTTTTGGACACTGTTATATCAATAGCATTTTGTTTCTACAGATTTGTAACGCAAATTCTTAACCTGTGAATTTTTTTATATGAGACTGCCACTGTAGCGGAAACTGCTGTCGTAAATATTTCCGTAAGAAAATTAAGTGACCACCTGCACGTAATGCGTCGTGGGCACCCAGCTGTGTCAGACGCCTGGAGAAAAAGCCATTAGCGCGTGCATTTTCAGAGCACAGGAAGAAAAAAAAGGGAGGCCATTACTTGGAAAGATACTTACATCTGCAAACCTGATAATGACAAATGTCTTTCTACGAGAGTTGAGAGCTACTGACTTACGAAATGCCACATAGCTATTGAATGATATTTTTATGCTTTGCTTTTCATAGTTGCTTATTTCATTTGATATCTGGTTTCCAGCTGTGTTGTAGCATTGCTTTTATAAAATGAAATGCATTTGCTAATGTGAACACTTTCTGTCAACAGATCTATTAAATAATTATTTTATGATTCACATTCTTTAAAAAAGGAGCACTTGGAAAGGAAAGAACAATAAGAAGGAACTAGTAACAGTAACACATAATTTTCTTTTCAAGTACATGGTAATATTTTTTTTACAATAAGTTGTTGTGGTGCACCACTTTAATTTACATAGACATTAAGATGTGAATATACACTTCCCTTATCTGCATTGTTGTTTTTACTGTAATATCTTTTCTGCTTGAGCTTTGTCATGTATAGATATAAGTTTTATATTTTTTATATTTTTTATATTTGCTGCTGCTGTTTGCCAGGCATAGTGCTACTGAATTTTAAATTGTGTTACTCTGTTAAGCTAGTTTTACTACTGACTTATTTATCTTGTTACTGTACATTGCCTCATATTAGTTGTAATGTTGAATTGCTTGGTAATTTAGATTTACTGTAGCTTGCTTTGCGATTTTCCATTTTTTTATTGCTGTTTATATTAATTGTTTTATGTGCTGCTGCATTGCCTCGTCCCTTAGTTTAGCATCTGAGCTCAGTAGATTTAAGTTAGCTTAAGAGGGGGTAGACTATATAAGAAACTAACTATGATGAACTGGAAGAAGTGCATTGAGAATCTATAGGAAAATGGTTTGGCCAAATAAAAGAAGTAGTGTATAGTGGAGAAAAACTATTTTTGAAAGAGGATATGAACAGAATACAGAAAGCAGGCTTAGATAGGACTTTTTGGGAATAATGATGAATGAAGGGAGATCTCCAAGAAGTAAAGAAAGTTTTGTTTGCAAAATACTGCAGTACAACAAACCCTGTCCTTTCCTTTTGTGTTATCCCACTATATGTTTGTGTACCCTTGTGTATATGTTTTCTTCCCGTCTCTGTGTAGTTTCATAGAATTTTTTCTTCTTTTAATATTAAGCTACATTCACTATGATGAGGAATACTGTTATCCTCGAATATAATTGGCATTAATAATATGTTATTTACTATGTAAAGATGTTAGACATTATTAATTCTGTTCTGTTCAATGCTCATGTGTGAAGTTGATGTTTCAAAAGTTATTGTGATCCTTTATGTATGTACTCATGTCATAATTCCACTGATGTATATGTTTATTTCTATTCTTTTGTAAAGCCTGTGTTACTACAAATGTTATCTGTATTGTTATGTTCTTTAATGATGTATTTTGTACCTTTGTAATTGTATTTTCATGTTGTAAATTTATAAAATTGTAATTGACACCAGTTCATCTTATTATTAACTTGTAAGTTACATTTCACTGCACACGTTTCTGTTGGTCATAGTATATGGACAATACGTGAGAAGTAGGGACTGTTAGTGTTTGCACGTGTGTTAATAATTCAGCAAGGGACTGGATAACAGCATTGCTGGTTCTAAGGACAATTCCAAACACTTTGTGAGTGCACAAGTGGTGGTTTATGGACTTGCTATATTGTCCGCAAGACTCTTCGATGGTGATTGTGCACCTGCACAGTCGCAACAGATGGCTGCTGGCGTCTCTACAAGGACTGCAGTGGGTCTGCATCTTTGATGGCCCACCATTACCATTATTTCTACAAGGCCTGCAGTGGGTCTGCACCTCTGGTGGCCCACCAATACCGTAATCTCTACCAGGACTACAGTGGGTCTGTTCTGTGATGACCTACCTACCAATATTCTTCAAAACGTCGAATGACTCTGCTGTGGGTTTGCTCTGTTGTGGCCCATTACCTGTATGTATGTCAAGAGTCAGCACTGTCTTTCCGTTGGAAGGACAACACTACTTCTTCAAGACTGCATGGAAATCCACTACTTCCGTGTGCATTTTCTTTTACTGCTCAGACTTTGAGAAAAACACTGCAATTTTACTGTGACGAATGATGAGGACTGTCTTTATGGACTGTGAGAAATTTTTAGCTTTTGACCAACATTGTATCAATGAGTGTGTGCA
Organism: Schistocerca piceifrons; assembly: GCF_021461385.2. NCBI lineage: Eukaryota > Metazoa > Arthropoda > Insecta > Orthoptera > Acrididae > Schistocerca > Schistocerca piceifrons. Next base: position 199,168,424 of record NC_060138.1, on the reverse strand, counting down.
TTTGATTTCTTTGTTGTATCAATAAGTGTGTGCACTTGATTTCTTTGTTATTGTAATTATGAAAAAAATTTTTTCAAATCTGTATTGGCCACTGCCCAATCCAATTTGTAAAAATTTTTGTGGGGAGCATGGGGGCTATGTAAGTAGGCTGTTTATGTTTTCTCTATGTAAGTAGGCTGTTTATGTTTTCTTATTGGCAACGTTACGTAGTGCTCAATATGAAAATCACTGGCTGTGCCGTGTGCAGTCTGTGGCTGCTTTGCATTGTTGTAATACTCGCCATTGTAGTGTTAGGCAGCTGGCTGTGAACAGCGCGTAGCGTTGGGCAGTTGGAGGTGAGCCGCCAGCAGTGGTGGATGTGGGGTGAGAGATGGCGGAGTTTTGAAATTTGTCATGAACTGCTATATTTATATATGATGGTATCAAGGTAAATACATTGTTTGTTCTCTATTAATATCTTTCATTTGCTAACTATCCGTATCAGTAGTTAGTGCCTTCCATAGTTTGAATCTTTTATTTAGCTGGCAGTAGTGGCGCTCGCTGTATTGCAGTAGCTTGAGCAGCGAAGATTTTTGTGAGGTAAGTGATTTGTGAAAGGTATAGTTTAATGTTAGTCAGGGCCATTCTTTTGTAGGGAATTTTGAAAGTCAGATTGCGTTGCGCTAACAAAATATTGTGTGTCAGTTTAAGCACAGTCATGTATAAATTTTTCTAAGGGGACGTTTTAAGGCTTACGATATGCCCTTGAATCTGCGTCCCACGTTTGTAGAAATAATCTGCGTCGTGAGTGGCAACTGCCACCGGCCGTCTTCTGCGCTGGTGGAAGGAGGAGGACAGGGAGATTTGTCTTTAACGTCTCGTCGACAACGTGGTCATTAGAGACCTCCGTCGGAGGTTCGAGTCCTCGCTCGGGCATGGGTGTGTGTGTTGTCCTTAACGTAAGTTAGTTTAAGTTAGATTAAGTAGTGCGTAAGCTTAGGGACCGATGACTTCAGCAGTTTGGTCCCATAGGACCTTACCACAAATTTCCAACTTCATTAGAGACAGAGCACTAGCTTGGATTAGGGAAGGATGGGGAAGGAAATCGGCCATGTCCTTTCAAAGGAACCATACCGACAATTGCCTGAAACGATTTAGGGAAATCACGGAAAACCTAAATCATAATGGCCGGATACGGGTTTGAACCGTCATCCTCTCGAATGCGAGTCCAGCATGCTATCCACTGTAGAGATGGGTCGTTCGCGAACTAACGGGTCAATTGAACGATTCACCAAGATGAACGGAAAGAACGAGGGACGAATTCTAAGGAACGGTCTTTCATAGCTCATTTCGGTCCCGGCTTTCTACTTGTAATTCCCGGGAACGGAAAACGGTCGGTCTCGTTCCAGCCTCGGTTCCGTTCCCGTCCGTCTCGGTCTCGGTCTCCCTCTGCCGGACTCGTCCTTCTTCGCGTGGCCACTCGTCGCAGTTCCACTGCCGACTGCTTCTAGTTACTTCATTATCGAACTGTTGTTCGCTTCGTTTTGTGCGCACGCCCATTCCAGATCTGTTTCAAACATTTTTTGACCTCTGGACTTATGGTTCTTTTCGTATTCCATTCAGCGTCCACGACCAGTAATTAAAATGTATTTGTATAATTACTAAATTACATGAAAATCACGTAGTGTGTAATACATACATCTTTTCAGGTAACAAAAGGGCATATCAGCCTACTGCAGTATTTCGATAAACAGCAGAAGACATAAAAAGGCAGGTTTTTTTTGTTATTACACATGCAAAGGAAGTTGGCATGGCACACACGAGTGGCCAATTTCCGTCTTTTTTTTTTTTTTTACCCAAGGTAAAACAGTATGTTCATTGTTATGGAAGGCAGACCGACTTAAAACCGAATGAAGCCTGCGCCCCATAATCGAGTGTCTGGTGTCACATTTCGAAACGAGAATATGATAACTCCTACAATATTATTTCAGTGGTACAGGGTGGCACACGAAAAATCGGCCCCGAGTACTAGACTGCTCATTGTCGCCCACCAATGGTCAAATATTGTTTCGAAGTTGTTATTTGCATTAGCTTATTTGTTATTTTTTTACTGCCTAATTATTACATCTATATATATTCTGCTCGTAGCGGTCACAAATCGTGCGTAATTGGCCAGCAGTCTGTACTCGGGGCCGGTTTTTCGTGCGCCACCTTATATTATTTCATTGTGATGAGCCACATAACTCTACGGTTGGCTAGAAGAGAAGTTTTGCAGAACCACGAAAATTACTTCTACACGTGTGTGAGAATTCTGTAATGAATAAAAACTCTGTACTGTAGGGGGGAGGCAAGTGCCCCCTCTTGGCGCCTTCCATCTTCAGTCACCTGTGCCACTAATTTTCGTTTTTCATAAAAACCATATACCATGCACAAATGAACGGTGAACGAGTAAAAATGAACGGTACCCAAAAAAGAGCGATTACCAATGAACTAGTCCGCAAGGATGAACGAGTTTGCCCATCTCTAATCCACTGCACCACCTCGCTCGGCGTGTGCTGGAAGAGCGAGCGACTCTGGCAGCCTGTTTGTGTTTATGTTTAGGTTTACCTTGGCAGGCCTTGTTGCCTAGCTGCAAGCGTCGCCACCGAAGATCAAAACAATCTCAGGCGCGCGGTCACGCTACTGCAGCTTGATACCGCCGCCACGGCTATAATTACTGTGACGTTTCATAAGATCAGCGGCCTCGCTTAAGTTTCTTTCACGCTCGCGTGTGTGCGTTGCCAGCACGCGAACGCCTCAGAATCTACTCCTGTCCCACATGCTTCGTGTTTCTTTTTTTTTTAAATTTTTTTTTAACTACGACTTAGTTTCACCGCTGCCGGTAATGCAGATGTAACTAGTGGTCTAAAAAGCACTGTGCATTGATTAAAGGCACAACATACACCTATGACCCAAAACATCACGACCAATCGTTTAATAGAGTGCTGTTCCACTTTTCAAACACAGTACAACGGTGATTATGGCCGTCATTCATTCTACAGCTCCTCGACAGCATTCCAGGAGTATATAGCAACAGATATCTAAGCACAGCAATTCTCAAAAATGTTCAAATGTGTGTGAAATCTTATGGGACTTAACTGCTAAGGTCATCAGTCCCTAAGCTTACACACTACTTAACCTAAATTATCCTAAGGACAAACACACACACCCATGCCCGAGGGAGGTCTCGAACCTCCGCCGGGACCAGCCGCACAGTCCATGACTGCAGCGCCTGAGACCGCTCAGCCGACACCCCCGGGATAACAAGGCCGTCCAGCAGTGTTAGTGACGTCACACTAAGCGGCCCATAGCCGACGCAGCAGTCAACGGACACCTCCGTACAGACGCGCCTGATGCTAACGATCTTCTGTCCGTCATACAGAAAGGAGCGAACTATAATTCGAAACAAAGACCAAATTATATATATTCTTGTAAACAGCATAAAGGTTCATAACGAAATACCGATTACATATACGGGCAGGAATAGGTTCTAGAACTCCTCTGAAAAGTGTTTATCTTCAGTACCAGAATGAACATCAAATTGTCAGGTTTTCTAAATAGAAAAGCACTTTGTTAGTAACAGACAGCAATAATGAGACTTGCAGTTGGTGATTTCTACGTGGAAAAGCTGTAGAGAGATTGAAAATGGTAAGTAAAGAGAGCCTCAGCCCTTTGCTCACATTCTTACATGTAATGCACTTGGTTGTTTTTCATTTCCTTACCTTTCATAACATTTTTAATATTGTTTCAAGAAGTGTATCTTCAATAGCAGAGTGAACTTCAAATTGTCAGGCTTTTCTTAAAGGAAAGAGCAGTCCCTTAGTATCACAGTGCAAGGCAGAATCTTGTGTTCAGTGATGTCTATGTTAAAAGGAGAATATTTGATATCTATCTTTTGTTTCCATTCTTTATTACTGGGGATACACTTGTAAAAATTCTTGAAAAGAGCTGTCACCATGGACATATGAGTAAATTCACAATAGTCATGTGTTTTATGAGATAAAGCGAACTCTTGTTACCTTATTGTAAACGAAAGTTGTGAGGGTTTTGCTATGTATGACAGTGTTTAAGATAATTTACTTTCAGTGTAATAGTTTGAAAATGTTAAGTCCTGCTGTCAGTTGGCATTTGTCACCACCTGTATGCGAGTTTTAAAGCTAAATAGTGTTCTGACAGTTATGAAATATTGGCAAACTTCCTCAATCGATTAAACTTATTCCTGCCCGTATATGTAATCGGTATTTCGTTATGAACCTTTATGCTGTTTACAAGAATATATATAATTTGGTCTTTGTTTCGAATTATAGTTCGCTCCTTTCTGTGTGACGGACAGAAGATCGTTAGCACCAGGCGCGTCTGTACGGAGGTGTCCGTGGACTGCTGCGTCGGCTATGGCCGCTTAGTGTGACGTCACTAACACTGCTGGACGGCCTTGTTATCCCGGGGCTGTCGGCTCAGCTAATCCCGCGCGGCATACAGCAATTCTCCCACGCAGCTGGAGCCCGATATGTGTTCTGTTGGGTACAGATCAAACACATTTTCTGGCCAAGACGTGAATGTGAGTTCACTATAACGTCCTTCAAACCACTGTAGCACGATTGTGAACTTGCAACACGGGCACTTGATGGAAGATGTCATCGCTGTAGGGTGAGACTTCAAGTGTGAAGCGAGGCAGGTTGTGCGTAATAATGTTCAGATAGTTCACTCTGTCATGATGCCTTTCATTGCCATCACAGATCCCATGGAAGTCCATCTCAATACATCCCATAGCATAACTCTGCCCTCACCGGCCTGTATCTGTGGCGCGGTGCATGTTTCTTGCAGCCGTTCGCCTGAATGACGCCGTCAAGCACCCAACCATCGACCTTGTGTAACAAGAAATTGTGATTCATTCGACAGGCGACACGTTTCTATCTATCGGCGGTGAAGACTCAATGATACTGTGCCCACTGCAGTGACAACTGACGATGTCTTTGGGTCAACACAGGAACACATAGGATTCGTGTGATGCGGAGCTCCATATTCAACAATGATCTGTGAACGGTGTGTTTCGAAACACATGTGCGTGCACCGGCATTATACTCTGTCGTCAGATCTACCACAGATCGCTGCCTGTCCTAGAGTACACAGTGGGGGATAGATCGCGCGGGATTAGACGAGCGGTCTCACGCGCTGCAGTCATGGACTGTGCGGCTGGTCCCGGCGGAGGTTCGAGTCCTTCCTCGGGCATGGGTGTGTGTGTTTGTCCGTAGGATAATTTAGGTTAAATAGTGTGTAAGCTTAGGGACTGATGACCTTAGCAGTTAAGTCCCATACGATTTCACACATTTGAACATTTTGAGTTCGACCTCTACGTTTTGTGACGAGACGTGTTCGTCCAGCACCGTATGGCTACTCGTTATTTTACTATCCTTCAACCACTTTCCATAGGTTTCACAACAGTAGCGTACCAAAAGGCTACCAGCTTCGCTGTTTCGGAGGTTCTCGTATGTAGCTGCAGGGCCATAACAATGTGCTCTTTGTGGTGAAAACCGGTTATATCAGTCGATTTCCGCTTTTGCGGGCCGTATCTTCGCTACAGTGACTGCCCATCCGTCTCTCTTCCGCTTATGTTCTTTCCTTACTGCGTCACGTGCCTGCAACCTCACCAGGGGGCATTCAACCTTGCATTGGGCAATGGTCGTAATGTCTTGCCTCATCAGTGTGTGTAAGAACATGGACAGATCACATCTCATGTCTTTAGCCACTCTGTAGATTTCCTTTATCTCCTAGCAGCTAGAGACTGAGTTCTCCTTTAGCCCATTTCGTAGTATGCTTCCAATAAAGTATGCTGACCTGCAACAAGATGTACGAGGTGCAACAATAAAGTAATGAGACTGATTTTCTTTGCAAGATGTGGCAGCCCTGAAGACTTACGTAGGCACAATACCTTTGACCTTGGTCTATGAGCTGCTTCTAGTCCAAGCAGCACATCGATACAGCTGCTCAGTCGTGAGTTGTGCTGTAGTAAGTTAACACATGTTTGTGTCTCTCTTCACGGTAATGTGGCAGCCAATCCGTTAGAGCGAATGGAAATCAATCAAGAATTGTTGAGCCGTGTTATCACTGGTCATGAAAGTTGGTTTTTCTCTATGATCCAGAGACAACACGCCAAATTTCGCAATGGTACTCAAAGGGATCACCCAGACCAAAAAATCTCGCATGTCAAAGTCAAAAGTAAAATGCATGCTTGTGTGTTTTTTTGATTCCAAGAGAATTTTTCAGAAAGAGTGAGCGCTTCCTGGACAAACAATTAACCAATGTTACTACAAAGAAATTTTAGAAAGACTTTGTAAAAGAGTTCTTCGTGTCCATGCCAACATTGCTGATAATTGGATTCTACATCACGATAATGCACCATCCCATACTGCTCTGTCAGTACAGCGATTTTTAATCTGAAAACAAATTTCAGTACTACCACAGCCACCTTATTCACAAGATATCGCTCTGTGCGACTTTTTTCTATTTTCAAGAGTCAAAACGGCAGTCAAGGGACACCATTTTCAAACTACACAAGAAGTTCAAAAAGCTGTGACGAGGGTCTTGTAGGATATTACAGAAGATGAGTTCCAAAAATGTTACCATCAATGGCAAAAGAAAATGGCTCTGAGCATTATGGGACTTAACTGCTGAGGTCATCAGTCCCCTAGAACTTAGAACTACTTAAACCTAACTAACCTAAGGACGTCACACACATCCATGTCCGAGGCAGGATTCGAACATGCGACCGTAGCGGTCGCTCGGTTCCAAACTATAGGGCCTAAAACCGCTCGACCATCCGGGCCGGCCCATCAATGGCAGAAGCGCAGGAAAAAGTGCGTGCAATCAGAAGGAAACTACTTTGATGGAGACAACACTAAACGTGACTAAAACGATAATTAACATTTTTTTTCACATCAGTCTCATTGCTTTACTGTCGCATCTCTTATACTGTTTCTGAATGCGTCTCGTCTTAATTTTCGTCCACCATAAACGTTTGCTTTCTTGCCTTGCAGTACACTCTCACTAAAATATATGAAACACCTAGATGGGGAAGATGAAACGAAATAAAACTTTCCCAGCTGAAGGGGTGCATTATGTTATTTCAGTGATTCCAATATCGAGTCAAACTGACAAAGAAATTGGCAGTACGGACCACTTACCAGTACGGCAGTGCAGCCACTGTGACCTGGTTGCAGAACTCGTTCGGTTAGGAAAGATGTAATGAAGCAGTTGTATCGTCTTCTGAGGCAAAATACCACACAACCGTTGTACCCGGTCTTTAATATACTGGATACTAGCGCTGGTGTAGAGTTGACGCCTGACCTGATCCCAAACATGTTCTGTTGGGGACAGATCTGGCTGGGGATCTAGCTGGCTGTGGGAGTGCCTCACCATCTCGCAGACAGTGAACAGTGACACGTGCTATATGTGGACGAGCAGTGCTATACTGCAAACAGAGAACATGATACTATCTCATGAGAGGTAACACAGGAGGATATGGGATGTGTTGTGCCGTCAGAGGCCCTTCAGTAGCCACGACCCGAAGCCATATCCAAAGGCTACGCACACCAGGAATAATATCGCTATTCTTCTCCAAATTACTGGAAGGATCCAGGCCGCCACCATACGTGACGACGATGGTCTCCAGGGTAGTGGAAAAAAAACGGAGCATTTCGCCACAGTTCGTCCAGTATGCGCGCAATCTTCCCGAAGATGTTCATGCAACTCCGGTGGAAGGCGCCACAAGAGAGGCGGCGTGCATCATGGTGATGTTTACTGCTGAAATTGCGAGAGCCCACGTTCCTAGAAGATTCAACCTATATAAAACTTTGTCCTGTGTATATTTATGGAAAGGGCCTTGAAGATAAAAGTTAGGCGACAGCTGGCGATAAGCGGGAAACATGGGTTCGAGTCACTGTCCTCCACAAATGGTCCCTGTCGTCATTCCACGCCACAGCTGATGGTTGTCCATATTCGCTGTTGCGAATACATTTAATGTGTTTCATAACGGCTGTAGTCACCGCAGTGCCTGTTTCTTTGGACATGCATACATGCCAAAATGAACTTTGCGTCGTAATTCCGAATAACACAGGCACTGTAGTATCAAAAGTCGCTAAAAATAATTCCTTTGGCGAAATCTAGAATCTGAAATGGTCAATATAAACTCACCAACAGCAAATTTTTCAGAGGTCTTCTTAATGTGGGATCCTTCACTGCTAGGCCTGCTGGATGGAAATTGAATTTGTACATTCTTGCACCTCACACGAATGTTTCAGTATGTACCTAGCCCAGATAACAACTTTAACCTCCATTGAGATCAGTTGGTGGTTAATATGCTGTATGATAACCTGAATGTGGCGGGCAGCTGTGGCTTTCTCCTCCCATCCCCAGACACCCCCCCCCCCCCCCACCACGCCCTCACCATAAATAAAATTGGGATGAACTCAGTCCTGCCCAACCTCACAGATGCATCAGTTCAGTATCAGTTTGGACAAATCCAGAGCATGTTATTTGTACTGACTAGCAATAAGAGTATCCAGATCCATTTGCCATGAAATCTGAGGAGTCTGAAAAAGTCAGATGCGCCTAGGTTATAGAACTTCCCGAACCATTGTGATATGTATTTTCACTATGTTTACTTCTCTGTGTAGTTATTCATTGTCAGAAAATACTAAAATGTGAATATACAGGGTGTTTAAAAAAATAAGTGTCACATATTCCTACAGGATTGGTTCTAACAACCCAACCACAACAAAGGTCAAAATTTAATAATGATTGTGGTGTTGCTCACGCTGCTAAATACTGCATTTTCAGTGTAAGTAGGCTGTTTATGTTTTCTTATTGGCAACGTTACGTAGCGCTCTGTATGAAAATCACTGGCTGTGCTGTGTGCAGTCTGTGGCTAGTTTGCATTGTTGTCTGCCATTGTAGTGTTGGACAGCTGGATGTGAACAGCGCGTAGCGTTGCGCAGTTGGAGGTGAGCCGCCAGCAGTGGTGGATGTGGGGAGAGAGATGGCGCAGTTTTGAAATTTGTAAGACTGGATGTCATGAACTGCTATATACATTATGACTTTTGAACACTATTGAGGTAAATACATTGTTTGTTCTCCATCAAAAACTTTCATTTGCCAACTGTGCCTATCAGTAGTTAGTGCCTTCAGTAGTTTGAATCTTTTATTTAGCTGGCAGTAGTGGCGCTCGCTGTATTGCAGTAGTTCGAGTAACGGAGATTTTTGGTGAGGTAAGTGATTTGTGAAAGGTATAGGTTAATGTTAGTCAGGGCCATTTTTTTTGTAGGGATTTTTGAAAGTCAGATTGCGTTGCGCTATAAATATTGTGTGTCAGTTTAAGCACAGTCATGTATAATTGTTCAAAGGGGACGTTTCATCAGGCAACAACAAAGTTATTATGTGGCAGGTGTCATTAGAGCACAGTTAATAAAGTCATTTCATGTAATAATAAATAAACTAGGCACTCATCTTTTCGTGTTTCCCACGCTGTTCTGGTTGTAAAATCATGGCTCAATCGTCGAAAATCTAGGTGGTGATGATTCCAAGCTCGGATGCAAAGAGTTCTAGGTTTTATTCTGCTATATTCAAAAGTTTTATAGATGTGTTTCACAAACCATTCTTGAAGATTAAACTTTTGAAAGTTAGCACAATGGTGATGTAAAAAAAGTAATCAGCACTCCGAATTCAAGTTACACTTCTTTTTTATTGATTTTGTTGCAATGGCACGTAACACACAAAACATCACTTCACAATACAACACATACTTGAAAACATCTTCCTCACTGTTAAAGTTCACATTTTATAAGCTGACTACAATACACGTCTTTCCAACATGATGTCCAAGACTTGACTTTATCTAGGTCCCACTCTCTAATTCTAATAATCGCTTACGCGTCCAAAAATCAGAGTTACAAGTACGTCAAAGATCATAATGACAAAAGAAAGAATACACATAAGAATAATATCATTGCAACATAAACATATCGATGTATCAAAGTACCTCTACATTAATGAAATCAAATCTGAATGTTGTCTTAGAAATATGTCAACTACTTTACAGAAACATAGTAGAATATTGTTGGTATCGAGAGGTTGAGTTGAGATGCCGTAATGATTACGTAATTCAAGTACCATTACATGGTCGAAAGTAAAAGAAATTTCCTCCAATGATATGTCCATCCAATCCCTTTTGAGATATGGACAAATCTGTCTTTTCAATCCCATCCGTCTGTTACGTAGAAGCAGACGGGATGAGAAATGCCGTATGTTATTTGGACGCATCCTGACACAATCTTCGGCTCTTCTCCATAGTAAATCACGGACCTTTACAAATACACTGGCTCCATTCGGATTGCATCACACGCATTGGCCATACGCTCCTGTAACGTCTGCACATTGTCCATGAGTTGAGCATACACCAATGCCTTTAAATGTTCTCATACCGAGAAAGAAGACTGATTCAGGTTCGGTGGACGGGGAGGCCGTGCTACCGGAAGGCCCTGAGTAATCCACAGTCAATGAAACATTGGGGTGAGGTACTACCACACTCCCCGCAGAAAATGGGATGCTGCCCTGTCGTGCATAAACAACAGTCGTTGTCTATCTCCAAGGGTAACTTTCTCCATCAACGCTGGTAATTTGTCGTGCAGAAATTGGTTAATCTGTCTGGTAAAGAATACTGCCCCATGAGTCTACCATCGACAATGTCTTCCCTTAAGTTGATACTGAAGTGATCTTACCGGATTGCCTTCATGACTACTCGAGGATTTACATCTACCCATACGTGCGTATTGTAATAATGTACTGTGCTGTCTGTTGTAAATCCTGCCTCATCTGCAAATAAATTACAGGTTGTCTACTGTCATCAACGGCCCATATCTCAACAAGTGTTGGTTTCCGTACGTATGTAATCATAGGAACTTTTCTTCAGATTTTCACCAATACTAGCTCTTGAAGGAATATGTGACATGCTTTTTAAATACCGTACATAGATATTCGGATGTAACAGAAAATTATCTACCTTGAAACAAAACAATATGTACATGCCTCTTACAACCTATAGTCTATGTGTTAAATATGTAGATCTCAGGTACATGACAGACATACTAACATTAGTACGAGGAGCTTCAATAAGCAATGCAACCTTTTTGTCCGAATGCAGGTTGATTTCATTGAGATTCCAATTAACTATATTATTCCCAACTCTTTTTGCTGCAAAACCTTATTTTTGGACACAATCTCCGTTTAGTGAGACGCCCTACTGTCACCTTACTGAGAAGGCCTGCATGTCCCCTTGGTACCACTCCACTGGCCGTCGTCGAACCCAACGTCTTGTTGCATCAACAATCTCCCCAGCATCCATGTACTGTTTTCAGCGGAGTGCATCCTTCATTGGGCCAAACAGATGGGAGTCAGAAGATGCAAGATCCAGGCTGTAGTGTGGATGAGCAGGGGTAGTTTCGTGAAGTTTTGTGAGTTTTTCTCGGATGCACAGATTTGTATGACGCATTGGGTTTTGATGGAGAAGGATACGTTTGTTTGCACCTCGAATGAAAGTGTCCTCACGATCCAACATTGCAGGAGTCACAGCTGTGTGTTGGCCGGCCGGCACGCTGGAGATCGCACAGGTTTTACGTGACCTTCTTGCGATAATGACAGACGCTTCGCCCAACGACTAACCGTGTTTTTGTTCACTGACAGGTCTCAGTATACATTCTGCAAGCGCCCATGAATTGTTGCGATGCTCTGGTTTTCTGCCAAAAGAAACTCAAAAAGTCTGATCGGAACACACCTTTGTTGAAGCTCACGTACAGTGCCGCCACATATCGAAGCTTCGTGAAACTGTAGCGGCTGAATAGGGAATATTCCACGATGTACCACAACAAATTCCTCATTTTTACATCCGAAATTGGCCAAGAAGAATAAATGTGTTGTATTACTTTTTAAACACTGCTCATATAACAGTTCGGCTCTGTAGGTGACTGGTCAGCATGGTTGCCTGGCATGCAGAGAACTGGGGTTCGATTCTGGGTATTACCAGGGACTTTTTACTTGGTGAAAAGACTGTAACGCGGTGCAGTGAGAGTTTTGATCGCAACTGAGATGCTATTTGTCGAGTATTATCGGCTCTAGGTCATGAAAATTCACAACAGTTGGGAGAGTGGGGTGCTATCCCCACCTTCCCGTACTCCACATCCAAATGTCACTATTGGTGGAGGATGACACAGTGGTCGGTCAACACCGATGGATCCAGCAGGGCCTGTCGACGGAGGGAATTTATTAGTATGATTGGTGATTAACAAAGGATAGTTTTGCATTTTATTTTGTAGCAAATTATTCTTAGTTTTCTCCGCCCCTCTCAATTCCATTAAATTACTAAGACAGCTTCACTGCCGAACCCCATCTACCACCCACTTTTCTTTCTTTCTCTCACTCTCTCTCAATCACTCACCCTGTCTCTCTCTCTGCCTGCAGATATTTGAACGAAATTGGAATTATATTCATACCTTCAGCTGCTGACGGGCGTTGATGCATATCAAGGGGGGACAGGTGAAAATGTGTGCCCCAACCAGGACTCGAACCCGGGATCCCCTGCTTACATGGGAGACGCTCTATCCGTCTGAGCCACCGAGGGCACATAGTGCGACTGCAGGGACTATCTCGAAAGAACAGACACCATATCCATATAAGTATATAGTTCTGGCGATACCAACCATGACCTTCTTCTGTGTGGATGCACATATATTCCCCGAACTCTTACGGGACTTGGTAAGAATTTCTTCCACGAGTAATGAGTGTGTTGGGTAGGGACACTACGAATGTAGTGTGTGGACATACAAGGTGAGAATGTGGGTCTCGCGGGAGACGTGCTCGAGACAGTCCCTGCACTCGCACACTCCTCTGTGCCGTCGGTGGCTCAGATGGGTAGAGCATTTGCCATGTAAGCAAGAGAGCCCGGGTTCGAGTCACCGTCGCGGTACACATTTTTCACCTGTCCCCGTTGATATGTATATCAACGCCCGTCAGCAGCTGAAGGTATTAATGTAACTCTAATTTCGTTCTAGACGGGTGCAGGTCATCAATGGTATCTGTTCTTTCGGCTCTAGGTCCTGAAAATTCACAACAGTCGGGAGAGTAGGGCGCTATCCCCATGCCCCTATATTCCACACCCAATGTCACCATTGGTGGAGGATGACACGGCGGTAGGTCAACACCCAGCAGGGCCTTTCGATGGAGGGAATTTATTAGTCAACAGATGGGGACGTTTGCAAGACGACAACCATCTGCGCGAACAGTTCGACGACGTTTGCAGCAGCATGGACTATCAGCTCGGAGACCGTGGCTGCGGTTACCCTTGACGCTACATCACAGACAGGAGCGCCTGCGATGGTGTGCTCGGAGACACCATATTCATATAAGTATATATATTTGAACGTAATGACCACAGTTACCCTCTTCCTGAGTGCGATAAAAAATTAGGTAGTTCGGTTACGGTGAAACGCCCACGATCTTATTTCCCAAAGGAAAGGAAGTAGCAGTCTATGTGGAGGCAGATCTTGACGGCTGTTACACAGAAAGACACGAACTGTGGTTGCCGCACGTTTATTGCGCAGAGAAAGCAGAGTTCACAGATGGTATTGTTTTTATTATCCTGTTGCAGAGTGGCTTCTATTGCGCCTCCGCAAACCTCAGCTGCTGGATGAACGGGGAGTATCCCGGGCGCTCAGCGACTGCCGAGTTCCCAGCTGTGGCCGCCGGCGTTTACTTGAAAGGCTGCCACGGGGAAGCGGCAGCTGCCAGAAAAACGTTCTGACTGACTGAAGGCTGTCTGCTTTAGCGGGAAGTCCAGCCGTGCCCTGCCGTCAGCTGGGACTTCGCCAGTCACTCAAGGCAGGAAATCGTGGCGTTTTGTAGCCTGCGGGTGCGGTATCTTCTGTCAGAATGAATGCCGGCACATCTGTTCACAAAATTTTTGATTACACCGACGGCGCGAAAGAAGTGCCAGAATGAACGGCAACTGTCAGGACGTGTACAAAAGACACCAGATACGATTCAACAAGTACATCTACATCAACACTCCGCAAGTCACCTAACGGTGTTCGTCGGAGTGTCTTTCTCATACAAGTAACTCCCCCCTTTTCTTTTCTACACTACTGGCGATTAAAATTGCTACACCACGAAGATGACGAGCTACACATACGAAATTTAACCGACAGGAAGAAGATGCTGTGATATGCAAATGATTAGCTTTTCAGAGCATTCACACAAGGTTGGCGCCGGTGGCGACACCTACAACGTGCTGACATGAAGAAAGTTTCCAAACGATTTCTCATACACAAACAGCAGTTGACCGGCGTTGCCTGGTGAAACGTTGTTGTGATGCCTCGTGTACGGAGGAGAAACGCGTACCATCACGTTTCCGACTTTGATAAAGGTCGAATCGTAGCCTATCGCAATTGCTGTTTATCGTATCGCGACACTGCTGCTCGCGTTGGTCGAAATCCAGTTATTGTTAGCAGAATATGGAATCGGTGGATTCAGGAGGGTAATACGGAACGCCGTGCTGGATCCCAATGACTTCGTATCACTAGCAGTCGAGATGACAGGCATCTTATCAGCATGGCTGCAACGGATCGTGCAGCCACGTCTCGATCCCTGAGGCAACAGATGGGGACGTTTGCACGACAACAACCATCTGCACGAACAGTTCGACGACGTTTGCAGCAGCACGGACTATCAGGTCGGAGACCATGGTTGCGGTTACCCTTGGCGCTGCGTCACAGACAGTAGCGCCTGCGATGGTGCACTCAGCGAGGAACCTGGATGCACGAATGGGTCCACAGCTCGTGGTCGTGCGGTAGCGTTCTCGCTTCCCACGCCCGGGTTCCCGGGTTCGATTCCCGGCGGGGTCAGGGGTTTTCTCTACCTCGTGATGACTGGGTGTTGTGTGCTGTCCTTAGGTTAGTTAGGTTTAAGTAGTTCTAAGTTCTAGGGGACTGATGACCATAGATGTTAAGTCCCATAGTGTTCAGAGCCATTTTTGCACGAATGGCAAAACGTCATTTTTTCGGATTACTCTAGGTTCTGTTTACAGCATCATGATGGTCGCATCCGTGTTTGGCGACATCGCAGTGAACGCACACTGGAACCGTGTATTCGTCATCGCCATACTGGCATATCACCCGGTGTGATGGTATGGGGTGCCATTTGTTACACATCTCGGTCACCTCTTGTTCGCATTGACGGTACTTTAACAGTGGACGTTACATTTCAGATGTGTTACGACCCGTGGCTCTGCCCTTCAATCGACCCTTGCGAAACTCTACATTTCAGCAGTATAATGCACGATCGCATGTTGCAGGTCCTGTACGGACCTTTCTGGATACAGAAAATGTTCGACTGCTGCCCTGACCAGCACATTCTCCAGATCTCTCACCAACTGAAAGCGCCTGGTCAATGGTGGCCGAGCAACTGGCTCGTCACAATACGCCAGTCACTACTCTTTATGAACTGTGGTATCGTGTTGAAGATGCATGGGCAGCTGTACCTGTACACGCTTTGTTTGACTCAATGTCCAGGCGTAACAAGGCTGTTATTACGGCCAGAGATGATTGTTCTGGGTACTGATTTCTCAAGATCTATGCACCCAGATTGCGTGAAAATGTAATCACATGTCAGTTCTAGTATATTTATCCACTGAATACCCGTTTATCATCTGCATTTCTTCTTGGTGTAGCAATTTTAATGCCCAGTAGTGTATTTGCAAATGGCGCGTAGGAAGAATGAGTGTCAAAAATGGCTCTGAGCACTATGCGACTTAACTTCTGAGGTCATCAGTCGCCTACAACTTAGAACTAATTAAACCTAACTAACCTAAGGACATCACACACGTCCATGCCCGAGGCAGAATTCGAACCTACGACCGTAGCGGTCGTTTTTCTCCAGACTGTAGCGCCTAGAAACGCACGGTCACTCCGGCCGGCAAATGAGTGTCGGTAAGCCTGAGTATTACCTCTTAATTTCTCGACTTTTCTCGTCGTGGTCGTTTCGTGAGACCTATTGGGAGGAATCAGTATGTTGTTCGACTCCTTCCGGAAAGTACCCTCTTGAAATTCCAGTAGTAAACCTCTCCGTGATGCATAGCACCTCTATTGTAGTGTCTGCTACTGGAGTTTGTTGAGCATCTCTGTAACGCACTCGCGCCGACTAAGCGATCCCGTGACGAAACGCGCCACTCTTCTTTGGATCTTCTCTATTTCTTCCATCATTCACACCTGGTAAGGTGAACAATACTGATTCGGTTGAACAAGCGCCATATAAGCCACTTCTTTAGTGGATGAATTACGATTCCTTAAGATAAGCCTCGGCTGCAAAATACTAACACGAATTCTTTACAGACGAATGGAAAAACTGATAGAAGCCGACCTCGGGGAAGATCAGTTTGGATTCCGTAGAAGCAATAATGACCCTACGACTTATCTTAGAAAATAGATTAAGGAAATGCAAGCCTACTTTTCTAGCATTTGTAGACTTAGAGAAAGCTTTTGAAAATGTTGACTGGAATACTCTTCCAAATTCTGAAGGTGGCAGTGGTAAAATACAGGGAGCGAAAGGCTATTTACAAATTGTACAGAAACCAGATGGGAGTTATAAGAGTCAAGGGACATCAAAGGGAAGCAGTGGTTGGGAAGGGAGTGAGACAGGGTTGTAGCCTCTCTCCAATTTCATTCAATCTGTGTATTGAGCAAGCACTAAAGGAAACGAAAGATAAATTCGAAGTTGGAATTAAAATACATGGAGAAGAAATAATAACTTTGAGGTTCACCGATGACATTGTAATTCTGTCAGAGACAGCAAAGGACATGGAAGAGCAGCTGAACGGAATGGTCAGTCTCTTGAAAGGAAGATATAAGATGAACATCAATAAAAGCAAAACGAGGATAATGGAATGTAGACGAATTAAATCGGGTGATGCTGAGGGAATTAGATTAGGAAATGACACTCTTAAAGTAGTAGACGAGTTTTGCTATTTGGGGAGAAAAATAACTGATGATGGTCGAAGTACAGAGGATATAAAATGTAGATTGGCAATGGCAAGGAAAGCGTTTCTGAAGAAGAGAAATTTGTTAACTTCGAGTATAGATTTAAGTGTCAGGAAGCCGTTTCTGAAAGTATTTGTATGGAGTGTAGCCATGTATGGAAGTGAAACGTGGACAGTAAATAGCTTAGACAAGAAGAGAATAGAAGCTTTCAAAATGTGGTGCTACAGAAGAATGCTGAAGATTAGATGAGTAGATCACATAACTAATGCGGAGGTATTGAGTAGAATTGGAGAGAAGAGAAATTTGTGGCACAACTTGACTAGAAGAAAGGATCGGTTGGTGGGGCATATTCTGAGGCATCAAGGGATCACCAGTTTAGTATTGGAGGGCAGCGTGGAGGGTAAAAATCGTAGAGGGAGACCAAGAGATGAATACAATAAACAGATTCAGAAGGATGTAGGTTGCAGTAGGTACTGGGAAATGAAGAACCTTGCACAGGATAGAGTAGCAAGGAAAGCTGCATCAAACCAGTCTCAGGACTGAAGACCACAACAACAACAACAAGATCCTTCCTTTGAATCTCAGCCTGGCATCTGCTTTTCCCTTCTCTGCTTTGTTTTATGTTATCATTCCACTCAAGGTCGCTCTGGATAGATGTTGTTGTTGCTGTGGTCTTCAGTTCTGAGACTGGTTTGATGCAGCTCTCCATGCTACTCTATCCTGTGCAAGCTTCTTCATCTCCCAGTACCTACTGCAACCTACATCCTTCTGAATCTGCTTAGTGTATTCATCTCCTGGTCTCCCTCTACGATTTTTACCCTCCACGCTGCCCTCCAATACTAAATTGGTGATCCCTTGATGCCTCAACACATGTCCTACTAACCAATCCCTTCTTCTAGTCAAGTTGTGCCACAAACTTCTCTTCTCCCCAATCCTGTTCAATACTTCCTCATTAGTTATGTGATCTACCCATTTAATCTTCAGCATTCTTCTGTAGCACAACATTTCAAAAGCTTCTATTCTCTTCTTGTCCAAACTATTTATCGTCCATGTTTCACTTCCGTACATGGCTACACTCCATACAAATACTTTCAGAAATGACTTCCTGACACTAAATCTATACTTGATGGTAACAAATTTCTCTCCTTCAGAAACGGTTTCCTTGCCATTGCCAGTCTACATTTTATATCCTCTCTACTTCGACCATCATCAGTTATTTTGCTCCCCAAATAGCAAAACTCGTCTACTACTTTAAGAGTGTCATTTCCTAATCTAATTCCCTCAGCATCGCCCTACTTAATTCGACTACATTCCATTATCCTCGTTTTGCTTTTTTGATGTTCATCTTATACCCTCCTGTAAAGACACTATCCATTCCATTTAACTGCTCTTCCAAGATATTTTACGGTGGTTGCTGTTTGCGGAGTGAGTCATTAGTGTAGTTCTGCAGTAGTGGATTTCTTTTCGTAAATATGCGGAACACGTTATATTTATTTACGTTCAGGGTCAATTGCCAGTTCGTGTACTATTCCTCTAACCTCTGTAGGCGTTTACGAAAACCGTTACTGTGTTCCGGCGTTGCCACCTTCTTATAGACAACCACATCGTCTGCGAACAGCCTTAAAGAGCTTCCGATGCATAAAAATAGATTAAAATAGTCACTACTGCAGTACCAAGTCATAGAATTTCACTGGACAAGTTGCGCAGCAGTATCAAATATTACCTTCTGGTTCAAGTTAGTCTACGGAATAGTAGTACGTACCAACATAGAAAACGGTAGGTGGGGAAGTCAATGTAATAGTGTGTCTCAGCGAAGTGAACCGGCTAAAACTTCATTTATTTTGTACAGAAATAACCAAACAGCTCTCAGTAACATGGAGCATTTCCTCGCTGCAGATGATCTTGCTCTTACTGCACAGGGTAAAAACTTCGAACTCGTTGAAAAGCAGCTAACAGGGACCCTGTCTACAACGTAGTACGAACAAAATACGTTGAGACTAAAACCTTTCAAAGCACAAGTATGCACAAAATCTTGACTGGTGAGACAAAAAGTCAAAATACACACATAAAAAAAAGTTTTGCATCCCCCCGGTTCCCAGGACTCCTGGAGATAGCCGCTGACTGTGGACATTGTATCACAGACACAGTCCCTTTGACTGTTCAGAGATGTCGCTAAACCCGCCCAAAGATGTAAACAACCATGCATGAGCAGCACCTATTAGACTGAGGGGGTCCGACAGTCGATCACTTCCAGTCATTCCACCAGGAAGGAGGTACACGGTTCGTGTTGTCTATAGTTCTACTATGCGTACAATGTCAATACCGCGGTTTGATCGAGTCCGCAATGTTACTTTGTGCCACGAAGGGCTCTCAACAAGGGAAGCGTCCAGGCGTCTCGGAGTGAACCAAAGCGATGTTGTTCGGATATGGAGGAGATACGGGGAGATAGGAACTGTCGATGACATGCCTCGCTCAGGCCGCCGAGGGGCTACTACTGCCGTGGATGACGGCTACCTACGGATTATGGCTCGGAGGAACCCTGACAGCAACGCTACCATGTTGAATAGCGCTTTTCGTGCAGCCACATGACGTCGTGTTACGACTCAAACTGTGCGCAATACGCTGCATATTGCGCAACTTCACTCCCGACGTCCGCTCAGAATTGGCACTTGTTCTCTTCACCGATGAGTGTTGCATATGCCTTCAACCAGACAATCGTCGGGGACTTGTTTGGAGGCAACCCGGTCAGGCTGAGCGCCTTAGACACACTGTCCAGCGAGTGCAGCAAGGTGGAGGTTCCTTGCTGTTTTGGGGTGGAATTATGTGAGGCCGACGTACGCCGCTGGTGGTCATGGAAGGCGCCGCTACGGCTGTACGATACGTGAATGCCATCCTCCGAACGATAGTGCAACCATATCGGCAGCGTATTGGCGAGGCATTCGTCTACATGGACGACAATTCGCGCCCCCATCGTGCACATCTTTTGAAACACTTCCTTCAGGATAACGACATCGGTCGACTAGGGTGGCCAGAATGTTCTCCAGACATGAAACCTGTCGAACATGCCTGAGAGAGATTAAAAAGGGCTTTTTATAGATGACGTGTCCCACCAACCACTCTGAGGGCTCTACACCGAATCGCCGTTGAGGAGTGGGACAATGTGGACCAACAATGCCTTGATGAACTTGTGGATAGTATGCCACGACGAATATAGGCATGCATCAATGCAAGAGGACGTGCTACTTGGTATTAGAGGCACCGGTGTGTACGGTAATATGGGCCACCATCTCTGAAGGTCTCGCTGTATGGCGTTACAACATGCAATGTGTGGTTTTCATGAGCAATAAAAAGGGCGGAAATGATGTTGAACTCTATTCCAATTTTCTGTACAGGTTCCGGAACTCTCGGAACCGAGGTGATGCAAAACTTTTTTTGATGAGTGTACACTGCAAGGGTCAAGCTATTGGAACACACAGACACTCCTAAACAGCTAGGGGTATTGCGTGATATGTTTTTGACTACAAATCGCGACATGTAAACTGTTTAGAAAGTAGCAACGAGGAACATTTTAAAGATATTTACTTGCAATAAGTGGGGTGGAAATCCATTAGTCCTCAGAACGATTGGTAAGACCCTGTGCTCTTCCATTGCAGTGTACGCCTGCCGAGACTAGACTAGATCTGTCTCTATGAGGAACGTCGATGTCATCTTAAACGAAACGTGCCCTTTAATAACTGCCTATGTGGAGGTGACACTGAACGAGACACTGTGTAGAGCAGATGGTTTCTCTATCATAAAAGTAAAGGCATATGGCACAAATGGCTGCAAGATCCCGAAAGGCAGGTTCAGCTGCCTAATTGGAAGGGTTTTCCCTTTCCTTCGCACTCGCAGGCGCCCTTCCTTCGAGAAGTATGAGAGCTGCTTGTGGAAGTGTACCTGTTACCTGTTGGTGACTGTAATAGGTGTGTTTGCAGCCTAGTCATGTTCCTGTTGGGAGAGGGTAAAACTCGCTGCCAGCACATAGCCTGCTCCTCTCGAAGACAACTTGGGCGGGCCGCCAGACTCAACGTCCCCATCGGACGGACGGATCAACATCGGCAGTGTCGCAAATCCTCACTTCATGAGACTTGAAATTTAATCAAAGACACTGGTACAAAAATCTCTGTTCAGGGACTTCTCGCCACCTGTCCTTGTGTCCCCTTGTAATATGCCGGCCGCTGTGGGCGAGCGGCTCTGGGCGCTTCAGACCTTAACCACTCAGCTGCTACGGCCGCAGGTTCGAATCCTTCCTCGGGCATGGATGTCGCAGTTTCGAATCCTGCCTCGGCATGGATGTGTGTGATGTCCTTAGGTTAGTTAGCTTTACGTAGTTGTTAGTCTAGGGCGGAGCTTCCCAACGTGGTGTCTGCGGACCCCTTAGGGGTCCGCTGACTCTTTCTAGGGGGTCCGCAGCCGCCTTTGACCAAATCGTGTAAAATAATGAGTAAAATTATTGAATAAAAATGTGAAAATCAAATTAATCACTTTTTTTCGTGTGTAAAACATGTGTACTTTTACTTCAGGTCGTATTCCCAAGCAGCGTTTGCGGTTCCTGAGTGAGAACGCATACACAGTTTAGTGCCGGTGAATGCGGCTTCTCTTATCGACTGTTTCGCAACAGTAAGGGGGTTGTTTGTGCGCCGGTTCACGGCGCTAGATGCACTGGAACCTTTTACGCATGCGCGGAGCGAGCTTTGTCGACCAATCACAGCACTCGCTGGCACGTATGCGGCCCCAGGCATCATTAAATGTTAAACTTGCTTTGTAGTGCACTACCTATTTCATAAGTCGATTTTTGACCAGTTTATTACTTCTAACATGGATCCGTGGCTGAAGTCAGGATCATTGAAGAAGGGTGCGGTTTCTCCATCGCTTTCACAACAAGGGAAGTTTCCAGTTGAAATGAATGAGGAGGGAGGACGACCAAAGGAAGAACAATCACAAGAAGCTCCAAAGACTATTGATACTTCGTGTTGGGGGGGGGGGGAGGGGGGGGTCATTGGGAATATGGCACTTGCATTAAGAAGCTTTCAATTCCCATGGGTTTCGCTCTGAAATTTAAAGTTATTGTGCTCTTGATTGACTAGGGGTCCGCCAAGGTTTCGTCTGTAGAAAGGGTCCGCCAAGGATTTTCGACTGTAGAAGGGGTCCGCCAGCTGAAAAGGTTGGGAAGCGCTGGTCTAGGGGACTGATGACCTCGGATGTTAAGTCCCATAGTGCTTAGAGCTATTTGAACCAATTTTGAACCTTGTAATATTTCTGGCTTTGCAGCCATCATGTTCAGCAACTAGAAGCTCTTCTTAGAGCAGCTGAGAAGGCAGCAGTGGGAAGATGGCGTAATATGGTGTGAGGTATCGATGACAGATGGTTTGTTCGGTACGGGTATCGTGAGAAAGACCACTTAAAATGTGATCCTCCTCAACGATTGGCTACTGCGTTCGGAAGTAGCGCGCCAAAATGATAAACTTCTGTTATTAATATTAGGAAAACTAAACAGACAGTTTACTAGTACTTTGTACAAAAGTATCTCTCAATAGGAGGCTATCGTTCTATTATTTCTACAGTGTTAATAACCACAAGAATAATAAACAACTGCTAAATGAAAAGGCAGACGAAGAACTTCGCAGATGGTCGGATTGCACCTAATTTGGATGGCGGGCTAAGTGGTTCGGCTGTAAGATCAGACATGGCTGGGCAGTTTCGGAGGACAGACATGTCGTCTGCCTTGTGCGGTATCGGTTAAGAACTTAATTAGCAATCTCTGTTAATTTAGATATGTAATTGAGAACAGTTTGACAGTAATTACGCAAATAAGCAGTTCATTGTTTTGCGTATTTTCTATGAAAGTGTGAAGAATGGAAATTAATTATGATTCGTGGGCTATAGTTGTGCATTCTCTCGTATTCTGCTAACAAAAAGCGAGTAGCATCCCGTATTAAAACAAAAAAAAAACAAAAAAAATTGAAAATTTAACTATTCGTACAGTACCAATTCCTCGCTATGTGTTTATTACAGCCTCAGTACAATGGATTCGCGTCCTACGTGCCGTTTTCTGCGCAGGGGTCAACAACTATAGAAGACTGCAGGTTGGTGAATAGTATTCAGAACTTACGCATTCGACTCACTGCGGTGGAAGCAACTAGGCGCCTCCCGTGTTCTGAAAGGGTTTGTGATACAGACGTAAATCCCTCTCGCTATCAGCATCTCTCCCTCTCTTTTCCACTTGCTGTACCCTCTGCCGTAGAGGCAAAGGGAAAATTGTCAATGTGCGCAGCGTACCCAGTCGGTCACCCATCCCAATACTGGCCACGCCTAACGGTGCTTATCTCCGGCGATCTGACGGTAACCGGTGTATCCCTTATCTTTCCTTAATGTCCCAGGAGTCTACTTTTTTATTTTTTAGGGGAACATGACAGGGAAATATAAACTTTATTTTAGAAAAAAATATGCAACAAATCAGCAGATAGGGACAGGAACTCCAAGTGGACAAACTGGCCGTTCCTTGCAAGCGGACGGAAGATAGGGATGATGGGAGGTGAGCACGTGTGGGTCGCTCCGGCTCGATGGCAGGGCCTTCATTCCTCTGCCATCAATTCCACGATCAGAAACAGAATACTGGAAAATGTTCAAACGTACCTTCTAAGATAAACAGGTATGTACGGTCCAGAGAGCAATTTTCCAATAAGACCAAAGATCACGAGTAGCTTCATTAACAGTGTGGACACAGAACCATTGGAATGGTCCAAGGTGTTACTCCAGGCGGGTGTAAAAATAAATGTGCTCAACAGAGAATAATAAACGCTAAAATGAAGATTTGGACCTGTCTGGCTACCCCATAAAGTAGATCTTAGGATCTCTTAATGCTCTTTAACATATAAATTACAACCTAAACATAAATGAATGATTAAGGCAACTAATACTACTAAATGATAAACGTTGTTCCTGCTTATAGATTTATTGTAGATTAAAAAACCTTTATATTACAAAGTTTACATTTCCTAAATAAAATTACTAATCAATTGCCCAACTCTGCCCCTTATTATGACTGCGCGATTTAATTTCAATAGCGCGAAATGACTGACGTCATCTACGTATCAAACACTAGAAGAAGATGATCTACGGTGCTGTGGAACCTGAGTAGGAATAAACTAACGTGATCACAGCTGTTTAGCTTTTATAGCCCTAATAAGCCGAAGCAACTTGCGATATCACCGTATGTACTGCGTCCGATGCGTCGAAGTGATGGTTCTCGTACTCGTCTGCGACGACGGAAGAACTCCAGCCACAAATAAACTCTTTCAAACACTAGGACGTCAGAAGGCAGTCCTCTGACTAATATACTCTAATACTGTCTTTCCCTCTCCGTGTTCTACAGACGAGAACGTGAACTCCCCGCCTCAAGGACGGAGTTCAGATAACGTCTCAACATAAGTAAGGCAGAGGAAGTGCTCTCAACTACTGAACGCTGCGTACTCAACGACGACTTCCAACCCGGAGGTGAAGTCCAGAACCGTATAGGTTCGCAACAGTACAGTTCCTAACTGTTCTAACTCCAAGCTCTCCTGAGAGTAAAGACAGCAAGTCCGTCTGTACCAACAAAGCTGATACCGAGAGACCGTCGCACACGGGCGCTCACAACGGAAGACCTCGTCGCTCCACCACTGGCGTTCGAGCAAGGCTCGGCTCCCCACCATCGTAATTCCGAAAACGAATCATATTCCCGAAACCACGGAATATTCTCCCTCTCTACAGTTTCTTCCGAACGCCGACCAACCATATTTTAGTCTTTTGTCGTCCAGCACCGAAAGTTTGCGAGGAAAAACCTTTACTCGTACATTGGTACGCTTCTGATTGAAAATCCTTGGAAATATCCCAGCCTGCGTGGTTTCCAAGGTGTTGCTTCTTCGTTACTCTCACCTGCGACCAAGATTTGCAGAGTTCGGAAGTATTATCCGGTCATCCTTCCGGCCCTACTACAATAGCGGCCGATAGCGCTCGGTCGCCCCTGTGTTATGTCTTCGCGCTCAGGTGTCCAGACTGCCCTCCTTGGCACTTCCTGTGTGGAGCAGAACCACTACAGTTGTGCGGTTCTTCCACCCAGAGCTTGAGTTTCGCCTGCCATTTCATTTCCACTGTCATTCCCACCTCTACTAGTGTAGGCAATCATTCATTACGCCGTTGTGATACTAAAGACACTCCGTCACCCTTCATGCAATAAGCGTTAACAAATAATTACAAGGCGTACGTGACAATGTCAGTCTCCTTTATATATTCATATATACGATGTACTATCTATCACATGATACCTAATTGTGTTTGTAGATCACGGCAAAGTATGTGGATGGGTGCTTGTAAGGCGCGAAATTATAGCCCTCCTACAATGGCACGTACCGAAAGAGACTGGGATAGCAGGTGCCCACGTGGAGCTGGGACGTTGGAGGACTCTCAACAGATAGGAACAGGTATTACATCAATAAAGACAAACCTGTCATGTTGGGAGCCAGAAAATGAGAACGATATTTTACGCTTTGTCGTTATTTGCGGAGTATAGCAAACACATTATATTCTCCTATCAGTCCTTGTAAGTGCACCATCGAAGATATATGGTTGGGGAACTATGCAGCCTTTTTCGAGGAGGAGCAGGAGGAGGAGGAGGAGGAGGAAATCTGTGTCTAACGTCCCATCGACTACGAGATCGGAAGAGACGGAGCACAAGTTCGGATCAGCGAAGGAAGGGGAACTAAATCGCCCGTTCCCTTTCAAAGGAATCATCCTAGCATTTGCCTGAAGTGATTTAGGGGAATCACCGAAAACGTAAATCAGTATGGTTGGACGCGGGTTTGAACCGTCCTCCCTCCCTCACCTCCCCCTCCCTGATGCAAGTACTAAATACTGCGCCATCTTGCTCGGTCCGAACATTTTAGAAGGGCAGACAAGGATCAGAGACTATGGCTGAGAACTCGCTCGGACACGAAAAAGTAAAGTACCAACGATAAATTCGTTGTAGCACTCTTTTTCTTTTTCTTTTTTTTCCTAACCTCTTCATCTCAGAGTAGCACTTGCAACCTACGTCCTCAATTATTTGCTTGACGTATTCCAATCTCTGTCTTCCTCTACAGTTTTTGCCCTCTACAGCTCCCTCTAGTACCATGGAAGT
Organism: Schistocerca piceifrons; assembly: GCF_021461385.2. Taxonomy (NCBI): domain Eukaryota; kingdom Metazoa; phylum Arthropoda; class Insecta; order Orthoptera; family Acrididae; genus Schistocerca; species Schistocerca piceifrons. The sequence continues at coordinate 199,142,135 of NC_060138.1, read as the reverse complement.
CATTCCCTCATGTCTTAGCAGATGTCCTATCATCCTGTCCCTTCTCCTTATCAGTGTTTTCCACATAATCCTTTCCTCTCCGATTCTGCGTAGAACCTCCTCATTCCTTACCTTATCAGTCCACCTAATTTTCAACATTCGTCTATAGCACCACATCTCAAATGCTTCGATTCTCTTCTGTTCCGGTTTTCCCACAGTCCATGTTTCACTACCATACAATGCTGTACTCCAGACGTACATCCTCAGAAATTTCTTCCTCAAATTAAGGCCGGTATTTGATATTAGTAGACATCTCTTGGCCAGAAATGCCTTTTTTGCCATAGCGAGTCTGCTTTTGATGTCCTCCTTGCTCCGTCCGTCATTGGTTATTTTACTGCCTAGGTAGCAGAATTCCTTAACTTCATTGACTTCGTGACCATCAATCCTGATGTTAAGTTTCTCGCTGTTCTCATTTCTACTACTTCTCATTACCTTCGTCTTTCTCCGATTTACTCTCAAACCATGCTGTGTACTCATTAGACTGTTCATTCCGTTCAGCAGATCATTTAATTCTTCTTCACTTTCACTCAGGATAGCAATGTCATCAGCGAATCGTATCATTGATATCCTTTCACCTTGTATTTTAATTCCACTCCTGAACCTTTCTTTTATTTCCATCATTGCTTCCTCGATGTACAGATTGAAGAGTAGGGGCGAAAGGCTACAGCCTTGTCTTACACCCTTCTTAATACGAGCACTTCGTTCTTGATCGTCCACTCTAACTGCTTTCAAAAAGTGTCCAAGACCCAACCACTGGATAGCAATCAATACACCAGCTTCAACTGGTTGCTTTCAATTTCCGATAAACTCTCCACAAAGACAAAACAGCACAATACTTTGAAGCAGCGAAGGTCAAGAATCACAGCACTGTTAAGATGCTTCATGTTAATCTCACCAACTCCTTTTCTTTCGTCGACAAGATCCTGGCCGTACAGCGGAAGAAGAGTGCCGACGAAGTGTCCTTGGCGCGGCTGCCCACGGGTCCACCGCAGACAGCGACGTAACGCGATTTCCTTTACATCTGTACGGCAATGCCTCAGTGCTGCTGCAGCTCTATAGGCGACTATTCAATCGAGCTGACATCGACATCACCCAGGGTACGGAGATATTTATCACCAGCAGGTTTTTGGGCTTTGCATTTGAAAGCCGGCAACAGCATTCCCAGCTTTTAGGGTTCTACTTTCACCATAGGAAGTATACCTAATAGCTCGGCTATCTAATACGAGGCGTCCGCTGACTAACTATGTCTACACGTACTAAACTGCAACTTTCGTACACAATAAAAAGAAACTGATCTGTTTTCCGCGCCTAAGCTCGAGAATAGCACTTAACTTGCAAATACTTTCAAAATTTCTGTGCAGACAGAGTAACTTTCTTAATTGCTGTGAACAGCTAACTTCTGAAGTAATAGATATGTAAGATTGCTGCTTATCAACTCAAGCCAAGGCGGCCCTCGTCTCGCCTTCTTACACTTAGGACGACTGTCGAACGACTTCCGGATTCTACGAGCTCTCAGCAACTCCCAAAACTGCTGGAACGTCGATGCCTCGCTGTCCTGGGGTTTAGAATATTGCCTATTGACAAACATGGGTGTTATCTTTGGTCAACCCTTTAGTCTCAATCCAAACGCTTCTCTCGTAAGAGCCTTGCTCATCATTATTGCTCTCGTGTCACTAGGAAGATACCTGAAGGCATAAAAAGTCATACAAACGATCCTAGCGGATTCCAAACCATTTGCATCAATAGCATGCTATAGGAGGTTTAGGGAAAATCGCCCCATAAGTTGTCAACTGCAGACAAAAAAGCTAACATCCTGGAAATTCTGCCAGACCCCATTTCTTGCTTCAATAGCATTACACCACGCTTCAAGACACAACCATCTTTCAGGCCAGGCTCAAATGTCCATAAAACAACGTCGGAATTTCACTATATGTCAGATAATTATTCTTCCGAATACTTGTCTTTACAGGCTCAGAAATGATGTGTAACACCAGGGCCGGCCATAAATGCTGCACGCGTGCGGTGCTCCTGCACATGTGCAACTTCCCGGTCACAGCGTGCACGCCGCAGCCGTCAGCGTTCATGTAGTGCATGTTTCTACCCACAGATGTCGCTTTATCCACTTGCTGGGATACTCTGTACCGGCGCATTCTAGTGCTCTTTCTGCGTCTTGCAATCCAACCATGGGAAGGTATTTCGCGTATTAAACATTTAAAATACTGTCACAGTCTACTCATTGAGACTTCTACTTTCATGTTAACAGTTTAACCCAGTAAGACAAGTAATACAGTTAACAATCGTGGGTTTTTATTAAGGCAGCTTCACTGACGGCACGTAAATATGCGTAATGCTTTCGATCTAGTATTTAAGAAAGAGAGCACTTAGCGACTTCCAACGAACCTTATTTATGATTTCAAATAACATTAAACTAATGCAAGGTTTCCTATAACTAATTCTCGGTGCCCTCAGTTACACCCACATAATTTCTGTCTCACTGACCTCTGAACAGAATGATAACTGCAGACCTCTCTATGATCACCTGTTATTTCAGTACCATTATTGCTACATCTTTCATCAGTTCCGTCTGAAATGTGCATAATAACCGACAATTAGATGAATTTTATGTTTTATCGACTTCAGCTGAGCGTAGCCCCTCACACATTACAAAAAACCGCTAAATGTAAGTATACATTGGAACAATAGGTTTAATGACCAACTTTCGTGATAATAATGTAACATGGAGCAGAATGAGGCAGTAATGCACAGTTAGTAAACAATAATTTTTAATTATGAAATGAATAAATCCAAACATGTTTATCGCTGGTTATGAGAATGATACTCGATGTGTCTCATCCATTTTATTAAGGACATTTAATTTTGGTTGCCGTTCTTCACTGTTGAGTACACTACACTCGTCTTTGTGATATGTATTGTAATGTCTTTCAATTGAAAACTTAGGCTGGCCGCCTATTATTCGGCGGCACAGCAAACACTGTGAGTTTTCACCAACGGCTACGAAAAAGAGTTGCAGTTCCCAGTCATTTTCAAACGACTGAGAACATAGATCTCCTGTCCTTTGCTTTTTCACAGTACCTGCCATTTTTTTCTGTTAAGGTTACTGTTACCAGGGGTAAACGAGACTGGGTATGTTGCACTCTTGCTTGTACCACATAAACAAGGAAGTGGAGCCGCCGCCGTTCATTTAGGACACATGTCTAATAACAGATGTCGCTCGCTGTAGCACACGTGCGCACATGTGCAGCACTTACGCACGTCTGCACACTGTGCAGCGTTTGGCCGGCCCTGTGTAACACGTTCACGCCTCAGGTGCAACGACATCACCGGCCACTGAGCGCTAACAGCCCGGAAGAGACGGAAGATGGAAATACCCATGGCGTTTCCCGATATTCGCTCACTCAAATAAAGGTGTGAAACTATAGAAAATGTTTATGCAATGTTTACAAAAAACGGTCCCATATTCTTGCAGGAGATAGTAGACTACTGGTCAAAACTGGAAGAAAAAGTGCTGTAAATAAACGCATTGTGTTTTACAGTTCATGTTACACATTTCTAGAGGTCGTAGAGGGGCCTTAGTAGATCAAACTTTACATAGGAACCCAAGTCTGGGAATGATTCGTTTCCGTGTTATAAGGAAAACAAGATGTTTCTTACGCAATCCGCCTGTTATGGTATGTTCCCTACATTCATGATAGTACCATGACGTGATCTTACGTAATGTCCTCTTTCCATCGGCCTTGTTTTCATTCGCCTAATGCTGCGTCAGCTGACGTTACGGTGACTAGTACTGCAGTAACAGGGTGCCTGAGTACGACTTCGCGGAGTACACTAATATGTCGTTAATTTACGAAGCTCGCCGTCGTGGAAGAGAAGCTCGACTTCTGTACCACGAGTACTTTCCAAATCGTGTGTTTCCATCTCAGCCCACGTTTCACAGAGCAGAACAACGGTTGCGGGAAAGTGGGAAATTTACAAGTGATAGAGCAAACTGTGGTGTTCCAAAAAGATGACGCACTGTCGTATTGTAACAGGTAGTGCTTTATCGAGGTGAAGAGAATCCATCTACCAGTACTCAAACCATTGGACGTGACTTGTATGTGTCTCACTCGACTGTCTGGAGCGCTCTGCATGAATAGCAATTCTATCCATATCATCCTCAGATGGTACACACCATGCCACCGGCGAAGTTTGTGCCACTTGTCACTTTCTGTACTTGGTTTCCACAACGTTGTGTGGAGTTTTCTTAGTTTCCTGGGCTAATTTTGTTCACCGATGAATCATATTTCAACCACGAAGGTGTCTGAACTCTCGAAATAGCCACATTTGGGATCAAGAAAACCTCAAAGTTACGTGTACACGGAGATTTCAGCACACCTTCGACATCAGTGTCCCGGCAGGTATCAGCGATGGTCGCGTGATTGGACCATACAGCTGTTCTCCCTACCTGGGGATGCCGGTACTTGATATTCCTGCTACAAGTGCTGGTGGAGATTTTGGAAGCTGGGCCGTTGGACCTGCAGCACGAATTGTGATTCCAGCATGGTGGCGTGGTCCATACATTGCGGTTGACGTCCGAAACCGTTTGAACGTAGTCTACAGGAACTGGTGGATCAGTCGAGGTGGACCACATGCTTGGCCGCCAAGATCCCCGGATTTAACCCATGTGGACCTTTTATTGTGGAGTCACGTGAACAGTTTTGTTTACAAGACCACTGTCCAGTTGGAGTAAGATCTGATTACACCGATCATGGCTTCAGCAGACGTAATTAACCATACATCACGTATGTTGGACACAGTTTATGAGAACTTTTTGCATACATGCACTGCGTGATCCGAACCTGGTGTTCATTATATCTAACAGCTTTTGTAACATCACAGTGAGTAGGAAAGTCCCCTCTACAACCTCATGTGTAAAATAAATTGTGAAACACCCTGTATATGGTAAAAAACATTTGTTCAGACTTTGGCCATTTGACTTGTGCCTAGAACTCAGTAGTGTAGTGCTTCTTCCTGTTGCCTCTTGAGTGTAACGCTGTTGCACTTCTGTCCTCCATCTCAAGCATTCTGTACGTATAATTTTCAGGTTCCGCTGCAAACACAATTAGTGATTCCGTAGAATCCCAACAACACAAACAGTGAAATGAAGTTGTATTATGGTATATTTTAGCCAACGCCCGTTAATCGACAGGCAGATGTCATGTACGCCGAAGGACATTCTCAACGTCGCATTGCACTTGTTCAGCAGGCTGTTCCAAGAACTTGAAGACAAGGGATCATTCACATCACCGACAACTGACTGTGGTGCATCTTGTACAGTTGCCATGAGATGTATGGCGGAACGTTCTCGATTCTGCGTAAAGAGTTACTTGATCCATACCACATAGGGCATGTGCAAGTTCGCAGGACGCAGGACCACTATGCCACATTACAGCTGTCGAGCTCTTAGATTCTGAGAGCGAGCGGTGCAGCGCCGGTTCCTGGTTGCCGAGCGGTTCTAGGCGCTACAGTCTGGAACCGCGCGACCGCTACGGTCGCAGGTTCGAATCCTGCCTCGGGTATGGATGTGTGTGATGTCCTTAGGTTAGTTAGGTTTAAGTAGTTCTAAGTTCTAGGGGACTGATGACCTCAGAAGTTAAGTCCCATAGTGCTCAGAGCCATTTGAACCACTTCGAGCGGTGCAGCTCCGCAGCTTGCCTTTTATTTACGGATAAGGTGCGATTCACATTGAGGACTGTAATAATTGATTACAGTAATGTGAAAAGTGAAGCTCTCTGAAACATACTGACATTAGATTGAACAAAGCAAAAAGCAAAAAATTCATCGAAAATTTCACCAATATTCTAACAACCCTTTAGTGCTGAACATATTCCTTTGATTAGAAATTCCGTTAACACAGATAGTGCAAAGAAGGAAGGAAGATTAGGGTTTAACGTTCCCTCGACATCCAGGTCTTTAGAGCTGGAGCACAAGGTCGGATTGTTTTTGAGGATGGGGAAGGAAATCTGTCTTGCCCTTTGAAAGGAACCATCGCGTAATTTGCTTGATTGAAAAAAATCACGGGAAACCTAAATATGACTCTCTGGACGCAGATTTTGGACTTCGTCCTCACAAATGCGACTTCAGTGTGATAACAGTTCAGAAATTGAAGAATATAACTGTGAAATAAACATGTCATTCAACGTAACTGGACGTTAAGCACATAGCCATTGACAAGTAAATAATATCGAAAATTAATATGCTGGTTAAAACTGTCACATAATTAATTATATGTCTGTTAGTGGCAAACATCTTTGGCGTGTGCTAAAAAACCGATACACAAGGCATGTTAAGTAGTACAAAGCGCTGTATACTACAGATAATTTTGTTTTGAAACACAGTTTGTCTTCTGTAATGCAGACGCCGGTGATTATGCTCATGTGACCGGTACTAATTCAGCAGTAACAAAGTAAAGAAAAAGTTATTCCTGTTGGGTAGATTACATACGCACTTACACACACACACACACAGACACAAACACACACACACACACACACACACACACACACACACACACACACACACGCCAAATGATTTGTAGCTTGTGTGGAAAATGTCTTCGAGCTGGGCCTCCACGGTGGCAATAGACAGTGCTCCTTACAGGGCAGAATGGTCTATATCTCAACAAGTATTTGTTTCCAGGAGTACGACAATTGGACTTTTATTCCAGTCAGACCCGTGGTATCCCTGTAATAATATGGACAACCTTTTTGAACAGCCTGATTTACTATCCTCTTCCGCCCGTAAAGTCAGATTGGCCTCTGAGGCCGGTGATTCTAAAACTGCGCCACGCACCAGATAGTTCGCGAAGTCCATCCGGAGCTGACTGCAGTCTCTGAAGTTGGGCTGGGCGCCAGCGGCGGTGACGAGAGTCTGACAGCTCTCGCTGAAGGTACTGTAATTAGTTTGCCGAAGTGAATAGCACTCAACGGGGCCACGCGGCTCTAACCAGGTATATAAATAACGCCACGGAACTAGAAGGTGCGCTAAAAACACGGAGTAATTATAACATGTGGGTCAAGGCACGGGAGTAAATGAGGGTAAAAAAAGAGTACGGCGGTGCGGCGTGGGCGTTGTCTTCTCAGAGCCATTGCTCGCCCATGTTCTGTGTTCCCCGACAGCCCAGCAACTGGGGACGTCACAGGTAGTTGCGCGGCATTTCACGAATTCAGCGAAAGCAATTACAAACTAAGTTTATTTAATTCACGTTTAGTCCCCTAACCAGACAAGCATCCTCTTTCTACATATTCACCTAAAATACTCACTGAAAGTTATTCTACTGAACAAATTACTATTTAACGCAATGAATATTACACGTTATTGCAAGTTAATTTTACGAAATATGCAGGGTGTCCCAGAAGGAATATTGTGGCGGAGCGGTTCTAGGCGCTTCAGTCCGGAACCACACTGCTGCTACGGTCGCAGGTTCGAATCCTGCAACGGGCATGGATGTGTGTGATGTCCTTAGGTTAGTTAGGTTTAAGTAGTTCTAAGTCTAGGGGACTGATGTTCTCCGACGTTAAGTCCCATAGTGCTCAGAGCCATTTGAACCATTGGAACCAGAAGGGATGGTCAGCATTCAGGGGTACGACAGGAACGATCATTCGAGGCAAAAAAATGTTGTAAACACGGGCTCTAAAATGCATACCTTAAGAACTATGAGGACTTGATCAGTAGAAGAAATGTGTTTCACGGTAGTGGAAATGAACAGGTGCTCGTAGATCTTAAGGTACGCGTTAAAGAATACATGTTCACTCGACTTATTTTCTCGTTTTGGTCCGTACCATCAAAATACTGAAAGCGAAGTGCCTGCAGCAGAAGAGATTTGTGTCATAGTATCTAAGATGATGAAGTGCTCGTAGCTTTAGAGGTATGCATTTTAGAGCCCATTTTTATTAGATTTGCTTCAAAGTATAGTTCTCTTATATTCTTGAACATTGACCGTTCTTCCTGGGACATGCTATACTCGTATGTTGGTCATCTTATACGGTACGTCAAGAACGGTTTGAACTTCTGTTCCAGAGATAGGAAAATATAATGCAACAAGTCAAATGTAATTTTTACAGTAGGGAGAGAACGTTTATAGCCACTATATGAAGACCTCAGCTGTTAAGAACAGCAAGTGACGCTTTGGTTGTTTCGAGAAATCCTGCAATAAAGTTTCAACAAATTCTCATAAATAAGATACTGCATGTACAACTAATTTGATTTTTTTTATCCAGATACGTCACTGTTTCCACATGCATCTACCGTAACGACCTATTTTTAAAATGGTAAATTCTGCACACAATTCTATTCTTTAAATATCATCAATGGGTACGTAATATTGTTTACTTCCAAACCGAGTGAACTTACCAGTTACCGCTCACTTACCTTTGTTTGCTTGCTGGGTGATTTAACAATATTTTCAAATGGCTCTAAGCACTAGGGGACTCAACATCTGAGGTCATCAGTTCCCTAGACTTAGAACTACGTAAACCTAACTAACCTAAGGACATCACACACACCCATGCCCTAGGCAGGATTCGAACCTGCGACCGTAGCGGTCGCGCAGTTCCAGATTGTAGCGCCTAGAACCGCTTGGCCACTCCGGCCGGCAGAATAATTTCACACATAAAAATAAAATACAATACATTCATTCAATAGTTTGCAGTATATACTCGTTAACACTATCATACATATGCTAAATAATATACATGCAAGACAGGCTTTTTGGGATGTATAAATGCAGCGATAATGTTGTATAAGCAACTAAATCCATAACTGATTTTTTTAGTAGGATTTTCTAGGTATGCCTACGCATACAGCTGTAGATATTGCTGTGTACACTGTCAGTCACAAATGATAATGCCATTTAGGACGTCAGATAAATAGCCCCGTTCCCGCATTACGACGACAATCGCTCTGTTTACAGTGTCCCATCTCCCCCTCACCCACTCTCCCGCGACGCGCTTTCTACAGGGTGAATCACCTAAAACATGCACCGCAGATATTGCTGAAATGGAAAGTGTTATTGATGTACGGTTTTCACAGAGTGGATTGGCAGTCAGGGGCTCGTATTGTTAGCCATAAACAGATTGCGAGAATACTTAGAAAGTGCATTTTTTGTGCAAACGTACATTTCTTAAATGGAACAACGCCTACTGACATTGACAAACTAAAAGCAGGGCAAATTAGAGTTTCAGTAGTGTTTGTTGCAGGATTCTAGTGCGAGTCGTTTACGAGATATGTTATTTTGAAAGCCGGCCGGAGTGGCCGTGCGGTTCTGGGCGCTACAGTCTGGAGCCGAGCGACCGCTACGGTCACAGGTTCGAATCCTGCCTCGGGCATGGATGTGTGTGATGTCCTTAGGTTAGTTAGGTTTAATTAGTTCTAAGTTCTAGGCGACTGATGACCTCAGAAGTTAAGTCGCATAGTGCTCAGAGCCATTTGTTATTTTGAAAAGTTTCCACACCTACACTAGTTTGTGCCATTCAACCTGTGTAGTTGCTACGTGCGATGGTGTTATGTTTGCTTACAGTGTGCTTGTGTTTTCCTTAGTGTAGCGCGACTTTCTAGTCAGTGTGTGACAGACCAAGCAATAGGTTGTGGGTGGAAAAAAAATGGTTCAAATGGCTCTGAGCACTATGGGACTTAACAGCTATGGTCATCAGTCCCCTAGAACTTAGAACTCCTTAAACCTAACTAACTTAAGGACAGCACACAACACCCAGTCATCACGAGGCAGAGAAAATCCCTGACCCCGCCGGGAATCGAACCCGGAAACCCGGGCGCGGGAAGCGAGAACGCTACCGCACGACCACGAGCTGCGGACTCGTGAGTGGACAATTGGATCTACCAACGCACAAGGAGCCTACATGCGTATCGTGTAAGGAGAATGTAGGAAGAATGCAGTTCATTCTTGTACGATGTATGCGGCAAGATGTCCCAACAGGCGTCAACCGCCTCGTGAATTATTTATCAACCTCTTCAACCAGTTACCTGAAAGTGGTAGTGTAACACCTAGACAATGTAACAGAAGGAAATAAGTGACGACAGAAGAGGGGTAAATTAATGTTCTTGGTACTGTTGAAGTTGATCTGCACGTTAGCTCCCGCACAGTCGCACGACGAATTGGCATGAATCAGGCAAGCGTTCTTACGCACTTTTCGTCCACGTAGGTTCCATCCTTATCACATCTCTCACCATCAAGAGCTGCATGGAAACGATTATGAAAATCGTGTTAACCTCTGTTCACAGGCATTAAGACGGAATATTCCAGATGTATCATGTATCTCGTTTGGTGATGAAGCCACATTTACCGATCACGGCCGGGTAAACCGCTGAAACATGCACTATTCCTGTTGGCTTCGTCAGGTGTGACATCAGCGTCCATGAAGTGTAAACATGTGGTGTGGGATAGTGAGCCATTACTTCATAGGCCCGTTTTTCATAGAAGGAGCACAAGTATCGCAGCCTCCTAACATAGCATTTTCCATAGACGCTAGAAGAAGTTCCTCTGCGCACTAGGAGGAATGTGTGGTACCAACATGATGGCTCTCCAGTCCATAGTGCGCGAAGTACTACAGTATGTCTTCACGTATTGTTTCCAGATCGTTGGATTGGATGCAGAGGATCTGTACGTTGGTCACCCTGTTGTCCGGATTTGACGCCTGTACACTTTTTTCTGTGGGGAGAGCTGAAAGATGCTGTCTGCAAGAAAATGCCAATTACACCCGATGATATGCAACTACGTATTACTGCAGCCTGTTCGGACATATCCGCTGAAATGCTAGCATAATTTTTCTATACCAGGCGGTAAGCGTGTTTTGCCACTGCCGGTGGTCATTTTGAAAACAACTTGTGATGGCCTGTTCTCTCGTTACTGATCAGAATACACATAACTAGTGTATGCATTTGAGGTATTCTTTAGTGTGTGCTACCTCAGGACTGTACAAGTATCAGTGTGGGAACTTTACAAAATACGATATCTCGTTAACTACTCGCGCTAAAATCTTACAACAAACATTATTCACATTCGACTTTACCCTACTTTTAGTGTTTTAATGTTAACAGGCATTGTTCCACAAAGCACAAAAACACACTTTCTAACTATTATTACGATCTGTTGGTTTGCTATCAATACAAGGTTCAAATGGCTCTGAGCACTATGGGACTCAACTTCTGAGGTCATTAGTCACCTAGAACTTAGAACTAGTTAAACCTAACTAACCTAAGGACATCACAAACATGCATGCCCGAGGCAGGATTCGAACCTGCGACCGTAGCGGTCTTGCGGTTCCAGACTGCAGCGCCTTTAACCGCACGACCACTTCGGCCGGCAACAATACAAGGTTCTGACTACCAACCCATTCTGTGAAACCTGCACATCAATAGAACTTTCCATTTCCGCTACATTTGCGGTGCAAGTTTAAGGTGATGGAAACCCAGTTCTAAGCAAAGAAGGGAAAGCAGAAAGGTGGAAGGAGTATATAGAGGATCTATACAAAGGTGATGTACTTGCAGACATTATTATGGAAATGGAAGAGGATGTAGATGATGATGAAATGAGAGATATGATACTGCGTGAAGAGTTCGACAGAGCGCTGAAAGACCTGAGTCGAAACAAGGCCCCGGGAGTAGACAACATTCCTTTAGAACTACTGACGGCCTTGGGAGAGCCAGTCCTGACAAAACTCTACCATCTGGTGAGCAAGATGTATGAGGCAGGCGAAATACCCTCAGACTTCAAGAAGAATATAAAAATTCCAATCCCAAAGAAAGCAGGTGTTGGCAGATGTGAAAATTAACGAACTATCAGTTTAATAAGTCACGGCTGCAAAATACTAACGCGAATTCTTTACAAACGAATCGAAAAACTGGTAGGAGCCGACCTCGGGGAAGACCAGTTTGGATTCCGTAGAAATGTTGGAACACGTGAGGCAATACTGACCCTACGACTTATCTTAGAAGATAGATTAAGGAAAGGAAAGTCTACGTTTCTAGCATTTGTAGACTTGGAGAGAGCTTTTGACAATGTTGACTGGAATACTCTCTTTCATATTCTGAAGGTTGCAGGGATAAAATACAGGAAGCGAAAGGCTATTTACAATTTGTACAGAAACCAGATGGCAGTTATAAGAGTTGAGGGGCATGAAAGAGAATCAGTGGTTGGGAAGCGAGTGAGACAGGGTTGTAGCCTATCCGCGATGTTATTCAATCTGTAAATTGAGCAACCAGTAAAGGACATAAAAGAAAAATACAATTAAAATCCATGGGGAAGAAATAAAAACTTCGACGTTCGCCGATGACATTGTAATTCTGTCAGAGACAGCAAACGACCTGGAAGAGCAGTTGAACGGAATGGACAGTGTCTTGAAAGGAGGATATAAGATGAACATCAACAAAAGCAACACGAGGATAATGGAATATAGTCGAATTAAATCAGGTGGTGCTGAGGGAATTAGGTTACGAAATGAGACACTTAAAGCAGTAAAAGTGTTTTGCTTTTTGGCGAGCAAAATAACTGATGATGGTCGAAGTATAGAGGATATAAAATGTAGACTGGCAATGGCAAGGAAACCGTTTCTGAAGAAGAGAAATTTGTTAACGTCGAGTACAGATTTAAGTGTGAGGAAGTCGTTTCTGAAAGTATTTGTGTGGAGTGTAGCCATGTATGGAAGTGAAACATAGACGATAAGTAGTTTAGACAAGAAGAGAATAGAAGCTTTCGAAATGTGGTGTTACAGGATAATGCTGAAGATTAGATGAGTAGACCACATAACTAATGAGGAAGTATTGAATGGAATTGGGGAGAAGAGAAATTTGTGGTACAACTTGACGAGAAGAAGGGATCGGTTGGGAGGACATGTTCTGAGACATCAAGTGAGGGCAGCGTGGAGGGTAAAAATCGTAGAGGGAGACCAAGAGATGAATACACTAAGCAGATTCAGAAGGGCGTAGGCTGCAGTAGGTACTGGGAGATGAAGAAGGTTGTACAGTATAGAGTAGCATTGAGAGCTGCATCTAACCAGTCTCTAGACTGAAGACCACAACAACAACAACGACCTCCTCCGCTAGTGCTGCTACCTGCCGTCTGTAGGCGATCATTGCATGTTGATGTCGAACGTGGGCTGTGGTCACATTAATGGACTGTGTAAGAAACCACTGCAAGCACCTTCTCACATCATGTCAACGATGGTAAGGATGACGCTTAGCTGCGCAGGATTAGCCGAGCGGTCGAGGCGCTGCAGTCACGGGCTGTGCGGCCGGTCCCGGCGGAGCTTCGAGTCCTCCCTCGGGCATGGGTGTGTGTGTTTGTCCTTAGGATAATTTAGGTTAAGTAGTGTGTAAGCTTAGGGACTGATAACCTTAGCAGTTAAGTCCCATAAGATTTCACACCTATTTGAACATTTGATGGCGCTTAACATGCTTATTGTCACACTGTCACGTAAATGCTCGCAAACTACAGTCATCGACGCGACTTAGCATTGTTTACGTAGGAAGTATGCACGTTTGCCTGATCACTGATGCATATTTCCGTGCAGGAAGACATGCAAAATCTTTACCGGAGTCATATGTAGCCACATCATTCACCCATTCCTGTAGCTCGTTCCTGGAAAGCATTTTCTTGGTACGACCACAGCGCACGTTACGACTACGGACAGCCATGATAGAAGCATTTAGCACTGTTTACATGCACGCTTCCTGCCAAAGTCGCCTTCAGTTAGAATCTTTACTTAATGATAGAGCTGCTACCCCTCGGGTTTGTGTGAAACTTTCAACTAATAGGACTAATGTAGATCTGTTACTATGCAGTAACTCAGTTGCCCATCGAGCGTCGCTTACCACCGTTTACAGCCGAGATCCACATACATCGTAAACCATATTAATGGATTCATCTGTCACTTCTCGGCAGAGTAGTTTCTTATTTAAGATTGCACAGCAAACAACTGACTGGCATTCACAGGAGCCACTGGAGTGCAGGCAACCACCGTTTAAAAGTAAAGATTTTACCAGCAAATAGATCTTTTGTAATGACGTTAGGTAAGAAATACTAAACTGAGTGCTCATTCCACGTGTTATATCTTAAACATGTAACAATAGTGGACCGACAATCTTTTACGCATCCAGTTGTACTACACTAAGCCTCTGACTAATGAAACACATTTCAGGGATACGAGTGATGAGCACCTGATTTCACATTTCTTATATAACGATGACTTTTATTCATTGCTATGCTTCGTGGACGCTAATCAATTGTCACCTGATAGTGGCCTAACAAGCGTAAAACCGGTTAGCAATAAGGAAGTATTAGTGAAAAGAATAGTAGTTAATTGTTTTTTTATATCATAAACACTGAAGACATAACATCTATAAAGTAACCTCTAGCATTGTTTTTCATTATTTGCCACTTACGCCTTCAAGTACTAATTACACACATCAAAAAAGTTTTGCATCACCCCGATTCCCAGAACTCCTGGAGACAGACGTTGACTGTGGATATTGTCTCACAGACACAGTCCCTTTGACTGTTCAGAGATGCCACTAAACCCGCCCAAAGATGTAAACAACCATGCATGAGCAGCGCCTATTAGACGAAGGATGTCTGACAGCCAATGAGTTCCAGTCATTCCACCAGGAAGGAGATACACGGTTCGTATTGTCTGTAGTTCAACCATACCTGACAGTTAATACCGCGGTTCGATCGCGTCCGCATTGTTGCTTTGTGCCAGGAAAGGCTCTCAACAAGCCAAGTGTCCAGGCGTCTAGGAGTAAACGAAAGTGTACGATAAGTGAATGACATCCTCCAACCGATTTTGCAACCATATCGGCAGCGTATTGGCGAGGCATTCGTCTACTTGGATGACAATTGGTGGCCGCATCGTGTACATCTTGTGAATCACTTCCTTCAGGATAACAACATCGGTCGACTAGAGTGGCCATCATGTTCTCCAGACATGTACCCTATCGAACATGCCTGGAATAGATTGAAAGGGCTGTTTATGGACGACGGGACCCACCAACCACTTTGAGGAATCCACGCCGAATCGCCGTTGAGGAGTGGGACAATCTGGGCCAACAGTGCCTTGATAAACTTGTGGATACTATGCCATGACGAATATAGGCAAGTATCAATGCAAGAGGACGTGCTACTCGGTATTAGAGGTGTGTAGGTGTGTACAGCGCTCTGGACCACCACCTCTGAAGGTCTCACTGTATGGTGGTACAACCTGCAATGTGTGGTCTTCATGAGCAATAAAAAAAGAGGAAATGATGTTTATGTTGATCTCTATTCCAGTTTCCTGTACAGGTTCCGAAATTCTCGGAACCGAGGTGATGCAAAACTTTTTTTAATGTCTGTATAAACATGTGCTAAATGCAGGGCCGGTTAGAGAACATTTTTCCACAAAAGGGACGTACCATTTGGCGACCCCTCCACCTTCCCCGCCACAACTCATTTGATAGACATAAGTTGCCTTCTCTTGGACACTGCTACTGCTGCCACCTGTCGTCGGTGAGAGGTTATTGCACGTTGACTTTCAACATAGCCGGTGGTCGCATTAATGTGACTGGACCGTGTAAAAAACCAATACAAGCATATTACTACATCGCTTCGATGATGTACAGAATAGCGCTTAACACTCTTATCACTGCACTGTCGCATAAATGCGCGTAAACCTACGGTAAGCGACGCTGCTTAACCCCTCCCATCATAACCCATCTAGTTCCCACAAGCTTAAGTTGCCATCTCTTGGGCTCTTGATAAAGACTACAAAAATAAATCTAAATCTATTAACATACGAAACAACTTGTTTTATTTCTTATAAAATATGTACTACATTGATGATACTCTATACCAGAAATATATTTCTCGTTCTTGTTCCAGGGCTAACTGTTAACACAAGGAACGATTTCCATTTAAATTAATTCTCAGATATTTGAAAATCCTCAAATGGTTCAAATGGCTCTGAGCACTATGGGACCTAACTTCTGAGGTCATCAGTTCCCTAGAACGTAGAACTACTTAAACCTAACTAACCTAAGGACATCACACACATCCATGACCGAGGCAGGTATCGAACCTGCGACCGTAGCGGTCGCGCGGTTCCAGACTGGAGTGCCTAGAACCGTTCGGCCACTCCGGCCGGCCCTCATCCTCGCTAAGCCTAAGGGACCGATGACATGTCTATTTGGTCCCCTCCCCAACCAACTCTCCTACTCCACAAAGCGCGGAGCGAACATGCCTCCGAACAAGGGAAAGCTGTGGACGCGTTTCTGCGAACGCTCTTCTAGTACCTTGGACAAAACATTCGATCAGAGTAGTTTGACTTGAGTTTGCAATTAATTCTCATCATTTTTCTGGTGAGATTATGCAAGTGCTTCGTGGTCTCTGCTTCTCCTAAATTTTCATAGTTAAATTCACAGGTTAAAAATTTTGTTGTTATTTTTTATGTCGTTAGGCTATCTTGTGGTTGTAATTGTTACATAATATGGGCGATTCTATTTACAGTATATTTCCATCCTTTTGCTATTGACATAATGTGCTCTAGCTGCTAGGTATTACTAGTTTCTTGTGAGGTTCTCTTTGAGAAAGATAGTGCTAAATCTGAACATGAGGCGCGAAGGTGCCCCTCACTTTAAGGTTACTGATTTGTGGCTATGCTTAAACTATAGATCTCAATCCCTGACCACAATGGTTACTCACATGCACATGCAGTTCTTATTTGTTTCGCAGATTCTGAATTTATAAAAGATAGCCTAAATTACGGCCATGAGCCAATCAAGTATTGTGAGCTTAGCCACTACCAACGGACAATACGAGTAGCGTTTAAGCTTCGGCAAGAGTGAATACAATTGGTAGATATATATGTGGTAAATTTCTCTTAGTTACTGATTCTTAAATTTTTTGTCCCACTGTACAAGGCTATTACAAATGATTGAAGCGATTTCATAAATTCACTGTAGCTCCATTCATTGACATATGGTCACGACACACTACAGATACGTAGAAAAACTCATAAAGTTTTGTTCGGCTGAAGCCGCACTTCAGGTTTCTGCCGCCAGAGCGCTCGAGAACGCAGTGAGACAAAATGGCGACAGGAACCGAGAAAGCGTATGTCGTGCTTGAAATGCACTCACATCAGTCAGTCATAACAGTGCAACGACACTTCAGGACGAAGTTCAACAAAGATCCACCAACTGCTAACTCCATTCGGCGACGGTATGCGCAGTTTAAAGCTTCTGGATGCCTCTGTAAGGGGAAATCAACGGGTCGGCCTGCAGTGAGCGAAGAAACGGTTGAACGCGTGCGGGCAAGTTTCACGCCTAGCCCGCGGAAGTCGACGAATAAAGCAAGCAGGGAGCTAAACGTAACACAGCCGACGGTTTGGAAAATCTTACGGAAAAGGCTAAAGCAGAAGCCTTACCGTTTACAATTGCTACAGGCCCTGACACCCGATGACAAAGTCAAACGCTTTGAATTTTCGGCGCGGTTGCAACAGCTCATGGAAGAGGATGCGTTCAGTGCGAAACTTGTTTTCAGTGATGAAGCAACATTTTTTCTTAATGGTGAACTGAACAGACACAATGTGCGAATCTGGGCGGTAGAGAATCCTCACGCATTCGTGCAGCAAATTTGCAATTCACCAAAAGTTAACGTGTTTTGTGCAATCTCACGGTTTAAAGTTTATGGCCCCTTTTTCTTCTGCGAAAAAAACGTTACAGGACACGTGTATCTGGACATGCTGGAAAATTGGCTCATGCCACAACTGGAGACCGACAGCGGCGACTTCATCTTTCAACAGGGTGGTGCTCCACCGCACTTCCATCATGATGTTCGGCATTTCTTAAACAGGAGATTGGAAAACCGATGGATCGGTCATGGTGGAGATCATCATCAGCAATTCATGTCATGGCCTCCACGCTCTCCCGACTTAACCCCATGCGATTTCTTTCTGTTGGGTTATGTGAAAGATTCAGTGTTTAAACCTCCTCTACCAAGAAACGTGCCAGAACTGCGAGCTCGCATCAACGATGCTTTCGAACTCATTGATGGGGACATGCTGCAACCGAGTGTGGGAGGAACTAGATTATCGGCTTGATGTCTGCCGAATCACTAAAGGGGCACATATCGAACATTTGTGAATGCCTAAAAAAACTTTTTGAGTTTTTGTATGTGTGTGCAAAGCATTGTGAAAATATCTCAAATAATAAAGTTATTGTAGAGCTGTGAAATCGCTTCAATCATTTGTAATAACCCTGTACATGATGGTCGTAGACACCACTCGCCAAACTAATAATCCCCCCCCCACTCGCACTCTCACTCACCATCTGAGTCTCAGCAGGTAGTTACGCAGTGAGACTGAAGTGAACGTATCCCCCGCCCCCCCCTCCCCCACCTTTTTGTCTCTTGTTTCGATTCCCTGATCCCTGTACATCACACGTTTTTTGAGTATTTTATTTGTTGTAGTACTCTTAATATTTCACAATCAATTGTTCGTTAAGGGATCGTTATAGAATAGCATGCTACATTGCTTCTGTACATTCTTGAGTGGGAGTGCAAAACGTGCTCGTCTCCATGTTCAAGCTCACTAGCCAATGAATAAATTAAGTTAGTGTCTAATAAATTTCGAGATGAGTTATCATAATCCATTAATTCTTGGCCCATCTCCCCAAATCCATTCACCCTGAATCCCAAGGTGTAACTAGATAGCGAGCTTTGAATGTACCATGAATGAAAGGGAAGGTGGCCGTGTGCAGGCAAAAATTAATGACGTATCAAAGAATGTTGTACTGTTCTCGTCTTCAGCTCTCCCTCGATTGCCGATCGAGCAACCACAAAACATTCGTCCTAGTTATCCGTTGCCCATCTGAAACATTAAACATCATTTGTTTTCTTTTAGATTGGTTACGTCGTTGATTCGTAATTTATCTGATGGGCATACAGAGCGATGAATAGCTTCAGGTGGCGCTGAATTCTGAAGGAAAAGAAACAGACAACCAAGTACAAGTCACAGCAAGCGATAGCAGACATTCATGCGGAACATTTCTTGCGTTTTTAATGTATGTATTTTCTTTTAATTTCCACATAATTTATTTTGACTTTTCTGCATACTAATCTCGCCTTCTGATGACCATTTATTTTTGGTTTCCTTCAAATTTTTCCTACAGCCTTCTCGCTTTTGCTTCTAGTCATTTCCTGTTGGTTTCATTCGTAAGTAACTTACGTTTCTGTATGGCTCGCTTTACTTGACCATTTTCCTATTTCCTTCTTTTATCAATTAGCACAAGAATTTATTCTGATACCCAACAATTCTTCGAAGTTTCCTGTGAAACTTTCCGCTAAAAGAAAAGGAGGAAAAGGGCGAAAAGTAAAGTTGGAGTCAAAGAAACAACAATGCGGCCTTGGCTCCCTTTCCTTGTAAATATGGAAGAGAAGGCTATAGTTTATGAGAATCGTCACCAAGAATCGGTGTACGAAGAAGTGGAATACTGAAGTATTGCGGACTGGGTGGGGGTTTATGTTCCTTGTACCTATATGTATCTGTTGAACTTCAGTCATTAGCCTTTTTAGAGATGTTCATTGCTCTTTAACTTAACTGCTGACTGTGGTATTCACAATCGCAGCAACTTTCTTCCGTGTCCCTGCCTCTGTCCAGCAGTGCTCTATTGCCATGGATGTCAGGAGTAGTAATTAAGTATCTCAACAAAAATAATATATACACTTAGCACGTATTTACAATAAGTACCTGAAGACGTAATGCATGTAAATTATATATATATATATATATATATATATATATATATATATATATATATATATGTGTGTGTGTGTGTGTGTGTGTGTGTGTGTTTGTGTCTGTGTGGGTGCGTGGGTTGTGTCCCACATTTCCTCCTAAGCCACTGGATCGATTTCAACCAAACTTGCACATATCTATTAATGTCTGTCAACAGTCTCTACTGGGGCCAGAACAACCTTGCTATCATAGTTCAGGAGATATGACGTCATAAACACTGAGATGCGTGAAAAAATTCCATATTCCAGTATACTGATGTAACGTTGTCCTTATGACTTTATGACAGATGAATGAATATACAAAAAAAAAAGAGAGAAACCTGCTTGTTGGAACGGTTCTCCTTCAAATTCCTGTTGTATATCTTGATTTATAATCAACAGCAACCGCCAGTTTTCGGAAATGTGACCCATTATACATGGTCTGATGCGAAATTATTGCCAACGCGCGACATCTTCACTAATTTTAACAACGTTGTTTTTCCGTGTGAGGTTCATATACGAAAGAATGTCACGAGGCAAATCTGCCTTGGCGCAGTGTTCTTCGTATTCGGAATATCTGTGTTTCGAGTGTTTCTGCAATCGGTATCAAGCCTTACTCCTGAACACTAAAGATATGAATAAAATATAAGAATAGATATGAAATGAAATATCATACACGCATATATTATTTTATAAATCTGTCACATTTATTCTGAGATCCAGTTGTAATTTTACAATTGATGTAACAGCCTCGTATCCCCGAATTTGATGAGAAACGTTTGTCTAGTAACATTCTACAGGGCACGCACAAGATACATGGAAACAATAAAAATAAAGTAAAATAAATGGAAACAGTGACGTTAACCACTTCTTTTTCCGTCAAAGGAACGAGTCTGGAACCCTAAGGGAGGTGTAGGGGCAAATGGGCAGGGGTTGTAACCCGAAGTTTGGGCGCTATTTCTCGCTGCCTCACCCAGGAACCAAAGAAAGCGTAGGGATCTTGGAGTAGAGGAACAAAGCACATCAATGAGAAAGTTTTTTTTTATTTTTTACGTTTTTCTTAATTTTATTTATTTTTTAAATTTTCTTTTGTACCACCTAGCCTACCAGGAAACCAACGTCGCAATTCTTCACCCACAGTGGGACTAATGACACATGGTCCCCGGAGACGAACATTGCTATGACCAGAGAATAACGGATATTAAGAGTGGGATAGGCGTGGATCAACTCTTCATTGCAGTAATACCCGGACTCTGGGATGGATGAAGAAAGAAAAGTAGAGAAAAATTGTATTTGGGACTGCGGGCAGCTGCACAATATCGTTCATTAAGGCAGTACCAAAAATTAAGTATATTTTTCTCCCCCTCAGCAAACAGTGAATCGTGAGTCTGCATATCCACTTCACGGAGTTCGTCTTCGTTTTTGGGAAATATCGTGAGTCCGGAAAGAGGAACAGATGAGGATGTATCTGATAAGGAGTCGTACGGGTAATTAAGGCTAGCATCTGTCGCACCAAGGACTAGACGCCGCTGATCTGCATACCAGCCGATGCTTATACGTGTTTAAAACATCACAGATGACACAGACCGGGGTGTCTGCAAGCTGAATCCCGCGGAGGCGTGACCGACATACTTCCTTCCCATTGACCGTATTGTAACACACAGACTGGACATCAGTGGCAAGTTAAGGAGCGCACACTGATCACAAGACAGCACACCAGTCGACATGGAGACGCTTCCCATCACCACTGAGCCACCATTGCATGTGATAAGGTAAACTCATCATCGTATCCCCCTCAGATTTAGTGGTAAGATGGCCCAGGGGTCCGTCAAAAACTGAAATAATAGGAAGGAGGTCTACTGAACTGTCAAAAAAGAAGCAAAATAGAAACAATGAACGGTCCAGGATGTGCAACGTCGAGTGAATTGCAAGCAGCGCGGCGTCGTGTTTCCGTGGTCACGGTGTTGCATTCCGAAGGGTGAAATCTGTGTTCAAATCTCCATCGACGCCCATTTCTTTCACAAAATTATGAACTGTCGTTCCTGTCACTGACGTGTCTGCTTGCTGTACTCAGATCCGTGTGTGTGTTGTGGTATAGCGTCTGTTTACAACAGCGGGGTGTAAAGAAGGGATCTCCTATTATGACTCTTTCATTCCGTTTTGGAAGTTATTACCCCTGAATTCCTTTGTTGCAACATAGTTCACACCCGATTACTAGTTGTTTTCATTTTTGTGAGAGGTTATGCGGCATCTCGCCTTCTCTGTTCGCTTATTTTGAGTCCTCTTCCACTAAGCGAAGTTGATGGGAGATGGGGTAATGGCACTTGGCATGTTCTCCTCGTTAGTCTTGCGGCTGATACTGGAGAGCTGCGAGTAATCGTTTCCTGTATCCTTTCCATAGTTCCGTCTGCTACAACCCGCCGTTGCAAACACTGGTTGTTAGCAGGACAACCATTTAACTTGAATTAGTTCGCCAGGATCTTAATGGCTTGTGTGGTAGGAGATTGGCTGTGAAATTTACTCGTGAAACTGATCTTCGTACCACATTCCACGCTGTCGCTCACCAACAACAGGTCGTCTTTCTTCTGTTGTCCACATTATTTTAGTCTATCTCCAAAAAATTGAAAAATTTTAACGTAGAGACAGAAATGGTCAGGAACCATATGTTGAGGTGCCAAAAGCGATGGGATACCTCCTAATATCGTGTCGGGTCTCCTTTTGTACGACGTAGGGCAGCAACTCGACGTATCATGGACTCAACAAGTCGTTGGAACTTCCCTGCAGAAATATTGAGCCACACTGTCTCTATGTTGTTGTTGTCGTCTTCAGTCCTGAGACTGGTTTGATGCAGCTCTCCATACTACTCTATCCTGTGCAAGCTCCTTCATCTCCCAGTACCTACTGCAACCTACATCCTTCTGAATCTGCTTAGTGTATCCATCTCTTGGTCTCCCTCTACGATGTTTACCCTCCACACTGCCCTCCAATGTTAAATTTGTGATCCCTTGATGCCTCAGGACATGTCCTACCAACCGATCCCTTCTTCTAGTCAAGTTGTGCCACAAACTTCTCTTCACCCAATCCTATTCAATACCTCCTCATTAGTTACGTGATCTACCCACCTAATCTTCAACATTCTTCTGTAGCACCACACTTCAAAAGCGTCTATTCTCTTCTTGTCCAAACTATTTATTGTCCATGTTTCACTTCCATACATGGCTACACTCCATACAAATACTTTCAGAAACGACTTCCTGACACTTAAATCAATACTCGATGTCAACAAATTGTTCTTCTTCAGAAACGCTTTACTTGCCATTGCCAGTCTACATTTTATATCCTCTCTACTTCGACCATCATCAGTTATTTTGCTCCCCACATAGGAAAACTCCTTTACTACTTTAAGTGTCTCATTTCCTAATCTAATTCCTGTCTCTATAGCCGTCCATAATTGCGAAAGTGTTGTCGCTGCAGAATTTTGTGCACGAACTGACCTCTGGATTATGCCTCATAAACGTTCGATGGGATTCATGCCGGGTGTTCTGGGTGGCCAAATCATTCGCTCGAATTGTTCAGAATATTCTTCTAACCAACTGCGAAAACCTGTGACCCTATGACATGACATCGTTATTTGGGAACATGAAGTCCATGCATGCCTGGGGATGTCCTCCGACTAGCCGAACATAGTCATTTCCAGTCAATGAGCGGTTCAGTTGGACCAGAGGACCCAGTCCATTTCATGTAAACACAGTTCACACCATTATGAAGCAACAACCAGCTTCAGTAGCGCCTTGTTGAGAACTTGGATCCATGGCTTCGTGGGGTCTGCACCACTCTCGAACCCTCCCATGAGTTCAACTGAAATCGGGACTCATCTGGGCACAGTTTTTTACAGTTGTCCAGAGTCCAACCGACATAGTCACGAGCCCAGGAGAGGCGCTGCCAGTGATGTCGTGCTGTTAGCAAAGGCACTCGCGTCTGTCGTCTGCTGCCATAGCCCATTAACGCAAAATTTCGGCGCACTGTCCAAACGGATACGTACGTCCCACATTGATTTCTGCGCTTATTGCACGCAGTGTTGCTTGTCTGTTAGCACTGACAACTCTGTGCAAACGCCGCTGCGCTCGGTCGTTAAGTGAAGGCCGTCGGTCACTGTCTTGTCTGGCTGAAATGTGCTATTCTCGGCAAATCTTTCACATTGTGAACCTCCGAATGTTGGATTCACTTGGTGGAACCCCTTGCTCACACGTACAACCATTTTAGATCTTGTTTCCGAGAATATTTCGATTCTCAAGTGCATGTTGTAGTTGCCTGCAATAAGTTTTTAAGTTGCCACAAGTTCTGCCGACGTTGCTACAGGGAGTGCATCGCGAAGTTGCGTGGTTTGTTCTGAGACTGTCGGTTCCAGAGAAATAATCCTTGTCCACTTACCTGATGAAGGACTCTGAAACGACGTCCTGAAATTCAAGGATCTCACTTTGGGGACATGCTCCGCATCATTTGTGCTTTTGAACAATCTCTACAGTTGTCCATGACTTGCAGGACTCTGGCAAGTACAATATTGGCCATTAAAATTGCTACACCACGAAGATGACGTGCTACAGACGCGAAATTTAACCGACAGGAAGAAGATGCTGTGATATGCAAATGATTAGCTTTTCAGAGCATTCACACAAGGTTGGCGCCGGTGGCGACACCTACAACGTGCTGACATGAGGAAAGTTTCCAACCGATTTCTCATACACAAACAGTAGTTGACCGGCTGGTGAAACGTTGTTGTGATGCCTCGTGTAAGGAGGAGAAATGCGTACCATCACGTTTCCGACTTTGATAAAGGTCGGATTCTAGCCTATAGCGATTGCAGTTTATCGTATCGCGACATTGCTGCTCGCGTTGGTCGAGATCCAATGACTGTTAGCAGAATATGGAATCGGTAGGTTCAGGAGGGTAATACTGAACGCCGTGCTGGATCCCAACGGCCTCGTATCACTAGCAGTCGAGATGACAGGCATCTTATCCGCATGGCTGTAACGGATCGTGCAGCCACGTCTCGATCCTTGAGTAAACAGATGGGCACGTTTGCAAAACAACAACCATATGCACGACCAGTTCGACGACGTTTGCAGCAGCATGGACTATCAGCTCGGAGACCACGGCTACGGTTACCCTTGACGCTGCATCACAGACAGGAGCGCCTGCAATGGTGTACTCAACGACGAACCTGGGTGCACGAATGGCAAAAGGTCATTTTTTCGGATGAATCCAGGTTCTGTTTACAGCATCATGATGGTCGCATCCGTGTTTGGCGACATCGCGGTGAACGCAAATTGGAAGCGTGTATTCGTCATCGCCATACTGGGGTATCACCCGGCGTGATGGTATGGGGTGCCATTGGTTACACGTCTCGGTCACCTCTTGTTCCCATTGACGGCACTTTGAACAGTGGACGTTACATTTCAGATATGTTACGACCCCTGGCTCTACCCTTCATTCGATTCCTGCGAAAACCTACATTTCAACAGGATAATGCACGATCGCCCGCATGTTGCATGTCCTGTACGGGCCTTTCTGGATACAGGAAATGTTCGACTGCTGCCGTGGCCAGCACAGTCTCACCAATTGAAAACGTCTGGTCAATGGTGGCCGAGCAACTGGCTCGTCACAATACGCCAGTCATTACTCTTGATGAACTGTGGTATCGTGTTAAAGCTGCACGGGCAGCTGTACCTGTACACGCCATCCAAGCTCTGTTTGACTCAATGCCCAGGCGTATCAAGGCCGTTATTACGGCCAGAGGTGGTTGTTCTGGGTACTGATTTCTCAGGATCTATGCACCCAAAATGCGTGAAAATGTAAACACATGTCAGTTCTAGTATAATATATTTGTCCAATGAACACCAGTTTATCATCTGCATCTCTTCTTGGTGTAACAGTTTTAATGGCCAGTAGTGTATTTATGGCCCAACCATCTCACAGGGACAGACATGACAAAGACTGCCACGTGAATCTGACTCACCACCTTTGGACAAAGCCTCAGCCGATGGGCGACACGTACCATAGCTGCCTTTGTGCAGCAACTGTTTCATCACTTATCCACAGAGATAGTATATTTCCGAAATGGAATGTCTCACGCGTCTAGCTCCAGCTGCCATTCCACTTTGAATGTCTGTTACTTCCCTTCGTACGGCCATAATCACGTCCGAAACCTCTTCACACGAATCACTCGAGTACAAATGGCAGCTCTGCCGATGCTCTACCATTTTACCCGTATGTTTTGTATACTCGATACTACCGCCATCTGCATATGTGCATATCGTGTAAGCTACTTTTGCAAGCACTTTTCGATAAGTGAAATTATATTGTACGATTTAACTGTTGTGATTAAGGTGAGGAAGGAGGAACTGGAAACATCCTCTCAATCATTTAATCTAGATTCACACGACAGAGAAAGATCACAGGAATAACCGACCACCTTTACAAACATGCACTAATTTGCAAAGAGGTTTATTTCCGTTGCAAGATTTGGTCAGCGTGAGTACATGAGATGAGAAGCCGTTCGCCCACGTGCAAGGAACGCAGTTCACCACGTGGTGAATTGGGTCACACATGTATGGTTTCAAAGCAGAATTTAAGTGTAAACCACAAATACGAGAAGCGTTTCTTTTCTTAGGGAACGACTATAAAATGAATTGTCACTACAACGGAAAACTAAATCACCATGGCAGAAACCTTCCGATGATTTAAGGTACACGTGGTCCGTTAAGAATTAAACCATTACAAAAGTTCGCCTTAATTCACGGAAATCCGATGTTTCAACGAATTTATCCCGCACAAAACAGATTAAATTAGCACTGGAAAAACCTATCAGTATGCAGTAGGAAGCGGAAACGTACATGGTTTACCAAAGCCGTAGTACAATACGAACGCAAGCATATACTATCACCAAGAAACCACAAAAAATAGAATAAAAAATAAAACTGTGGTGTCACCGCCAGACACCACACTTGCTAGGTGGTAGCCTTTAAATCGGCCGCGGTCCGTTAGTATACGTCGGACCCGCGTGTCGCCACTATCAGTGATTGCAGACCGAGCGCCGCCACACGGCAGATCTAGAAAGACTTCCTAGCACTCGCCCCAGTTGTACAGCCGACTTTGCTAGCGATGGTTCACTGACAAAATACGCTCTCATTTGCCGAGACGATAGTTAGCATAGCCTTCAGCTACGTCATTTGCTACGACCTAGCAAGGCGCCATTACCAGTTACTATTGATACTGAGTCATGTACAGTCAAGAGCGACGCTCATCATTAATGGATTAAAGTTAAGTATTCCACCAGCTACGTCCGTTTTTCTAAAGTCTAATTTCCTTGTCCTGTTCCAGACCTCACGCCAGCCTGGGTGAGCTAAAACGCGTGCCTTTTCGGCTTCCTCTAGTACCCGGTGTTGGCTCTCCTGCCAACCCACAACAAAAACCACTCACGCAAAACACAGAATTAGTCTCACATTGGCACGAGATATAAGTTCACTAGCTGTTCCTAATCATGTTCAATACTGGATGCTTAACACGACGAAGTCCCAAAGCAACAAAGCCAATTTCCTCCACAACTACTTTTAAACACGATCATGACCTATTGTTAACCAATTGTACCACAGTCAGAGCAGAAATTCGTATGGTTTCCAACGAATTTAACATAGGAAAATCGCGATTAACACTACCTCCTACTTTGTCATTAGTACTAGAAGCCTTGCCTAGGAGCTGCGAACCGTACTCACCAACAGCTAGGAGAAGAGTGCCTGCTCTGCACAAAGCTCCTACAACCCCTAGCTGAGACGGAAGCGACCAGAGGGATCGTTTCCGCCACCAACCTGACAAACACACAAATCTCGGGACAAAAGGGGTGAACCTCGGATGAAGCTCTTTGCTCAGGTAAGCAATTCTAAGTTGGTGAGCCTGTGAACCCTGCCAAACGACAGGCACTCATCTTCTGCTCCCATCAGACGACAACCAACTAGCTTCCACCACAAAACAAGCCCGAAAAGATACGTAAAACACCAATTCACTCACATTCAACCACACATAAGCTAACATAATGGAGGGGCATGACAAATATAGCTTATGATTTCACGTAGAACATAAAATTAGAATACAGTACATTGAAATACTAGTGCAAGGCACCATTTTCTTGCTTTTTTCGTTGGATATGTAGTGAATTAATTTCAGTTCCACTGCTCAGTCGTTCTGGGAGAGTTAATAAGAAAAATCGCAATTACGCAATGGATCAAATGAGACGTAACTGAATCATATGAGGCAAACATGTATGAAAAGACTCGACAGAGACGATTCTGGTCACCTCAGTGTATGAACACCCTGCGTGTTCTCTCGGAAGCCACCTCGTGGTCTCGCCGTTCTCGGAATCGTGTTGAAATGTGTCCGTCTGGGAACTGCTTGACACGCGGAGAAGGGAAACAGCGTGAATAGTTTGCTTCTCACATTCCCGGGCGCCCGCGGCGAGAGTAAAGAGGTGCGAGCAGCTACTGGGAAACGGGAGCAGGGGGAGGCGTACGGAGAAAGTGAGCGCCCGTGAGCCGGCTCCTCAATTTATCCGGCCTTCCCTGGCGGCGCGCCAACAGCGGCAGCACGTGTTTACAGGGCGCGTTTACCACAGGCACGACCACCGACGCCCACCCACACTGCCGGTCTACCGCGGTTTACCGGCTCTCCGCCGTCTCTTGCGCTTACGAGACAGGTCCCCAGCGGTGGGATCAATTTTTTGAAACATCTATACGGTAATGTAGGTGAACATCTCAGCTATTCATTCTGGTGGACCCTCGTTTGCGAGTTACTGACCAAAAAAGTATCGGAATTTCGCGTGGTGCTCAGTAGCATTAACAAACTAGTATAACACTGATTAAAATTCTTCTGGCAAGGGAACCTCCCCATCGCACCCCCCCCCCCCCCCCCTCAGATTTAGTTATAAGTTGGCACAGTGGATAGGCTGTGAAAAACTGAACACAGATCAATCGAGAAAACAGGACGAAGTTGTGCTGAACTATGAAAAAAATAAGCAAAATATACAAACTGAGTAGTCCATGCGCAAGACAGGCAACATCCAGTACAGTGTGAGCTCAGAAGCGCCGTGCTCCCGTGGTTAGCGTGAGCAGCTGCAGAACGACAGGTCCTTGATTCAAGTCTTCCCTCGAGTGAAAAGTTTAATTTTTTATTTTCAGACAATTATTATCCGTCATGTGACGCACATGCCGTCACCAGTGTCGTATAGAATATATCAGACGTGTTTTCCTGTGGAGGAATCGGTTGACCTATGACCTTGCGATCAAATGTTTTCGGTTCCCATTGGAGAGGCCCGTCCTTTCGTCTACTAATCGCACGGTTTTGCGGTGCGGTCGCAAAACACAGACACTAAACTTATTACAGTGAACAGAGACGTCAATGAACGAACGGACAGATCTCAACTTTGCGAAAATAAAGAAAGTAAACTTTTCACTCTAAGGAAGACTTGAACCAAGGACCTCTCGTTCGGCAGCTGCTCACGCTAGCCACATGACCACGGCGCTCCTGAGCTCACACTATCCTTGATGTTGCCTGTCTTGCGCATGGACTACTCAGTTTGTGTATTTTGCTTATTTTTTTTCATAGTTCCACACAACTTCTCCCTGTTTTCAGGATTGATCTGTGTTCAGTTTTTCTCCACACTCACACCGTAGTTGTGCCGCGGGCAGTCACGGGGCAGAAGCTACACGGGACACGGACTTACCTGCACCAACAGCTGTAGAGCAACGGTCAGTCCACTTCCGTGCACACCAGGAGGAAAACCAGAAGCCGACCGCTGATTGGCGGACAGCTACCAATCGTTGACGACATGGATATCCACGAATAGCCGCTTTCCTTCCATCTTCCCTTACGTCATGACTAGCCAATCATATTAGAGGGCCAATTAAAAGTTTTACAACAGTGACGTCAGACATCGATAGTCTGTAATAAATAGAAGAACCTATCCCGATGCAAAACCAGCCGTGCCCTGAGGATGGCCGTTGCAATTCGGCCGAAACGTCGGTTTTAGTTTATTATTGTTGTTACTTTTTAACAATGACGCGGCAGAATAATTTTAATCACTATGACACAGGCCGCGCAAACCTACGTTCTTATATTAGTATAAAATTACCTGTTTGTGTGGCGTAGTGGGTACGATAATGCCTTGATGGTCAGAAGGTTGTGGGTTCGAATATTGCCAGATACTTTAAATCTTTATCCAAATTACTTTGATCGTCACTTTCACTCAATTAATTGGTTTGAATGGAATTTTTAATTACTGTTCCTTTGTCACATCGTTTTAATCATTTTAGCAATTTCATTTACCGATTTCAGATGATTTTAATTAAATATAGTAGGTCTATAACTTTGCTTCCACCGTTTTTTTCTCGAAGTTCGGGGCTTTATTGTGAAAACTTACAAAAAAAATTATGATTCATAGTATTGCCCATCGCTGGCCACTACATTCTCCCATCTTTCGGATAGCATACGAATCCCGTGGCGGAAGAATTGGGCGTCTTTTGTGGGAATCCATAATCGATTAAGTTTTGCACTTGTTCATATGATCGGAAATGCTGGTCAGCCAGACTGTAGACCACTGATCGAAAAAGGTGGTACTCAGAGAGAGAGCAACGTACGGAGAATACGGCGGGAGGGATAGGACTTCTCATTTCAACGTTTCCATGTGTATTTTGACGGGTTTTGCGACAGGGGGTCGAGCACTGATCTGCTGCAAAATTACCTTTACGCGTCTATCGCTGTATTGAGGCCGTTTGTGTTTCAGTGCTGGGCTCAAACGCATCAATTGCTTTCGATAATGATGTCCTGTGACTGTCTTCGTCTGTTTCAGTAGCTACGAAAACGTTCTGTCTTCCACTGCCATGCCGGTCTTCGACATAAAAATCACCGTTCTTAAGGCGTTGAAAACATTCTCTGCACGTTCTTCCACTAATACTTCTCTCACCATTGGCCTTACCCAACATTTTAAGAGCCACAGCCGCAAATTTCTTCATGTTAAAGCAGAAAATTAAAACTTCCCGCAAATGGCGAGAAATGGGCACGTAAGTTGAAGTACTTAATCGAGAATAACCTTATGATGCAATCACAAATCGACTAATATTGGTATGGCATTATGTTTACAGATGCCTAAGCTTATTGTATTACACCTATGCCCAACCACCTGAACCCCACTTGCCGCCACTGCCGCCTATTGCAAAACGGCGGAAGCAAATTTGTAGACCTAATAGATATTAATTAAAATTTATTTTGGTTAGTTTTATCGTCCTATTTTATCGTTAATGTTATTGGATTCACTATTTCTATACCTCATATGGCTTGAATTTCGTTTTACTTATAATCCCTTCTTTCCTTTAAATCTTCATCTGAGTTTATTTGTCCAAAACTCAGTAGGAATTTGGGCTATGTTTTAAATGTTTGTACAGAGATTACTATACAAAAAATGCACATCTTGTTAAGAAAAACGCATTTTTGACACCACTGCACAGTTAGTATAAACGGATAACTTCCTGTTTTGTTTTCTAACCGATAGATCGGCATTTTCAAATCTTAAATTACATTTTTGAACCACTGCACAGCCAGTTTCAATAGATTATTTTGTGTTTTATTTTTTAAGCGATATACCGGCTTTTTCAAATATTTAAATATTATAATAGGTAAATAAAATTAAATTCGCAAAAATTCCGAGTGGAAAAAGAATGATGTAAAGAAAAAATGAGAGCAAATGAAAAATTCATATGATGGTTCAAATGATTTGATAAGGAAATAGAAATGAAAAATTACATTTAAACCAGTTAACTGAATGAAAATTATGATCAAAGTCATTTAGATAAAGATTTAAAAATAAAAAAGGTTTAAGGTGCACGACGAAATTCGAATGCACGACCATGAGCTTGCCTTACCCTATCCATTACACCACACAACTAGTCTACAAAATTCTTTTCTTTTAACGCTATTGAGCGCCACGTGAAGTTCCAGTCTTTTCCCCGATTACCCCCAAACAAGGGCGCTCTTTGGTCAATGGCTGCACGGTGCGATACCTGGAATAGTAGCCTAGATGACGATATAGGTAGTTTCAAAGAGCTGATCCCACTACTGAAGACCTCTCCTCGTAAGTGGCAATGTGACATGAAGTTCTCAGTCAAGCACGCGCAAAAAGGTTAAGTGGAATTGGACTCCTGCCTGTGACAAAGTGTTTTGCGATTTAAAGGAACCTTACTCCATCTGACTTGCCTTATGGCCTAAGAACCGTATAAATCCTGATCTCTAGCAGCCGATACCTCAGACTAAGATTAGGGCTTGGAGTCGTCTGATGAAGTACACGGTGTGGAACGCATTACCACATTTATGTCCAAAACTTTAATGCAGGCTCAGTGCCGCTACAACCAGATGGAAACAGACGCTCTGGGTGTTTTCTCTTCAAAACTTCAGATTATGTGTATGGCCAATGATTCACACTACTGACTGACCACAAACGTCTCTTACAATTATACAAGGCAGAAGCAAACGTCCTAAAAAGAACGGCATGTTGCCTCTAGAGGTGGGCATTGTTTTCGTCTGACTACTCTTACAACATCAAGTATCAATACACAGGTCACCATGTCAACGCCAATCATCTCTGCAGATTGCTAATGGGGCAGGATGTGGAATTAGACTTGGTTCCCAAGGCCAGTTCCTCATGGGTGTCAAGGCAGAAGAAGCTGTAGCTAACTTTTTCTTGCGTGCGTGTGTGTGTGTGTGTGTGTGTGTGTGTAAGAGAGACAAAGAGACAAGTTTGTGGCTGTATGTGTTGTGGGTGTGTCAGTGGTTATTCAGTGTAAGTTGTAGAATGTTGAATATGAAAGTAATAGCTGACAGAGAGTGGCTGAAAGTTTTGGTGTTCCACTGATCTGAGTTTTGGTTTAAATGTTCCGTGCATGGTTCATGGACATGTGAGTGGAAGGGGGTTAGGTGGTATGATTATTATTATTATGGTTGTTGTTGTTATTATAACAATTCTCTGTTGGAGTGTTACTCTATTATTTTATCTATTTGTGTAAACAATGAGTTGTTTGGCATTAGGGCTTGTGCTTGTTCATTCAACAGGTTTTTCTTTTATGCTCTGGTTTTCTGTATGTGGTATTTTTCTTTCAGTTAGGATGCGGTTTTTATTGTTGATTCTAATTATTTTCACATCTTATTCTGTAGAGGCTTGTTTGTGATTGTGTTATCTTAGGTGCTCTGCACGTGTGGAGTGATTTGTCCCATACTCCCAGGCTCTCATCCATTCTTTGTATGTGACACCAAATGTTGTGCATGTTTGCCCTAAAAAAATTCATACATATACGCACTATTTATCTCTCTTTTACCTCTCTTACACACACACACACACACACACACACACACACACACACACACAAAATTTACAATTAGTGACAGAAGACTAATAGTACTCCACAGCAGTGAGGGCAAACAATATACAATTGTGAAGAAAAAAGTTTGTGAACATGAAAAAGTGCTTATGTTTTGTAAGTAAAGTTATAAGTGCGATATCCTGCGTGTGACCATATAAGGGGAAACGCAGATGCCAGCCAGCAACGGAAGATCTGTAAGTAATAACTTATTTACTTAAAAAATAAGACGTGAACTGTTTTATAGCCTACAGGTATCACATATCAAAACAAAGCTGTATCATTCTAGATCCCACTGAAGATTCATTAAAGTAAAATATGGACCGCATCTGGTAGGAATAAAATACATTGCAGCAAAAAAAAGGCGGCTTTTATTCACAAAAAGAGAAAATATAGTTGCGTGCGTGCTGCGGATGATGGACGTACAAACAAACTTGTTATTCACACCATACCAGGCATTTCCATGTCGTCTGTACCAGAAATTCAGAAGACTTCAACTGAACATTCATAAAACTACCCACCACGTAAAATTCAACACCATATGCAAATGTAGTGATCTTGTTCCTGAATATATCAATGTAAAGATTAAAAAAAGTTCACCTAGCACTCAAAAAGCAATGCATGCCTCCTAGAAAATGGGGTTAAAATTCGAAATCAAATCCCTATGATTACAAGAGCTAAATTATGAGTTATATAAGACATCATTAATAATGGTGCATCCTTCTCCCATGTGGTCAACAAGATCGAAAGTCGCACATAAAACTGCTGCACAAAGAATGGAAACGGTTCTGAGAAGATATATTACTCAACTCGAAAAACTCCAATCACAACACAAAAACTGTAAATGCAACCAACAAAAGGTTCTGAGAAGAAATATTACTCAACTCGAAAAACTCCAATCACAACACAAAAACTGTAAATGCAACCAACAAAATTACATACACACAATTTCTACCCAAGATTAGTAAACCTTACAGACATAATAATAAAAAACAGTAAAGAAAGACAACTGACTGGCAAAGGATTAAAACACAGTGTATATTTGGAGATAGATGAAATTACATAGAAAATCTAATTATAGAAGCAGAAAGTGTATTGTTTGGGAAGACAGTGAAAAAAAAGCAATATAAACATTGGATTAACTAGAGAACTAGTAAAAAAGAGAATTCCATAATGTAATAACCAATATGAAACCACAACAACACAAAGGCAACACAAACACAGCATCTGCATCACTCAGAAAATGTAGAAAAAACTTCGTAATGAAAATTTCATCATTTCAAAAGCAGACAAGGAGAACACAGTAGTACTTACAACAAAGAACAGTACATTGAAAAAATCATCCCAAAACATATCATTACAAAATCCAAATCAGACCCATCAAATAGATTCCAGGCAAAATAAAAAAAAAATTACCAATTGGGTACCCAGCCCCAGGAGCCTTAGCAAATATTTTTATAAACCATCTTCAACAGATCATTTTCCTAGAAATAGTAGCAAAAGAATATAACATATTATATTGGTTCAGGTGTATGGATGACATCCTCTGCTTAATAGACGAACCACAAACAAAAATTCATACATGACATACTGATATCAACAAGGTACATAAAAATATAAAATTCACAACTGAAAGAGAACAAAGCAATGAGCATACGTTTGAAATGTACCGTAAATCCACAGCAACTGACATTATCATTCCCCAATCCTTAAACCACCCACAATCACAAAAGCAAGCAGCACTTCTGTACATGCTGCATAGACTCAGCACAGTGCCACATAACAAATAAAACTACCAAAAGGAGTTAGCATAAAAATGCAGATAACTGAAAACAATAGTTACAACAGTAACAGTCACAAACCTAAACAACCAAATTAAAAGTAAAATAAAAGCAGAAACCACCAAACCACAGACAACAAGACAGTAGAACCATACACAATTATCAACACTCAGTTCTGTGACAACTACACAAAATAATGAGGAGAAGATAAGAGAAAATACAAGAAGGTACACAATGGCTTATGAACACAAACTCACACATAAAATCACCAATATTTTCAAAAGTCAGGGCATAAACAAAGCATACACTAATAATAATAATAATAATAATAATACCACCCAACCCGTTTCCACTCACTTGTCCATAAGCCCCTCTACAAAACATTTAAACCAAAACTCAAATGAGCTGAAGACACACGCGCACACACACACACACACACACACGCACACACACACACACACACACATACACACACACACACACACACACAGAGATATAAACGTAACATAAATGTTTTAGTTTTCAACATATTCTTCTTTAGGTTGGCAAGATATATGTGAACAAACCAAACAGGGTGAGACACATAGTAAACTCATAGGAGCTACGTCTTTAAATCACAATTTTCCATCAGATATCTACAACTAGTGACAGAAGGCTAATAGTGCTCGACGCCAATAAGAGCAAACAATATGAAAATTGTGAAAAGTTCGGAACATCAAAAAATACTTATGTTTGGAAAGTAAAGTTATAGTGCGATCTCCAGCATGTGTCCAGATGAGAGGAAACGCGGGTGTCAAACGAAAACCGGATAACTATATATAATCATTTATTTACGCAAAAAAATGAAGCGCGAACTGTTTTAAAATCTCCAAATATCACATACCAAAACAAAACTTTGTCATTCTAGATCTCACTGAAGGTGTCTTAAAGTAAAAGGCGGAACACGTCTGGAAGAAATAAAATACATTGGCTGCTTTTATTTAGAAATTGAATGTTTCTGTGCTTACTGTGGATGATGACCTCGTAAAAAACTTATTAATGATAAAGGTGTTCACTCCACTACAAAATCAAAGAAGGATTTCAATTAACTCAGTTAATTACATACAAACGCATATAAGATGGTTTAACAATCGTTGACAATAATAAACTAATGCCTTTGCAAACCTGCACAAAGGATCTGGAATGTGTTTCGGAATGAACGTCTAGCTGGATAAAACAATTACATTTGTGTAAATCGTATTGTGATTGCCGAAGTTTAATGTATAAAGACAGAAAACATTACACACGAGCATGTGTTTGAATCTATGGCAGGAGCTGAAGCCTCTTGAAGGGAGCCACCATGGCGCTGGATAGCCCAAAGTCACAAAGCAGATATCTCTTGTGGGATCTGCCTAAAATCTTCAAAGAGGCCCTAAACTTTTTAAACTTTTCTGTGCCCGTCACACTCTCTCATCTGTTACCTTAAAGACACGTATATTTTGATTACTGACTGCCTGCAGTTCTGACCACATTAGTCGTTCTTCCAGGACTCTGACAAAAACGACGTGGTTCCTCCGACAAAACACAGCTCGCTAAAAACAGTCTCATTTGTCCTGGTATGACCTGGAGATGTTATCTGCTTTGTGACTTGGGGCCATCCAGCGCCACGGTGGCTCTCTTCAAAGCACTATATGGTCAGACTACCTGGCGTGATCACTAACAAGAGCGCACGTAGGCCTTCCACGAAATTTTGCTGGGGACTCTTTCCCTTTCTCAG
Organism: Schistocerca piceifrons; assembly: GCF_021461385.2. Lineage (NCBI taxonomy): Eukaryota > Metazoa > Arthropoda > Insecta > Orthoptera > Acrididae > Schistocerca > Schistocerca piceifrons. The sequence goes on along the minus strand of NC_060138.1, from coordinate 199,105,295 downwards.
TTGTATCACCCATGGCGTGTCCCCTTGTCTAGAGCCAAGTGCAACTTGCTTTCACAGAGGCTGCTTATTTAGGTGTATGTGCAGTTCAATACAGTGTATTACAATCTACGTTAGTTAAGTACTAGCAGTTCATATTTCATTTGCGGGTAGAAATTAATTTATTCCAATTTTTATAACTTTTTCATTCTTGTTTGCCGGCCGGTGTGGCCGAGCGGTTCTGGCACTTCAGTCTGGAACCTCGCGACAGCTACGGTCGCAGGCTCGAATCCTGCCTCGGGCATGGATGTGTGTGATGTTCTTCGGTTAGTTAGGTTTAAGTAGTTCTAAGTTCTAGGGGATTGATGACTTCTGATGATAAGTCCTATAGTGCTCAGAGCCATTTGAACCATTCTTGTTTTACGTCAGTTACGGGACATTCCGAAAAAAAGCAGTCGCCTAACAACACACTGTGGATTATGAGGAAAACAGCGAAAATAATGGCACACTTTCTGAACACCAAGGGTGTTTTGCTGATTTCCGATGAGAAGGCGTAACTGCGCTGACAATGGACACGAGGGCAAAATCCAGTTCACGGCAGCTATCAAACTGCTTATCAGAATGCATTCATCACGTTCTTGGAACGGCTGGATATTGGAGAAATACTACTGCACTGCTTAGAGTACTCGTTTTATGAGTGGGTCTGTCTATAGCCTTGAGCTTCCTACTAGGAACCAATTTTTTTTTACAGTAAAGTGTACATTGTTATCCTCAAACGGACATGTTGATATACCTGGGTTGGTTAAAAAACTGAGATTCAAGAGGAACCTTCAATAATATCTATTATTCAAATCTTTGGAAAAGGTATGCTAAACAATAAATGCACTGCACCTTGCCTTTCCGAGCACCTACATGATTTGATCAAACTGTATCTTTCAGTCCTCATCAATACGAAGGTGAGTCAAATGAAAACCTTAAATATCTTTTTAAATATTATTTATTGGGCAGAAGTGGTACAAAGCTGTATCACTTTTCAACATAATCTCCCCCACGCTCAATGCAAGTTCTCCAGCGCTTACAAAGTGCATAAATTCCTTTGGAAAAAAATTCTTTTGGTAGTCCGCACAACCATTCATGCACCGCGTGGCGTACCTCTTCATCAGAACGGAACTTCTTTCCTCCCACTGCGTCTTTGAGTGGTCCAAACATATGGAAATCACTTGGGGCAAAGTCTGATAAGTATGGTGGATATGGAAGTCACTCAAAATGCAGGTGTGTGGTTGTTGCAACTGTTGTACGGGCAGTGTGGGCTTTGCATTGTCATGTTGCAAAAGGACACCTGCCGACAGCAGTCCACGTCGCTATGATTTGATTGCAGACCGCAGATGATTTTTTAGGAGATGTGTGTATGATGCACTGGTGACAGTGGTCCCTCTAGGCATGTGGTGCTCCAAAATGGCGCCTTCTTCCTCCCAAAACAGAGTCAGCATAACCTTCCCTGATGGTTCTGTTCGAAATTTCTTTGGTTTTGGTGATGAGGAATGGCGCCATTCCTTGCTCGCTCTCTTCATTTTCGGTTGGTGGAAGTGAAATCAGGTTTCGTCCCCAGTAACTATTCTTACAACGAAACCATCACCTTCTCGTTCAAAGCGCCGAAGAAGTTCTTCACAAGCATCAGCACGTCGTTCTCTCATTTCAGGAGTCAGCTGCCGTGGCACCCATCTTGCAGACACTTTGTGAAGCTGGAACACATCATGGCCAATGTGGTGTGCTGACCCATGACTAATCTGTCATTCAGTGTCAGTCGGCGGTTTTCCTTCATTATGGCTTCAACTGCTGCAATGTTCTGTGGGGTCACAACTCGTTGTGCCTGACCTGGACGAGGAGTATCTTCCACTGAAGTCACACCATTTGCGAACTTCCTAGTCCATTCGTAGGCTTGCTGCTGTGACAAACATGCATCACCATACTGAACCTTCATTCGTCGATGAATTTCAATAGGTTTCATACCTTCACTACGCAAAAACCGAATAACGGAACGCTGTTCTTCCCTGGTGCAAATCGCAAGTGGGGCGGCCATCTTTATACTGACACTGCGACGGTATGTGTGCATCTGCACTATGCTGCCACCTACAGGCCAATCTGCACGCTGTTTGTAGCACGGTTACCAGCTTACAGAATAAGGCGCGAAATTTCGATCTGTTATTAGAAATGAAAACCTTAAATTTCTAATGTTTTCATTTGACTCAACCTCGTATATCGGATGTTCCTGCTAAGGATTGTTAGGTGCATTTTCTCTGGTGTTTCGGCATATATTTCCGGTTTGTTTTTGTAGTGTGTAAGGGAGAGTCACCCAAACAAATACTGCTCACCACGTATTTCATGGGACGCCCTGCGTCGACGGAAGGCGTCGGTTTGTTTACCATTACAAACAAAATCATTTTAAGCGGAATTTTATGTGCCCTTTCGATGGAGCAGTCCCAGTTTATTCTAGTGCGATGTTTGTTTTATCGCTGTGTGTTAACAGGGACAATAAAACATGAAGAATAACCAGTAGTCCAGCAGCGACTAAGCTGCGCTGCTGCTTGGCAATAGCAATCAGCGCAGGGCTTGGCAGTACTGTCACTGCTGGACTACTGGTTATTCTTCGTGTTTTACTGTCACTGTTAATCAAACACATCCCTAAACTGAATACTGTACTACACTACTTTGGGGCCTCTCCATCGAATCAGCACATACAATTCCACTTCAAAAATTATCTTGTTTGTAACAGGAAACAAACCGACACTTTCAGTCAACACTAGGCTTCACATGAAAGACGTGATTATCTGTATTTATTTGCAAATGTTTAAATGCGCACTGAAGAGCTGAATGAAAATTTGTACCAAGGCCAGGAATCGAACCTGGCTCTCCTGCTTGCTGCGCATATGCACTAACCTATACGACACCCTGGCATAGTGGCTTCGCACAATAGAAAGGACCAGCCTAACACGCCTCCCACCTCAATCTAAATTCTCATTCATGCCTCAACTGACGTGGTGTTCCACCTAAACTTGAACAGCATTGGAGAGGCTCTCCAGCTGTATGGGATATAACCTAAGCATGAGGAGAATTTGGATTGAGGAGGGAGGTGTTCAAAAGGTTCAAATGGCTCTGAGCACTATGGGACTTAACATCTGAGGTCATCAGTCCCCTAGAACTTAGAACTACTTAAACCTAACTAACCTAAGGACATCACACACATCCATGAATGAGGCAAGATTCGAACCTGCGACCGTGTCGGTCGCGTGGTTCCAGACTGTAGCGCCTAGAACCGCTCGGCCACACCGGCCGGCGAGGGAGGTGTGCTAGGGTAGTCTGTGCAGTTGCACAAAGCCATTGTGCCAGGGTGGCGTAGTGGTTAGCGCACCTGCTTAGTGAGCAGAGGATCCGGGTACGAATCCTGCCACTGGTATAAATATCAATTCATTCCTTCAGTCTGCATGTATACAGCATATGTGTTTGAGTCTTCAAAAGGTCTCTGGTACAAAATATTTTCGTTTGATTGCAGCATCTATGCCTCGGTTTCAGGCAGGATCCTTCATTTCGTTCGGTGCTGAGGTGCCATTCCAATACAGTCGTAGTGCCTCTGTAGCGCTGTCCGAGTTTAGAGGGAGCTGCTGATGGCTCTTAGAAGGGACACCTTATATGATCTACATATACATTCACATAAATACTCAGCAAGCTAATGTACAGTGCACGGAGTAATGTATTGAGTACTGATGTTAACTGTTTTCTGTGTTATTCCATTCACTTATTGGACGAGGTAAAATCTCTATTTGCCTCTGCAGGCACCCTAATTCTCTTATTCTCATGATCACTACGGGAGATGTACAGTATGATGGCGGCAACATATTGGACGTACGGTCTTCTTCAAACACATGTTCTCTAAATGCGAACATCTCCACTAGACAGTGCCACATGTTCCTCCAAAAAATCGTAACACAACACACACACAAATGCCATACTGACTAATGTCAATCCACCCGATGATGGAGGTTTAAACCTTTGAATCGCGTCGTGGAGATAAATAAAACGTTGACTGGTAACAGTAAACTTGTTGTTTCATTTAACATGTTCTCTAAATTTACCCAACAAGGCTTCATTAGAATTACGGCGCCGCCTTTCGTCCAATGATTCACTTTTAACTAATCGCTTTTAACTATTCACTTTTAACTACACTCCTGGAAATTGAAATAAGAACACCGTGAATTCATTGTCCCAGGAAGGGGAAACTTTATTGACACATTCCTGGGGTCAGATACATCACATGATCACACTGACAGACCCACAGGCACATAGACACAGGCAACAGAGCATGCACAATGTCGGCACTAGTACAGTGTATATCCACCTTTCGCAGCAATGCAGGCTGCTATTCTCCCATGGAGACGATCGTAGAGATGCTGGATGTAGTCCTGTGGAACGGCTTGCCATGCCATTTCCACCTGGCGCCTCAGTTGGACCAGCGTTCGTGCTGGACGTGCAGACCGCGTGAGACGACGCTTCATCCAGTCCCAAACATGCTCAATGGGGGACAGATCCGGAGATCTTGCTGGCCAGGGTAGTTGACTTACACCGTCTAGAGCACGTTGGGTGGCACGGGATACATGCGGACGTGCATTGTCCTGTTGGAACAGCAAGTTCCCTTGCCGGTCTAGGAATGGTAGAACGATGGGTTCGATGACGGTTTGGATGTACCGTGCACTATTCAGTGTCCCCTCGACGATCACCAGTGGTGTACGGCCAGTGTAGGAGATCGCTCCCCACACCATGATGCCGGGTGTTGGCCCTGTGTGCCTCGGTCGTATGCAGTCCTGATTGTGGCGCTCACCTGCACGGCGCCAAACACGCATACAACCATCATTGGCACCAAGGCAGAAGCGACTCTCATCGCTGAAGACGACACGTCTCCATTCGTCCCTCCATTCACGCCTGTCGCGACACCACTGGAGGCGGGCTGCACGATGTTGGGGCGTGAGCGGAAGACGGCCTAACGGTGTGCGGGACCGTAGCCCAGCTTCGTGGAGACGGTTGCGAATGGTCCTCGCCGATACCCCAGGAGCAACAGTGTCCCTAATTTGCTGCGAAGTGGCGGTGCGGTCCCCTACGGCACTGCGTAGGATCCTACGGTCTTGGCGTGCATCCGTGCGTCGCTGCGGTCCGGTCCCAGGTCGACGGGCACGTGCACCTTCCGCCGACCACTGGCGACAACATCGATGTACTGTGGAGACCTCACGCCCCACGTGTTGAGCAATTCGGCGGTACGTCCACCCGGCCTCCCGCATGCCCACTATACGCCCTCGCTCAAAATCCGTCGACTGCACATACGGTTCACGTCCACGCTGTCGCGGCATGCTACCAGTGTTAAAGACTGCGATGGAGCTCCGTATGCCACGGCAAACTGGCTGACACTGACGGCGGCGGTGCACAAATGCTGCGCAGCTAGCGCCATTCGACGGCCAACACCGCGGTTCCTGGTGTGTCCGCTGTGCCTTGCGTGTGATCATTGCTTGTACAGCCCTCTCGCAGTGTCCGGAGCAAGTATGGTGGGTCTGACACACCGGTGTCAATGTGTTCTTTTTTCCATTTCCAGGAGTGTATTTAGTTTTTCCGTATTTCTGCTACAGTTTCTCGTTGGCTGCCTGTAACACTCTGTCCCGCCTACCCATGCTTTAAAGAGTCGAACTCCAACGTATAAAATAGATTCAAACGTCTGATTACTGTGCAAATGAGCTAATGTGTTACATACTTGACGTTAATATTATATACCTGAGAACACAAAACCCTAATTAAGTTGGTTTTATTAGTTTCGAATTATTCACCCGCGGAGTAATGAAAAACTCATAACTAAAACTGATAAACCAAAAAATTGACAACGCCTTCGCATACTATATGCCTCTGCATCTCAGTGGCCATCGTGGCTAAGTGCTATTTGGAGGACCCGGATTCGATTCGCGGTAGTGTCAGGGCTTTTTCCCTGTTAGGAGGTCTGGAACGGGCCGGACTCAGCCTCGGTATGCCAACTCTGGAATTACTTGAGTGAGAAGTAGAGGCTCCAAGGTCAAGAAACCCGACTACCCCGCTGCATACCGTATCCAGTGCCACGGGAGTGGTCGGTCCCAGAATGTGGAGCTTTGCTTAGCTTTTCTTTTAAATGTCCCTATAAGACCTTTTTGCCAAACAGTGCCAAACAGTGCATACTGTCAAACCGTTTCTTCTAGTCCTGATCACAGTAAAATTAAGTTGTAAATGCAAAGCCATTAAATTACAGTTTAATAATATAATTTTCTGCAAATATTACGGAATTAATTTTGTACTGTAACCTACGTGATGGATATATAATAGAATACTAAAGGAACATTCAACAGGAGATAAACTGTTTTCCTTTCATTATTTTGTGAGGCTGTGGAGGGAGGGGGAGGGGGGAGGGAATTTAGATAAGGTTTGAAATTATGTCACAAGTTTCTTGGACATCGCTAAGAGCTCAGTACCAAACACTACGTAAGTGTAGTCTGACCAATTTGTGCTTTGCCCTAACAAAAACTACCTTTTCGCGTATATCAAGTGTTCTAACGGCATATTTCTCGAAGAATGTGTTGTACAATGGCATAATCAAAATTATATATATATATATATATATATATATATATATATATATATATATATATATATATATATATATATGTGTGTGTGTGTGTGTGTGTGTGGATACAGTCCGCTAGATGTGTTCATGGCTCTGAGCACTATGGGACTCAACTGCTGTGGTCATCAGTCCCCTAGAACTTAGAACTACTTAAACCTAACTAACCTAAGGACATCACACACACCCATGCCCGAGGCAGGATTCGAACCTGCGACCGTAGCAGCAGCGCGGCTCCGGACTGGAGCGCCTAGAACCGCACGGCCACCGCGGCCGGCTAGATGTGTTGCTAATGGAGAAGGTAGTAAGGAAGTAAGAATTAAAATGTCGTTCGTGATGCTGATGTTTTACTGCACGAACAGCGAAAATAAAGTAAGAGAAAACACTTTCTCATTTCACTACTTTGTGCAGGGTATCAGCGACAAAAAGTTTCGAAAGGATTTCACATAAGGTGTAAAGTATGTGGGAAGTTTCTAAGTGCTCTCATCCTCCAACAGCTGATGAATTTCGTATGGATAATTTGCGCGCAGTGAGATCCGCTGTCTCTCAGCGTAAGATTTTAGTCCTTAATGAATACATTATGGGAGCATTTTAAATTTTTGAATTCGGACAACAATTATGTGAGATACTGAAAATCAAATATTTATTGCTCCTGCAGGCTGTTAGATAGGCAACCTTCAATTGGGACTGACAATGAGCGACAGTTATAACCATTTCGCAATACACGTCGATATCGACCTGCTATCGTCGTAGCAGTGTGTTTCGGAATTCGTTCGATATACCAGGTGGTTATGATTGAAGTCCAGTTACTCTCGGAGATCTAGTGTGGGGTGTAATTATCATGTGGAGCAGCGAAATTTAGTACATACGCTAATGCATTAAAGCAGAACCGATTTGTGCTGGAAAAAAATTAGTTCCAGTTTTGGCTACCATGTACAAATCTGGCACTGTGCACGGTTTGCATGACAGTATAACATACATGCTGTCATTTGACAAGGCATAACGGTTAATGATAAAATCAAAATTATGCCTTTCTAATTTGTTTACCTTTTCTGCCTGTGTCCTGTTACTAATCCATTGCATACATACGAGAACATTTCTGTACGTCTTTCTTGCATTCACAGTGCCATTTTTGCACCTGCTGGCCAAAATTCGAAGTATTTTTTTTTCCGGTGTAGATCGGTTCTGTATTAACCCATTGGAATATCTACTAAGTTTCGCTGTCGTGCGATAATTATAGCCTGCACTGGACCTTCGTGAGTAGGTGCACTTTAGTTGCAAACAAATGGTTCAAATGGCTCTGAGCACTATGGGACTTAACATCTGTGGTCATCACTCCCCTAGAACTCAGAACTACTTAAACCTAACCAACCTAAGGACATCACACACATTCATGCCCGAGGCAGGATTCGTACCTGCGACCGTAGCGGTCACGCGGTTCCAGACTGAAGCGCCTAGAACCGCACGGCCACACCGGCCGGTCTTTAGTTACAATCACGCGGCTTATACTTGATACGAACCCTGAAGAGTGCAACAATTTCTCTACAAGTGGCTACGCTAGCGGCTGGTAGGCGATTTCTATTATAAAGGCTTTGCATTTTGCCAGAATCCTCCCAACAATTTTAAGTCTTCCCTTCGCTTTCCTTAATACTGATTTTACGTGATCATCTGTTTTCTTTTCGGTTCTTACAATTATCCTTAAATTCTTGCACGGTGTGACGTACTAAATACGTTCATCATTTATCTTGTAATCTGTTACCATCGGCGTCTTTCTCTTTGTTAGAGGCGTGCTCTTACTTATGCCCACTCTTTAAGTGAGCTGATATCCGTTTGTGTGAGTTTTCAGTATTTTCGTATGTTCCGCGGACAGAGATACTGTTTCGCTTCCTTAGCGCTCAACCGGGTACAGTGTCGCAGTGTCGAACTCCATCCGGAAATGTAGGAAGATGAAATCTACTGTTCCACTTGCATCTGTTGTTTATTATACAGGGTGACACACGGGAGACGGACGGTTTTGAACTGCTTAGTACTGAGGGCGCTGTGGTGGGAGGTGATCGGGGTGGGGACAGTTCTGATCCACACAAGACGCCATTTCATTTACTCAGTCACTATGGAGCAGTGGGACTTGCAACGTCGAGCGTTTGTCTATGACAGTGTCGTGAAAAGTGGTGAGCTATTATTGCTATGCAGCGATTGTTTCGTGCGCAGTTTAATGTCAGTCGACATGGAGCTGTTCCGAGCCGTAACACAATCCTCAGATGGGTGGAAAACTTCAGAGCAACTGGAAACATACTGGATAAGAAGCAACCTGGCCCGAGACGCAGAGTAAAGACACCAGAAAATGTTGAAAGGGTAAGTAAGACAAGAGGCAGTCAGAAGCCCAGGACGGTCAGCTAGACGTCATGCTAGTGAGTTACGAATCAATCGTGAATCGGTTAGACGAATTTTGCGTAAAGAATTAAAATTCCATCCCTACAAAATGCTCATTGTCCAACAACTTAAGGAAACTGATTTTGTGTACGAGGACACTTTGCTTACAGAATGCAAGTGATTTTGGGATCGAATGAAAACGAAATTTTATTGATGAGCGTTGAAGCTCATTTTCATTTAAACGGGACCGTGAATAAGCGAAACGTGCGTTACTGGGCTCCAGAGCATCCACACCTTATCCACCAGCGTCCTCTACACTCAGAAAAAGTAACAGTGTGGTGTGCTCTTGGCTCTGTTGGCATTATTGGACCTTATTTTTTTGAAGAGAACGTGGCCATAGTTACTGTTAATTCGGTTCGTTACATTCGTATGCTTGAAACATTCTTGAAACCATTACTAAGAATACGACGAATCCCTTTAAAATGCGTTTGGTTCCAGCAGGATGAGGCAACATCGCACACCGCAAACACTTCGATGACAGTTCTTAGACGCATGTTTCCTGGCCGCATTATCTCACGTTTTGGCAATGTTCCTTGGCCTCCCAGGTCTGCCGACTTGTCAGTATGTGACTTTTTTCTGTGGGGGTACCTTAAGAACTGTGTCTATAACCACAAACCACGAAATTTGGACGAGTTGAAGAATGCAATTATTCAAGAAATTGCTGCCATCCCTGCAGAGATTTTAGTCCGTGTGATGGAGGATTTTGAGAAGAGACTTGAGTCCTGCATTGGAAATGATAGACATCACCTTGACGACATTATTTTTCACAAATAACTTTGTTAACTAAAATGGCAAATGATGAGCTTTGATTTTGTGTAAATAAACATGCATTAATTTTAAAGTTGGCCGAGTATTATTTCATTAAAAACCGTCCGTCTCCCGTGTGTCGCCCTGTATTTCGTCTATGAATAAGGCAAGCTGTTTTTCACACGAGCTGTCTTTGTTTTCCTTGTAGGTGTAATATTTATGGCTGTACGCATTTGTTGTAGACTGGAAGGTAGTTGGTGTACTGTACGAAACGAAAAATACTTGGCAGAAAACTATTTCAAATTCATATCATCAATACACGTTGCACTCATTCAAAAATGGACAGAAGGCTAGCAGCATTTATTTATTTTGGATTTTGGTTTCAAAACGCGCGTATTCCGACTCGGGAAAGAAAGCACAACAGAAAGAGATGCGGGAAGAGAAGCGCTATCCCGAATGGTAGCGAAAGCGCCCGAACATGCACGCGAAAGGCGCTCGGTTCTGCGATAATATTGCGCTGCGGAAGACAGCCAGGCACGCGTTGTAAACAGCGCCGCACGTCGGTGGGTCAGAGGGGACATCGCTTTCGGTTACGACCATAAATAAGAGGGTTCTCTTCGGCTGACAAATGTGTATTTATGGTCAGAAACATCTGCAAGAGAGCGCGGAAGGTACACGAGACAGCGTAGTTGCGCAGCGCGCGGGCGCAGTTCTGGAAGCTTCAGGTCGTGCGCCCGCCGACGCAGTGACGCCGCGCATGCGCAGCGCGCTCCACCTGCCGCGCCAGTTCCCAGTGGGTCTCTGCTGCCCCAGCTAACCGCCGGCAGGCTGTCCCACACCCCCGACCCCTGCGCACTGGGCGCTTATCTCTGGCCGCGTTCACGCGATGGCAGAATTAGTACGCGGACGCGAGCGCCGCTGCGATGGCGATCTCGTGCCGTGTGGGGTCGCACCGGTTCTGCTGTGCTTAAACTGCTGGGGCTCATTTGCTGCAAGCCACGCGTCGTGCACAGCCTGCGTGCCACTCTCAGAGACATTAGTAACATATTATTACTCTCGAATCAGATCGTATCTCTACTGGAGAGGCCGGTATAAGGGCAAACGTCTTATTTGACGTTACGCCTGTCTTTGTTGTGGTCTTGCATGCGGAGATAAGTTTGAAGCAGCTCTCCGCGCTTTGCGAGTCTCTTCACTCTAACTACTGCAACCGACATCCAATTGAAACTGATCGTTGTTGATGTGGGTTACCAACACAAGGAGAGCGTACCAATAGGGACAAGAAAGGAGGCATGAAGGGCGCCAAAACAGAAATAACAATCATCCATTTATTGCACCATGACACACGCACATCATGATATATATTAGACATTATTACAAACAGTGTGCATAATGAAGGCCGCACAATTTTACCAATGTAAGAAATTAAAATAATACTAGCATAAAATTAACTAAAGTGCCTTGAAGGAAATGTTTATGAGAAGACCACGACGGGGCCGCAAGGGAGGAGGCAACACAATACTTAACTCAGGTGCACCAAAACAAACAACGGACACCAGGCCGCGCCAACAACGGACACGAAAGGCACGCAACTTCTCTCCGTTGCCGTTCCGCGCGTTCCACCCAAGTAATAGCTACCTGAAACATTGTAATACCTGGAAGAGTACACCAGTGATCAGAAAATTTAAAAAACAATAACATGACATAAAAATACAATAATTTAAGAAAATCACATCATATGAGTATGAGCTTAAGGTCTTTCGGTAATTAACACATTACGAAAGGGAAAGGGGTATGTGCCACTATTACATCTTGCGTAATTACATTACTAAATTTCTCAGTACCCAAGTTGCAATTAACGCAACAAGAATTATATCATTTAAGCGATAATGTTACTTTAAAATAATAATAAAATTATTTCACACCAAAGAGGACCAACAATGGCCCGATCAGTACTCCCCAGTGAAGCAGTTCACAACATGGTACTCCACGGCTCCGTGCACACAGCCCCATACAAAATGCAACACCACTACAGCGTACTACCAGAACCATCAGGCAGTAAACCAAAGTCGTACTAAGCCAAAACAAGGACCGACCTTTAAAATAATGAGATCTAGCCCGGGCCGGACAACAGACCAAATGCTGGGAAATCCATAAGAAACCTCAGCCAAATTAATACCAAAACAACAGTTTATCAACATATGCAAAACACAAGACCTCTCAGTCCAAAGGCTTCCGTTTAGTCACGGAGGTGGCTCCGATCCGCCTGCTGAGGTGCCAAGCGTCGTACGAAGTGCCGAATCAAGCTTAACCCTCGTTAATGGAATGCGGAAACACCACAAGACAAAATAAACTCCAGTCTAACTGCGCAAGGCAAACTCTAAGGAGTGCCACTCGAAGACTATGCACTTGAAGATCAAACATAAAGCACCCAGACTAATGTGCTGTTGAATGACCCACTTCCATCACCAGCGTCTAGTAGAGTACGGAGAGCAGCGTACCCCATCGATATACATCCATGGGATGGTAAACGAGGATAGCAATCCCAGCGACGGAGAGACAGGAGGACGAAATGACATCCCGCCGCACATAGAAGGTATTTCAAACTCAGGCTCGACAAACTACAACAGGCGAGATTTTGCTCCCCTCGCGAATCAAGTTAAACGGCACACCACGAAGCTGTCCACACTATTAACCGTAAAATTACGGTCCGGCCTTCCCATCGGGCCCCACTCGGCGTCCAGACGCAAGCAACCCCAGCCGAGCCGAACTGTCTTCACGCCAAGGCAGCCACCTCTCACCTCCTCACACGGCTCCATCTAAGCCCCGGCCAGCGATAACACACAGAAACAACCGCCTAACGCCAAAGCGCCATTTGAGTGAAAACTCAGCACTAAGATCGATACAGACTTGGAAATAAGCGAGCACCGTAACAGTTGTCAAGCCTTTTGCAATCACTGCGACCGACTAACGGGGAGAACACGGCAAGTGACATACCCCGATTTCCCAGAAACTTCGCTCAGTGGAGGAGTAACAAAATAAGTGAACATGTTTCTCGGCGTGTCCGTAGATAATCGACCTTTTCTGAGAAAAAGAATGTCAAGTTTTCCGACATACGTTAGATGCCTTTTAGTGCGCGAAAATCTACGACGAAATTGTAGTATAGTGGCTAGCGTCGCAGCATTTCACTTTTGCACCCTATGTTCGAAACCCGATTATGGTTATTTTATTTCATTTATCTACTCATGTCCGTAAAAGGTTAGTACACGAATTATTCCTATGAAGTAACGGGATAAAAGGGTGATATACACTGAAAAGACAAATAAACTCGTATACCTCCCTAACATTGTGTCGGGCCCCTGCGAGTACACAGAAGTTGTAAGGTGGCTATAATTCCGCACCTTACAATCACTCACCTACGTACATTGCATGGTCTACAACCACAAAATGGTTCAAATAACTCTGAGCACTATGGGACTTAACATCTGAGGTCATCAGTCCCCTAGAACTTAGAACTACTTTAACCTAACTTACCTAAGGACGTCACACACATCCATGCCCGAGGCAGAATTCGAACCCACGACCGTAGCGGTCGCGCAGTTCCAGACTGAAGCGCCTAGAACCGCTCGGCCACATCGGCCGGCCTACAACCACAAGTAGGTATTATTTGATAGGTTTTACATCGTATATACGAATATTTAAAGAAGACTGACATTGTCACGTACGCCTTCTAAATAATTATTAACGCTTTTGCATGAAGGGTGACGGAGTGTCTGTATTATCAAAACGGGGTAATGAATGATTGCCTATACTAGGAGAGATTGGAAAGCCAGTGGAGATGAAACGACAGGCGGAACTCAAGCCCTGCGTGGAAAAAAGCCCGCACAGGTATGCTGGTCCTGCTTGACACAGCAAGTGCCAAGACGGACAGTCTGGACACCTGGGTGCGGAAACACAATACACCGACGGCTGCCCGGTGTTGCAGCTAAGCCGGAAGGATTGTACTTCGGAAACTATGAAAAACTTGGACGCAGCTGAGAGGAACGAGAAAGCATCACCTCGTAGGCAGGCTCGGTTATTTCTGTGGATGTTACTCAGATGCGTAACACTGTATGAGTATATATATTTCCTCTGCACTAGACGACAAAAGACTAAAATATAGTTGGTCGGCGTTCGGAAGAATCTGTAGAGGGGAGAATATTCCGTGGTTTCGAGAAGGTGATTTGTTTCCTGATCCCTGCTGGGGAGCCAGCGGTGGAAAGAAGCAAGTCTTCCGTTTTTGAGCGCCCGTGTGTGACGGTCGCTCAGTATCAGCTTTGTTGGTATAAGCGAACTTGTTGTCTTTGCTCTCAGGAGAGTTTATAGTTAGAACTGTTAGGCATTGTCTTGTTGCGAACTTATACGATTCTCGACTTCACCTCCGAGTTGGCTCAAAAATGTTTCAAATGGCTCTGAGCACTATGCGACTTAACTACTGAGGTCATCTGTCGCCTAGAACTTTAGAACTAACTAAACCTACGTAACCTAAGGACATCACACCCATCCATGCCCGAGGCAGGATTCGAACCTGGGACCGGCCGGCCGGTGTGGCCGTGCGGTTCTAGGCGCGTCAGTCTGGAACCGCGAGACCGCTACGGTTGATCAGTAATTTTTATTCAGGAAATAATGACAATTGTAATGCAAAGGATTGTTTTTTAATCTACAATAAATATATAATGAGAAACAACAAATATCAATTAGTAGTATTAGTTGCCTTAATCATTCATTTACGTTGAGGTTGTAATTTATGTGTTAAAGAGCATCAAGAAATACTAAGATCTGCTTGAGGGGGTAGTCAGACGGTGCGAAATCATCATTTTAGTGTTCAATATTTTCCATTGTACACATGCATTTTAGTCCGCAGCTCGTGGTCGTGCGGTAGCATTCTCGCTTCCCACGCCCAGGTTCCCGGGTTCGATTCCCGGCGGGGTCAGGGATTTTGTCTGCCTCGTGATGACTGGGTGTTGTGTGATGTCCTTAGGTTAGTTAGGTTTAAGTAGTTCTAAGTTCTAGGGGACTGATGACCATAGATGTTAAGTCCCATAGTGCTCAGAGCCATTTTTGAACATGCATTTTACATCCGCCTGTAGTAACATCTTGGAAAGTGCCGCAACACGACGTGGCATGGACTCGACTAATGACTGAAGTAGTGCTGCAGGGAACTGACACCATGAATCCTGCAGGGCTGACCATAAATCCTCAAGTGTAAGACAGAGTGAAGATCTCTTCTTAAAAGCACGTTTCAAGGTATCCCAGATATGCTCAATAATGTTCATGTCTGGGGAGTTTGATTGGCAGTGTTAGTGTTTAAAGTCAGAAAAGTGTTTCTGGAGCCGCTCTGTAGCAATCTGGATGTGTGGGGTGTCGCAGTGTCCTACTGGAAATGCACAAGTCTGTCGGAATGTGCAATGGACATGAATGGAAGCAGGTGATCAGACAGTAAGCTTACGCACGTGTCACCTATTAGAGTTGTATCCTGACGTATCAGGGGTCCCATATCACTCCAACTGCACACGTCCTGCACCATTACAGAGCCTCTACCAGCTTGAACAGTCCGCTGCTGACATGCAGGGTCCATGGATTCATGGCATTGTCTCCATAACCGTACACGTCCATCCGCTCGATGCAATTTGAAACGACACTCGTCCGACAAGGCAACTTGTTTGCAGTATTCAATAGTGCAGTGTTGGCGATGACGGGCCCGGGCGAGACGTAAAGCTTTGTGTCGTACAGTCATCATAGGGTACACGAGTGGTTCAAATGGTTCAAATGGCTCTGAGCACTATGGGACTTAACTACTGAGGTCATCAGTCCCCTAGAACTTAGAACTACTTAAACCTAGCTAACCTAAGGACATCACACACATCCATGCCTGAGGCAGGATTCGAACCTGCGACCGTAGCGGTCTTGCGGTTCCAAACTGACGCGCTTAGAACCGCACGGCCACACCGGCCGGCTACACGAGTGGTCCCTCGGACCCAAAAGCACATATCTATGATGTTTTGTTGAATGGTTCACACGCTGACACTTGTTGATGGCCCAGCATTGAAATCTGCAGCAATTTGCGGAAGGGTTGCACTTCTGTCTCACTGAACAATTCTCTTCAGGCGTCGGTGGTCCCGTTCTTGCAGGATCTTTTTCCGGCCGAAGCGAAGTCGAAGATTTGATGTTTTACCGGGTTCCTGATATTCATGGTACACTCATGAAATGGTGGTACGGGGAAATCCTCGCTTCAGTGCTGCTTCGGAGATGCTGTGTCCCATTACTCGTGCGCCGACTATAACACCACTTAAATCTTGATAACTGCAGCAGCTGCAGTAGCTGGTCTAATAACTGCGCCAAACACTTGTCTTGTATAGGCGTTGCCGACCGCAGCGTCGTATTCTGCCTGTTTACATATCTCTGTATTTGAATACGAATGACTATAGCAGTTTCTTTGGCGCTTAAGTGTAACTGTACAACTACAACTGGATTTCACAATAAGTGTTATACGTTTTTTATGCAATAAGTGTTTATCATATTTGCGGGAGTTACATCATTTTCAAATTCTCGTATTTCTACATTTAATTCTAATATTATCTCTCATATTTTATTGTTATGTTTATTTTTGAGGAAGGTATGTTGCATTCTCTTGGACTATACCGATCGTAGAAACATTCGAGTATTTTACACGTCGGCAATAATTTCGCAGCAATCCATGCATTACGGACAACTTTGTCGAAAACTGGCGCTTGCAATTGATTATGAATCAAGATACACTACAGAAATTACACCGAAAACAATTTCAAATATTGTACTAATTTATTTATTGTTACCTCTTTTTAAACCCATTCGTCAGTCGTACGATTAGTAGACGAATAAGAGCAGTGTTGTTACAGTATACAACAAAAAACATTCGTTTAGGAATCGTCTCTTTGGTCATGGATAGATAAAAACAAAAATAATGGTTGAAATGGATCTGAGCCCTATGGGACTTAACATCTGAGGTCATCAGTCCCCTAGAACTTAGAACTACTTAAACCTAACCAACCTAAGGACGTCACACACATCCATGCCCGAGGCAGGATTCGAACCTGCGACCGCAGCGGTCGCGCGGTTCCAGACTGAAGCGCCTAGAACCGGTCGGCCACACCGGCCGGCAACAAAAGTAATAATCGTATTTAGAACACTGGGCGCAAGAATGTGAAACCGCGATGCATGCCATTGTGCCACAGCTCCGGCTAAGCTATTTATGTGATATAAGGCTCATAAAGTACTTCGGAAACTTGGAACACGTTTTCTTTTTGTTTGTTTTTTTTTTTCAGAAAAGTTCCGGTATCTACGGATAAGCCGACAAAGGTGTTAGTTTATTTTGATCCATCTTCAACTGAGGTAAGTGTCAGGGAAGTTGGGTTATGGCACTTGGCTTGTTCTCCTCGTAAATTCTCTTTAGAATTGTGCTGACCATGTTTAGCTCTTCTGAAGTGGTCTTGGTGTTCTTCTATGGGGGCAGCATCATTCATAACGAAATTTTCTCTCTGCGGCGGATTGTGTGCTGATATAAAACTTCCTGGCAGATTAAAACTGTGTCCGGGATCCAGAATCGAACATGGAACCCTTGCCTTCCGAGTGATTGTGCTCAACCCGCTGAGACTCACGGCCGATCCTTAACCGCTTTACTTCCGCCAGTACCCCATCTCCTAACTTCCAAACTTAACAGAATTTCTCCTGCAAAACTTGTGGGACTAGCACTCACGGAAAAAGGCTGCTGTGGAAACACTGCTTCGTCACAGTCTGGGGGATGTTTCCAGAATGAAATTTTCACTCTTTAGCAGGGTATGCACTGATGCCACGGACTTCCCAGCGTTATTCATAATTTGAACAATGCATTCGTCTCTTATGTCTACGTTTCGCTTGTAGACTTCGCCCTTCAACAGTCCCCACAGGCAAATATCGAAACAGGTAACGTCCGATGACGTTGGCGGTCGAGAAAAGTGAACATTCTGTCGGTGTATCTTCCTCAGAACGTTATATGTAGATTAGCTGTATGTGTCACCTAACAACTGAGCTGCAGGGTTCCCCTCTTGCTGTAGTCTTTTAGCTCAACCGGCGTGGTCGAAAATCTTAACACTAAATGCGGTGTGGAGTCCTCTAGACGTCAAAAGAAAAAAAAAATTGTGTCCGGTAATGACTTTTGTTGTTGCTTAGGGACGTATATGTAATGAAAGGAAACAAACTTTCTTATTTACAGACAATTTAGAAACAAACTAAAGCTAAAATATCAAAAACAAAAATAAACATAGTCTTTCTGCTATATCTATTTTCCAAGGGATCCCATGCAGCTGTGGTGATGTTTATGTGGGTACCACCAAAAGAACTGTTTCTAAACGTTTGGAAGAGCACAAGGGAAATTGTAGAAGAGGAGAAACGGAACGATCAGCTGTTGCGGAGCATGCTTTCCAGCCAGAGAACCACAATATTCGTTTCGAGGAGACGCAAGTACTAGCGACCACGAGCGGATACTACGAAAGGCTCTACAGGGAGGCAATCGAAATCGCTAAACACCCAAATAATTTCAACCGAAAGGAGGAGGGCGTCAAATTAAACGGTATGTGGATTCCGGTGTTAAAGAAGATGTGTACCACTCGTCCACTACTGGGTGATGGCAACGGCGATCGACGGCGACGGACAGCGGCCAATTGCACTGACGTTTTCAAAACACGTGACGTCACGCCGCGGCGCGGGGGCGCGCGGACACGGAATTTAGCGGCAGTCAGTAGCGAGCCAGTGTGTGTGTTGGACCTTCCATCAAGCTACGGACCCCCTTGAAGATGTCTCCCGCAGTCGGAGACGAAACGTTGGGAATCACCCCAGAATTCATCAACCGACCACGGCATAACAGCCCGGATAATTATAATGGACATGATATTTCCGGCCGTGAAAGTTTACATTTTAGTAACTTTATTTTTTCTAATGCACATTTGTTGACGTATATATTGCACTGTAGAGCCAAAGAAACTCGTATAGGCATGGGTATTCGAACAGCCGGCAGCGGTGGTCTAGCGGTTCTAGGCGCACAGTCCGGAACCGCGCGACTGCTACGGCCGCAGGTTCGAATCCTGCCTCGGGGATGGATGTGTGTGATGTCCTTAGGTTAGTTAGGTTTAAGTAGTTCTAAGTTCTAGGGGACTGATGACCACAGATGTTAAGTCCCATAGTGCTCAGAACCATTTGTATTCGAACACAGTGATACGTAAACATGCAGAATGCAAGCGCTGCGGTCGGCAACGCGTATACGAGACAGCAAGTGTCTGGCGCAGTTGTTAGATCGGTTACTGCTGCTTCAAAGGCAAGTTATCAAGATACAAGTGAGTTTGAACGTGATGTTATAGTCAGCGCACGAATGATGAGACACAGCATCTCCCAGATAGCGATGAAGTGGGGATTTTCCCATACCACCATTTCACGAGTGTATCATGAATATCAGGAATCTGCTAAAACATCAAATCTCCGACGCCGTTGCGGTTGGAAAAAGATCCTGCAGGAACGGGACCAACGACGACTGAAGAGAATCGTTGATCGCGACAGCAGTGCAACCCTTCCGCAAATTGCTGCAGATATCAATGTTGGGCGATTAACAAGTGTCAGCGAGCGAACCACTCAACGAAACATCATCCATATGGGCTTTAGAAGCCGAAAGCCCACACGTGTACCTTTAATGACTGTACAGCACCATTATGCCTCGCCTGGGCCTGTCGACACAGACATTTGACTGTTGATGACTGGAAACATGTTGACTGGTCGAACTAGTCTCGTTTCAAAGTGTATATCGAGCGGATGGACATGTACGGGTATAGAGACAACCTCATGAATCCTTGGACACTGCATGTCAGCAAACTTGTCCGCAGCTCATGGTCTAGTGATTAGCGTTACTGGCTCCGGATGACGGGGTTTCGGTTTCGAATCACGCCGGTCGGGGATTTTCTCCGCCCAGGGACTGGGTATTTGTGTTGTCCTCCTCATTTCATCATCATGCAGGAAACTGGCGATACTGGACAGTGAAAACGTTGGGAATTTGTACGGGTGCTGATAACCATGCCGTTGAGCGCCTCACAAATCAAAATGATCACCATCATCAAGCTGGCAGAGGCTCTAAATGGTGCAGGACGTGTGCAGTTGGAGTGATATTGGACCCATGATACGTCTAGATACGACTCGACAGGTGACACGGTCATAAGCATCCTGTCTGGTCACCTGCATCCATTCGTGTCCACTGTGGATTCCGACGGACTCGCGCAATTCCAGCAGGACAATGCGATATCCCACACGTCCAGAATTGCTACAGAGTGGCTCCAGGAAAACTCTTCTGAGGTTAAACACTTCCGCAGTGTACCAGACTCCCCGGACATGAACATTATTGAGCATATTTTGGATGACTTGCAACGTGGCGTTCAGAAGAGATCTCCATCCCCCTCGTATTCTTACGGATTTGTGGACAGCCCTGCAGGATTCATGGTGTCAGTTCCCTCCAACACTACTTCAGACGAGTTCATGCCACGTCGTGTTGCGGCACTTCTGCGTCTCGCGGGGGCCCTGCACGATATAAGGTAGATGTACCAATTTCATTGGCTCGTCAGTGCATAATAAGAGAGCATCACTGGAAAATACTGACGTCACTCCAAACAAAGCATGTAAAAAGCGATAATATTTAGGGTTCTTGCAGATTTGCAATGCTCCGAACACACAATTTTCGTCTTCACTTTCAGCAACCAGCATCTCATCTTCGTCATCGGATTCACCAGCAGAAAGTTCTCTTGCTGCTTAGAGAAAATTTGAAACAGCATTTCCGATGATAGTGTTACTCTCGAGATAGCCATCTTGATCTGAACAGTCGTACCACATTCCTGAAACCATCTTAGTACACACTCCTCAAATTGAGGTTCAAAATGGCTCTGAGCACTATGGGACTTCTGAGATCATCAGACCCCTAGAACTTAGAACTACTTAAACCTATTAACCTAAGGACGTCACACACACCCATGCCCGTGGCAGGATTCGAAACTGCGACCGTAGCGGTCGCGTGGTTCCAGACTGTAGCGCCTAGAACCGCTCGGCCACCCCGGCCGGTTCAAATTTAGGATCCGTAGCGTTAACTTCTTTTTGGATTGGCGGACATATTCACTAAACAGAAAGTATTACACTAAATGCGTCGTGCAGTCCCGAGGACTCTGTAAGAAAGTTGTTTATAATGCTTGTTTTGATAACAGGCTGCAACCGCCTCAGCACCTGACGTGTTTCCCCACTGTTGGAAGATACGGAACAGCGTATGCTCGCTGATCATCAAATGCAATAGTTACTGGATCTTCATGAAACTTCCTGGCAGATTAAAACTGTGTGCTGGACCGAGACTCGAACTCGCGAACAAGGCAAAGGTCCCGAGTTCGAGTCTCGGTCCGACACACAGTTTTAATCTGCAGGAAGTTTCATATCAGCGCACACTCCGCTGCAGAGTGAAAATCTCATACTGGAAACATCCCCCAGACTGTGGCTAAGCCATGTCTTCGCAGTATCCTTTCTTTCAGGAGTGCTAGTTATCCAAGGTCCGCAGGAGAGCTTCTGTAAAGTATGGAAGGTAGAAGACGAGGTACTGGCAGAAGTAAAGCTGTGAGGACGTGACCTGAGTCGTGCTTGGGTAGCTCAGTTGGTAGAGCACTTGCCCGCGAAAAGCAAAGGTCCCGAGTTCGAGACTCGGTCCGGCACACAGTTTTAAACTGCCAGGAAGTTTTATATCAGCGCACCCTCCGCTGCAGAGTGAAAATCTCATTCTGGACTGCATCTTCA
Source organism: Schistocerca piceifrons (assembly GCF_021461385.2). Lineage (NCBI taxonomy): Eukaryota > Metazoa > Arthropoda > Insecta > Orthoptera > Acrididae > Schistocerca > Schistocerca piceifrons. The sequence continues at coordinate 199,083,604 of NC_060138.1, read as the reverse complement.
TACTTTCCTGGAGTCTCAGAGATTCAGCAACGCCGGTTAAGGGCTAAGCCGCTGTTGTAACAGATGTAGTTCCGACCGAAGGTGATTCTGCGGTGCTTCTGCGTATTTTACGTGCCATGACTTGGACTCATTCATTCAGCTTACCATGGACATCAATTAGTGTATCTGTTTTAACATTCTCTGTTATCATAGATTGCCCTTCCTTTCACATCTTGATGGGGAGATGGGAAGTACCCCGTGGACACACACATCTTGCAGTATGACAACAGCCTTGTTCACAGGGGATAGTGGCACCGTATCGTACCTCGATTGGAAAAGGGCACAGGTTATCTCCGTTTTTAAGAAGGGACGTCGAACAGATCTGCAGAACTATAGACCTATATCTCTAACGTCGATCAGTTGTAGAATTTTGGAACACGTATTATGTTCGAGTATAATGATGTAAGTAGGCTGTTTATGTTTTCTCTATGTAAGTAGGCTGTTTATGTTTTCTCTATGTAAGTAGGCTGTTTATGTTTTCTCTATGTAAGTAGGCTGTTTATGTTTTCTTATTGGCACTATGTAAGTAGGCTGTTTATGTTTTCTCTATGTAAGTAGGCTGTTTATGTTTTCTTATTGGCAACGTTACGTAGCGCTCAATATGAAAATCACTGGCTGTGCTGTGTGCAGTCTGTGGCTGCTTTGCATTGTTGTAATACTCGCCATTGTAGTGTCAGGCAGCTGGCTGTGAACAGCGCGTAGCGTTGCGCAGTTGGAGGTGAGCCGCCAGCAGTGGTGGATGTGGGGAGAGAGATGGCGGAGGTTTGCAATTTGTCATGAACTGATATATATATTATGACTTGTGATGATATTAAGGTAAATACATTGTTTGTTCTCTATTAATATCTTTCATTTGCTAACTATCCCTATCAGTAGTTAGTGCCTTTAGTAGTTTGAATCTTTTATTTAGCTGGCAGTAGTGGCGCTTGCTGTATTGCAGTAGCTTGAGCAGCGAAGATTTTTGTGAGGTAAGTGATTTGTGAGAGGTATAGTTTAATGTTAGTCAGGGCCATTCTTTTGTAGGGAATTTTGAAAGTCAGATTGCGTTGCGCTAACAAAATATTGTGTGTCAGGTTAAGCACAGTCTTGTATAATTGTTCAAAGGGGACGTTTCATATGTCGACCCTTAGCCTAGGATACCTCACTGGAATCTTCTGATTTTTTGTTGTAGTTTGTGTAATTAGTGTAGATTTTGTTTATTGCTAGCGCGTAATTGTAGAGAAAATCTCCTTTGTAGTTGCAGTCTTTCATTGTCGTACTGTAAAACAGTTGTGGCATGCATGTAGATTTGCACCAAGTATTTCGCAGCTGAAATTAACTAGATATTATTTTCAGTGCTATGTTAATGTTTTCTCTTATTTTTGATCTTCAAATTGTGTTTTTCTGTGTTGTCGTGTGAAATACTGTGACAATAATGGCGTGTGAAAAACGTAATACTAGGCTCCAAAGTAAATTGAGAAATGACAGTGCAAATGAAAGCAGTGTGTTAGCGCCACCGAGTAATGAATTAACTGATGTTCAAAGTAGTAATTTGGTAATTGTGCATAGGGAAATGGAGCGGGCGTCAAACAATGGCGTGGACAGTGAAACAATTACTGAAGAGGGAAGCATTATCGATCGATCGGTCGGCAATAGCTCGCCTCAGGAAGCCGAAATGATAGGACACAATTTTGCAAATACTGTAGATTCAGGTTTTGCGACCTCACCGTTTTCTCAAATAAGTCAAGACACATTTTCAGCTTGTCAAAATGTGAATGTTGCCGGTGCAAATGCACTGCCGAAAAGAGTAGAGGAACAGATTCCAGACACTAATGCATTGTTATTACAACTAATGCAACAAATGGAACAAAATCAGAGACAAACACAGCAAAAGCTGCAAAAGTTAGACACAATGGAACAAAATCAGAGACAAACACAGCAAAAACTGCAAAAGTTAGACACAATGGAACAAAATCTTCGGAAGTTAGACACCACACTTGAACAAACACGTGAAGATTTAACTGCTGAGTTACATCACATTGAATCGAAATGTCAAAAAGTCTGTAATGACGTAAAAACACAAATTTGTGAGCATTTCCAACCTATTTTTTCGCGTCATGAGAATGCATTACAGAATCACGAAGCAGCCATAAAAGAGCTGCAAACCATTGTTCATGAAAATCATGAGACCTTGTGGGCTAAAATTGACTCAGTTGCATCTACCGATTCGGTTACGCAACTGGCAAAAACTCACGAGAACTTAAAGAACACAGTAGATTCGATTTCAACACAAATGGACACTCTGAAACTTGGTTCAGAAAAACACACTGAGGAAATGTGTTCACTATCGGAGAAAGTAGCCGAACTTTCGGATCAGGTCACTAACTTATCTACAAAGGTAGATGATGATCTGAAGGACACAAGACCCGTAGCCTTCACTGACACAGAAGAGTATGAACAAATAAGAAAATTCAAACAAAATCAGAATCAAATTAATACGCAATACAAAAGAGAAATGCGGGAAGTACAAGATCAGCTGACACAGGTAATACAAGAATTACGTATTTCAGAGGACACTCGCGCCCCAATAAGGGAAGAGGGACATAGAAATACGGAACAGCCGCAAAATAATAACACAGGGCATTTCGGTAATTATGAAAGAAATTGGCAAGGTACACCGAATTTTGAGATGGAACCGCCGACACGACGTAACAATGACCGATATGCTACTCGCCGACACGATGATTTTGACTATAAGCTGTTCATTACTACACGTAAATTCAAAACGTTTAAGAATTCTGCCAACGACATTCATCCACAAGCGTGGCTCCATCAATTCTCTCATTGTTTTCCTCCCAACTGGTCATTGGAGCACAGGTTAGAATTTATGTGTGGCTACTTAGAGAATGAACCAGCTGTAAGAATGCGATCGGTCATTCACGATTGCCACAGTGAAGGAGAATTTTACCATGCCTTCCTCTCAGCATATTGGTCTCAAGCCACACAAGACCGCGTAAAACATAGCATCATGATGATGAAACACTTTGAACAATGTGAATTTTCCAGTCTTGTCAAATATTTTGAAGACATGTTGCATAAAAATCAGTATCTTTCAAACCCATACAGCCCCCCAGAACTCATCCGCATTTGCTTAATCAAACTGCCTGAACATTTACGACATATTATTTTAGCAGGACGTTGCAAAGACGACATTGCAGCTTTTCAGGGACTGTTACAAGAACTAGAAATTGACACTGATAATCGCGGAACGCGAAAACAAGGACACAACAATTACAGGTCACATCCGTCACAATTCCGTGACGACAGAAACAATAACCGGACACGACTGGTCTATTCTTACAACGCAAATCGTGACCAAAACAGACACCACCCATATGACAACCGTTGGCAGAGTAATAGTTACAGAGAAAGATCACATTTCCGTAGTAATGAATATGACAGAGATAACCATAGAAACAGACAATATGGTAATCAGAACTATTATTATCAAGGGAGACAGAATAATTTCAGACGCAACAGTTCAGCGCGCAGTTACGATTCAGGGAGAAATTCTCCACCACATGACCGACACGAAAGAAACTGTGTAAACTACCGACATGACGACAGACGATATAATCATAACGATAGACGTGAATTTCATCAGAACTGGCGGAACTCTAACAGAGCTGGGCACTCTCGGCAAGGCGAATTTGTAGAAGTTAGGTCTCCTAATCCCAATAACAGCGCGCGCCAACAAAGAGACAGACAATGACTCGCACAGCAGGCAGCTGCGTGCGGCCGCTGGCTCAGGGAAAAATAACAAAGACGCTAGCCTTGAGAAAAGATTTAGCATTCTTTACCGATGTAAACAACATGATAATTGCTTTGAAGTTGAAAGTCTGCGTACTAGGAAGAGTAAAGGATTGCACCACACTTCACATGTAAAACCGCTTACTGAGAGATAATCTGCTTTTTAACTTTGTCTTTGCCATATAACTTTTCACTTTACATTACTAGTATGCTGTGTTAGACTTAATAATCTGTTAACATGCAACAATGTTTGAACATAAATATCCAGTCTAGAACCAAGAGAACTTATTTAAACAGAAATTATGAATGCATTGTTATAGTGAACAGACGACACAGTGTTATTGTGTGTGTACATTCTTGCTTGTTAGTTGCACGATTACGTAACGACTATCAGGCTTACATACTTAGGACACATACTGGTACTGCTAATGAGATTTTAATGCAACTTTTGGTTTACTTGGAAATACATTCTGGGTTTAAAGTACTTTCTGTGAGATACCAGAGGACACAGTGGTTAGTTTATGTGACAGCTACACAATGTTATCACGACGCTACTAATGAGTGACAATTCACAATGTTGCTTTTGCAGTGTATCTGTTTTATATCTGCACACTTTTCTGAATTCTTCTAGGAAGAAAAACATGTTTTAGTAGTAACTTTTGTGGTATAGCAACAATGAGACAGCCTTTTTCGTGGCACAACATTACGTTACAGTACAGTACTTTCTTCATCACGGCAATAAGCGTAATAACTAAGACATTTATACGCAAAGCATTTCACTTTTGTGTATTATGAGGTAAGTACATTGACTTATGCAGAACTTAGCTTTCGGAGGACGATAACTACGACACTTCCACACAGATTATGTTGCAACAAGACGCACATTTAGCGCTACAGTACACGTATTTGAGTGGTTAATTTTGTACTTAAAACATTTATTTTTAAAGAGTTTTGAATTACAAAGAAAGTTTTCAGTGATACATTTCATTTCATTGCTGTAATCTGTAACACCTGAGGGTATAATTACATTAATCCTCAGGGGAGTACACGCTTACTTTGTGTACCATGTGTGTGGCAACCACAAGGAACCCTAGCTATATGGTATTTGCTTATACAACTTTACACATCAGTACCATATTTCTCTAACACACAAATTACACAGCTATCTAAACTTTTTTTTTATTACATCAGTGACAGATGTTTACGCAATTACACAGTTGGATAGCTTCACACTTATGAAATTGTATTTTGTCTGTACTTTGTGAAATGCTCATATTTTTTCGGAACCATTGTGATACTATGAGAGCTTTGAATGATGTATTTGGTATGGATTCATGATTTTTAAAGTACGTTTGAGGCAGATGACACTTTTGACATGAGCAGAGAATTTTTTTAATTATTGGAGGAAGCTACGACGATTTTGAGATTTGACTGAGGTGTTATGATGTTATTTTTACGACGACGATGTGTATTATGCTGCTGAGGTATGTTTATGATTAATAGACTGATGCTATATGAGTTATTTGATTATGCTACTTATCTGTTATGATGCAATATTGAAGAAGTGTCGACGAATAAGGTAAGGAGTAATGAATAGTGGTTAGGGACGCTGACTTTTGAAAAAGGATGTTGGAAACCGAGAATCGTACTTTAAGAGTTATGAAATGTGTGTGTAAATGCGTGAATGTATCACAATGCCGGCGAAAATTTTTTTTTGGACACTGTTATATTCATAGGATTTTGTTTCTACACACTTGCAACGCAAATTCTCGACCCGTGAAATTTTGTATATGAGACTGTCTCTGTAGCGGAAACTGCTGTCGTAAATATTTCAGTAAGAAAGTGACCACCTGCACGTGCGTCGTCGGCACACAGCTGTGTCAGACACCTGGAGAACAAGCCATTAGAGTGAGGGCCTTTCCAGAGGCACAGGTAGAAAAAAAAAAGGAAAAAAAGGCAGGCCTTTAACCTCGCCATTGACATTCCTTTAGAGAAAATATTGCAAATGCGACACCCTCATTACTTCCATTAACCTTGCTATTGATATTCCTTTGTAGAGGGCATCGCTAATGCGACACGCTCGTTACTTGAAAACATATGATTTTTGTAATGCGTTGTGGGCACACAGCTGTGTCAAACACCTGGAGAACAAGCCATTAGGGTGTGCCTTTCATCGCTCATGCGACACCCTCGTTATTTGAAAACATATGATTACTCGTACTTTGTGCTAATTACTGCAATGCTTATGAATTGATGGGAAATATTCGTACATCTGCACACCTGATTATGACAAGTGTCTTTCTATGAGAGTTGAGAGCTACTGACTTACGAAATGCCACATGACTATAGAATGATATTTTTATGCTTTGGTTTGCATAATTGCTTATTTCATTTGATATCTGGTTTCCAGCTGTGTTGCAGCATTGCTTTTATAAAATGAAATGCATTTGCTAATGTGAACACTTTCTGTCAACAGATCTATTAAATAATTATTTTATGATCCACATTCTTTAAAAAAGGAGCACTTGGAAAGGAAAGAACAATAAGAAGGAACTAGTAACAGTAACACATAATTTTCTTTTCAAGTACATGGTAATATTTCTTTTTACAATCAATTGTTGTGGTGCACCACTTTAATTACATAGATATTAAGATGTGAATATACATTTCCCTTATCTGCATTGTCGTTTTTGCTGTAATATTTTTTCTGCTTGAGCTATGTCATGTTTTGATATAAGTTATTACATTTGCTGCTGCTAGCTTTGCCAATCTGTATTTTTTGTCATTGCTGCTTGTGTTAATTGTTTTGTGCTGCTGCATTGCCTCGTCCCTTAGTTTAGCATCTGAGCTCAGTAGATTTAAGTTAGCTTAAGATGGGGTAGGCTATATGAGAGAACGAGATGTGATGAATTGGAAGAAATGCATTGAGAAGCTATAAGAAAATGGTTTGGCCAAAAAAAAGTATTTTGAAAGAGGATATGAGCAAAAAAGTAGGGTTTAGGGACAACAGGTTTAGGTAGGATTTTCTTGGAAATAAATGTTGAGGTAAGAAATGTGTGAACATGTAAATACAGAAAGCATGCTTAGATAGAATTTTTTTTGGTGGAAACAAAGGATGAAATAAGAGGAAAGATATATGAAGTTTTGGGTTGGACTGCAGTACCACATGTTACACTGAAAACGAACCCTGTCCTTTCCTATTGGTGTTATCCTACTATGTGTTTGTGTACCCTTGTGTATTTGTTTTCTTCCTGTCTGTGTAGTTTCATAGAATTTTTTTCTCTTTTAATATTAAGCTACATTCACTATGATGAGGAATACTGTTATCCTCAAATATAATTGGCATTAATAATATGTTATTTACTTTGTAAAGATGTTAGACATTATGCATTCTGTTTTAATGCTCATGTGTGAAGTTGATGTTTCAAAAGTTATTCTGATCTTTTATGTATTTACTTATGTCATAATTCCTGTAACACTGATGTATATGTTTATTTCTATTCTTTTGTAAAGCCCCTATTACTACAAACGTTATCTGTATTATTATGTTTTTAATGATGTGTTTTGTACCTTTGTTACTGTATTCTTATGTTATAAAATTGTAATTGTCACCAGTTCATGATATTATTAACTTGTTAGTTACATTTCACTGCACACGTTTCTGTTGGTCATAGTATATGGACAATATGTGAGAAGTAGGGACTGATAGTGTTTGCACGTGTGTTAATGATTCAGCAAGGGACTGGATAACAGCATTGCTGGTTCTAAGGACAATTTCAAAAACTTTGTGAGTGCGCAAGTGGTGGTTTATGGACTTGCTATATTATCCGCAAGACTCTTCAACGGTGATTGTGCACCTGCACAGTCACAACAGATGGCTGCTGGCTATCTCTCCAAGGACTACAGTGGGTCTGCATCTTTGATGACCCACCAGTACCATTATCTCTACAAGGACTACAGTGGGTCTGCATCTATGATGACCCACCATGCCATTATTTCTACAAGGACTGCAGTGGGTCTGCACCTCTGGTGGCCCACCAATACCACAACCTCTACCAGGACTACAGTGGGTCTGCTCTGTGATGACCTAACTACCAATATTCTTCAAAACGTCGACTGACTCTGCTGTGGGTTTACTCTGTTGTGGCCCATTACCTGTCTGCATGTCGAGTCAGCACTGTCTTTCCGTTGGAAGGACAACACTACTTCTTCAAGACTGCATGGAAATCCACTACTTCTGTGTGCATTTTCTTTTACTGCTCAGACTTTGAGAAAAACTCTGCATTTTTACTGTGATGAACAATCTGGACTGTCTTTATGGACTGTGAGAAACTTTTAGCTTTTGACCAACATTGTATCAATAAGTGTGTGCATTTGATTGCTTTGTTATTGTAATTATGAAAAATTTTTTTCAAATCTGTATTGGCCACTACCCAATCCAATTTGTAAAAATTTTTGTGGGGAGCATGGGGGCTATGTAAGTAGGCTGTTTATGTTTTCTCTATGTAAGTAGGCTGTTTATGTTTTCTCTATGTAAGTAGGCTGTTTATGTTTTCTCTATGTAAGTAGGCTGTTTATGTTTTCTTATTGGCACTATGTAAGTAGGCTGTTTATGTTTTCTCTATGTAAGTAGGCTGTTTATGTTTTCTTATTGGCAACGTTATGTAGCGCTCAATATGAAAATCACTGGCTGTGCTGTGTGCAGTCTGTGGCTGCTTTGCATTGTTGTAATACTCGCCATTGTAGTGTCAGGCAGCTGGCTGTGAACAGCGCGTAGCGTTGCGCAGTTGGAGGTGAGCCGCCAGCAGTGGTGGATGTGGGGAGAGAGATGGCGGAGGTTTGCAATTTGTCATGAACTGATATATATATTATGACTTGTGATGATATTAAGGTAAATACATTGTTTGTTCTCTATTAATATCTTTCATTTGCTAACTATCCCTATCAGTAGTTAGTGCCTTTAGTAGTTTGAATCTTTTATTTAGCTGGCAGTAGTGGCGCTTGCTGTATTGCAGTAGCTTGAGCAGCGAAGATTTTTGTGAGGTAAGTGATTTGTGAGAGGTATAGTTTAATGTTAGTCAGGGCCATTCTTTTGTAGGGAATTTTGAAAGTCAGATTGCGTTGCGCTAACAAAGTATTGTGTGTCAGGTTAAGCACAGTCTTATATAAATTGTTCAAAGGGGATGTTTCAATGACTTTTCTGGAGACTAGAAATCTACTCTGTAGGAATCAGCATGGGTTTCGAAAAGGACGGTCGTGTGAAACCCAGCTCACGCTATTCGTCCACGAGACTCAGAGGGCCATAGACACGGGTTCACAGGTAGATGCCGTGTTTCTCGACTTCCGCAAGGCGTTTGATGCAATTCCCCACAGTCGTTTAATGAACAAAGTAAGAGCATATGGACTATCACACCAATTGTGTGATTGGATTGAAGAGTTCCTAGATAACAGAACGCAGCATGTCATTCTCAATGGAGAGAAGTCTTCCGAAGTAAGAGTGATTTTAGGTGTGCCGCAGGGGAGTGTCGTAGGACCGTTGCTATTCACAATATACATAAATGACCTTGTGGATAACATCGGAGGTTCACTGAGGCTTTTTGCGGATCATGCTGTGGTAGATCGAGAGGTTGTAACAATGGAAAATTGTACTGAAATGCAGGAGGATCTGCAATGAATTGACGCATGGTGCAGGGAATGGCAATTGAATCTCAAAGTAGACAAGTGTAATGTGCTGCGAATACATAGAAAGAAAGAACCTTTATCATTTAGCTACAATATAGCAGGTCAGCAACTGGAAGCAGTTAATTCCATAAATTATCTGGGAGTAGCCATCACCAGTGATTTAAAATGGAATGATCATATGAAGTTGATCTTCGGTAAAGCAGATGCCAGACTGAGATTCATTGGAAGAATCCTAAGGAAATGCAATGTGAAAACAAAGGAAGTAGGTTACATTACACTTGTTCGCCCACTGCTTGAATATTGCTCACCAGTGTGGGATCCATACCAGATAGGGTTGATAGAAGAGATAGAGAAGATCCAACGGAGAGCAGCGCGCTTCGTTACAGGATCATTTAGTAATCGCGAAAGCGTTACGGAGACGATAGATAAACTCCAGTGGAAGACTCTGCAGGAGAGACGCTCAGTAGCTTGGTACGTGCTTTTGTTGAAGTTTCGAGTACATACCTTCACCGAAGAGTCAAGCAGTATGTTGCTCCGTCCTACGTATATCCCGCGAAGAGACCATGAGGATAAAATCAGAGAGATTAGAGCCCACACAGAGGCATGCCGACAATCTTTCTTTCCACTAACAATACGAGACTGGAATAGAAGGGAGAACCGACAGAGGTACTCAAAGTACCCTCCGCCACACACCGTCAGGTGGCTTGCGGAGTATGGATGTAGATGAAGATGTAGACAAGCCCGCAGAATAACGCGATTTTAATTGCACAGAAAATGTCTTATACTATCTGCGGATGAAACGTGGTGAACTACATCCCAGTATTTTGACAGCTCCACAATATCTCACCAACAATGATTGGATTCAGTTGAATGTGGAAAACATGAAGGAACCTTTGTGGGGCCAGCCGTTGTCACGATTAGAGGCGGTATTACACAGTATTCACGCAATGTCTCCCAGATCTCACTAATTTTTACCCACCGTCCTTAGATACAGGGCCTTGCCGCGGTGGATACACCATTTACCGTCAGATCGCCGATGTTATGCACCGGCGGGCGTGACTAGCACTTAGATGGACGACCGCCCGGATCCGCTGCGCGCTGTTGGCAAGCGACGTGCATTCAGCCCTTGTGAGGTCATTAATTGAGGGGCTGCTTCGTTGAAAAGCAGCGGTTCCAGTTGCACGGGAGAGCGGTTTGTTGTGCCCACGACACTTCATTTCCGCATTCGATGACGCCTTCGGCTTGAAAAAAATGTTCAGATGTGTGTGAAATCTTATGGGACTTAACTGCTAAGGTCATCAGTCCCTAAGCTTACACACTACTTAACCTAAATTATCCTAAGGACAAACACAAACACCCATGCCCGAGGGAGGACTCGAACCTCCGCCGGGACCAGCCGCACAGTCCGTAAATGTAACGCCTAAGACCGCTCGGCTAATCCCGCGCGGCACCTTCGGGTTGAGGATAACACGACGGCCGGTCCGTACTGTTGGGCCTTTCCTAGGTGTATTCGGGCGGAAGAGTGCTTGCATATGTCACGGTATAGGACGATCTGAACCTGCTTTCACATAACGTTCTGGTATAGTATTTCAGTGGGACCGCTCGGCTAAACCCTTCACGGCACTTTCGGGTTGAGGATGACACGACAGCTGGTCTGTACTGTTGGACCTTCCTGGGTGTATTCGGGCGGAAGAGTGCTTACATATGTCACGGTATAGGACGATCTGAATCTGCTTTCACATAACGTTCTGGTATAGTATTTCAGTGGGACCGCTCAGCTAATCCCGCGCGGCACTTTCAGGTTGAGGATGACACGACGACCGGTCCGTACTGTTGGGCCTTCCTAGGTGTATTCGGGCGGAAGAGTGCTTATTTATGTCATGGTATAGGACGATCTGAACCTGTTTTCACATAACGTTCTGGTGTAGTATTTCAGTGGGATGTGGTAACTGCAAAGAAGCTGATGATACATCTTTCTTTCCGAGATGAGGCTGGAGATGGTGTTAGACAATATTCGTATGATCTCTCCCAGAGGCAACTAACTTTTGTCGTGTGTGCTCACATGTGCTACAGATTATAATAATCTGGACCTTCTAACAACCCTACCAAACAAAGGTCAAAAATTAATTGTGATTGTAGTGTTGCTCACGCTGCTAAATATTGCATTTTCGGGCAACAACAAAGTTATATTATGGGCAGGTGTCATTAGAGCACAGTTAATAAAGTCATTTCTTGAAATAATGGATAAACTAGGCACTCATCTTTTCGTGTTTCCCACGCTGGTCTCGTTGTGAACTCATGGCTCAATCGTCGAAAATCTGCGCAGTGATGATTCCAAGCTCGAATGCAAAGAGGCCTAGGTGTTATTCTGCGATATTCAAAAGTTTTATAGATGTGTTTCATAAACCATTCTTGAAATTGAACTTTTGCAAGTTAAGACAAAGGTGATTTAAAAAAGTAATCAGCACTCCGAATTTAAGTTACACTTCTTTTTTTATTACTTTTGTTGCAACATCACTTCACAATATAAAACATACTTGAAAATATCTTCCTCACTGTTAAAGTTCACATTTCATAAACTGACTACAATTTGCGTCTTTTCAACATGACGACCAAGACTTGACTCTCTAATAACCGCTTACGCGCCCAAAAATCAGAGTTACAGGTACGTCAAAGATCATAGTGACAAAAGAAAGAATACACATAAGAATAATATCATTGCAATATAAACATATCGATGTGTCAAAGTACCTCTACATTAATGAAATCAAATCTGAATGTTGTCACAGAAATATGTTAACTATTTTACAGAAACGCAGTAGAATATTGATGGTATCGAGAGGTTGAGGTGAGGTGCCGTAATGGCTACGTAATTGAAGTACCATTACAACCTGTCGTCACATAACGATCAGGCATGGGGCATTAAACGAGCATTTAATTTTAGACATTCCAACAAATGCGAAAAAACTCTTTGTAACGACACACCACTTCGGCGCAGTTATTAAAAATAAGTTAAAGACGCAAAAAACTTGGGCTTCTGCAATGTTAGAGTCGTTCTTTTCAGCTAACAAAAATTAAGGCGCTAGAGATGTGCGTTGTGTGTGTTGAGTGGCTTATAATCTGTGACACGTGTGAGCACACTAATTAAAGAATATCGCTGCTGTTGGAAAAACTGGTGATGACACGATTGCATATTTTGTATCGGTAAAGCTTCCTTTGGATTAATATTTAATTAATTACATGATTTTCACCTCTATAGATGTGTTACTTTGTGGCTAGTTTTAGATCTTAACAAATTAGAAAAGGAGGTTGCAGCCCTTACCAAAGTACCGGGTGATCAAAAAGTCAGTATACATTTGGAAACTGAATAAATCACGGAATAATGTAGATAGAGATGTACAAATTGACACACATTCTTGGAATGACATGGGGTTTTATTAGAACCAAAAAAATAAAAAAGTTCAAAAAAATGTCCGACAGATGGCGCTTCATCTGATCAAAATAGCAATAATTAGCATAACAAAGTAAGAAAAGCAAAGATGATGTTCTTTACAAGAAATGCTCAATATGTCCACCATCATTCCTCAACAATAGCTGTAGTCGAGGAATAATATTGTGAACAGCACTGTAAAGCATGTCCGGAGTGATGGTGAGGCATTGGCGTCGGATGTTGTCTTTCAACATCCATAGAGATGTCGGTCGATCACGATACACTTGCGACTTCAGGTAACCCCAAAGCCAGTAATCGCACGGACTGACGTCTGGGGACCTGGGAGGCCAAGCGTGACGAAAGTGGCGGCTGAGCACACGATCGTCACCAAAAGACGCACGCAAGAGATCTTTCACGCGTCTAGCAATATGGGGTGGTTCTAATAAAATCCCATGTCATTCCAAGCATGTGTGTCAATTTTTACCTCTCTATCTACATTATTTCGCGCTTTATTAAGTTTTCAAATTTATACTGGCTTTTTGATCACCCGGTATAATACTCGCGGCGCGTCCTGGCTTGCGCAAGGCGTTGTACAGACTCGTGGCAATTTCTGAAGTCCATAAAAACAGAAAATTCTTACTATTTAGTAAACACAGTCGTGGTCGCATATAAGTTGTTACTTCTTATTTGTTGATGACCGGTTTCGATAGCGTTCTCAGCGCCAGCACGGACTGGCCTCCTCCGCGTCAGGGTTTCCTATCACCAAGGAATGTAGATCTGATGATGATATCTGTAGTAGATCGAAACCGGTCGTCAACAAATAAGATGTAGCAATTCATACACGACCATGGCTGTATTTACTAAATAATTATAACGCCATTAGGTCGCAGTTCCCTAAAACTATGTCCCAAAAAATTTTAGAAAACTCTTAAATTTGAATGATCGAGAGGCCATGACTGATTTTGAGAAATAGCTCGAAAAAACGAAATGACAGTCATTTGAAAAATATGTCCCTTTCTTGGCATGTTTTTCGAAATTCAGATGTTTACAAAAACTGTTTAAGACCTGAAAACGCTCTCGCTGAGGCCCCCTAAATTTAATTATCTTTCGGTTTTTAAAAATGAAATAAATCGGTTAATGTGTCGAGACTCTAGTGTCTTCGCACTCCGAAAAATGTTCTTTCGAGAAAAACACGTTTAAAGAGTAGAAAACCAAGAAAAGGTTGTTTCAAAACTTGCAGTTAATCTGGGATCTCAGGGCCAAAGAAGCATCCTCCTCTTCCTCAATCATGGCCTGGTTCTGAAATTGCTGTTGTATTTTTTAAATACGGGCTTTTTTTTAAAAAAAAAACTGAGACATTTCTTGCTCCTCGTTGGCCATTCGTTTCCTGCCGGATAACTCCGTGAAGTTTGTGCTGTTCGTCTCTATGACGATTCCTAACACGTTTTGCCGCGTGGGATTAGGCGAGCGGTCTAGGGGCGCTACTGTCATGGACTGTGCGGCTCGTCCCGGCGGAGGTTCGAGTCCTCCCTCGGGCATGGGTGTGTGTGTTTGTCGTTAGGATAATTTAGGTTTAGTAGTGTGCAAGCTTAGGGACTGATGACCTTATCAGTTAAGTCGCATAAGATTTCACACACATTTGAACATCCTAACACGTTCGTGGTCTTCAGAAAAGATGAATAACCTTCGTTGAATATGCCTGCAGCTATGTGTGCTGTAATTTCAACATTTATTTCCCCACAATGAAGATGTTTCTCCACGTTATCAAACGCACGTCTTGAAGCTCTCGTTGTCATTTTGCGTATTGGCACCGTTGCATCTTTTAAGCAAATCTCCATTGGACAGAAATTCGCGTACTGGGCATATCTTTTCTTGAACTAATTCATCGAATGCCTACAGCTGCCTACATTTCTGTCGGCGCATGGTACCATTTAACGCGCTATAACTTGCTAAATGGTTTAACAATCAAAAAATCATTTTGCAGGCATAATCTAAATGCTTCACGGATGCAAATTATTTTTTAAAAATCAAATTTTTCATCGGTCGCGGCCAGAATGTTCCCTTAAATCATCCATATGTATAGTTCATGATTCACGTTATGATTCATTTTCCCACTCGTTTAACGATATCACGGGAATTCGAGTATATGTGGGGTTATTTTGTAAGTTTTTGACAATACAGGATATTGCATTCCCCCGTGATTTTTTGTAGGACATGTGTAAGTTTGTTAGTGACTTTAAATGCTTATTTATTAAGTAATGACATAAATCCCATTTCGATTTCTCCTTAATTATTTCATCCAAAAGTCGTTTGTAAATTTTTATGATTTTCTTGCTCAGTTCACATGTGCTCACTTACCTGTTGTCGACCTTTTTTTTTGTGGGTGGTGGTGCTGAAGTCTGATCAACTTCGTTGATTTTTACTTCTGTAGGGAAAGGAAAGGGTAAAAATCTTTCTCTTTATTTATTTATTCTTCTTTCAGCTTTAGTTTGGGCACACAGAAGGGTCCTTTAACTCGCTGCTTTTGGTGTGTGTTTGAAAACGTGTGTAGAAGTGCTAAAGGACTATATGTCCTTAAATTATGGAGAATTACGGAGGGATATCACTTATGGAGGCTCAAATACTATCGCCTTCGGTACTTTATATTTGTGGTTGCGTAAGGGTTCTACCGTACCTACTGTGGTGAGTTGTGGTGGAGGTGGTTGAAATGGCTCTGAGCGCTATGGGACTTAACTTCTGAGGTCATCAGTCCCATAGAACTTAGATCTACTTAAACCTAACTAACCTAAGGACATCACACACATCCATGCCCGAGGCAGGATTCGAACCTGCGACCGTAGCGGTCGCGCGGTTCCAGACTCTAGCGCCTAGAACCGCTCGACCATTTCGACCGGCTGTGGGAGGTGGCTTGTGTGTTTAATGTTTCTCGTGAATAAGTGTTACGTCATACAAAGTGATGTCTACATCTGCATATGGACTTAAACATTCAGACTGTGTTAGAATGACTGAACGTCTTGATCATCTATCGCATTACTTAAACACATGTTAAATCCCCGTTTATGTTGTCCGCTGCGCTATGAAAGTTTTACCCACTAACGAGTATTACGTTAATGACAATCAGTCCACGTTGTTGTTCATTCATGACCAAAATTTTTCACAGGAAGCGGAATATTTTCAGTGCATTAATACTGAATTCATAGCAATTATGCACCAACGTTTAAGGTCAAACAGATATTAAGCGGCTTTCAGTCGTCGGATGCTTGTGCATAGACCTACTATGAGACAAATGTGGCCGCGCCGGATTAGTCGAGCGGTCTGAGGCGCTACAGTCATGGACTGTGCGGCTGGTCCCGGCGGAGGTTCGAGTCCTCCCTCGGGCACGGATGTGTGTGTTTGTCCTTAGGATAATTTAGGTTAAGTAGTGTGTAAGCTTAGGGACTGATGACCTTAGCAGTTAGGTCTCATAAGACTAAAAAAAAAAAAAAAAAAAAAAAAAAAAAAGACAAATGTGTTTTTCCGAGCAAGTATCGAAAATTGTAATGCTATTCTAGAGTTTTGCTACAAGCATTAGTTAACATTTGATTGCTAAACATAAATGTTTGAAACTACATTTCATTGGAGCATTCACACTCCTGACTATACGGTCATAATATATGAATTTTACTGTGACTGTATTTTCAGTCAGGTGTCGGCTGTTGAGTTCAGGGAAGAGCGTGTTCTCAGTAAAAGACTTTATTACCAGAGTAGTGATGTTTTATAATTTGCAGTCTCTAAAATACTATGGCACTACAAATTCCAACCCTGCACATAAGCTACACTGGCGTCATACATCTACAGGGTTATTACAAATGATTGAAGCGATTTCACAGCTCTACAATAACTTTATTATTTGAGATATTTTCACAATGCTTTGCACACACATACAAAAACAAAAAAAGGTTTTTTAGGCATTCACAAATGTTCGATTGTGCCCCTTTAGTGATTCGGCAGACATCAAGCCGATAATCAAGTTCCTCCCACACTCGGCGCAGCATGTCCCCATCAATGAGTTCGAAAGCATCGTTGATGTGAGCTCGCAGTTCTGGCACGTTTCTTGGTAGAGGAGGTTTGAACACTGAATCTTTCACATAACCCCACAGAAAGAAATCTCATGGGGTTAAGTCGGGAGAGCGTGGAGGCCATGACGTGAACTGCTGATCATGATCTCCACCACGACCGATCCATCGGTTTTCCAATCTCCTGTTTAAGAAATGCGGAACATCGTGATGGAAGTGCGGTGGAGCTCCATCGTGTTGAAGTCGGCGCTGTCGGTCTCCAGTTGTGGCATGAGCCAATTTTCCAGCATGTCCAGATACACGTGTCCTGTAACGTTTTTTTTGCAGAAGAAAAAGGAGCCGTAAACTTTAAACCGTGAGAATGCACAAAACATGTTAACTTTTGGTGAATTGCGAATTTGCTGCACGAATGCGTGAGGATTCTCTACCGTCCAGATTCGCACATTGTGTCTGTTCACTTGACCATTAAGAAAAAATGTTGCTTCATCACTGAAAACAAGTTTCGCACTGAACGCATCCTCTTCCATGAGCTGTTGCAACCGCGCCGAAAATTCAAAGCGTTTGACTTTGTCATCGGGTGTCAGGGCTTGTAGAAATTGTAAACGGTAAGGCTTCAGCTTTAGCCTTTTCCGTAAGATTTTCCAAACCGTCGGCTGTGGTACGTTTAGCTCCCTGCTTGCTTTATTCGTCGACTTCCGTGGGCTACGCGTGAAACTTGCCCGCACGCGTTCAACCGTTTCTTCGCTGACTGCAGGCCGACCCGTTGATTTCCCCTTACAGAGGCATCCAGAAGCTTTAAACTGCGCATACCATCGCCTAATGGAGTTAGCAGTTGGTGGATCTTTGTTGGACTTCGTCCTGAAGTGTCGTTGCACTGTTATGACTGAATGATGTGAGTGCATTTCAAGCACGACATACGCTTTCTCGTCTCCTGTCGCCATTTTGTCTCACTGCGCTCTCGAGCGCTCTGGCGGCAGAAATCTGAAGTGCGGCTTCAGCCAAACAAAACTTTATGAGTTTTTCTACGTATCTGTAGTGTGTCGTGACCATATGTCAATGAATGGAGCTACAGTGAATTTATGAAATCGGTTCAATCATTTGTAATAGCCGTGTACTTCTGTAACAAAGGCCAGAGTGGAAAGGGCGCAAAGACCGTGGACGGACTGACATCAGAAGTTCGAATGAGACAAGGACGGTCGTTGCCGAGCTAAAATATATCGAATTCACTCCACGATGTGTCGCTGGCTGACGTCAGTCTCCTCGTCATGGACATTGCATAGTAAAACATGGCCGTCACCCAAAGAATAACGATCACCGAACCAACACAATGCCCCCAGTGTCTCGTGGTTACTGTTATCGAAGTAGTTACGCAATGCTTCCGCGACAACCGCGTTTCTGCGTAGTGATGTGAGCACCGCTCCGCAAGTGCATTCTTTGACTTCTCTACTGCAGATTCACTATGCAGAGCAGTCGGTGACATCACTCGCGAGGGTCAAGTGCAATAGCTGCTAACGAGGCAAGACCAACCGTTTTCCACGAAAGACCTCTCTGCCTGTGGTGGTCGCCTAAGTCGTCTGGAATGGGTGTACAGGTCTGAAAGGTCAGGAACTAGGACTAAGAGGATCTCGTGCAGGGAAGTACACTACTGGCCATTAAAATTGCTACACCACGAAGATGACGTGCTACAGACGCGAAACCGACAGGAAGAAGATGCTGTGATATGAAAATGATTGGCTTTTCAAAGCATTCACACAAGGTTGGCGCCGGTGGCGACACCTACAACGCGCTGACACGAGAAGAGTTTCCAACCGATTTCTCATACAAGAACAGCAGTTATCCGGCGTGGCCTGGTGAAACGTCGTTGTGATGCCTCGTGTGAGGAGGAGAAATGCGTACCATCACGGTTCCGACTTTGATAAAGGTCGGATTGTAGCCTGTCGCGATTGCGGTTTATCGTATCGCGACATTGCTGCTCGCGTTGCTCGAGATCCAATGACTGTTAGCAGAAGCCGGCCGGTGTGGCCGAGCGGTTCTAGGCGATTCAGTCTACGGTCGCAGGTTCGAGTCCTGTCTCGGGAATGGATGCGTGTGATGTCCTTAGGTTAGTTAGGTATAAGTAGTTCTAAGTTCTAGGGGATTTATGACCACAGCAGTTGAGTCCCATACTACTCAGAGCCATCGGTGGGTTCAGGAGGGTAATACGTAACACTGTGCTGGATCCCAAAGGCCTCGTGTCACTAGCAGTCGAGATGACAGGCATGTTGTCCGCATGGCAGTAACGGATCGTGTAGCCACGTCTCGATCTCTGAGTCAACAGATGGGGACGTTTTCAAGACGTCAACCACCTGCACGAACAGTTCGACGATGTTTGCAGCAACATGGACTATCAGCTCGGAGACCATGGCTGCGGTTACCCTTGACGCTGCATCACAGGCACGAGCACTTGCGATGGGGTACTCAACGACGAACCTGGGTGCACGAATGGCAAAACGCCATTTTTTCGGATGAATCCAGGTTCTGTTTACAGCATCATGATGGTCGCATCCGTGTTTGGCGACATCGCGGTGAACGCACATTGGAAGCGTGTATTCGTCAGCGCCATACTGGTGTATCACCCGGCGTGATGGTTTGGGGTGCCATTGGTTACACGCCTCGGTCACCTCTTGTTCGCATTGACGGCACTTTGAACGGCGGACGTTACATTTCAGATGTGTTACGACCCGGGGCTCTACCCTTTATTCGATCCCTGCGAAACCCTACATTTTAGCAGGATAATGCACGACCGCATGTTGCAGGTCCTGTACAGGCCTTTCTGGATACATAAAATGTTCAACTGCTGCCCTGGCTAGCACATTCTCCCGATCTCTCACCAATTGAAAACGTCTGGTCAATGGCGGCCGAGAAACTGGCTCGTCAAAGTACGCCAGTCACTACTCTTGACGAACTGTGGTATCCAAGCTCTACTTGACTCAATGCCCAGGCGTATTAGGGCCGTTATTACGGCCAGAGGTGGTTGTTCTGGGTATTTATTTCTCAGATCTATGCACCCAAATTGCGTGAATATGTAATCACATGTCAGTTCTAGTATAATATATTTGTCGAATGAATACCCGTTAATCATCTGCATTTCTTCTTGGTGTAGCAATTTTAATGGCCAGTAGTGTATATTCCCTTCGTTGCGTCATTGTACACTTGTGTGTAAAACGTAAGGACGCATGTAACTTTCGCATAATGTGTCACTCCCAAGCAACGCAGCTCGATAAAACTCGGACCATACATAGAAAGAATTGTTACAATACAGGGTGTCCCACTCAAACATCCCTGATTTGAGGACCCAAAAGAGAAAAATCAAACTAGATACGACAATGAAAACTGCACTACATTGTAGAGCATCTCAAAGAATTTACATTCCCACGTCAGAAGTGCCAAGTAACGTCGCCAAAGTGCAGCATGGCCGCATCCACTCCACTCCACAGCAATTTGCTCAAGCAGTAGTGTGGTTTGCAAAAACAAAATCGCCGATTATTGTGCAAATTATCGTCGTGTGTATGAATGTGATCCATCTTATGTGAAAACAGTTACAGTATAGTATAGGAAGTCTCTGGCAACAGGAAATGTTCTGAAACATTCGAGCGGTGCATGTTTACGGAGTTTCAGAAGAGACAGTGGAAGACATCAGACAAACGTTTTTCAGAAGCCGATGTTAGTCAATTCGTCAAGCATCTAGGCAACTTGATGTACCTCGATCAACACTGCATCGTGTATTTCACCAGCGTCTTCGTATGTGTGCTTTCAAAGTGCAAATCCTGCAACATCTGATGCCGAACGACAAACCACGCAGACAACAATTTGCTGCGGATATGCTGCAGCGTATTGATATAGATGCCAGCTTCCTGGAAACATGTTTATTCTCAGATGAGGCAACCTTTCATCTATCACGACGGGTTAATAGGCTTAATGTTCGGATTTGGGGTTCGCACAATTCGCATGTTGTCATTGAATATGTTCGTGATAGACCTAAACTAAACGCCTGGTGCGGGCTAATGCACGACAGGATTGTTGGACCATTCTTTTTTGCGGAACAAACAGTGAATGGGTCAGTGTATCTGGTCATGTTGGATCAGTTTGTGCACCTTCAGATATAAGACTTACAACCCAACATAATTTTTCAACAAGATGGAGCTCCGCCACATTTGTCAACGGCTGTTCGCAAGTTTCTGAATAGGAAATTTTCCAATCGTTGGATCGGATGCAGAAGACCCATTGCCTGGACACCACGTTCACCCGATATTATGCTGCTTGATTTCTTCGTGTGTGGATTCGTGAAGGACCGCGTGTATGCGACAAAAGTGGACGTTATTCCTACATTGAGTGGATGTGTGTGATGTCTTTAGGTTAGTTAGGTTTCAGTGGTTCTCAATCTAGGGGACTGATGAAGATCTTCCGATGTGTGTGAAATCTTATGGAACTTAACTGCTAAGGTCATCAGTCCCTAAGCTTACTTAACCTAAATTATCCTAAGGACAAACATACACACTCATGACCGAGGGAGGACTCGAACCTCCGCCAGGACCAGCCGCACAGTCAATGACTGCAGCACCTTAGAGCGCTCCGCTAACCCCGCGCGGCGGGACTGATGACCTCAGATGTTGAGTCCCATAGTGCTTAGAGCCATTTGAACCAGCCTACATTGCGACGTCTTATCACTAATGCGATTGCAACAATAACAGAGGAAATGTTACAAAGAACTTGGCAAGAAATTTAATATAGACTCGATATTCGTCGTGCTGCAAATGGTTCACATATACTGTAGATGTGTATTGATGATAAATAAATAAATTCTTTGAGATGCTCTACAATGTGGTGCATTTTCATTGTCATACCTGCTGTGGTTTTTTTTCCCCTGGGTCTTTGAAATCAAGAAGGTTTGAGTGGGACACCCTGCATAGTACAGAGGGTGACTGAAAGAAATACGCAATGAGACGAGCAGGAATTACCCTTTCATTCAAGCACAATCATTACACTGAAGTCATGGCGATTTATGATTGTCCCCAGGATATTATAAAAGCCAGGAAACGGTTCTTAACAGTGCGTGTAATTACCACGGACGACAATGCATGTACTGCTATGTAGTCCCATAAAACTCTAAACTAATCTCCTCATGAACTGGCCATGCAGGCCCAACGGTTCCGACCGGCCGCCGTGTCATGTTCAGCTCATAGGAGTCACTAGATGCGGATATGGAGGGGCATGTGGTCAGCACACCGCTCTCCCGGCCGTATGTCAGTTTCCGAGATCGGAGCCGCTACTTCTCAATCAAGTAACTCCTCAGTTTGCCTCACAAGGTCCGAGTGCACCCCGCTTGCCAACAGCGCTCAGCAGACCGGATGGTCACCCGTCCAAGTGCTAGCCCAGCTCGACAGCGCTTAACTTCGGTGAACCGGTGTTACCACTGCGGCAAGGCCATTGGCTTACATAGTCCCATGCGGGAGCGCAATATTGGTATGCAGTTCGTCTGGTCCATTCCTCCACGAGTGTTGTTGACAACAGCTCGATGGTCGTTGGTACAAGTGGACGTACTGCAATATGTCTCCTAAACGCTTCCTACGCATGGTATATGGGATTCAACTCGGGGAATAGGCAGGCCTGTCCATTCGTCGAATATTCTCTGCTCCGAGACCTCCTCCACCTGTGCTGTTCGGTGCGGTTGCGCATTGTGAGCCATGAAAAGGAAGACACCCCTGAAACCACACACATAGGGAAGGTGCACAGACTGACAATAACATTGACCAGTGGGTCTACCATGTTCAAAGACTTGAAGGGTAGTACGACAATCCAACATTACTCCTCCCCACACCATAACATCTAAACCTCCAAAACCATGATGAACGACAAGGCTGGATTTACCCTCCTATGGAGAGAGGTGAGACATGTTATGCACCCAGCAGTTGTCGAACAAGACCGTTTTGGTGGTCCAGGTGTTATTGTGTGGCGAAGAATAATGTTGTATAGGCGCACATACCTTCAAATTTTTGAACATTTTACATTCACCAGTCAACATTAGAATGACACTGTACTCCTTCCCAATATGTGTCTGTCTGTCTTTTCAGAGCTGTATCCGGCCCTGATTTCATTTTTATTTATGGGAGTGCGCTATCGCATCGATCAGCACTGGTGACGGAGCTCTTAGAAACGAGAGGGTATTCGGCGAATGGACTGGTTCCTCTTCCCCAGACTTATGGTGTGCTTTGGGAAGACATACTGCAGCAAGGCCACATGCACCAACTACCACCCAGTACTTGTTAACCGCACTGGATGATGATGATGTTTGGTTTGTGGGGTTATCAGCGACAATACAAGTTCCCAACCTTTGCACAGCCCAATCTCTCCACTTTCATGAATGAGGATGAAATGATGAGGGCAACCCAAACATCCAGTCATCTCGAAGCAGGTGAAAATCTTTGACCCCACTGGTAATCGAACCCGGGACCACGTGCTCGGAAAGCGTGAACGCGGCCGCGAGACCACGAGCTGCGGACAAACCGCACTGGAGGATGAAGGGGACGCCCTACCAAAGGAGATACTTACCAAGCCTGTGGCCAACATTGGAGCACACTGCAGAGTGTCTGTGGTGGTCACACCCTATTAAGAACCATGTCCCGCTCTTTTAATGTCCTGGGTACCGTCATAAATCGCGGTGACTTCAGTGTAATTATAGTCTTTGAATAAAAGAGTAATTTCTTTAGTCTCTTCGCGCATTTGTTTCAGTTATGTTCTATACTATACCATAGCATTTCTTTCTACGTATGTTCCAAGTTGCATCGAGCTATGTTACTTCGCTGGGACACATGATGTGGAAGTTAGTTTCTTCCATACGTTTTGGGGTTTGCTCACTAGTGTGATTATGTCTGTGTTCTGATGCCTATCGCCGCCAGTATTCAGGTTTGCTCGGGGAACTTCCACGACGGTAGATTTGGCCCGTACTACTACCATGTGGATCCCACCCACCCACTCCAGCTCACTAGAAATTTTAATTTATTTTTAGTAACTGAACGGAACGATTATGTAGTTACAGAAGCCTAAATCCTTGCATCTTTAATTTATTTTTAACAGGTACCCAGATGGACTGCGTCGTCACAAAGAATTTTTCGTATTTGTTGAAATCAATAATATTAAATTCTCCTTTAGTACCCTACGGCAGACTCTATTATGAAGACTGATTCAAGCACTTACACTCCTGGAAATTGAAATAAGAACACCGTGAATTCATTGTCCCAGGAAGGGGAAACTTTATTGACACATTCCTGGGGTCAGATACATCACATGATCACACTGACAGAACCACAGGCACATAGACACAGGCAACAGAGCATGCACAATGTCGGCACTAGTACAGTGTATATCCACCTTTCGCAGCAATGCAGGCTGCTATTCTCCCATGGAGACGATCGTAGAGATGCTGGATGTAGTCCTGTGGAACGGCTTGCCATGCCATTTCCACCTGGCGCCTCAGTTGGACCAGCGTTCGTGCTGGACGTGCAGACCGCGTGAGACGACGCTTCATCCAGTCCTAAACATGCTCAATGGGGGACAGATCCGGAGATCTTGCTGGCCAGGGTAGTTGACTTACACCTTCTAGAGCACGTTGGGTGGCACGGGATACATGCGGACGTGCATTGTCCTGTTGGAACAGCAAGTTCCCTTGCCGGTCTATGAATGGTAGTACGATGGGTTCGATGACGGTTTGGATGTACCGTGCACTATTCAGTGTCCCCTCGACGATCACCAGTGGTGTACGGCCAGTGTAGGAGATCGCTCCCCACACCATGATGCCGGGTGTTGGCCCTGTGTGCCTCGGTCGTATGCAGTCCTGATTGTGGCGCTCACCTGCACGGCGCCAAACACGCATACGACCATCATTGGCACCAAGGCAGAAGCGACTCTCATAGCTGAAGACGACACGTCTCCATTCGTCCCTCCATTCACGCCTGTCGCGACGCCACTGGAGGCGGGCTGCACGATGTTGGGGCGTGAGCGGAAGACGGCCTAACGGTGTGCGGGACCGTAGCCCAGCTTCATGGAGACGGTTGCGAATGGTCCTCGCCGATACCCCAGGAGCAACAGTGTCCCTAATTTGCTGGGAAGTGGCGGTGCGGTCCCCTACGGCACTGCGTAGGATCCTACGGTCTTGGCGTGCATCCGTGCGTCGCTGCGGTCCGGTCCCAGGTCGACGGGCACGTGCACCTTCCGCCGACCACTGGCGACAACATCGATGTACTGTGGAGACCTCACGCCCCACGTGTTGAGCAATTCGGCGGTACGTCCACCCGGGCTCCCGCATGCCCACTATACGCCCTCGCTCAAAGTCCGTCAACTGCACATACGGTTCACGTCCACGCTGTCGCGGCATGCTACCAGTGTTAAAGACTGCGATGGAGCTCTGTATGCCACGGCAAACTGGCTGACACTGACGGCGGCGGTGCACAAATGCTGCGCAGCTAGCGCCATTCGACGGCCAACACCGCGGTTCCTGGTGTGTCCGCTGTGCCGTGCGTGTGATCATTGCTTGTACAGCCCTCTCGCAGTGTCCGGAGCAAGTATGGTGGGTCTGACACACCGGTGTCAATGTGTTCTTTTTTCCATTTCCAGGAGTGTATAATTTGTGGTACGTGCAAGCACTCTCGACAAAAATTAGTGACCTCTCGGGGACGTCACACAAAAACTGTCTAAAGCCGCCTATAGCTGCGAAGAAGGGCTATAAGTTGCTTTACAACTTCAAATGAAATGCCATGCCTGACCCTTACGTGAAAGCAGATTCAAATCGTCATAAAATGTGGCATACGTAAACACTCCTGTACCTGAACAAGGCACGAAAGGTACAACATTATCGACCAACTGCCGGTCATCCTCAGTCCAAACGCATCATTGGAAACAGATATGAAGGATGTGGTGTCGGCACACCGTGCTCCCAACTGTAGTCAGTTTTCATGACTTGGAGCCGCTACTTCTCAGTCAAGGAGTTCTCATTTGGCCTCACAAGGACTGAGTGCAGTCCTCATGCCAAAAGTGCAGGGCATACTCGAACAGTCATCCATCCACTATCCATTAGGAATGCTCTATGGAATATCACTAATTCAAATGAGCTTAGGTATCCATTAGCGCTCAAATGAATGTAGGTCCCCAGTAATATTCATCGTCATAAATTGTGTTCGAACAGACTTTAAAAGGTACAACCATACAGCTCGACTGCCGTTTCATCCTCAGGCCAAGCGTATCATCGGAGGCAGATATGAAGTGGCGTGGTGTCAGCACACCATAAAATGACTCTATGCACTATGGGACGTAACATCTGAGGTCATCAATCCCCTAGACTTAGAACTACTTAAACCTAACTAACCTAAGGATATCACACACATTCATGCCCAAGGCAGGATTCGAAACTACGACCGTAGCAGCAGCGCCGTTCCGGACTGAAGCGCCTACAACCGCTCGGCCTCAGCGGCCAGCTCAGTACACCATCCTCCTGGCCATTGTCAGTTTGCATGACCTGGAGCCGCTACTTCTCAGTCAAGTAGTAATTTGGCCTCACAAGGGCTGAGTGGACTCTGCTTGTCAACAGAACATGCCAGACCCAGATGGTCACCCTTCCAATGTCCATTATGAATGTTCCATGGAATATCACTAATTCGAATAAGTTTAGGTATTCAGTAGCGTTCAAATGAATTTAGGTCCCCAGTAACGTTCACTTCATGTAATTTGAGGCATTCGTGGGACACTAACCGGTGTATTCCCGTAACATGGGATGCTCAGTCTGCAATATATTTTGGCTCAGAAACAGCAAAACTGCTGTTTTGGCCAATAACTCTCACTCCAAAAGTTCTGTTAGCTGTGATGGACTGGTTCTAACTTGGGCTGCTAGGGAACTCTGCAGCTGTTTCCCAATCTGACCTACCAAATGAGGTGTCCTGGTTCTTTTGCGATACCCGTCATTATTCTTTGGTTGTGACCTATGACCAATGGATCCCTCACGGTTGATCATAACTTAGGTGTTTCGTACTTTTATTTTAGTTATTGTCCTTTACATATGCAACTTCACATCCACATGTATACTCATGACCAATTCTTACCACCACTTTTTTGTGTAGAGGTCCTTCGTAAGGCCTCAGTCGTCGAGCACACACAAACATATTTTAAGGATCAGGAGAATATTCCAGTCCGCCCTGTCAAATACGTTTTCCCAATCAGTGAAGCAGCCTGTAGGAATCTCATAAGTACGGCAGGCTATAATGTGCCCTTTAATTATTATTTATTCATACTGTTTCTGTCTGTTGAAATCCTCGAATGTGAAGCCAAGTATAATGTGTGATTCCTATAGGTCCTGGCATGGGAAGCTAGATATAATGTGATCTTATTTTATTAAACCTTTCGTGATCTTTGAAGTGGTTAATTTTTAAATGTTTATTTGTGGAACGAATTTTTACATCTTTTGTCGTTGTGATGGGATCTGTTACATGCAAACTTTTAATTATGATCACTGAAATTCCCGAATCTTTATCTCACAAGAATGATCCTGCTACACAAGCTTATAATATGCTCTAACTTACCTTTAAGATGATGGTGAGCTCAAGTTGACTGGGCTGACCTTCTCTTGAAGTTATTTTGTATGCAAGTGATGAAACGAAATAACAGACCATGAATTATTTGTTTTAAGTTTTCGCTTATTAATTCCAATTTGTTCGGTTTTAGCATCAACTGTTATCACACGCGCTTACTATTGATTGCACCACATTAGTTGACTCTGTCCACCACTTCGTAAAATTAAAACATGTTCAAAACCTGCCGTACTTACTAATTACAGAACGTATGTGGTGTGAGCTGATTTTGGTAGTGTGGAATACCACTCCTTACTCAGTTTGTCAGGTAGTGCTCTACGTGACAGTCATCCTTCAGCAACACCACTGTAAATCTACATGCAACGAAGTCGGACTTCAAATTATTAAAATTTTGGCCGTAAGGGTGAAACTGAATCGGGCTTAATGTAACAGATTGTCAAATACTTCAACTATGTCCCACATAAATCACTTTAGAAAGGGTTGTAGTCTATGATTTCTATTGAAATTAAAGATGTTGGGTGTGATTTCACTGACGTGGTCTCTGTGTCTTCTCAACACGACGCTAGTGTCCTAATCTAGGCGCTTCAGTCTGGAACCGCGCAACCGCTACGGTCGCAGGTTCGAATCCTGCCTCGGGCATGGATGTGTGTGATGTCCTTAGGTTAGTTAGGTTTAAGTAGTTCTAAGTTCTAGGGGACTGATGACCTCAGATGTTAATCCCACAGTGCTCAGAGCCATTTTTTTTGTCCTAATCTGCATACGGACCATAACTAGGTGAAAGAGAGATGAGCCCAAAGTACTAGCCGGCTTTCATAGTCACTCCTGTCTAAAGTCTTCAGTATTCTGTCTCAAACCGTTTCCTCAGTGTTACTGAACTCTCGTATAACCCACCGGAATTAATGTCTAGCCCTTTCGACGATCGTGGCTACTCTGTCTTCTGCTGTCACGTCACTGACGCTGCTGCGACTCCCCCCCCCCCCCCTCCCCCTGCCACACAGCACTTCGGCTCCTGTACGTTACACATTATGCATTCTCCCAATTGCAACACTTGGTTTCATATAATGTCCCGTTGAGTAGTATGTTCGTCTAAACCAATTCCTTTTCTTACAGCGGCTGTTTCTTATAAAACTTTTACATAAAACTGGGGTTTAATTCAGCGTGAATTTATTTATTTATACAACAGTATTAATTTTTCAGCAATTAAAAAACTTCGTAGTGACAGCAATGTTTTCGAAGATATGATCACCTTAGAAGGGGTTTTCCTTGCTGGCAGTGTACGCTATCTTTAAGCTTGCGTAAGCTTTTAACATAGGAATTCGTTAACTTTGAACTTGCGAATTCGCCTGCGAAATGTGTTGCAAAATCTGACTGCGAGAAAGTTACTTGAAAGTGCCTGTCTGGTTCCCTGTCTGTTTAAACGTTCGTAATGGCAAGAATGCTCTGTGAATTCAACAATGCGAATCGTTAAAGTTTTCAACTGATAAATTGGCTCTGGAAAAACTCGATGTTCCTTTTTATTGTTGTTTTATTTTGTCTTACCTGATGCACAATGGAAAAACTGTGACATTCTTCCTGTCTTCAAAGCACGTCACATTTGCCGAGCTAGAACAACACTGAGGCTCCAAAGAAACTGGTATAGCCATGCGTATTCAAATACAGAGATACGCAAACAGACAGAATATGGCGCTGCTGTCGGCAGCGTCTATATAAGATAACAAATGTCTGCCGCATTTGTTAGATCTGTTACTGCTGCTACAATGGGAGGTTATCAAGATCTGAGTGAGTTTGAACGTGGTGTTGTAGTCGGAGCACGAGCGAGGGGACACAGCATCTCCGAGGTATCGATGAAAGGGGGGATTTTGCCGTACGACCATTTAACGAGTTTGCTGCGAATATCAAATCTCCACCATGGCTGCGACCGTAAAAAAGATGCTGCAAAAACGGGACCTACAACGTAAGACGAGAATCATTCAGCGTGACAGAGGTGCAACCCTTCCGCTACTTGCTCCAGATTTCAGTGCTGGGCCATCAACAAGTGTCAGTGTGCGAACCATTTAACGAAACATCATCGATATGCGCCTTTGGAGCCGAAGGCCCACTCGTGTATCTATGATGACTGCACGACACACAGCTTTACGCCTCGCCTGGGTGCGTCACCACCGACATTGGACTGTTGATGACCGAAAACATGTTGCCTGGTCGGACGAGTCTCGCTTCAAATTGTATGGGGCGGATGGAAGTGTACGGGTACGGAGACAATCTGATGAATCCATGGACCCTGCATGTCAGCAGGGGACTGTTCAAGCTGGTGGAGACTCTGTAATGACGTAGGGCGTGTGCAGTTGGATTGATATGGGACCCCTCATGCGTCTAGATACAGTTCTGATAGATGACGTAAGCGTCCTGTCTGATCACCTGCATCCATTCATTTCCATTGTGTATTCCGACGGGTTTGAGCAATTCCAGCAGGACAAAGCGACACCCCACACGTCCAGAATTGCTACAGAGTGGGTCCAGGAACACTCTTCTGAGTTTAAACACTTCCGCTGGCCACCAAACTCTCCACACATGAATATTATTGAGCATATCTGGGATGCCTTGCAACGTGCTGTACAGGAGAGACCTGCACACCCGCGTACTCTTGCGGATTTATGGACAGCGCTGCAGGATTCATGGTGTCAGTTCCCTCCAGCTCTACTTCAGACATCCGTCGAGTCCATGCCACGTCGTGTTGCGGCACTTCTGCATGCTGGCGGTGTCAGGTGTACCAGTTTCTTTGGCTCCTTGAGTGTAACCACTGTGATGCGCCTGGTGCATTGCGCTCTCCTTTTTTTTAAGAAAAAAAAAAAAAGCACAGCATACTTCATTCATAACAAATCTGACAATTTAACAATGATAACCCATATTTTGGGAAGAAATGGTTCAAATGGCTCTGAGCACTATGGGACTCAACTGCTGAGGTCATTAGTCCCCTAGAACTTAGAACTAGTTAAACCTAACTAACCTAAGGACATCACAAACATCCATGCCCGAGGCAGGATTCGAACCTGCGACCGTAGCGGTCTTGCGGTTCCAGACTGCAACGCCTTTAACCGCACGGCCACTTCGGCCGGCCATATTTTGGGAAGGACTTTGGATGCAGCCAATGACTTGGGATAAACTAAAAATCTAATGTAATTAGTTTTATAATTATAAAAGTTCTATATTGTAAAATATTTCTTTCTTTGCTTCACAATAATTAAGACAAAAATAAATTACAGCTCTTGAGTCTAAAACGTAAGTGCTTTCAACATCAAAGGAGATCTTTTCAAAAATATAACTCGTAAGAATGACATTAAGTACTAAAACAGTTATTCCCAGTCCCAAATTAAAACTGAAAATTATGCATGGCTGCTTATCTTTCCCTATACTCAAATCTCTGGATGTTTGAACCAAGAATGCGTAAATGTAAGCTGCCGCAACAAAACACAAAACCTGAAATCAATTACCTTAAATTAAATCCTTTTATATGACTCATCAAAATAATCATAATAAAATATCCTATTGAAAACGTTTCCATCTCTTTCCTCGCCTCAAACAATTAATCACTAAATCAACATATTCCACTTTCTCAGAATGTGACTGCAACCTTACCACTCGACTTGTGCCGTACTACCACTCGTGACACACCACTGCCGACTATTGTTTCCTCATCTCAATATTAATAATGCGCGTCATCTCCCGCGCATCTTGCAAAGCAGAGATGGTCCAAACACGCCTCCACGCAATACAGCATCTCTGATGTTACTGAGCGCTTATAATTTCAAACAGTACAGAGGCGACTACTCGTTCGTGACATCGTAATACTAGAGAAATGCCCATGAAATTATCTACAGCCCCCTGCCAACACTCACGAGAAAGTCAGAGATATTGGTGCTCATACGAAGGCTAAGAACCAGCCATTCTTGTCGTGTACTTATCGCGAATGCAACTGGGAAAGGGAGGTTGGTGAGGGTAATTGTACTTGACGGACCTCCGGCACACACCGTCAGGAGACTTGCAGAATACATGGAGTGATGATGCACACATCAAAAAAAAGTTGTACACTACTGGCCATTAAAATTGCTACACCAAGAAGAAATGCAGATGATAAACTGGTATTCATTGGACTTATATATTATACTAGAACTGACATGTGATTACATTTTCACGCAATTTGGGTGCATAGATCCTGAGAAATCAGTACCCAGAACAACCACCTCTGGCCGTAATAATGGCCTTGATACGCCTGGGCATTGAGTCAAACAGAGCTTGGATGGCGTGTACAGGTACAGCTGCCCATGCAGCTTCAACACGATACCACAGTTCATCAAGGGTAGTGACTGGCGTATTGTGACGACCGAGTTGCACGGCCACCATTGACCAGACGTTTCCAGTTGGTGAGAGATCTGGAGAATGTGCTGGCCAGGGCAGCAGTCGAACATTTTATGTATCCAGAAAGGCCCGTACAGGACATGCAGCATGCGGTCGTGCATTATCCTGCTGAAATGTAGGGTTTCGCAGGGATCGAATGAAGGGTAGAGCCACGGGTCGTAACACATCTGAAATGTAACGTCCACTGTTCAAAGTGCCCTTAATGTGAGCAAGAGCTGACCGAGACGCGTATCCAGTGGCACCCCATACCATCGCGCCAGGTGATACTCCAGTATGGCGATGACGAATACACGCTTCCAATGTGCGTTCACCGCGATGTCTCCAAACATGGATGCGACCATTTTGATTCTGTAAACGGAACCTGGATTCATCCGAGAAAATGACGTTTTGCCTTTCGTGCACCCAGGTTCGTCGTTGAGTACACCATCGCAGGCTCCTGTCTGTGATGCAGCATCAAGGGTAACCGCAGCCATTGTGTCCGAGCTGATAGTCCGTGCTGCTGCAAATGTCGTCGAACTGTTCATGCAGATGGTTGTTGTCTTACAAACGTCCCCTCTGTTGACTCAGGGATCGAGACGTGGCTGCACGATCCGTTGCAGCCATGCGGATAAGATGGCTGTCATCTCGACTGCTAGTGATACGAGGCCGTTGGGATCCAGCACGGCGTTCCGTATTACCCTCCTGAACCCATCGATTCCATATTCTGCTAACGGTCGTTGGATCTCGACCAACGCGAGCAGCAATGTCGCTACACGATAAACCGCAATCTCGATAGGCTACAATCCGACCTTTATCAAAGTCGGAAACGTGATGGTACGCATTTCTCCTGCTTACACGAGGCATCACAACAACGTTTCACCAGGCAACGCTGGTCAACTGCTGTAGGTGTATGAGAAATCGGTTGATGGTATTGGATGCCATTGGTTACACGCCTCGGTCACTTCTTGTTCGCATTGACGGCAGTTTGAACAGTGGACATTACATTTCAGATGTGTTACGACCCGTGGCTCCACCATTCATTCGATCCCTGCGAAACCCTACATTTCAGCAGGGTAATGCACGACCGCATATTGCAGTTCCTGTGCGGGCCTTTCTGGATACATAAAATGTTCGACTGCTGCCCTGGCCAGCACATTCTCCAGATCTCTCACCAACTGAAAACGTCTGGTCAATGGTGGCCGAGCAACTGGCTCGTCACAATACGCCAGTGATTACTCTTAATGAACTGTGGTATCGTGTTGAAGCTGCATATGCAGCTGTACCTGTACACGCCATCCAAGCTCTGTTTGACTCAATGCACAGGCGTATCAAGGCCGTTATTACGGCCAGAGGTGGTTGTTCTGGGAACTGAATTCTCAGGATCTATGCACCCAAATTGCGTGAAAAGAAATCACATGTCAGTTCTAGTATAATATATAAGTCCAATGAATACCAGTTTATTATCTGCATTTCTTCTTGGTGTAGCAATTTTAATGGCCAGTAGTGTACATCGCATGACGCCGAAATTTACCAATATGGGAACATACATACTTCAGTAGTTTTTCCGAATATGTTGTCACTTAAAAAAAACTATCGCAATATATTTCAACAAAATGTACTCGATAAGGTAAAAGTATGATATTGTTTATCTATAGTATCAATTGTTGTAAATCTAGTGGATGAAAATTTTTCATTAGAAACTAGCAGGTACCTGGCAGTTTGCTGCCGCAGCAGAAATAATTGAGGAAATATCGTTTGAAATTTGAAAGAGTTATCTTGTGTAATTAGGAATGATAGAAAGAACTATATTTATTCTGTTGTCGATATTGAATACATTTACTGAAATTGAGTTATATTTAAAGGAGAAGTATAAATGTTATTCATTTTGGCCGACCGGAGTGGCCGTGCGGTTCTAAGCGCTACAGTCTGGAACCGCGTGACCGCTAGGGTCGCAGGTTCGAATCCTGCCTTGTGCATGGATGTGTGTGATGTCCATAGGTTAGTTAGGTTTAAGTTGTTCTAAGTTCTATGGGACTGATGACCACAGCAGTTAAGTCCCATAGTGCTCAGAGCCATTTGAACCATTTTGTTATTCATTTTATTTGGTTGACTTTATTATTCAAGTGCTTTAGGAGAGATAACGTTTTCTTGTTTTTCTGTCTTCAGCAAAAGAAAATAAATTTCTTGGTTGCCCGACTGGTGAGCATGCGACATACAACTGGCCGTGTGAGAACCACGGATTTTCTCGATTCAATCCGCACACGTGAAGTAATGGATCTTGTGCCTTGATGATGGTCAGTAAGAATACAAGTCGAATGGGGAACTGCTGTCGTTTGAAATCAAATGGCGTGTCGGTGGGGATGACAGGAGTGCTGGAAACAGCACATAATCAACTTTCGACTTTTTATTAAAAATCGTTGCCTGGATGACATTCGGCTTCAGTTTCTTCACAGCGACTCACATTCCATTACACAGTGAGGGTGCATTAATGTTCCGCAAGAGACTAATTGGCACGCCGACTTGAGTGACAGTTTGTGAAGTGGCTCACGAGGAAGATCCACCGAATTTAAAAACTCGATCGGATAATTAACAACTTCGTCCGCGTTCATGACGCTGTCAATCGATTTGTACGTAACGGAATCGCCTGCAATTCTTGAATTGCGTGCCTGATTGCATTAACGTCGGTATTTTTGCTGCCAAAATAGCACGTTCACAAAGCTTTTCGTGATATTTGTAACTGGTGAGAATTCGCGGAAAAGCTTTCTGAAAAGTTGTTCAACGCAAAAGTGAATGGAAATGAAATACATTTATTTCGTGGTAGCATCAACTGGTGATTTTCCTTCACCAATGTTCAATAGCTGTTTTGAAAATGTGGCTGCCGACGCATTGCGCTGCAAATGTACACGCATATTGATCTTTATTGTGTGTGTGTGTGTGTGTGTGTGTGTGTGTGTGTGTGTGTGTGTGTGTGTGTGGGGCCGTGCGTGTATGTGTGTTTTTCCGCACGTCTTCAAAAATGCTCACTTCATCAGTGAGTGCTGATGTACGTAGGCTCATCACTGGAATAGTTTGTTTAAAGTCACCAGATACAAAATGAGAGCGCCACTAAATGGGTGCGCATTTGATAATAAATCTTTTAAGAGTTCGATCAAGTGTCGTCTCAGACAATGACCTTGCGAAGTTCTGTAACTTTAGCCGTGCCAGCGTGCCAGATCCTTTTGGAATGTTACCTATTGGAGCTTCCGAAGAAATGCATATCCAAAGGCAATTTGAGCGTCGAATGCGCTTTTCGTTCAGCATCTAATAACGTAGCTGCAATACCTGATGAACCAAGAGCCAAAGCAATCCCATTTTGAGATGGAATGTGAGCCAATAGCAAACTGATGAACGTTTTTCCAATGCCGCCAGGCACTTCAGGGAAGAACTGACCACCTCTGCCACTTCACGCGGCATTTGTAATTGTGTCGTAAGCCAATTTTTTTCCGCAAGCAAAAGTTGTTCGATTGCTTCAATAAATGCATGCAAATGATTACTAATTCGTCTCACTAAATCGCGATCATAAAGGTTAAATGCAGAAAGTTCTGGTGCAGTCATACCAAGATGAATGAGTTCTCTGTTGTTGGTGGGTAAGCATATGTCCTCTATTTCGATCAGAACTTCATTGAAAATAGTCTCCGAAAAATCTAAGAAACTGTCATTGCTAATGGTTTGGTTCAAAATGGCTCTAAGCGCTACGGGACATAACATCTGAGGTCATCAGTCCCCTAGACTTAGAACTACTTAAACCTAACTAACCTAAGGACATCACACACATCCATGCCCGAGGCAGGATTCGAACCTGCGACCTTAGCAGCCTCGTGATTCCTGACTGAAGCGTCTAGAACCGCTCGGCCACAGCGGCCGGCGCTAATGGTATGAACATGGTGCAAAATGCCTTTGCTCAAATCTTTCGAGTTGGTTGGTGAACATATGGTCAAAATTATGGCGAATAATGTTCGAATTTGTCACAGATGACAGCTGCCACATGCATCCGTCAATGTTGTTTCCCTGTTTTCGAGCAAATGAAGAATTTGGCAAGTTTTCTGCATGTCTGCCGTTCTGCATCATCAATTGTCCTCAAATTTGCAAATGAAGTAGGACCTTTGACATTAACCAACAGCATTCTCAAATATTAATACTCGGTATTATCTGGATGTACTTTGTAAGTACGGCTCGCCATGTCATACGAATACAAATTTTGATAGCCTTCGACACGTTTGCCTTGCTTACATCGTTGAAATTTCATGGATGTAGCATTCCATCTTTAGTACTTTGGAAATTCTGCATTCAATAATGTCTTGGCAAATATATCTTCTTCACACAGACCAAAAACTGCTCTAAATATTTGCGGGCTCGTTTACCAAATTGTCGTTTGTCGATTCACTGAAAAAGTAGGAGAAATACTGTTTGCAATGGAAAATTTCCTTTAGATACAAAACACGTTTATTGGCCTCGAAACGAGGCAGACAGAATAAAACGCTGATCTGTTTGTTCCTGTCACATTCAGTCATCTCACCACTTCCATGCACTTTCGGACACCTTTGCCAGTATGACAGGCGCTCTACCAACAGTAAGTTAATTGCATTATGCCCATAACCTTCGCACAAGTGCAAGCAGTAAGTTGACAAAGTTTTATGGCAATCGCGTGAACGAACGAACAAACAAACAAACATTGATTTTTGTATATTACATGTCTCAGTAACAGTTCTATTATCATGAAAGTTATAGGTTAATAGGTTGCTTAATTCGCTCGCATGGCAACTTGGGACATTCACAGCATATGTACAATTCTGAATAATTCGTTAAAGTATATGTCGCACAAACGCCATCATTAAAACTCAGCAGAATAGGAAAAGAGGATAAGGAAAAAAAAAGAAATGTAAATCGCACGATCGAGATAAGAAATACAAAAAAGTTCAGGATTACACACTTCTACAAATTTCACTGAGTCAATTTCTTTAATGTCTTGCGCAAAGTGACGCACCGAGCCAGTTGGCGCAGTGGCTAGCACACTAGACTCGCAATCGAAAGGACGACGGTTCAAACCCGCGTCCGGCCATTCTGATGTACGTTTTCCGTGATTTCCCTAAATCGCTTCAGGCAAATGCCTGGATGCTTCCTTAGAAAGGGCACGGCCGACTACCTTCCCAATCCATCCCTAATCAGATGGAACCGTTGACCTCGCTGTTTGGTCCCCTTCTTCCAAACGAACCAACTAACGAACATAGTGACGTGCTGTTCGCGATTCCATTTACAGCAGATGAGTGAGTGACTGAAATCAGCTTATGAAATGAAATTCTCTGACTAGGAAGTTCCGCCTACCACAGACCAAACGCCTAATCCAAAATCTTGGAGGGAGGGGGTGGGATATGTTGCAGATTAAAGTACTGGCGATCTCTTTTCACGTGTCATATGCTCTCGTTTTTAAGTTCAAGGATGTGGTCAGGTGTATTGAAATCAGGTATAAACAAATGCCCGATCTGCATTGCATACTTCGTAAGGAGATCCAAGTCTTCATTTTAGCGGATACCTCGGAGCGTTGGTATCCAGAGAAAATTCACCATTATCCCATACCGCTGTATTTCAGCCACGTTCTGCATTATATCCGTAAGATGAACATTGCTGTCCTTTCGTACTGTCGGGATTTTGAAAGCCGACAATACAACTAATGAGTCGAAGTGGAGAACATGACTGATGGCCACTGGCTACAGGAAACGAGTATCTGCGACAAATGTTTTAGCAATGCACACAGTCGCCCGAACAATTACTCAAACGAGCACTGAAGAAAGTAGGGTGATTTTCGTGGACTTAGATTTTCTGTGGTTTGCCAAAAACTACGTCAGGCGAACTTTGACACGGTTTCTTTAATACAATCAAGCTAAATTCCTTCTTTTTCCACCCGGTTAATGCTGCGTCGCTAATGACCCCATTTTTCTGCGGTACGTTAACCCCAGAACTTTCGCAGTTTGCAACTGGATTATTGCATATCAGCGCAGGTCTCCCGGCCCGTACAACTGTAATCATAAAACTGAAGATGGCGCAAGAAAGAGAACTATTCCTTCGGCTTCGGAATGACATTGTGTTCAAAGAAATAAATAAAAAAGGAAAACTATCTCATAGTAGGACAACAAAGAAACGGTGCGCTTGCAGCACGTACGCTGCAGATTTCAGGGTCGCAGTTCCACGTGCTCCGTCCCCTGCACTTTTCACGGCCTGTGGGCAACGAAAGCTGCTAACGCCACGGTTAGCCGAGCACTGTTTTGCCCTCAGCGCACGTTCGCTTTGACAGCTGCAGTGAATATAACACACGCGGCTTACTGGGGCTCGCCAGGCTGAAGAGGAATTCATTAAAAGCGCTATTCCTTGTCAGAGGTGCTGCGTTTCAAGTTTCCTGGTTTAAAAGTATATACAGGGTGGTCCACTGATAGTGACCGGGCCAAATATCTCACGAAATAAGCATCAGACGAAAAAACTACAAAGAACGAAACTCGTCTAGCTTGAAGGGGGAAACCAGATGGCGCATTGGTTGACCCGCTAGATGGCGCTGCCATAGGTCAAACGGATATCAACGACGTTTTTTAAAATAGGAACCCCCATTTTTTAATACATATTCGTGTAGTACGTAAAGAAATACGAATGTATTAGTTGGACCACTTTTTCCGCTTTGTGATAGATGGCGCTGTAATAGTCACAAAAGTATAAGCACGTGGTATCACGTAACATTCCGCCAGTGCGGCGGTATTTGCTTAGTGATACACTACCCGTGTTAAAATGGACCGATTACCAATTGTGGAAAAGGCCGATATTGTGTTGATGTATGGCTATTGTGATCAAAATGCCCAACGGGCGTGTGCTATGTATGCTGCTCGGTATCCTGGACGACATCATCCAAGTGCCCGGACCGTTCGCCGCATAGTTACATTATTTAAGGAAACAGGAAGTGTTTAGCCGCATGTGAAACGTCAACCACGACCCACAACAAATGATGATGCCCAAGTAGGTGTTTTAGATGCTGTCGCGGCTAATCCGCACATCAGTAGCAGACAAATTGCATGAGAATCGGCAATCTCAAAAACATCGGTGTTGAGAATGCTACATCAACATCGATTGCATCCGTACCATATTTCTACGCACGAGGAATTGCATGGCGACGATTTTGAACGTCGTGTACCGAGCAGCATACATAGCACGTGCCCGTTGGGCATTTTGATCACAATAGCCATACATCAACACGATATCGACCTTTTCCGCAATTGGTAAACGGTCCATTTTAACACGGGTAATATATGACGAAGCAAATACCGTCCGCACTGGCGGAATGTTACGTCATACCACGTACTTACACGTTTGTGACTGTTATAGCGCCATCTATCACAAAGAGAAAAAAGTGATTCAACTAAAACATTCATATTTCTTTAGTACTGCACGAAAATGTAATAAAAATGGGGTTTCCTATTTTAAAAAACGCAGCTGATATCCGTTTGACCTATGGCAGCGCCATCTAGCGGGCCACTCATAGCGCCATCTGGTTTCCCCCTTAAAGCTAGACGAGTTTCGTTCTTTGTAGTTTTTTTCGTTTGACGCTTATTTCGTGAGATATTTGGCCCGGTCACGATCAATGGACCATCCTGTATATGGTATTATGTGCAGTTTTACAAAGTATCCAGATCAACTCATGTGCGTTCATGAATGCATGAGTACAGTTTGTGTTTCTGCTGATTTCTGTATAAATAGGCCATTGCATAGGAGTAGTCAATTATTTTATGCTGAAGGTTAGCATTGCAACATATAGGCAAACATATAATCATGACATAGGACTGTCACATTAGCTCTGCATAAACGGATTGTGAAAATATGAGATAAAGTAGTATTGGTCAATTTAATAACACCTGATTTATTAAAGTTTTTATCTTGTTGATATATATGATGAACGCACACCGCTTTTCTAAAGAGACGGAAGAACCGCAAAACTTTAATAAAACAAAGTTAATATTTTTTTTCGTAAAATAAAGAACAACCGCCTTCAGTCAGAATCGTGATTTTATTTTAATGCACAATGAATTTCGAGCCCAGCGGCTCATCTTCAGATGCTTAGACAGTCTACATCTTTTTTTTTAGATTTATGTTTATTATGGTCTGTTTCCAGTGTTGGCCACATGAAATTTAGGCACAGTACGAGTAAGCATGCTTGTGTATTCATACTGTCCCTGAACTCCGTGTTTCCAGCACCGGAAAAGGGCCAGAATTAACCTAAATTTAAATGTAGACTGCCCAAGTACCTAAGATGAGCCCCCAGGATTCGAAATGCATAGTGTATTGAAATAAAATCATGATTTTTGACTGAGGGCGGTTGTTCTTTATTTTACGAAAGTAATACAGACACCGAAAAAACACTAATAACAACGGATAAAAGTAAGTTATATTTCCTTCCACATTCTAGAGCAGTGCGATCATGTACTCTGCCGCAACTGCCTCCCGTCGAGTTGATAACGGATTCGTCCTTCCTCCAACCGTGAATGACTTGCAGTA
Source organism: Schistocerca piceifrons (assembly GCF_021461385.2). Lineage (NCBI taxonomy): Eukaryota > Metazoa > Arthropoda > Insecta > Orthoptera > Acrididae > Schistocerca > Schistocerca piceifrons. The sequence continues at coordinate 199,043,036 of NC_060138.1, read as the reverse complement.
GCAGAGATGTGTGACATTGTTGATAATGATCCTTATATTGAATTCGATGAGAAGACTTTCCATCACATGGTTGTGAGAATTATGTTGTCGCCTTGCTATTATTCGAGAAGAACAGCATGCTGGCTATATTGCATTTCTCCCTCTCCCCATTCTCAAGCCGGCCTATTTTACCACCTGTTCGCCCCATATCACCCAATCTCAGTTATCTTTCTCTCAGTTCTTTCTTCTTCCTCTCTCCCCTGCTGAAACTCCCCATTTCCATTATCTCCCCACATCTTACTCCCTGTCCCCCAACTATCATTTCCTTATCCCAACCACCCCTCCTCAATGTGCCTACCATACACTCCTCATCTTCCACCTTCTCCCCACCCCCCCAACCCCTCTGGCCATATTCTCCTCTCCCTCTGTAATAGGCTTAAAGACTATCGTTGTTTCTACATTACTGTACTTTGTTGATACGGGGTATTCAAAAAGTCTCCCTGCAGTGCTGTATGATTGCTAGCCGCACATGCCGTATGATTGTTCGCCTGCCTGGGTTACAATAAACGCACAACGATACTGCAGTGATATTCTGTGCCCATTTATAGAAGAACTAGTGTTAAGTGAAATACTGAATGCTTGCTGATGTTTTTGGTGATCGCATAATTTCACAGGGACTTTGGCCTCCACGATCGCCTCACCTAACACCACCTGACTTTTTCTTCTGGGGTGCAGTGAAATCAACTGTCTATAAAAACCGTCCAAAATCCATCGGTGAATGGAAACTGCAATATTCTCTGTCACTGCTTCTGTTACAGAAGGAATGTTACAGATTCTGTTTGGAAACATGATTAGACGAATTGAATTGTGTATTCAACAACAGGGCGGACACTTTCAATATTTAGTGTGAAAATTTGTAAGTAAAAATGAATACTCAATAAATTATTAACTTTAGTTTCACTGAGTTTCATTTCGGTACATTCACTGCGGCACACGGCACGCACGGCTAACAATCATACGGCACTGCGGAGAGACTTTTTGAACACCTAGTATTAATGAGTCAAGAGTCGCAAATAAACGAAAAAAGAGCACAATAATTCAGGCAGCAGAAATGAGAAATGTTAAAAGGATTTAATCAATTGATGTCATCACCAATAAATTGAACATTCAAAGATTAGTGAGTAAAACTGATGAGAACAGAACAAAATGAAGTAAACATAGTACCTATTTAAGTAACCAAAGAATACTGATAAATAAAATGGCAAAAATAGAGCCTTCTTGCTCTGTTCTTCAGAGCTACTGGCCATTAAAATTGCTACACCACGAAGATGACGTGCCATGTACGCGAAATTTAACTGACAGGAAGAAGATGCCATTATATGCAAATGATTAGCTTTTCAGAGTATTCACACAAAGTTGGCGCCGCTGGCGACACCTACACCGTGCTGACATAAGGAACTTTTCCAGCCGATTTCCCATACACAAACAGCAGTTGGCCAGCGTTGCCTGGTGAAACGTTGTTGCGATGCCTCGTGTAACGAGGAGAAATTCGTACCATCACGTTTCCGACTTTGATAAAGGTCGGATTGTAGCCTATCGCGATTGCGGTTTATCGTATCGCGACATTGCTGCCCGCGTTGGTCGAGATCCAATGACTGTTAGCAGAATATGGAATCAGTGGGTTCAGGAGGGTAATACCGAACGCCGTGCTGGATCACAACGGCCTCGTATCACTAGCACTCGAGATGACAAGCATCTTATCCGCATGGCCGTAACGGATCGTGCAGCCACGTCTCGATCTTCGAGTCAACAGAACGGCACCTTTGCGTGACAACAGCCACCTGCACGAACAGTTCGACGACGTTTACAGCAGCATGGACTATCAGCTCGGAAACCATGGCTGCGGTTTTTCGGATGAATCCAGGTTCTGTTTACAGCATCATGATGGGCGCATCCGTGTTTGGCGACATCGCGGTGGCGCACATTGGAGGCAAGTATTCGTCATCGCCATTCTGGCATATCACCCGGCGTGATGGTATGGGGTGCCATTGGTTAAACGTCTCGCTCATCTCTTGTTCGCAATGACGGCACTTTGAACAGTGGACATTACATTTCAGATGCGTTACGACCCGGGGCTCTACCCTTCATTCGATCCCTGCGAAACCCTACACTTCAGCAGGATAATGTGCGACCGCATGTTGCAGGTCCTGTACGGGCCTTTCTGGATACAGAAAATGTTCGAATGCTTCCCTGGCCAGCACATTCTCTAGATCTCTCACCAACTGAAAACGTCTGATCAATGGTGGCCGAGCAACTGTCTCGTCACAATACGCCAGTCACTACTCTTCATGAACTATGGTACTGTGTTGATGCTGCATGGGCAGCTGTACCTGTACACGCCATCCAAGCTCTGTTTGACTCAATGGCCAGGCGTATCAAGGCCGTTATTACGGCCAGAGGTGGTTGTTCTGGGTACTGATTTCTCAGGGTCTATGACCCAAATTGCGTGAAAATGTAATCACATGTCAGTTCTAGTATAATATATTTGTCGAATGAATACCCGTTTATCATCTGCATTTCTTCTTGGTGTAGCAATTTTAATGGCCAGTAGTGTATATGACCTGCGTACGCGGCTAACCCGAAATAGGCTGATAATTCTGGCGGTGATTTTAACCATTTAGGTGGAATGCTTTTTGTAGATGACTCAGCTCTTGTAGCAGATTTTTGACGACTAAGAAGGCTTTTGCTCGATATACTAGGATCTGTATAGTAGTGCACTTTCTTGTTACGTGGTGCTAGATAAGAGCATGCAGAAGCTCATCCCTATGGGTGACTTTTCTATAAACAATATGGCTGATACCCATTGGTCTGTTAGCTGGGGAGGACGTCAGGGAGGCACAAAGCACAATTTAACGTTTTCTCTATCGTTAAATTCAAGTAATCATGAACATTGCAATTTTTTAAGATATCTCTAAGAAGATAGCTTGTCTGTGCCCTCTGCCAGTAACTTCCTGTAAAAACATGTGCAAACCATGTTAAGCCCTTCCCACATAGTGTAAGATTTACTGAAAGTCTGTTAGGATGTATGCTACCTATTGGTTAGCAGATAGTGGAGTAAAGTAGCTGGTACGTCAAATCTCACACATGATGTAATATTCGACGTGGCAGGTAAGCATGCCCGCTACACTGTGCGAATGGCAGCTAGCCTGCCTGTGGATTTGCAATTTTTCTCAAACAATTTTAAAGAAACCGTTTGATTAAAAAATTGATTCTCTTGCATCTCACAGCCTCATTTGTCAGTTTAATACTGAACTGCCTTTTATGTTGTGAATGGTCATAGTTATAGTGATATTTCAACATTAAGTGACTTACTGCAGGAAATTCGTACAGTTTGTAATGAAAAGTAAAAGTCTCTGTGATTAGGCCTTTGCCTCATGTTAGGAGATTCTTGCTGCGTATGAAACGTAGCTAACGTATTGAATAGTTCTTTAAACCTTGTAAGGTGCAATATTTGTGGTTTACTTATTCTAGGATTGAAGACAAGTGTGTAAGATGAAATGACATGTTTAATGTCACAATATTAGCACAAAAATACAATCTTTTACATGGTTTCAATGTGACAACAAAAAAACGGTTGTCAGGATAACGCATCTCGTCAACATCAAAAAGTGAAGCAATCCTAAACACAACAATATTAAATATTAATTCCCAGAAGGTTAAATTATCCTAAACATGACAATATTAAAGTTTAACTAGAAGTTTCTTTACAAAACTTCCTACACTTACATTATGATGTTGCTCAGTACTACGAAAATCGTCCGGTTCCAGTTCAAAGTTCGATACTGTTTTTAGGATGACAATCAAGTCTAAGGTGGATGGTTCATTATGTGACAAATTGAGCAAAAGACTACCCAAGGTCGCTCGAGTTTACAGTGGACGCTTTTGTGGACTGGCAAGACAGCCAATCCACTAGGACGGGAGGCCGAAGGGCACGCGTTTAAGCTCACGCAGGCTGGCGTGAGGTCTGGAACAGGTGAAGGTCTTATAGTAGCAAAAATAGTACGTAGCTTCTGGAATACTTAACTTTAATCCATAATTGGTGAACATCGGTCTGACGGTACATGCATCACAAGATAAATAGCAATTGATAATGGCGCCTTGCTAGGTCGTAGCAAATGACGTAGCTGAAGGCTATGCTAACTATCGTCTCGGCAAATGAGAGCGTAATTTGTCAGTGAACCATTGCTAGCAAAGTCGGCTGTACAACTGGGACGAGTGCTAGGACGTCTCTCTAGACCTGCCGTGTGGCGGCGCTCGGTCTGCAATCACTGACACTGGCGACACGCGGGTCCGACGTATACTAACTGACCGCGGCCGATTTAAAGGCTACCACCTAGCAAGTGTGGTGTCTGGCGGTGACACCATAGACGCAAGCTGCTGAACCAACAAGTTTACGCCTCTGCACGCGGTATTTACCTTAAGCTGCGATGAGCTGTTGTCTGCTAGGCCGCTCTCTTCCGCTGAAATTCATATAAAACTAACTATACCTTTGCTGAATTTTCCAGCAGAAACTTTCCCTATGTTTCTCGTTATGCGAGAAAACATGTACTCATTCCTGGTCTTAGAATGTGGCGATATACACGAGCATGATTGGAGCAGTGTGCGTATTATAAGGCCCTCTCAGTTCTTGCGAGAACAATTAACTAATTGGCTGGTTCTTTTCCCCACAGTTAGAGCTAAATGATGCTACAGCTAATTTCTAGCTGGATATCAGCCGCTGTGAACGCAGTGTTCACACAAATTACTCCTCTGTGTCGTACAGAGCGTTATGCGCTCCATTCTGCACTTGATGCCAGTTCAGAGAAGAGTCCCCGAAAATTTCCGTCTTGTCTTACTCATAGCCGAACTGCCTCCCCACCTGGGTTCTTTCGTTCTTCACGTCACGGCTTTTTTCAACCAATAGGAGCATTCCTCTTATTTTGTGGAAACTCTCTCTACCGATCGCAAGCTCCCTACCACTAAATTGCGTCGAAACTTTGGCTCTTTTATCCTTTGTAGCGCGTTTCCGCCAATCGGACGTTTTGTGCCCGTTCCAGACACCTAAATGCGTACATTGACTCTCTCACGTGTGTGCCACTCGCTGGACACGTGATCGAAAATGCGTCACTGGTCTTGTTTCGTATTCATTTGGAATTCCGAAACACAGTTTTCTAAAAGCTTTCTTTCCTGTCCTCCCTCAGATGGGCAGTTATACTCGCTCTCCCCATCTGATTCACCTGGTCAGTCTTTGACTTTCCACCAAGGATACCCTTTTAAGTGGTTTCCATGGTACCCCCTGTAGCATGGCCTTGCCTCTGCCCTTGTCCCTCTGAATTCCAAATGAAACGCCTCTTGCTGCTTGTTTCACGTTCTGCTCAAACATGCATTATAGGATCGGTTTGTTAATTACCGTCGACTGAGTGTTATCCCTTTTTGCATTACATACTCCTAGGCAAATTTGCTCATTACCGCCGAATTAAGTTAAGTGTCCTTTCACCTTCCCGTTGTGATGTATAAAGCTCTTATGTAAGGTGCGAATCTGACCTTCATTTATTCTGCTACCTTACAACCTGGAAGGAAATCTAATTCCAATGCTGATAAAATTTATTGTCTGTAGCATACTGAGATCTACACGCACTTACATACAATATAGCCAGGATAAAATACTGGGGCATAACGCTCGCCATGTTTGTGGCGTTTTCATGAAGCCACAAATCCGCCCCCCTCTCCTCACCCCCCCCCCCCCACCCGCTCAAAGGTCGTTCTGAATGGTAGGCAACTCAGGAGCCCAACCTTTGTCTGCTGGGTACGGGTTTGGCGTACCCGTGTTTCCAGAGTTTCAGTAGGACTGGGAAGTGCTGCCAGTTCTCTGTAACTGTAAGCTCTGGACATGCTTCAGTGAACACTGTGCATAGTGTCAGTGCAAAAGTGCTTGTCACACTTAATGTGGATATTGGCATAACCACCTGAGTCACGAAGGTGGTACAGACGCCTGAGTCTCAAGTTGCGCTGGGTGCCAATGAGATGCATGGCTGTTAAGGCAGAACAGTAATTAGTGGACGACTTCTGGTGTAGCTGCTGCATCTCAGTTGTATAAGGCTTACCTAGGCAAGTTGGGCTCTCTCTGTGTAGACAAATGTTTCCCCAGCATCACGTGGGTCCAAACTGGCTCACATTAGCAACAATCCTTGAAACACCAAGTGGAAGTGGTGGGCCAATAGAGGGTTTTCCTATCCACACCACAAAGACGCCTCAACTGAACAGCCGATGCGACACGTCTGTTTCAGAGACGAATAATGGTAACAGACCAATTCCAGGGCATAATAATGAAGATGAAAACAGTTCACACCACACAGTATACCGCCTTTTAGTTCCTGTTGCTGTACAGAGCGAAAGGCTGTACTTTTTCATATCAGATATCTTTTAGTTCTGCAAAGATATTTATAACCTATTTTCACCTTGAGAGCTAGTTGAAAGTATTCTACAAAATGAATTGTTTTTATATTTCTTAGATAACGGAGATATATAAATAAAACTCTTTGGCAGCTTCAAGTCCCAGATATTCATTATTGAAAATACACTGGGCTACAGGCTTCCACCAGAATTACAACATGAGGGGCGATTTATTTTCTCCATACTTCTTACTTCTTTATCTTTCTTCAGAGAAGTTCCATCAGGGATGAGTTTTGAGTAACACATACGCTTCTCTTGTCGCCACGTTAAAATTTGCCTGTTTTGCCAAAAGACAGCAGAATTTACATAGATTCATCTCAATAAAATTATAATGCAGTAGAAATTGCGACGGTATCCTGAAACAGTGTTTTCGTTTACGTAAAATCCCATTTTAGATACAAAAATAAACATGTAATTCTTTTACCTATGTTATTGCAAAACACAGCAATTTTACTCCATGGCCCTTACAATATTGCGTTATTTAAATAGAAAAAGTCTGTAGTTACTTGTTATCATGTAGATAAGTCTCAAAGGATTTGGGCATTTTAACCCCACCTTCACAATACATACAGTCTAAGACACAAAAAACGGCGCACCACGAAGGGATTATCCGAATGAGACGGAAGTCCCCATATGTGATGCAAATATACAGAAAAGCAAATGATTACAATTTCAGAAAAATTGGATAATTTATTCAGGAGAAATATGCTGTTCTTGGTGTACGACCTACAGAATAGCTTCTCCAGTAGCTGGAGTACGGCGAGTTTGTGGACGACCTCTCAAGCGATGGTGGAAGTAGAGAAACTGTCTCCTGAAGACGAAGCTCTACACGACGAAACACATTTTTTCTGGATGACGTCGACCAGGATATCAAGCAGCATATTCACGAACGGCAACATCAGTCCGGTTATCAGATGCACCAAGGACCAGAAGAAAATCATCGTTTATGGATGGCATACGTCAGTAACACTGTATTAAAATAGCACAAGAAGAAACTACGATATGTCTACGAATGTACCCGGAGTCTGATATGGGCTGGCTGCTCCGCTAGCAACTAGATCCCGACTGGTGAACAACGTATACAGAATAGTCGCAGCGCGCTCTTCCATCTAACGCGCGTCACCGCTCTTACACCTTTTGGTCTGCTTGATTCATCGCGAGACTGCTAATTGTGAAATGTTTGTTTCCGAATTACACTGTTTCCCTAACGGTAATCGACGTGATGTTTCCATATTTCCATCGACAATAATAATAATAGTAATAATAAGGCATGGAGATACTTACTAAACAGCATGCGCTTGTTAGACTCACAAGGGGAGGCCGCCAATTGTGAAATTCAGATTCGATTCATACTGCGCATAATAAAAGCTCATGGCCAGAGGTGTAATGTGCCAAAGCACCAAGATGCACTTCTCAGCCGTTGTCGAGAAGAATCGACAGTTAAAACAAACCGTTTCGGTGAAATATTCTCTGCAGCGTCGTGGCGCAGTGGTAAGCGCTCGGGTTCGTAATCCGAAGGTCACCGGATCGAATCTCGCGCCATGCAATTTTTTTTTTTACTATTTGTTTTTTTGTAATATATATATATATATATATATATATATATATAAAATTCCCGGCAATCAGTAGCAACAATTATGCATATAATAAGTTGTTGAAAGTCGTTTGTCGTGGAAAAATAAAACTTGAAATAAAACACAATATCACAAATAGTATTCAAGTGGATACAATTTATTGAAAAGTTCGGTATACAATCGCACATAATTAACAATTAGTGACCAGCAGTAGCTGGAGTATCGCACGAACCAGAGTGATAGTTATCATAGAAACATGGAAAGTAGAAAACAGCACGACATCGAGCACATCTGATAAACGATGCGTTTTTACAAGAACAATTGTTTTTTAAATTATCTGTTGGGAAACACACCTGATAGACATTCTGAAAAATTGTTCTATCGTTCGTCAGGTTGGATGCATACCACGCGTATCGTATCATATCGGCAAAAATCGAAGAAGACAATTGGTGGTGGACGATGGATATATATATATATATATATATATATATATATATATATATATATAATATATATATGCACTTCCCAGCAGTTGTCGAGAAAATCGACAGTTAAAAGAAACCGTTGCGGTGAAATACTCTCTAGGATTAATAATTTTTTGCAGCGTCGTGGCGCAGCGGTAAGCGCTCGGGTTCGTAATCCGAAGGTCACCGGATCGAATCTCGCGCTATGCAACTTTTTTTTTATAAATAAATAAAATTTTATAAATAAATAAAAAAAAGTTGCATAGCGCGAGATTCGATCCTGTTATCTTCGGATTACAAACCCGAAGGCTTACCGCTGCGCCACGACGCTGCAGAAAATTATTAATCCTAGAGAGTATTTCACGGCAACGGTTTCTTTTAACTGTCGATTTTCTCGGCAACGGCTGGGAAGTGCATCTTGGTGCTTTGCCACATTACACCTCTGGCCATGAGCTTTTATTATGCACAGTATGAATCGAATCTGAATTTCACACTTGGCGGCCTCCCCTTTTCAGCGTTCAATGGTGATAATATAGATAAATGGTAACCGATTTTGGAAATTATTTGCAAAGCACGTTGCTAGCATTGCTGGTGACGTAAGGCTCTAATGGACCTCAACGTGGCAATAATGATAGTTAGTACTAATCAGTGGGGCCTTGGGGAGAGGATACACAGAAAACAGGTTTGGTATCTAGTAGATACAGCGGTGCGAAACCACACGCATCCGCGACGTGCAAAAGGCTCCTTTAAAAGCTGACCAATGAAAACGATTATACTTCCGCCCCTGTATTCGCAGCGTGTAAGAGTAGCGAGCGAGGTGGTTCAGTGGTTAGCACACTGGACTCGATTTCGGGAGGACGACGGTTCAATCCCGCGTCCGGCCATCCTGATTTAAGTTTTCCGTGATTTCCCTAAATCGCTCCAGGCAAATGCCGGGATGGTTCCTTTCAAAGGGCACATTTGGTCTCTTCCCCCAAACAACTCAACCCTACCCTATGTAACTGCAAATGTTTTGTGGAAGACCCACTGTAATCGCTGTATGGCGATTAAGATACCAGATACCATACCACGAAGACTACATTTCGCAAATAAAAACGAATATACCTTGATCCAGAATCAAACCATGGGCCTCCTGCATGCGAGCCCAAGACTGTCCACTCCAGCTGCACAGCACAACTCCTTAAGTCTGACAGTGGTAGTTACCGCAAATGTAATTACAGGGTTGCCAGACTGCCAATCTTTCATGCCCCCTTCACTGCCGGAAATATGAGCAGGATGAAATTTTGTGATAAACGTTTTTGCATTGCTAGTATGTGAGGAATCGCACTGCGAAGTCCAAGTGCGCGAACTTTTCTTCCCCACAAAATATATTAATTAAATGATGAACCACGTGTAACCTCCCCACACGAAAATATTAATTAAATGAATTTTTAAAGTACTGTAACCTCTGAACAAAATTGGTTCCCATTTATAGTCTCCATGCAGAAATGCATTCACATTTAATGTAACCACAAAATTCAATTCCTAAATCCGGAAATAATAAAAAAATTCAGTAACCTGGTAAATTTTATGACGACAGCAGCGCTGCGCCTCGGTCCTGTATTCTGAATAAAAAAGGAAAAATTCTTACCTCAATAAAAACTGCGAATATATATCTGCTCTTATGTAGTAATTTTTTTTTGCCACAGCTTCGTGCAATGCTGGCGTATATTTTTTTCTGAATCTTAGAAGGAATGATCATGCATTGGAAATACTCTTTAAATTGAAATGAATGCTTTTCTTTTAAAAAATTACTTTATATTATAAAAATTATTATTGGGGCATTTTTTTAAACAAATTAATGACAGTTAATATACATTACTAGATATGCGCAAGGCTGCTTCTTTACCTTCTACAATAATACTCATCCTCCAGAGTCCCGACCAGAGCAGACTGCCGACACGCGAGGGCGCGCGCCGACCATTGCATACTCAAGACTAACGCAGACTAGATTACTACTGCCGCCGACTAGCGACAAGCAACAACTAACTACATACTACTCTCTGGTCAGAGACTCTCCTATGCCTTGCCCATCGCCGGCAACGCATACGTCTTACATAACCCTCCACTGGGGGGGGGGGGGGGGGGGGGCAAAAATTTGGCAGCGATGGTGAGTCAATTGGACTTGCCATGAGCAACAAATTTTTCCTAATTAACTAAGTTTACAATCACAGAATATATACATATATAAAAGTGCAGAACTTGAAATAAAATATAGTGCACATGCACTGAGTACAGAACATATCAAGCAAAGACAAAATGTATACACAATGAGTACAAAACATATTAACAAATGACAAAAGTGCACACGCACTGTAGTAGAGAACATATCAGGAAATCACAAAGTATACGGAATGAGTACAAATCATATTAACAGATGACATAAAGTGCACACGCACTGTAGAAGTCTTAAACATTTTTACAACAAATAAACATATCAAGGAGTGAAATAAAGTGCACACACACTGTATAAGTCTTTAGAATTTTTACATAACATATCATAGAGTGAAATAAAGTGCACACGCACTGTGGAAGTATTTAGCATTTTTACATAACATATCATGGAGTGAAAAAAAGTGCACACGCATTGTAGCAGTCTTTAGCAATTTTACATAACGTATCATGGAGTGAAATACAGTGCACACGGACTGTAAAAGTCTTTAGCATATTTACATAACATATCATGGATTGAAATAAAGTGCACACATACTGAAAAAGTCTTTAGTGTTTTTACATAATATATCATGGAGTGAAATAAAGTGTACACGCATTGTAAAAGTCTTTAGCATATTTAGGACAACTGATCTTGTTAACAAATGAAATGAAGTGCACACCCACTGTATATGTCTTTATCATTTTACAAGAACTAGGAAAGGAATGGGAAGGATTGCATCATGGTTGAAGCATATTAGGTAGCACGCAGCTGCACTGAAAGTCCATATCTTTCTACAGAAGCACAACACCAAGTGAGACAATCTGAAGTTCTCTTCCCTGAAGTGTAGCCAAGACACTGAAATGTCGTAGTAATATTCCATGTTATCATTTTGGTAGTACATTAGGTACACCAAACAGTGCGACCATAATAATATCTCCATCACTCAACGTGGTGGACAGCATGTCATGTCAGCACCACGTTCTTGTAAGGTACACCAATGTAGACTTAGTGCAGAAACCAAATATAGTGCTCCATGAGCATCAGGATAGACAGGACAAACGGATATTGCAGTAACTTGTGGTAATTAGATCAGAAGGTGAAGGACATTAAATCTTATGCCAGTCATCATTGATAATTACTAGTCTATCAACTGATTTGATTAAGTAATTCGAGGCACTCATCACCCAGTTACTGAACATTTCTGTACCATGTATGAAGTGTTGCAGAATAATGTTCATAAGTTATCTGTTTACAGAGAGCATTGGCACTCATTGGTCAGTTACAAACCATCAGAAGTCATCATTCAAAGCAGGAGCTAATTCATATATATAGCATGAAAGTGACATAATACAAATTTAAAGTATAAGAAACAGTGGCATTCGTTGGTATTACAAAACATTTTTCATCATTCAAGTGACATATGACATATTTAAAAATAATTATTGGCACTCATTGGCCAGTTACAAAATATTCATATAGTTTTACAAAACATTATTCAGTATTATTCAGAAGTCATCATTCAAAACAAGACTTAATTCTTGGAATAGCCTTAGTGCATAAGTCATCATTCAGTATTACTCAGAACTCATCATTCAAGTGACATAGTCCTATGTAACACACTGTAACTATTACTCAAGGTCTGTAGTCGACTAATACATAGACATAATGGATTCAATACAACAAAGAAATTTGTATTATATTTAGAACTAGAAATATATCTTAAACTGGTAGCATTATTTGGTTGTATGCTGGTCATAGTTGGGACTGGTAATAATTTTTTTTTTTTTTGCTAGCAATGCATTGCATTGGGACCGATAATTAATTGCTGGGGCATAACAATATTTGCTTTTGAGTTATTGCTGCAAATGAAGATGTGTAATGTCATTCATCATGAGTCAGCTGTAGCAAAGTTATGAAACAAGTGGAGTATATGTGATCACATTCATGAATGACACACACGAATGGGTAAGAAAAAATGCAAGTACTAGAACAGGTTTAATGATTAACTGCTTATAGCGTATTAATTTCGTGAATAATTTCTCCTGCAAAAAATACAAAATGGATTATTAAGCTGAAAGAGGAAACGCATATTATGCTGAAAAGTAGTGAACTTCGAATTAACAGGTAGTGAAATGTGTATAAAATATATATGTTCTCTAGCTGTCCTTTCCAAAACCTTCAGTCATCATACCATGCGACATAAGACATAATGTCAAAACGAACTGCAACAAATATTTAAATAACTACATAGCATTTCTTAACTAACAGTAAATATATAAACTTCATCATTATTTTCATCTGCAAAGAAAAACTTCATTATCATTACTATCATCACCTGCAAACAAAAACTTCAAAAATGGTTCAAATGGCTCTGAGCACTATGGGACTCAACAGCTGAGGTCATTAGTCTCCTAGAACTTAGAACTAGTTAAACCTAACTAACCTAAGGACATCACAAACATCCATGCCCGAGGCAGGATTCGAACCTGCGACCTTAGCGGTCTTGCGGTTCCAGGCTGCAGCGCCTTTAACCGCACGGCCACTTCGGCCGGCCAACAAAAACTTCATTATCCATATCATCATAATTCCATTATCATCATCACCTGTAAAGAAAAACTTCATTATCCATATCACTATATTCTTCATCATTATTCATCACCATTCATTATCATCTGCACAAAAGTCACTTCATTATTCATTATACAACTATTCCTTATTTCTAGCATATTTCATCACCAAAACTAAGATGTGTAGTTCTGTCTGACAGCCTGCATCAATCGCCTCGTATTCTGAAAGAAAAAATTACTTAAGACTGCTATTCTAAGATGTGTATAGTATATTCTTGTTAATGCTTGTTAATTCTGATCCATTTACTCTTCTTGACGACGTATTGTATCTTCTGTCGTTTATTGCGAACGTGAAATTCCCATTTCTGTTTAATTTATTTCTTTTCCACGTTATTTCTTTCTGAAAATGATAAACAATGATTAATGTCTTGCATTCGAATCATATGCCCATTAAATAAAAACTGGTTTATAGTAACATAATTGAGCATACAGCATAGCATGACAGAAAACATAATATGTCAAAAAAAATATAGACAGTGTTCAGATGCAAAAAATGTACACAGAGCATCACAATGTAGCAGTAAAAAAAATGTAAAATAGTCACGATGTTGAGATATCATAAGGCAAAATGTCAAACTCAACTGGTGTTTGTTATATCTTAAATATTTCATAGTGCATACAAAAAAAAATGGAAAATGTGCACAGTCTGATGTGTAACGACAAGAAAAGCGACCTGCTAACCTTACCTAGCCGGGCACTTGCCAAGAAAAAATACGATAATCATCAGTAAGTAGTCACATAAATATAATCGCATAAGTGGTCATAAAATGGGTAAGTTCATCTGGAAAATATGCATGGTCTGATGTGTATCGACAAGAAAAGCGACCTGCTAACCTTACCTTGCTGGGCACTTGCCAAGAAAAAATACAATAATCATCAGTAAGTGTTCATGTGAATATAATTGCATAAGTGGTCATAAAAAAAATTAGGAAATGGCATTACAGTGTGATAAATCATAAAGTATGTTCATTCAATAAAGGGTTTGATGTTGGAGATATGGTGATTGCCTTTGGTTTTTCTGGTTCTCAGAGTTTCGACGTGTACTACATTGGGGTGAGGAATGCTGCGAATTCGATATGAACCTGCGTATAAAAGCTCAAATTTAATGCATCTACTCTTTCCCCTGTTGGATAAATAGTGTGTACGTACTAATATCTTCTGTCCAATGTGAAAGTCACGGCGCGTACAGACCTGTTTTTGCTGTCTTCTCCGGCGCTCTGCGGCACGTTTGATGTTGTTCAGCGCAATGTCAATTATTTCATGGTGTCGTAGTCGACGAGATGTAGGAAAGGTTACTAATTCTTTAATTTTGTTAGGTGGTTCAACATTATTCAGTATAACAGACGGAGATAGCATAGTAGATTCATTTGGTATGGAATTAATTACATTCTGGAATGAGAGTATGTGTGTGTCCCAATCAATATGTTTTTTATGGCAGTATATTCTACACAGTTTACCAATTTCTTTCATTAATCGTTCACAAGGGTTCGAAGAAGCATGGTACCTGGATATATAGATCGGACAAATATTTCTAGCTCGTAACATTCGTGTCCATATAGCAGATCGAAACTGTGATCCATTGTCGGAAATTACATTCAATACATGCCCTACATGAAATAGAAAATGTTTTACAAATGCTTTCGAAACAGTTTTAGCAGTAGCTTTGCGTAACGGAGTAAAGGTAACAAATTTTGAAGTGAGTTCAACAGCGACAAAGATGTAGCAAAAACCTCTGTTCGTTCTGGGAACCGGACCAAAAATATCTACAGCGGCCATGTGTCTCAAATTAATAGTTACAATGGGATGTAATGGTGGAATGTGTGAAGTCGTATCTGACTTAGCTTTCTGGCAGATTTTACATGACGCTAAAACTCGTCGAATACGTTTCTCCATGTTGGTAAAATAACAGTTCTGTCTCAGTATAAGAAAACATTTTCTGGCTCCGTAATGTGCGTAACTTAAATGAGTATACCAGATTAATTTGTTATCAAGTTGGTCAGGAATGCATAATAACTAATTGTTGCTGTCAGGGTGAGAGCGGGGAAACAGAATATTATTGCGTACAGTGTAATGGTTTCTAATGGTAACATTATTCCTATCTTGCCAAAGGTGTTTAATCTCTTTCCATACGTTGTCTTTACTCTGCTCTTGTGCTATGTCTTGTAATGACGACGAAATGAACTTTTCAAATGCAACTTGTTGAATGTACATGACGCTGAAATTTGCTTTGCAGAAGTTGGTTGCGATGTCTTGCTGATTGTCGCTGAGAGAACGGGATAGTGCGTCTGCTACAATATTTTGTGTGCCGGGAATGTGAACAATTGTAAAATTAAATTCCTGTAAATAAAGTTTCCATCTGCTTAACCTGTCGTGTGTAAATTTTGCTGAAAGTAAAAATCTGTATCGCTCCATGATCAGTGTAAACGGTCGTATGTCCTCCATAAAGAAAATGCCGAAATCTCGTAAATGCCCATACAACACATAATGTTTCAAGTTCTGTGACAGAATAATTGGGTTCAGCAGGTGACAGAATGCGACTCGCAAAAGTGATGTTTTTAATTACTGTAGAACCATCTCCTTCAATTTCCTGAAAAATGTGTACGCCCAAAGCGGTGTTAGAACTGTCGGTGGCAATGGAAAAATTTCTGGTAAGATCTGGATGTGATAAAAGTGGTGCATTCAACAAAGCTTCTTTCAGATTCAGAAATTCAGAATGTGCTTGGCTATCCCAGAACCAAATAGTGTTTTTACCCGTCAATTGACATAATCTAGGGGTGTCTAAAGCAGATTAATGAATAAATTTACGAAAAGAGTTAATTAAACCCAAAAAGGTGCGTAGTTGTTTCTTCGTCGTAGGAACAGTAATGTCACGTAAAGCTTGAAGTTTTTCCGGGTCAGGCGCAATACCTTCTGCTGAAATTACATGTCCAAGAAATTTTATAGAAGTCTTGCCAAAGTGCGATTTACTGAGATTAACTGTGAGTCCTTGTGCACGAAATGTTCGTAACAGTTGTTCAAGAATCAGATTGTGTTCAGACCAGTTAGCTTCTGCAATAAGAATGTCGTCTACATACGTTGTGATTCTGTCTTTAAGTTCTGTCTGAAATATAGTATTCAAACCGCGAATAAATGCTGCTGAAGAAATAGTTAAACCGAACGGTAATTTACAAAATTGATAACAGTCACTAAAACAGAGAAAAGCTGTGTACTTTCTGCAGTTCGGATGGAGCTGAATTTGCCAAGATCCAGATTTCAAATTTAATGTGGAATAAATAGCAGTGCCATGAAATTTCTGTAGAAGTTCTTCTAGTGTCTGTGGGCGATCTGTTTCATTAATAATAATGTCGTTGATGTGACGCGAATCAAGTACGAGACGAAGTGAACCATCCTTTTTCTTAACAATATGGAGTGGGTTTATGTACGGACTAACTGCCGGTTCAATAATTCCTTGGTCAAGCACAGCTTGCAATCTTTCTTAACTTGCTCTCTGTGAATATACGGAATGGGATAATGTTTGGCTTTAAATGTGTCGTGCTGTTTAACTTCAAATTCATACATAAAACCGGACATAGTACCAGGAACGTTGTCAAAAACTGGAGCATGCTGTAAAAGAATTTTGCGTAGTTGTGTGCGTACGTCGTCTGTATTTGCGCTGCTCTGTTCAACTTTATCAGAAATCATCTGTATAACGTCATAGTCGGCTTCGTCTGGAGTATTATAGTTGTGTACATACGTATCTGTTAACAATGTGGAATGACAGTCTATGTTACGTGATGCGGAAATGATCTCTGTACGATTAATTGTTTGTTCTTCTGCATATGAAGAGTGCTGAAATTCTAATGCCAGTTGTACATTTTCATCCTTTAACATTAAATAGGAATTTTGAAAGTCAATAATTGCGTCGTGTTGTACCAGAAAATTCGTACCTAAAATAACGTCTGTCGTCAATAAGGGAACAATCCAAAAATTTGAGTGAAATGTATGACCTGCAATACAAAATGATAAATGTGTCTGTAATTTAACATCTACTCCTTTACCAGATACTGCTCCTTTTACTTTCGTTTTGCCTAATGGTAACGTAGGATAGGTATTCTCTTTGCTACATTCGTTGAAAGTTTCTTCATTTATAACTGACATAGGTGATCCAGAATCAATTACTGCTGAAAGTTTCGGTGATCCAATTTTAACTTCGATGACAGGGTGTGAAATGGTTTTTTGAACAACTGGTCTTTCCTGCAAAAGAGTGTCTCGGATGTCGTCAGAAGCAATAACATTTTCGTGAACAAGATTTTGTGTATCTGAAGTATTGCTTGCGTTGCTGGAAGATGCAACCTGTACTGTATCCAGTCAAATTCTATCTGACGTGTTATTATTTTCAGGAGGATGCTGTGGCATTTCCACTATTTGTACTGTTATATTATTTCTTCCTGACGTATTACGTTCTGGATGATACCTACTGTCTGGTTCATTCATGATAATATGTTGTTGCTGATGTTCTTGCTGATGATAAGACCGACTGTTATTAAACGTATGCTGAAAATTGTGCTCATTATTTTTACGTCTGTCATGATAGTCATTTCTATACGGTGCACTGCGATAGGAATTGAAATAGTGTGTTTTCTGTATGTACTGATTTCCTTGTTGCTGTGCGTTACTATTTGTTGGGGCCGACGCTATACGCGTACGCGGCGAAACATTAAAGCTTGGTTGACCTCGTGCATTACATTGTTGGTTAGGTATGCTAACCGGCTGGCTTTCATGCTGTTGCGGTGAAAAACGTCTATTGTTACCAAAATGTAGTTCCTGTTGCTGATAATTTTGTCGATACTGACAATTAAAATTTTGTCTGTTATTAAAGTTCTGGTGGTTGTCGTTCCTGAAGCGTCTATTAGATTTGCTATTGAAATTGCGTGGCTGATCGTAATAGTTGTATGTTTGTTGACCTTGGTTATAATATAAAAAATTTTTGTTTATATAGGAATAATCCGATTGCTGCACTTCCAAAAGCTGTAACAGATCTCTGAATGCTGAAATATTTTCTTTCTGCTGACCCGTTAAAAGTGACACTCTTAATGATTGTGGTAATTTAGAAATACATAACTCAATAAGTGCAGATTCACTGTATGGCTCACTTAAGTACTGGTTTTGTTGGACCATGTGCTCAAAAAATTGCGTGAAAGTGGAAAAATTTGAGTTCTCATAATTTGGTAAACTAATTAATTGATCCTTGATTCCGCGCTGTGTCGTCTTCGACCAATACGCTGACAGAAAAGCATTCTGAAATTCTTCTACCGAGTAGCATTGTCTCGCGATCGGTCTCATACGAGTTGCTGGTTCGCCTTCCAAAAAACTGCAAATAAATTCAAGTTTATGTGTTACGGGCCAAGTCGGTGGAAAAGCAAAGCTAAATTGTAGTATCCAATCCAGGGGGTGAATCTGTGTTCTGTCATTTTTAAATACTTTAAATTTTCTCACTGATAGAAAGTGTTTGTAATCAAAATTATCGTCTCTGTATGTCTGAACAGGTTCACGATTGTATGAGAATCTATTTGTCTGTGACTGTTCGGAATCTAACTCATGTACTCTCTGTAAATTACCTAAATTATACTGGCTGTGTGAGTCTGACAAATGTTCGGAATGTGTCGTTTGCTGTGACGTGTTAAACGCTGAAACATTTTTCATCTCTGTTACCTCTTGCTGTAAAGTTGACAATTTTCTGCGTAATGTATTATTGGACGAATCTATCTCACTGATCGTCTGCTGTAAATTTTGGAATTCAGGTGTTTGATTAAACGAAATCGGTGAAGTATCGTCTGATTTGTTGTCATTATTATTTTCAATAACGTCAATATGACTGGCAAATTCATCATATTTTTCAATCAGTATTTTTACCTGATCATCGTTTTTAGTGTCACAAGCATTAATCTGTTTTTGTATTTTACATGTGGTTTCGCTCAATTTTTTAACGTCTGCTTTGATGACATCGGGATCCTGAATTAGTTCTAATTGTTCAAGTCTGTCGGGCACTGTCTGAAAGTCTACTGTGTGTGTATCTGTTTTTGATTTAAGATCGGAAATTTCATCACGCAATTCGGTGTTCAACTGTTTGATAGTATTAATTTCGTCTGATACGGCAGCAATATTGTTGTCTACGTATGTTTTTTGCTTTCGTAAAAAATTTACGTTTATCTTCCTGTCTCTGTGCGGTAATTGTTTCCATAACTTGTCGTTTTACTTTATTTTGTTCCTGTATGAATTTACGGTAACGCGTCTCACTGTTTTGTAGGTGGTGATTAAAACGTTCGTCAGTTTGACTATTCTGTTGGTCGAATTTCGCGTCTACTTTTGCATCCAGTGTGCGCGAAAGTTCTGCTGACATTAATTTAAACTCGTCGCGTAACTGTGTTGCTTTTTCAGAGCATTGTTTACCGACTGCACTAATTTCGTCTCTAAGTAATTTAGTTGTATCTGCATGTCTATTATTTAATTCTTGTGCCGGAGATCTAATTTCTTCACTACTTTTCGTAGCACAAGCCTTAATTTCCTCACGTAATTGTTCTTTGGTATCATGACATTGCGCGGCAACGGCTGTAATCTGTTCACTAAGCTGTTTGTTCTGTTCACTAAGTTGTTTGAAATTTTCATTAAGGTTGTCTTGTTTTTCATTAAGTCGTTTGCTCTGTTCACTAAGCTGTCTGGAATTGTTGTCTAGTTATTCACTAAGGTTGGTATATTTTTCATTAAGTTGTTTGAAATTTTCACTAAGTTGTTTGTGATTGTTCTCTTGTCTTTCATTCTGTTGTTTGGAATTTTCATTCTGTTGTAGCAATATTGCCATAATTTGATCCAAGCCAATATTACCTACTCTATTCTCTGTGCTGTTTGATGGCGTACCTGCAATTATCACGTTTTGAGTCATTTGGTCATTCTGTGATTCTCGAAAAGGTTTTCCAATCGGATGTGCACTGTTGGTCACTACACCGGAATTAAATAAATCTGACGTATTTTGATTATACTGTTCATTTTCGTTAGAAAAATTTGTCTGTTCATTACGTAAATTTTGCAAACCGGGTGTATCAAGCTGGGCAGCGTTCACTGTAACAGAACGTGCCGCGTCAACCATTGTCGTTAAATTAACAGACGACACAATTGAATTTATTTACTCATCACTGGGATCAAAATCATTACTAGTGGTCAGTACACACTGATTGTCTACAATTAGAGGATTATCATCATTACAGTGAGTGTCGCAAATATTATCGGTCAAATTATTAGAGTCGGTTATTTCGCTCATTGTACATCGCGATGTACTGTTAACAGTTTTTCGCGGCATTTTTCACAAATCAAAATTAAGCACAAATGAAACAAAGACAATGCAAAATGCAACAAACACAATTATAACAAAGAGCAACAAATTGCCGATGATCTGTGAAAGAAAGAGTGACAAATTGGTAAATGCGTTGCGCCAGATGCAAACTACATATAAGTAGATAAGAGCAGATATATGACTATTTCTCAGAAGATTCACAAAGAAATACGATCCTGGCCGGATGTCGCCAAGTGTAACCTCCTCACAAAATATATTAATTAAATGATGAACCATGTGTAACCTCCCCACACGAAAATATTAATTAAATGAATTTTTAAAGTACTGTAACCTCTGAACAAAATTGGTTCCCCTTTATAGTCTCCGTGCAGAAATGCATTCACATTTAATGTAACCACAGAATTCAATTCCTAAATCCGGAAATAATAAAAAAAATTCAGTAACCTGGTAAATTTTATGACGACAGCAGCGCTGCGCCTCGGCCCTGTATTCTGAATAAAAAAGGAAAAATTCTTACCTCAATAAAGACTGCGAATATATATCTGCTCTTATGTAGTAATTTTTTTTTGCCACAGCTTCGTGCAATGCTGGCGTATATTTTTTTCTGATTCTTGGAAGGAATGATCATGCATTGGAAATACTCTTTCAATTGAAATGAATGCTTTTCTTTAAAAAAAATTACTTTATATTATAAAAATTATTATTGGGGCATTTTTTTAAACAAATTAATGACAGTTAATATACATTACTAGATATGCGCAAGGCTGCTTCTTTACCTTCTACAATAATACTCATCCTCTAGAGTCCCGACCAGAGCAGACTGCCGACACGCGCGGGCACGCGCCGACCACTGCATACCCAAAACCAACGCAGACTAGATTACTACTGCCGACTGACGCCGACAAGCGACAAGCAACAACTAACTACATACTACTCTCTGGTCAGAGACTCTCCTATGCCTTGCCCATCGCCGGCAACACATACGTCTTACAATATATATATATATATATATATATATATATATATATATATATATATATATATATATATATAATTCCAGTAGCTATATAAAACAGGTGAATTATCGAATTTAATCGGTGTCAAAATTTAAAAGCAATCCGTGAAGAACTTAACCGCAAATGTCTGATAGTTTTTGACCAATTTCTTTGAAATTTTGACACAACGTTTGACTAGTATAACGGCACGTTTTTATTTACCTATTTCTTAAGTGTATGTGATACATTAATTTATATAAATTTACTAACAGGGAAACGTTGCTACAAAAAATTACTTATACAACATTGTCTCAAAATTTCAAAGCAATTGATCAAGAATTTTAAGAATTTTGGGAGATACACGGTTTGGAAGAATATAACATTTACATTTTTTCTATAACGAAAGCTTTTGACAATGTTGAGTGGAACACTTTCTTTCAAATTCTGAAGGTGGCAGGGTTAAAAAACAGGGAGCGAAAGGCTATTTACAATTTGTACAGAAACCAGATGGCAGTTATAAGAGTCGAGGGACATGAAAGGGAAGCAGTGGTTGGGAAGGGAGTGAGACAGGGTTGTAGCCTATCCCCGATGTTATTCAATCTGTATATTGAGCAAGCAATAAAGGAAAGAAAAGAAAAGTTCGGAGTAGGTATTAAAATCCATGGAGAAGAAATAAAAACTTTGAGGTTCGCCGATGACATTGTAATTCTGTCAGGGACAGCAAAGGACTTGGAAGAGCAGTTTAACGGAATGGACAGTGTCTTGAAAGGAGGGTATAAGATGAACATCAACAAAAGCAAATCGAGGATAATGGAATGTAGTCGAATTAAATCGGGTGATGCTGCGGGAATTAGATTAGGAAATGAGACACTTAAAGTAGTAAATGAGTTCTGCTATTTGGGGAGCAAAATAACTGATGATGGTCGAAGTAGAGACGATATAAAATGTAGACTGGCAATGGCAAGGAAAGCGTTTCTGAAGAAGAAAAATATGTTAACATCGAGTATAGATTTAAATGTCAGGAAGTCGTTTCTGAAAGTACTTGTATGGAGTGTAGCCATCTATGGAAGTGAAACGTGGACGATAAATAGTTTAGACAAGAAGAGAATAGAAGCTTTTGAAATGTGGTGCTACAGAAGAATGCTGAAGATTAGATGGGTAGATCACATAACTAATGAGGAGGTATTGAATAGAATTGGGGAGAAGAGGAGCGTGTAGCACAACTTGACTAGAAGAGGGGATCGGTTGGTAGGACATGTTCTGAGGCATCGAGGGATCACCAATTTAGTATTGGAGGGCAGCGTGGAGGGTAAAAATCGTAGAGGGGGACCAAGAGATGAATATACTAAGCAGATTCAGAAGGATGTAGGCTGCAGTAGGTACTGGGAGATGAAGAAGCTTGCACAGGATAGAGTAGCATGAGAGCTGCAATAAACCAGCCTCAGGACTGAAGACCACAACAAGAACAACAACGTTTCTTTTTTGATATCGTGTGATTGTGAAGAAATGAACATTCACCTCCTTACTTATATAGAAACTGTAAATGTTCTTAATCTCAAATCTCCGAAAGTTTTTGACCGATTGCTTTGAAACTGGGACACAATGTACAATTGTTGCGTAAGCGTGTTTTTATATACCTATTGATTAAATATATGTAATACATAAATTTATATAAATTCAATAATAGGGAAACACTGTAACAAAAAATTTCAACAAATTACATATACATTTATTATACGTTTAGAACAGAAAGAACACTCTTGACTGCACAAGGTAGGCGTATTTAATCTTCCCATGTGATGCACTTCGGGGAGGTAACAGCAGGACAGACACTGCCAGTGATTCATTACATCACAGATAAAATTCTCCCTACTCGTAACCGAGGCGTCAAACATGATTAAGAGTCCCAAAGGACTGTGAGGTAGCAACCAGATAGCCGCTGTCAATGGTTCAACACCTGGAAGCAACACGAAAAAAGGTAATGACAGTAGGAAAAGAAAGCTATGAAAGCGTGGTAAGGGGTATCTAACTTAGGCAAATAGTCTTATTCAGTGAAGAGAAAGAAGTCACGAGTGCAAAATACACCCTCGGTGAAGAGTAGAAAGAATTTTATCGGTGATTTAAAGAAGCGTTGACAGCGGCTCTCCGGCTGTTTACCTTCGAGTTCTATGGAATTCTTAATTACGCTCGACGTCTCGGTTACGAATAACAAGATCTTTTATCGGTAAGCTCAGTCATGATGCAATATTTTATGAGATGAAGTTCATACCCCTCGCCACCCGCTGAAACACAAATGTGGCCCTGTGCTCCACAGTCCAGTCGGTGTATTTTTTATGAAGTGATTTTAAAAACATACCAGTGTTAGAATTCAATGGTTTGTCAAAATTTCCAAGCAATCGGTCAAGAAATTTCAGAGATAAACGATTCTTAACAACTCAACATTTACATTTTTATAACGTTTCCCCTTTTTTCGCGTATTTGTTATACGTATAACGGATGGCATTGCAGTAGGCATATAGAAACAAGTGAGTGTTCGAATTCTGTGTTGTTCCAAAATTTCAAAGCAATCAGTGAAGAGCTTTTGGAGATCTGAAATTTTGAAGAAACGAACATCCGTGTTTGTATTTGTATGTTGTTGTTGTTGTGGTCTTCAGTCCTGAGACTGGTTTGATGCAGCTCTCCATGCTACTCTATCCTGTGCAAGCTTTTTCATCTCCCAGTACCTACTGCAACCTACATCCTTCTGAATCTGCTTAGTGTATTCATCTCTTGGTCTCCCTCTACGATTTTTACCCTCCACGCTGCCCTCCAATACTAAATTGGTGATCCCTTGATGCCTCAGAACATGTCCTACCAACCGATCCCTTCTTCTGGTCAAGTTGTGCCACAAACTTCTCTTCTCCCCAATCCTATTCAATACTTCCTCATTAGTTATGTGATCTACCCATCTAATCTTCAGCATTCTTCTGTAGCACCACATTTCGAAAGCTTCTATTGTCTTCTTGTCCAAACTATTTATCGTCCATGTTTCACTTCCATACATGGCTATACTCCATACGAATACTTTCAGAAATGACTTCCTGACACTTAAATCAATACTGGATGTTAACAAATTTCTCTTCTTCAGAAACGCTTTCCTTGCCATTGCCAGCCTACATTTTATATCCTCTCTACTTCGACCATCATCAGTTATTTTGCTCCCCAAATAGCAGAACTCATTTACTACTTTAAGTGCCTCATTTCCTAATCTAATTCCATCAGCATCACCCGACTTAATTAGACTACATTCCATTATCCTTGTTTTGCTTTTGTTGATGTTCATCTTATATCCTCCTTTCAAGACACTGTCCATTCCGTTCAACTGCTCTTCCAAGTCCTTTGCTGTCTCTGACAGAATTACAATGTCATCGGCGAACCTCAAAGTTTTTATTTCTTCTCCATGAATTTTAATACCTACTCCGAATTTTTCTTTTGTTTCCTTTACTGCTTGCTCAATATACAGATTGAACAACATCGGGGAGAGGCTACAACCCTGTCTTACTCCCTTCCCAACCACTGCTTCCCGTTCATGTCCCTCGACTCTTATAACTGCCATCCGCTTTCTGTACAAATTGTAAATAGCTTTTCGCTCCCTGTATTTTACCCCTGCCACCTTTAGAATTTGAAAGAGAGTATTCCAGTCAACATTGTCAAAAGCTTTCTCTAAGTCTACAAATGCTAGAAACGCAGGTTTGCCTTTCCTTAATCTTTCTTCTAAGATAAGTCGTAAGGTCAGTATTGCCTCACGTGTTCCAGTGTTTCTACGGAATCCAAACTGATCTTCCCCGAGGTTGGCTTCTACTAGTTTTTCCATTCGTCTGTAAAGAATTCGTGTTAGTATTTTGCAGCTGTGACTTATTAAGCTGATAGTTCGGTAATTTTCACATCTGTCAACACCTGCTTTCTTTGGGATTGGAATTATTATATTCTTCTTGAAGTCTGAGGGTATTTCGCCTGTTTCATACATCTTGCTCACCAGATGGTAGAGTTTTGTCAGGACTGGCTCTCCCACGGCCGTCAGTAGTTCCAATGGAATATTGTCTACTCCGGGGGTCTTGTTTCGACTCAGGTCTTTCAGTGCTCTGTCAAACTCTTCACGCAGTATCATATCTCCCATTTCATCTTCATCTACATCCTCTTCCATTTCCATAATATTGTCCTCAAGTACATCGCCCTTGTATAGACCCTCTATATACTCCTTCCACCTTTCTGCTTTCCCTTCTTTGCTTAGAACTGGGTTTCCATCTGAGCTCTTGATATTCATACAAGTCGTTCTCTTATCTCCAAAGGTCTCTTTAATTTTCCTGTAGGCGGTATCTATCTTACCCCTAGTGAGATAGGCCTCTACATTCTTACATTTGTCCTCTAGCCATCCCTGCTTAGCAATTTTGCACTTCCTGACGATCTCATTTTTGAGACGTTTGTATTCCTTTTTGCCTGTTTCACTTACTGCATTTTTATATTTTCTCCTTTCATCAATTAAATTCAATATTTCTTCTGTTACCCAAGGATTTCTACTAGCCCTCGTCTTTTTACCTACTTGATCCTCTGCTGCCTTCACTACTTCATCCCTCAAAGCTACCCATTCTTCTTCTACTGTATTTATTTCCCCCATTCCTGTCAATTGCTCCCTTATGCTCTCCCTGAATCTCTGTACAACCTCTGGTTCTTTTAGTTTATCCAGGTCCCATCTCCTTAAATTCCCACCTTTTTGCAGTTTCTTCAGTTTTAATCTACAGGTCATAACCAATAGATTGTGGTCAGAGTCCACATCTGCCCCTGGAAATGTCTTACAATTTAAAACCTGGTTCCTAAATCTCTGTCTTACCATTATATAATCTATCTGATACCTTTTAGTATCTCCAGGGTTCTTCCATGTATACAACCTTCTTTCATGATTCTTAAACCAAGTGTTAGTTATGATTATGTTGTGCTCTGTGCAAAATTCGACCGGGCGGCTTCCTCTTTCATTTCTGTCCCCCAATCCATATTCACCTACTATGTTTCCTTCTCTCCCTTTTCCTACACTTGAATTCCAGTCACCCATGACTATTAAATTTTCGTCTCCCTTCACAATCTGAATAATTTCTTTCATTTCATCATACATTTCTTCAATTTCTTCGTCATCTGAAGAGCTAGTTGGCATATAAACTTGTACTACTGTAGTAGGCGTGGGCTTCGTATCTATCTTGGCCACAATAATGCGTTCACTATGCTGTTTGTAGTAGCTTACCCGCATTCCTATTTTCCTATTCATTATTAAACCTACTCCTGCATTACCCCTATTTGATTTTGTGTTTATAACCCTGTAGTCACCTGACCAGAAGTCTTGTTCCTCCTGCCACCGAACTTCACTAATTCCCACTATATCTAACTTCAACCTATCCATTTCCCTTTTTAAATTTTCTAACCTACCTGCCCGATTAAGGGATCTGACATTCCACGCTCCGATCCGTAGAACGCCAGTTTTCTTTCTCCTGATAACGACGTCCTCTTGAGTAGTCCCCGCCCGGAGATCCGAATGGGGGACTATTTTACCTCCGGAATATTTTACCCAAGAGGACGCTATCATTTGTATAGAAACTGTAAATGTTCCTAATCGCAACTCTCTGAAAGTTTTTTATCGAATGTTTTGTAACTTTGACGCACGCTGTACTGGAATACTATTTTTTATGTATGTAAGATAAATTTTTATAAACTTTAATAATATGGAAACGTTGTTAGACAATATCTCGAGAAGTTAAACACACACACGGTGGTCATAATTGAACTACATGAAATAAAATCGCCACAACTTCTGCACGGTTTGTGTTAGGACGTTCAAACTGCACGGCTGGCCGTGGTGCATGATGGGAATTAGTATGCGCATGCGCATGCGGCTTGT
Source organism: Schistocerca piceifrons (assembly GCF_021461385.2). NCBI lineage: Eukaryota > Metazoa > Arthropoda > Insecta > Orthoptera > Acrididae > Schistocerca > Schistocerca piceifrons. The sequence continues at coordinate 199,015,461 of NC_060138.1, read as the reverse complement.
TGTTGTCGGCCATTTGCTCGTGAAAATGTCACGGTACAACGTGCGTGAGCGTATAGTGCTTGTGGAGGCCTATTACGCAAGAAATAACAGACCAAATGCGGCTCAAGAGAAGTTTGCGACAGAGTTCAAGCTAGAGACAACCGGTCCAAGTTTTCTAACAATCAAGAATTTGATTCGCAAGTTTGAGAGAACGGGTAGTGTTCGTGATGACAGTGTTGGCAATGTCGGTCGTCCAAAAAGGATGAAAACGCCTGAAACGATCCTGAAGAGACGGGCTGTATTTCAAACGAGCGCCAGGAAATCTATCAGACGAGCTGCACAACAGGTGGGAATCAACTTGGAGACACTACAACAAATTGTTGTTGAAGATCTGCATCTCCTCCCATACAAAATTCAAACCCATGAGCCATTAAGCCCCAGGGCCATGGAACAGCGGTTGTGCTTTGCCAGCACTGTTGTCCACAGAACTGACGAATAGGGCTTTGATGTGAATATGGTTTGGTTTAGCGATTAAGCCTACTTTCATTTGCATAGGTTCGTCAATAATCAATATTGACGCAGTTGGGAGACTGAAAATCCGTCGAGAAGCCTCTTCACCCTCAACAGCCGACAGTATGATACGCAATGCCCAGTTAAGGAATAATCGGTGTGATATTCCTTGATGGCAACGTGACTATCGAACGGTATATGAAAGTTCTGGAAGATGATTTCATCTCCATTACCCAAGTGACCCTGAATTCAACAAGATGTGGTTCATGCTAGACAGAGGTCGAATCAGGAGAGTTTGATGTAATGGAGCAGTACTTTGGGGACCATATTCTGGCTCTGGAGTACCCAGAGGCCACTGCCATGGGCCTCGATTGGCCACCATATTCTGCGAATCTGATCACAAGCGACTCTTTTTTGTGGGGCTATATTAAAGACAAGGTGTACAGCAATAATCCCAAAACCATTGCTGAGCTTAAAACAGCCATTCAGGAGGACATCGACAGCATCGATATTCCGACACTTCAACGTGTCATGCAGAATTTCTATATTCGTCTGCACCACATCATTGCCAATCATGGCAGGCAAGGTATATCGAATATGTCATAACCTACAGCCGAATACCTGTAGTGACGTTTACTTGTTGAATAATGTGTGTGCACGCCATAGTTTGTAACTAATGTACATTTTTTTCATATAGTTCAATAATTGTCATCCAGTATACATACACTGAAGAGCCAAAGAAACTGGTACACCTGCCTAATATCGTGTAGGGCCCCCGCGAGCACGCAGAAGTGCCGCAACACCACGTACCAAGGACTCGACTAATGTCTGAGTAATGCTGGAAGGAACTGACACCATGAATCCTGCAGGGCTGTGCGTAAATCCGTAAGAATACGAGGGGGTGGATATCTCTTCTGAACAGCACGTTCCAAGGCACCCCAGATATGGTCATTAATGTTCATGTCTGGGGAGTTTGTTGGCCAGCGGAAGTGTTTAAACTCAGAATAGTGTTCCTGGAGCCACTCTGTAGCAATTCTGGGCGAGTGCGGTGTCGCGATACGTTGCTCGAATTGCCCAAGTCCGCCGGAATGCACAATAGACATGAAGTGGGGTGTCGCGTTATCTTGCTCGAATTGCCCAAGTACGCCGGAATGCACAATAGACATGAATAGATGCAGGGCGTCAGACACTATGCTTACGTACGTGCCACCTGACAGAGTCGTATCTAGACGCATCAAGGGTCCCATATCACTCCAGCTGCACACACCCCACATCATTACAGAGCCTCCACCAGCTTGAACAGTCCCCTCCTGAGATGCAGCGTCCATGGATTCATGAGGTTGTCTCCATATCCGTACACATCCATCCGATCGATACAATTTGAAACGAGACTCGTCCGACCAGGTAACATGTTTCCAACCATCAACAGTCAAATGTCGGTGTTGACGGGCCCAGCTAAACGTAAAGGTGTTGTGTAGTCATTAAAGGTAACGAGGGGGCCTTCGGCTCCTAAAGCCCATACTGATGATGTTTCGTTGAATGTTTCGCACGCTGACACTTGTTAATGTCCCAGCACTGAAATCTGCAGCAATTTGCGGAAGGGTTGCACTTTTGTCACGTTGAACGATTCTCGTCAGTCGTCGTTGGTCCCGTTCTTGCAGGATCTTTCCCCGGCCGCAGCATTGTCGGAGACTAGATGTTTTATCGTATTCCTGATACTCACGGTACACTCGTGAAATGGTCACCGACTATAACATCACATTCAAAGTCACTTAAATCTTGATAACCTGCCGTTGTAGGAGCAGTAACCGATCTAACAACAGCACCAGACACTTGTTGTCTTATACAGGGTGTTACAAAAAGGTACGGCCAAACTTTCAGGAAACATTCCTCACACACAAAGAAAGAAAATATGTTATGTGGACATGTGTCCGGAAACGCTTACTTTCCATGTTAGAGCTCATTTTATTACTTCTCTTCAAATCACATTAATCATGGAATGGAAACACACAGCAACAGAACGTACCAGCGTGTCTTCAAACACTTTGTTCCAGGAAATGTTCAAAATGTCCTCCGTTAGCGAGGATACATTCATCCACCCTCCGTCCCATGGAATCCCTGATGCACTGATGCAGCCCTGGAGAATGGCGTATTGTATCACAGCCGTCCACAATACGAGCACGAAGAGTCTCTACATTTGGTACCGGGGTTGCGTAGACAAGAGCTTTCAAATGCCCCCATAAATGAAAGTCAAGAGGGTTGAGGTCAGGAGAGCGTGGAGGCCATGGAATTAGTCCACCTCTACCAATCCATCGGTCACCGAATCTGTTGTTGAGAAGCGTACGAACACTTCGACTGAAATGTGCAGGAGCTCCATTGTGCATGAACCACATGTTGTGTCGTACTTGTAAAGGCACATGTTCTAGCAGCACAGGTAGAGTATCCCGTATGAAATCATGATAACGTGCTCCACTGAGCGTAGGTGGAAACTGTCGAAAACTAAAATGAGCTCTAACATGGAAATTAAGCGTTTTTGGACACATTTCCACATAACATCTTTTCTTTATTTGTGTGTGAGGAATGTTTCCTGAAAGTTTGGTCGTACCTTTTTGTAACACCCTGTGTAGACGACGTCGACCGCAGCGCATTATTCTGCCTGTTTACATATCTCTGTATGTGAATGCACATACCTATACCAGTTACTTTGGCGGTTCAGTGTATAAAAAGGTATCTAAAAACACGTCTGTATTACACTACTGGCCATTAAAATTGCTACATCAAGAGGAAACGCAGATGATAAACGGCTATTCATTGGACAAATATATTATACTAGAACTGACATGTCATTACATTTACACGCAGTATGGATGCATAGATCCTGAGAATTCAGTTCCCAGAACAACCACCTCTGGCCGTAGTAACGGCCTTGATACGCCTGGGCATTGAGTCAAGTAGAGCTTGGATGCCATGTACAGGTACAGTTGCCCATGCAGCTTCAACACGATACCACAGTTCGTCAAGAGTAGTGACTGGCGTACTGTGACGAGCCAGTTGCTCGGCCACCATTGACGAAACGTTTACAATTCGTGAGAGATCTGGAGAATGTGCTGGCCAGGGCAGCCGTTGAACATTTTCTGTATCCAGAAAGGCCCGTACAGGACGTGCAACATGCGGTCGTGCATTATCCTGCTGCAATGTAGGGTTTCGCAGGGATCGAATGAAGGGTAGAGCCACGGGTCGTAACACATCTGAAATGTAACGTCCACTGTTCAAAGTGCCGTCAGTGCGAACAAGAGGTGACCGAGGCGTGTAACCAATGGCACCCCATACCATCATGCCGGATGATACGCCAGAATGGCGATGACGAATACACGTTTCCAATGTGCGTTGACTGCGATGTCGCCAAACACGGATGCGACCATCATGATGCTGTACACAAACCTGGATTCATCCGAAAAAATGACGTTTTGCCATTCGTGCACCCAGGTTCGTCGTTGAGTACACCATCGCAGGCGTTGAGTACACCATCGCAGGCGCTCTTGTCTGTGATGCAGCAACGGCCTCCGAGCTGATAGTCCATGCTGCTGCAAACGTCGTCGAACTGTTCGTGAAGATGGTTGTTGTCACGCAAACGTGCCGTTCTGTTGACTCAGAGATCGAGACGTGGCTGCACGATCCGTTACAGCCATGCGGATAAGATGCCTGACATCTCGACTGCTAGTGATACGAGGCCGTTGGGATCTAGCACGGCGTTCCGTATTACCCTCCTGAACCCACCGATTCCATATTCTGGTAACAGTCATTGGATCTCGACCAACGCGAGCAGCAATGTCGCGATACGATAAACCGCAATCGCGATAGGCTACAATCCGACCTTTATCAAAGTCGGAAACGCGATGGTACGCATTTCGCCTCCTTACACGAGGCATGACAACAACGTTTCACCAGGCAACGCCAGTTTGTGTATGAGAAATCGGTTGGAAACTTTCATGTCAGCACGTTGTAGGTGTCGCCATGGGCGCTAACCTTGTGTGAATGCTCTGAAAAGCTAGTGATTTGAATGTCACAGCATCTTCTTCCTGTCGGTTAAATTTCGCGTCTGTAGCACGTCATCTTCGTGGTGTAGCAATTTTAATTTCCAGTAGTCTAGACTGCACGTTGTGCCATAATTTCAAAGGAATCGGACAGGAAGTTTCGGAGCTACATGATTTTGAAGAAACGAATATTTTGTAGCCCTTCTGTATAATTTTTGCAGCCTTGAGCCTTCCCTTATTTGACTGGCGCCGGTCCGCTGGCGGCGTGAGTAATATCGGGGCCAGCACGCAGCCCTGGGGAGCGCAAGCGGGCGGAGCACGCGCAACAGGCCCTGGCGCGGCGCGGCTGCTGCCTGCAGGCTCCGCTTGGGTCAAGGTCCGCCGCTGCGGCGAACGCCAGAGCTGCCGGGCCGCGCCGGGGCCCCAGCCAGTGGGAGTCCCGTTCCTCACAGCGACCTGCTCCTGCTCTCTAATACGTACTGGGAAGATGCAGGGGCCGGACAAAAATATGCAAACATCGCGTGAAATGTACGTTGGAACATAAACGTGGTTAGTAGCCTAGCCTGCAAGTTGTGCTGTTGTACTTCCCCGCGAATGGCGCCTGTGCAATGTCCTCAGTACGCTGCAAGTGTGAGTCGTGCACAGAACACTGTTCTGCGTAGTCGTTAGTGCGCTATGTAGGAGGTAAGTGAATTCGATGCGGGCAAACTGTTGCCTCACGTACGATAGGTGTTTCCGTAAGCAAAGGAGGGGAGGTTTATGGTGTTTCAAGAGGAACAGGGAAAGCCGAAAAACATGATCTGCCAAGTTACAAAGCGGGCGAAAGTGTGTTTTGAGTGATCGTGACAAACAGTTATTGAAAGGTCTAACAATACCATTTAATATTTTTTGTGGGATCTAAAATTTAAAAACCTCTCTCACACCGGACTGATTTAGCTTCACTGATCAGGATAGTAAAAACCATGAGTTGTTGTGTTGTGGTCTTCAGTCCTGAGACTGGTTTGATGCAGCTCTCCATGCTACTCTATCCTGTGCAAGCTTCTTCATCTCCCAGTACCTACTGCAACCTATATCCTTCTGAATCTGCTTAGTGTATTGATCTCTTCGTCTACGATTTTTACCCTCCACGCTGCCCTCCAATGCTAAATTTGTGATCCCTTGATGCCTCAGAACATGTCCTACCTACCGATCCCTTCTTCTAGTCAAGTTGTGCCACAAACTTCTCTTCTCCCCAATCCTATTCAATACCTCCTCATTAGTTACGTGATCTACCCACCTTATCTTCAGCATTCTTCTGTAGCACCACATTTCGAAAGCTTCTATTCTCTTCTTGTCCAAACTGGTTATCGTCCATGTTTCAGCTGCATACGTGGCTACACTCCATACAAATAAATACTTTCAGAAACAACTTCCTGACACTTAAATCTATACTCGATGTTAACAAATTTCTCTTCTTCAGAAACGATTTCCTTGCCATTGCCAGTCTACATTTTATATCCTCTCTACTTCGACCATCATCAGTTATTTTACTCCCTAAATAGCAAAACTCTTTTACTACTTTAAGTGTCTCATTTCCTAATCTAATCCCCTCAGCATCACCCGATTTAATTTGACTACATTCCATTATCCTCGTTTTGCTTTTGTTGATGTTCATCTTATATCCTCCTTTCAAGACACTGTCCATTCCGTTCAACTGCTCTTCCAAGTCCTTTGCTGTCTCTGACAGAATTACAATGTCATCGGCGAACCTCAAAGTTTTTATTTCTTCTCCATGGATTTTAATACCTACTCCGAATTTTTCTTTTGTTTCCTTTACTGCTTGCTCAATATACAGATTGAATAACATCGGGGAGAGGCTACAACCCTGTCTCACTCCTTTCCCAACCACTGCTTCCCTTTCATGCCCCTCGACTCTTATAACTGCCATTTGGTTTCTGTACAAATTGTAAATAGCCTTTCGCTCCCTGTATTTTACCCCTGCCACCTTTAGAATTTGAAATAGAGTATTCCAGTCAACATTGTCAAAAGCTTTCTCTAAGTCTACAAATGCTAGAAATGTAGGTTTGCCTTTTCTTAATCTTTCTTCTAAGATAAGTCGTAAGGTTAGTATTGCCTCACGTGTTCCAACATTTCTACGGAATCCAAACTGATCTTCCCCGAGGTCCGCTTCTACCAGTTTTTCCATTCGTCTGTAAAGAATTCGCGTTAGTATTTTGCAGCTGTGACTTATTAAACTGATAGTTCGGTAATTTTCACATCTGTCAACACCTGCTTTCTTTGGGATTGGAATTATTATATTCTTCTTGAACCATGAGTATATTCAGGGAATTTTCATTCACAAAGCAGGCTTATCATATTCACACAGTTCAATACTCTTCTATCCTGATTAAATTGAGCTTAACTTAAATTCCATAAGGCAGTGAAGCAATTTCGAATTCTCGGTGCGACAAAAATTGTCAGTCGATCTCCTGAAAACATTTGTAATAATTATTAACTTTCAGTGATCACATGGGGAAGACCGGAGATCTGCTGGTAAGACCGTGTTAGCCTGTTTATTGAAAGTAATAAGTTGGATATCTTGAGCATACAAAACGGCAGGTCCGTCCAGTGTAAATCAGACGTTCCCCACTGATCCCGTGCAACACAGCCTAGTAAGCAGGCACTATCGATAATAATCAGTTAAATAATACGCGAACACACTTACTTTAGTTTAATTCATGTATTAAATTCCTTCTCATACAGAATCTCATCAAGATGGCGATTAGCTCAACAACACATATATATACATCTTCGTTCTTTCACGGCTAATCCGCAAGATCTCCTTCATTCTTTTCACTAGAGAAAACATATATAGCAGAGATGCTATTCCATGGAGTAAATGGACGCTAGAAGCAATAATAGGGCTTAAAACTACTTTGCATTGATCATCATCGTATATTAAAGTTTAGGAATCGGTAAGATAAGAAGAGATACTTCGAGATACGTACTGAGTTATATAATTTATAAAATTTCTGAAAATATCGCGGAGAGACCGCTGCAAGAGACATTACAACCACCACTTGCAAAGTAGGTTAGTAATCAGATTAATAGTTGGATCTGCGAGCTGATAGTTGTCACTATCCAGCTCAGCGTGAAGGAGTACTTCGCACCTTGGTTCACAGGGCCCACGTTATCTCAGACCCTGAAAGTTTGGCAGCTGAGCTATCACATCTCGAAGTCACCTTTCGTCAGAATGGTTATAGTGATAGGCAGATCAAACGTGCGTTGCGCCATCAGCCTTCTGGGCAACGGGTGAGTGACGATAGCAACGAAGTGGCACCTAAGTCTACGGCCTTTTTGCCTTACGCAGGAAGCATTTCCAACAGCATTGGCCGTATTTTGCGGAAATATGATGTGAAATGTGTTTTTCGAGCACCTTCTAAGATTAAGGCCCTGTTGGCGTCCGCAAAAGATGATCTTGGTTTGCGTAAGGCTGGGGTCTATCGTATTTCTTGCAGTTGTGGCATGTCATATACTGGTCAGACAATCAGGACTGTGGAAGACCGGTGTATTGAACATAAGCGTCACACACGCTTACAACAGCCGAGCAAATCCGCTATTGCAGAACAACGCCCTGACACCGGTCATCCTATGGAATACAACAACACGGAGATACTGGCTTGCACGTCCAGCTATTGAGATAGTGTTATTAAGGAAGCTGTTGAAATCAGGCTATCAAGCAACCTTATTAACAGAGATGGTGGATTTTGTTTAAACGCTGCTTGGAATCCAGTTCTGTCTCTCATCAAAATACAGAGGGACAGAATTAGTGCTACCTCACCTGTTGATTAATAGTAACTATCGATATTTCTGATGTTGGTTATCTTTGTTTGTGTTGACACTTGTTCTGTGTGTGGTGTCTTCCTTGTTTCTCCTCTGTGAACCGAGGAATTAAATTTGCTTGCACATTTCTTCTTCCTTGCATTTGCGCCTTGAGAATGGCAGGGTGTGCTCCCGTCGAAATATCGGCGGTGTTCGACGACGTCACCCGGCAGCAAACCCGTAAGTTATTTGAACATTCAATTCGCCGGGAAATGTTAAGGTCTCTTAAACAAAGTTATTGACTGTGGATGGTATCCTCAGAATGGAAATAATGAAGTCACTGTAAAAAAAGTCATTAATTTTGGCACTAATCTTGAATGGATTGCCACGTAGATTTCGTCGAAGTTGTTATGGCTCATCTTGTTGATTCTAGGGTGATTCCGCTTTGACTGCTAGAAGGTCCAGATCTATTTGAAGACCTAACAAATGCGTTTTTCAGGAAATTCTTAATGATCAATTAATCCCAGATCAGAACAATGGTATGGTAGAAATAGTTATTAAACTTCTTGTAAATTCACATATACTCTTCTTAATTGTCACATCATCAAGAAAACAATTTTGTATCAATCTTCATATACAGGGTGTTACAAAAAGGTACGGCCGAACTTTCAGGAAACATTCCTCACACACAAATAAAGAAAAGATGTTATGTGGGCATGTGTCTGGAAACGCTTAATTTCCATGCTACAGTTCATTTTAGTTTCGTCAGTATGTACTGTACTTCCTCGATTCGCCGCCAGTTGGCCCAATTGAAGGAAGGTAATGTTGACCTCGGTGCTTGTGTTGACATGCAACTCATTGCTCTACGGTACTAGCATCAAGCACACCAGTACGTAGCATCAACAGGTTAGTGTTCATCACGAACGTGGTTTTGCAGTCAGTGCAATGTCTGCAATTGCGGGGTTGGCTGATGCCCATTTGAGGTATGGATTAGCACGGGGCAATAGCCGTGGCGCGGTACGTTTGTATCGAGACAGATTTCCAGAACGAAGGTGTCCCGACAGGAAGCCGTTCGAAGCAATTGATCGGCGTCCTAGGGAGCACGGAACATTGCAGCCTATGACTCGCGTCTGGGGAAGACCTAGAACGACGAGGACACCTGCAATGGACGAGGCAATTCTTCGTGCAGTTGACGATAACCCTAATGTCAGCGTCAGAGAAGTTGCTGCTGTACAAGGTAACGTTGACCACATCACTGTATGGAGAGTGCTACGGGAGAACCAGTTGTTTCCGTACCATGTACAGCGTGTGCAGGCACTATCAGCAGCTGATTGGCCCCCACGGGTACACTTCTGTGAATGGTTCATCCAACAATGTGTCAATCCTCATTTCAGTGCAAATGTTCTCTTTACCGATGAGGCTTCATTCCAACGTGATCAAATTGTAAATTTTCACAATCAACATGTGTGGGCTGACGAGAATCCGCACGCAATTGTGGAATCACGTCATCAACACAGATTTTCTGTGAACGTTTGGGCAGGCATTGTTGGTGATGTCTTGATTGGGCCCCATGTTCTTCCACCTACGCTCAATGGAGCACGTTATCATGATTTCATACGGCATACTCTACCTGTGCTGCTAGAACATGTCCCTTTACAAGTGCGACACAACATGTGGTTCATGCACAATGGAGCTCCTGCACATTTCACTCGAAGTGTTCGTACGCTTCTCAACAACAGATTCGGTGACCGATGGATTGGTAGAGGCGGACCAATTCCATGGCCTCCACGCTCTCCTGACCTCAACCCTCTTGACTTTCATTTATGGGGGCATTTGAAAGCTCTTGTCTACGCAACCCCGGTACCAAATGTAGAGACTCTTCGTGCTCGTATTGTGGACGGCTGTGATACAATACGCCATTCTCCAGGGCTGCATCAGCGCATCAGGGATTCCATGCGACGGAGGGTGGATGAATGTATCCTCGCTAACGGAGGACATTTTGAACATTTCCTGTAACAAAGTGAAGTCACGCTGGTACGTTCTGTTGCTGTGTGTTTCCATTCCATGATTAATGTGATTTGAAGAGAAGTAATAAAATGAGCTCTAATATGGAAAGTAACCGTTTCCGGACACATCTCCACGTAACATATTTTCTTTCTTTGTGTGTGAGGAAAGTTTCCTGAAAGTGTGGCCATACCTTTTTGTAACATCCTGTATTTAATTTCCACTTCAACCAAACACAAGACTTGACTGTTCTTTTACAAAGCGAAACAACAACTTAACTTCTGCAAAGTGAAACAAAGACTGCTCTGTGCGCATTCGCCCCAAAACGGTTACAAGTAAGTCAAAGATTATGACAGTTCACAGAAATGCACACAAGATCCATATCACTGTAACATATCGATACATCGGAGTACCTATATATTAATAAAACCAAATGTGAATATTGTCACAGAAATATGTCTGTTACTTCGCAGAAAAGTAGCACGATATTACTGGTATCGAGAACTGGGGTTGGAGTGCCGTAATAGTAACGTAAAAAAATGGTTCAAATGGCTCTGAGCATTATGCGACTTAACTTCTGAGGTCATCAGTCGCCTAGAACTTAGAACTAATTAAACCTAACTAACCTAAGGATATCACACACCGCCATACCGGAGGCAGGATTCGAACCTGCGACCGTAGCGGTCGCTCGGCTCCAGACTGTAGCGGCTAGAGCCGCACGGCCACTCCGGCCGGCAATGCTAATGTAAATAAAGAACCATTACAAAGGGGGGCTGCCTCGAAAAATAGTAGGATGACAGGGGAAAAAGTCGCTGCCAAACTCGCGAACCCTGTCAGAACCAGAACGACGTGCAGGGAGCTCCATAAACAGGGAATTTCACGGCGAGCCGTAATTCCAAAACCACTTATCAGTGATATAATTGCCCGTAACAGAAAAACGCGATGTCGAAGGCATCAAATCTGAGCTGTAGAGCAATGGATGAATCTCATTTTGTCAGACAGTCTTGTCTTGCACTGTTTCCAATAGTTTCAATTGCAAGAGTGAAACATGGCACGGGTTTGGTGATGATATGGACAGCTATATCTTGGTATTCCACGAGCCCCATGGTTCCCCTGTAAGGTCGAATTACTGCCAAGGGTGATGTTACCATATTGGCTAATCAGCTCCATCCAAAAATAAAATATTTGTTCCCAATTAGTGATGCTAAGTTCTGAGGCCCCAGATCTCCCAGCTCGCACCGTACAGAACTAGTTTTGTGAGTACAGGGGTGATTTGTCGCATCTCCCCCACCCACCACATGTCACTAGATGTCAATATTGTTGAGCCTTTGTGGTCTACGTATGAGAGAAGAGTTCATGGTGGCTATACGCTCCTATCGTCTTTACCTGAACTTGCCACTGTTTTGCACGAAGATTGTTGTCTGATTTCCTTGAAGACCTTCAGCAAGTTTATTGATCCATACCGAGACGACTGGAAGTTCTTTTGATGCCAACGAGTTTCCTAAACTGTATTAGGCGAGATAATGTCTTGTGTTTGTGGTGCTTCCACATGTTTATCCAGTCTCTGCAATTCTCTCTCGGAATGGCCTGTCCGCCAGATTATCCTCGGACTACGCTGTATGGCTTTCATGCGGTTTCGAACGCTGCTTTACATCTTTAATATCATTCTGCAAAAACCCTCTGAGTCCTAGTGGAGTATGCATAACGTACCACTACCACTTTAGTCTCTGTTTATTCCATCTATGGATGTTGCTAAGGAAATTTGACTGTCCTTATGTTTTCGTACAAACCCTAATCTCTCATATTATCTGGAATTCTGACTTAGCCGAAATCGGGCATTGAAATAAATTCAATGACAACAAGCGAAAATTTGTGCCACACCGGAACTTGAACTGCATTTTCCGCTTTTCCTCGAGCATCGCCTAAAATGCTTCGGTTATCTGAGCACGCTCCCTGTCCAACCCTAATTTCCAACTTACTGCACACTGCTCACGTAGCGTCCGAAACAACAAATAACACACATTTTGATCTCGTATTAGCGTCATGATCAGAAATTGAAAGTTATGTGGACCAAGTTAATCTACAAGTGGTAGTCATACAGTTTTAATTCTTATGTCAAAAAATAATGTTAAGCACTTACTTTTCTGTTTGCAGGTGCAGTCTGCAGTCCTCGAACCACTGTATCTCAGCACGTGACCAAGTGATAGAGAAAGAATACCAACAGCACCATGAGCAGGGTTTCGTGAATGCTCATACCCACTCAAGAACTTCGCCAAATCTAAGCACCAGTAGAAATCTTGCAGATGTGTCAGGCCAATCCACATGACTACCATAGGCGCCTAATCACCATGGTTTCGAGAAAAAGGAACAAAACAAGCAGTGGAAACATGTGGATTCACAGCCCCCGATAGCTGTACGCTCTGAAGCGCCTTGTCACGGTTCCCCCCGTCGGAGGTTCGACGCCTCCCTCGGGCATGGGTGTGTGTGTTGTCCTTACCCTAAGTTAGTTTAAGTTGGATTAAGTAGTGTGTGAGCTTAGGAACCAATGACCTCAGCAGTTGGGTCACATAGAACTTACCACAAATTTCCAAATTTACAACCCCCGACAAAGGTGAAGACCCAAATACCATCGGTCAAGGGCACAGTGAATGTGTTTTGGGCCTGCCACGGTGCGATCCTGACAGATTATGTTCGTAAGGGTCAAACTGTCACAGGAGTGTACTATCTGACAAGAGGCTGTAAAGGTGAAGCATCCTCATGGGGTGATTTGGCTCCACGAGAATGCCGAAATTCATTCAGACAGAACACTTATACCTCCTCTGGGCTATCAGATTTTGCCTCTCTGCCACTCTCTACACCCATTCTCCCGAAATGGTACGCAATGATTTGTTCCTCTCTTCTCTGATGAAGAAACCATTCAGTGACAGGTGTTTCCAGAACGACGACAACGTGTTCCTCCATGTGGAATATTACTTGAACAGCCAGGTCTTCCTCCATTGGGAAAAAAAAACATTGAATTTGTCGCATTCCTGGTCTGACTTTGACTGTTCTCGAGATGACAATTTAAACTTTGAGTCCTGTCATATACTTCAGCCCCTACGTTTCACGGCGACAGCGGCTGGACGGTCACGACTAGACTAATTACAGGGGGCAGCTAACAATACGGGAACACAAAGAACATGGCTAACGGTGTAGGAAAGCCGTTGGTGTCCATAACAGCTACCAGTCCTGTCAGAATGGATAGGTACTGGTCTTGCATGGTTTTTAACGGAATCCTATACCATTCTTCCCGCAAAATAGTGGCGCGTTCAGGAAACCAAGATGAAGGTGGATAGCGATAACGCACCCTTATCTCTAAAGCAGACCACAAAGGCTCAATAATACTGAAATCTGGTGACTGTGGCGACCAGGGGAGATGTGACAATTCACCATCGTGCTCACAAAGCCAGTCGTCGACAACGCGATCTACATGAACAGGGTCCTGTCCCCTTGGAACACAGCATCACCATTGGGGAACAAACGTTGTACCATAGAATAGATCTGATCACTCAGTTCTTAATTGTAATGCGACTTTGCAGAGTAATCATGGTAGCCATGAGGTACCACGATATGGCTGCCCAAATCATCATTCTACCGCAACCATTTTTAGTGGCGTACATGATTTACACTGGTGCAGTAGTATTTCAGCAACATTAATCCAATGACATGAATCCCTCGGTTGTAATATTCATTATACACTGTTCAAAGTAATTAGGGGATCAAGTGAGATATCATACACAACAGACATATGGTAGCCCTTTTTTTCACATATCGGTTACAATTGTAATTTGTGTGTGATACAGTACCTCATTTTGCTGTCTCAACTCTTTACTTGAGGTTTACATGATTTTTACGTAGAGCGAGGAACCATGGGGCTACCATAATAGTGAACGTTTCCAGTCGTCATTGGCATATTTGGAATGGTATTATGCGGCAGCCAACGAGTTTCTGAGGCGAATCATCACAAGGATGAAACGTGGGTCCACACCTTCACCCCCAAAACAAAGAGGATGTCGAATGTGTGCACACGACATAACCACAAAAAAAGGAGGTCAGAGTCCAACCTTCAACAGGAGGGGTGATGGCGACAGTGTTCTTATTCACGGAGAGTGCGGTGCATGTGGAATTTATGCAGAAAGGCATGACAATCAACTCTGCTTCGCATTTTCCAACTCAACGCCACTCTAGGACCACTAAACGTCAGAACTGCTACAACGAATCAAGTGTGAGGTAAGGTAACATCCTCCATACAGTCCAGACTAGCACCATGCATTTATCATGTGTGCGAGAAGATGAATGAGGATTTCGGTGGACTACAATTCCGAAACCATGAGGTTGTGAAAGCAGCTGTATCCAGATGCTCATATAGCGCTGGGGGTGATTTCTACGCATGTAGAATCGAAAAGATGGTTCCCCGTTCCGAGAAATGTTTGCAGGTTCTTGGGGCCGGCCGGTGTGGCCGTGCGGTTAAAGGCGCTTCAGTCTGGAACCGCGTGACCGCTACTGTCGCAGGTTCGAATCCTGCCTCGGGCATTGATGTTTGTGATGTCCTTAGGTTAGTTAGGTTTAATTAGTTCTAAGTTCTAGGCGACTGATGACCTCAGAAGTTGAGTCGCATAGTGCTCAGAGCCATTTGCAGTTTCTTGGGAACTGTGTGGGAAAGTGAAATTACATTGTATCTTGTCATAGCCGTGCTGTCTATGTGTTGAAACGTCCCCTTTGAACAATTTATACACGACTGTCCTTAAACTGATACACAATATTTTTTTTTTTAGAGAACAAACAATGTATTTACCTTGATATCATCATATATAAATATAGCAGTTCATGACAAATTTCAAAACTCCGCCATCTCTCTCCCCACATCCACCACTGCTGGCGGCTCACCTCCAACTGCGCAACGCTACGCGCTGTTCACAGCCAGCTGCCTAACACTACAATGGCGAGTATTACAACAATGCAAAGCAGCCACGGACTGCACACAGCACAGCCAGTGATTTTCATACAGAGGTGGCGTTACCAATAAAAAAACCTAAACAGCCTACTTACAGTGTATGTGGTTTAATAAACGGCCAAAGCTTCGAAGTGTAACTTGCTTTTTGACTCGCCCTCGTATGTATATTTGCGCGTTAAAATTAAAGGCAGTGAACAGTTTTGAGTGTCTGAGAGGGGACTACCTTGATCGAAAAGTGACGATTTAACGCATAAATGCTTAGTGTGTGCGCCTGTGTAACATATCTGCTGATGTGTCTGACTAATCAGTGTTAATCCTTGCTTGAGATGTACAGCAATGTATCACATGTATTTTGCCACTTTGTGTCTTTCGTTTCGTTTCTACCACAAAGGGTAGAGAGGTCTGCTTTAGATCTGGGCAGTTATAAAGCTCGGTTGCAGAGAGAAGGAGGTGAGGCAGAGAGGTTAACAACCGGGAAGAGACGCGAGATCATCAGTTTCGGCATTTGCTTGAAACATCAAAGGAAACGTCTCGGAAAATCTGATCGGCAGCAGGGGATTGAAGGAATTTTTTTGTTCTGGGACTAAACGTATCAGATAAAATTGTAAAGTGTGTGTATTTGTATGTCCATAATCAGCTTAAAATCGCCTTCATCCACTTTCCTAACAAGAACAATATACAACAGAAGTGCAAAGGAAATTGAGGATCTACAGCATGACCATCAGTTTGGTTTCATGAGTGGTAAGGACAAGAGAGACGAAATTCTGACGCTATACTTCATATGAAAGCTAGGCCTGACAAAAATTAAAGCATCTTCAATAGATTTGTCGACCTAGAAAAAGAGTGTATCGTTGTAAATTAATGCAAGTTGTTTGAAATCCTCAGCAAAATGGATACACGCTATGGAGAACGATGGGTAACATATAATTTGTGCAGGAAGCTAGAAGGAACCATTGGAATGGAATTCGATTAGAGATGCGCTTGCATTAAAAAAACTGCGTACGGTTGGGATGCAGTGTCTGTCCTCTACTTTTCAACCTGTACCTCGAAGACAACAAAAAAAAAGAAATGTTTAGAAATGTGATTAAAGTTCACGGCGAAAGAATGTCAATGTTCGCTGATGACATTCGTATTCTCTGTGGTAGTAAGTGAGTAGTAGAAATGAAATTGACGATTAATTTAATTTTAGAAATGAAGAACACGTTGTAGAAGGAGTGAACGAATTCTGCTACCTTGGAATCAAAATAATGCATCACGGATAGAGCAAGGATGACACGAGGCGCACACTAGCACAGGCATTTCTCGGCAAATGAGATCTACAAGAAGGAAAAGAATCTGAGGAAATCTATGAAGATGTACATGTGGTGGTAGTGAATCATGGAGCAAAGCAAAATTGGAAACGAAGAGAATCGAAGAGTATGAGACGTGATGTCATAGAACAAAACTGAAAATTAAGTGGTCTGATAAGATAAGAAACAAGGAAGTGTTCTCTGCAGAACCCGCGAGGAAAGGAATGTGAGGCAAACAGTGACTAGAAGAATCACCAGTATGATGGGTTATGTGCTAAGACGTCAAGTAATAATTTCACTTGTACCAGAGGTAGCCATAGTGGTCAGAAATTGTAGGGGAAGACAGAGATAGGAATATAACCAACAAATAATTGAGGACGTTCACGTAACTGCTAAGTGCTACTCTGAGGCGAAAAGGTTGGTACGGAAATGGCAATCCGTATCAAACCACTCAGGAAAGCCGGCCAGAGTGTCCGAGCGGTTGTAGGCGCTACAATCTGGAATCGCGTGACCGCTAGGGTCGCAGTTTCGAATCCTGCCTGGGGCATGGATATGTGTGATGTCCTTAGGTTATTTAGGTTTAAGTAGTTCTAAGTTCTAGGGGACTGATGACCTCAGAAGCTAAGTCCCATAGTGCTCAGAGTAATTTTTTGAGCCACTCAGGAAAGTGATCACAAAAAAACGGTGTCTTTCAGAGCAAAGCCATTAATTAGCTCAATGTATGTATGACTGAACTGCATAGTCAAAGTGGACAACTATTACTGTAAGCAAGACTTTTTCCACGTTGAGAAGAAAATAAATGAAGTTCCGCGAAAAGAATCCATAAGGTACACCAGGCGGCAGCTGCCTAAGGTTGTGCACTTAATTCAAAGACTGTCTTGGTGTGGCAAGAGGAAACAAACAGCCACCAGTTAAGAAATATTATCACAAACTATAAATCCCATCTGCTTGCGACAGATTTTAGCACTCTGAGACCGTATGGTGGCCGCGTCCAGTTCAGTCTGAGGCCTGTTAGAAGGACTCCTATTGTTAGTTTTGAACTCTTGAGAATGGCCTATGGGTCTAAAATAGCGGTGTAAACTCCACCTGTCTTTCAATAAAATTAACACCAACACATGTGGATGCCCTGTGTCGAATACAAAATTTTGGACAAAATAAGGGTATCAGATATATTTAAAAGTTATTCTTGTTCCTGCAACAATGCATCTAGACCACTAACATCTTACGAACGACGTTGAAGGACCACAGTCAAGGAAGTCGATAAGGATAAAAAAAAGGGAGGAAGGTTTATCTGTTTAGCAAGAGTAATAGAAGGCAGATTTCAGACTACCTAACAGATCAAAACGAAAATTTCTGTTCCGACACTGACAATGTTGAGTGTTTATGGAAAAAGTTCAAGGCAATCGTAAAATGCGTTTTAGACAGGTACGTGCCGAGTAAAACTGTGAGGGACGGGAAAAACCCACCGTGGTACAACAACAAAGTTAGGAAACTACTGCGAAAGCAAAGAGAGCTCCACTCCAAGTTTAAACGCAGCCAAAACCTCTCAGACAAACAGAAGCTAAACGATGTCAAAGTTAGCGTAAGGAGGGCTATGCGTGAAGCGTTCATTGAATTCGAAAGTAAAATTCTATGTACCGACTTGACAGAAAATCCTAGGAAGTTCTGGTCTTACGTTAAATCAGTAAGAGGCTCGAAACAGCATATCCGGACACTACGGGATGATGATGGCATTGAAACAGAGGATGACTCGCGTAAAGCTGAAATACTAAACACCTTTTTCCAAAGCTGTTTCACAGAGGAAGACCGCACTGCAGTTCCTTCTCTAAATCCTCGCACAAACGAAAAAATGGCTGACATCGAAATAAGTGTCCAAGGAATAGAAAAGCAACTGGAATCACTCAATAGAGGAAAGTCCACTGGACCTGACGGGATACCAATTCGATTCTACACAGAGTACGCGAAAGAACTAGCCCCCCTTCTAACAGCCGTGTACCGCAAGTCTCTAGAGGAACGGAGGGTTCCAAATGATTGGAAAAGAGCGCAGGTAGTCCCAGTCTTCAAGAAGGGTCGTCGAGCAGATGCGGAAAACTATAGACCTATATCTCTTACGTCGATCTCTTGTAGAATTTTAGAACATGTTTTTTGCTCGCGTATCATGTCATTTCTGGAAACCCAGAATCTACTATGTAGGAATCAACATGGATTCCGGAAACAGCGATCGTGTGAGACCCAACTCGCCTTATTTGTTCATGAGACCCAGAAAATATTAGATACAGGCTCCCAGGTAGATGCTATTTTTCTTGACTTCCGGAAGGCGTTCGATACAGTTCCGCACTGTCGCCTGATAAACAAAGTAAGAGCCTACGGAATATCAGACCAGCTGTGTGGCTGGATTGAAGAGTTTTTAGCAAACAGAACACAGCATGTTGTTATCAATGGAGAGACGTCTACAGACGTTAAAGTAACCTCTGGCGTGCCACAGGGGAGTGTTATGGGACCATTGCTTTTCACAATATATATAAATGACTTAGTAGATAGTGTCGGAAGTTCCATGCGGCTTTTCGCGGATGATGCTGTAGTATACAGAGAAGTTGCTGCATTAGAAAATTGTAGCGAAATACAGGAAGATCTGCAGCGGATAGGCACTTGGTGCAGGGAGTGGCAACTGACCCTTAACATAGACAAATGTAATGTATTTCGAATACATAGAAAGAAGGATCCTTTATTGTATGATTATATGATAGCGGAACAAACACTGGTAGCAGTTACTTCTGTAAAATATCTGGGAGTATGCGTACGGAACGATTTGAAGTGGAATGATCATATAAAACTAATTGTTGGTAAGGCGGGTACCAGGTTGAGATTCATTGGGAGAGTGCTTAGAAAATGTAGTCCATCAACAAAGGAGGTGGCTTACAAAACACTCGTTCGACCTATACTTGAGTATTGCTCATCAGTGTGGGATCCGTACCAGGTCGGGTTGACGGAGGAGATAGAGAAGATCCAAAGAAGAGCGGCGCGTTTCGTCACTGGGTTATTTGGTAACCGTGATAGCGTTACGGAGATGTTTAATAAACTCAAGTGGCAGACTCTGCAAGAGAGGCGCTCTGCATCGCGGTGTAGCTTGCTCGCCAGGTTTCGAGAGGGTGCGTTTCTGGATGAGGTATCGAATATATTGCTTCCCCCTACTTATACTTCCCGAGGAGATCACGAATGTAAAATTAGAGAGATTAGAGCGCGCACGGAGGCTTTCAGACAGTCGTTCTTCCCGCGAACCATACGCGACTGGAACAGGAAAGGGAGGTAATGACAGTGGCACGTAAAGTGCCCTCCGCCACACACCGTTGGGTGGCTTGCGGAGTATCAATGTAGATGTAGATGTAGATGTAGATTAGTTGTGGCAATGATGAACTCTGACCGATGGCTACGGCATGCTTGGCTGCTGCTTCAGGCCGATATCAATTGCTCCCCAAGCATTATCCTCGACCAACGAACACAGGCAGCAGACCGTGAGTCACTGGAATGTCAACGCTGATAACGTAGGCAGTCGAGTCCAGATAACAGTGATTACTGTCCTCTCTCTCGGTCGTCACACTGTGTACCATGACGCCATCCCCTGCAGAGCACATTGCGTAACGAATTACATCGTCTGATTCATCTGCCAGGGTTCACTAGACGGCATAGCACTGTAGACACGCACGACGCCTCTCATATGGTGGCAGCGTGAAAGATTTGTTGGGTGTCTCACGGCGAAATAACCCTTCACGTCTGTCTGTTCGTGCGGAGAAATGGGTCCGTCGTTCCATTTCAGATACGTGACAAACAGTAACATGGTGTAAATTAGGTTGTATGTTTCTAAATAAAGTCTGTAAAAATGTACCTTTAGCATATCCACATAGTGCTCTGTAGGGTGCATAATCTTTGACATCGATATACAAGGGTCATTCCGAAATGAACGCGTCCTATTCCTTGTGTGACTTTGCATGTCCGCCACTTTATGTTGGTGCAATTTTCATTTTTGAATCTTCCCACTGGTGTCCTATCCTTTTCCCAGTCCTTAGACCGACAGATAGACAGGGGCAACAGAGGAGCGTTCCAAAACGGCGTCTTACATTGAGACGTGTATAAATTACAAATGTGTCATTGAATTCCTCTCCGCTGATCATATTATGCCAGCTGAAACCCATCGAGCACGCTAAAGATTTATGCAGCAGGTACAGTAAAGAGTAATGCGAGGCAGTGGACACTGCGTGTCACTACTGGTGTCAAAGATGAGCACAAAAAATTACGCCTCAGTCGACCATCTTCAGTGAACATTTCTCATAATGAACAGCGTCTCGATCACCTCATCTGCGATGATCAGTGGATTACGGATAACGAATTACGTGCACAGCTGAATGTCGACTTCAATACCTTATACAAGATGTTACGCAAGCGTGGTAATCGCAAAGTACGTAAGAGACAGATCCAGCGTATATTTACACAAGACCATAAGAGTCATCGAATGAACATCCTGGACCAGTATTAGGCTGAAGGTGACAATTATATCAACTTCATCATAGCCAGAATTGAGACGTGGGCTCACCGCTACACGTCGGAACCCAAAAGATGGTCCACGCAGTGGCGACATGGAAACTCTCCAACAAAATGGAAGTCCAAGGCTCATTCATCTGCAGACAACGAGATGTGTACAGTCTTCTGGGATAGGCAGGACGTGGTTCTTCTGACTATCTTGGAGGTGAATTACAATTCAGAGCGCTACAAGTCGACGAGCACTAGACTGAAAACCCGAATTTTTATTTTTTATTTTGTTTTATACGCCTAGTTGCGTACGACCAAATTGAGAGCCAAAAGTCTACGGTCATAAAACGAGTCAGTACATGAAATTAACAACAGAAAAGTTAGTAATAGATAAAATAAAACGACATGCAGACGACTAGGTGCTGAGTATCTACTAGCTTAATCAACAATGTAACATAGGACTTTCCTTAATTGTTTCCAGGAGTTCCCAGACAGAACAGAAGAAGTGAACCATGAGGAAAGTCTTCAGATTAGATTTTAAAGTGCGTGGATTACTGCTAAGATTGATTAACTCTTGTGGCAGCTTATTGGAAATGGATGAACCAGAATACTGGACGAGTTCTGCACAAGAATCAAGGAGGTGCGATCCAAATGCGGACTTGATTTCTATGTAGTATTAATTGAGTGAAAGCTGATGATTCTTGAGAGTAAGTTCATATTGTTCACAACAAACGACATTAAAGATAATATATATTGAGGGGCCAATGTCAGACTTCTTAGATTCCTGAAAAGGAGTTGACGAGAGGTTCGTGCACTTGCACTAAACACTGCTCAAACAGTCCGCTACTGAGCCAAAAATACCCTTTTTAGAATAGAAAAATTTGCCCAAGAATATAATGCCGTGGGCCATAAGCGAACGAAAATAAGAAAAATAGACCAATTTTCGTGTTGGACTATCACTAACCTCAGGAAAGTTCTAATGGTAAATGTTTTTGAATAATGCCCTGAAGAAAGACTTTCCATGACAGCTTTACATCTATCTGAACACCTACGAACTTGAATTGTTTAAACTCACCAATCAGATGCCCATTCGGTGTAGTCAAAATGTCAGTTTTAGTTGAAGTGTGTGCTAGAAACCGTAAAGACTGAGTCTTACTGTGATTTAGCATCAATTTACTTTCTGTAAGCCATGTACTTATGTTTTGGTCTGCATTATCTGGTACACTGCTTACATTGCACTCAAAACGCTTCATTACCAAACTAATGTCATCATCAAAGAGAAATATTTTAGAATCACCTGTCATTTTAGAAGTAATATTATTTATATATATAAGAAACAGTAGTGGCCCCAGCATTGACCCCTGAGGTAGCCCCCACTTAACTGTGCCCCAATCAGAACAGAGAAAAAAACAATCTTCCACTTGCAGCAAAGTAAAGCCAGACCCCACAACAGTTTTTCTACCATGGAATTCATTGCCAATTTTGGTTGGACTGCCCAAATGCACCCATTCTACAATAATGCTTTAGCACCTTCTGACTTCCACTTCTTTGGGCCTGTGAAATGCCGAAATAAACCAGGTGTTCAGAATGAGTTCCACTGGGGAACGAACCGCACAGTAACCCTGGGTTCGGGGTGGGCGGCGGTGGGGTGGGTAGACTGCTGTGGCCTGTTGTGTGGTTTTGAGCCACTGAGTGCTATGGCAGGACGAAGCCTCTCCATCGTTTCTAGGTCTCCGGTTTCAATACACACACACCTTAAACTAACTTATGCTAAGAACAACATACACACCTATGCCCGAGGGAGGACTCGAACCTCCGACAGGAGACGCCGCGCAATCCGTGCATGGCGCCTTAAACCGTGCGGTCACTCCGCGCAGCAAGGGTGATACCATTCTCCAGTACTGCGTAATATACCTTTAGCCTTTCACTTTTTAATCATACCATAATGATTACATAAAATTCTTTCCATTGTGCTCAGGACCTTACTTAGATCTTATTTCGTCTTTAGTGCACACAGTTAACTGACTGTCCTGAGAGATGTACATGTCTGAAGGTGAGCAGTGTCTTGTTGTTGTTGCGGTCTTTAGTCCGATAACTGGCTTAATTCAGTCCTCCACTCCACAGGACTAGATGGCTAGGCTTATTTGCCAAACAGACCCAGCCTGGGGCTAAAAACTGTTCAAGATTATGGAAACTTCGTGACTGCCCTACGTATAGTAAGTAAGGCCATGTGGAGGTAGGTTGCAGTTATATAAAGATGACGAGACTTACACAAGATAGACCAGCGGGAAGAACCCCATCAAACCAGTCTTTGTAGTGAAGAGCAAAACATTAATAACATTTATTGGCACACGTCTGTTTGTATTACCCATTTTATACTGTAAAATTCCCGAGTACATAAAAAGTTTTATTTGCACTGGAGAATCGGTCCCAGTTTCCATTCCCAGTGGAGCAACAAGTTAGTGAACAGCGCTGGGAAGCCTGCTGCAAGCAATCTTATCTAGAAACATTCCCTGGAGAGCAGCGTGGCGCTCACAGAACTCCCTTGTGCTTCTTAACCTGAGGCTCCAGACGAGCTCCACCCACGCGGATTCCTAGGAGAGTACGGCAGCACGCACGCTGATATTCCGGCCTGTGGGGCTCCAGGGTGGACGCGAGATCGCCGCCCGAGCCAGCTAGTGGCCGATTCCTGCGGGATCTCTCGACCTCTGTACTTTCGCCGCCGTCCGACGCCCAAGGGAGGCTCTGTCCAGCGCGTTATAAATAGCTATCCATCAGTGGAGGATCGTGGCTCATCACCCACCGCGCCAAGTCCGCGTTCCGTCGCGCTCTTCTCTTTTTGTCCCCTTTCTATTTATTCTTGGAGCACGGGAGCATTCTCCAGATTTCCATTTTTAACATTCAAACACGGACGTGCTGTGTTCGCAGGTTCTTCACTGCGTACCTTCAACGTAAGTGCACGTAGATTAACGTGACCATATCCTCAGAGCCCTTATACACTACTGGCCATTAAAATTGCAACACCAAGAAGAAATGCAGATGATAAACGGGTATTTATTGGACAAATATATTATACTCGAACTGACACGTGATTACATTTTCACGCAATTTGGGTGAATAGAGCATGAGAAATCAGTACCCAGAACAACCACCTCTGGCCGTAATAACGGTCTTGATACGCCTGGGCATTGAGCTTGGACGGCGTGTACAGGTACAGCTGCCCATGCAGCTTCAACACGATACCACAGTTCATCAAGAGTGGTGACTGGCGTATTGTGACAAGCCAGTTGCTAGGCCACCATTGACCAGACGTCGTCAGTTGGTGACAGATATGGAGAATGTGCTGGCCAGGGCAGCAGTCCAACATTTTCTGTATACAGAAAGGCCCGTACATGCGGTCGTGCAATATCCTGGTGAAATGTAGAGTTTCACAGGGATCGAATGAAGGGTAGAGCCACGTGTCGTAACACATCTGAAATGCAACGTCCACCGTTCAAAGTGCCGTCAATGCGAACAAGAGGTAACCGAGGCGTGTAACCAATGGCGATGACGAATAGACGCTTCCAATGTGCGCTCACCACGATGTCGCCAAACACGGATGCGACCATCGTGATGCTGTAAACAGAACCTGTATTCATCCGAAAAAATGACGTTTTGCCATTCGTGCACCCAGGTTCGTCGTTGTGTACACCATCGCAGGCACTCCTGTCTGTGATACAGCGTCAAGGGCAACCGCAACCATGGTCTCCGAGCTTATAGTCCACGCTGCTGCAAACGTCGTCGAAATGATAGTGCAGATGGTTGTTGTCTTGCAAACGTCCCCATCTGGTATCGAGACGTGGCTGCACGATCCGTTACAGCCATGCGGATAAGATGCCTGTCATCTCGACTGCTAGTGATACGAGGCCGTTGGGATCCAGGATGGCGTTCCGTATGACCCTCCTGAACGCACCAAGTCCATATTCTGCTAACAGTCATTGTATCTCGACCAACTCGAACAGCAACGTCGCGATACGCTAAACCGCAGTCGCGATAGGCTACAATCCGACCTTTTTCAAAGTCGGAAACGTGATGGTACGCATTTCTCCTTCTTACACGAGGCATCACAACAACGTTTCACCAGGCAACGCCGGTCAACTGTTGTATGTGTATGAGAAATCGGTTGGAAACTTTCCTCATGTCAGCACGTTGTAGGTGTCGTCATCGGCGCCAACCTTGTGTGAATCCTGTGAAAAGCTAATTATTTGCATATCACAGCATCTTCTTCCTGCTGGTTAAATTTCGCGTCTGTAGCACGCCATCTTTGTGGTGTAGCAATTTTAATGGCCAGTAGAGTATGTCTCCTTAGAGTTTTATTAAATAGCAGATGACTGAAATTCCTTCTCAACGCTCCTCTGACGTTACACGAAAGGCGCAAATTCTGTTGCTTCTAACCCATGCCTGCTGTTCACTGCATTACAGGGTGCGACGCAAGTGGGCGCGCCCAATGGAAGCAACGCCAACTCACAGTCAGTGTGTGTTCGACGTTAGCAGTGAAAGGATGAACAAAACCGTTGATAAAATTAATATTTGGTATCGAATACCGAAGGTACAACAGACACGTGAGTGTTGCAAATAAACTAACGAGACAATTGTTTTCGACAAAGTGTCTGACCACTGGTACGATCGGGACACCATCCATCAAAAATGGCCCTAAGCACTATGGGACTTAACTGCTGAGGACATCAGTCCCCTAGGCTTAGAACTACTTAAACCTAAGGGCACCACACACATCCATGCCCGAGGCAGGATTCGAACCTGCGACCGTAGTAGCAGCGCGGTTCCGGACTGAAGTGCCTAGAACCGCTTGGCCACAGCGGCCGGCCACTATCCATCCTAAAAGTTCCGAGACTGATTTTATATCTGGAGCGTAAGCGACGTCTGTGCACTAACTACGGTGGCGACCTCAACTAGCAACTGTAAACTGCAGATGTACATTCGACAGCTGTAATCAGGGCCGGCCGCGGTGGCCGAGCGGTTCTAGGCGCTTCAGTCAGGAACCACGCGGCTGCTACGCTCGCAGGTTTGAATCCTGCCTCCGTCATGGATGTGTGTGATGTCCTTAGGTTTAAGTAGTTCTAAGTCTAGGGGACTGATTACCTCAGATGTTAAGTCCCATAGTGCTTAGAGCCATTTGAACCATTTTGGGCAATGTTATACTGTGTACGTGTGGTCATAGTGTGTCAACGTTGTTGTGTCAGAAATCGCAGCCAGGTGTTCAAGACATCCTCCAGAATGTTTGAAGAAGAGAAAAGTGTGTGCAAAGTTGGTTCGCAATAATATTGAGTGAAAAAAAAGAAAAGAAAAGAAAGAATGTTAGACAGCCACCGCAACTTGATTGCATGATTGAAATGCCCGACGTAAAGGATTCTTTTCTGTAAAAAATTATTAGGGGTGGTTAGACTAGGTGTTATCAGCATCAAACCTACCACAAAACGAGAAAGTGGGGGGGAAATCACATAGAGGGTCAACGCATCGACGACATAACTGATATTCAAGTCAGTGTTGCAAGAGTTGAACAACATCTCAAAGAAGGACTTTCCCGACACTTTCACGTGCTTGTACCAGTGCTCTATACAATGTACCCAGTTGGGGAAGAGACTGTGTAGAACTGAAGCACTAAACCTACGATTTTATCCTTTCTCTGTTTTTTTAATAACCGTGTCTGAAACTGATGATGCCTCTCCCTACCTGGACCTTACCACCACCGAAATAGTCTCTCTCCGCGAAGTTCCTGTAACAGCACAGGCAGAAACCTTCCATTCAGACGACTGTGCTACAAGAATCATTCTTGCAGCTGTAGCAGGATTAATTTGCAACGACAACAGCTGTGAGCAAAGTTTGCGCGAGATATTTGTTGTAGTACATTGTTGAACCGAAAGCAGATGCGATAGCGAGTGCCTTAGAACATTTGGGACGATGTAAAGGGAACACAACCGACTGTGTGTGGCGATTCCTCACTCTGCACTCAACAACCCAACCAGAAACGAAATAGCGACGTAATCACAGCGACATTATGTTTGTGAAAAAGGTGACCGGCCACAACTGTTCGCGACTGGTTTGAAGAACAGGGCAATTCGAGCGAATGTTTTGGCCATCCACGTCGCCCGACATGAATCCCATCTAAAAATTCTGGACACAGTTGAGAGGTCAGTTCGTGGACAAAATCCTGCACCGGCAACACTTTCGCAATTATGGACGGATAGACATACAGCATGACTCCAATATTTTTGCAGGGGGCTTTCAACGACTTGAGTACATGTCAGTTGCTGCATTACGCCGAGCAGAAGGAGGTCCGACACAATATTAGGAGGTAATGGCTCTGAGCTCTATGCAACTTAACTTCTGAGGTCATCAGTCGCCTAGAACTTAGAACTAATTAAACCTTACTAACCTAAGGACATCACACACATCCATGCCCTAGGCAGGATTCGAACCTGCGACCGTAGCGGTCGCTCGGCTCCAGACTGTAGCGCCTAGAACCGCACGGCCACTCCGGCCGGCTATTAGGAGTTATCCCATGACTTTTGTCTCCTCAGTACAGTTAAGGACATGAACCCCCCCGAACTCTTGCTGGCATCTCACGAAGTACCTCAAATAACTGCGAGGATGCTGTGTGTGTTACTTTCAACTGGGAAAGGGTTGAACAACATTCACTGACGTAAATGAGGGTTACGCCGTAAAATAAGAGTCTTTCGCATTAACGCAAGTAACTTTTTACCTTGCCCGCCCATAGCAGCTAATGCATCACCTGGACCACCCCTGTCGTTAGATCATTTCCAATTATCTGACTTTTTCAGCAACGCAGAGTTTAAATTGCCTCTTCTTGGCATGCTCCAGCCAACAGCACTCATTCTTACACGACAGATAAAACCTCTGTACTTAACGCGGGCAAGACCTTGAACAGCTGCTATCGGACTGTTACAGCCGTTTAACGATACGGCCTCCAGGAAGCATACGTGACGGTGCGCTGAAACTGATAGCCGCCACATTACTACAGCGACCACACTTGTCACTGTCTCTAGGTTTTCTTTGCATTCAATCTTACTTGTCTCCATGTGCTGTAATTTGGGACGACATACTGTACTGAAAATTGTTTTGCATGTAACACGGTTCAATAAATTTACCACACTTCTTTATTCCTTGATTTTATAAAATTCTGAAAATCGCATTTCATAGTCATTTGTGTCTAGTCTCAGTCGCAAGAAACTATTACTGACGACTATTCTCAAATGTTAATGTATTCGAACAACAGGTGTCGTGCCTATCAGTCGTATTCAGTAGTAACTCGCTGTCACATTTTCGAAAAAAAAAAAAAAAAGTCGCTGCTAATTTCCTGAATATTTTATTACAAAATCTCGCTGTAAGAACAATGTGGCAGCACGCTGGTCATCTGTTCGTGTCTATTTCGCATGTATTTTCAGGTTGTCGAATGCATTATTTAGACACGTGCAATCCGTGGGAGACGGTCAGTGTCACGAACTAGCGGACGCTATGGAAAGCGATGACTGATTGGCTGAGAGGGTGGTGTTAGGCATGGCTGGCTGGCAGAAAAGTGCTTTGAAGCAAAAAAATGAGACGAACGTAAAACTAGAGAATGAAAGGCAGGTACATCAATTGGCGGAAATTACTGTTTGCAGCCTGTTTCTACGCCGACCACCAAAATCACAAGCATACTGTCACAATAGTAACATTAAATACTGTAAAAACCATTTTTTTAAAATGAAGACATTGGTCCTCTCATGTAAAGAAGTAAATTGGTGAAAGAAAGCGGAACAGAATCGGATAAACGAATATCTGATTGCAATATAGAGATATGTCGGTCCGGAAATAAAGTATAATCAAATGGTTCAAATGGCTCTGAGCACTATGGGACTTAACATCTATGGTCATCAGTCCCCTAGAACTTAGAACTAATTAAACCTAACTATCCTAAGGACATCACACACATCCACGTCCGAGGCAGGATTCGAACCTGCGACCGTAGCGGTCGCTCGGTTCCAGACTGTAGCGCCTAGCGCATGGCCACTCCGGCCGGCACAGAATCTCAATGCTACTCTAAAATGACTATGTTTTTTAGTGAAAGGTTAATAAAATTGTTCATTCCAGACAAACATCTAGATCGACAGCATAAGCTGCAGGTTTTATATTTTCTTGAGAATAAATCTCCCAAAATCGGTAATTATAGAGATTGTTGTCTGAATGAGTTAATACCGCATGGAAAAAATTCGAGGAACAGGTCCTCAATCCGTTGTTGAGAGAAAAGCAGAAACCTGTCGGTGTAGAATGTAGCGAACTGTATAGGGATGTGCAAGGACACGAATACGAAAACCTAAAGAAACAGTCTGATGGAACGGGAATATTACAAATGATGTCCGAGATAGAAAGTTTTCCAAAAGAGCCGTATACCATAGAAGGAAACTAGAGAACCGAGTGACACAGATTATATTCTCTCTATTTTTCAGCCAGAAAAAGTGATAGATCAAATTTTTTGTTACAACTGTACAGCTGCATAGCAAAAATACAAATAAGAGCTCGTTACAAGAATAACAGAAGAACCGATGAAAGAATTGCGGCGTATTCTTCGTTAGTAATAGAGCAGTTGGCAGTAAACACATCCAGTTAGAACTTCTTAGTGGCGAGGTAACAACAGACGAAATGCCCGTAAACCGCCCCGAAAGTTTTGTATCACCGAGATATTTGCGAATGTGTGTGAGATTACATTCAAGGGAAACGGTGAATAAAGAATAAGCTTTATAAAGATAAAAAATAAGTTTACTATGAATAAAAATAGGACAATAACGAAAAGGAAATTAACGCTCTGACAGATGACGATCAGTTTGGTTTTCGGAATGATAAGGGCACCCGAGAGACGGTTCAGACATGTCCGAAAGAACACACATAACACATATACAGGGTGAAAAGTATTTAAACCGACAAACTCTGGGAGGTTGTAGGGGACATCAAAACATTTTCCCCTAATTTCATTTTTCCCTATGAGTATTATTTAAACCGGTGGAGGCCGTATTACGCTTTTCAGTTGTTAGAGCAATTATTACTTCCATTTCTCTTACAGCATGTCCACAACCTGGAACCAGTTGATTATCCACCCAGAGCTTAGTTTTCGCAGTGGCACCTGGAACAGTGTGAAATGCATCCTACATTTGCATCCTCTGTGTTGTTTACCGATAAAGCAACGTTCGGGCGTGATGGAGTCTTCAACATGCACAATTCGCATGTTTGGAGTGAGGATAACCCTCATGCCACAGCTACTAGCGCTCATCAAGTGCGGTTCTTCGTTAATGTGTGGGTCGGTGTTGTTGGGGACTGTTTAATTGGGCCGTATCTGCTACCTAGGCCATTAAATGACAGGCACCATTACAATTTTCCCATCAGACCATTGCCAGAATTGCTGGAAGATGTTCCGCTCCCTCCAAGACAACGCATGCGGTTCCAACATGACGGGGCGCCGGCACATTTCAGTCGTCGTGTGCGTCGATTCCTGGACCGACGGTTCCCAGAAACGTGGATTAGCAGAGATGGTCCTGTACCATGTCCTGCTCGATCCACAGATACGCCCCCTCTGGACTTTTTTTGTGTGGGGTGAGATGCGCAACCTTGTTTACGCAACTCCTGTTGCATCAGAACAGGATCTGATTGCCCGGATAGTAGCAGCAGCAGGAACAATTCAGGATAATCCTGGGGTTTTTGCCCGTATCAGACAGAACATGATCCGACGGCGTAACCTTTGCTTACGTGTCAATGGAGGTATTTTTGAAAATCTACTGTAATTGAAATTAGGTTGTGTTAATGTGTTGTCTCTTGGCCATAAAAAATAGAAAAGTGTTTGTTGGTTTAATTAATTTGCTGCCAGAGAAATCTTCCTCGACCGGTTTAAATACTTCACACAGGAAAAATGACATTAGGTAAAAATATTTGTTTTGATGTCCCCTACAACCTCCCAGAGTTTGTCTGTTTAAATACTTTTCACCCTGTATAAATAAGGCGATGAAGGCCAATGATCCTTTAGTGCAGATGCCCACCGGGCTCGAAATCTTACGGGAATCGGCGAGATGCTGCGAGTAATGAGGATAGTAAGCAGCGACACTGCATCAGAAGCGTGTAGTATTTAGATCAGACGGGAGGCGTGCTGGGATAGTACGTGCGGTTGTGGCGACCACTGCGTCCATATAGCGTGGTGATTAGCGCGTCTGCCTATTAAGAATGGGACCTAGGTTCGAATTCCGGTGCAGCACAAATTAAAAAATTTTCAGGTTGCCGCACTGATATATATATATATATATATATATATATATATATATATATATATATATATATATATACGAGGGACGTTTGAAAAGTCCGTCCAAAGTCCAAAAGAAGGCACATACCAAGTTTCAGCCATATTGGTCTATTTCTTTGTGTCTGGAATTCGTGTGTATCAAGGAAGTCGAGTGATTGTCAAAAATGGACGAAAAAGAATTTCGCTGTTTTCCTCATAATCCACAGTGTGTTGTTAGGCGACTGCTTTTTTTTCGGAATGTCCCGTAACTGATGTAAAACAAGAATGGTTCAAATGGCTCTGAGTTTATGGGACTTAACTTCTGAAGTCATCAGTCCCCTAGAACTTAGAACTACTTAAACCTAACTAACCTAAGGACATCACACACACCCATGCCCGAGGCAGGATTTGAACCTGCGACCGTAACGGTCGCGCGGCCCCAGACTGCAGCGCCTAGAACCGCTCGGCCACTCCGGCCGGCAAACATTACTTTATGAAAGGCAAAACACCTCAGGAGACTAGCGAGAAGCTTGATAAACATTACGATGACTCTGCACATCCGATTAGAACAGTTAATAAGTGGTTTCAAAATTTTCGGAGTGTCCGTATGGGCACAAGTGATGCTGAACGTTCTGGACGCCCTGCGGAGGTAACGACTCCAGAAATCATTGATAAAATCCATGATATGGTGAAGAATGACAGGAGAGTTAAGGTGCGTGAGATTGCTAGTGCTATGGGCATCTCGAATGAACGGGTACATAATATTTTGCATAAACATTTGGATATGAGAAAGGTATCCGCAAGATGGGTTCCGCAATTGCTCACGCTTGACCAAAAACGGAATCGTGTGAAGTGTTGCAAGGATGGTTTGTAGCTGTTCAGGAAGAATCCGCAGGACTTTAAGCGTCGTTTCGTCACTTTGAATGAAACATGGATACATTACTATACTGCTGAGACCAAACAACAATCTAAACAATGGGTTACCAAGGCAGAATCTGCACCAAAAAAGGCGAAGACCATTCCTTCGGCCGGAAAGGTTATGGCGACTGTCTTTTGGAATTTGCAAGGGATAATCCTCATCGGCTATCTGGAAAAGAGTAAAACTATTACAGGCGCATATTATTCATCGTTATTGGACCGTTTGGAAACCGAGCTGCAAGAAAAACGCCGGCGATTGGACCGAAAAAAAAGTCTTTTTGCACCACGACAATTCACTAGCACACACCTCAGCAGTTGTGGTCGTAAAATTATTGGAAATAGGGTTCCAACTCGTTTCACATCCCCCCTATTCTCCAGACTTGGCTCCCTCGGACTACTATTTATTCCCCAATTTTAAGAAATGGCTGGTGGGACAAAGATTTTATTCAAACGAAGAGGTGATCGCAGCAACTAATAGCTATTTTGCAGACTCGGACAGTTTCTATCATTGGGAAGGGATCAACAAATTAGAACAACGTTGGACGAACTGTATAAGTCTAAAAGGAGACTATGTCGAAAAATAAAAAAGGTTTACTCAAAACAGGTAAGTTGTCTCTGTTTTTTCACGGACTTTTCAAACGCCCTCCTATATATATTCTGTCTTCATCTGATCCCAGGAAGGCTCTCTTTAGGTCGGTAACCCCAAATCAAGGGCGACAATGCCCGGGGGCAAGCTTTGTCGTGCCGCTGCCCCACTGACTCTCAGGCGAAGGAAAGTTCAAATGGTTCAAATGGCGCTGAGCACTATGGGACTTAACATCTGAGGTCATCAGTCCCCTAGAACTTAGAACTACTTAAACCTAACCAACCTAAGGACATCACACATTCATGCCCAAGGCAGGATTCGAACCTGCGACCGTAGCGGTGGCGCGGTTCCAGACTGAAGCGCCTAGAACCGCTCGGCAGGGGAAGGAAAAAAATGTAGTGTAGTCAGGCGTTTCTCCTTAAAACAAACGATTCAAAAGTCACTATTACGCAGGTTTTTAAAAGGGTCGGAACGGGAACTTGTTTATGGCTTCTTGCAAGTCACCATTCATTTCCCAAACTATTAAAAATACTCCATACCCCCTTACGAATTATCTTATGAGCACCTTTTTCCCAATTAGAATAAAACAATACCACTGTAGACACGAACTGCAATATGAACATCTTTATTTAGGATGTCACTTTTGTTTTCTTTTTACATGCAGTCAAACACAGCTTTGTTCTACACACAAAGCCTAGCTATTTAACTTCTGTCTGAATAGCTTTGTGTCCTTGTACTTGATATTCTGAACCAGACACTTGTGCACCACAATAACACGGTTAGGGACCTTGAAACAATTTGCTTTGCGCATCACACTATTTCTCTAATTCAGACTGATTAGTTACTCCTTTTGTTCTTTGAATATGTAGTAAATACATGACAGTTTTTGCCATTACACGTTCGTCATGGAACACCTGTTAAATCAAGCCTCTGAAGAGAGGACGCTCGAATTACGACATTCAATTCAATTACATCCAACATGTAACTGAGAACGTTGGATGTAAGTGCTACTCTGAGATGATAGGTTGCCACAAGAGAGAAACTAATGGCGGGCCGCATGGAACCGGTCAGAGCAAAGCAATAACGCTAAGTATTTGCTCCTGAGTATCATTCAGTGCCGTGGTCCTCCACCCCATTCGTTGTAACATGCTCGGAAACTTCCTTCACATATTGTGCACCATGTGGTTGAGGCTTTTTAGGTGAAACCGCTCCCACTCCTGGACAGCGGGCCCCCTTGGGTCATCCAGTTGGTGAAGAGACTTCCTGCTGTGACGACGCTATGCGAGTTTCAGCTGGTCCCCTGCTTGCACAGTCGGATTCGTGTCAGCAGATACTGCAGGCCGTTCCATTCGGTTGTCTTCTTGGAGGAAAGTGTGCACGAGATGGGTGCAGTGTGTTCGTGTAGTATCCTCTAGCAAGACGATCCATAGTAGAAATGTTGACTGTGGGTCTGTACATGAGGTTGAAAGATCCTACTCGACACTATAGAGCCTTCAAATTACCCTCAATACAATGAGAGACGTTCAAAACATCCGCACACGATACCGGTCCAAAACAATGTTGAGCCACCTACCTGGCGCACGAATGAGAAGCATATTGGTACCTGGTCGCCTACACACTCTTTGCGACGATGATTAGGAGTCAGTTAAACCTTGCACTCGTCGATGGAGAGAGCTCGACAGCTTGTCCATCTTCTTCGCACACCGCGGTTGGCACCTAAAGACCAGACCAGTCACATCTCCACCAATCCCTTAAGAAATCGAACGGCCATGTATAAAACAGCTTCAAACGTGCGATTACTTTACAAATAAGTTAATATGTTAAGTATTTATCCGGGCATATTAACTATTCCGTTACAAGAGATAAGTTATGCACGCGCTTCGCTACAGGCATCAACAGTAACTTGTTCTTCTGTATGAAGCACTATGTCAGTTGTAATGACACTTATGTTTATTTTTTTAATTCGGTTGTCGTAGGGCGTATGCCCGCCCGCATAGCTGTGCTGGTTAAAACGGCTTTTATGGTACAGGGAGGGGAAGGGGGATGTGTGCCGGTTCTGTATAGAATTCGCCCGGCCTGGATAGGCGGTTTCCCAAATCCCACCACGTGAATACGGCGCTGGTACTCAACCGTCGTCTTAGTTTCACGATTCGCAAAGATTTAGGAAATTTTCGCTCACTGGCACATGAATAGTACTACACGCAGGCAGTTGGGGTACTCACGTTCTCTGGAGTGGGGGGGTGGGGGGGGGGCTAAAGGGGTGGCGACAAGAACGACATCCGACCTCCACTTCAGTTAACCCTGTCAAATTCATCAATAACCACGCCGATCCTGCGTCGTTGCGGGACACGGGCCCAAGAAAAAAGTAAAAAAGAAGGCCACATGTGGTAGAGTTATAAGAGAACTATCTTGCAACAGTTTCTCCAACTCTATAAACATTTATATAACTCATACTGAGAACCATTTACATTTTTCTGAAAAGGTTGTTTTCCCGTGAATTTTGTGTCGTAGGGCCTACAGTGTTATGATTCAGCATCTTCTCTGGCACGTGTGGATACTGCAGAAAGCGTAACGAATAGAGTTAATAGCAATAACATAATAAACTGAAAAATCTTGTTTGTTGCTGAAGTTTTACCGTCCACATCTGCATTTGCATCATACTACACAAGCCTCCTAACGGTGTGTGGCGGGGGATACTTCTGGTACCAGCAACTGCCCTGCCGTTCTTTGTTCCAATCGCGAATGACGCGTGGTACGAATGGTTGTCAGTAAGCCTCTGTATTGGCTCTAATTTCTCCAATTTTCTCGTCGCGATGATTACGCGACATGTATGTTCGAGGAAGTAACAAGTTGTCTGACACTTCCAGGAAACTGCTCTCTCGAAATTTCAGTAATAAACCTCGCTAGCAACGTCTACCAATGGAGTTTGTTGACATACCGCTCTTCGTTGGATTTTCTCCATCTCTTCTATCAACCTACCTGGTAAGGACCCCATTTTGATGAAAACTACTGACGAATCTGTCGAAAAAACGCATTATAAGCCACTTCCGTCGTGAATGAGTTACATTTCCTTCAGATTTTTCCTACGAACTTCAGTCTGGCATCTGCATTTCATACTACTGTACTTGTTTTCTGGTCATTCCACTTAAGGTCGTTCTGGATAGTTACTCCTAGATTTTTTACCATCAGTAGTATGGTTGTACAGTAGTGGATTTCTTTTTCTATGTATGCGCCACATGTTACACACATCGACCCACATCGACATGGATACTCCCCAAATCACATTT
The DNA here is from genome assembly GCF_021461385.2 of Schistocerca piceifrons. Taxonomy (NCBI): domain Eukaryota; kingdom Metazoa; phylum Arthropoda; class Insecta; order Orthoptera; family Acrididae; genus Schistocerca; species Schistocerca piceifrons. The sequence continues at coordinate 198,979,215 of NC_060138.1, read as the reverse complement.
AAGTGCCTGGCAGAGGGTTCATCGAAGCACCTTCACAATTCTCTATCATTCCAATCTCGTATAGCGCGCGGAAAAAGCGAACACCTACGCTATGTGATCAAAAGTATCCAGACACCCCTAAAAACATACGACTTTCATATTAGGTGCATTGTGATGCCACCTACTGCCGGGTACTCAATACCATCGACCTCAGTAGTCATTAGACCCCTTGAGAGAGCAGAATGGGGACTCACGGACTTCGAACGTACTCAGGTGATTGGGTGTCACTTGTGTCATACGTCTGTACGCGAGAGGTCCACACTCCTAAACATCCCTAGATCCACTGTTTACGATGTGATAGTGAAGCGGAAACGTAAAGGGACACGTAAAGGACAAAAGCGTACAGTCCGACCTTGTCTGTTGACTGACAGAGACCGCAAACAGTTGAAGAGCGCCGTAAGGTGTAATAGGCAGACATCTATTCAGGCCATCACACAGGAATTCCAAACTGCGTCAGGATCCACTGCAAGTACTATGACAGTTGGGCGGGAGGTGAGAAAACTTGGATTTCATGGTCATATGCCACACTTCACGCCGGTAAATGCCAAACGACGCCGGTGAACGTCATCTGCCAGCGTGTGTAGTGCCAACTGTAAAATTCGGAGGCGGTGGTCTTACGGTCTGGGCGTGTTTTTCATGAAGGGGGCTCGCACCCCTTTTTGTTTTGCGTGGCACTATCACAGCTCACGCCTAGATTGATGTTTTAAGCACCTTCTTGCTTCCCACTATTGAAGAGCAATTCGGGGATGGTGATTGCGTCTTTCAACACGGCGGATTGGTTACACGACAATAACACCCCTGTAATGGACTGGCCTGCACAGAATCCTGTCCTGAGTCCTATAGAATACCTTTGGGATGTTTTGGAACGCCGACTTCGTGCCAGGCCTTACTGACTGACATCGATACCTCTCCTCAGCGCAGCACTCCGTGAAGAATGGACTACCATCCCCAAGAAACCTTCCAGCACCTGACTGAACGTATGCCTGCGAGAGAGGAAGCTGTCATCAATACCATATCGAATTCCAGCATTACCGATGGAGGGCGCCACGAACTTGTAAGTCATTTTCAGCCAGGTGTCCGGATACTTCTGATCACATAATGTATATCGTTCCGTGTGAGCTCTGATTTCCTTTATTTTATTATGGTGATCGTTTCTCCCTATGCAGGTCAGCGTCAACAAAATATTTTCGCATTCAGAGGAGTAAGCTGTGATTGAAATTTCTTTTTGCCTTCCCCAAAATATTTTCTATGTGTTCTTTCCAATTTAAGTTTTCCGTAACTGAAATTCCTACGTATTTAGTTGAATTACAACCTTTATGTTCTGATTTGTCGTGTAACCGAAGTTTAACGGATTTCTTTTAGCACTCATGTGGATGACCTCACACTTTTCGTTATTTAAGGTCAATTGACAATTTTCGCACCATTCAGATATCTTTTCTTAATCTTTTGCAGTTTGTATTGATCTTCTGTTGACTTTATTAGTCGTTAAACGGCAGCGTCATCTGCAAACAACCTAAAACGGCTGCTCAGATTATCTCCCAAATCGTTGATACATATAAGGAACAGCAAAGGGGCGTATAACACTTCCTTGATGAACGCCAGAAATCATTTCTGTTTTACTCGATGACTTTCTGTCAGTTACTGCGAACTGTGACCTCTCTGACAGGATGTGACGAATACAGTCACATGACTGAGACGATATTCCGTAAGCACGCACTTGCACTACAAGCTGCTTGTGTGGTACAGTGTCAAAAGGCTTCCGGATATCCAGACATACGGAATCAATTTGAAATCCCTTGTCAATAGCACTCAACATTTCGTGCGAGTAAAGAGCTAGTTGTGTTTTACAAGAACGATGTTTTCTAAACCCATTTTGGCTGGCTCGGAGCACTATGGGACTCAACTGCTGAGGTCATTAGTCCCCTAGAACTTAGAACTAGTTAAACCTAACTAACCTAAGGACATCACAAACATCCATGCCCGAGGCAGGATTCGAACCTGCGACCGTAGCGGTCTCGCGGTTCCAGACTGCAGCGCCTTTAACCGCACGGCCACTTCGGCCGGCATTTTGACTGTGTGACAATACACCGCTTTCTTCGAGGTGACTCATAACGTTCAAACACAATATATTTTCCAAAATCCGGCCGCATATCGACGTTAATGATAGGGCCTTGTAATTTACATTTATTTACATTCAGGGTCAACTGCCAGAGCCTGCACCATTCATCAGTTCTATGCAGATCATTCAGCAAATCGATACTGTCTTCTGGCGTTGCTGCTTTTTATAGACTATCGGCTTATCTGCCAACGGTCTTAAAGAACATCCGACGCTATATCATTTATATACATAGGATACAGCAACGGTACTCCGGACATTGCCTTCAGATCTATCGCCGACTTCTATCAGCAAGTGAGTCCTGAATCCAGTCGTAAATCTAGTCTGAAACTCGATATGCTCGTATTTTTTTCAGTAAACGACAGTGCGGGGCGGTGCAAATGCCTTCCTGAGTCAAGGAACACGGCGTTGACAAGAGGGGCGTTTCTAAAGCGCTCTGACTTTGATGAAGGAACCACAAGATCTCTGTTTACGGAAAACATGCGGGTTTTTGTAGAGGATATATTTGTTCTACGAAGGCGTCATAATTCTTGAGCATAAAACGTGTACCACGAAAAGCGAAAATGTAGTGAGCAATAATTTTTTTCCTTTCATTATTTTGTGGAGGGAGAGTAGCAAGACAAATTTTTAAAAGGTTCGACAAAATTTGCAAACGTTGTTGCAAGTCGTGAAGTGCTCAGTTTCTCACATACTGAATGAATATAGTGTGGATAACCTGCGCACTGTAATTAATCTACGTCAAGACATTCTAGTATGACAAAAGAAAAAAAAATAAGTTAAATATATTCCAATTTTCTTTACTTTTTCTCTGATAATTATATATAATCCTCACAAGCAATTAGGGCTTATTTACAAACAGTATAAGTTACATAAGTAATTTTCTAACTGTATGGTGCAATCAGATTTCAGCCTGTCCTGTGCTAACTCCTTGGTTCACGTTTTTGTCACAAATTACAGTCATTACTTTTCTCCTTCCTTCGAGACAAATTTTGCACCGTTCAACACTTCATAACAATAATTTGCCGATTTACAGTTTCGAACATAAATTACTTGAATTTTTTGAATCAAAAACTGTTGCCTGCACGCTGGCAAGACCGCTCACTTTTTTTGGCGTAAAGGCGACCTTCTTTGCGCTTTCACATTACGAGCAGAAGTACGATAAAATCTAAAGATCTACAAGGGTTTTTACAGTAATCTTTTATTTAGATCGAAGCGGAAGCTTCTGTTAAAATGTTTTTTTGACTGCGCAGTCGATGTATTAGCGTCCGCGCTAGATGCGCATCTTTACAGTTTCGTAAATTACATTAAAAAAATGTTCAAATGTGTGTGAAATCTTATGGGACTTAACTGCTAAGGTCATCAGTCCCTAAGCTTACACACTACTTAACCTAAACTATCCTATTGACAAACACACACACCCATGCCCAAGGGAGGACTCGAACCTTCGCCGGGACCAGCCGCACAGTCCATGACTGCAGCGCCCCAGACCGCTCGGCTAATCCCGCGCGGCAATTACATAAAACAAATGTCTTTCAAAGAATAGGTCTCGTCTCATAAGTTGATCATTTAATACACAGCTAGGAGAATGCCTTTCCAAGGATACTCAGAGCTTTCATACGACGAAAATCCCAATAATATTACAACATATATAGAGTTTCGAACTTTAATGCTTGAGTTATTGTGTTAAAACTTTAACGTAAGATTATACCTCTTGAGTCGATTGTGAGAGCATTTAAAATTTTTTAATTCGGTCGATAATTATATGAAATATTGAAAATAAAATTTTTGTTGTCCCTAGTAGCCATTTACAGGCAACCCGTCAACTGGAACTGTGTGACCGGTTGAGTGTTTTAGCCGTTTAGTAAGGTATAGCTTACACGTGGGCTGTACGTAGTGCTAGTAATTTGATTTGAACATCCCTCCACTCAGGTACGAATCCAGCCTCTTGACCACTGAGTCATCTCGATTAGCTTTCCTCGACCTAAGACGACGCACTCGGTGCTGAATGCCTAGGCGAAGATTCCGTGCGACAGGGGCACTATTGTCGCGAGACCTTATTCCTCCCACACATCGGCGGAGGCCGTAAATTTCAGCAGAAACACACGTCGTGCAAACAGCCATAAACGTCACGCGCGGGAGTTATTGGAGCCCTCGGCTACGCACTGTGTTCGGGGTCTCTCTCGTGCCGCAAATAGCAGACTTGGGGTCCATTCGCCGGGTCGCTGCAGCCACAGCCGAGGGAGCACCCGCAGCGCAAGGTGGGAATGACTCGTGCTGATTTCAGTTCGTGATTTAAGCACGGTGCTTAAGGCACCAAAAAGGGGGGGGGCATCTCAAGTTACACATGACAATGAAGGCAGGACTTAATGGTTCAAATGGTTTAAATGGCTCTGAGCACTATGGGACTTAACATCTGTGGTCATCAGTCCCCTAGAACTTAGAACTACTTAAACCTAACTAACCTAAGGACATCATACACATCCATGCCCGAGGCAGGATTCGAACCTGCAACCGTAGCGGTCACGCGGTTCCAGACTGAAGCGCCTAGAACCGCACGGCCATACTGGCCGGCCAGGACTTAATGAAAATCACGACTACTTCATAGAAATTTGCCAACACAGAAAACTTTTCGAGAATGTTGTGGTGCAGGAAACGGTGGGGATGGACCGGCTTAAGAGCCTCCCCCTCTCTCTCTAAAAACAAGAACAAAAGTTGTAACAAATCTTAAAAATGAACCATTTTTTTCTTAAAAAAATTAAATATGTTGGAGAGGTAATCGAAGAAAATATTTCTGAGAAAAGCTGCAGTACAGGAAAGGATACAGAATGTCTTTATGCAATGGAATGTTTAGCATTAAACTTTAATTTAGATCAGTTAGACATACTGGAATGGCTAATCATTAGAAAAATATTCGGCCCACGAAAAGCTATGAAAGGTTGCAAAAATTACGAAGTAGTAATGCAATTTATCGAAAATTAGAAAACACATCAGAAGTAATGAGAAGAAAAGATTGCTGTAATTGGACTTTTGTGTCGAATGCAACGCAGTAGATTAACCAAAAAGATCTTCAAATATTTGTGGGTAAGAAGTCAACAACATGTTGGATCCACGAAGCATGAAAGGTTTTAGAAGAAAACATAAAAGTTGGAAAAACAATTGACAGGGAAGTGTTTAGGGTAAAAGTATTCAGTCTGGAAGGATTACAAGGAAGGAGAGTGAAAAAAATGGTGTGAATTGTTTACACAGAATCACGTCAGTAGTGACTGTTAACAACAAAGTGGCAATTATCCGCACAAACAGATAGTTTGCGAACCTATGTTTACTGAAACCTATTTGCACCAATACCTAAGACATCCAGCGGGTTAATTCCTTTCCTCATCCCGGCCCTCTCTGCGGTAGGTTCCCTCGCCGGTGGTGCTGCAGCTATTGCCCGAATGGTCAAGAATGCGCAAAACTCCCAAGCACAGTTAGAAGAGGCGAGAAGACATAAAGGCATGATGGAAGCCGCAGCCATTGGAAAAGGACTATACTTGAAACCGTACAGGAAAGGACTTGGTCTATTCATAATTTTTTTAAAAAAAGCCCATTAGCGGTCCTACCAGATCGACCACTCACAAATACAGATCTTCTTAAGTTTGTTAGAGATAAATTCAAGATACCAAGATTCCGTGATTTGTTTATGCGGGATATATTACCAAAGACTATGTGGAAAACTGGTGAATGCGGTATTGTGAATTTAGATGTTGCTGGTGGCCCCGCCACCCATTGGTTGTCATATGTTATGAAAAATGCGGATACCGTCTACTATTTTGACTCATTTGGTGACCTGCAGCCACCGGAAGAATTACAACAATACTTCACTCATACAAGACATGTGCTCTACAATTATTGACGCTATCAGGACTTTAATATACATCTCTGTGGACATCTATGCATCATGTTTCTCTTGATATTCACAAAGAAGAAGCACGCTATATAAGGAGGATGTTTAAACACTCATTCATTAGTTGAGGTTCAGTTGCAATGTCGTACACTTTGACGTTAAATGGTCGATCATCTGTATTGCATGCAAATTACTTCCCGCCAATCGATTTGAGCGTTGGTCAGTGGAGTATTGCACTGATTGGACTGGAGACGTACAACAGCATCCCGAATATCATCTGGATATTAATGGTGAAAAAGATATTGTGGAAACAGAATCATGTCGTCGTGTGAGGAACAAAGCAACGTAACTCCATTTTAGCTACTTAGAGGAAAGATGAAAAAATGTATTTTAAGATGTAAATTTCGTCTTTCAGTGACTTAACACAAACTTTACTGACAACTTTCTACACTACTCAAGAACACACATAGGAAGCTGTCAGATGGTAATATACCTTTAAAAATAGTCCTTACTAGTTTACCGTTATTAACTGTTTGATATAGTTCTAAGGGGATACCTCATTATGATTCTAAGTGAATCAGTCAACAAAGGGGTTTTACATTTAGGAGATACGCGTTTGATTTGCCAAAATATAAAGTAAAAAGTTAATTCACTCATTAAAAAAAGATCAGTTACAGTTTAAATAAAAGTGTGTAAGTGGATTTTTGTACCAACGTCACCAATGAATGTTCAGTCTCTAGCTGCCGTCATCACAATCGTTGCCACCACAGTCCAAACCTCCAGCTTTACCCATCTTGAGGACTCTTGTAAAATGCGTAATACTGTTACTTCATAATGCCCGTCTGGCACCAGGCTTCCTGAAGTTTAAGTGTTCCATGGTATTTCCGTCCCAACTGGAAGACTGTACCGGAATTTCGGGATTTGCTGGAAACTGGCAAACTTTTGAACAGCTGCTGATGGAAATGTTTGAAAAAGATGTGATAACATCACTCGTCACTTTAAGCCATTGTTCTTGATTTCCTTCGCTGTCAGCTTCAGTATTTTTCAACTTTTCCTTCTGCATAGCACCAAAATGTAGGAAATCCTTCTGGTCCATTTGAACAGTCCTTTTTTTGCAGCAGTCCGAACAACAGTATTCTGCCCTGAAGGGTCGTAGATGTTAGTACTTTTTGCAGCCCTCTATATACGAGCATGGACTGGATCACACTCTATTAAAGAGTTAAAGAGTGGCTAGGCTTGTAGAAGTATTTCTGTATCATAGGAATGTTTAGCGTTTGTAAGGCACGAAGAAACATGGTGCTCATGTTGACGTTTTGATTCTGTCCTTTGCAGATGTCAGAGAACAGAACAACTAGACGACCATCTGCAGTCTTCTTAAGTTCTTGAAATATACATGATGCTTCTTCAATTGATCCGCGCTTAGCTACACCTTCATGCCACATATAATTTCTAGCTTTCGCGACAACGGTATTGTATATTGTGAGACTGTATACAGCCAGTCTTAATTGTAAAAAATGGCTTCAGCTGCTATGTGTGGACAGTACCTTACAGCTTCTAGATCAAATTCCAGTAAATGACATTCTCCTACTTGGGCCCGCTCCTTCATTTCATTTTTTGGTTCTCTACCTGCCTGTTTTCTTTTAGGCGTTCTGAGTGCTGGTCTTTCTGTGCCGCTTGATTTTCTTCAGGGAGATCTTTTCTTGGTACATGAAAGCCTAAGTTAAACTCTGTTCTGAATATTTCTCCGAATAGTCAATATTTTTCAGCTGTAACCTGTTCTTCTTCGCAACGTTTCTTATATAGTTTGTTTCTTATATAGTAGTCTGTATATTCAGATCTCCTGGTAAGAATTTTCACACAGCGTTGTGTCGGCAATAATGCGATGGAACAGTAGGAAACGATTTTATATGGTTCCTTATTCTCTCTCTAGCCTCGTCGGATCTCCTTTTACCTGGACGATGATGTCCACTCTTGTCAACAGTCAGAATGATATTGGTGCTCGGTTCTAGTCACATAGTACTCAGAGCCATTTGAACGATTTGATATTGGTGCTGTCTCTTTTCTTCTGTATGTATCGCACAGATGTTTCAGATATTGTAGATTAAAAGAGCTAAGGAAAAGTCTTACAAACACATAAGCTTCACAACTACCTTTCAGGAAAAAGTACTACTTTGCCACATTTCTTCCAGACTGCGCACCTGCAGAACATGACCTTGCTTAAGGTGTCTCCTCAGTAAGCGGAGCTAAATAGTATCACTACTTTTCTATATCTTTCGTCATTCCTCTAATTCAGTCTCTCTGATGTTTTCGCTACACTTTCTCTGGCATTTGAAACAATTTTTGTACTTAAATGTTCTGGCTGTCATTTCCTTATTAGCAGTTCACGTGTGCGCCTTTCCTAACTGCCTATTCAATTTTCTTATGTTCCTTCTCCACTTGTCTGTGCTCTTACGTCTTTTTCTCGTTTTATTTTCCTTTCCAACTTCATTTCCTCTGTTACACTGGCTAGGTTCTTTATCATTATAATGAAGAGCCACTGAAATTACTTCTACCTATTGTATGTTCATTAACATTACAAAATCTTTGCCCGGACAAACTAGAGAATCAGGACTGAACAGCTGATTTGAGGGTGAATTGTGGTTTACGTAATCAGTGACATTGCCTGGAAAATGAGAAAATTACATATTGACATTAGGTCCAGCACACAGTTTTAATCTTCCAGGAAGTTTCATATCAGCGCACATTCCGCTGCAGAGTGAAAATCTCATTCCGGAAACATCCCCGAGGCTGTGGCTAAGCCATGTCTCCGCAGTATCCTTTCTTTCAGGAGTGCTAGTTCTGCAAGGTTCGCAGGAGAGCTTCTGTAAAGTTTGGAAGGTAGGAGACGAGATACTGGCAGAAGTAAAGCTGTGAGTACCGGGCGTGAGTCGTGCTTGGGTAGCTCAGTTGGTAGAGCACTTGCCCGCGAAAGGCAAAGGTCCCGAGTCCGAGTCTCGGTCCGGCACACAGTTTTAATCTGCCAGGAAGTTTCATTGACGTTAGTGCCTTATCTAGCATTATATACCACATTACTCAACTATGAATCTTACACATTGTATTATGAAACCTATAACGTGCGACAATTACGACAAAACATACCAGTTCACCCAAAGACAAAATAGTGTGACCCTAGGTCTACTGAAATTCACTTGTGTAATTATTTTAGTAAAATCTCCATCAGGAGAAGAAATAAGTCAGAATATAATCCAGGACCACTAAGGAAAGGTGTACACACAGCCATATTAAAACGATAGTCTCAGTATACGGTTTTGTTTGTTTTTGTTACATACCTTTAATTAGACATTCAAATAATTCGTGACTAAGAAATTAGTATTTGAAATGTTAAACAAGACCAACAGTTGAAACGGGTTATCATTTTAATTACTTAGATTTTCTAAATATTGTTGCGTTTTCATTTGAACTGCAGTTCCTCTTTTCTTTGCCCTGTGATGAATGTCGTGTGACTAGGGCCTCCCGTCGGGTAGACCATTCGCCGGGTGCGAGTCTTTCGATTTGACGCCACTTAAGCGACTTGCACGTCGATGGGGATGAAGTGATGATTGGGATAGCACAACACCCAGTCCCTGAACGGAGAAAATCTCCGGCCCAGTCGGGAATCGAACCCGGGCCCTTAGGATTGACACACTGTCGCGCTGACCACTCAGCTACCGGGAGCGGACTTTTCTTTGCCCTTGGAGATGGTGATGTTGATGATGAGGAAGAATCCGTGTTGCCTTTGGGCCTGTAATTATCTGATGAACCCGAACTAAGCACTTTGAATTCATGTCATTCATTATCACTTAACTCTCGCAGTCGTTCATATCGAAACTGTTTTGTTTTTGCAGACGAGGTTTTACCATTCTTTTCTTCTGCTTCTGTAATTTCTGAAATATATAAACCATGAATAGGAACCAAGACAATTAAATTAATGATTTACACATCCGCGGATGACTATATCGTAGGTAACATCTATAGTAATTCGTCTTACCTTCATCGGATGTTGACTTCCTCTTTATTGCGGTAATTTTGCAACACTAACTCAACCATCCAGGTTCCTCGTGAAGTCACTTTTTGTGTAACAGAGAGCGCACACTAATATTAAACTCTTCGTAGTGAATACTTCACGAAACTAAACGAAATGTCACGTGAAAATAAAAACAATGTGTCTGCGTTGACTGAGTTCACAAAGGGCATTTATTGTTTAGTCTAGCGTTTCTCCAGTTGCTGATTCTTGCAAGGGAAATGCAATAGCTTGAAACCTCGCACGTAACCGTTCCAAGAACAAATGGACAGACGAATGATTCAGCAATGAGCCGTGATGCGACGTTTCCACTTGGTATTAGCTGTTAGACAACATATACGTCTCTGTCCGCACACAGGGTAACAGCGCACAAAAAAAATTCAAATGGCTCTAAGCACTATGGGACTTAACATCTGAGGTCATCAGTCCCCTAGACGTAGATCTACTTAAACCTAACTAACCTAAGGACATCACACATATCCATGCCCGAGGCAGGATTCGAACCTGCGACCGTAGCAGCAGCGCGGTTCCGGACTGAAGCGCCTAGAACCACTCGGCCACAGCGGCCGGCTAAAAGCGCACAAATGCAGCAAAATTATATTATGCAAAACATGCAAATAATGGTTCAAAAAATGTCTCTGAGCACTATGGGACTTAACATCTATGGTCATCAGTCCCCTAGAACTTAGAACTACTTAAACCTATCCTAAGGACATGACACAACGCTCAGTCATCACGCAAATAATGGTTTCTGCCTGTTTAAAACTTATTTTCAAATTCACTTCGTGAAGTAAGCAGCCAGAAGAACGTAAGTGCCAATACGTTTTGCTGATCACGTACTCCAAGAAAGACGACCTTTAAAGTTTTTGCGCAGTTACGTCTGCGTGCTCATTTGATTTTCACCTTTCGGTTTATAAAATAATGCGAACTGCGTTCTTCGCTACAGTACAAAGAATTTCACTGGGCGCGCAAGGGTCTGATAGGTGTACACGACAAGGGAAACGGGCCGTGCTGTTCCGTTATCTGGGCAGTAAAGTTCTTGAACCTTACGGTTAACGCGGCCGCTACGCTGTTACAAGAAGCGAGGCACGCCACGCCAGACCTCCGGGCTGTGTTTAGCGAGCCTTATCGATGGCGACATGCGAACTGGACTGAACGCGAGCAACAGGCGCTAAGTGCCGCATTGTGGTCAACACGCCGACCTGACCACCTCACTGTACTCTCACAGCTGCCGCCTTTTGCAAGAAATGTGGCTCAGACGCATGTACTGCCAACGTCGTACAATACTGAGCCTTTTCACTCTCCTGGTTTTGCACCAATGCATGCTTCCAGATAGCAGTTTTTGTTATTTCGTTTGCTTCTCACTGAGTGCCCAATCTTTTCAAGAATCAGGTGGGCATCTGTGATGATAAGGCTGTGATAGCATCAATGAGTGCGGCAAGCAATAGTGACAGGAGACAAATTTTAGAGTATCTGAGTAGGCAACATCAAACATTCACCTCTGAAGACGAAGATGTGGAACACAGATGAATAACATTCAAAAGCATTGCACAACACACCTTAGACCAGCATGTACCGAGAAAGACTGTGTGGTGTGGTGTCACCGCCAGACACCACACTTGCTAGGTGGTAGCCTTTAAATCGGCCGCGGTCCGTTAGTATACGTCGGACCCGCGTGTCGCCACTATCAGTGATTGCAGACCGAGCACCGCCACACGGCAGTTCTAGTCTAAAGAGACTCCCTAGCACTCGCCGACTTTGCTAGCGATGGTTCACTGTCTACATACGCTCTCATTTGCAGAGGCGACAGTTTAGCATAGCCTTTGTAACCTCCCCACCGTAATTTTAAAGGAAAAAAGAAATGACAATACTTAATAGAAATGGGAGCCAAGTGTAACCTCCCCACAAAAATTTTAAAAGAAAAGGACGATACTAATTAGAAATGCTGATGGACATTGCTCTAAGCATAACCTGCCCACAATGAAATGTACTGAAAATGGCAACAAAAATGTGAAATTCGCAATCTGACTCAAATATAAATTCTTCACAAAATTTAAAGTCCATTCAGTGATAAGGAAATTCAATTAAACCGAAACATCGGTCTTTGGCCCTGTGCAAAACAATCAGAATTAAAGTCTTACCTCAGAATAAATGGATGTCACATTTCTGCTCTTGTTGTTGCGCACCGCTTGGAGGAACTGCATTGCAAATAATAATATTCTCTTTTTTTGTGATTCTAGTGAAATTTTTCTTCAAAAGAAGTGGAATGAAATGGGAAGTGCAACGAAATCTTTAGTTCAATAAAAAATCAAATTTTTGAAAAAATGCTTTTGAAATAAAAATTATTATTGGGGAACTTGTTGGAGAATAATTACAATAAATAAATTTTTACATTATCTAATGATTATATTAATTAATGGTATACCTTATTCACCATCTTGACCAGTGTTGCCGACCGCCTACATCACACAACCGCACTGGGCTGCTACTACTGACCGACCGCTCTGCATGACGACTACAGACTGAGAACTGCTCTGCAACTAGACAGAGCTACAGACTCGCAACGACTGAACTGACAGACTCGCAACGACTACTACTGCACTGGCCTACAGCTACTAACAGACTGAGCAACGACTAACTGACTGACTGAGAACCGCTCGCAACACTCGCGCGGTCAAGCGCATACTCTCTGGTCACAGATGCTACAATGCCTCGCCATCGCTGCTGCGTTACATACGTGTTTCATAACCCTCCACTGGGGGGGCAAAAATTTGGCAGCGATGGTGAGTCATTTGGACTTGCCAAGCGCGGCAAAATTTTTCTTTAATTAACAAAATTCTACAACTTACAGAATATTTAAATGTTGTGCACACGCACTAAGTACAAAATATATCAGACAAAGACAAAATGTGAGTACAAAACATAGTAGCAAAACAGAAAAATGTATATACAAATTATTTGACAGAAAAAGTGCACAGGCACTGAAAAAATTCTTTAGCATATTCAGAACAAATAAACAGACTGGCAAGAATAATTAGATGTAGTACATAAAGTATATGTTGTGCACACGCACTAAGTACAAAATATATCAGACAAAGACAAAATGTGAGTACAAAACATAGTAGCAAATCAGAAAAGTATATACAAATTATTTGACAGATAAAGTGCACAGGCACTGAAAAAATTCTTTAGCATATTCAGAACAAATAAACAGACTGGCAAAAAATATTATGTTGACAAGTGACATAAGTGTACTCGCATTGGAGTTCAGCGAATCGAAAAATGTATAACCTATGAACATAAATGATGTTACCAAAAAAAAATTTTTTCTTTATGTGACAAGAATCAGGATAGGAAAGGGAAGGATTGCATCATGGTTGTAGCACTTTAGATTGCACACAGCTGCTCTGAAAGTCCATATCTTTCCACAGAAGTACAACACCAAGTGACACAACTTGAAGATCTTTTCCCATCAGAATTTATCAGTGTAGCCAAGACACTGAACTGTCGTAGTAATGTTCCATGTTTTCATTTTGGCAGTACATTACGTACACCAAACAGTGGGACCATAATAATGTCTTCATCGCTCATGGTGGTGGACAGCATGTCGTGTCAACACCACACTCTTACAAGGCACACCAACGTAGAATTAGTGCAAAACCAAATATAGTGCTCCATGATCACTGGGATAAACAGGACAAATGGACATTGCAGTAATTCAGGGTAGTTAGCTTATGAGGAGAAGGACATTACATAATATTGACAATTACAGACTTAATTAGTAGTTTGTGGCATTCATAGCCCAGTTATTGAACATTTCTGTACCATGTATGTAGTATTACAGAAAAATGTTCATTAATTGTTTTACATAGAATCAGTAGCCTTCTGGTTACAAAGCATTATGAAATAATCGCATTCTTTTCAGTTACAGAGTATAATTAAGAATCATTAACCTTCTCCTAATTACAGTTAATTAATCATTTGTCAATAATTAATCATTTGTCTAATTACAGTTAATTAATCATTTGTATAATTCCAGTTAATTAATCATATTAATCATTTGTCTAATTACAGTTAATTAATCATTTGTCGTTAATTAATCATTTGTCTAATTACAGTTAATTAATCATTTGTATAATTCCAGTTAATTAATCATATTAATCATTTGTCTAATTACAGTTAATTAATCATTTGTCGTTAATTAATCATTTATCTAATTACAGTTAATTAATTGATCATTTGTCATCTCAATATAGTAAGAATTATTAGCCTTAATTAATTACAAAGCATTATTAAACAGTACCATAGTTAATTAATTATGTGTCATTCCAATCTATTAAGAATCACTAGTCTTTTCCTAATTACAAAGCATTATGAAACAGTCACATTCATTTCCAATAACAAAGTATGGCATCGTTAATTAATCATTTGAAATTCCAATATAGTAAGAATTATTAGCCTTCTCCTAATTACAAAGCATTACGAAATAATCACATTCTTTTCCAGTTACAGAGTATAATTAAGAATCATTAGCCTTTTTCTAATTACAAAGCATTATTAAACAGTCACATTCTTTTCTGGTTACAAAGTATCAACATTGGAAACAAGAGCTAATCAATGGCATAATTAATCACAATTCGTGGAGTGACATTAATTATTGGCACTCAGTGGCCAGCAAGTATTGAATAAAATCATCATTCAGTATTATTCAGATTATTACGAAGTCATTATTAAAAATCAGTTAATTACAGTCAAATCATTAATAATCACAGGCATTATATGTATTATCATTACAATAAACAGTGGCAGTTATTAGCTAGTGACAAAGCATTATTTTGAATATAGTCTCATTAAGAGGTCATTACTCAAGTGACATGCTATTCAGAGTTGATCAGTATTATTCAGAATTATCATAAACTAGTGACATTATGTGGGACTGGTAATACATGTTATATATTTTTTTTTTTTTTTTTTTTTTTTTTTTTTGTTAGCAATGCATTGCGTTGGGATCGATAATTAATTGCTGAAACATAACACTATTTGTTTTTGACCTATTGCAGCAAATGAGGATAGGTAACGTCATTCGTCATGAGTCAGCTGTAGCAAGATTATGTAACAAGGCAGTACATGTGATCACATTTATAAATGATAAACACAAATGGGTAAAAAATATAAAAATGCAAGTACTAGAACAGGTACAATAAGTAACAGGTTTAGTAAGTGTCATGAAAAACTTCTCCTGGAAAAAAATACAAAAACGGATTATTGACCTGAAAGAAGAAACGCACACTATGCTGAAAAGTAGTGAACTTCGAATTAACAGGCAGTGAAGTGTGTATAAAAATGTGTTCCATAGCTGTCCTTTCCAAAACTTTCAGTCATCCTACTATGCAATGTAACACCTGCTGTCAAAGCAAACTGCAACAAATACTTAAATAACTACATAACATAAATACATAACTTCAACATTATCCTCATCTGTAAAGAAAAAACTTCATTATCCATCACTTCATTATCCATATTATCATAACTTCATTATCATCATCACCTGTAAAGAAAAACCTCATTATTCATAACAGCATATTCTTCATCATTATTCGTCAGCATTCATTATCATCTGCAAAAATCACTTCATTACTCATTACATAACTATTCCTTATCTCTAGCATATTTCATCACTAAAACTAAGATGTGTAGTTCTCTCTGACAGCCTGCATCAATCACCTTGTATTCTGAAAGAAAAAATTAGTTAAGACTGCTATTCTGTGATGAGTATAGTATATTCTTGTTAATGTTTGTTAATCCTGATCCATTTACTCTTCCTCATAAAGTTATTGCATCTCCTTTCGTTTATTCCGTAGGTGAAATTCCCATTTATGTTAAATTTATTTCTTAGAATCATCATTCCTTTCTGAAATTGATGAACAAAGATTAATGTCCTGCATTTAAATCATATACCCATTAAATAATGACTGGTTTATGGTGACACAATTAACCATACAGCATAGCATGACAGAAAACGTAATATGTTAAAGACGTTGACAGTGTTCAGATGCAAAAATGTACACAGAATAATACAATGCAGTAGCAAAAGAAAAAATGTAAAACAGTCACGATGTTGAGATATCATAGGGCAAAAGAATGTCAAAATCAACTGGTGTGTTATACCTTAACTATTTCACAGTGCATATAAACACAACATGAAAACAATCGTACATAAAAATACAAAATGTGACGTTCGTTGTGTTCAGCTTGTATGTAGTGTAGTTAATAGAGGCGAGAATTAAAGACTTTAATGAAAAATGTAATGAAATTAACACGTCATTAGCTAACATTGCATAAATAGTCATAAAGTACGTGAGTTCATCTGGAAAAATATGCACGGTCTGATGTGTAACGACAAGAAAAGCGACCTGCTAACCTTACCTTGCCGGGCACTTGCCAAGAAAAAATACGATAATCATCAGTAATTAGTCAGGTGAATTAATTGCATTAGTAAATGGCATCATAGTGTGTTGAATCATACAGTGGTTTCATTCAATAAACGGTTTAATGTTTGAGATATGGTGATTGCCTTTCGATTTTCTAGTTCTCAAAGTTTCGACGTGTACAACATTGGGGTGAGGGATGCTGCGAATCCGATATGGACCTGCGTATAGAAGTTCAAATTTACTGCACTTACCTTTTAATTTGCTGGATAAATAGTGTGTACGTACTAGTATCTTCTGTCCAACGTGAAAGACGCGGCGTGTACAAACCTGTTTTTGCTGTCTTCTCCGGCGCTCTGCGGCACGTTTGATGTTGTTCAGCGCAATGTCAATTATTTCGTGGTGTCGTAGGCGACGACTTTTGGGAAATTCTATTAATTCTTTAATTTTGTTCGGTGGTTCAACGTTTTTCAGTATAACAGTCGGAGATAGCATAGTGGATTCATTTGGAATGGAATTAATTACATCTTGGAATGAGAGTATGTATATATCCCAATCAATATGTCTTTTGTGGCAGTATATTCTACACAGTTTACCAATTTCCTTCATTAATCTTTCACAGGGGTTCGAAGAAGCGTGGTACTTGGATATATAGATCGGAGAAATGTTTCTGGCTCGTAACATGCGTGTCCATACGCTACTACGGAATTGAGATCCATTGTCAGAAATTACTTTCATTACATGCCCTACATGAGATAGAAAATGTTTTACAAATGCTTTCGAAACAGTTTTAGCAGTAGCTTTGCGTAATGGAGTGAAAGTAACAAATTTTGAAGTGAGCTCAACAGCGACAAAGATGTAGCAAAAACCTCTGTTAGTTCTCGGAATCGGACCAAAAATATCTACAGCGGCCATATGTCTTAATTTAACAGGTATAATGGGATATAACGGAGGAATATGTGAAGTGGTGTCTGATTTAGCTTTCTGGCAAATTTTACAAGACGCTAAAACTCGTCGTATACGTTTCTCCATGTTGGCAAAATAACAGTTCTGTCTCAGTATAAGAAAACATTTTCTTGCTCCGTAATGTGCGTAACTTAAATGAGTGTACCAAATTAGTTTGTTAACCAGTTCGTCAGGAATGCATAATAACCAATTGTTGCTGTCAGGATGAGAGCGGCGAAACAGAATGTCATTGCGTACAGTGTAGTGGTTTCTAATCGTAACATTATTCCTATCTTGCCAAAGGTGTTTAATTTCTTTCCACACATTGTCTTTATTTTGCTCCTTTGCTATGTCCTGTAATGACGATGAAATAAAATTTTCAAATGCAACTTGCTGAATGTACATGACACTGAAATTTGTTTTGCAGAAGTTGGTTGCTACGTCTTGCTGATTGTTGCCGAGGGAACGCGATAGTGCGTCTGCTATAACATTTTGTGTGCCGGGAATGTGAACAATTGTAAAATTAAATTCCTGTAAATAAAGTTTCCATCTACTTAACCTGTCGTGAGTAAATTTAGCCGAGAGTAAAAATTGTATCGCTCTGTGGTCTGTGTAAACGGTGGTATGTCTGCCATAAAGAAAGTGCCGAAATCTCGTAAAAGCCCATACAACACATAATGTTTCAAGTTCTGTAACGGAGTAATTTCGCTCAGCAGGTGACAGAATGCGGCTTGCAAATGCGATGTTTTTAATTACTATTGAGCCATCTTCTTCAATTTCCTGGAAAACATGTACGCCTAAGGCGGTGTTGGAACTGTCGGTGGCAATGGAAAAATTTCTGGTAAGATCTGGGTGCGATAACAGTGGAGCATTCAACAGAGCATGTTTCAAATTACATTCTCGTGAACAAAATTCTGCGTGTCAAAAGTAATGTTTGCGTTACTGTAGTATGCAATCTGTGCTGTATCTGGTTAAAATCTATCGTACGTCCTGTTATTTACGGGAGGATGCTGTGGCATATCCACTATATGAACTGTTCTGTTATTTCTTACTGACGTATTACGCTATCGATGACACCTATTGTCTGTTTCATTCATCATTATTTGTTGTTGCTGATGTTGTTGCTGCTCATAAGATCGACTGTTATTAAATGTACGCCGAGAATTGTGCTCATTATTTTTACGTCTGTCGTGATAGTCATTCCTATACGGTGTATTGCGATACGAGTTGAAATAGAGTGTTGTCTGTACGTAGTTATTTCTTTGTTGCCATGCGTTACCATTTGTTGGAGCTGGGACTATACGTGCACGCGGCGAAACATTAAAGTTTGGTTGACCTTGTAGACTGCATTGTTGGTTACGTATGCTAAGCGGCTGACTTTCATGCTATTGTGGTGAAAAACATCTATTGCTACAAAAATGTGGTTGCGACTGCCGAAAATTTTGTACATACTGATGATTACGATTTTATCTGTTAATAAAGTTACGGCGGTAGTTGTCATTACGGGAGTGCCTGCTGAAAATTGTCACATTCGGTAAAAGATTTGTCATATCGGGTTTTCAGTACAATATTTCTTAATTCTAGATAGAGCAATAGTTAAAGAGCAATTTTGATAGATATAAAGGATAGTAGAAGAAAAGGCAGCAGTGCAGAAAACTAAAGATGAAACAGCACTACTACAGCTCGGGGCCCTATGCTCGCTACGGCACATATTCATTAAAGCGTAATGAATCCCCTGAGGTCTAATACGCACTGCAAATAAATTTTAGCTTTTGCGTTGCAAGCAATAGCGGTAAAATTCCAAAGGCAAATTGTTGTATCCGTGCTAATTCCAGTTTCTGCATTACAGGCAATGCTGTTGTAAATGCAAAAATAAATTGTCGCATCTGGTTCAAAGCTAGTTTTTGCATTACAGGTAATAGCGGTGAATGTACAAAGATAAATTGTCGTATACAGTGCAAAGCGTGTACCTGTACGCTGTCATTATTAAGTTCTTCACATTTTCTGGCGGATAAAAATTGCTCGTAATCTACGTTCTCGTCATTGAATTTGAAAACACGTTCGGGTTTGTGTGTGAATCTGTTCGTCTGTGTCATTTCGGATTTCCAGTTGCGTAGCTTTTCAGATTTTAAGTCGCGTGGCTTTTCGGATTTTAAGTCGCGTAGTTGCTGTAAATTGCTTACATGATACGCGCTGCGTGACTCTGACAAATATTCGCAACGTGGCGGATTCTGTGACGTGTTGGTGACTGAAATAGTCTTTAATTCTGTTACTTTACTACTTTCGTCAATCTGGTTGTTGTGTCGTTCACTTTTCTCGTCAACTTCCGTATTCGGAGTGTGTGAAACTTCCACTGACTCTAAATTGATGTCGTCGCGAATCTGTACTTCGTTTTTAGGACATTCTTCAGTGACTGCATTAATTTCGTGTATCAATGTTTCGTTTGCTGAACATTGTTCAGTGACTGCAATAATCTCGTCTTTATGTGATTCTGTTGTGTCTACACGTGTGCTACTTAATTCTTGTGCAACAGTGCCAACTTCTTCATTACTGTTATTAGCACAAGTCTTAGTATCCACACGTAATTGTCCTCTATTATCATAATAATGCGCGGCAATGGCATCAAGCTGTTCATTAATCTGTTCATTCCGTTCACTAAGTTGTTTGATTTTTTTATTAATGTCGTCTTGATCTTCATTCGATTGTTTATTTCTTTCATCAATTAATTCACGTTGTTTGCGCTCGTTTCTCAGTATTTCAGACATTAGTTGTACAAATGCCGCAATTTGATCCAATGTAACTTTCCCTACTCTATTATTTGTGCTGTTTGCTCGTGTACATGGAATTGTTGCGCTTTGTATGACCATTTGGTCATTCTGTAATTTACAAAAACGTCTCTCACTCGAGTCCGTCGTATTTTCGGTACACTGACCACTTTCATTAGACAAATTTGTCTGTTCGTCACGAGAATTTTTCACACCGGGTGTGTTAGGCTCTGCAGCGCTCATTACAATAGAGCATTCTGCGTCATCAATTGTCGTCAAGTTAACAGACGAGACAATTGAGTTCGTTTGTTCATCATTAAGGTGAAAGTCATCATTAGTGGTTGGAATGCACTGATTGTTAGTGAACGCAGGATTGTCATCATTACGTTGCGTATCACAATTACTATCGGTCACGCTGTTCGAGTCGGTAATTTCATTCAAAATACCTCGCGATACACTATTCACAGTCTTTCGCGGCATTTTAACAATAGTCACAATTTTTCAGAAAAATAAATAAGCACAATGCAAAAGCAACACACAAATACAACAAAGCAACAAATTGCCGTTGACCTGTAGAGAGAAAGTCACAATATTATTAAAAGCGTTGCGCTAAATCCTAATTATATCTAAGCAAACAAGAGCAGATATCTGACTGTTGTTCAAAAGACTCTCAACGAAATACGATCCTGGACTGGGTGTCGCCAAGTGTAACCTCCCCACCGTAATTTTTAAAGATAATGGATGACAATACTTAATACAAATGGGAGCCAAGTGTAACGTCCCCACAATAATTTTGAAAAATTATGGACAATATTATTTAAGAATACTAATGGACATTGCGCTAAACGTAACCTGCGCACAATGAAATGTACTGAAAATGGCAACAAAAATGTGAAATTCGCAATCTGACTCAAATATAAATTCTTCACAAAATTTAAAGTCCATTCAGTGATAAGGAAATTCAATTAAACCGAAACATCGGTCTTTGGCCCTGTGCAAAACAATCAGAATTAAAGTCTTACCTCAGAATAAATGGATGTCACATTTCTGCTCTTGTTGTTGCGCACCGCTTGGAGGAACTGCATTGCAAATAATAATATTCTCTTTTTTTGTGATTCTAGTGAAATTTTTCTTCAAAAGAAGTGGAATGAAATGGGAAGTGCAACGAAATCTTTAGTTCAATAAAAAATCAAATTTTTGAAAAAATGCTTTTGAAATAAAAATTATTATTGGGGAACTTGTTGGAGAATAATTACAATAAATAAATTTTTACATTATCTAATGATTATATTAATTAATGGTATACCTTATTCACCATCTTGACCAGTGTTGCCGACCGCCTACATCACACAACCGCACTGGGCTGCTACTACTGACCGACCGCTCTGCATGACGACTACAGACTGAGAACTGCTCTGCAACTAGACAGAGCTACAGACTCGCAACGACTGAACTGACAGACTCGCAACGACTACTACTGCACTGGCCTACAGCTACTAACAGACTGAGCAACGACTAACTGACTGACTGAGAACCGCTCGCAACACTCGCGCGGTCAAGCGCATACTCTCTGGTCACAGATGCTACAATGCCTCGCCATCGCTGCTGCGTTACATACGTGTTTCACCTTCAGCTACGTCATTTGCTACGACCTAGCAAGGCGCCATATTCAGTTACTATAATTACTTCAAGAATGTATTCTGAACAGGTAATATTGTTAATCATGTACCGTCAAGAGCGACGTTCATCATTAATGGATTAAAGTTAAGTATCAAATTAATTACGCTCGCTTTTGAACTCTCATTCCTTGTCATGTTCCAGACCTCACGTCAGTATAGTTCTTCCCTCCTCACGCTAGCCTGCTTGAGCTAAAACGCGTGCATTTCGGCCTCTACTCGTAACACGGTGTTGGCTCTTCTGCTAACACAAAATGTGGAGCGATGTTTCAGTAGTTGTATTAGAAAGCCGCTTAAAAGCAATGAGAGCTTCAACAGCGGTTTAAGCGAAGCCAAAGTCTAGTTGGCTAGTAAAGTTGAACAACGTCAAAATGAGCGTAACAAATAGCGTGCGAGAAGCATTTAATGAATACGAAAATTATATTTTGTCTAGTGGCCTGACTAAAATTCCAAAGAAGCTTCGGTTTTACGTAAAGTCGGAAAGAGGATCGTCCATGCAGTCGCTCAGTGACCATAATGGCATCGTAAGATGGCATAGCGAAAATTGAAATTATTTTAATTCAGAAAAGCCTGATACGGTTACTTATTTCAATCATCGCATGAACTGGAAATGATATATACGGATTTATGGACAGCCCTGCAGGACTGACGGTGTCAGTTCACTACTTCAGACATCAGTCGAGTCTAAGCCACGTCGTATTGCGGCACTTCTGCGTGCTCACTGGGGCCCAACACAATATTTGACAGGTGTAGCAGTTTCTTTGGCTCTTCAGTGTATTTTGTGATTACCAGGCATGTGAGAGTGATTTGCACAATATCCATGTAGATGTAGCTAACTCAACATATATTTCTTAACGGATCAAAATCGACAGATCCAAAAGTAATTGAGATAGTACCTCAAGAGAATGTTATAGGACCGTTATTGTTTACAGTATATATTAGTAATCCACTGAAGGTTCCGTGAAGCTATTCGTGGACGACACTGTTGTCTGTAGGAAGGTTTCAGCACCAGATGACTACAGCGAAATGCACGAAGACCTGCTGAGAATCAAATGGTTCAAATGGCTCTAAGCACTATGAGACTTAGCATCTGAGGTCATAAGTCCCCTAGACTTAGAACTGCGTAAACCTAAGTAACCTAAGGACAACATACACATCCATGCCCGAAGCAGGATTCGAACCTGCGACCGTCGCAGCCGCGTGCTGAGAATCGATGAATGGTGCAGAGACTGGCCTTGACGTAAATACATGCAACTTTTACGCAAAAACAACGGAAGTGGCCCATTATTGTTCGATTACACTATTGGTCACAAATCGCAGGAAAGAATGACAAATATCCAGGAGTACATGTACCGGGGCAACCTGAAGTGGAATGACCAAATAAAACAAACTGCAGAGACGCAGATGATGGTGGGTTGTGTATGGGGCGCTCAACCTCGTGATTATCAACGTCCGTACACATTCCCAATCTTTCGACAGTCCATTCTCGCCAATTCCTGAATGATGATGAAAGAATGAGGACAACACAAACACCCAGTCCCCGGACGGTGAAAATTCCCAACCTGACCGGGAATCGCAGCCGGGACGCCGGGACGCCGGGACCCAGAGGCAGCAGCGCTAACAACTAGACCACGAGCAGAGGCCAGGCCGACCTACAGTGGGAGATTCTAGAGGAAATGTGATTCATGCACGAAAGAAACGACTTACAAAACTCCCGCTTCTTGAGTATTGCTCATCACTCGGGGACCCTTACCAAGTTGGATTAATAGAAGAGAGAGACAGATTATCCAACGAAGAGCGGAGCTTGTCCTCGCGTGATCCAAAAAGTGACGCGAAATCGTTGCGGATATGCTCGGAAAACTCCAGTGGCGGGTGCTGCGAGGGAGACGTGCACCGCAGAGGTGTAGTATTGAAATTTCGAGAGCGTACGTTCCAAGAAATGTGACTCAACAATGCAATATGTTAATGCGTCCGACATCTGTGTCTTGTGGAATGATCTAGTGAAATCAGAGAAAGCAGAGCTGATATGGAGGTTTATCGATAGTCGTTCTTCTACGAATAGAACAGGGAAGCGGAGAAAAGATAGTAGTACCAGAAGTACCCTCTGCCACACACCGTAAGGAGATTTGCGAAGTGCTGATTTAGACGTAGATGCAGCTGATGCTTGCCTGGCTTAAATTTTCGAGGGCATTAATTTTCGAGAGCACAAAGTAAAAAAAAAAAGCAATCCTTCATTCTGCAAACGACTGTACCCTGTTTCGAAACTTCCTGAGCAGCTTAAAACTGCCGTGTGCCAGACCGGAACACGGACTCAGAACATTAAGGGATACAACTGAAGCTGTGAGGAAGGGTCTTGAATAGTCTCTGGATAGTTCGATTGGCGCACACGTCAACGGAAATTTATCAAGTAACGAACACAGTAGCAGAAATGGAAGGCACCTAGCGAATAATGAGTGGTCAACATTCACAATTATTTTACAAAGTGTGCACTTTCAATTGAATCGGTCAGTGACCCAAGGACTGCGCGTAGAATGCGAGGTAATACAATAATCTTGGTCTAGATCTCAAGAAGATTTTGGTTTTTGTACTTCTTATTTCTTAAGAAAATCTTCCAAGATTATTTTTAAAGTTAAAGAATAGATTTAGTTTAAAAGAGAAATTTTAGGTTTACGAGAACGCCTTTTAGTGTTGTGCCGTACGAATGTACTCTCGTCGCCACAACGATGGGTTCTTGGATTTGCTCCGGGAGGAGACTGAGCGGAACTATAACATGTAAAATATTAGTTCACCTTAGTAACAATATAGATATGAAGGTTTACTTAACTCGGTACAATCCGTTTTACACAGGAATGTTCTGAGTATTTACAACTGTCTCTGAATATCACAGTACCACTTAATACGGACAAAGCTACAAGATTCTTCACTTGAAGAGTAGCTGACATAATGTTTGCATTAAGTTCTGTCCAAGACATTTAATACACTTGTGGCGTATCTAAGACGACGCTCTTGTGCTGACCGTTGAATGCGAACTTGCGCGAGTGTTCCTCTGCTCAGCCGTGAGTGGAAGAGCCGTTGTGGTGACCTGGGGAAGCTCCAGGAGACGTGGCTATGCCGGCGTTTCCAGTTCGTCAGTTCGACAGGTAGCGACTATACTCTTCTGTGGTTTTGGTGCGAACTGTCACCTTTGCTTTGGCACCCAGCTCTTCGGTCGACAACACATTTAGTTTCCCAGACGAACTTTTTCCTTCAAAAACTCTTATTTTTCTTATTCATCACTAAAAGACACGAAATTTGAGAAGAGTTTGTGTGTTCTTATATTAAAAGAAACCGGATCATACATCAGATATCATTTGTTAACATTTTTGAAAAGTAAGTTTAACTTTTTTGTCAATCAGTATTTGGCTGTACACTATCTGATCATAACTATTTGGACACCCCTGTATAGGGCATAATTCACCAACAGGTGTCACGAGAAGCGGACCATCTAGCATAAAAGGACGCGGGGAGTACAGTGTTGTCTGTGCAGACGCAGTAGCACCAAACTGGATCGGTCAAGAGGGCTCAGTGACTTGGAACGTGGACATGTCATTGAGTGTCACTTAAGTAATAGACCCGTCAGGGACATTTCTGCTCTTCTAAAACAGCCTAGGTCGAGTGTCGGCGATGTGATTGTAAAGAGGAAACATAGAGCAACAACCTACAGGTAAACCAAAATCAAGTAGACCTCATGTACTGATAGACTGGGACCGTCGATCATTGTGTAGGGTGGCTGTAAAATATCGCGTGAAGTCAGCGGAAGTTCGTGAGTCCCAAAGTGCCGTCAGCAGTCCAGATAGCACAATGAATGTGCTTAAGAAGCTGAAAATAACGGAGCACAGTGGTCGACCAGCTCTTCATAAACCACACATGTCTGTAGTTAGTGCTAATCGACGCTTGAGATGGGACAAAGAGGGACGTCACTGGATAGTGGATGACTGGAAATGAGTGACTTGGAGCGACGAATTACCCTACACCCTATGGCAATCCAATGGATGGATTTGACGTGCCATCATGTGGAATGCCAACAGCGAAGAACGTAGGAGGAGATGTTATGGTACGGGCGTGTTTTCCGTGGTTAGGGTCCTCAGATCGCGCTCAAGAAAACGCTAAATGCAGAAGCATATGAGCACATTTTACAGCATTATGTGTTGCATTCAGTAGAGGAACAATTTAGACAAGATGACTGTTTGCATCAGACTTACACTACACCCTATTGTAAATCAGCATCTGTGAGACAACAGCTTGTGGACAATAACATTCCTGAAATGAAGTCACCTGTCCAGAATCCCGACCTGAACGCAATGGGACACCTATGGCATGAGTTAGAACGTCAAAGTCTCTCCCGACCTCAGCGTCCGATGTTATTATTCTCTCTGGTTTTTGCTCTTGAGGAAGAATGATCTGCATTCCTCTACAGACATTCAGACATCTCATTGAAAGTGTCTTTAGCACAGTTCACGCCGTTATAGGAGCGAAGGATGGACACACCCCGTATTAATGTTCACTAACAGCTATCCGGATTCTTTTGATTACGTAATGTGCTAATCCTTTCGACAAGGAAATTGTAGCTGATCTGTAAGAGAGTAATCTCCGCTGTAAGCTCACCTTCTACCGGTGTGCTTCTGAAATCTACACAGTGCAGAATTCCGTGTGGAAGTAAGTTACAACTTGATTCCCAATTTACTGATTTGCACATTAAGAAAGAATCTTTAACCTGATTTCCAAAGATGACGGCTGACAAGGAGGATCAAGGTTCATGTTCCGTTTAGGTATTTAGTTTTAAGGTGCCAGGAAGGTCCACGAGAAATCACCTTTAGAAAACTTTATTACATTCCTTGCATCCCTAACCGAGTACGCTGCATTTGCCAGTCCACGTACTGATGGCGGATGAAATCATCACCTCAAGTTTTCTCCTGACAAGAGGGGCAGAGGTCCTTAGAGTCCCGTCTGATCACCATAAAAACCACGAATGTCTTCCGTTCAGTCCCAGAGCTCTCTGCATTGTCTCGTGAGGAAGGACATGAGACATCTGTTTGTCAGTCAGGAATATTACGTTCGCCAGTCCCCTTTGCGATACGGCAACGGAATGCCGGAATGCAGTGTGAGGCAATCACAACAGTATAACCCAAATATACCCAGGACGAATACATAAATCTAGCATAAATTTCGCTAAGTTGAAGTGAACACTGTGCGGAATTTTCTGATGTCTGCAAGCAATTTTGAAAGATAGTAGAAGCGAAATTATAACATTGACTTTGATTTTTTTTAAATCGAACTGCATACCATGAGAAAAAGATTTAATAGTCAACGAAAGGATAACGTTCTACGAGTCGGGGCTTGGAATGTCAGAAGCTTGAACGTGGTAGGGACACAAGAAAATCTGAAAAGGTAAATGCAAAAGCTCAATCCGGATAGTCTATAGTAGGGGCCAGTGAAGTGAAGTGGTACGAACACAAGGATTTTTGGTCAGATGAGTACAGGGTAATATCAACAGCAGCAGAAAATGGTATAACTGGAGTAGGATTCGTTACGAATAGGGAGTTAGGGCAGATAGTGTGTTACTGTGAACAGTTCAGTGACAGGGTACTTCTTATCAATATCTACAGCAAACCAACACCGACAACTATAGTTCAGGTGTACATGCCTTCGTCGCAAGCTGAAGATGAAGAGATAGAGAAAGGGTGATACAGTATGTAAAGACGGATGAAAATCTAATAGTCACGGAAGACTGGTGTGCATTCGTAGGAGAAGGTGTAGAAGAAAAGATTACAGTAGAGTATAGGCTTCGGACAAGGAATATGAGAGGAGAAAGACTAACTGAGTTACGTAATAAATTCAATCTAGCAATAGCTTATACTCTGTTCAAGAATCACAAGAGGAGGAGGTATACTTGGAAAAGGCCGGCTGATGCGGGAAGATTTCAGTTAGTTTACATCACGGTCAGACAGAGACTCCGAAAGCAGATACTAGATTGTAAGGTGTACCCAGGAGCAGACATAGACTCAGATCACAATATAGCAGTGATGAAGAGTAGGCTGAAGTTTAAGACATTAGTCAGGAAGGATCAATACGCAAAGAAGTGGGACACGGAAGCACAAAGGAATGACGAGATACGGTTGAAGTTCTCTAAGGCTATATATACAGCAATAAGGAATAGCTCAGAAGCAGTGCAGCTGTAGAGGAATGGACATCTCTAAAAAGGGCAATCACAGAAGTTGGAAAGAAAAACATAGGTAACAAAGAAGGTAACCACGAAGAAACCATGGGTAACAGAAGAAATACTTCAGCTGATCGATGAAAGAAGGAAGTACAAAACCATTCCGGGAAACCAAGGAATGGAGAAATACAAGGCACTGAGAAATGAAATAAATAGAAAGTTTAAGGAAGCTAAGACGAAATGGCTGCAGGAAAAATGTGAAGACATGGAAAAAGATATGATTGTCAAAGGACTGAATCAGCATGTAGAGAAGTCAAAACAACCTTCGGCGACATTAAATGCAACGGTTGTAGCGTTAAGAGTGCATCGGGAATTCCACTGTTAAATGCAGAGAAGAGAGCGGATAGGTGGAAAAAGTACATTGAAGGCCTCTATGGGAGGGGGGGGGGGGGGGGGGAGATTTTACTGATGCTATAGAAGAAGATACAGGAGTCGATTTAGAAGAGGTAGGGGATACAGTATTAGAATCAGAATTTAGGAGATTTTTGGAGGACTTGAGGTCAAAAAGGCAGAAGGGATAGACAATATTCCATCAGAATTTCTAAAATCATTGGGGGAAGTGGCAACAAAACGACTATTCACGTTGGTGTGCAGAATGTATGAGTCTGGCGACATACCATCTGACTTTCGGAAAAGCAACATCCACACAATTCCGAAGAATGCAAGAGCTGACAAGTGCGAGAATTATTGCACAATCAGCTTAACAGCTCATGCATCCAAGAATAATATACAGAAGAATGGAAAAGACAATTGAGGATGCGCTAGATGATGATCAGTTTGCCTCTAGGAAAAGTAAAGGGACGAGAGAGGCAATTGTGACGTTGCGATTAATAATGGAAGCAAGACTGAAGAAAAATCAAGACACGTTCGTAAAATTTATACATACAAACTTATCAAACAATATTTGTAAGAGAATAAATGAAGACTATTTGTTGTTGTTGTTGTGGTCTTCAGTCCTGAGACTGGTTTGATGCAGCTCTCCATGCTACTCTATCCTGTGCAAGCTTCTTCATCTTCCAGTACCTATTGCAACCAACATCCTTCTGAATCTGTTTAGTGTATTCATCTCTTGGTCTCCCTCTACGGTTTTTACCCTCCCCGTTGCCCTCCAATGCTAAATTTGTGATCCCTTGATGCCTCAGAACATGTCCTACCAACCGGTCCCTTCTTATTGTCAAGTTGTGCCACAAACTCTTCTTCTCCCTAATTCTATTCAATACCTCCTCATTAGTTATGAGATCTACCCATCTAATCTTCAGCATTCTTCTGTAGCACCACATTTCGAAAGCTTCTATTCTCTTCTTGTCCAAACTATTTATCGTCCATGTTTCACTTCCATACATGGCTACACCCCATACAAATACTTTCAAAAAAGACTTCCTGACACTTAAACCTATACTCGATGTTAACAAATTTCTCTTCTTCAGAAACGATTTCCTTGCCATTGTCAGTCTACATTTTATATCCTCTCTACTTCGACCATCATCAGTTATTTTGCTCCCCAAATAGCAAAACTCGTTGACTACTTTAAGTGTCTCATTTCCTAATCTAATTACCTCAGCAACACCAAACTTGGTTTGACTGCATTCCATTATCCTCGTTTTGCTTTTGTTTATGTTCATCTTATATCCTCCTTTCAAGACACTGTCCATTCCGTTCAACTGCCCTACCAAGTCCTTTGCTGTCTCTGACAGAATTACAATGTCATCGGCGAACCTCAAAGTTTTTATTTCTTCTCCATGGATTTTGATACTTATTCTGACTTTTTCTTTTGTTTCCTTTACTGCTTGCTCAATATACAGATTGAATAACTTCGGGGAGAGGCTACAACCCTGTCTCACTCCCTTCCCAACCACTGCTTCCTTTTCATGCCCCTCGACTCTTATAACTGCCATTTGGTTTCTGTACAAATTGTAAATAGCCTTTCGCTCCCTGTGTTTTACCCCTGCAACCTTTAGAATTTGAAAGAGAGTATTCCAGTCAACATTGTCA
Organism: Schistocerca piceifrons; assembly: GCF_021461385.2. Lineage (NCBI taxonomy): Eukaryota > Metazoa > Arthropoda > Insecta > Orthoptera > Acrididae > Schistocerca > Schistocerca piceifrons. The sequence goes on along the minus strand of NC_060138.1, from coordinate 198,949,055 downwards.
AAAGCTTTCTCTAAGTCTACAAATGTTAGAAACGTAGGTTTGCCTTTCCTTAATCTATCTTCTAAGATACGTCGTACGGTCAGTATTGCCTCACGTGCTCCAACATTTCTACGGAATCCAAACTGATCTTCCCCGAGGTTGGCTTCTACTAGTTTTTCCATTCGTCTGTAAAGAATTCGTGTTAGTATTTTGCAGCTGTGACTTATTAAACTAATAGTTCGGTAATTTTCACATCTGTCAACACCTGATTTCTTTGGGATTGGAATTATTATATTCTTCTTGAAGTCTGAGGGTATTACGCCTGTCTCATACATCTTGCTCACCCGATGGTAGAATTTTGTCAGGATTGGCTCTCCCAAGGCCGTCAGTAGTTCTAATCGGATGTTGTCTAGTCCCGTGGCCTTGTTTCGACTCAGGTCTTTCAGTGCTCTGTCAAACTCTTCACGCAGTATCTTATCTCCCATTTTATCTTCATCTACATCCTCTTCCATTTCCATAATATTGTCCTCAAATACATCGCCCTTGTGTAGACCCTCTATATACTCCTTCCACCTTTCTGCTTTCCCTTCTTTGCTTGGAACTGGGTTTCCATCTGAGCACTTGATATTTATACAAGTGGTTCTCTTTTCTCCAAAGGTCTCTTTAATTTTCCTGTAGGCAGTATGTACCTTACCCCTAGTGAGATAAGCCCCTGCATCCTTACATTTGTCTTCTATCCATCCCTGCTTATCCATTTTGCACTTCCTGTCCATCATATTTTTGAGACGTTTGTATTCCTTTTTGCCTGCTTCATTTACTGTATTTTTATGTTTTCTCCTTTCATCAATTAAATTCAATATTTCTTCTGTTACCCAAGGATTTCTACTAGCCCTCGTCTTCTTACCTACTTGATCCTCTGCTGCCTTCACTACTTCATCCCTCGAAGCTACCCATTCTTCTTCTACTGTATTTCTTTCCCCCATTCCTGTCTGTTGTTCCCTTATGCTCTCCCTGAAACTCTGTACAACCTCTGGTTTAGTCAGTTTATCCAGGTCCCATCTCCTTAAATTCCAACCTTTTCGCAGTTTCTTCAGTTTTAATCTACAGTTCATAACCAATACATTGTGGTCAGAGTCCACATCTGCCCCTGGAAATGTCTTACAGTTTAAAATCTGGTTCCTAAATCTCTGTCTTACCATTATATAATCTATCTGATACCTTCTAGTATCTCCAGGATCCTTCCATGTATACAATCTCCTTTTATGATTCTTGAAGCAACCGTTGGCTACGATTAAGTTATGCTCTGTGCAAAATTCTACCAGACGGCTTCCTCTTTCATTTCTTACCCCCAATTCATATTCACCTACTATCTTTCCTTCTCTCCCTTTTCCTACTATCGAATTCCAGTCACCCATGACTATTAAATTTTCGTCTCACTTCACTACCTGAATAATTTATGTTATCTCATCATACATTTCATCAATCTCTTCGTCATCTGCAGAGCTAGTTGGCATATAAACTTATACTACTGTAGTAGGCGTGGGCTTCGTGTCTATCTTGGCCACAATAATGCGTTCACTATGCTGTTTGTAGTAGCTTACCCGCACTCCTATTTTTTTATTCATTGTGAAACCTACTCCTGCATTACACCTATTTGATTTTGTGTTTATAACCCTGTATTCACCTGACCAAAAGTCTTGTTCCTCCTGCCACCGAACGTCACTAATTCCCACTATATCTAACTTTAACCTATCCAATTCCTTTTTTAAATTTTTAACTACCTGCCCGAATAATGGATCTGACATTCCACGCTCCGATCCGTAGAACGGCAGTTTTCTTTCTCCTGGTAACGACGTCCTCGTGAGTAGTCCCCGCCCGGAGATCCCAATGGGGGACTATTTTACCTCAGGAATATTTTACCCAAGAGGACGCCGTCATCATTTAACCATACAATAAAGCTGTATGCCCTCGGCAAAAATGACGGCTGTAGTTTCCGCTTGCTTTCAGCCGTTCGCAGTACCAGCACAGCAAGGCCTTTTTGGTTAGTGTTACAAGGCCAGATCAGTCAATCATCCAGACTGTTGCCCCTGCAACTACTGAAAAGGCAGCTGCCCCTCTTCAGGAACCACACGTCTGTCTGGACTCTCAACAGATACCCCTCCGTTGTGGTTGCACCTACGGTACGGCCATCTGTATCGCTGAGGCACGCATGCCTCCCCACCAACGACAGGGTCCATGGTTCATGGGGGGAGGAAAGACAATTTACCTTATCCATTATGTTTCTTTGCCTTACGTATCTAATAACGTCATAAACAACTTTTTTTCCCTCCTTGATTAGACCTGAATTTTGCACTAAAAATATCTTCTAAAAAAGATTGCTCCAACAACTTCTGGTATTGCAAAACCTAAATAATATTTCGCTTTCTAATACCTGACCTCGCTTATGGAAGAATGCTCATGTAAAAAAATGAAAACTTTATCGATTGTCTGCAATTTTCCACTAACGGAAAGGACAATAATAAAACAAAGATTAAGAAGAAACCTAAGCACAAAATCCACAATTATATCATGGGCGAGCGCAGCGAAAATGGTTAACTTCCGATGTCTGCAGACGATGACACTGTCAAAACTTTCTTTCTGCGAACGTTGACGTGATATGGCGACCTGTATGGATGTCGGCATTTGAAATGCATTGTGAAATGTTTTGACGTGACGCCGAGTGTTAGTTGGCCTTTAAGCCGAATTTAGCTGTTCACCAAGTGGGAAAAGTCTCTTACGTGGATGTCACAGGGATGGTCATACCGTAGCACAGTCGATACCATGTCATGAACTGAGAGTACTCACACCACAAAAATTAGACAATGCCTACAAAGGAGAATAGTGCACAAGAGCATAAGAGCTGAACATGAATTGTGCTATAAAAGAAATAATTCCCTAGTCAACATTCGATTGACAATTCGATAAGGTGAAAGCAAGCGTCCCTATACCAACGTTGCCACCGAAGTTATACTGGACGTGGTCTCTAAGTTTGGCTACAGACAGACGATAAGTGAAAAATAGCCATGAAACTGTTCGAAATTTGAATGCCACAGAATATTGGTTAACATTCTATAGTAAAACGAAGCTGAGAACTTCCGATCAGCGAGAATTTTCTGTGTTTGTATATGAACAAGCTGGCAATCAGCCCTCGTTGCTGAGAGAGATAACCGGATTGGCTTGGCTTCGAATCGAACAAAAGCAGTTCCCTGTTTGTCTCCGTAAAGTATCCAACAGAAATAGAGCTGAACATTCATCTCTGAGAAACCGAGGAATTAAGAGATTATGGCTCCCCTAAACAAGTAAGAGTTATAGAGGGCGTTTCATAATTAATGGCGTACGCGGATACAATTGAAAATACATGATACTGCATAGAGGCAGAGGAGCGTAGTAAACATGGGCTATAAAATGGATACCTAAACAGCTATGGACACTTCGTCATCTTCGATACTGCGAAACAATTATCTTTTACTGCAAGCACTTTGTTTTCCATGTTTTGGTCAAAAATAGCTCTGAGCACTATGGGACTTAACTTCTGAGGTCATCAGTCCCCTAGAACTCAGAACTACTTAAACCTATCCCAAGGACATCACACACATCCATGCCCGAGGCAGGATTCGAAACTGCGACCGTAGCGGTCGCGCGATTCCAGACTGTAGCGCCTAGAACCGCTCGGCCACACCGGCCGGCCCCATGTATTGGGAGAAGATAGTACGGTACAAAACAAAAAATATATATCTGGTAAATAAGAGCTCTAAAATGCATACTTTAAGAGCTATCCTCACTTGTTCAGTAGGATAGATGTGTTTCACAGTAGCGAATATAAAGAAGTGGTCCTAGCTCTCAAAGCTGTGAGCCGGCCGTTGTGGCCCAGCGGTTCTAGGCGCTTCAGTCCGGAACGGCGCGGCCTGCTACGGTCGCAGGTTCGAATCCTGCCTCGGGCATGGACGTGTGTGATGTCCTTAGGTTAGTTAGGTTTAAGTAGTTCTAAGTCTAGGGGACTGATGACCTCAGACGTTAAGTCCCATAGTGCTTAGATCCATTTGAGCCATTTTTTCTCAAAGGTGTGCACCTTCGAACCCATTTTTACAGGACATATTTGCTTGTTTTGGTTGACCCTACCATTTGTGACAATATGGAAAGCAAAGAGCTTGCAGCAGAAGTAATCTGATTTACAGTATCGAAGATGAAGTAGACTTTTTTTCCTTCCAGTATCGTTTACTTTCAACAGTATAATTTTACGCCATTAATTATGATACAACCTGTATAGAGTGTGAAGACATATCAGTGCAATATTTACTGTCCTTGAATGAAGGTGTTGTGGGTAAAAGATTAGTTGTAATGATTCAGATGGCTCTGAGCACAATGGGACTTAACACCTGAGGTCATCAGTCTCCTAGAACTTAGAACTACTTAAACCTAACTAACCTAAGAACACCACACACATCCATGCCCGAGGCAGGACTCGAACCTGCGACCGTAGAAGTAGCGCGGTTTCGGACTGAAGTACCTAGAACCGCACGGTCACAGAGGCCGGCTAAAGCGTTAGTAAATGCTGTTTCATTCCAACGTTTCCTAATTACTCTACCTAGTGAAACCCTGCATCTCAGGGAGAGAGGAGATTCTTCACTTCCTGTCATCTCTCAAACTTTACTGAAACACACCGTCGGACTGGCTGCTTCTTCGCCTTAACTGCATATTAAGACGCAGCGATTCGCAAAAGCCTAAACATCGGGTGACTGAGTTCTTGTATTGTAGGACTTCATAGAGTGGGAGTTCTCGGTTGCTTTCATTCAGTAGATACCCGTCAACTGTCAAATAGTAGTGTTATACTTAATAGAAACTCGTTCCATTAACAAGAAACTGCATCTACATTGATGTCTTCAAGACTGTGTGCTGTCTTCGTGTTCTTGTAAGCTGATATTGATGTTGATATTCGCACCAACAGAGCAGTGTTTTATTGTGTTATAGAGAACCAAACAGCTTAACCCATTCCGCAATCTGACCGCTGGATCACGAAGCCGGACATCAAAGGCTACTTACGCAGGAAATTCTTTCCCGTAAGCACCGAATGCAGTATCAAGAAGCAACAGGAGATAGGGCGAAGAGAATTTGATAGTGGTAAACATCAAACAGAGACACATCAGGAGAATTTTCTGAACAAACAGTCTAAGGTTGTAATAACCCTTCTTTCCTACCAACCATTTTAACGAATGGGCTACAGGCTGCTCAAGATAAACCATCAGTGATCACATTCAGATTATTAGCAACAGATTATACGAAAGGAAAGTGGCTAACAGAAAATTAATTGACAAAGTCTTCGCATTCCTTTATTCCGTACGATTGTCTATACTTGTTAACTGTACTAAAGCGCTCACATACATGATTTTGTTTTTTGCACTCATTAATTGTCTTTCACATTTAATAAAACAATCTTCAGTCTTGCTGAACTTGTAACAGTATCGCAGTTCAGACGCAAAAATTTTTTACACTACTGGCCATTAAAATTGCTACACCAAGAAGAAATGCAGATGATAAAGGGTATTCATTGGACAAATATATTAAACTAGAACTGACATGTGATTACATTTTCACGCAATTTGGGTGCATAGATCCTGAGAAATCAGTACCCAGAACAACCACCTCTGGCCGTAATAACGGCCCTGATACGTCTGGGCATTGAGTCAGACAGAGCTAGGATGGCGTGTACAGGTACAGCTGCCCATGCAGCTTCAACACGATACCACAGTTCATCAAGAGTAGTGACTGGCGTATTGTGACGAGCCAGTTGTTCGGCCACCATTGAACAGACGTTTTCAATTGGTGAGAGATCTGGATAATGTGCTGGCGAGGGCAGCAGTCGAACATTTTCTGTATCCAGAAAGGCCCCATACAGGACCTGCAACATGCGGTCGTGCATTATGCTGCTGAAATGTAGGGTTTCGCAGGGATCGAATGAAGGGTAGAGCCACGGGTCGTAACACATCTGAAATGTAATGTCCACTGTTCAAAGTGCTGTCAATGCGAACAAGAGGTGACCGAGACGTGTAACTAATGGCACCCCATACTATCACGCCGGGTGATGCGCCAGTATGGCGATGACGAATACACGCTTCCAATGTGCGTTCACCGCGATGTCGTCAAACACGGACGAGACCATTATGATGCCGTAAACAGAACCTGGATTCATCCGAAAAAAATGACGTTTTGCCATTCGTGCACTCAGGTTCGTCGTTGAGTACACCATCGCAGGCGCTCCTGTCTGTGATGCAGTGTCAAGGGTAACCGCAGCCATGGTCTCCGAGCTGATAATCCATGCTGCTGCAAACGTCGTTGGACTGTTCGTGCAGATGGTTGTTGTCCTGCAAACGACCCCATCTGTTGACTCAGGGATCGAGACGTGGCTGATCCGTTACAGCCGTGCGGATAAGATGCCTGTCATCTCGACTGCTAGTGATACGAGGCCGTTGGGATCCATCACAGCGTTCCGTATTACTCTTCTGAACTCACCGTTTCCATATTCTGCTAACAGTCATTGGATCTCGACCAACGCGAGCAGCAATGTCGCGATACGATAAACCGCAATCGCGATAGGCTACAATCCGACCTTTATCAGAGTCGGAAACGCGATGGTACGTTTTTCTCCTCCTTACAGGAGGCATCACAACAACGTTTCACCAGGCAACGCCGGTCAACTGCTGTTTGTGTATGAGAAGTCGGTTGGAAACTTTCCTCACGTCAGCACGTTGTAGGCGTCGCCAACATTGTGTGAATGCTCTGAAAAGCTAATCATTTGCATATCACAGCATCTTCTTCCTGTCGGTCAAATTTCGCGCCTGTAGCACGTCATCTTCGTGATGTAGCAATTTTAATTGCCAGTAGTGTATAACAAATCGTTGATGCAACATTTCTCTTATTTAATTTCGTCTTGTAATAAGGATGTTCAAAAGAAAATGTACGAAACATCACCGTGGGTATAAATAAAGTCTTTATCCAGATGTAATCACAAGAAGCCTGAGCTCAACTGTTTCACGAGCCGGAGGATTCGCTGTTCCCAGAATTCCTGCGGCTGTGACAGCAGCCAGTCGTCCACTATGTCCTTCATTCCGTTGTCTGAGTTGCAGCGCTTCCCTCAGAGATGTTTTAGAGGGCAAAACACATCAAAGTCGCAGAGTGACATGTCCGGGCTGCAGAGTTCACCCTCAAACTGTTCCCACTTGAACTGGACCATTACACCGTGTGTGACCTTGGAGACGTGTGGCACTGCGTTATCATAGAGCAGAATCATTCCCTTCGTGGGCAGCCCAGGTCGTTTGCTCTTGATGGACTTGCTTAGTGTACGGGGTATTCACAGTACACGTCACTGTTAATGGTTTTTGTCCGTGTTCGCGAAATTCGATGAGTATCGGATCTCAGTCGTCGAAAAAGACGGTAAGCATCACCATGCCTGCTGGGACCACAGCTTTGAATTTTCTGTGGCATGTGATGACGCTATATTCGCGGGCCTAGATGTCTCACTACATAATCCGGAAGCGGCATATGCCAGTTTCAATCCGTTTGGTTGGTAAAACGTTTCGTACGTTTCCATTTGAACACTCTTTGTATTTTATGTTTCAATACGAATTTCTTCCAATTCTGATTCGTACTTAGCTCCAGGGTCGCCACGTGAGACGGTTCACTGGCAAAACCATGAAAATATACTATTCTTGAAGTATCTTCCTTCTAAATAATTCCTTATTACAATTATACTCTTCCATATACTAGAAACAATTGCGCACAGGAACACAGGAAAAAAAAACAGCTGTGTACGCCTGTTGCATGAAGTGATACAAAATGCGGTCTCTGTAGCTGTACCAGTGTAACTCAACTGAATAGCAGATATTTTTACAGAAATTTTTTTAGACATTGTTGTCTTTTCGGACGTCCTTCAGTATCCCTGCGGTGTTGGCAGCTCCTTGACATACTTGTTCTGACGTGAAGACCTCTACTGGTGAAATCCCAGTGTCGTGTGCCGCCTAAGAAGTGAAACGCCTCCTTAGAAAAATTATGAATGACTGTGCTAGTAAACTTCTACGTTATTTGATACAAAAGACAGCTGAGGAAAACCGAACGTACTCAGACAGTTCTCTCTTTACTTATTCTGATCATTACTAAACTGACACACAATATTTTTTTAGCGCAACGCAATCTGACTTTCAATAGTCCCTACAAAAGAATGGCCCTGACTAGCAGCAACCTCTACCTTTCATGAATGACTTACCTTACGAAAATCTTCGTTACTCGAACTACTGCAATACAGCGAGCGCCAATACTGCCAGCTAAATAAAAGATTCTAACTAGAAGGCACTAACTACTGATACTGATAGACATAGTTAGCAAATGAAAGATTTTGATAGAGAACAAACAATGTATTTACCTTAATAGCGTTCAAAAGTCATTTTATATATATATGACATCCATCTATACAAATTTCCTTTTTCTGGCGGACACATGTCCAGATCGTCCTCTCAAAACTCTCTCTCTCCACATCCACCACTGCTGGCGGCTCACCTTCAACTGCACAACGCTACGCGCTGTTCACATCCAACTGCCCAACACTACACTAGTGAATATCCCAACAATGAGTCCAACCCCCACAGACTGCATACAGCACAGTCAGTGATTTTCATACAGAGCGCTACGTGGCGTTACCAACATAAAAACCTAAACAGCCTACCTACATACGAAACAACCTACTTCCAGTAGTACCTCAAACAGAATAATAATAACACACAAACAAATATGTACTCACGTGTTATCATATGCAAAATATGGACCTGTGCGTTAACATAATATTAATAAACCGCACGATTATTCAGTTGTGTAAGACGACGAGAGTACAGAAGACTTCCCACTTCTGACTTAAAATGGAAAATTCCCAAATTTAATCACACGATTTCTGTTCCGTCACCCTGCGTGGACGACGATTTGGTTCCAATGAGTAGCTTCTGTAGGCTTGAGATGGAGAACGTGGTCAGCTACAAGAAGAGTTTGGAAATAAAAAAGATGTCGTAAGCAGTTTCGATTGACGACGATTTGCTCTGAGTGTACTGTAATTGGTTTGGAAAAGGTAAAACAAATTGGATTATAATGTATACTTTACTAACAGATTTTTAAAACGTGCCTGTCTTAGGCCACAGTAGAGTTTTGTGATAACATCTTATCAGATTTTTGCCTTTAGAGAGCAAATCAAACGGTGCGACACGTTCCGGATTTCGTGATTGCCCACTGTCTCAAGAGCGACAGCACTTGTGTTAGTCGGGCCGATAAGCCGTAGACGTTCGTACGCCACTGCTTTCTGTGTGGGAAGGCGCCCGCAGACCAGTTCTCTCATTAAAGTCTGACATCCTCCTTTATCTGGAGTCGGGATCTTCACAGGGCACGCACAGTACCTCGCAGTCTAACGCAGAGAGCTTCTTTCTAGAGGAAGCGATATATTCATAGGGACTTCACGGCAGGCGCACGTTGGTTGCAGTACCGGGTCGTGTTTTTCCGCACGGTAAAGATATGCTGAGTCACACCCCAACTCCGATCATCGAAAATATGAGGGAAAATAAAAGCTGAGGAAGCGAAGTAGTTCCGGCATCGGGGTATGTCCCTACGGAAGCGACAGAGGAGATACAAATTTTGTTGATCACAGTAACTTTCCGCCTAACATTTGGCTTACTGGGAGGATGGTACTAGGTGTGTTCTCTGGAAGTAACTGTGTCAGGCGGCCAATAATGACCCTCTTTCTAGAAAGCTACCTTGAGATTGTTATTTACAGATTGGAGAATATGTAAATATTTGTTTAGTAACGTTTTATTTTTAGATCTTAAAGGTATAATTACGTAACCATCTATTCAGAATGAAGATTAGTTCGTAGGAGAGAAAAATGAATAATCACATTTCTGATTCGTAAAACAGTTTACTATGAAATCATATTAAAAATATGTCAATAAAGTTATATACCAACTTCTAGAGACGGAATCTTCTTTGGTACTTTAAAAAAATGTTCAAATGTATGTGAAATGTTATGGGACTTAACTGCTAAGGTCATCAGTCCCTAAGCTTACACACTACTTAACCTAAATTTCCCTAAGGACAAACACACACACCCATGCCCGAGGGAGGACTCGAACATCCGCCGGGACCAACCACACAGTCCATGACTGCAGCGCCTTAAGCCGCTCGGCTAATCCCGCGCGGCTAATTGATACTTTACCAATCACCGAAAATTGCAATGTGAATTTCGCAAACTCATTATTGTTCTTCCATTTCTCCCCGTGCACTGAAGTAAAGCCTCTGTTCATTATGATGTGATTTGGATCGACTTGGTTACTAATAAAATATAGTCGTCCTCATAATGCCAATAACAGCCATTCAAGTTGTAATTTGTAAATTTGTATATATAATACAGGATCTGTGATTTCATGAACCGCTGTTGCCTATTATTATTTCATTTTCATATTAAAATCCTGCATGAAATACCAACAATGTGCTACAAGCTGTACTTCTTTAATCATTATTATTCAAAGTGTATCTTATATTTGACTAGTGACAAAAATGTAAATATTATCTACATAAACATTTTATTACAGGAAATATTTAAATTGACTAGTGACAAAAATATAAATATTATTTACATAAGCCTTTTATTACAGGAAATATTTAAAAGCTTATATCTATAAAAGCATGAGCTCACAAAATTTCAACCTCACTAATTTTTTGAAAGAAATTTCCGCACATTTGGTTATTAATTGCTCATTCAATTTACACAATCATCATTTCGGCTTTGTAGCCATTCTCAAGAGCATGTTGAAATGGTAAAATACGCCTGACGTGTCTGTGACGTGTCATCGTTGAAAAAACGTATTTTTGGTCTTATAGACCAGTTGTCGTATTACAGGACACGAGTACATATCCAAGATAATATTATGGCTGACATTAAGCACAATGAGAAACCATTCAAACTCTCTCTTTACGCTATTAGTACGAATCGCATTGAGTATTCATATCATGATCACTTAAGTCATCGAAGCTAGAGGATCGAAATGATTCTTTCTTCATCCAACGAGACGAGAATGGTTTGGGAATGTTCATCTCTGGAGACCGTTTCCTTGTTGATTTTGCTGGTGAACGAAGCAATGATGCATTTGAGCGTTCAGTGTCTTCATTACTGCTGTCACTGCGTGGTACGTCTGTCACAGAACCAGCACCAAAAACCTTTCTTTCCAGTTTCCATCGATTATCCTCCGTAGGGGATACTTTCCTGAAGCGATTAAAAATATTTTCCCTAATTTCACCATATGTCTCACTCGTTCGTTCCGTGTCATGCATCCCCATACGCTAAGAAGAAGACGTTATTCAGTTGTGAATCTGCTTGTATCCGCCTTTATAACACACTTGTTTACACCAGTATCACCTTGGTAGCAAAACAGAACACGATCATATGCCGTGGCATTCGCCGGGACCACAAGCAAACAAAACAATCACATGCTGTATTTTCAAGCAGTGACCCCTGCAGCGTTGCAATTTGACACATAACAATTACCACCTCTATTGTTGTAATTTGAACAACTATTACCAGAAGACAGAAGTACTACGCGCAGAGAACGTTGTTTTCAACCCAGAATACATTTTCAGATCCACGTAATCGCGAAACTATACTGAAGAGCCAAAGAAATAGGTACACCTGCCTAATTCCGTGTAGGGCTGCCTATAGCGCTCAGACGTGCCGCAACACGACGTGGAGTAGACTCGTCTAATGTCTGATGTAGTGTTGGAGAAAATTGACGTCATGAATCCTGCAGAGCTGTCCATAAATCCCTAAGAGTACGAGGGGTCGGAGATCTCTCCTGAACAGCACGTTGCAAGGCATCTCAGATATGCTCAATAATGTTCATGTCTGGGGAGTTTGATGGCCAGCAGAAGTGTTTAAACGCAGAAGAGTATTCCTGGAGCCACTCTGTATCAATTCTGAACGTGTGGGGTGTCGTATTGTCCTGGTAGAATTGCCCAAGTCCGTCGGAATGCACAATGGACATGTACAGATGCAAGTGATCAGACAGGATGCTTTCGTACGTGTGAACTGCCAGAGCAGTATCTAGGTGTATCAGGGGTCCATATCACTCCAACTTCACACGCCCCACACCATTACAGAGCCTTTTCACCATCTTGAATAGTCCCCTGGTGACATGCAGGGTCCGTGGATCATGACATTGTTTCCATACCCGTACACTTCCATCAGCGCGATACAATTTGAAACGAGACTCGTCCGGCCAGGCAACATATTTCCTGTCACCAACAGTCTAATTTCGGCATTGACGGGCCCAGGCGAGGTGTAAAGCTTTGTCTCGTGCAGTAACCAGGGGTACAAGAATGGGACTCCGAAAAGCCATATCGATGATGTTTCGTTGAATGGCTCGCATGCTGACACTTGTTCATGGCCCAGCATTGAAATCTGCAGAAATTTGCGGAAGGGTTGCACTTCTGTCACGTTGAACGATTCTTTTTAGTCGTCGCTGGTCCCGTTCTAGCAGAATCTTTTTTCGGCCGCAGCGGTGTCGGGGATTTGATGTTTTACCGGATTCCTGATATTCACGGTACACTCGTGAAATGGCCGTGTAGGAAAAATGCCCACTTCATCGGTACCTCGGAGATGCTGTGTCCCATCGCTCGCACGCCGACTGTAACACCACCTTCAAAATCACTTAAATCTCGATAACCAACCACTGTAGCAACAATAACCGATCTAAAACTGCCCCAGACACTTGCCAACCGCAGCGCCGTATTCTACCTGTTTGCATATCTCTGTATTTGAATACGCATGCCTATATCAGTTTCTTTGACGCTTCAGTGTATAAGTTATTTGATCGTAACTTATGGCTCATCCTATATACGAGGGCGGTTCAGAAAGTAACCTCCGATTGGTCACAGTGCGGGTTGTGGGGGGAGTAGCGACGCCATCTGTGCGTTCACGCACTCAACAGGTCAGTCGGCATCAAGCCGTGGTCGAGTGAACGTCGTACCTGCGCTAGTTTAGTTTTTGTGGCAGTTTGAAATGTGTGCTGCAATAGAAAACCCCGCCAAATGTGAAGTGCGTGCTGTCATAAAGTTTTTTACAGCCAAAGGATATTCTGCAGCAGCTATTCATCGTGAGCTTTGTGCCGTGTACGGACCAAGAGTTATGAGTGAAGGAGTTGTCCGTGAATGGGTACGTTTGTTTAAAAGTGGACGAGAAAACGTTCATGATGAAGAGAGGAGTGGTAGACCATCATTGGTGACTGACGAACTCGTTCAGACAGTTGATGCAAAAGTTCGTGAAAATCGACGTTTCTCAATGTCGGAATTGTCTACTGGTTTTCCACAGATTTCTAAGACTCTCTTGTACGAGATAGTGACAGCAAGATTGGGTTACCGTAAGTTCTGTGCACGATGGGTGCCCAAAATTCTTACCGACCACCACAAAACTCAAAGAATGGCCTCTGCATTAGACTTTCTGTCACGTTATGAGGATGAAGGAGAACCATTGTTAAACAGAATCGTGACCGGTAATGAAACCTGGATTAAGTACGTGAACCCTGAGACAAAAGAACAATCAAAGATGTGGGCACATTCAAATTCGCCTACCAAACCAAGAAAAGCCTCGCAAGATTTTTCTGCCAGAAAACTGATGGCAACGGTGTTTTGGGATGCCAAAGGGATGTTGTTGGTTGAATTCATGGAACGTGGTACGACCATTAATCAAGACGTGTACTGTGAAACAATAAAAAAGTTACGACGGGCTATACAGAACAAACGCCGTGGTATGCTGACTTCCGGTATCGTTTTTTTGCACGATAACGCCCGTCCTCACTCTGCTCGCAGAATAACGGTCCTTCTTGAGTCCTTCAAGTGGGACGTTATCAACCATCCACCTTACAGCCCAGACCTGGCGCCAAGTGATTATCACCTCTTCATGCATTTGAAGAAATGGCTCGGGTCACAGCGGTTTGATGACGACGAAGAGCTCAAAGATGCGGTCACAGGCTGGCTCCAGACACAAGCGGGTGATTTTTATGCAGGAGGAATTTCAAAGCTTGCGAAGAGATACGATAAGTGCCTCAATCGCTATGGAGACTATGTAGAAAAATAGTGCAAAGATGTAGTTGTAAGATGTATATATTAAAATATTTTTATTTAACTTGGTGTATTTTTTTAAATCAACCGGAGGTTACTTTCTGAACGGCCCTCGTACATAATTTTTGATTTATCAATAATAATAATTTGCATCAGTTTAGCGTAAACTACGTGATTAGTGGAGGTCAATGTTTAGTGTCTTCGCCCCTCGCCTTTATGACGGCTTGAGCTCTGCTGGAGACACATTGAATTAGGTGTATATATTTCTGTGGAGGAATGGCGGCCCAGGCTTCCTCGAGAGCCGAAACCAGGGAAGGTAGCCTAGTTGGACGCTGGGGTCTGGACTGAAGTTGACGTTAAAATTTATATCAAATATGTCTCACTGGGACTCTGGACTGGTTAGTTCATTTCAGCTATGTCATTATACACAAACCATTGTCTCACAATAAGTCATCATCTCCCATTGTTCCCTTACTACGCACAGTACACAATAATGTAAAATGTACTCATATCCTTACGCATTTAGTGTTTTCTTAAGCGCAATAATCGGGTCACACCCTCACAGCTAAAAACTTTCTGTAGTTTGCAAGGTGTAGAAGTATGAAACCGGAATTTGGCTGCAATAATTACACGTCTGTTGTTTGAAACTGATATCCAGTATTTTATTCAAAATAATCTCCTTTGCTGTTAATAAATTTCTCCCACGTCTCAAGCAACTTATGAATGCCATGCCAAGAAAAAACAGCTCTTCTTTTGAAGCGAACCAGTCAGCGAGCCAGTTCCGTACATTTTCATACGAATTGAAGCGTTGTTCGGCGACAGCGTGTCCCATGATGCAAACAGATTATAATCGGATGGAGGCAACCATGGAGAATAAACCGCATGCCCTTGCATTTCCCAACTCTACGCCTTGATCGTTTCGCTGACCCGTTTTGCTGTGTGTGATGTGTCGTTATCACGGACAATATGACTTTGTGTTGCCTTTTTCCATATTCCCGTCGTTTTTCACGTAATGCTCGATTTAAATCGATCATTTGCTGTTGGTAGCGATCGGTGTTAACGGTTTCACCAGGTTTTAGCAGCTCATAATAGATGACACCCTTCTGATCCCACCAAACACAGAGTACTGTTTTCTTTCCAAAGCGATTTGGTCTTACAGTGGATGTAGATGGTTTGCCTTGATTCACCCATGATTTACAACGCTTAGGATTCTCAAAATAGATCCATTTTTTATCACTATTCGATGGAGAAACGACTTTCTTTTGTATCTGGCGAGCAGTATTTCACAAGTGGTCTTTCTATTTGTTTTCTGTCTTTCATTCAGCTCAGCGGAACCCATTTTCCCACTCTCTGCACCTTCCCCATAGCTCTGAATCGAAGAGAAACGGCTTTCTGCGTCACATTCAATTGTTCTGCGTGTTCCTGTTGAGTTTGAGTATCATCTTCATCCAATAAGACGTGCAATTCGTTATCTTTGAACTTTTTCGGTGGTTTCCCGCGCTCGTCGTCTCTCACGTCAAAATCACCACTTTTGAATTTTTTTGAGCCACTCGAAACACTGTGTTTTCCGAAGAGCACGTTCGCCGAAAGCTTCGACAAGCATTCTATGCGATTCTGCTGCTGTTTTCTTCAAATGATAACAAAAAACCAATGCTGTCCGCAAATCGTAGTTCGTAGGCAAAACACCCGATATGTTTACGGGGTTGAAACAGATACCAGTGTATGGAACGTGGGTTACTGTGTGTTGACATTCGTCGTCAGCCGTTACAGGAAGCAGATGGCGCTGCAGACGCAGTCTCACGAGCCCTACACTGACGGCTAGCAACCATCTACAGGAAAATTCCGTTTTCACACTTCTACACCTGGTATTGTTGGCACTGCACAGAATGGTTGGTAACGTTCTGCAGACATTCGCCAACCTAAAGGCCTGATCACCGAAGTTAAGCGCTGTCGGGCTTGGCTAGCACTTGGATGGGTCACCGTCTGGGTCTGTCGAGTGTTGTTGGCAAGTGCAGTGCACTCAACCCTTTTGAGACCAATTGAGGAGCTACTTGATTGAGAAGTGGCGACACCGATCACGAAAACTAACAATGGTGTGGAGAGCGGTGTGCTGACCACATGCCTCTCTGTATTTGCGTCCGGTGACGCCTAAGGGCTGAGGATGACACGGCGGTCGGTCGGACCCTTGGACCTTCAAGACCTGTACGGACTGTGTTTAAAAAAAACGGTATAGCGTGATTCATCACTCCAAATCACTCCTTTCCTATGACCCACTGCTCTTTAGACTACCTCAGCCAAAGCGTTGGATACTGAAATGTAAAGCATAGAGGAGCTGCTCGATCACTGTACAGGGTGTCCCAAAAAGAATCACCCGATTTTAACTTGTAATAATATTGAGACAAACGTCACTAGGCAACTGAAATAGCGCTAGATGTAATCAGCATGGTCTAGAGTTTCAGAAAAAAAAACCGCTAGATGTCACTACGAGCGCTGACCTGGAGCGTGCAGCCAGTCTCGCGCAATATGGCGTCCGCGCAACAGAAGACGTATTGTGTTATTGAATTTAGTCGTACTCAGTCAGTGATCGCAGTTCGGCTGGCGTTTCATATTCGATTTGGTGCTATACCAGCATCACCAAAGAACATTCGACGGTGGTATAAACAGTTTGAAGAAACAGGGTGCCTCTGTAAAGGCAGAAGTCTTGGCCGGCCACGCCTTCCTGAACAGACAGTGGAACAAATCCGACGAGCATTTGAGCGGAGCCCTCGCAAGTCTATGCGCCGTGCTAGCCAAGAACTTGCGTTACCACACATGACAGTGTGGCGTGTGTTACGGCATCGTTTAACCTTCAGACCACAACGATGACAAATGATACAAGCTCTTCGAGATACTGACAAAGTGAAGCGAGTGAACTTTAGCAGTGCTACTCTAGAGGACATGGAAGATGACTCTTTTATATTACGATTGATATTCAGTGATGAGGCAACTTTCCATATTAGCTGTAAGGTTCACCGTCATAATGCGCATACATGGGGGCTCGACAATACTCATGAAACAATTGAACACGAACGTGATTCACCAAAAGTGAATGTTTTCGTGCTGCTTCGCAAAGCAAGGTTTATGGACTCTACTTTTTTGAGGAAAAAACCGTAACAGGACAATCATATCTTGCAATGCTACAGAACTGGTTATTCCCACAACTTGACTCCGACAATTTCATCTGTCAGCAAGATGGAGCACCAACGCACTGCCACAACAACATTTGCAGTTTCCTCAATGCCATTGTGCCTCAACGTTGGATAGGGCGTAGAAGGCCGCGAGCCCAGGCTTTACCCTCTTGGCCTCCTAGGTCTCCTGACTTAACACCGTGTGATTTCTTCCTGCGTGGATGTGTTAAACAATGTGTTTACATTCCTCCCTTAACTCGTGACATTGATGAACTAAAAACCAGAATAACAGGTACTGTAGCTTCAGTGACAGAAGACAC
Source organism: Schistocerca piceifrons (assembly GCF_021461385.2). Classification (NCBI taxonomy): domain Eukaryota; kingdom Metazoa; phylum Arthropoda; class Insecta; order Orthoptera; family Acrididae; genus Schistocerca; species Schistocerca piceifrons. The sequence goes on along the minus strand of NC_060138.1, from coordinate 198,931,414 downwards.
CTTACTCTCAGTTTGGGATGAATTCGGCTATCGGCTAGATGTCGTCTGTGCAGCCAATGGAGGACATTTTATAGTCTTTTCTGAGTAATTTAGCATGCAATTTGTTGGTGTTAAGCCCTTCTTCCTAATAAATAATTATATTAAAAATCGGGTCATTCTTTTTCGGGCATCCTGTATTTTTAACTGCTTTGCATGGTCACTGTGCTAACTGGACTGTTGATAGTACTAATGAAGTCAGGGGTAGCTCCTTCCACAGATTCCATGCGACTTTTTACAACCAGGCTCCGCAATGCCCGGACGCCTCTTTTCTTCAGTACATACGGTCTGCCTCCTCATGGTTCACCTATAGTTGTTCCTTGGAGCTTCTACTTTACAATCACATACCCAACAATCTACATGGGCAGCTTTACAAGGATTGAAATGTCACTGATGGATCTGTTACTCGGTTGACATCCAATGAATAGTCCACATTCGATGTCACTGAGCTCTCTTGACCCATTTCGCTGTTACGGCTTCTCTGCTGATAACAGAACACTCTCTGTCTCCTTTTATACTACCGAGTCCACTTCTCCTAGCTCTAGTGATGAATGCCACATTACATAGGGATGTACGAATACTCTAAATCATTAGTGTAATTTCCAAGGAATTTCAGTTCAAAGAAATACATCATTTGAAAAGCAATCGTCCGAAAATATGACCCATGCATGTGTCGTGCAATTTATTTAAGAACTTCAATAGCAACAAATTCTCAGAGTTATAAACCGGGTATATTTTGCGCAGTTTGAAATAGAAGTATACGCTTGCTCGAGAGAAATATAAAGTGTTTCGCAAGGATTCTTCGGATTTACAAGACTTCATCTTCCACATAAACGGAGATATAAACTTGGGGTAAGTTTCAAGCATAAGTTTACCTCGGCTCCAGTTGTAAGTGTCCGATTCACGTGGCTGCCTGTAGGAGTCTCAAATGATTCAAATGGCTCTGAGCACTATGTGACTTAACATCTGAGGTCATCAGTCCCCTAGAACTCAGTACTACTTAAACCTAACTAACTTAAGGACATCACACACATCTATGCCCGAGGCAGGATTCGAACCTGCGACCGTAGCGGTTGCGCGTTTGCAGACTGAAGGGCCTAGAACCGCTCGGCCACACAGGCCGGCCCGTGCGACTCCATAGAGATGCTAGCTCGCCCGCTCTTTCATTACTCAATGTTCGTCGAGTTTGCAATAGCACAGCAAGAAAAGACGTTCTGTGTTCTGCGTTGCAGCAAGTAGAATTCAGAAACAAATGTGGCTGTGTGTTTTAGCCAAGGGAGTGACATTTGTATTTGTTGCCAAGGTGATGCAGTAAGCCGGCGGTAGCGAAAGAAGTGTTGCCCATGTGATTAACAACAGTCACGTTCCAGATCAAAGTAGCGCCCATTGTTACGTCCTACAGTTAGCTCGAATAGCGATCACGGAAAATACCTTAACGGAAAATACCTTCGCGGAAAGTCGCGATAACTCGCTGCTAACGTCGTTAATCTTACTGACAGTGAGTACAAGGAAGGAGTGGCAGAGCCGACAGACAAAGCGATGAAAGAAACAATCAACTGTTGACAAAAAATGTTAAATAAGTCAGTGATGTGCAAATTACGGGAGGAGGTTTATTAGACACCAATTTCTGCCATATTATGAACAATGAAAGGAAATACCATCTTTGCACACACTTCTCAGCTTGTGTCAAACAGATCTGGCCTTCCACCTAATCAATGAAACTGCGAAAAACTGTTCTGTCTATGGGATTTGATTTTAAAAGGTACCGGAATGAACGAGTAATTATGTGCAATGAAAGACCAGATTCTGGACGTCAAAGTACACTACTGGCCATTAAAATTGCTACACAAACAAGAAATGCAGATGATAAGCGGGTATTCATTGGACAAATATATTATACTAGAACTGACATGTGATTGCATTTTCACGCAATTTGGGTGCACAGATCCTGAGAAATCAGTACCCAGAAAAACCACCTCTGGCCGTAATAACGGCCTTGATACGCCATGGCATTGAGTCAAAAAGAGCTTGGATGGCGTGGACAGGTACAGCTGCCCAAGCAGCTTCATCACGGTACGAGAGTTCATTAAGAGTAGTGACTGGCGTATTGTGACGAGCCAGTTGCTCGGCCACCATTGACCAGACGTTTACAATTGGTGAGACATCTGGATAATGTGCTGGCGAGGGCAGCAGTCGAACATTTTCTGTACCCAGAAAGGCCCGTACAGGACCCGCAACTTGCGGTCGTGCATTATCCTGCTGAAATGTAGGGTTTCGCAGGGATTGAATGAAGTGTGGAGCCACGGGTCGTAACACATCTGAAATGTAACATCCACTGTTCAAAGTGCCGTAAATGCGAAAAAGAGGTGACCGAGACGTGTAACCAATGGCACCTCATACCATCACGCCGGGTGATATGCTAGTATGGCGATGACGAATACACGCTTCCAATGTGGATTCACCGCAATGTCGCCAAACACGGATGCGACCATCATGATGATGTAAACAGAACCTGGATTCATCTGAAAAAATGACGTTTTGCCATTCGTGCACCCAGGATCGTCGTTGAGTACACCATCGCAGACTGTCCTGCCAGTGATACAGCGTCAAGGGTAACCGCAGCCATGGTCTCCTAGCTGACAGTCCATGCTGCTGCAAACGTCGTCGAACTGTTCGTGCAGATGGTTGTTGTCTTGCAAACGTCCCCAACTGTTGACTGAGGGATGGAGCCGTGGCTGCACGATCCGTTCCAGCTGTGCGGATAAGATGCCTGTCATCTCGACTGGTAGCGATACGAGGCCGTTGGGATCCAGCACGGCGTTCCGTATTACCCTCCTGAACCTACCGATTCCATAGTCTGCTAACAGTCATTGGATCTCGGCCAAGGCAAGCAGCGATGTCGCGATACGATAAACCGCAATCGCGATAGGCTACAATTCGACCTTTATCAAAGTCGGAAACGTGATGGTAGGCATTTCTCCTCCTTACACGAGGCATCACGACAACGTTTCACCAGGCAACTCCGGTCAACTGCTGTTTGTGTATGAGAAATGGGTTGGAAACTTTCCTCATGTCAGCACGTTGTAGATGTCACCACCGGCGCCAACCTTGTGTGAATGCTCTGAAAAGCTAATCATTTGTATATCGCAGCATCTTCTTCCTGTCGGTTAAATTTCGCGTCTGTAGTACGTCATCTTCATGGTGTAGCAATTTTAATGGCCAGTAGTGTATTAAAGATGCCCTAAAAGATCCACGCATTGTGAGAGAAGCAGTTTCTGACAGAAATTCATCCAGGGAATAAATATGGGCGTATACAGCACCTGATGTGTCACCAGGGTCTATTAAGAATCGTCTGTTCAAGCACGACTAATATGACGAGTGCATCTGGCCAGGCTACCATCACCGTCAAGCATGGCCACTCTGGTGTCATGGAAGGGACAACTGGAAAGTGTAATGGCGCGCTGTTGACTTCAGTGATGAGAGTAGGTTCTGTCCGTAAGCGACTGATGGACGTACGCAAGTGTGTCGTACGCCTGGTTAGCAGCCTACACCGAAGTGTATTCGCCTTCGAAGCACAGGTCTAACCCCGGGCTTCATGGTGTGGTGGAGCCATCGCTTACAACTCGCTGTTACATTTAGTGTTCCCGCGGGACAAAGTAACCAGTGCCCGCTACATTGCACAGGCTGTTTAAGTCATTCCATCGACAGCAAGGTGATGTGTTTTTCCAACTGGGCAATGCACGTCCCGAAGCTGCTGCTGTGATGCAACGTGGTCTTTTTGATGTACAAGAATTTCTGTGGCCGGCAAAATGACCAACCTTCTTGCCAGTTGAATGGGACGTGGTTAAAAAGGCCTGCAGGAACTGTTGCCGAACTGCAACAGAAGGTGCGAGGTGGTTGGGACAGTCTATTGCAGGATACCATTTGGCACCTTGCCAGCTACATTGTATAGGCTGTGAAGCCATTCCTTCGACAGCAAGGTGATGTGTTTTTTCAGCAGGACAACGCACGTACAGAAGCTGCTGCTGTGATGCAACGTGGTCTTTGTGATGTACAAGAATTGCTGTGGCCTGCAAAATGACCAGCCTTCTTGCCAGTCGAATGGGACATGGTCAAAAAAGCCTGCAGGAACTGTTACCGAACTGCAACAGAAGGTGCGAGGTGCTAGGGACCGTATATCGCAGGATGCCATTTGGCACCTTTACGAACGTTTGCTTGCGATAATACACTCCTGTGTTGCCGCTAGAGTGGGATACACTGTGCGACTGTCTAGACATCATTTAATGTGACATGTATGTTTAATCTGGTCTGAATTTATTGTCGTGTCCTGACATAGGTGGGAGAGTGAAAAAGGGGTTGCTGGTCAGTCTGCGCTCCCGAGCGGTACAGAGCAGAAGGCAGGACATTTCACAGTGAAGGTATTTGATTGTTTTCTTCTATCTGAGCCAACACTGGTACAGGCATTTGCTAGAAATGCAGGTGGTGAGACTCGGTAGGGAACTCGTTGTGGAGACTCTTGGACAAACAGGGTTTTGAAATAGTTGTTTATTCCAGACAGGACTAACTAATACACTGGAGGCTGGGTCTAAAGTTATAAAAAGCATGAATAACACTGTTACAACGGAAGCCAGTAGCAAACACTAGTAGCATCTTAAGGCAACAACTTAGTTGCAAAACAAAACATTCTGAAAGTGACACTGTTTACTGAGGCACTCCAAGTGAGAGAGAGACACACACACACACAGAGAGAGAGAGAGAGAGAGAGAGCATACTCACGCGGAGCTGGACCAAGGCTGAACTCGACGGACGCGGATTCGGCGCCCAGATCGTCTGACTGAGAACTCCGTCAAAATCCGGAATCTAGGGGTTTTAAAGAGTCGCATGGGGGCACTGTTTTTGCCACTTAAAGCCACCCAGCCAATCCCGTAGGTCTCTTGCAGGTGCCTGCCAATCACGGTTTAGTTAGGTCCCGTCTACTGCTCCTAAGGCGGGGATGTTAATGCAGTTGTACTAACTAAGTCCGTATTTGGTATCAACATTGTTCAGCTGAAAGCTAAACGTAACTGCTCTGCCAAATAAGGCTTGCAACGTTATTGTTATACGCCATTTACCCCCGCCCCTCGGGCTCCCCGGAGTAGGGACTGCTAGGTCAACAGTTTTTGGCGTTTTCGCTCTCTTTCTAGCCCTTGTGAACCCACTGACGTTGCTGTTCTCAGGGCTGGTATCAAAGGGTTATAAGCTAGTACGTGCCTGTTGGTTACAAAGTTCTACAGTGGCAACCTACTACTGCGTCTAGACGAAGTATGAAGTTATATGTTAATTCCTTGATGAGTAACAAACGCCCTGGGACCGCGTCTGGGTTCGTCTGAATTTTCGCAAGGCCCTCAGCATCGTCTCTGCTTCCGCGCCTTGGAACGCCTGTCCTCCTTTCTCACAGCTTCAAGATAACACTACAGTAGCTAGGAATAATCAATATATTACATTATCATTTCACCTACAATGACGAACTACCTGTAATATCGCCGGCCAGTGTGGCCGAGCGGTTCTAGGCGCTTCAGTCTGGAACCGCGCGACCACTACGGTCGCAGGTTCGAATCCTGGTTCGGGCCTGGATGTGTTTGATGTCCTTAGGTTAGTTAGGTTTAAGTAGTTCTAAGTTCTAGGGGACTGATGACCTCAGATGTTAAGTCCCACAGTGCTCAGAGCCAACCTGTCATATCACTTGTCAAAAATCGGTCTTCTCCTTGAGGGTGTTGCATAATTTGTTTCCGGCAGTATATAGTAAAATCAGTCGGCAAAGATTCGAACAAAGAGTCGGCATTATCATCCGCCATCCGCGACTGAAACAGCAGATGACGAATCAACGGATACATCTGCAGAAAATAGCGACATCTCTTGAGAAGGTTGTTTTACGGATATTGCCAGCGAAGCGCGTTGAGCATCCAATGTGATATGCATTGTACGTCTTGCTTCTGCTCGTGTTCTAGACGGGCACTTCTTTCAGTAGAGCGTAAAGAGGTGTAGCATGTGACAGCATTCCACTCTTGAGAGTACTGTGGCTTATATACCGCCATTGCTTCCACTCCCTGCTTCTCGGGCGTAAGGTACGACGGTTCTGCCACCCTAGCCACGTAAACAGGTCGCCTTGCCGGGTTGTAAAAGGTAATTGAAAACTTTGATCCAAAGTAATTGTAAAAAGTACCCCAAGATTGTACGCGTATGCATGTAAAACGTGTACCCTTGCAAAATTCTATCGTTCTTCTGATATTAAAAACTTTACAGCCCTTTACGTAAGTTCAGTTTCGCTCCTAGGCATTTGTGCAGAAAATATAGTGTCGTGAAATCGGAAAAATCTTTTTGAAACACCCTGTACTACAGACCTCCTGGCAACGAACGGACCTGACGTCATCGGTTGTATCGCCCAAGAGCAGTCAGTAACCACGACGGCTGTTTTATGGTCGACGGTCACTGGAAGTAACGATGACTGGGAGACATCGTAAATCATGATGCGGATAAATGCTTAGCGACTAAGGCAATAAAGGATGACAAATACTAACTTTGGTTTTACGATACCATTCGCAGAATACAGCGAAAACAGGTCGTCTCAAGTGCGTTGCGATAAGAGGATGTATGGAAACCGACAGCAACTCGCGCATATTTCAAAAGATCTTTGCATGAAGCCTGCAAAGACTGCCACAGTCATAAATTTAAAAAAGCCTTGGAACTTCAGGTCGTACATAAAGTCAGTGAAAGAACCGAAACTTTTAATCCAGTCTTCTTTGTCTCCATTAGGTGTAAAACAGAAGACACCAGAAAATCAATACTCTGAATTATAGTGCGAAAATGCACTCAAATACTGTACTTGGATCCTATTACAACACCGCCGTTTAAATTCGGCGAAAATTCAGAAAATGGTGGTCTGAAATAAGAACACGTAACACTGAAAAACGGTGGAAACTGATCAACGCCAAGCAGGCATCATAACCTGCACTGGATTTTTGAGGAATTAGCAATATATCTAGATCACATTATCAGAATTTCCAACGTGACGGAAAAAGAACATAGGTCACTGCTGTTTATAAGAAAAATCAAAATAAAAGATACACAGAACTGTAGACCAATACCTCTAACATGTCGCCCTTTTACATATTCCTTCACATTTCTTCGGACTGAAGGCCGCAACAACAGCCTATCTGCCCTTTTGTTGCAGGATCCAAAACCATATTGTAACTTCGAACATTCTGATACTCCCTGAGAAAGAAGTTTCTCTCAAAGATTCAGCAACGTCTCATGACATAATAATTGTACCATGGCTTGAGGTCACGGTCATTGACTAGACATTCCGTTATTTGACTGTGTAGGTCGTTTATTCTACTGTACAACATGATTTCGGCCTTACCCCCCTATTCAAGTGCCATAGTGTTGAGTATGATCACGCTTCTATAAAAGAAGTCAATGTCGAAACATATTAAACTTGGTGGCATCTGCATTATACAACAAGTTTAATACGTAACGAAGGTGCCACCAAGTTTAATATATTTAGACGCTGACTTCTTCTATAGAAATCTGGTCACGCCCAACTGTGTGGCGTTTGAAAATACCAGGGGCCGAAACCGTGGCTGTGCTCGTACAGTAGAATAAGCCGTCTGTAGAGTCAAATGGCGGAACTTCCATGTACAAACGATTTAGTAAATACCTATCATTTGAAATACGCTAGATTTTTTTACACGTCAAATCTTGGAATAGTAAATATGGACAAACTGGGAAGTAATGTTATGCAAGACGGTGAGTATTCAAAAGAAACGAAGATCGCGTCTTACGTGCTACAGGGGAGCGTAAGAGGAACTGTAATATTTTCAATATACATGGATACCAGGATCACAAAACTGACGATGCTGTTGTCCACAGAAAAAATATCATTGCTGGGTGATAATGAGGAAACAACTTACGCATTTCTCTATTCGGTGTATTGTGTGTTAGCTACCTTTAAATGTGGTAAATACTTTGTAACTCCCATAAGGAAGAGAAAGCAGTTAACGTTTCCGATTTAAATATCTAGGGGCGCAATATGAAATGCAATGAACATGTGAAAACAGTGGCAGAGAATGCGATTTGAAGTGCGATTTGAAGAGTCTTTGTTAAGACAACAGAATACAAAATTGTTGAGTGGCTTCTTCTACAGTACCGCTACAGTCGTCGGAGCTCTCCCGTCGTAGGCGTAACAGAACATCGATCGAATCGAGAGACGTTTTGCTACAATTGTAAAAGGTGAGTGAAGACCAAGCAAATGTGTGACAAAGATCCTCAGGTTATTTACGTGAAATCTCTAGCAGAAAGACGTTGTTCTACTTACCCAGTTGGGAAATAAAGTGAACCGTAATTCTAGGCGTTTGTGTAACAGTTCTCATGCTTCCATCACATAGCTAGCGTCAGTATCACGAGAGTAAGATAAGAAGGATTAGGTCGCTCACTCTTACCTCGTTTCGTACTCGAACAGAATGAGTCATCTCTATCTTCTCAAGGAGACATCACCTAGTGGAAGGTTGGTGACCGTCCAGCAAGCTGAGAGCTTAACACTACAGTTTGTGTTTATGTACAACAGTCCAATCTTACAATGCCTTTCAGCTACGAATTTCTTTTGCCATTTATTTTTCCTTGAGTAATAATTCGTAATAATAGATATTTTACGCCTCTCATAATATACCCAAAGCATTTTATCTTACTATATGTAACAGTTTCTTTTTTCATCCGGTAAAGAACCAAGACGTTTGATATTTTAAATATCCAGGGTACACGCAAGAAATGACGACACAAATGTACATCAAAGGCCTCAATTCGTCTTCGGTACCTGGGTCCATACTTCGACATCCACAAAGAACAGACGACATGTAACACCGAAGCAGCCTGGTTCTCAGTTGCAACCCGACGTCTGCACTCATGAAGAATTTTCGCAGGCTTCCTGATCTCATGTCTCTATTTTATCTCTCGCTTGGAGCCACATTGTTGCTCCTCGGTGATACCCGAGTATTTGAAGAAGGACACTTGCTCAACTCTCTTATCCCTTCCACGGTTAAAATTTAATTTGCATACATTTAAAAAAATAAAAGGTCAAAAACTTTCTTCCTTTGTGATAAAATTGAAGCTGACTAACTCTGCAACATAGCTAGATCCCTGTTTTCATGGGAACTCAGGATTTTCAGAATTAAATTTTTAATTTTGGAATAATTTTATAACGATGATAATTATGAAAAAAATAACATATCAGTACTAAAACATGTTTAATCTCTGACAATGAAAAACGTGAAATATAGTACATAAGTTTTCAACATAGCATTTGAAGATAACTTCAACATATCACACACCAATGTTTTCTACATTCGGGGGCATATACACCTCACTACGTACACATTACGTAATTACTGAGGTGTGTAGTAATGTTCCAAAAAAATACAATTAGTTATTTCAGATATTCTTGGAATGGAGAAAATGATGTTTTCATCTGAATTTCGTGAAACAGACGTACAAACCCACCTATAAACACACGCTGCCCCTTTTAATAGCTCACAGACTTCTATATATCCATCTCGTAGCATTTTTCTCCAAGTTCCGGCAGCACCTCGCTACATGCTAACATTAGAAAGGTATCAGTTATACACGTCCCAACGCTCAAAACAGCGTATTAATTTAGCGGCACATAGTGTCCCATCAACCTCTAAGGGGTTAGCATCTACACTCCTGGAAATTGAAATAAGAACACCGTGAATTCATTGTCCCAGGAAGGGGAAACTTTATTGACACATTCCTGGGGTCAGATACATCACATGATCACACTGACAGAACCACAGGCACATAGACACAGGCAACAGAGCATGCACAATGTCGGCACTAGTACAGTGTATATCCACCTTTCGCAGCAATGCAGGCTGCTATTCTCCCATGGAGACGATCGTAGAGATGCTGGATGTAGTCCTGTGGAACGGCTTGCCATGCCATTTCCACCTGGCGCCTCAGTTGGACCAGCGTTCGTGCTGGACGTGCAGACCGCGTGAGACGACGCTTCATCCAGTCCCAAACAAGCTCAATGGGGGACAGATCCGAAGATCTTGCTGGCCAGGGTAGTTGACTTACACCTTCTAGAGCACGTTGGGTGGCACGGGATACATGCGGACGTGCATTGTCCTGTTGGAACAGCAAGTTCCCTTGCCGGTCTAGGAATGGTAGAACGATGGGTTCGATGACGGTTTGGATGTACCGTGCACTATTCAGTGTCCCCTCGACGATCACCAGTGGTGTACGGCCAGTGTAGGAGATCGCTCCCCACACCATGATGCCGGGTGTTGGCCCTGTGTGCCTCGGTCGTATGCAGTCCTGATTGTGGCGCTCACCTGCACGGCGCCAAACACGCTTGCGACCATCATTGGCACCAAGGCAGAAGCGACTCTCATCGCTGAAGACGACACGTCTCCATTCGTCCCTCCATTCATGCCTGTCGCGACACCACTGGAGGCGGGCTGCACGATGTTGGGGCGTGAGCGGAAGACGGCCTAACGGTGTGCGGGACCGTAGCCCAGCTTCATGGAGACGGTTGCGAATGGTCCTCGCCTATACCCCAGGAGCAACAGTGTCCCTAATTTGCTGGGAAGTGGCGGTGCGGCCCCCTATGGCACTGCGTAGGATTCTACGGTCTTGGCGTGCATCCGTGCGTCGCTGCGGTCCGGTCCCAGGTCGACAGGCACGTGCACCTTCCGCCGACCACTGGCGACAACATCGATGTACTGTGGAGACCTCACGCCCCACGTGTTGAGCAATTCGGCGGTACGTCCACCCGGCCTCCCGCATGCCCACTATACGCCCTCGCTCAAAGTCCGTCAACTGCACATACGGTTCACGTCCACGCTGTCGCGGCATGCCAGCAGTGTTAAAGACTGCGATGGAGCTCCGTATGCCACGGCAAACTGGCTGACACTGACGGCGGCGGTGCACAAATGCTGCGCAGCTAGCGCCATTCGACGGCCAACACCGCGGTTCCTGGTGTGTCCGCTGTGCCGTGCGTGTGATCATTGCTTGTACAGCCCTCTCGCAGTGTCCGGAGCAAGTATGTTGGGTCTGACACACCGGTGTCAATGTGTTCTTTTTTCCATTTCCAGGAGTGTATTATGAGTTCATTTTGAATCTCCCTTATAGGGAATACCAATTTTTTAATCTTGGAAGGGATAATACGAGGTGACTTCAAAAAGTATGTTACACGTTATTATGGCAGGCCAAGTAATTCTTACTGAATCCTGCACTACACTTCAACGCTACGCAGACATATGGCACTATTTTCCAAAACAGTCACCAAGTTCAAATGACTCGAAGCACTACTTAACATCTGAGGTCATCAGTCCCCTATAGTTAGAACTACTTAAACCTAGGGACATTACAAACATCCATGCCCGAGGCAGGATTCGAACCTTCTACCGTAGCAGCAGCGCGGTTCCCGACTGAAGCGCTTAGACCCTCTCAGCCACAGCGGCTGGCTGTCGCCAAGTCTCTCTAAGCAACGGTCCGAACGTTCTGCCAATCCTTCAATTCCTCGACAGCAAAAATTCTCTCCTCGGTCATGGAGCCATTCAAGAATCACTGTGTGTACGCCCTCATCGTTGATGGATCTCTTTGGTCTCACTCCACACCCCCCCCCCCCCCCCGTCCACTCACACACACAGATATTCTTTCAGCTTGCTGAAGAAATGGAAATCGTATGGAGGAAGATACCACTCACTTCGGTGTGGCAGCAGCCAAGTTGTTGGCACCGTTTCACTACGGGTGGGTGCGACACTGCCTTTGATCCATGTACCACCAGGATTTCACAGTGACTCTGCAAGCAGTTTAGGTATTTGGCCGATAAGAATCGTAATGTCCGCGTTCTCCAACCTTTACACAAAAGTCATGGGGCAGAGAGACGCACATATACAAATGATAGAAATGACGGTAGTATCGCATACGCAAGGTATAAAAGAGCAGCGCACTGGCGGATGTGTCATTCCTACTCAGGTGATCCGTGTTGAAAGGTTTCCGACGTGATATGGCCGAACACACTTTGAACGCGGAATGGTAGTTGGAGCTAGACGCTTGGGATATTCCATGTCAGAAATCGTGGGGAATTCAATATTCTGATGTCCACAGTGCCAAGAGTGTGCCTAGAATACCACATTTCAGGCATTACCTCTCACCACGGACAAGGCAGTGGCCAACGGCCCTCACTGAACGACCGAGAGCAGCGGCGTTTGCGTAGAGTTGTCAGTGCTAACAGACAAGCAACGCAGCGTGAAATAACCGCAGAAATCAGTGTGGGACGTACGACGATCGATCCGTTAGGACAGTGCTGAGAAATTTGTCGTTAATGGGCTTTGGCAGTAGACGACCGACGCGAATGGCTTAGCTAACAGCACGACATCGCTTGCAGCGCCTTCCCTGGGCTCGTGACGATATCTGTTGGAACCTAGGCGATTGGAAATCCGTGGCCCAGTCAGGCGACTCCCTATTTCAGTTGGTAAGAGCTTGCGGTAGAGTTCGAGTGTGGCGCGGACATCACGGTGCCACTGATCCAAGTCGTCAGCAAGGCACTGTCCAAGCTGGTGACGGCTCCGTAATGGTATGTACTGTGCTTACATGGAACAGACTGGGTCCTCTGATCCAACTGAGTCGATCACTGACTGGAAATTATCACGTTCGGCTACATGTCATCGGGCCACAATTGTTCGCAATTGGTTTGAAGAACATTCTGGATAGTTCAAGCGAATGATTTCGCCACTAAGATCACCCGACATGAATCCCATCCAACATTTGTGAGGCAACACTTTCGCAATTATGGACGGGTATAGAGACAGCATGGATCAAATACTTCTGCAGGGGACTTCCAACGACTTGTGGAGTCCATGCCACGTTGAGGTGCTGCATTAACGCCGTGCAGTAGGAGGTCCGGTGCGATGTTAGGAGGTATCGCATGACTTTTGTCTCCTCAGTATATACGTTTCCAATTGCTGCGGCGTTTACTCGCGCTCTGTCATGCACCTCTCATCCGTACCTCGGCAGAACTGTGTCTGCAGGAGACCCGGAATCTGTACTCTCTTCTGGCAATACGCCATCCGCTTCGCGCATTGGTCTCAGCGCGAAAGGACATTTTTACTTGCTTTCTGAAGTCTTTACGCAGACAGCTGGCAGTTGTGGCCGAGTGGTTCTAGGCGCTTCAGTCCGGAACCGCGCTGCTGCTACGGTCGCAGGTTCGAATCCTGTCTCGGACATGGATGTGTGTAATGTCCTTAGGTTAGTTAGGCTTAAGTATTTCTAAGTCTAGGGGACTGATGACCTCAGATGTTAAGTCCAATAGTGCTCATAGCCATTTGAACGATTTAAACTTTACACAGATAGGCCGAACTCTCACTGCGTGTATTTAGGCGGTTTCTCGTGCATCTGAAGGGAGGTAGCTCGTCAGTAATGGTGACGGTATCGTCGACATGTGTGATGAAACATAGAGTAATTAACATTGGTAGAAAGCACCCTCTGCTATGCACTGTTCACTGGCTTGTGACGTGTATTTTATGTACGTGTATAAGCATTCGTACGAAGTGATCGCAATAACAGCACTTATAAGAACAGAATTACAGCAGACCACAGCACTTCCAATTTCCACTGCTCTTCTGCAGAACAATACTTATAAATTTATTGACTGCAATATTTTTGTTCATAGTGGTGGTTTGTATAACGACGGTCATCAGGAAAGTTGTTGCACTTAGCGGAGCATTTGCTGTACTGGCCGTTTCGTGGGGTTCTCTTTCAGTATAGATTCCGAAAATTGCAGGGTGCCAGGGACTCTTAAACGCAATGGGACTCCATCCTCGCAGTTTAAAACTGCAGGAGGCGGCAAAGTGAACGTATTTTCCTCATTAAAAATTTCTGAGCCAGTGGCCAGCCAAAGGCAGCTCCCCTGCGGCGCAGAAGAGCTCGGGAACTCCCTTCCAACAAGGGCGCGCACTTTTGTATCAATCGATAAAGGAAACAGCTGGTCCAGTAGGCTTGCTCTTCCGGAAGTACTATGACTCAGCAAAGTCGTGTAACTAAAATTTTTAAGCAAGTTTGTGGTAATCATAAGCCTTAAGTACAGTCACGGTAAAGATGGGAGGTACCTTCTTTTTTGTGACACTGTCCCCTGTCTTCATGGGTTCGGCACGTTCATGTGTATTGGGCAATGTTGGTGATAGGGGGTGGTCGGAAGTCTTTCTCGTCTCCATCCGTTCCCCTGAGACGGAATTTATGTGCTTCATCTGTCTGCGCCTAGTGTTATCTCATGTGAAATTGTGAGAACGTTTTTGTAATCTTATGAACTGAGGAGTGACGTGGATACCAGCCGGATATTCACCTGGTCGGATGTGGGAAACCACATAAAAATCATATCCAGGTTGCACGGCAAACTGATTTGCACTTACTTCACCTGATACCCTGCAAACCATAGATGAAGGGCAACAGGGAGATTCCATGTTCCTAGACTTCCGAAAAGCGTTCGACAAGGTGCCCCACTGTAGACTATTAATGAAGATCCGAGAAAACGGATTGGGTCCCAGACTTGTGACTTGGTTGACAACGTCCTAAGTAACCAAACCCATTAGGTTGTCCTCGACGGCGAGTGTCTGTAAGAGACAGGGGTAACGTCAGGAGTGTCCCAGGGAAGTGTGATGCGACCGCTTTTATTTGCTATATACATAAGTCATCTGATGGGCAGGGTGAGCAGTAATTTTCGGCTGTTTGCTGATGACAGGAAGGGAAGGTGTCGCTGAGAGACTGTAGGAGGAAACAATACGACTTGCCAAAATTTCTGGTTGGTGTGATGAAGGGCAGCTTGCCCTACATGTGGAAAAATATTTGAGCCGTGCGTGGCTCGTGTTCCCGGCATCATGTATTTTACACCCTGTTTTTAAAGTACTTCCACCTCATTACGTTAATTTAAATTACTACTGTTACTGAGTTGCTGCTTTGCCCGACCGTGAGCGGTGCTAGAAGCGCGTATCGGTATATCCCCTCTCGTAGTATCTTTGCTCGGCTGCCATTACTTCCCAGTCGTTGTCTGTCATAATGGAGTTCGGCTCGCGAGTTCGGGCTGCCAACAGTTGGAGCGCGTCTGGAGCGCAGTCGTGGAGTTGCAACGCAGTCAGGTTGGAGCAGTGAGGTCTTCGTCGACATGGCTCTCCCGACCATTGCCGCCACGCATCACTTGAGTCGGGCCACGGTCTTGGTGGATCGTCAGTCGATCGTCCTACCGGACGACGCGTTTTGGCTCGCCGATCGTTACGAGTCGGCTGTGTGCATCGACTCTCGATCTGTCTTCGTGCGTGTTTAGTGACCGTTGGGTATCGTTCAGGTCTTCGTGCAAGTGTTTGTCAGGTTGTGTGTGTAGCTGGTGTCATTTTCACTGACAACTTGTTTTAAATGTTGTCGGCATTCTGAGACCAGTCGGTCGGTTGCTGCGGACCAGGGAAGTTATCTCCGCGCGGTGCAGTCGGCTGGGTCTGCTGGCGGTCCTTGCGCAGCGTCGGAGCAGGTATGGAGCTGTCCGATCGCTACGAGCTTCGTGGTTCACCGACCTAGGACGTCAAAATTGAGTAGTGGTTTTGAAACGTCCCCTTTGAACATTTATACAGGACTGTGCTTAACCTGACACACAATATTTTTAGCGCAACGCAATCTGACTTTCAAAATTCCCTACTAAAGAATGGCCCTGACAAACATTAAACTATACCTTTCACAAATCACTTACCTCACAAAAATCTTCGCTGCTCAAGCTACTGCAATACAGCGAGCGCCACTACTGCCAGCTAAATAAAAGATTCAAACTACTGAAGGCACTAACTACTGATAGGGGTAGTTAGCAAATGAAAGATATTAATAGAGAGCAAACAATGTATTTACCTTAATATCATCACAAGTCATAATATATATCAGTTCATGACAAATTACAAAACTCCGCCATCTCTCTCCCCACATCCACCACTGCTGGCGGCTCACCTCCAACTGCGCAACGCTACGCGCTGTTCACAGCCAGCTGCCTAACACTACAATGGCGAGTATTACAACAATGCAAAGCAGCCACAGACTGCACACAGCACAGCCAGTGATTTTCATATTGAGCGCTACGTAACGTTGCCAATAAGAAAACATAAACAGCCTACTTACATAGCCCCCATGCTCCCCACAAAAAATTTTACAAAATTTTT
Organism: Schistocerca piceifrons; assembly: GCF_021461385.2. Classification (NCBI taxonomy): domain Eukaryota; kingdom Metazoa; phylum Arthropoda; class Insecta; order Orthoptera; family Acrididae; genus Schistocerca; species Schistocerca piceifrons. The sequence continues at coordinate 198,915,131 of NC_060138.1, read as the reverse complement.
TTTGGGCAGTGGCCAATAATGATTTGATAAAATTTTTCATAATTACAATAACAAAGAAATCAAATGCACACACTTATTGATATTATGTTGGTCAAAAGCTCAAATTTTCTCACAGTCCATAAAGACAGTCCTGATCATTCATTACGGTAATCACACGTTTTTTTTCACAAAGTCTCATTAGTAAAAGAAATTGCACACAGAAGTAGTGGATTTCCATGCAGTCTTGAAGAAGTAGTGTTGTCCTTCCAACGGAAAGACAGTGCTGGCTCTTGACATGCTGACAGGTAATGGGCCACAATGGAGCAAACCCACAGCAGAGTCATTCGAAGTTTTGAAGAGTATTGGTAGGTAAGTCATCACAGAGCAGACCCACTGTAGTCCTGGTAGAGATTACGGTATTGGTGGGCCACCAGAGGTGCAGACCCACTGCAGTCCTTGTAGAAATAATGGTATTGATGGATCATCAAAGATGTAGACCCACTGTAGTCCTTGAAGAGATGCCCAGCAGCCATCTGTTGTGACTGTGCAGGTGCACAATCACCATTGAAGAGTCTTGCGGATAATATAGCAAGTCCATAAACCACCACTTGTGCACTCACAAAGTTTTTGAAATTGTCCTTAGAACCAGCAATGCTGTTATCCAGTCCCTTGCTGAGTTATTAACACACGTGCAAACACTAACATTCCCTACTTCTCACATATTGTCCACATACTATGACCAACAGAAACGTGTGCAGTGAAATGTAACTAACAAGTTAATAATGTCATGAACTGGTGAGAATTACAATTTTATAACATAAGAATACAATTACAAAGGTACAAAATACATCATTAAAAACATAATAATACAGATAACATTTGTAGTACAGGCTGTACAAAAGAATAGAAATAAACATATACATCAGTGTTACAAAAATAGTGACATAAGTACATACATAAAATAATGAGAATAGTTTTTGAAACATTAATTTCACACATGAACATTGAAACAGAACAGAATTGTAAACAACTTTACAAAGAAAATAACATATTATTAATGCAACTTATATTTGAGGATAACAGTATTCCTCCTCATAGTGAATATAGCTTAGTATTAGAAGAGAAAAAAATTCTATGAAACAGTACACAGAGACAGGAAGAAAACAAATACTCAAGGGTACACAAACACATAGTGGGATAACACCAATAGGAAAGGACAGGGTTCGTTTTCAGTGTAACATTTGGTACTGCAGTCCAACCCAAAACTTCATATATCTTTCCTCTTATTTCATCCTTTGTTTCCACCAAAAAAAATTCTATCTAAGCATGCTTTCTGTATTTATATGTTCACACATTTCTTACCTCAACATTTATTTCCAAGAAAATCCTACCTAAACCTGTTTTATGTACTTTTTTCGTATTAATTCTCAATGCATTTCTTCCAATTCATCGCAACTCATTCTCTTATATAGTCTACCCCCTCTTAAGCTAACTTAAATCTACTGAGCTCAGATGCTAAACTAAGGGACGAGGCAATGCAGCATCACATAACAAATCAACACAAACAGCAATGCAAAAAATGCAAATTGGCAAAGCTAGCAGCATAAATGAGCAAAAGTCAAATTCAATAACACTATGCCTGACAAACAGCAGCAACTTATACCTAAACATGACATAGCGCAAGCAGAAAAAATATTACACTAAACAACAATGCAGATAAGGGAAATGTATATTCACATCTTAATGTCTATGTAATTAAAGTGGTGCACCACAAGAAGTTATTCTACCAAAAAGTTACCAATTACTTGAAAAGAAAATTATGAATGCAGTTACTAGTTCCTTCTTATTGTTCTTTCCTTTCCAAGTGCTCCTTTTTTAAAGAATGTGGATCATAAAATAATTATTTAATAGATCTGTTGACAGAAAGTGTTCACATTAGCAAATGCATTTTATTTTATAAAAGCAATGCTGCAACACAGCTGGAAACCAGATATCAAATGAAATAAGCAACTATGAAAAGCAAAGCATAAAAATATCATTCAATAGTCATGTGGCATTTCGTAAGTTAGTAGAAATTCTCTCAACTCTCATAGAAAGACGCTTGCCATAATCAGGTGTGCAGATGCAAAAATATTTCTTGTCATTTTATTAGGCATTTCAGTAAATATCGTAAATTAAGAGCTAGTGTAATCATATGTTTTCAAGTTCGACCGTGTCGTTTTTTGCGATGCTTTCTCTAAAGGAATGACAATGGCCAGGATAATGGCCTTCCCTTTCTTTTTTTTTCTTTCTTCCTGTGCTCTGAAAGGCACGCGCTAATGACTTTTTCTCCAGGCGTCTGACACAGCTGGGTGCCCGCGACGCATTACGTGCTGGTGGTCACTTAACTTTCGTACGGAAATATTTACGACAGCAATTTTCGCTAAAGTGACAGTCTCACATAAAAATACTTCACAGGTCAAGAATTAGCGTTGCAAATCTGTAGAAACAAAATCCTATGAATATAACAGTGTCCAAAAAATGTTCAGTGGCATTGTGATACATTCACACATGATTCACACATGTCATAACTCTTAAAGTACGATTCTTGGTTTCCAACATCCTTTTTCACAAGTCAAGAGTCCCTACCCACTATTCATTACTCCTTACCTTATTACACATATACGTATCCATCGACACTCGTCAATATTTCGTCATTATAAATATGAAGCATAATCAAATAACTCATATAGTAGCCTCAGCCTATTAATCGTAAACATACCTCAGCAGCATAATACACATCGTCGTCGTAAAAATAACATCATAACACCTCAGTCAAATCTCAAAATCGTCGTAGCTTCCTCCAATAATTAAAAAAACTCTCTGCTCATGTCAAAAGTGTCATCTGCCTCAAACGTACTTTAAAAATCATAATCCCTTTACCAAATACATCATTCAAAGCTCTCATAGTATCACAATGGTTCCGAAAAAATATGAACAGTTTCACAAAGTACAGACAAAATACAGTTTCATAAGTGTGAAGTTATCCAGCTGTGTAATTACGTAAACATCTGTCACTGACGTAGTAAAAAAATGTTTATCTCTCAGTTAAATGATCAGATAGCTGTGTAATTTGTGTGTTAGAGAAATATGGTACCGATGTGTAAAGTTGTATAAGCAAATACCATATTAGCTAGGTTTCCTTGTGGTTGCCACACACATGGTACACAAAGTAAGCGTGTACCCCCCTGAGGATAAATGTAATTATGCCCTCAGGTGTTACAAATTACAGCAATGGAATGAAATGTATCACGGAAAACTTTCTTTGTAATTAAAAAATCTTTAAAAATAAGTGTTTTAAGTATAAGATTAATCACTCAAATGCGTGTACTGTAGCGCTAAATGTGCGTCTTGTTGCAACATAATCTGTGTGGAAGTGTCGTAGTTATCGTCCTCCGAAAGCTAAGTTCTGCAGAAGCCAATGTACTTACCTCATGATAAACAAAAGTGAAATGCTTTGCGTATAGATATCATACTTATTACGCTTATTGCCGTGATGAAGAAAGTACTGTGCTGTAACGTATTGTTGTGCTACAGAAAAGGCTGTCTCCTTGTAGCTATACCATAAAAGTTACTACTAAAACATGTTTTACTTTCCAGAATAATACAGAAAAACTGTGCAGATATAAAACAGAAACACCGCAAAATCAACATTGTACATTGTCACTCATTAGTAGCGTCGTGATAAAAATCGTGTAGCTATCACATAAACTAACCACTGTGTCGTCTGGTATCTCACAGAAAGTACTTTAAACCCAGAATGTATTTTCAAGTAAACCAAAATGTTGCATTAAAATCTCATTAGCAGTACCAGTATGTGTCCTAAGTATGTAACCCTGATAGTCGTTACGTAATCGTGCAACTAACAAGCAAGAATGTACAAATACAACACTGTGTCGTCTGTTCACTATAACAATGCATTCGTAATTTCTGTTTTAAAAATGTTCCCTAGGTTCTAGACTGGATATTTAACTTCAAACATTGTTGCATGTTAACAGTTTCTTAAGTCTGACAAAGCATACTAAAAATGTGAAGTGAAAAGTTATATGACAAAGACAAAGTTAAAAAGCAGATTATCTTTCAATAAACGGTTTTATATGTGAAGTGTGGTGAAATCCTTTACTCTTCATAGTACTCAGAGTTTGAACTCGAATGCAATTGTCAGGCGGTATACGTCGGTAAAGAATACTGGAGTTTTTCTCAAGGTTAGCGTCTATGTTATTTTTCTCTGAGCCACCTGGCGCACGCGGCTGCCTGCTGTGCGAGTCATTGTCTGTCTCTTTGTTGGCGCGCGTCGTTATTGGGATTAGGAGACCTAACTTCTACAAATTCGCCTTGCCGAGAGGGCCCTGCTCTGTTTGAATCCCGCCAGTTCTGATGCAATTGACGTCTGTCGTTATGATCATATCGTCTGTCGTCATTTCGGTAGAATCCGTAGTTTCTTCCTTGTCGGTCACGTGGTGGAGAATTTCTCCCTGAATCGTAACTCCGCGCTGAACTGTTGCGTCTGAAGTTATTCTGTCTCCCCTGGTAATAATTGTTTTGGTTCCCATATTGTCTGTTTCTCTGATTGTCTCTGTGATAGTCACTACCGCGGAGAGGTGATCTTTCCCTGTAATTATTACTACTCTGCCAACGGTTGTCGTACGGGTGGTGTCTATTTTGGTCACGATTTGCGTTGTAAGAATAGACCAGTCGTGTCCGGTTATTGTTTCTGTCGTCACGGAATTGTGATGGATGTGACCTGTAATTGTTGTGTCCTTGTTTTCGCGTTCCGCGATTGTCAGTGTCAATTTCCAGTTCTTGTAACAGACCCTGAAATGCTTCAATGTCATCTTTGCAACGTCCTGCTAAAATAATATGTCGTAAATGTTCAGGCAATTTGAGTAAGCAAATGCGGATCAGTTCTGAGGGGCTGTATGGGTTTGAAAGATATTGATTCTTATGCAACATGTCTTCAAAATATTTGACAAGACTGGAAAATTCAGATTGTTCAAAGTGTTTCATCATCATGATGCTATGTTTTACACGGTCTTGTGTAGCTTGAGACCAATATGCTGAGAGGAAGGCATGGTAAAACTCTCCTTCACTGTGGCAATCGTGAATTACCGATCGCATTCTTACAGCTGGTTCATTCTCTAAGTAGCCACACATAAATTCTAATCTGTGTTCCAACGACCAGTTGGGAGGAAAACAATGAGAGAATTGATGGAGCCATGCTTGTGGATGAATGTCGTTGCCAGAATTCTTAAATGTTTTGAATTTACGTGTAGTAATGAACAGCTTATAGTCAAAATCATCATGTCGGCGAGTCGCATATCGGTCATTGTTAGGTCGTGTCGGCCGTTCCATCTCAAAATTCGGTGCACATTCCCAATTTCTTTCATTACTTCCGAAATGCCCTGTGTTATTATTTTGCAGCTTTTCCGTGTTTCTAAGTCCCTCTTCCCGTGTTGGAGCGCGAGTGTTCTCTGAAATACGTAATTCTTGTATTACCTGTGTCAGCTGATCTTGTACTTCCCGGATTTCTCTTTGGTGTTGTGTATTAATTCGATTCTGATTTTGTTTGAATTTCCTAATTTGTTCATACTCTTCTGTGTCAGTGAAGGCTACAGGTGTTGTGTCATTCAGATCATCATCTACCTTTGTAGATAAGTTAGTGAACTGATCTGAAAGTTCGGCTACTTTATCCGATAGTGTACTTATTTCCTCAGTGTGTTTTTCTGAACCAAGTTTCAGAGTGTCCATTTGTGTTGAAATCGTATCTACTGTGTCTTTTAAGTTTTCTTGACTTTTTGCAAGTTGTGTAACCGAATCGGTAGATGCAACTGCGTCAATTTTAGCTTGCAAGGTGTTGTGATTTTCATGAACAATAGTTTGCAGTTCTTTTATGGCTGCTTCGTGATTCTGTAATGCATTTTCATGACGCGAAAAAATAGGTTGAAAATGCTCACAAATTTGAGTTTTTACGTCATTACAGACTTTTTGACATTTCGATTCAATGTTATGTAACTCAGCAGTTAAATCCTCACGTGTTTGTTCGAGAGTTTGTTCCAATGAGTCTAACTTTTTGAGATTTTGTTCCACTGTGTCTAACTGTTGCTGTGTTTGTCTCTGGTGTTGTTCCATTGTGTCTAACTTTTTAAGATTTTGTTCCACTGTGTCTAACTTTTGAAGCTTTTGCTGTGTCTGTCCCATTTGTTGTATTAATTGTAATAACAATGCATTGGTGTCTGAAACATGTTCCTCAGTGCTTTTCGGCAGTGAATTTACACCGGAAACATTCACATTTTGACAAGCAGAAAATGTGTCTTGACTTATTCGAGAAAACGGTGAGGATCCAAAACCTGAATCTACAGTATTTGCGAGATCGTGTCGTGTCATTTCGGCTTCCTGAGGCGAGCTATTGCCGACCGGTCGATCGATAATGCTTCCCTCTTCACTAATTGTTTCACTGTCCACGCCATTGTTTGACGCCCGCTCCATTTCCCTGTGCACAGTTACCAAATTACTACTTTGGACATTAGTAAATTCATTACTCGGCGGCGCTGATAAGCTACGCTCGTCATCACTATTATTTCTCAGTTTAGTTTGGAGCCTAGTGTTACGTTTTTCACACGCCATTATTGTCACAGTATTTCACACGACAACACAGAAAAACACAATTTGAAGATCAAAAATAAGAGAACACATTAACATAGCACTGAAAATAATATCTAGTTAATTGCAAGCGCAGCTGCGAAATACTTGGTGCAAATCTACATGCATGCCACAACTGTTTTACTATACAACAATGAAAGACTGCAACTACAAAGGAAATTCTCTCTACAATTACGCGCTAGCAATAAACAAAAGCTACACTAAATACACAAACTACAAGAAAAAATCAGAAGATTCCAGTGAGGTATCCTAGGCTAAGGGTCGACATATGAAACGTCCCCTTTGAACATTTATACAGGACTGTCCTTAACCTGACACACAATATTTTTAGCGCAACGCAATCTGACTTTCAAAATTCCCTACTAAAGAATGGCCCTGACAAACATTAAACTATACCTTTCACAAATCACTTACCTCACAAAAATCTTCGCTGCTCAAGCTACTGCAATACAGCGAGCGCCACTACTGCCAGCTAAATAAAAGATTCAAACTACTGAAGGCACTAACTACTGATAGGGGTAGTTAGCAAATGAAAGATATTAATAGAGAGCAAACAATGTATTTACCTTAATATCATCACAAGTCATAATATATATCAGTTCATGACAAATTACAAAACTCCGCCATCTCTCTCCCCACATCCACCACTGCTGGCGGCTCACCTCCAACTGCGCAACGCTACGCGCTGTTCACAGCCAGCTGCCTAACACTACAATGGCGAGTATTACAACAATGCAAAGCAGCCACAGACTGCACACAGCACAGCCAGTGATTTTCATATTGAGCGCTACGTAACGTTGCCAATAAGAAAACATAAACAGCCTACTTACAGTTTCAAGTACCCAAGCCACTTCCATTCATGCTGTGTGATTCATTTCGGTGGTTCGCTGTTTGAGAGGTTTTCATAAGAGCAACACTGAGTGTTTGTATTGCTGAAATTTAGCCACCATGCGGCGGAATTAACATTATTGGTTGACTACAATTCAAGTGCACCAGCAGAATTTTCTGCCTTGTGGCCGTTAGTGTTTTGGTTATCTGCCCTGGCCACTAACGTAATTTCAGGCAGTGTCCTTTCCTCACCTGTTGTCACTGTCCAACATGGTGTGCAGTTCTGACAGCTAAATATATATACATATTTGATTGTGGATAATCACGCCCGTAACATTTCGTGTTTGAATTATCAAGTACCGATTGGTGACAAGCAAGTCGTTTGTCGGTCTGTCCATGGCTGTCCCTTGGTTGGATTCCGACGGATCAAGTGAAGTTGGGCTCACCACCTGTCTCGTCGAAGTGAACGAGGGCAGTCCGACCTCCTAGAGGCTTCTGAGTGCTGTTGTCTTTACTGTCTTTCTCACCGGTGTTTAATTCTTTGTTTATAATCTACCATAGCCAATGATAAAAAATTCTTGGTTTCACTGTGTTTTATGTAAGTAAGTTTGAATTCCGGCAAGTGGATATTTCCTGAAAGGTTATTGCCGTTGTGTTGTCTTTTGTTTTAGTCCACTTAAAACTTAAGGCTTATGTTTATATTTTTTTAAATTTTAGAAAATTGTGGCCCTTCAGCCTTGTAACCTTGTTCTTAAAATTACCTTTCAAGCTTAAACATCGTGGCCTTCTGCCTTTGAAGGGTTATGGTACTTTATTTTAAAATTTAGAAAATTTTATTGTGGGTCTTCAGCTGTTTGTATTGCATCTTGTTTATGTTTGTCTATCCACCCTTGCCTTGAGGCTTTCAGCCTAGCTGTGACTAAAAATATATTTTAATTATTTTATTTGCTATTTTAACTGCATTTTTATCTTGATTTTTAAGATTTCTTGTTTGGAGGCCTTCAGCCGTGAAAGAATTGCGTTTTAAAACTCGTAGTTTAAATGTTCGGCTGTGTGCCGCTTTTGTTGTAAATGTGTTATTAAATTACAATAAATTACAATTTTAAGGTGAAACTGACCCCAGCCTTATTTGGTCCTGTCCACAGTCCTAATCACCTAATATGCCCAGCGGGTTCAGCGGGTGTATCAATATTAAGTTAATGCAGAAGAGTAGGAAAAGCAATTCCGTGGTGTCTGAATACAACATTAGTAGTGTGCCACTTGACACGCTCACGTCGATCAAGCATCTAGGCGTGACGCTGCAAAGTGAATTGAAATGCAACGAGGACGCAAGGGCGATAATAGGGAAGGTTAGTGGTCGACTTCCCTTCATTGGGAGAAATTTAAGGAAGTGTAGCACATATATACACTCAAGAGCCAAAGAAATTGGTACATCTGCCTAATATCGTATAGGGCTGCAACAATATATATAAATGACTTAGTAGATAGTGTCGGAAGTTCCATGCGGCTTTTCGCGGATGATGCTGTAGTATACAGAGAAGTTGCTGCATTAGAAAATTGTAGCGAAATACAGGAAGATCTGCAGCGGATAGGCACTTGGTGCAGGGAGTGGCAACTGACCCTTAACATAGACAAATGTAATGTATTGCGAATACATAGAAAGAAGGATCCTTTATTGTATGATTATATGATAGCGGAACAAACACTGGTAGCAGTTACTTCTGTAAAATATCTGGGAGTATGCGTACGGAATGATTTGAAGTGGAATGATCATATAAAACTAATTGTTGGTAAGGCGGGTACCAGGTTGAGATTCATTGGGAGAGTGCTTAGAAAATGTAGTCCATCAACAAAGGAGGTGGCTTACAAAACACTTGTTCGACCTATACTTGAGTATTGCTCATCAGTGTGGGATCCGTACCAGGTCGGGTTGACGGAGGAGATAGAGAAGATCCAAAGAAGAGCGGCGCGTTTCGTCACTGGGTTATTTGGTAACCGTGATAGCGTTACGGAGATGTTTAATAAGCTCAAGTGGCAGACTCTGCAAGAGAGGCGCTCTGCATCGCGGTGTAGCTTGCTGTACAGGTTTCGAGAGGGTGCGTTTCTGGATGAGGTATCGAATATATTGCTTCCCCCTACTTATACTTCCCGAGGAGATCACGAATGTAAAATTAGAGAGATTAGAGCGCGCACGGAGGCTTTCAGACAGTCGTTCTTCCCGCGAACCATACGCGACTGGAACAGGAAAGGGAGGTAATGACAGTGGCACGTAAAGTGCCCTCCGCCACACACCGTTGGGTGGCTTGCGGAGTATCAATGTAGATGTAGATGTAGATGTAGACGTGGCATGGACTCGACTAATGTCTGAAGTAGTACTGGAGGGGACTGACACCATGACTCGCGCAGTGCTGTCCATAAATCCGTAAGAATGGGAGGGGGTGGAGATGTTATATGAACAGTGCGTTGCAAGGCATCCCATATATGTTCGTGTCTGGAGATCATGGTGGCCAGCGGAGGTGTTTAAACTCAGAAGAGTTTTCCTGGAGCCATTCTGTAGCAATGCGTACTGTCATACTGGAATTGGCCAAGTCTGTCGGAATGCACAATGGACATTAATGGACGCAGGTGATCAGACAAGATGCTTACGTACGTATCACCTGCCAGAGTCGTATCTAGACGTAACACGGGTCCCATATCACTCCAACTGCACTCACCCCACATCATTACAGAGCCTCCACCCGGTTGAACAGTCCCCTGCTGACATGCAGGTTCGTGGACTCATGAGGTTGTCTCCATACCCATACTCATCCGTCGGCTCGATACAATTTGAAACGAGACTCGTCCGACCAGGCAACATGTTTCCAGTCGTCAGCAGTCCAATGTCGGTGTTGGTGGGTCCAGACGAGGCACCAGCTTTGTGTTGTGCAGTCATCAAGAGTACACGAGTGGGCCTTCGGCTCCGAAAGCCCATATCAATGATGTTTCATTGAATGGTTCTCACGCTGACACTTCTTGATGACCTAGCATTGAAATCTGCAGCAATTTGCGGAAGTGTTGCACTTCTGTCACGTTGAGCAATTCTCTTCAGTCATCGTTGGTCGCGTTCTGGTAGGATCTTTTTCCGGTTGCAGAGATATCGGAGATTTGATGTTTTACCGAATTCTTGATATCCACGGTACACTTGTCAAATGGTCGTACGGGAAAATCCCCACTTCATCGCTAGCTCGGATATGCTATGTCCCATTGCTTGTGCGCCGGCTATAACACCACGTTCAAATTCTCTTTAATCTTGATAACCTGCCATTGTAGCACCGGTGACCAATCTAACAACTGCGCCAGACACTTATTGTCTTATACAGGGTGAGTCACCTAACATTACCGCTGGATATATTTCGTAAACCACATCAAATACTGACGAATCGATTCCACAGATCGAACGTGAGGAGAGGGGCTAGTGTAACTGGTTAATACAAACCATTAAAAAAATGCACGGAAGTATGTTTTTTAACACAAACCTACGTTTTTTTAAATGGAACCCCGTTAGTTTTGTTAGCACATCTGAGCATATAAACAAATACGTAATCAGTGCCGTTTGTTGCATTGTAAAATGTTAATTACATCCGGAGATATTATAACCTAAAGTTGACGCTTGAGTACCACTCCTCCGCTGTTCGGTCGTGTGTATCGGAGAGCACCGAATTACGTAGGGATCCAAAGGGAACGGTGATGGACCTTAGGTACAGACGAGACTGGAACAGCACATTACGTCCACAAGCTAACACCTTTTTATTGGTTTTTTCACTGACGCACATGTACATTACTATGAGCGGTGAGGTACACTTACACACGTGGTTTCCGTTTTCAATTACGGAGTGGAATAGAGTGTGCCCCGACATGTCAGGCCAATAGATGTTCAATGTGGTGGCCATCATTTGCTGCACACAATTGCAATCTCTGGCGTAATGAATGTCGTACACGCCGCAGTACATCTGGTGTAATGTCGCCGCAGGCTGCCACAATACGTTGTTTTATATCCTCTGGGGTTGTAGGCACATCACGATACACATTCTCCTTTAACGTACCCCACAGAAAGAAGTCCAGAGGTGTAATATCAGGAGAACGGGGTGGCCAATTTATGCGTCCTCCACGTCCTATGAAACGCCCGTCGAACATCCTGTCAAGGGTCAGCCTAGTGTTAATTGCGGAATGTGCAGGTGCACCATCATGCTGATACCACATACGTCGACGCGTTTCCAGTGGGACATTTTCGAGCAACGTTGGCAGATCATTCTGTAGCAACGCGATGTATGTTGCAGCTGTTTGGGCCCCTGCAATGAAGTGAGGAACAATGAGGTGGTTGCCAATGATTCCGCACCATACATTTACAGTCCACGGTCGCTGTCGCTCTACCTGTCTGAGCCAGCGAGGATTGTCCACGAACCAGTAACGCATATTCCGTAGATTCACTGCCCCGTGGTTTTTGACACCCGCTTCATCGGTAAACAGGTAGAACTGCAACGCATTCTCTGTTATGCCCATTGACAGAATTGCACTCGATGATTAAAGTCATTACGATTGTAATTGCTGATGCAGCGACACATGAAACGGGTGAAAGCGGTGACGATGCAGTATGCGCATGACACTACTTTGACTCAGTCCACCGGCTCTCGCAATGTCCCGTGTACTCATGTGTGGGTTCATGGCAACAGCAGCTAACACACCAACTGCACCCCCTTCTCCTGTGACGGGCCTGTTACGGACCCGTTTGCGTGCTACGACCATACCTGTTGCTTACAGTTGGCGGTAGATGTTTTGCAATGTGCGGCACGTTGGATGCTCTCTGTCCGGGTACCGTTCTGCATACACCCCGCAGGCTTCAGCTGCATTTCGTCGACACTCGCCATAGATGAGTATCATCTCCGCCTTTTCAGAGTTCGAATACACCATGGTCACAGTTCCTACAACACTACACTATCACAGACGGCTGGTAACACGGTGTACTACAGTTGGTCTGCGTGCGGAGACGAATGCAGAATAACAATAGCAGCAAGCGCTACATGCGGACACGGCGACAGCTAGACCAAACCACAACAGTGCACTACAGCCACACCCGTAAACACGGTCGTCATCGTAAACATGTCCCTGCAGATGCTGCTCGCCGACCGTGGCCCGTGTTTGTTACAACACGCAACTGAACATCGAGGTTAGAAAGAAAGTACTGATTGCTCTAAAGCGAGCCCTCCCGGCCAACAATGCCATACGATCATTTCATTTTTTCAGCGAGCAGTAACAATAACATATGGTGTTCATCACGGACGTCATGTAGGTACCTCTTCAAAGAGCTAGGGCATTTTAAATGCGCTGTCACAACATATACTTTCCCTAATGAAACGTCTCATAAATACCCCATGAAAATTTGAGAAGAACAGTTATGTGCTTACCTACAACACTGGAGGGAAAAATAACCTTTATCACCCATTGTTAAAGCTGTCGGTGTCTCGGGAAGGAGTTTAATACGCAGCAACAAAAATTTCTGATAATTTGCCGAATAATACAAAATGTCTGGCAGGTAACGAAGCAAGTGTTAAATCCAGTTTTAAAAAAAGTGTAGTTGCTTGAGTAGGAATGAAAATAATAATGTGTTCATTAATGTTAACATTAATATGTATATATATCCTGTAAAGTCACTCGTTCCGCGTCATTTCGATAGAAGAATCGTTCAAATGTTCCACGGAACATGCAACTTACTAACAACTGCGAAGCACGCTGCCACTACAATGGTTGCATCTGTGCTGTCGTTATATTTGCACCGCGAGATACCGGCGCTGCGAATCGACATGTAGCGTGGCAAGCTCTGTTGTCCAACCGCTGTTACTGTGAATGCATTCTTGACGCATGGCCAGCTTCTTTGTTATAGTGATTCATACTACTTCATTTTGCACTCTCTCTACGGACTGCTATACTGAAGACACTATTGTTTGTGTGAACTTTAGTTCTTTTGACTTGTCCTACACCAAGTCCATTGCTCGTATAGAGGCTCCTTTATTGTGAGTGATACTGTAGGAAGCTTGTGACAGAGTTACTTTTCATTTATGAATCCATTTATGGGTAGATGCAGTGGCAGTCGATACTGACTTCTATTGGTTTTGGTTTGTAGCTTTCGCGCTGTCCTTTACTCAATCGTTTACTAGGCGACGCCTGAGAGAAAATCAACAGGTGAGTAATCTGCTAGGGAACAACGGTAGTTGGTACAATTAATTCAGACTCTTAAGAGGAGAGATGACAGAGACTTTAGCCATAGCTACAGCTATTCTCCCAAACAACACACACGCAGCAAAACGAACTTGAAGGGCCCATTTGAATACGTGCCGTCGATGACGACCGAATGTTAGAGCTAGATGCGGCTTATACCCGATTTCAAAGATGTTTGACACAGACACGGCAGCAAGTCGCGATTTAACCGAAGTAGAATGATAATCAATGGGTCATAGGATAACGAAAAGGACCAAAGAATACGAAATACCGAAGTCAACATTGACTAGGGTGAGCCGACCGCTGTGACCGAGAGGTTCCAGGCGCTTCAGTCCGGAACCACGCTGCTGCTACGGTCGCAGGCTCGAATCCTGCCTCGGGCATGGATGTGTGTGATGTCCTCAGGTTAGTTAGGTTTGAGTAGTTCTAAGTTCTAGGGGACTGGTGACCTCAGATGTTAAGTCCCATAGTGCTCAGAGTCACTTGAACCATTTGGTCTAGGGTGGATGTTCAATATCGCAGAGACAATGTGTCCACACTTGTTAACCACAAGTGTCTGACTAAGACGTCATTACGCCATACGGCGCGATCGACGTTCTGCTATGTCAGTTCCCCGTCGATTTCAATGTGGGCCATCAAGGATGCTTTTCTACCGGGACTACGGAAACAAGTACACCATTGAGTGTCTCTGTCTGGAAACATTCCCCATTTGGCTTCATTCTCCTTCTGTCCTATGCGCGAGAGTGAGACAGAGCACGGATATGAATGTAGTGGTAGACAGACTTACTGAAACAACAGCAAAGTAAAGAACTTAGATGCAAAATTACACTCATATTCAGAAAAAAACTGAACACCTTGAACAACTACAGATAGGACGTTCAAATTCACAGAACATGCACATTACTACGTTCTGCAGAAATGACTAGCATTTGAACCGCGTCAGCCCGTGGTTTCAAAGTCAACATCGACATCGCGGCGCAACACCACCTACCGGTAAAATGCTCTAAAGGAGCATGATTTTTATACGCAGGCCAGGAATCATTAAAAAGCACGTTATTTTGACCAGGTAATGTCCAAAATCATTCCTCATGACATATAGTTCCTTTACGCCCATTTTCCCACTCTTGATTGCTGTGACGTTAATATTCCCTACTACTCTAACTAACTCACGCACACAAGAGAGAATCATAAGGAGCAGACCACCTACAACTTCCCGCAGCACAATAAACAACTTTCAGCCAATTTATCATCCAGATTGTATACAAACGCATTAGTCTTTGATTTAGTTGATTTTGATACAACTCTCTTGGTATCCCTAAATTCCAGGGTTCTTTCATATGTATTTCCTGTTCAGATCCCGAATGATCGGAGTTGAAACAAAATTCCTTACTGAAACCTAAGTTTGTTTATCTCATCTACGAATTTTCAGGCGGATTTCGCAGTTTGCTGTGCGTATCAAGTTGACACTTTGATGGAAATTTCGTTAGCTTATGTCTTCCAATTCTGTGGAACTGTCTGAAGTTATGCAACACTATACTACTTCCCTTGAAATCAATGTAATCTATGTTGCGAGTAATTTGAAGTGCATAACCTAGTAGGTCACCACCATGCACATCCAGTGAACTGCATCGGGCAAACGCCAGTTTTTGTGACAAATGCGCCTTGTCCTTCCTTGGATATCCATAGTTTTTCTTACGCACTACATGGTCATAGTGCTGCGGACTTAGTCGAAATCTGTTCATATATATATATATATATATATATATGCTGCGGATGGTCTTACATGTACGTCATTACGGTTAGCACCCGCTCCTTGGACAACGATTGTCCTTTACTACGTTTCACTGGAGACGTCCATAGTCCATAGTCCACAGTCGTATCGCCACAGTGCACTGAACAGATATTTGAATGTTGTGCAGGGGCAGTTGAATTTAGTGAAACTAAACTTCTAATTGTTGTTGTTTATAGGTCCCCTAACTCTGACTTCAGAGCATTTCTGCTCAAGCTAGAGAGGGTTCTTGTTCATTTTGTAGGAAGTACCAGAAATTAGTTATATGCAGTGACTACAATATAAATTTTGTATATGATGGTGCAAGAAAAAGGATGTTGGTAGATGTCCTAAATTCATATGATCTGATGCAGACTGTGTTTTTTCCAACTAGGGTGAAGGGAACACTAGCATAGCCATAGACAATATTTTTGTTAATTATTCATTACTAGATGGGCATTCTGTTAGTAAAAGCGTGAATGGCTTTTCAGACCATCATGCACAAATTTTAACACTAAAAGGCTTTTGTACTCAAACAATTGTCACATATAATTACAAACTATATAGGAAAGTTAATACAGAGCTTTTTAAACCTTGTGAAGGACAAGGATGGCAGGATGTTTGAGATGCCGATAACACATATGATAAATATAATGCTTTCCTTAACACATTTCTCATGCTCTTTGAGAGTTGCTTTCCATTACAACGTTCTAAGCGGTGTGCTAGCAGTAATAGGCAGCCCGGGTGGATGACTGGTGGGATAAGGGTATCATGTAGCACAAAGGGGGAATTATATCAAAATGTTACAAGTAGTCACAATCAAGCTACAGTAGCCCATTACAAACAGTAGTGTAAGGTGCTTAAAAATGTTGTTAGGAAGGCAAAGAGTATGTGGTATGCAAATAGAATAGCTAATTCATAGGATAAAATTAAAACCATATGGCCATTTGTGAAGGAAGTGTCTGGTCAGCAGCACGAGTTCGACGATATAAAGTCAGTTCGTAGTAAAAATATTTCTGTTACTGATAAATCAGGTATATGTACACTATTTAACAATCATTTTCTGAGCATTGCTGGTGAATAGTTCCTACAGGGAATCATATAACTTTCTTGGCAAATGCCTTTCCGAGATTGATGTCTGTAATACTACTCTTTGATACAGACAAGGGGGAGATTGAGTCAATAATTAAATCACTGAAGACTAAGGACTCTCATGGATGTGATGGAGTCCCTAGCAGAATGTTAAAGTACTGTACTGCACATGTTATCCCTGTATTTAGCCATATTTGTAATTTTTACTTTAGGAATGGTCCGTATCCCAAACGATTAAAGTACTCAGTAGTAAAGCCGCTTTATAATTAGGGAGAAAAGGACAATGTAGACAATTTTAGACCTATTTCTATGCCATCGTGTTTGCTAAAACTATTGAAAAGGCTGTGTATGTAAGGATAATTGATCATTTATATCACACGATTTGCTATCAAATGTACAGTTCGGCTTTAGAAGCCGTTTAACAACTTAAAATGCTACATTCTCTTTTCTCTGGGAGGTACTGGATTGGTTAAACAAAAGGTTTCGGACGCTAGTCATATTTTTTTATTTAACTGTTGTTGTTGTTGTGGTCTTCAGTCCTGAGACTGGTTTGATGCAGCTCTCCATGCTACTCTATCCTGTGCAAGCTTCTTCATCTCCCAGTACCTACTGCAACCTAAATCCTTCTGAATCTGCTTAGTGTATTCATCTCTTGGTCTCCCTCTACGATTTTTACCCTCCACGCTGCCCTCCAATACTAAATTGGTGATCCCTTGATGCCTCAGAACATGTCCTACCAACCGATCCCTTCTACTAGTCAAGTTGTGCCACAAATTTCTCTTCTCCCCAATCCTATTCAATACCTCCTCATTAGTTACGTGATCTACCCACCTTATCTTCAGCATTCTTCTGTAGCACCACATTTCGTAAGCTTCTATTCTCTTCTTGTCCAAACTGGTTATCGTCCATGTTTCACTTCCATACATGGCTACACTCCATACAAATACTTTCAGAAACGACTTCCTGACACTTAAATCTATACTCGATGTTAACAAATTTCTCTTCTTCAGAAACGCTTTCCTTGCCATTGCCAGTCTGCATTTTATATCCTCTCTACTTCGACCATGATCAGTTATTTTACTCCCTAAATAGCAAAACTCCTTTACTACTTTAAGTGTCTCATTTCCTAATCTAATCCCCTCAGCATCACCTGATTTAATTTGACTACATTCCATTATCCTCGTTTTGCTTTTGTTGATGTTCATCTTATATCCTCCTTTCAAGACACTGTCCATTCCATTCAACTGCTCTTCCAAGTCCTTTGCTGTCTCTGACAGAATTACAATGTCATCGGCGAACCTCAATGTTTTTATTTCTTCTCCATGGATTTTAATACCTACTCCGAATTTTTCTTTTGTTTCCTTTACTGCTTGCTCAATATACAGATTGAATAACATCGGGGAGAGGCTAACTAAGGCATCTGATTGTGTCGATCACAAAATATTGCTCCAGAAGTTGTACCATTACAGAATACGAGGAGTAGCTCACAAATGGTTCACCTCTTACTCTAACAACAGAAAGCAAAAGGTCATTATTCGCAATTTTGAGAATGGCTGTGATGTGGGGTCTGAGTTGGGTACAGTCAACTGGGGGGGTGCCCCAGGGATCAGTGTTGCGGCCACACTTGTTCCTTAGTTATATAAATGATATGGCCTCTTGTATTATGGGTAACTCTAAAATATTTCTGCTTGCTGATGACACTAGCTTCATAGTAAATGATGATGTGTGGAACATTGGCCCGGTTTCAAATAGAGCAGTTCATGACCTAAGTTCATGGCTTGCAGAAAATAAACTGACGCTATATCACAGTAAGACTCAGTTTTTACAGTTTAACACACAATTCAACAAAACCTGACGTTTTAATTTCACAGAATGGGTATATGATTAATGAAACTGAACAGTTCAAATTTCTAGGTATTCAGATAGATAGTAAACTGTCTTGGAAAACCCACGTTCAGGATCTTGTTCAAAGACTTAATACTGCCATTTTTGCTATTCGAACGGTATCTGAAGTGACTGACCGTTCAACATGAAAATTAGTCTACTTTGCTTATTTTCATTTTCTTATGTCGTAAAAGGTATCAGATAGATTATATAATGGTAAGACAGAGATTTAGGAACCAGGTTTTAAATTGTAAGACATTTCCAGGGGCAGATGTGGACTCGGACCACAATCTATTGGTAATGACCTGTAGATTAAAACTGAAGAAACTGCAAAAAGGTGGGATTTTAAGGAGATGGGACCTGGAAAAACTGAAAGAACCAGAGGTTGTACAGAGTTTCAGGGAGAGCATAAGGGAGCAATTAACAGGAATGGGGGAAAGAAATACAGTAGAAGAAGAATGGGTAGCTTTGAGGGATGAAGTATTGAAGGCAGCAGAGGATCAAGTAGGTAAAAAAACGAGGGTTAGTAGAAATTCTTGGGTAACAGAAGAAATATTGAATTTAATTGATGAAAGGAGAAAATATAAAAATGCAGTAAATGAAGCAGGCAAAAAGGAATACAAACGTCTCAAAAATGAGATCGAAAGGAAGTGCAAAATGGCTAAGCAGGGATGGCTAGAGGACAAATGTAGGGATGTAGAGGCTTATCTCACTAGGGGTAAGATAGATACTGCCTACAGGAAAATTAAAGAGACCTTTGGAGATAAGAGAACGACTTGTATGCATATCAAGAGCTCAGATGGAAACCCAGTTCTAAGCAAAGAAGGGAAAGCAGAAAGGTGGAAGGAGTATATAGAGGGTTTATACAAGGGCGATGTGCTTGAGGACAATATTATGGAAATGGAAGAGGATGTAGATGAAGATGAAATGGGAGATAAGATACTGCGTGAAGAGTTTGACAGAGCACTGAAAGACCTGAGTCGAAAAAAGGCCCCTGGAGTAGACAACATTCCATTGGAACTACTGACGGCCTTGGGAGAGCCAGTCCTGACAAAACTCTACCATCTGGTGAGCAAGATGTATGAAACAGGCGAAATACCCTCAGACTTCAAGAAGAATATAATAATTCCAATCCTAAAGAAAGCAGGTGTTGACAGATGTGAAAATTACCGAACTATCAGTTTAATAAGTCCCAGTTGCAAAATACTAATGCGAATTCTTTACACACGAATGGAAAAACTAGTAGAAGCCACCATCGGGGAAGATCAGTTTGGATTCCGTAGAAACACTGGAACACGTGAGGCAATACTGACCTTACGACTTATCTTAGAAGAAAGATTAAGGAAAGGCAAACCTACGTTTCTAGCATTTGTAGACTTAGAGAAAGCTTTTGACAATGTTGACTGGAATACTCTCTTTCAAATTCTAAAGGTGGCAGGGGTAAAATACAGGGAGCGAAAGGCTATTTACAATTTGTACAGAAACCAGATGGCAGTTATAAGAGTCGAGGGGTATGAAAGGGAAGCAGTGGTTGGGAAGGGAGTAAGACAGGGTTGTAGCCTCTCCCCGATGTTGTTCAATCTGTATATTGAGCAAACAGTAAAGAAAACAAAAGAAAAATTCGGAGTAGGTATTAAAATCCATGGAGAAGAAATAAAAACTTTGAGGTTCGCTGATGACATCGTAATTCTGTCAGAGACAGCAAAGGACTTGGAAAAGCAGTTGAATGGAATGGACAGTGTCTTGAAAGGAGGATATAAGATGAACATCAACAAAAGCAAAACGAAGATAATGGAATGTAGTCGAATTAAGTCGGGTGATGCTGAGGGAATTAGATTAGGAAATGAGACACTTAAAGTAGTGAAGGAGTTTTGCTATGTGGGGAGCAAAATAACTGATGATGGTCGAAGTAGAGAGGATATAAAATGTAGACTGGAATGGGAAGGAAAGCTTTTCTGAAGAAGAAAAATTTGTTAACATCGAGTATAGATTTAAGTGTCAGGAAGTCATTTCTGAAAGCATTTGTATGGAGTGTAGCCATGTATGGAAGTGAAACATGGACGATAAATAGTTTGGACAAGAAGAGAATAGCAGCTTTCGAAATGTGGTGCTACAGAAGAATGCTGAAGATTAGATGGGTAGATCACATAACTAATGAGGAAGTATTGAATAGGATTGGGGAGAAGAGAAGAGAAGTTAGTGGCACAACTTGACCAGAAGGCGGGATCGGTTGGTAGGACATGTTCTGAGGCATCAAGGAATCACCAATTTAGTACTGGAGGGCAGCGTGGAGGGTAAAAATCGTAGAGGGAGACCAAGAGATGAATACACTAAGCAGATTCAGAAGGATGTAGATTGCAGTAGGTACTGGGAGATGAAGAAGCTTGCACAGGATAGAGTAGCATGAAGAGCTGCATCAAACCAGTCTCAGGACTGAAGACCACAACAACAACATGTCGTATACTGGTTGTAATTGGCACACAGTCTCTTATATTCGTATTTGTCTTACCAGTTCTCAGACCAATTATTATTTTGGAGTACTCAAACTTATGTTTCGTCATGGTTACGATATTCTCAAAAAGGGTTTGCTTTCAGCACTAGTTCACGAGCACAAGTTTTCGACGCAGTTCACTTACGAAAGACCGTGCCCACAAAGTCCGATTTTTCTTCTTCTTCATATCTGTTTTTCTGTGGAATGCAGAAGCAATAGCGCCGCACTAATTTCCACTATTTTTCGTCCACGTCGCAGCAACAATGAGGGCCATGTGTACATTTCTCGCCCGGAAATATATTGCCGCGAACATTTCTCGGCAACGATCGCCAGCGACGTTCCGAACTGTCGCCAGTCCTTATGGTCGGACTATGTTCAATATCTAAGGATCATAAACATACAACTTAAGAGACCTTGTCCAAAATAAATTTAACAATTCATATCACGAACTAGCCATGCGGAGCAGTATTCTTCTGCTCCGATTATGTGTTTCGTTGCGACAGTCTCTGCGTTGGTTGGTCACGATCAAAATTGCATGTTTTGTGAGAGGAAAAATCAGCAGTGACCACATGTGACTGTAAATTAAGGACCACTTTCCAGTCACTGACATCTCTCCAGGTTCTGTTTCATTATTTATGCACTTTTTCTTCGATGTTAATTGCATCGTCTGTAGAAAGACTGAGATTAAAAATAACAACTTTTGCCTTTGAAAATAAATAACATTGGCAATAAAGGGTGGTGTTCCGATAACATGCGAAACTTGGTATTTGAAAGGTAGTGTAGGACGAAATAGCAGACGGATGAGCAACAAGCATCACTTCAAAGAAACGTCTACATAACTATTATAGCTCCGTGCAAACGTATGGGAGATCGGGGCGAAACGGACTACCTAACGTTTGGAGCAAAAATTTAAAGTTTCAATGCTGAAGAAATTTTCTAGAAAAATCAGTTCTGTAATACAATTTATATATATATGTAATCTTCGTCGTTTCATTTTCTGTGGAGCCATAAGCCAAGCCATAAATTTAAGTAAATGCAATCAATAATACAACAAGAATCAGCTTAATTTTTCAAGGAACTCTTCGACAGAATAGAATGAGTGACCCATAGTTTCGATTTGAAAGCGCATGGATTACTGCTAAGATTTTTGTATCCGAGCGGTAGCTTATTGAAAATGGAAGCAGCAGTATACTGCACACTTTTCTGTGCAAGAGTTTTGGAAGTCCGATCCAAATGCAGCTTTGACTTCTGCCTAGTATTAACTGAGTGAAAGCTGTTTATTCTTGAGAATAAGCTAATATTGTTAACAAGAAATGACAGTAAGGAATATATTTACTGAGAGGCCAATGTCAAAATACCGTGACTCGTGGACAAGGGTCGACAAGACGTTCATGAACTTACACCACTTATCGCCCGAACCGCCCGTTTCTAAGCCAAAAATATTATTTTAGAATGGGAATAATAATTGGTCTGAGAAGTGGTAAGACCAATACGAATATAAGAGACTGTGTGCCAATTACAACCAGACTGACTACAGCTGATCAATAAAGAAGTATGATGTGACTCTTTAAAGTGTGCTTCTCATCGAGGAGAAACTTAGTACCAGTAGTTGGCAAATCCTTGGTACAATGACTAAAGAAAACCGTTAGGATAAGTTCGAAATGAGAGTAAAATGTTTATGATAATGTTTTACTGTAAATCATCAGAACAGTCTCAGTGCTATAACACCGGATACATCTACGATCTGAGTTACGGGACGTGAAAGTAGTGCATAAATCAAGCCTTGCCACGGCGTGCCAAACCGCACACGAATCCGAAGTGCGGGTCACGGGAGAGCTGAGGTTCGGCCAGTCTCGGGTTTGCTCGGTCTATCTCGCAACCGAGCGAGGTGGCGCAGTGGTTAGCACACTGGACTCGCATTCGGGAGGATGACGTTCAGACCCGCGTCCGCCCATCTAGATGTAGGTTTTCCGTGATTCCCCAAAATCGCTCCAGCCAAATGCCGGGATGGTTCCTCTGAAAGGGTACTGCCAATATCCTTCCCCATTCCTGACACGATCCGAACTTGTGCTCCATCTCTAAGACCTCGATGTCGACGGGACGTTAAACCCAATCTTTCTCTCTCCCTTCCTTCTCGGAAGTGCCGGGTACAGTGCGATGTTTCTTTTAATACTACGATGTGCTATATTTCGGTCGGCATGATTCTCTTCACTTCGGCAGAATCGCGGCGTCAATATTGTTTAATATTCGCTATTTGTGCATGATATGATGGATTTCACAGGTCCAATGACTGTTTGCACAAAAAGAGACAATCTAGCAAATCTTTCGTCTAAGCTTTTAAAAATCAGTGAGAATGGCAGAGGAGAGGGATGAGAATTCCCAGTTCAATAGAACTCGATGGGTACCACAAATTTGTTGACACTAAACTACATTAAAGTACCATGCAGAAAGAATTTGAAAATGTAATTGACAATGAGAAAGTAAAAAATTGCAATGATCGGCAGACAGGATTCATTGTTCTCTGCTTCAAGAAGCACTATGTGCTATAGTTGTCGCGCGTTTTGGCCGCGCGGCTTAAGGCTCCATGTCACGGATGGCGTTGCCCCTCCAGTCGGAGGTTCGAGTCCTCCCTCGGGCGTGGGTGGGTGTGTTGTTCTTAGCATAAGTCAGTTTAAGTAGTGTGTAAGTCTAGGGACCGATGACCTCAGCAGTTTGGTCACTTACGAATTCACACACATTTGAATATTTTGCTGAAGTTGCAAGCACGGAGCGCTTCCAGAAACAGGTGGTACTAAAACTAAAATTTCTGAAGTCGCACACATTTTTCACTGTCAGTTGCAGCAGTTTTCGATGGAACTGAATGAAGAGTATGGAGACTTTATCTATTACTGCAAAGAACGTTGGTTAACCCAATGGGCATCCCTGGGACGATTTTGCGAATTAAACCCCGCTATTGTTGAATTTATGAAGGTAAAAGGCGTGTAGAAACGAAAATTAGAACATCCGAAATGAGATGCAAACCTCGAATTTTATGTGAACTTGAAATCACACTAAGACATTACAAAGTTAGAAACAACTTCTTTCAGATTTCATGGGATCGCATTTAAAAAGAATATCGCATCGTAGAAGGGACAGATCCTGAAAAAAAAAAAAAAAAAAAAAAACACAGTCCATTTCCCTTAGGTCACTGACGCTAAAGAAAACGTGCGGTTTTGAAGTATTCATTGTGGTCTTGAAAGAATTACAAGGATAGTTTTCTGAACTTTTGATGACACATATATGTGTTTTAGAGACCGTGTGCTCTTTCAATTGAAAGTGCCCCTGTACATAAGCAAATGGAACAGATTTTAAAGAAGAATCCTTTTACATTACAATTGTCCGGGATATGTACATTGATTTCCTCAGATAGAGTTCCCACATCTCCAAAATGATTTCAGAAAAGTGCTACAATATTTCGATCTACAAATGTATCTGAAAGATCTTTTTTGATTAAGAAAGTAAATAAGTCAGTATTATGCGGCAAACTGTGTGCAAAGCACTGTGAGATTGTCCGTGTGTGACCATATGCCGCAGTTTGTGCCAGATAAAAATTATATTGTGTCTCCAGTGTGCCAAAAATACTCAAATAATACAGAAAATTTGTTTCGTTCGTGATCTATGTTGTCGAGAAATACGAAATATGAAACCAAGTAGTATGCAGTAGGACTGCATTGTCATCTAAATACGGCTCATTCGTAGTTTACTCCTCTTACCCCTCCTCAAGCTCAGACAGCGAGGCATGGCAGTGGGAGAAGCGTGCCGCCAGGCTGAGCGATATGGCATGCGAGACAGGGCACGGTTCACAAGCCACATTTTTGTCTGCCACTGGCACACATAGACCGTAATCAAAAATGAACTATTAGCAAGGTGCTACCCTTGAGAACAGAAACACATGTAATGAAGCTAACAATAGAACTCTTGGATATTATTTAGAATACAATTATGGATCGCTGCTATAGATCTTCCTCTAATACGACAGTAGCAAAGAGGATATCTGCAAACGACTTATTTCACCATCAGCCGACTCTCTGTTCTTTTCTGAGCACTGTACAGAGAAGTGGTCCCTTTCAGCTTTCTCTATAAACTGTTTCACGTGAAGGATGGCATTAAGTTGAAGTACAGGAAACAGTTTCACTTCGATGCATCTTCGTATCTGCTTAGTACAGCAATTTGCAAACACTGAATTCCACATCTGATGAAATTTAGTTGCTGCAACGTAGGAACTAGTTACCAACATGAATGCCGTTGGCGCGTTTCCATGAAACGTTAGTGGGTATGTGGGGGTCTCTTTCAACTGACAGTTGTTCCTCATCCATCTGTGGTCCTCTCTTCTGTTTAATCTGGCTTCGGAGGGTGCTGCTTCTGGGTCTCTGTCCAACGCCCTACTAGTTATCTCCCGTGACATGACCTCTGTCTCTAACTGGGTGAATAAAGTCCTACCAACGCTTCCACTCTTTCTGTGACATTTTTCTTTTTGCTTGACTCGGATCTTGTGTTGGTCTGAAGACTTCGAAATTTTTCTAAGGTTTATCACATGTGACTCCAAGTTCATTGACAACACCTAGCCATCATTCAATTTTCAGTCTGCGTCTTTGTATTGCTTGTGAGATTCACGGTCCTCTTGTTTGTCCAATTTTACATTTCTGTAGTCAACCAAGTAATCTAATGGCCTTACATACTTGCGCCAAATTTCAAAAGGAAGAGAAATCGTACTGTTTCGCCGCTCAGTTCGCGACTCAGGGATATGTGTGACACGTATAACGAGAGAAGGGCACAAAAGGCAGACCACTCTGACAACTCTGGCAACACTTCAGGCACACATCGGCAAATACGAGTCTCTGCACCGGCCTGTTACATCTGCATTATTGTCGAGCCATATGGCAACATCGGCATGTATTGCAGCCGCGTTCCAAGAGGGTTGACGGCAACACTAATGCGGAAGTTATTACCGTAAAATACGGGCCATTATAAATATACCTTCAGTACTAGCCCCTGTCGGTGGTTGCCGTGTTTTTTCATGCTAGCACGCCACTTGATGTACACTACTGGCCAGTAAAATTGCTACACCAAGAAGAAATGCAGATGATAAACGGGTATTCATTGGAAAAATATATTATACTAGAACTGCCATATGATTACATTTTCACGCAATTTGGGTGCATAGATAATGAAAAATCGGAACCTAGAACAACCACCTCTGGCCGTAATAACGGCCTTGATACGCCTGGGCATTGAGTCAAACAGAGCTTGGATGGCGTGTACAGGTACAGCTGCCCATGCAGTTTCAACACGATACCATAGTTCATCAAGACTAGTGACTGGCGTATTGTGACGAGCCAGTTGCTGGGCCACCATTGACCAGACGTATTCAGTTGGAGAGAGATCTGGAGAATGTGCTGGCCAGGGCAGCGGTGGAACATTTTCCGTATCCAGAAAGGCCCGTACAGGACCTGCAACATGCGGTCGTGCATTATCCTGCTGAAATGTAGGGTTTCGCAGGGATCGAATGAAGGATAGAGGCAAGGGTCGTAACACATCTGAAATGTAACGCCCACTGTTCAAATTGCCGTCAATGCGAACAAGAGGTGACCGAGGCGTGTAACCAATGGCACCCCATACCACCACGCCGGGAGATAAGCCAGTATGGCGATGACGAATACACGCCTCTAATGTGCGTTCACCGCGATGTCGCCAAACACGGATGCGACCATCATGATGCTGTAAACAGAACCTGGATTCATCCGAAAAAATGACGTTTTGCCATTCGTGCAACCAGGTTCGTCGTTGAGTACACCATCGCAGGCGCTCCTGTCTGAGATGCGGCGTCAAGGGTAACCGCAGCCATGGTCTCCGAGCTGATAGGCCATGCTGCTGCAAACGTCGTCGAACTGTTCGTGCAGATGGTTGTTGTCTTGCAAATGTCCCCCTCGGGATCGAGACGTGGCTGCACGATCCGTTACAGCCATGCGGGTAAGATGCCTGTCATGTCGACTTCTAGTGATACGAGGCCGTTGGGATCCTGCACGGCATTCCGTATTACCCTCCTGAACCCACCGATTCCATATTCTGCTAACAGTTATTGGATCTCGACCAACGCGAGCAACAATGTCGCGATACGATAAACTGCAATTGCGATAGGCTACATTCCGATCTTTATCAAAGTCGGAAACGAGATGGTACGCATTTCTCCTCCTTACACGAGGCATCACAACAACGTTTCACCAGGCAACGCCGGTCAACTGCTGTTTGTGTATGAGAAATCAGTTGGAAACTTTCCTCTTGTCAGCACGTTGTAGGTGTCTCCACCAGCGCCAACCTTGTGTGAATGCTTTGAAAAGGTAATCATTTGCATACCACAGCATCTTCTTCCTGTCGGTTAAATTTCGCGTCTGTAGCATGTCACCTTCATGATGTAGCAATTTTAATGGCCAGTAGTGTAGCTTGTGGCGGTTTCTACGCCATGTACATCGTCACTTTTATGCTGAGACCTCACAAATTGTACCATCATCGCAAAATTTCAGTTTTACTTCCGTCCTAACGTTGTTTCTTCTGATGTTATTTTTATAATAGCACATCATTAGCTGTTTGACGTCCATTGCTGAATGCATGTCTCTATAGATTTACCCAAGAACTACAGTCTCGAGGCTTACGCTTTCATGTTGGTCCTGCTGTTTTTAATGTCATTTACCTAGGTCATCGTCTCGACCTCTTCTTATCCCTTGAAATCCAGCAAAGAATCTCTTTGACACAGTCTCGTCAATTAAATACCTAGGCGTAACATTTCAAACCGACATGAAACGGAAATAGCACGTCAGGTCGGTAATAGGGAAGGTGAATGGACAACTTTCAGAACTGGGAGAATTGTAGGAAAGTGTAGGTCATCCGTAAAGGACACCGTGTATAGAACACAAGTGCGACTGTACTGATCGAATGTTTAGGATACCCACCAGGTCGACTAAGGGAAGACATCGAAGTAATCCAAAGGCATGCTGTTAGATTTGTTGCCGGTATGCTCGATCAAAACGCGAGTATTGCGGATGCTCCTAGAGAATTCAAACGGGAATCCGTGCAGGGAGGACGACAATCTTACCGCGAAACACTATTTAGAAACTTTAGAGAACTAACATTTGCGACTGACTGCAGACCGATTCTACTGCCACCAATGTACATTTCGCGTAAGGACCGCGAAAACAAATTAAATTAGGGCTCGTACGGAAACATGTAGACGGTCGTTTTTGTTGCGCTCCGTTTGCGAGTGGGACAGGAAAGGGAATGACTGATAGTAGTATATGGTAACCACCATAAAGTGGCTTGCGGAGTATGTATGCAAATGTAAATCTGCGATCCAACCACCTGGCAGGAGAACCCCAGATGGTGGTGTTTACACCACAATAGCCGATTCCAGCAGCTTTGCTTTTCAAATTTAGCACATTTTTGGGATACTTTTGCGAAAGGTTTCAACACCAACATTTGCAAGTGCTATATCACTGCTCTCGTCTATTCAAGAGTTTTTGGATGCTATTAAAAATTATATGATTTCGTTTTTAAAGGACCATGCATGCTTCAGTCTCTTAGATGCTACAAGAGATAAGGAGTATTAAGCATACAACAAAATTACGTGTTCCTGTGAGTACTATAATTTTCCGAAAACCTTCTTCTGGTGCCTAACACCATTCACGAAATAAAAGAGGAGATATGTCTTACGTGACACACGCTGAATATTGTAAACAGTAACATTCTTGTAACACTCCCTACGGGTACTCTAGAAAATGCCTTCACATCTAGCCACTTTCTCGTTCTACGGACAATGTGTCGTAAACTTGCAGCTAGAAAGTCCTGAAATCTATCACAAAGCTTTTGCTCCAGTGTTATAGAGATATCGATGCAATTTTAGGTACTGGTAACTACAGGACGTACCAGATGTCGTATCGAACCTAATACTAGAACGTTCCCTAAAGACGTCCTGTTGCGGGACGTGCAAACGCACTTCAGTGAGGAGTTGGTGACGTCAAAGCGTGGAATTACACGTTCCACTAGCAGCGAAGCATGAAATGAAGAAACTTGCATGTCAGATTTTTGTCTCAAGAAGAGCAACGTAGACAATGAGATGCTTAGGAGTCGCCACATTGTATGGAGACAATTATGTACTTCCTAGTGTTTTTCTTTATTGTGGAGCCGCTTGGTCTGAGGCGCGTTGCCGCGGTTCGCGCCGGTACGGCTACCCCCATCGGATGTTCGAGTCCTCCCTCGGGCATGGGTGTGTGTGTTTTCCTTAGCGCAAGTTAGTTTGAGTTATATCAAGTAGTGTGTAAGTCTAGGGACCGATGACCTCAGCAGTTTGGTCCCATACCGCCACATCTTTATTGTGGAGTACGTAGTATAAATATAATCTGTTTCAAAGGATCATCAAATTGAGGGTCTCGTAAAATTGTGTCGTTTTAGGTACGATTTGTTGTAATAAAATGACACGAAACTATACACACTCCTGGAAATCGAAATAAGAACACCGTGAATTCATTGTCCCAGGAAGGGGAAACTTTATTGACACATTCCTGGGGTCAGATACATCACATGATCACACTGACAGAACCACAGGCACATAGACAC
Source organism: Schistocerca piceifrons (assembly GCF_021461385.2). NCBI lineage: Eukaryota > Metazoa > Arthropoda > Insecta > Orthoptera > Acrididae > Schistocerca > Schistocerca piceifrons. The sequence continues at coordinate 198,885,492 of NC_060138.1, read as the reverse complement.
AGGCAACAGAGCATGCACAATGTCGGCACTAGTACAGTGTATATCCACCTTTCGCAGCAATGCAGGCTGCTATTCTCCCATGGAGACGATCGTAGAGATGCTGGATGTAGTCCTGTGGAACGGCTTGCCATGCCATTTCCACCTGGCGCCTCAGTTGGACCAGCGTTCGTGCTGGACGTGCAGACCGCGTGAGACGACGCTTCATCCAGTCCCAAACATGCTCAATGGGGGACAGATCCGGAGATCTTGCTGGCCAGGGTAGTTGACTTACACCTTCTAGAGCACGTTGGGTGGCACGGGATACATGCGGACGTGCATTGTCCTGTTGGAACAGCAAGTTCCCTTGCCGGTCTAGGAATGGTAGAACGATGGGTTCGATGACGGTTTGGATGTACCGTGCACTATTCAGTGTCCCCTCGACGATCACCAGTGGTGTACGGCCAGTGTAGGAGATCGCTCCCCACACCATGATGCCGGGTGTTGGCCCTGTGTGCCTCGGTCGTATGCAGTCCTGATTGTGGCGCTCACCTGCACGGCGCCAAACACGCATACGACCATCATTGGCACCAAGGCAAAAGCGACTCTCATCGCTGAAGACGACACGTCTCCATTCGTCCCTGCATTCACGCCTGTCGTGACACCACTGGAGGCGGGCTGCACGATGTTGGGGCGTGAGCGGAAGACGGCCTAACGGTGTGCGGGACCGTAGCCCAGCTTCATGGAGACGGTTGCGAATGGTCCTCGCCGATACCCCAGGAGCAACAGTGTCCCTAATTTGCTGGGAAGTGGCGGTGCGGTCCCCTACGGCACTGCGTAGGATCCTACGGTCTTGGCGTGCATCCGTGCGTCGCTGCGGTCCGGTCCCAGGTCGACGGGCACGTGCACCTTCCGCCGACCACTGGCGACAACATCGATGTACTGTGGAGACCTCACGCCCCACGTGTTGAGCAATTCGGCGGTACGTCCAACCGGCCTCCCGCATGCCCACTATACGCCCTCGCTCAAAGTCCGTCAACTGCACATACGGTTCACGTCCACGCTGTCGCGGCATGCTACCAGTGTTAAAGACTGCGATGGAGCTCCGTATGCCACGGCAAACTGGCTGACTCTGACGGCGGCGGTGCACAAATGCTGCGCAGCTAGCGCCATTCGACGGCCAACACCGCGGTTCCTGGTGTGTCCGCTGTGCCGTGCGTGTGATCATTGCTTGTACAGCCCTCTCGCAGTGTCCGGAGCAAGTATGGTGGGTCTGACACACCAGTGTCAATGTGTTCTTTTTTCCATTTCCAGGAGTGTATATCCATTTTTAAAGCTTTTAGTGTTTTAGCTAGTGTTACGAAATTTACCGTTTCGACGCTACAGCGCAATAATAATGTATGAATAGTTTTGGTACCATCTAACCAAAGTTGAACATCAGATAATAGTATTTGTACATGCAGCCTGGCAGGTTCGTGTGCAGCTCCTTCCAATTTTCTTCTTTTTTCACCTTGTCCTTCCTAAAACATTCTGGACCTTTCTTATTAATTTAACAGAAGTATCATCTGCAATAGTCGATGTTATTTACTATAAATAACGTATTTCCTGCAGATCTTATTGCATAGGCCAATGACTGGCATGTTTCCCCAGAGGCCAGCAATCTTAGCGTGATTGCCATTCTTACGTCAGAATGTAAACACTGGAAGTTTTTCGTATTATGAAACTTTGTGTAAAAGACATATACCAATATTTGGTTTTTTGGGCTGCCTCATTTTTCTATCTTGCCGACAAATACCTTTGTCAGTGATGGTCAGCAGCTTCGAAAAAGTGTTCTCTTACATTCAAGTGAAATTGCGAAAAGAATCTTTAAATCTGTGTGGTGAATTACACTGCTTCAGACTTATGGCAATCAATAAACATCGGGGCCGGCCGATGTGGCCGAGCGGTTCTAGGCACTACAGTCTGGAACCGCGCGACCGCTCCGGTCGCAGGTTCGAATCCTGCCTCGGGCATGGATGTGTGTGACGTCCTTAGGTTAGTTAGGTTTAAGTAGTTCTAAGTTGTAGGGGACTGATGACCATAGATGTTAAGTCTCATAGTGCTCAGAGCCATTTGACCAATAAACATCGGGAATGTCTGCACAAACTGCATTGGACTCTATACTTTAACTGTATTCAATTTAAAACCGAAAACGAGACGGAGATTCCATTGAGTTAACGAATAACTTAACTTTTAGCATGTATCCTACATCATTGTATAGCTGTTGCTACCAGCAATTCGCTGTTCATGGCATCGAGGAGTCCAGAATCTTCTTCGCGATTGTCTCCGTTATTCTTCGACTGTTTGCTAACAAATGCTTTTACTTCAAGCGCATTCGTTTTCGCAAAGGACTTGTGTGATTTACTCCCTAGTGCAGCTTTCCAGCTGCCGTTGGACAGCGCTGCGGTCGCAAATACGGTGGGGACACGTTCCGTGAGATGTCCAAATAGTACGAGGGAAGTTTTGCAATACAGCTTTATTTATTTCCTTTTTTCAAAGTAATTTTCACCACGCTGAGTAAACCTCTCCACCCTCCGAAACCGATACCTAAACCAGTTCTCTCAAGTTTCTTTAGGGAGTAAAGCATACTCATAGTCCCAAGGCCTCAGGGGTCCTCATCACTTGAAAACTGCTCTCCTTTCAACTTCATCTTCAGATGCAGGAGCAAGGTCTTGACTACAAGCAGGGTGCTCAAGATGTGTCAGTCCTACGCCCCGCAAATATTTGATGCTTGCTTTGGCGCGGTTAGCTGTAGCGTTGTCGTGATGGAGGAACCGAGTGTCCATTCTTAACATCGGTCGCAGGTTCTTGCGGATGACTTTAGATAGCCACTGCTAGGTGTACCACTTACCTTTGTGTCCAAAAGAACACGCTCCACAATTCCTCTCGATTTGGAAAAAAATAGCCATCATTACCTTCTCTACTGATCGGTGTTTTCTGACAGCTACAGGTATACCGTCATCATTACGAGCATATGGGATTGGTTCCAAAGTGTGTGAGTGGCTCGAAGACTTCTTAAGTAATAGAACCCAGTACGTTGTCCTCGATGGTGAGTGTTCATCGGAGGTGAGGGTATCATCTGGAGTGCCCCAGGGAAGTGTGGTAGGTCCGCTGTTGTTTTCTATCTGCATAAATGATCTTTTGTATAGGGTGGATAGCAATGTGCGGCTGTTTGCTGATGATGCTGTGATGTACGGGAAGGTGTGGTAGTTGAGTGACTGTAGGAGGATACAAGATGACTTGGACAGGATTTGTGATTGGTGTAAAGAATGGCAGCTAACTCTAAATATAGATAAATGTAAATTAATGCAGATGAATAGGAAAAAGAATCCTGTAATGTTTGAATACTCCATTACTAGTGTAGCGCTTGACACAGTCACGTCGATTAAATACTGTATTTGGGCGCAACATTGCAGAGCGATATGAAGTGGGACAAGCATGTAATGGCAGTTGTGGGGAAGGCGGATAGTCGTCTTCGGTTCATTGGTAGAATTTTGGGGAGATGTTGTTCATCTGTAAATGAGACCGCTTATAAAACACTAATACGTCCTATTCTTGAGTACTGCTCGAGCGTTTGGGATCCTTATCAGGTAGGATTGAGGGAGGACATAGAAGCAATTCAGAGGGGAGCTGCTAGATTTGTTACTGGTAGGTTTAATCATCCCGCGAGTGTTACGGAAATGCTTCAGGAACTCGTGTGGGAGTCTCTAGAGGAAAGGAGGCGTTCTTTTCGTGAATCGCTACTGAGGAAATTTATAGAACCAGCATTTGAGGCTGACTGCAGTACAATTTTACTGCCGCCAACTTACATTTCGAGGAAAAACCACAAAGATAACATAAGAGAGATTATTGCTCGTACATAGGCATATAGGCAGTCATTTTTCCCTCGTTCTGTTTGGGAGTAGAACAGGGAGAGTAGATGCTAGTTGTGGTACGAGGTACTCTCCGCCACTCACCGTATGGTGGATTGCGGAGTATGTATGTAGATGTAGATGTAGATCTTCAAAGACCCAAATTTTGTTTTGAGTCTTAGTCGGCACGTCATAAAAGTATAGCCAAGTCTCGTCACCCGTCACGATGTTATTCACATACTGAGATTGTTCCTTAGAAAACTTCTATAACATCTCTCGGCACCAAGTTACACGTCGTGTCATCTGCTCTTCCGTCATCCACAGAAAAAAGTTACTTTACTTGCAAATGATCATGCAGACTCGAACGATTTGCTGGTGCATTTAATCATACGGTATCCTCTCTACTTACAGGTCACTCGTCTGTCTTCGTCTATGATTTCCCTCACAGCATCACTGTTTTCCTCCGTAACTGATGATCGCGGCCTTTCTGTCCTCAACGTCCTCCAGAATGAAATTTTCTCTTCGGAATTCTCTGTACCACCTGAATATACAGGGTGTATCATAATTAGTGGCGTAAACGCATATAGTTGGAAGTACATACACGGTACTAGAAGCTAAAAATCCTCAGGAAACATACAGTCGAAAATGCATACCTTAGGAGCTACGATCAATAATTTCATTTTCGATACTGTAAAGCAAATCTCTTCTACTGTAAGCTCTTTGCTTTCCACATTTTGGAAAGAAGTAGTATAGACCAACACAAGAAAAAAATGTCCAGTAAACACATGCTCTAAAATGCATACCAAGTGCTCATCTTCGCTACTTGGAAATACAACTCTTTTAATGAACAATTGCTCATAACTTTTAAGGTGTGCATTTTAGAGTACATGTTTACTGGGTATTTTTTTCTTGTTTTGGTCCATACTGTTGTAGACTGGCAAGACAGCCAATCCACTATGACAGGTAGCCGAAAGGCACGCGTTTAAGCTCACGCAGGCTGGCGTGAGCTCTGGAAAATGACAAGGAATTGAGATTAGCAAAAAAAGTACGTAGCTTCTGGAATACTTAACTTTAATCCATAATTGGTGAACATCGGTCTGACGGTACATGCATCACAAGATAAATAGCAAATGATAATGGCGCCTTGCTAGGTCGTAGCAAATGACGTAGCTGAAGGCTATGCTAACTATCGTCTCGGCAAATGAGAGCGTAATTTGTCAGTGAACCATCGCTAGCAAAGTCGGCTGTACAACTGGGACGAGTGCTAGGAAGTCTCTCTAGACCTGCCGTGTGGCGGCGCTCGGTCTGCAATCACTGACAGTGGCGACACGCGGGTCCGACGTATACTAACGGAGTGCAGCCGATTTAAAGGCTACCACCTAGCAAGTGTGGTGTCTGGCGGTGACACCACACATACTACTACTTCCCAGAATGTGGAAAGCAAAGAGCGTGCAGCAGAACAGATTTGCTTCACAGTATCGAAGATGAAAAATTGCTCGTAGCTCTTCAGGTATGTATTTTCGACCCTATGTTTCCTGAGACTTTTTTGCTTCTAGTATCGTGTACTTTCAACTGTATGCGTTTACACCATTCATTATGATACACACTGTAGTTGTACAGTGTGGACACACATCACCGACTGCAAGAGTCATTTCTTCGAAGCACTGGTCTGTGTTCAAACCACGCGCGAAGTTGTACCGCAAAACTGTCACAATGCTATAGCAATCACTTGAAACTAACCCTGCTAGTAATCGACTTCCCCCACAGACTTAACACAGCGGCTACAATGCAAGTATGAAGTATTCTCAGAACATAGCAACAATCGGCCTCCTGTGACTTACTGCGTCGTATTGCAAAGATTTCCTGGTACTCTTTGTGACAGGTCGTTTCAGAGCGTTCAGCACCCACGACGAACACCTCGTTTGCCGTGTTTGGCAATGAAAACACTTCCCGTTTGAGGACGGCTGAAGCGAGATGGCTGTAGGCGTGAAAGTTGTCGTAGACACACTTTGGTTCTCCAGAACAGAGTGCTCGATTCTTTCATCCTTTCTTATTCTGCCCGTGATTGGATGAGCCGCTTGTCCCTGGCCAGCCAGCACGTATTTGTCCGCAATATGCTGAGCTGTGGGCGTCACCACGCTAGCGATGTGCGTCATTTGATACGGGCCGAGAGCTGCGGCCGCGCCGTCATACTGCTCTCCAGATAACACGAGCGGGGTTGCGTCATCCAAGGACAGCGCGCCGCAGAGCGATGCGGCAAACACGCGGTCCGCGCTCGGCCTTAAAACTCTGCTCTGACCCGCAGTGGTCCCTACACTTTCTCATACACTACTGGCCATTAAAATTGCTACACCACGAAGATGACGTGCTACAGACGCGAAATGTAACCGACAGGAACAAGATGCTGTGACATGCAAATTATCAGCTTTTCAGAGGATTCACACAAGGTTGGCGTCGGTGGCGACACCTACAGCGTGCTGACATCAGGTAAGTTTCCAGCCGATTTCTCATACGCAAACAGCAGTTGACCGACGTTGCCTGGTGAAACGTTGTTGCGATGCCTCGTGTAAGGAGGAGAAATGCGTACCATCACGTTACCGACTTTGATAATGGTCGGATTCTAGCATGACTGTTTGCAGAATATGGAATCGGTGGGTTCAGGAGGGTAATACGGAACGCCGTGCTGGGTCCCAACGGCCTCGTGTCACTAGCAGTAGAGATGACAGGCATCTTATCCGCATGGCTGTAACGGATCGTGCAGCCACGTCTCGATCACTGAGTCAACAGATGGGGACGTTTGCAAGACAACAACCATCTGCACGAACAGTTCGACGACGTTTGCAGCAGTATGGACTACCAGCTCGGAGACCGTGGCTGCGGTTACCCTTGCCGCTGCATCACAGACAAGAGCGCCTGCGATGGTGTACTCAACGACGAACCTGAGTGCACGAATGGCAAAACGTCATTTTTTCGGATGAATACAGGTTCTGTTTACAGCATCATGATGGTCGCATCCGTGTCTGGCGACATCGCTGTGAACGCACATCGGAAGCGTGTATTCGTCATCGCCATACTGGCGGACCACCCGTCGCGATGGTATGGGGTGACATTGGTTACACGTCTCGGTCACCTCTTGTTCGCGTTGACGGCACTTTGAACAGTGGACGTTACATTTCAGATGTGTTACGACCCTTGGCTCTACCCTTCTTTCGATCCCTGTGAAACCCTACATTTCATCAGGATAATGCACGACCGCATGTTGCAGATCCTGTACGGGCCTTTCTGGCCAGCACATTCTCCAGATCTCTCACCAATTGAAAATGTCTGGTCAATGGTGGCGGAGCACCTGGCTCGTCACAATACGCCAGTCACTACTCTTGATGAACTGTGGTATCGTGTTGAAGCTGCATGGGCAGCTGTACCTGTACACGCCATCCAAGCTCTGTTAGACTCAATGCCCAGGCGCATCAAGGCCGTTATTACGGCCAGAGGTGGTCGTTCTGGGTACTGATTTCTCAGGATCTATGCACCCAAATTGCGTGAAAATTTAATCACATGTCAGTTCCAGTATATTATATTTGTCCAATGAATACCCGTTTATCATCTGCATTTCGCAATTTTAGTGGCCAGTGGTGTACTTCCCCCGCATTACGCGTGCACACGCAAAGCGAACACTGTGCTCGTGAATAGATTACAGTACTGCTGCCAATACATGGTCGCGCCAAACTAAGGGACGAAAGCACCTCTTCCAAGATGTGTCACTGCCAAGTCAAGCAGATCGATGAAACTTGGACCATACATGGAAAGAACCCTTACAGCTCAGTACGGAAGGTAACTGAAAGAAATACACTGTTAGACGAACAGAAATGACACTCATTCAGAGACAGCGACAGCGAGTGATGGTTCAATGCCATTACCCTACTCCGCTGCAGAGTATGCCTGTCCTGTTTGACAGAAGTCAACACATGACAGACATATGGATATTGCTCTAAACGACACATGCAGAATTGTAGCAGGCTGGCCGGCCAGGGTGGCCGAGCGGTTCTAGGCGCTACAGTCTGGAACCGCGCGATCGCTATGGTCGCAGGTTCGAATCCTGCATCGGGCAAGGATGTGTATGATGTCCTTAGGTTTAGTTAGGTTTAAGTAGTTCTAAATTGACCTCACAAGTTAAGTCCAATAGTGCTCAAAGCCATTTGAACCATTTTGTAGCAGACTGCTTGAAGTCAACCCCAGCCGGCCGGTGTGGCCAAGTGGTTAAAGGCGCTACAGTCTGGAACCGCGTGACCGCTACGGTCGCAGGTTCGAATCCTGCCTCGGGCATGGATGTGTGTGATGTCCTTAGGTTAGTTAGGTTTAAGTAGTTCTAAGTTCTAGGGGACTGATGACCTTAGAAGTTAAGTCCCATAGTGCTCAGAGCCATTTGAACCATTTGAAGTCAACCCCAGTCGAATGGCTCTACCACAGTGCAGGAATTGCACCACCTCCTGTTCGAAAAGAAATAGCAGAAAATAAGCAAAGATCAAAACTGGATCAGGAAAAAATGCATCACATGCACGGGCAACAACCCTACCCGCAACGCCTAAGGCCAAGGAAAAGTATCCTCAGAACATCGGAGAAACTAACAAGCACTGGTAAAGAAGCAGCGATGGAGGGCTGAGATTTTCACAACCTTTATCCCCTGGTCATGATAAGAACTGGGCAGTCTGGAAGTCCTTGAATAGGCTGAGGTCAGGAGTTGGCAGATCACTGGTTAACCAGGCAAAATGGGGATACATTGTAGAAAACAAAACCCAGTGTGATTGTGGGAAAGACAGACTGTTCAAGAGATGCTTCGGTGTCCAGTGCGTCCAGCCATCTGGACAGAAGGAATGATCTTCACCAGGTGACGGAAAATACTCTGGAAGTGGCCAAATTTTGGTCAAAGATTATATAAACTATGTTGATCTGTCAACAACTGTATGAACTTTGTTTTAGGTATGTTTCTGACACGAGAATAATAATAACAATTTACCTCGCCTATCACACGAGATTTTAATTTAAGTGTATGTCCTATCCACTGTTATTTCACCAGCTTTCTGACGTGTGTTCGCATTGTGTATAGAACTGAGGATAAATTTACTCCACTACATGCGTTTGCTTTTACACTGCTGGGAACTATGTTTCAGCATATCACAGCTTTATGTTACTGACTGGGTTACATCCCACAATGCTTGACAATGACTATGTGTCGAAATTGCAATCGCAGTAAACAATATTTTAACAGCCTAAGGAAGAATGACTTCATTCAAAAATTTCACGAAGGCTATGGACCCAGTTCTCATCAAAAGTCTGTTATTTACAACTGTTTTTGCACTAATAGACACCAATCTGTATACTTTCTCCGCACATTTCAGAAGCAAGTTGTCCGACAAAGTAATGCTGGACGAAAAAAAGGACTTTTTCCTGGACTTCCGCAAAGAATAGGGATTATGCACGTCGAAAGTTACTAGTTCTTGAGCATTTTCATATATAAAGGGTACAAGGTGAACATTAATAAAACCGACAAATTCAGGGACGGATACTCGACTGAAAATGGAGGGAAAAAAGGTCCTATGAACATGTATCCGGGTATGGACGGTGTGCGTGCAACGAAAGCAAATCGTCCCAGAACACAGTAAAGAGCTGCACGGGATCCACGTCACATCTCACAACAGATGTTCAAAGTGGCCCCCATGATACTGCAGGTGATAGAGATAATAGCGGTTTTTATGCACGACACACATAATAGTACTTCGCTTTACACTATGTTGGCGGGCCGCTTGCCTGGAGCTTGTGCTAGGGTAAGCCTCAGTATCTTGTAGAACCAGGCCCTCCAAATCTCTTGTACGCACATTCCACCACCTCCCTGCACGTTTGTCTGTCTGAAAGGACCCACGATCACATAAACGTCCAAAAAGGCCTTGAAATGTTGGGCGATGTGGTTAATGTGCGTGAGGGTACTTGTTTTGGTATAGGCGTGCTGGATTTGCATAGGCGTTTCCATCTGCTTGGCCGTACGCAAACACCATCTCGGCTTGTTCACGACAAGAATATTGGACGATTCTGCTGCTCACGGTACGCTGCCTCAATCACACTGCTTCCAACACACAAGCAACACATGGTGCGTGGTCAGAGGAACTGTCATTAGTCAGCACCGTCTACCATGGCAACGGTGCATTCCCAGGCCATTCATAGGGCCTTTTTTCCTCCATTTCCAATCAGGAATCCGTCTCTGCAGTTTGTCGCTTTTACTATGTTCACCCAGTATATGCAATTCTTCAGAAACCGTCATTTAATGCATCTGGCCCCTTAAATTCCTCCCGTAAAAATATCTAACGCTGTAAAATATATTGTTGTAGCGACCCACGCCACCTTCGTTCGGGTGTAGCTACTACTGGACGGCTTGTTTGGCTGGGCGGTGATAAACCAAGTGCGCAAACTTACCTTGTGGGTCAGTCTATCTATTAGTGAAACCGAATTAAAATCCGTATAGTAGTTCATGAGATTAGTCTTCACATACACGCAGAAAAACGTGGCGAGGGGCTTTATGTGTAGATACAGGGTGTTTCAAAAATGACCGGTATATTTGAAACGGCACTAAAAACTAAACGAGCAGCGATAGAAATACACCGTTTGTTGCAATATGCTTGGGACAACAGTACATTTTCAGGCGGACAAACTTTCGAAATTACAGTAGTTACAATTTTCAACAACAGATGGCGCTGCAAGTGATGTGAAAGACATAGAAGACAACGCAGTCTGTGGGTGCGCCATTCTGTACGTCGTCTTTCTGCTGTAAGCGTGTGCTGTTCACAACGTGCAAGTGTGCTGTAGACAACATGGTTTATTCCTTAGAACAGAGGATTTTTCTGGTGTTGGAATTCCACCGCCTAGAACACAGTGTTGTTGCAACAAGACGAAGTTTTCAACGGAGGTTTAATGTAACCAAAGGACCGAAAAGCGATACAATAAAGGATCTGTTTGAAAAATTTCAACAGACTGGGAACGTGACGGATGATCGTGCTGGAAAGGTAGGGCGACCGCGTACGGCAACCACAGAGGGCAATGCGCAGCTAGTGCAGCAGGTGATCCAACAGCGGCCTCGGGTTTCCGTTCGCCGTGTTGCAGCTGCGGTCCAAATGACGCCAACGTCCACGTATCGTCTCATGCGCTAGAGTTTACACCTCTATCCATACAAAATTCAAACGCGGCAACCCCTCAGCGCCGCTACCATTGCTGCACGAGAGACATTCGCTAACGATATAGTGCACAGGATTGATGACGGCGATATGCATGTGGGCAGCATTTGGTTTACTGACGAAGCTTATTTTTACCTGGACGGTTTCGTCAATAAACAGAACTGGCGCATATGGGGAACCGAAAAGCCCCATGTTGCAGTCCCATCGTCCCTGCATCCTCAAAAAGTACTGGTCTGGGCCGCCATTTCTTCCAAAGGAATCATTGGCCCATTTTTCAGATCCGAAACGATTACTGCATCACGCTATCTGGACATTCTTCGTGAATTTGTGGCGGTACAAACTGCCTTAGACGACACTGCGAACACCTCGTGGTTTATGCAAGATGGTGCCCGGCCACATCGCACGGCCGACGTCTTTAATTTCCTGAATGAATATTTCGATGATCGTGTGATTGCTTTGGGCTATCCGAAACATACAGGAGGCGGCGTGGATTGGCCTCCCTATTCGCCAGACATGAACCCCTGTGACTTCTTTCTGTGGGGACCCTTGAAAGACCAGGTGTACCGCCAGAATCCAGAAACAATTGAACAGCTGAAGCAGTACATCTCATCTGCATGTGAAGCCATTCCGCCAGACACGTTGTCAAAGGTTTCGGGTAATTTCATTCAGAGACTACGCCATATTATTGCTACGCATGGTGGATATGTGGAAAATATCGTACTATAGAGTTTCCCAGACCGCAGCGCCATCTGTTGTTGAAGATTGTAACTACTGTAATTTCGAAAGTTTGTCTGCCTGAAAGTGTACTGTTGTCCCAAGCATATTGCAACAAACGGTGTATTTCTATCGCTGCTCGTTTAGTTTTTATTGCCGTTTCAAATATACCGGTCATTTTTGAAACACCCTGTATGTACACATTCTGGCCAAGCTTCAGTGTCACTGTAGTTATGGCGTCTGTTTACGGTTTTTCCCGCCAGATACCGCCTCCTCTGTAGCTGATCAGCTCGTAACCCCAATCAATTCCACGAGATGTCACTCCAAACGCCAATTAAATATGAAACAAATGACAATACATAAATTGCAGACTGATCATTACTATAATTATGAATCATGAACACAATCATTGTTTTATGAATCAGTCCTTTTATCAGTGAAACCCGTATCAAAGTTCAAGAGATTAGCTTTCACATATACGCAGGACAACGCTGCTGGACATTTTAATTTACAAAATATATGGCTAACCATTACTAAAATGAATTTTTAACTAAATACTTTTACTGAAACACAAATATAGTACTTACTGTTTTTGTCTTTATTGATTAATAATCCCGACCATAGAGCACAGATCATATGGTGATATGTAGATACTGGACGATTCTGCTGCTCATAGTACGCGAACTGTGCGAACGATAGTACTGTGAGTTCCTGGGAGCAGTTCCCGCGTGAGAAATCAGGATCCAGATGGGAGTAGCGTGGAAGTGATTAGAGAAAGGAAGAGGTAAGTGTATCGGAAACAGTCAAACAAAAGACGGGATGTGCGTGCTAGAAAGCGCGTAGGTTTGCAGTCTTTTACATTTTCATCTACATCTCTCAAGCTACGTAAAAGTGTATGGCAGAGGTACTGTTTGTCTTCATTCGCCTCGATCTCCTCCCCCTTTATGTGTGTCAGCCACAGGCTATGTGCAAGTCTTCTTTATCAGCTCGAATGTCTTTAGTTTCACTCAGTGGTCGTTCCAAGAATTACCTCTTGGAGGCAGCAGTGTTTGCGCGACTCTTTTAGGAATGTACGTTCTCAGAATTTCACCAGTAAACATCTCTGTGATGGCAACGGCTCTGTTGCGCAGCACACGGGTAGAGTATGTCACAGGAGATGCGTGATCATCTACGAGTCGAAAAAAAATTAAATTAAATTAAGTCAATGACAGCCCTCGGTAGCAAAACTGTTTTGATCTAGGTTTCGGTCACTACTAACAAGGGAACCTCCCCATCGCACCCCCCTCAGATTTAGTTATTAGTTGGCACAGTGGATAGGCCTTGAAAAACTGAACACAGATCAATCGAGAAAACAGGAAGAAGTTGTGTGGAACTACGAAAAAAGCAAGCAAAATATACAAACTGAGCAGTCCATGCGCAAGATAGGCAGTATCAAGGGCACCTTGAACTCGGAAGCGCCCTGGTCCCGTGGTTAGCGTGAGCAGCTGCGAAACGGAAGGTCTGTGGTTCAAACCTGCCTCGAGTGAAAATTTTTTTATTTTCAGACTATTATCAAAGTTAAGGCACTCAAACATAATCAACTTCGCTCTCCAAAATTCCAGGACATGTTCAGATTTTTTTGGACACGTGCAGGATTTGACGGTCTACACACGGAAAAATTTGAAAACGTTAAAAACATGTGTTTTGACAGAGCACAGGGAAAACTGTGCGACTGTGAAACTGTTGCAGTTATTTGTTGCAGTTCATGTGACAAACTCTTCTGTTTTCATCACTTTTTTGGGAGTGATTATCACATCCACAAGAAAACCCAAATCGGCAAGGTAGAAGAATCTTTTTACCCATTCGCCAAGTGTGCAAGTTAGATGGGTCGACAACATATTCCTGTCAGGTGACGCACATGCCGTCACCAGTGTCGTATAGAATATATCAGACGTGTTGTCCTGTGGAGGAATCGGTTGACCTATGACCTCGCGAGCAAATGTTTTCGGTTCCCATTGGAGAGGCACGTCCTTTCGTCTACTAATCGCTCGGTTTTGCGGTGCGGTCGCAAAACACAGACACTAAACTTATTACAGTGAACAGAGACGTCAATGAACGAACGGACAGATCATAACTTTGCGAAAATAAAGAAAATAAATAAATCTTTAACTCGAAGGGAAGACTTGAACCAAGGACCTCTTACTCAGGAGCTGCTCACGCTAACCACGGGACCACGGCGCTCCTGAGCTCAGAATATCCTTAATGTTGGTTATGTTGCGCATGGACTACTCAGTTCGTATATTTTGCTTACTTTTTTCGTAGTTCCACACAACTTCTTCCTGTTTTCTCAATTGATCTGTATCCAGTTTTTCAAGGCCTATCCACTGTGCCAACTTACAACAAAATCTGAGGGGGGTGCGATGGGGAGGTTCCCTTGTAAGAGTGCCTTCATCAGAAATAAATGTTTTGACGAAATAAGTCTTGGGTGAACAGCCTGGTAAGACACAGTAGGACACAATATTTCGGCAATCGACCACGTTGCCATCATCAGGTGCGCTGATGTACTGACCGGCGGTGGGCCGGCGCCATGTATATAGGCAGCGCCTGAGAGTGGAGGGGAGGGGGATTGTTCTATATACACATGGCGAAGGCCCACCGCCGGCAGTACATCAGCGCACCTGATGATGTCAATGTGGTCGATTGCCGAAATATTGTGTCCTATGCACACTCATACCAGGCTGTTCACCCGATATTTATTACGTTATAAAATACGCCTGGAGAAATTGAAGAATCACAATAAATGTTTTATTTCTGTTTGAAGGCACTCATAGTAGTGGCCGAAACGTATGTCAAAAAGACTTCATTTTTGCGTCCGTGGGCTGTCATTGCTTTAATTTTACTTTGTAACGGTCGTTGCAATGCAGCCATGTTTAAAACTTTAGTTTACGAGTCGCTTTCGTTCTGTATAGACGAAGATGTGACGAGACTGTTATTTGTATCTTCTCTGTCACCTCTCTCAAACCTGTCCGGTAAGGGTTCCTGACGGAGGAACCGTCCCTTAGGTATCGATCGATCGAATGTTTTGTAAGCTGTCTGCTTCCTGGGATTCTTCCAATGGTTCTCAGTCTCGCATTCCTACGAGTATTTTTATGGTACAATTATATTTCCAGTCTCTGCGTTCATACACTTCCAGACACTCAATGCGCGTGACCATTCCCTCTGATATTGCGCCAGTAATGTAATTATACAATAACTAGCAAAACCGGCAACGCTTTGCAATTGCTAAAAATGTGTGGGAATTGGATGTACGTCACTACATCCTTCATCTCCCTCTCTCTGTCCGTCTCCCCCACGCCTCTCTCTTCGTCCCTCTCTTCCTTCCACCCCTCTATTTCCTTCCTCTCTGCAAATCTCGTTTCCCCCTCTTCTCTGATCTTGAGCATTCTTTATTATTATTACAAATGAAACTTCTATGGGGAACTAAAATTGCTTAATGTGAATGGGTAAACCACTTGAGATCATTGGTTTACGGGATATGAGAGAAGCCTCTCCAGTTGCTATAACTATCAGGATAGTATCTCCAATGACAGTATTTCGCCAACGTTTAACCAGCAGACAGGTAGGATTACACTGTTTCGGGTGGTTCCGACTCCGCAGTAGTATTTTAATCACAAAACGATTAGCCATAAAAACAACTTTCCTATATTCTGTTAAAGCTGATTGCGAAGAACGAATCATGACAGCATGTTCGGTTCCAGCTGACTGCTCACATGGCTCTGAGCACTATGGGACTTACTATCTGAGATCATCAGTCGCCTAGAACTTAGAACTATTTATACGTAACTAACCTAAGGACAACACGCGCATCCATGCCTGAGGCAGAATTCGAACCTGCGACCGTGGCGGTCGCGTTGTTCCGGCCTGAGGCGTCTAAAGCCGCTCGGACACTCCGGCCAGCCCAACTGGTTGCGATGAGGAAAATTTTCAGCATGTTCTAGTCCAGTCAGAACGAAACTACAGATTTCCACAGCACAGCATTTTCTTCCTCGCAGTCTATTTTAACAGAAAACATAACATTTTAAAAAAGTAAAGCAAATGTAGTATCCAGGCTGGATTAACGATAATATTGTGTAAAGGGTAGATAGTTACTATACAGGGGAGATGATGAGTCATAGCGAGGTATTCTGCCTTTTTACACAGTTTCTTTGGCGCTTCAGTGTGCTAAGCATGTACAATGCATCAGAGAATAGTGTCAAGATACACGCACCAACATAGGCGCGGGAACTTTCGCGCGCTCGCTCACACACACACACAAACACACCAAATATAGAGGCTTAATGGGCGGAACACTATGTCAATAGTGTAAGATAGAAATTTGCGTCGGTCAGGGCCTGTGTCTGGATGGTCGAAGCGGTAGTTTGGCTCAAGAAGCCGTGCGGTGCGGAATTGTTGTTTACGTACCTGCCACGAAGTGCGCCCTCTGAGTTTGTCTACTTGCTTCGACCACTTCACGCGTCCTTATGCTTTCCTCGAATACAATGGCCAACTAATATAGAAAATCGACGTTGAAATTCAGTTTCAGGAGTGAATTTGGGCGACCAAAAGCTCTGGAAGTAGAACGTTTTCTCTGAGACGAAGTGAACATCACGAGTGCCGAACTAGTTGGTACACACCTTTCCACAGTCGGCAGTGTGGTGTATGTCAAGCTTCTCAAGGTCGCAATCTACGACAGGAACCTTCGAGCGACTAAAAACAGGCTCAGACTGGAGATTACCCGAGCTGGGCTGGGATTTCGGAAGATCCAGATCATCGAACTCCCTTTCAAACTGCCTGCAGACGCGGTGGTGTCTGCATTTTGTCCGTATGGGACGCTGCATGGTCATGTTGCGAGGTAATGGGCTCGTTTCAGTACATACCCCGTCCTTAATGGCGTGCGTCAGGTTAATATTACTTTAAATAAACAGGTCCCATCCTACTTATACATTGGAAGATGCAGGGCCTTCATCATTTACGACCGACAGCTGAAGACGTGCTCAGGATGCGGCAAAGATCACGTGACTGGTGACGTCTGTGTCCTCTGGGACGTCGCCATGCACATGTCCGGAAGTGTCTTCCACCGACCGATGAAGCTCAGAAGACGTGGTGTAATTGGAGTATTGATCTTTCAAAATAAAATTAAAAAGGCACTGTTATGGTACAACATCTCAGCGATCTGATTATTTAACTTTGATTTTCTTCTTCTCCTTGTAGCCTGTCTAATGTATAGATCATTTTTAAAAAAAACTGTTAAGTCAATCGCTCATGAGAAGCGGAAAATTCACGTTCGAGTCCCGTCCCGGCACAAATTTTCACCTTTCCTTCGACTCATACACAAAAAGAAAACAAGCCAAAGCGTACAATCAATCTTTGCAATGAATTTAGCTTCATTAATTCAAATAGACGCGCTTATTATCACGCAGATGTCGAAACATGTTTGGCTACAGAATAAAAAAAAGAAAAATTGTATTTTGCAGAAGGAAGGGTCCTAAAAACGTATAACTGCTTTAGTTGTAACAGTAATGTGTAATCACCTGCAGATGTAATCTCATTAACAGATGTGTTGTAACCAAACTCAGTGCCTCGCAATAAACATTCCTCGAAAGTATTTCCGCTGACGAAATATTCCCAGGCGAATTTAAAGTATGAATTTAATGAGTTAGTAGTCGACGGAAACTTACATCTTCATTAGCACGTGAACGGCCTTGAAAAGATCAGTACATCGATGTAACGCTCGTTATTGTTTGAGGAGCGAAGCTTTTCGCAAATACTCCACTTCGGTGGCTAGCGTTAAGTTCAGTATTACTATCATTTTATTAGTCACTATTGCCGTTGCATATTTGTGTTGGGTGAGTGTGATGTTTGATGGTACTGATGTACATTTGTGAAGATTTAAATTTCTTGTAGCAGCTATCTGCTTTATTGTGTGGCAGAAATATCGTCAGTGTTTTCTTGAAGTTGTCTTGGCTTACAGAACGTTTCATCGTTTATCTTTTTTGCCGTACTGACAACCGGAAGTAAGCGGTTGACAAAGGCTCATTAATGTTAATACAGACCATCTTACTAACGGCTGCTCTGACGAAAAAAATCTGTAGCGAGTAACGAATTGTTCCACATCTGATAAAGGACACGTTGCAATGGAGGAAGGAGGAGAAAAAGAATGTATCAATTATCTGTCGCGGGTAACGCACGAAACAAAGATTTCATTAAGACTAGACAGATGGAGGAGAAAAACAAAAGAACTGTATTTCCATCGCACATTATCACAGAAGTGAGTAGAACATTCTGAAACTGTACACAGTACAAACTCAGCATCGTACACGTGAGACGTGGAAGTTGGGGAATGTGAGAAAGACGGAAATGAAAGCGTTTGAATCGTGATGCTGCAAGACTATGCCAAAACTTAACCAGGCAATAGTATTTAAAATAATAGGCTACTCAATGGAGTAGTAGAGTTGTGAAAGCAATGGAGAATCACTCGCAGAAAAATGTTGCGGGCCTATATCATACATCTGAACATATCCAGGAGTAGTAACTTGGTGCCATGAACGCGAAACTGGAGAAGATATGTAGGTTCATTAGAGATGTTACAATACATCGATAAATCGGAAACATCGATGTTTTGTAAAAACAGTTTTGTAGACTGTCATACATCAACTGTATACATCCTACATTTCGACAACGATAAGTTTCCCCGATATTGGGATTTCAAAATTTAATTTTTGTATTCTTTTGTTGGCGATTGGATGTTCATAAGCTCCGTCTTTCACACAACCTTTCAAATTAATTTAACGAAATGAATATTCATTGTCCACCTCTAGCATCACATCGATACATGACACCTTATCTACACTCCTGGAAATTGAAATAAGAACACCGTGAATTCATTGTCCCAAGAAGGGGAAACTTTATTGACACATTCCTGGGGTCAGATACATCACATGATCACACTGACAGAACCACAGGCACATAGACACAGGCAACAGAGCATGCACAATGTCGGCACTAGTACAGTGTATATCCACCTTTCGCAGCAATGCAGGCTGCTATTCTCCCATGGAGACGATCGTAGAGATGCTGGATGTAGTCCTGTGGAACGGCTTGCCATGCCATTTCCACCTGGCGCCTCAGTTGGACCAGCGTTCGTGCTGGACGTGCAGACCGCGTGAGACGACGCTTCATCCAGTCCCAAACATGCTCAATGGGGGACAGATCCGGAGATCTTGCTGGCCAGGGTAGTTGACTTACACCTTCTAGAGCACGTTGGGTGGCACGGGATACATGCGGACGTGCACTGTCCTGTTGGAACAGCAAGTTCCCTTGCCGGTCTAGGAATGGTAGAACGATGGGTTCGATGACGGTTTGGATGTACCGTGCACTATTCAGTGTTCCCTCGACGATCACCAGTGGTGTACGGCCAGTGTAGGAGATCGCTCCCCACACCATGATGCCGGGTGTTGGCCCTGTGTGCCTCGGTCGTATGCAGTCCTGATTGTGGCGCTCACCTGCACGGCGCCAAACACGCATACGACCATCATTGGCACCAAGGCAGAAGCGACTCTCATCGCTGAAGACGACACGTCTCCATTCGTCCCTCCATTCACGCCTGTCGCGACACCACTGGAGGCGGGCTGCACGATGTTGGGGCGTGAGCGGAAGACGGCCTAACGGTGTGCGAGACCGTAGCCCAGCTTCATGGAGACGGTTGCGAATGGTCCTCGCCGATACCCCAGGAGCAACAGTGTCCCTAATTTGCTGGGAAGTGGCGGTGCGGTCCCCTACGGCACTGCGTAGGATCCTACGCTCTCGGCGTGCATCCGTGCGTCGCTGCGGTCCTGTCCCAGGTCGACGGGCACGTGCACCTTCCGCCGACCACTGGCGACAACATCGATGTACTGTGGAGACCTCACGCCCCACGTGTTGAGCAATTCGGCGGTACGTCCACCCGGCCTCCCGCATGCCCACTATACGCCCTCGCTCAAAGTCCGTCAACTGCACATACGGTTCACGTCCAGGCTGTCGCGGCATGCTACCAGTGTTAAAGACTGCGATGGAGCTCCGTATGCCACGGCAAACTGGCTGACACTGACGGCGGCGGTGCATAAATGCTGCGCAGCTAGCGCCATTCGACGGCCAACACCGCGGTTCCTGGTGTGTCCGCTGTGCCGTGCGTGTGATCATTGCTTGTACAGCCCTCTCGCAGTGTCCGCAGCAAGTATGGTGGGTCTGACACACGGGTGTCAATGTGTTCTTTTCTCCATTTCCAGGAGTGTATATTCGAAGTACTCAATTATTTTCTAAGAATTCCTTTTCATTTCATAGCAGGCTGTGTATGTCACTCTGTGTTAGTTCCAGATGTATTTGAAACCAGGTAGTTAACCATGTGTCTATCCGAGCCGACCGAGTCGCTAACTAAGCTTGCCTGAAGCTCTTGCAAGTCTTCAGTTTGGCTGTTAAGTTCATGCAATGTGTTAAAATGTGAATTACTGAAATTAAACAAATTCCTAAACACAACGCGTGCATAAACCAAGAATGACAGACCTCTCATACAACAGAATTAACACTAACAGCTTCCTGTTTCAGACCAACAACTTTTTTCAAGTAAGAACCACTTCTTATACGGAAATTACGATGTATCGAAAATATCGTTATGATTCCCTACGATATATCGTAATAATCCGTATCACTCACGAGGGAAGACCATGACGCTGGGATCACGGATTTACTTCCAACAGTGTATATCTTTAGTGGATCGTTGAAACAACATTACGTGCAAATAGTAAGGTACACTACTCTGGCAATACCGAGAAAACCGCAAGAGAAGTTTTACGCGTCCCTTATGTGGCTTATGTATCTGAACGAAGGCAATGGTCGCAATGTCATTATGGGGAAGCAATTAGCGTTCGCGCTTTGCAAGCGCGTCGCTGACGAGGCAACGGTTACAATTCCGCCTTCGCTTCCTTTTTAATCTATAATTTTTTCGTCACTGGCCAAATTTTTAATTTATATGACATTTGAGAGGTAATATAATTAAAAAAACTCAGGTGCGTTTTCGGGAAATTGTACTGAATTTCATATGTTATTTGACTATTTACTACTTGTAATTAAATTTTCAAGGACCAGGGACTGGCTTGGAAAGCCCATGTTAAACGTCCATAAATATGACGCGAATGACGTTATTAACAATCAGTAATATAGTAAGTCACAATGCACCAGCCCATAAGAGTAATGTACAATTAGTCGTCGGATGTGCTCTAGACATCACACGTTGCAGGATGGTATTTGTCATACAGGCATAGAAAACATAAATTAATCTTCATGCAAATGCACGCGGTTTTGTATTATATTATCTCCCAAATGTCATATAAATTAAATAATACGTCCAGTGATAAAAAATAGATTAATCGTTAAGTTTGAGAGTCGAACCGTTGCCTCGTACCTATTCGTCTTAACGAATCTCAAACGTTAATCACTTGACCACGATGATCTCTAACGTCCGGCTCCCACGCATAGATAGATCAGTTACATGAGACGATTTTCTCTGAATTGCCAGAGTAGTACACCTTAATACTTGCCCATTATGTTGCTTTAATGGCCTACTAAAGGCGTCCAAAGTTTGAAGTAAATCTGTGATCCCAAGATCATGGCTTCCCTTGTCAGATAATTTACACTGACGAGCCATAGAAACTGGTACCTGTCTAATATCGTGTAGGGTCCCCGCGAGCACCCAGAAGTGCCGCAACACGACGTGGCATGGACTCCACTAATGCCTGAAGTACTGCTGGAGGGAACTGACACCATGAATCCTGCAGGGCTGTCCACAAATCCGTAAGAATACGAGGGGGTGGAGATCTCTTCTGAACAGCACGTTGCAAGGCATCCTAAATATGCTCAATAATGTTCATTTCTGGGGATTTTGGTGGCCAGCGGAAGTGTTTAAACTCAGAAGAGCCTGGTGCCACTCTGCAGTAATTCTCGACGTGTGCGGTGTAGCATTGTCCTGCTGGAATTGTCCAAGTCCGTCGGAATGCACAATGGACGTGAATTGATGCAGGTGATGAGAAAGGACGCTTACGTACGTGTACCTGTCAGAGTCGTATCCAGACGTATCAGGGGTCCCATAGCACTCTAAATGCACACGCCTGACACCATTGCACAGCCTCCACCAGCTTGAGCGGTTCCCAAGCTCGCATGAAAGGTCCACGGATTCATGAGGTTGTCTTCATACCTGTACACGTTCATCCGTTCGATACAATTTGAAACGAGACCCGTTCGACCAGGGAACTTGTTTCCAGTCATCAACAGTCCAATGTCGGTATTGACGGGCCCAGGCGAGGAGTAAGGCTTTGTGTCGTGTAGTCTTCAAGGGTACACGAGTGGGCGTTCGGCTTCGAAAACCCATATCGGTAATGTTTCGTTGAATGGTTCGCATGCTGATGCGCTTATATTGAAATCTGCAGCAATTTGCGGAAGGGTTGCACTTCTGTCACGTTCAAAGACTGTCTTCAGTCGCCGGTGGTCCCGTTCTTGCGGGATCTTTTTCTGGCTGCAGCGATATTAGAGATTTGATGTTTTACCGGATTCCTGATATTTACGGTACACTTCATCGGTACTTCGGAGCCGTGAGCAGTGGTGGATTTGGGGAGAGTGATGGCAGAATTTTGAGTGCGGACAGCCTGGACTTGTGTCCATCAGAAAGAGTAAATTTGTAATATTGGGTATCATGAACTGATATATATATGATGACTTTTGAACATTATTAAGGTAAATACATTGTCTGTTCTCTATCAAAATCTTTCATTTGCTAACTCCGCCTATCAGTAGTTAGTGCCTTCAGTATTTAGAATCTTTTATTCAGCTGGCAGTATTGGCGCACGCTGTATTGCAGTAATTTAAGTAACGAAGATTTTTGTGAGGTGATTCATGAAAGGTATAGGTTATTGTTAGTCAGGGCCATTTTTTGTAAGAATTATTGAAAGTCAGATTGTGTCGCGCTAAAAAAATATTATGTCAGTTTAGTGATGATCAGAATAAGTAAAGAGAGAAATGTCTGAGTACGTTTAGTTTTGCTCAGCTCTTTGAAAAACAAATAACGTAGAGGTTTTCCAGCACTGTCATTTATAAAATTTTGCTAAGGGAATGTTTCAAGCCTAGGGACCGACGTCCTCAGCAGTTTGGTCCTAAAGGAACTTACACAAATTTCCAAATTTGTATAAGGCGCAGTCAAATGAAAACGAGACATGGAAAAAAGTAAGTAAATTGCTTATTATTTCAAAAGTAAGCGTCATAGGTGTAATACATTTATCCTACATTTATACCTTCAAGGAAGAATGTTTCCGGTAGCCTATGTAACCGAAGCAAATCGACGGCCACGAATGTAATTCTTCTGGGCTCCAAAAATACTAGAATCGCATATGGAGAGATTGAGGCTATATGGAGTATGTGTAAGGGCTGCCCAGCGAAACTTATGCATCGTAGTAGTCACAGCATCATTCTGTTTCATGATATTGCCCGCCGCATGTACGTTGTAAGAGTTACGAACCTACAATAGATTATCTGTTTTATAATCTACTTCCTTTCATTCCTTTTAATGTAGAAATGAAACACATTCAGAAATGCGTCACTGAAAGCCTGGATGCTTACACATTCTAGCGAGCTTAAATGATAAACATAATCAGTACAGGCGACCACATCCGAGCTACGATAGCTTGTGTGAACACCTGCTAACCTATATCTTATCTGCATATTGACCCCACCAGTTACTTCTAAATGCTTCAGACATTGTCAGTATATTATGATTCTCTGTTTACTGATTTGCTGACTACTACTACTATTACTGCTCTTCCTCTTTTTCTCTCTCTCCCCCCCGCCCCTGTCTCCCACCGCATGTCCAAAAGAAAAAAGAAAAAAATTCCGATACATTTTGAACCAGCGACCGACTTTATTTGGTTTTGTCCCACAGACATATGTACATGCACATTAAATATACCTGTACCGCAACCGTATTGCTGCAGCAATGCACCAAAAGTGATCAAATCGATTGTTCCACCCAAGGTTGGTAAATGTTATCTTGGTTTAAGGCAAGCAACAAAACTAGAAGTCCCTTTTCAAACGTTCTCATTTGGGACGGTGCCTGCCTCAATACCAGATCACTGGGGTCTGCCTGAGCGAAAGGAGCTTTAGAGTTTAAGACCCAGTCGACGATGATGTCATAGAAAACATAGCAGACAAGTATAAGACAGGATACTGGTTGGCTAACCGATTTAGGATACTGGTTGAGATACAATATAGATAACCGATTTATGAAAATTATATATATTTTCATGTTCACGAAAATTTTATATATATATATATATATATATATATATATATATATATATATATATATATATATATAAAATTATTTTCGATTATTCCCTTTTGAGAGAGCGATTCAACTTTAGTAGTCATGATTTCTTTTTCTTTCTTCGTTCTTCCCAAATTCTCTTCATACGTTCAGTGTGTTCTCTCTTGCGTTCTTCCGCCCATCTTTTCCCCCTTCTGTTCTCCGTATGTTCTTGTTTAAGAATGTGATTTTTTTATCATGTTCCGAAACTGTTCTCTATTGTTTATGTTGTCTTGTGTGATCCCCAGTTCTTTAATATCTTCTTCTACTTCAGTGATCCACTTTATCTTGTTTTTGCTCTTGTTTACTATCTCAAAGATTTCTCTTGTGAGCCTGCCTTTATTCATCCTGCTGATATGTACATAAAATTTCATCCTTCTCTTTCTAATGGTGTCTGTTATTGTTTATATGTCTTTGTAAATCTCTCTAGTTGGCCTCTTCATCCAAATTCCTTCCCGAAACACTGGTCCATATATTTTCCTCAGAATTTTTCTTTCCTGCTTTTCAATCTCTCTGATCTTCGTATGACCATGAATCACTGTAGTTTCTTCAGCATAAAGTGCTTCTGGTAGGAATACTGCGTTGTAATGTCTTAGTTTCGCATTGCCAGAAATAGGTATTTTATTATAGTGTTTCCAAGTGAGCTTATATGCGTTTTGTAATCTGGGGATTCTATCTTTATGGGCTATTGAGTTCAGTCTTGACGGTTGCAAAATAAATATACGCTACTGGCCATTAAAATTTCTACACCAAGAAGAAATAAAGATGATACACGGGTATTCATTGGACAAATATATTATACTATAACTGAAGTGATTACATTTTCACGCAATTTGGGTGCATAGATCCTGAGACATCAGTATCCAGAACAACCACCTGTGGCCCTAATAACGGCCTTGATACGTCTGGGCATTGAGTCAAACAGAGCTTGGATGGCATGTACAGGTACAGCTGCCCATGCAGCTTCAACACAATACCACAGTTCATCAAGAGTAGTGACTGGCGTATTGTGACGAGCCAGTTGCTCGGCCACCATTGACCAGAGGTTTTCAATTGGTGAGATATCTGGAGAATGTGCTGACCAGGACAGCAGTCGAACATTTTCTGTACCCAGAAAGGCCCGTACAGGACCTGCAACATGCGGTCGTGCATTATCCTGCTGAAATGTAGGGTTTCGCAGGGATCGAATGAAGGGTAGAGAGCCGGCCGGAGTGGCCGAACGGTTCTATGCGCTACAGTCTGGAACCGCGCGATCGCTACGGTCGCAGGTTCGAATCCTGCCTCGGGCATGAATGTGTTTGATGTCCTTATGTTAGTTAGATTTAAGTAGTTCTACGTTCTAGGGGTCTGATGACCTCAGAAGTTAAGTCCCATAGTGCTCAGAGCCATTTGAACCATTTGAAGGGTAGAGCGACGGGTCGTAAAACATCTGAAATGTAACGTCCA
The DNA here is from genome assembly GCF_021461385.2 of Schistocerca piceifrons. Classification (NCBI taxonomy): domain Eukaryota; kingdom Metazoa; phylum Arthropoda; class Insecta; order Orthoptera; family Acrididae; genus Schistocerca; species Schistocerca piceifrons. The sequence continues at coordinate 198,859,846 of NC_060138.1, read as the reverse complement.
CTGTTCAAAGTGCCGTCAATGCGAACAAGAGGTGACCGAGACGTGTATCCAATGGCACCTCATACCATCACGCCGGGTGATACGCCAGTATGCCGATGACGAATACACGCTTCCGATGTGCGTTCACCGCAATGTCGCCAAACACGGATGCGACCATCATGATGCTGTAAACAGAACCTGGATTCATCCGAAAAAATGACGTTTTGCCATTCGTGCACCCAGGTTTGTCGTTGAGTACACCATCGCAGGCACTTCTGTCTGTGTTTCAGCGTCAAGGGTAACCGCAACCATGGTCTCTGAGCTGATAATCCATGCTGCTGCAAACGTCGTCGAACTGTTCGTGCAGATGATTTTTGTCTTGCAAACCCCATCTTTTGACTCAGGGATCGAGACGTGCCTGCACGATCCGTTCAGCCATGCGGGTAAAATGCCTGTCACCTCGACGGCTAGTGATACGAGGCCGTTGGGATCCAGCGCGACGTTCCGTATTACCCTCCTGAACCCACCGATTCCATATCTGCTAACAGTCGTTGGATCACGACCAACGCGAGCAGCAATGTCGCGATACGATGAACCGCAATCGCCATAGGCTACAATCCGACCTTTATCAAAGTCCCGAAACGTGATGGTACACATTTCTCCTCCTTACACGAGGCATCACAATAAAGTTTCACCAGGCAACGTCAGTCAACTGCTATCTGTGTATGAGAAATTAGCATTTCACAGCATCTTCTTCCTGTCAGTTAAATTTCGCGTCTGTAGCTCGTCTTCTTCTTCGTGGTGTAGCATTTTAAATGGCCAGTAGTATATATATATATATATATATATATATATATATATATATATATATATAATGGGGTATCGAGGAATTCGAAAGGTCAGTGAGGTCGATCATTATAAAATATTATTACTGAAGGTAGATTAGAACGTCCCCTTGAAGAATAAGGTTCAAGATATCATGAAGTTCCAATAGGTGGCGGCTCTATACAAATCCTTCAAAACGGCGTCTGTAACAGAGGTGTGTTCCAAGCAGAGAGCTATCATTGGGTTTTTTGGCGGAAAACCAGAGCATCGCAGACATTCGTAGGCGATTGCATAATGTCTGCGGAGACCTGGCAATAAATAAAAGCACGGTGAGTCGTTGGGCGAGATGTCTGCCATCATCACAACAAGGTCGCGCAAATCTGCCCCATGTCCCGCGTGCCAATCGGCTGCACACAGCTGTGGCTCCCGCAGTGTTGGAAAGTGTCGTCACTCGAGTTCATTCGAGGTGATCGACAGACCACAATCAAACATCTCGCTGCGCAACTGGACGTCTTTGCTGGTAGTGCTGATACACTCGTCCACCAGTTGTGTACTTCAAAGCGTGTGCCCGCTGGATTTCTCACCGCCTAACGGAAGATCATAAAGAGCAACAGAGGGCCGTATGTGCGGCATTGCTTACACGTTACGAGGTTGACAGTGACAATTTTTTGCCGAGCATCGTCACAGGCGATGAAACGTTGTTTGGTCTTTTCCAACCAGAAACAAAACAGCAATCTGTGGAGCGGTGCCACATCACACCTTCAAAGAAAAAAATTAAAGCCGCATTCTCGGCTGGGAAGGTCATGGCAACGGTCTTCTGGGGCTCTGAAGAGGTAGTTCTGTTGTATGTCCTTCCTCATGGTGCAGCGATCAACTCTGATGGCTAAACAGCCAGCCCAGGAAACTGAAGAAACGACTTCTCCTTCTCCATGGCAACGCAAGTCTCTGTGCATTCGATAGGAGCTCACAAAACTTCATTGGACTGTTCTCCTACATGAAACCAACAGCGCCGGATCTCGCACCTTCCGATTATAATCTGTTTGGTCCATTGAAGGATGCACCCCGCGGGAGGCAGTACGTGGATGATTCGGGGGTGACTGATACAGCAAGACGTTGGTTCCGATGTCGACCAGCAGAGTGGTACCATGCGGGCATGCAGGCCCTACCAATAAGATGGCGTAAGACCGTCGCACTGAAGGGGGATTGTGTTGGAAAGCAGGGTTTTATAGCCAAAAGAATGGGAAGTAATGTAGTGTATTGGAATCCTGAATAAAATCAACCTGCTTTCAGAAAAAAATGTGTTGCTTTACTTATTGAACGCCCCTCGTGTTATACAGAGAGAAGCATAAAATAAAAGATCATACGAGGCGTGTTTTTTAAGTAAGTACCGTTTTGAAATTACTAAAAGACGTGCTAAGATATCTCAATAATTTTATTTTTACATGAAAGCCTGTACCTTAATCTACTTTTCTACATAATTTTCGTCAATACTGAGGCACTTGTCATAACGTTGTACCAGTTTTTGAATACCCTCATCATAGAAGTCTGCCGCCTGATTTGTTAACCACTGCATCACCACTGTTTTGACTTCGGTCATAACGTTGTACCAGTTTTTGAATACCCTCATCATAGAAGTCTGCCGCCTGACTTGTTAACCACTGCATCACCACTGTTTTGAGTTCGTCATCGTCTTGAAGACGCTGACCGCCCAGGCGTTTCTTCAAGTGCAGGAACAGATGGTAGTCACTGGGCGCAAGATCGGGGCAGTACGGAGGATGATCTAGAGTTTCCCATCGAAAAGATGTGATGAGATCTTTGGCCTGATTCGCCACTTGCGGACAGGCATTGTCTTGCAGCAAAGCGATGCCCTTGCTCAACTTCCATGAACTGTTGCTTTGATTCTGGTGTGACGTAGGCCAACCATGTTTCATCGCCCGTAACAGTTTGGCTTACGAAATCATCACCGTCATTTTGTTACCGCTCAAGGAAAGTCAATGCACGTTTTGTGCACATCCGTCAACATTTTCGGTGCCCAACGTGCGCAAATTTTCGGTAATTCAAGTGCTCGGTCACAATGCCATACAAAACAGTACGAGAAACTTTAGGAAAGTCATCCCGCAAGGAGGAAATCGTAAAGCCTCTGTTTTCTCTCATCTTATTGTCCACTTCCTGCACCAAACTTTTATTAACGACCGAAGGGCGCCCACTCCGTTGTTCAACATGCACATTTGTGCGGTCATCTTTAAATGTTCTCACCCACTTTCTTACCATTCCATCACTCATCATGTTTTCTCCGTAAACTGCACAGACCTCACGATGAATATCAATCGCTTTTAGACCTTTAGCACTAAGAAATCTTATAACAGCCCTTACTTCACAGTCGGCGGGGCTCACGATTATCGGAGGCATCTTAAACACTCAGTACACAACGTAAACAAGGAAGAATCAGACTGTAATGGCGTCAGTGCGTAGATTAAGGTACAGGCTTTCATGTAAAAATAAAATTTGAGATATCTTAGCACGTATTTTTTAAATTTCAAAACGGTACTTACTTATAAAACACGCCTCGTATATCTGCTATAATGCACAGGTTATACAGTAATTATAATAGGAAGTACACTAAAGTGGGGAGTTTAAACAGGACACAAAATTACACTGCAGCCTGCCACTTTCACGAAAGAAGTTTTGGTACACAGTTTTCCACTCAGAAGTTTGCAGAAATAAGGAAGTTTCAACATCATCAGTTACGATTGAAGTGGCGATGGAATTATCGATATGACCCTGGATCAATGGAAACGTGTGACCTGGTCGGATGCATAACGTTTCTTATTACACCAGTTTGATGGTACTTTCTGGATACGCTGTCAAACAGGTGAACGGCTGCTCGAAGTACGCACCGCCTGACGGACACAGATCGGTGGGGGCAATGTTATGCTTTTGGGGACGTTCACCCGTACTTCCATTGGACGTGTGGCACTGACCGAAGGTACCATGACAGCTGTACACATTACTGCAGACAATTCCCATCCCTTCACGCTTGATGTCTTCCACGAATGTGATGGCACTTTCCATCAGGATAACTGCCCGTGGCGCAAGGCCAAAATCCCACTACAGTGGTCTGAGGAGCATGCTACTGAACTCACTTCGGTGCCTTGGCCACCAAATTCGCGAGATCTGAACTACATCTGGGACGCTGTCGAGCGCTAGCACTGCCCCCAAGCCCCCGTGAATTACGGGAACTGTATGACGGGTGCGCAGATATCTTGCGCCACATCCCTCCGAAAACTTATCAAGGACTTTTATTGAAAAGCAATAATGACATTAGCTTCTAGTGGGAACTGAAATAAATCAACGGAGGAATTGAGAATCTGTTGAGGATTTCTCCGTTTCTCGCGAATGGTCGCGTCGACCGCCTCGGCCATCCGGACACAGTTCCTGGCGGACCCAAGTTTTCAATTTATCCACGCGCTACTGACGCAGAAAAAGTACTGAATAAACAACGTTATATGAATCGGGCAGCCTAACGACAGAAATCTGAATATGGCAAAGAGGCTAGGAAATCCGAAAACATGTAGACGTAGTGGGGTTCAGTGATGTGAGATGGAATTTCTGGTCAGGTTAGTATAGGGTCATATCATCAGAAAATGCTACAAGATCGTTGTGAGTAGGAAGTGAGGGCACAGAGTGAGTTACGGTGAATACTTCAGTGACAAGGTTGTTCTCATCAGAATCGACAGCAAATCACCAACGACAACGACAGCCCAGGCATACATGCTGATGTTACAATCTGAAGATGAAGCGATAGAAAAAGGATGTGAAGATACTGAACGAGTAATTCAGTATGTAAACGAAGATCAAAATCTAATAGTCAGAGGGGGCTGGAATGCAGCTGTAGGGGAAGGAGTAGAAGAATGGTTTACGGGAGAATATGGGCTTTATACTAGAGATGAGGAAGGAGAAAGATTAATTGAGTTCGGCAATAGTAGCGAATACTCTGTTCAAGAATCACAAGAGGAGATATACTTGGGAAAGCTGGGAGATACGGGAAGACTTCAATTAGATTACATTACGGTAAGGCCGAGGTTCCGAGATCAGATTCAGGATTGTAAGGAATACCCAGGAGCAGATACAGAGTCAGATCAAATCTTACCAGTGATGAAGAGAAGGCTGAAGTTTTACTAGTTGGGAAGAAATAATGTGTAAATAAGTGGGATCTTCAAATTCTCTGAGGCTATAGTGAAGCTTCTTAATAAAGATTTTTACTTAAACTGCAGAGTGAAATTGAATGCAAGTGAACCTGCTTCAACTGCTGAGTGAAACTGAAAGTACTGTCACTTTGCTTGTCTTTATCATTTCATTTCTGACCTGCAGAATTATTCCTGACAAGTACAACTCAAACGCAATCTGACTGCTCAAAAAAAATCTTCATTACACGAACTACAGCGATATAGCAAGCACCAATATAGCCAGCTAAATAAAAGATTCTAGCTACTGTAGGCTCCAACTACTAACAGGCATTTAGTTAGCAAAGGAAAGATTTTGTTGCAGAGCAAAAAATGTATTTAGCAAATTTTACTTTAATAGTGTGACATCCTGTTCAAAAAATTATATAATCGTCGGTGACATCCAGCTCTAAAAAAATTATATAATCGTCAATAATTTTAAATCTCTATGACGTACACTCCGGACAGACCGCGCGCGCTAACACTTCAGACCTGTATCCTCATCACTGCTCACCATTAAATTGCAACCTCCATCACTGCTGACTATACACTCCCAACTGCGAGTCCGACCAGCCACAGAGAGTCTCTTACAGAGTGCGCACAGCGCTGTCAGAGTTATTAATGCAGTCTATCGCGCTGCCAACATACAGACACATAAACAGGCTACTTACAATAGGTACTGCGATAAACAATAGCTTAGTAGGCAGGTCAATTGAAGAGAAAGGGATATCTCCAAAAAGGGCAATCATGGAATTGGAAAGAGAAACATAGGTACACAGAAGGTACCTGCGAAGAAACGAGAGGTAACAGAAGAAGTGCATCAGTTGATCGATGAAAGAAGGAAGTAGTAAAATCTTCAGGGAAATTCAGGAATACGGAAACACAACTCACTTAGGAATGAAATAAATAGTAAGTGCAGGAAAGCTAAGGCGAAATGGCTGCATGAAAGCGTGAAGCGATCGAAAAAGAAACAATTGTTGGAAGGACTGATTCAGCGTATAGAAAAGTTAAAACAACCTTCTATTAAATTAAAAGCGAGGGTGGAACATTAAAAGTGAAATGGGAATTCCACTGTTAAATACAGTCTGCAGAGCAGACAGGTGGAAAGACGACATTGAAGGTCTCTATGAGGGGGTGAGGGAGAAGACTTGTGAAAGAAAAATAAACAGGAGTGTATAGAAGAGATAGGGGATCCAGTATTAGAATAGGCATTTGAAACAGCTTTGGAAGACTTAAGACCAATTAAGGCAGAAGGGATATACAACATTCTAAAGTCATTGGGGGAAGAGGCAACAAAACGATTATTCACGTTGGTGTGTAGAATATATGAGTCTGGTTATATCCCGTCAGACTTTCGGAAAAACCTCATCCACATAATTCTGAAGATTGCAAGAGACGAGAATTGCGAAAATTATCGCACAGTCAGCTTAACAGTTCCTGCGTTCAAATTGCTGACAAGAATAATGAATGGAAGAATGGAAAAGAAAACTGAGAATGTGGTGGATGAGGATCAGTTTGGCTGTAGGAAAAGTAAAGGCACCAGAGGCAGTTCTGGTGTTGCGATTGATAATGGAAGCAAGACTAATGAGAAATCAAGAAACTTTTAGACGATTTGTCGACCTAGAAAAAGCCTTCGACAACATCAAATGGTGCAAGATGTTCGAAATTCTGAGAAGAATAGGGCTAAGCTGTAGAGAAAGACGAGTAATATGTAATGCGTACAAGAGGCAAGAGGGGAAAAATAAAGTGGAACACAAAAAACGAAATGTTCGGATTGAAAAGAGTGTAAGACAGGGATGAATTCGAAGTCTTTCGCGCTACTGTGTAGTCTATACACCGAAGAAGCAATAACGGAAATAAAAGAAATGTTCAAGAGTGGGACTAAAATTCAGGGTAAAAGGATACAATGATATCTTGCCATCCTCTGTAAAAATGAAGAAGAATTACGGCATCTGTTGAAAGAAATGGTCTAATCAGTACAGAAATGGACTGAGAGTATCTCGAAGAAAGACGAAAGTAATGAGAAGTAGCGAAAATGTGAATAGCGAGAAACATCAGGATTGGTAATCACGAAGTAGATGAATATAATGAATTCTGCTACCTAGGCAGCAAGCAAACACATGACGGGCGGATCAAAGGGGACATATTAAGCAGACTAGCACTCGCAAAAAGAGCATTCCTGGCCAAGAGACATCTACTAGTATCGAACATAGACCTTAATCTGAGGAAGATATTTCTGAGAGGGTACATTATGAGCACAGCACTGCATGGTGCTGAAACGTGAGCTAGAGGGAAACTGGATTAGAAGGAAATCTAAGCCTCTGAGATATGGTGACACAGGAGAACGTTGAAATTAGGTGGACTGCAAGGTAAGGAATGAGGATGTTCTCCACAGAATCAGTGAGAAAAGAAATATATGGAAAACAGTGACAAGAAGAATGGAAGAATGTTAGGACATTGTTAAGACATCACGAAACAACGTCCATGTAGCGCAGAGGGTAAAAACTGTAGAGGAAGACAGAGACTGGAATACATACAGCAAATAATTGAGGATGTAGACTGAAAGCGCAAGTCTGAGATGGAGGGGTTGGAGCAGGAGATGAATTCGTGGCCGGCCGCATCAAAACAGTTAGAAGACTGAAACTTCCTGCCAGATTAAAACTGTGTGCCGGACCGAGACTCTAACTCGGGACCTTTGCTTTTCGCGTGCAAGTGCTCTGTCAACTGAACTACCCAAGCACGACTCACGCCCCGTCCTCACAGCTTTACTTCCGCCAGTATCTCGTCTCCTACCTTCCAAACTTAACAGAAGCTCTTCTGCCAACCTTGCAAGACTAGCACTTCTGAAAGAAAGGATATTGCGGAGACATGGCTTAGCCACAGCCTGCGGGATGTTTCCAGAATGAGATTTTCACTCTGCAGCGGAGGGTGCGCTGATATGGAACTTCCCAGCAGAGTAAAACTGTGTGCTGGACCCAGACTCGAACTCGGGACCTTTGCCTTTCGCGGGCAAGTGCTCTTGAGCACAGTGAAAATCTCATCCTCAGTTAGAAGACTGATGACTAAAGGTGGACCAGTACGTTATTAAGGAGGTAGTCATAACGTTTTTACCCAGCAACGTATGTACAATTGCCACAGGACAGCATTATAGTGAGGCACGCCCATCTATTCCTGTATTCTACTGCTATATTAAACAAATAGTATAACGAAGGTGTTATGTAACAGTGGAATCCAAGAATTCAATCACGAACGCTTTAAACAACTCTTAGAGCAGTTCAGGATGGTGAATTTGCCTTACTGAGAGTGTGGAGAGCAATACGAGGTTACCAAACTGCGCTCATCTGACAGCGACGGATACTTACAGCGGACATCCTATTCCGTCAGTTGCTGAACTAAGGATACAGGGAACCTCGCTTATCGCGTTGCTTCTGCTGCGGCTGACGCCACGGCCTTCAAACTACTATCAAACTTCCTTATTGCAGAGGGCGTGGAGGCAGAGCAATAGATGGCTCAACCAACCCTAAACGGAAATCTATGTAAGGACCTATTAGAGGTAATTACAATTTTTCCGTCCAAGCATGTACTAAGAAACAGGCACTCCGGCGACTGCAATAGTTATGAAATGCGCGAAATGTATTTGTAGTTACGAATATGGACGATCTTGAAATGCGTAATGGAATGACGACTTTGGTAATTCGGAGCGGACCGGGACTCGAACCTCGATTTCGCCCTCTCCGTGAGTGGTCGCCTTAACCACTTCGGCCACCCGAACTCGCTTCATGGCCAGGCCCAACCTTCCATTAGTCGTTGCCCAAGCGTCTGCAACCTGCGACCATACATTCATTATGTATTTTCCCATACATGGGATAGCCGAAGCTATTAAGGCGACCACTCGCGACAAGTAGAAAATCTCGGTTCGAGTTCTGGTCTGGCACAAATTTTCAATGTCGCCATTCCATTACACAGCTGAAGATTGACCATATTCGCAACTGCGAATACATTTCATGAATTACAAGTAAACTCCGTTTTGCGATATGTTTGAGGGAAGTGCTGCTGTGATAGTTCAAATAACCTTCATCGAGTTCCACGGTTGAATCTTGTTCAAATTAACAAGAATCCACCACAGCAGTGTTGACACACATTTATTAATCTTGACCAGTTTCGTTCGAAAGAGCATCATGAGATTCCACTGCCAACAGTTTTCTTAATAAATCGCGCAGAATTGTACCACTATGATGACCTAAGAGGTCTGACTATCTTATGTAACGTTAAAGGCAAATTCCGGAACATGACGATCATATTAACACTCTGCCGACCACCTGGCAGAAGTACAGTCAGCAATGAGGGTGGGCAACTTAGCATGCTGTGTGCACGTAGCTAATTGATGTTCAAAATGGTTCAAATGGCTCTGAGCACAATGGGACTTAACTTCTGAGGCCATCAGTCCCCTAGAACTTAGAACTACTTAAAACTAACTAACCTAAGGACATCACACACATCCATGCCCGAGGCAGGATTCGAACCTGCGACCGTAGGGGTCGCGCGGTTCCAGACTGTAGCGCCTACAACCGCTCAGCCACCCCCGCTGGGTAATTAATGTTAACAAGTCAAATACTTATATTAGATTCATTGCAAAATCCTCACTGGATACGTCGCAGAATAAAAATATCGTCTGCAAAAAATTACGTTTATTATATCGCTACTCATCAAACAACTGGGGAGCGCAACTCACTCTTAAACCGAATGATTGACTGCGGAACTAATTTCCACTCTGCAGTGGAGTGCAAGCTACATCCTGGCAGATTGAAACTGAATGCAGGACCCAGACCCGAACTTGGGACCTTTTACCTTTCGTGGGGAAATTAGCGACCGAGCTACTCGAGCATGATTCACGACCCCTCCTCACAGCTTTACTCCACCAGTACATCTCCCACCTTCCAAACTTCACCTATGTCCTCCTGCATACCTTGCGGGACGAGCACTCCTGGAAGAAAGGAGGGTGCGAGGTGGGATATCGGCGGAAGCAACAGGGCGGGTCGTCAGTCGCGCATCGATAGCTCAGCCGGTACTTTCCCACCGAAGGCAAAAGGTCCCAGGTTCGAGTCCCTTTCTGGCATACGGTTTGAATCTGCCATGAAGTTTCTCAATGACTGATATATTCAGTGATCCTAACTGTAAGGGACAGTCAAATGAAAACGAGACAGCCGGCCCGTGTGGCTGAGCGGTTCTAGGCGCTTCAGACTGTAACCGCTCGACCGCTACGGTCGCAGGTTCGAATCCTGCCTCGGGCATGGATGTGTGTGATGTCCCTAGCTTAGTTAGGTTTAAGTAGTTCTAAGTACTAGGGGACTCATGACCTCAAATGTTAAAACCCATAGTGCTCAGAGTCATTTAAACAATTTGAAAACGAGACAGATGGAAAAAGGTAAGTAAACTGTTCATTATTTCAAAAGTGGTCACCGTAACTCTTATCGCACTGTGAGACAATGTGGTCAATGTCTTCAGGGCAAAACGTCTGCGGTTGCCTGTGGAACCGTAATCGTACCAAAGTGTGCATCACTTTGACCGAAGCAAATCGACTGCAACGAATGTCTTTCTTCAGAGTTCCAAAAATATGGAAATCGCATGTGGAGAGATCGGGACTGCATGGAGGATATGTATGGGCTTCCCAGCGAAACTTCTGCAGCGTAGTCGAAACTACCTTAGCATCATCCTGCAAAAGAATAACGCTGTCCGTCTACATTCCTAGACGTTTGGACATGATGGCACGATTCACTTTTTGCAAAGTGTCCATGCACCGCTGTCCGTAAACTATTGCGCCGTCTTCCAGAAACTCAACGAGCAGCGGACCGTTCCAGTCAGAGAAAAAGGTCATCATGACTTTCCGTGACCTGTCTTACAATAGTGTAAATTTATCAACAGTTACGACGATTACTTTTGAAATAGTAATCAGTTTACTTATTTTCTTCTCTTGGTTCTCGTTTTCATTTGACTGTCCCTTACGTTTGAACTACTAATATAGCAAGTGTCCCAATGAAACAATAGATCAGTGAACAAAACCAACGGTTTCGACTGCAAAAATGATTACGCCAGATATTATACTTGTGCTTTCGTCCTCAGGCTGGAACACATCATTTTTCTTCCTGATCATATTGCCTGTTGGTAGTACTTTGCCTACCAAGAAAGATGGTGGACTCTGGTCTATCAGAGGGCGCCATTCCCTCCTCCTTGTTACCTTCCTACATTTATTTCTTAATTACTGCAATTTTAGTGATTAAATTAATTTAGTTGCGATAACTTTCGATTTCAGTATGTCAGAACCATACTGCATCTTCTGTCTGACTCCTTTTATTGATATACTAGCTGCGTACCCGACTTTGCCCGTGTGTGCATATATTTTCAACCTTCCATCCAGTCGGCCGCTGTGGCCGAGCGGTTCTAGGCGCTTCAGTCCGGCACCACGCGGCTGCTACGGTCGCAGGTTTGAATCCTCCCTCAGGCATGGACGTGTGTGATGTCCTTAGGTTAGTTAGGTTTACGTATTTCTAAGGGGACTGGTGACCTCAGATGTTAAGTCCCATAGTGCTTAGAGCCATTTGAACCATTTGAACTTTCCATCCATCTCTTGTTTCTCACTTTTTCCATCTCCTTCTTCAGCACCCCTCTCTGTCCATCTTCTCCAACCCCCTCTCTGTCCACTTCCTTCACCCTCCACTCCCTGTCCATCTGCCCCCACCCCTCTCCCTGTCCATCGCCTTCTCCATTACTGTCTATCTACTGCTCCCCACTGTCTCTGTCAATCTGCTCTTCCTCTCTGTCTGTGCATTCATCCCCCCCCCCCTTTCCAGCTATACCTCTGTTCCCTCTAAGTTCATCTCCTCCTACTCCTCCCCCTGCCTGTCCCTTTCCTCTTCCCCTTTCTTAATGTTCATCCCCTTCTCCTTCTTCCCTGTCTCCATTTCATTCTCTTTTCTTTCTTGGCTGCCTCTTCCTCTCCACCCTCTCTGTCTATCTCGTCCTTTTCTCTTGCTCTGTGCATTTCCTCTTTCCCTGTCTCTGCCCAACGTCTCTCCATCCCATCTATCTGTCTACCACCTCTAACCACCCCCCCCCCCAGTCTCTGTCCATCTCCTCCTGAACCTCTCTCTGCCCATCTCTTACTACCTCTCTCCATCCATCTACTCCTCCCTCCTCTGCCATCCGCCCATTCTCTCCCTAACTCCTCCCTCTCTATAAGTAGACCTCTTCCTCCCCTCTCACTTTGTCCATCTCCTCATCTCCCTGTCTCTGTCCATCTCTTCCTTCCTCTCTCTCTGTGCATTTCCTCCCCCCTTCTCCTAGTCCAACTGCCCCTTCCTCTGTTACTGCTCATCTTCTCCTCCTCCCCTCTCTCTGTGCAACTCCTCATCACCCCCTTATTTGCGTTCATTTCCTCCTTCCCCTCTCTGCCTGTCTTGTCTCTTCCTGCTTCTTTCTCTCTCACCCCAATAGGCAGTTGCTGGTTCTTCCACCACAGTATTTCCTTTCAGATAGTAAGAAATAAGAGTACCAAATTTGGTTCAAATCGATCCAAGGGTTTAGGATGATGTTTTTAATCTAAATTCACCCTGCAGTTTTCGTGCCGCTCAATTTTTATGACGACATATATCCTAAACTATGCGTCGTACACTCATAAATTTTCGCAGGTACAATCTGCGGCATGTGTGGATACTGTCTGCGAAATGCGTTGCGAATAGCGTTAGTAGTGAAGAAGTAATAAATTTAAAACATCATACATGATGTGGCAGGTTTTCACGCATCTCAGCGTTTAACGTCATATTTCCTGAATTTTTGCTGATACATTCAATGATGGAGATGAATACTATCAGCAAAATGGCCAGCAAATATAGTTAGTAATAAAGAAATAATAAATTAAAACGGCATGCCTAAAGAGGAATTTCCTTAATTTCGTGGTAGTTGTCAGAGAGAAAAGGTTTCTTAAGGGTTTGAAATTATGTGTGAAGTTTGTTGCAAGTCACTTAGTTCTCTCTTATTCAAATACTGTATGAATATAGTCTGGCTATTTGCGCGTCGTGAGTTACGGTACTTATCCTGGTATTTGTGCATCGCGACCTAGACTATTTTTTCACCCTCGCCCAAACGTCTCTCACAGACAGGTGGTCCTTACCCCCACAGAGACCTTTTCCAAACGGTATGTGATGTGTGTACCAAGTTTGGTTGAAATCGATACAATTGTTTAGGATGTGATGTGGAACATGCATTCATACATATGTACATACTTTCATGCGTATATAAGTTCATGTATGAATTTGATCATGATTTTACGTATTGCCATCTGCTGTTTCCCACGTCTGGTGTGCTCTCACTTGGTGCCAGCAACTTCACCTTCGTTGAGGCACCGTTACGAATGTGAAAGCGAGCGGCGATCTCACCCCTCCGGCGTCCTGACTTGTGAAAGACTCTGAATGCGTTCTCAGCGTCGACAGAATAACATTTGCATTGCTCTGAATGTACCTGCATTAACCGTGTTAATGCATGGTAGGCCCCACTATATTTAAAAAGTGCAACATTAAGTATTGTTGAATGAACATTGGTGACCGTCCACACTCTAGTCATTTACATACACGCCGAAAGTGTGTACGTGTATGATGTTACACTGACATCCGGCGATGTCTTGTGGGTGCTTCACTTTACTTGTCTAGCAGTATATACAAACATCCCCAATTGAATAGTTCACTCATGTATCGCGAAGTATCCCTGCTATTCTGCTAGGATTAGGTGCAATATTTCAGGACTTCCAAACAGCATCTGACTCTGCGCCAAATCGGAGCTTATTAACGAATTTATGACAACGTGGAATATCAAAAGAAATTTGACTAGATTGAAGATTTTTTGGTTGAGATGATCCAGCAGGTTCTTTGGATTGAGAGTCATCGACATGTGTAGAATTAACCTCAAACGTGCCACTGGGAAATGTGTTGTGGCCCTAGTTGTTCATGTCGTGACTTAATTATCTGGATAAATATATTAGTAGCAACCTCGGGCTGTTCGTTGGAGACGGCGTTATTTATAATGAAATGCTATCCGAAGAGCTGTACACGTATTCAGTTAGATCTTGAAAATATTTCAAACTGCTGCAACGATTGGCGATGCCTTAAATGTTCAGGAATAAACAGCGTAGCACCTCACAAAACGAAAAAAAGCCGTAGCAAGTGCCCTGTCACTACGATAGGAATGACTCACAATTAGGATCAGTCAGCCAGTAAAAATACTTGGATTAACAATGTGTTGGAAATTAAATGGATTAAACAAATAATCGAGCTGTTATCTTTGTACGGATCGCCGTTTTTCAACCCTTAATACCACTCTTCGGTATTATGTAACAGTTTTATTTTTTTGAAACTTCAAGGCAGAACAAAAATGTGTGCCGCACCGGACCTCGAAGCAGGGATCTTTATCTTTCAGGAGCAAGTGCTCCACCAACTGAACTACCCACACACGACTCACGATCTGCCCTCACGTCGTTACTTTCGCCAGTCTCTTCTTTCCCTACCTTCCAAACTCCACAGACTTTCCTCTGCATACCTCGCGAGACTAGCACTCCCAGGAGTAAGGCTACAGCAGCGAAATGGCTTAGCCACATCCAGCGGATTATTTCCAGAATGAATTTTAACTCGGATAGCTCAGTCGGTACAGCACCTGAAACGCAAAGGTTGCTGTTTCGAATTTCGGTGGGACGCACGGTTTTGTTCAACCAGAAAGTTTCAATAAAATAAAACTGTTACGTGTAGAAGAATCGTACTCGGATTTCAAAGATGGCGATACGTACAAAGATAATAGCCGGGACGTGTGTCACACCTTAATCAATCAAGTTACCTCTCAGAATGGGAATGTGCGGTTTCATCACATAATCTTAACAAGTCTCCGACGCCAGATAACATTCGGTACGGGCGTTGTCACGGCAGCGAGCTTAACCATTCCTGAACAGATAAGGTCATGTCACAATTTACAACGGACTGCTTACCAAATGTTAACACCTATTTTCTCGTGTGGAATTTACATCAAGTGGCCAACTTATATGTGAGGTCGTTGGATGCTGAAGCCTGAATTTGGATCTGCACAGTTCTGGTACCAATGGATTCTGACGCCTGAAATTCAGACCGGCGGCCATCTCACTCACAGTAGATCGGCAGTGTCCATAATGGCTCTGCGGAGGTGACTTTACTTCTGTTTGTCAAACAGTTGGGGTAGCCCTGTGCAATCGTTTACGTGTGTGGAAACGCTGCCTCCGCGATTCAGCCTAGGCCATGTTGACCTCGGGAACCCAATTCCCATGTAATCTTCGATATGCTATGACCCATGCGTCTTAAACCGATTACCACCCCACAGTCGGTGAACTCGCGAGTAATGCCATGTTCACTGCACACCTGTCTGCAACAGAGTGCTCACATATCGTATCTCCACTTTTGCCATACGCTGCAACGCTGTAACATTCTGGCGTTGTACACGGCATATCTTCAAACGGGACAATGCTTCCTGGAAATTTCTGCCTTTCATTTGGGAATACAGAGGAACTTGACAGAAATGTGAGTTTGGTGTCGTGAAGCCTAGCGCACTGCATTTAACAGTCTGATCAAAACTGACGAGGATATACACTATGTGATCAAAAGTATTCGGACACCTGACTGAAAGTGACTTACAAGTTCGTAGAGCCCTCATCGGTAATGCCGGAATTCAATATGGTGTTGGTCCACCCTTAGCCTTGATGACAGCTTCCACTCTCGCAGGCATACGTTCAATCAGGTGCTGGAAGGTTTTCTCGGGAATGGCAGCCCATTCTTCACGGAGTGCTGCACTAAAGAGAGGGATCGATGTCGGTCGGTGAGGCCTGGCACGAAGTCGGTGTTCCAAAACATCCCAAAGTGTTCTATAGGATTCAGGTAAGGACTCAGTGCAGGTCAGTCCATTACAGGGATGTTATTGGCGTGTAACCAGTCCGCCACAGGCCGTGCATTATGAACAGGTGTTGAAAGATGCAATCGCCATCCCCAAATTGCTCTTCAATAGTGGGAAGCAAGAAGATGGTTAAAACATCAGTGTAGGCCTGTGCTGTGATAGTGCCACACTAAACAACAAGGAGTACAAGCCCCCTCCATTAAAAGCACGACCGCACCAGAACACCACCGACTCCGAATTTTACTGTTGGCACTACACATGCTGGCAGATGACGTTCAGCGGGCATTCGCCATACCCACACCCTGCCATCGGATCGCCACATTGTGTACCGTGAATCGTCACTCCACACAACGTTTTTCCACTGTCCAATCGGCCAATGTTTACGCTCCTTACACCAAGCGAGGCGTCGTTTGGCATTTACGGGCGTGATGTGTGGCTTATGAGCAGCTGCTCGACCGTGAAATCCAAGTTTTCTAACCTCGTGCCTAGCTGTCATGGTATTTTCAGTGGATCCTGATGCAGTTTGGAATTCCTGTGTGATGGTCTGGATATATGTGTGCCTATTACACATTACGACTCTTCAATTGGCGGCGGTCTCTGTCAGTCAACAGACGAGACCGGCCTGTACACATTTGCGCGGTACGTATCCCTTTATGTTTCCACTTCAATATCACATCGGAAACAGTGGACCTAGGGATGTTAAGGAGTTTGGAAAACTCGCGTACAGAGGTACGACGCAAGTGACACCCAATCATCTGGCCACGTTCGAAGTCGGTGAGTTCCGCGGAGCGCCCCATTCTGCTCTCTCACGGTGTCTAATGACTACAGGGTCGCCGATATGGAGTACCTGGCAGTAGGTGGCAGCAAAATGCATCTAATATGAAAAACATATGTTTTGGGGTAGTCCTGATACTTTCGATCATATAGTGTATTACTCCAACTCATTATTCAGATGAAAATTGAAATAATTTACACTGAAAAGCAATGCTTATGTAAGAGACTGTTAATGACAATTGAAGCTAAATATCTACAAGTAATTCCGTTTCTCATGTAGCGCTGTATTCTTCGTGATAGTTCCAAAATGAAGGCAGCTTCGGACACAAAAAGATGTACATACTTCCTATTAACATTTGCCATATTTCGAACAGCAGTTGTGAGTATAATAACGTAAATTAGAATGTGTTGGATTCTGTATAGTACTGCAGACTGTCGATCTTGAATTACATCTTATTTTCTCGTGTACTGTGGTCAGCATAGGACTGTAATGTGTTGCAAGAACACTTAACAAAACCAGTAAACGTATGTCGAAATTATTTCATTTTCAAAATTTTTCTTTTAAATGTCCAGTGTCAAGGTACGTAAACCAAAATCGTATTTCTGTTGTCGAACTTCTGCTACTCGTTCCATACTTTCAGAAGTATCATTTGTACCCTATTTTCATTTTGCCATCCATATTTATTTCCTACAACTTAATCATCAAAAAGGTTGGGGAAATTATTGTGTGTCAGCAATTTCTGCAATGTGCAGAAGAGGGCACATTTTTTGACATCTTTCATTCCCTACTCGTTATGCTAATGTTGGCACTGCAGTTTCTTTCAGAAAGTCTTTGCCTGACTTGAGTCTGGAGAGAGCATTGTCTCTGCTGGGCCATGGGGTATGCGACCTGTTGGAAAGGCATCAGAGACGTTCTTCTTGACCATCAGCCAAGACTGGTGCAGAGATTGTGGAGCTGGTAGTTGTATCTGTGCAGTAGAGTGTAGATTAGAATGCTAACCCGTGTGGTGTCTGTTTACGGATTTCAAAGTTTGCCTAATTAATGACCACACCACTCCAGGTGGAGTTTATAAAAACAGGTGCCTTCCAAAAATCTTCAGAGCAGTCCATTGTCCTATGGACTGACTTGACACACAAGCAGCAGTTGTGAAAATGCAGCCCAATTATCAGATTTGGCAACAGGAAAGGGAATTTGCAGGGAGCCAATTAAGTTTTCTATTTTGTTTAATAATTGTTCTAGGTTAAAGTTTACTGTAATGTGTTACAGAATAGCTCAGTTTATGAAAAGGTAGTTGTCATGTGTGCTAACTTAGCTGAACCTGTTCACTGACATAATGACTAACTGGTCAAACTACTTGTTGTTTTTACTGCTGAGGAATCGTTCAATTTAAAGAAAAAGATTTTAAGGTTATCACTTTTGTTAAGCCACCTAGTGACAGATGATGGATAGCAACTTTATTATTGCTATTTCTTAAAACGATTTTCATTTTGGTTTCCAGAGTTTAAAAGTGTAAATGTAGCTTTATTTGAATGAGCTATTCTGTCAGTTTATAAAGAATTGCTTTAACTATAAAATATTTAAAGGCTGGCTGTTTTGCGGAATTAGAAAGTGGAAAGTGCTGATTAACAAACCGATTGTCAAATTTATTGTTTCTATTTCTTGAAATTAAAAGAAAATTTTCTTATGTTAATTAATTTTAAAAGGATTAAAAGGTTCCTGTACTTATACGTATTTTGTTAAATTAAATTTATTTGTCGAAATAAATTGGTCAAATTTTAGTTGTATACTTTCCGCTCTAGTCACTAAACGAAATGGTCCAATAGCAGCAGGAAAGGTGGTAGCAGATTATGGTTGATTGGGTAGAGAAGCACTCAGTGAAAGTAAGCTAGGAATGTGTTTAACTATGTGGAGTGTAGAGCTATCTTCATTATTCCAGAATGCCTATGGAGGCTGTGAAGGATCTGGCTTGTTTAAGGAGAGGATAATTATGCTAAGAATTACATAGAAGAGGGATAGAACCACAGGGAACTGTGGCAGAGCTGATTGCACAATTTTGGCAAAATATGCAATGCTTTGTAGTATGGAAGATATCTCATGGAAATGAGGTAAGTTTACTACAGCTGCTGCTGGTACTTTGGCTGCTCTGGAAGAGATGATGGAAAACGTGGAAGGAAATTATAGTTCTCCACCTACAGGTAACAAAATAGGAAGATTATAGGCTAGATGTGCTCATTACATACAATGATAAAAAGTCTTGGAGTGTGTGATCAAGGGGAGAGAGAACATATAAAAGGATACATAAAAGTTGTGGATGACTGGCTCTGTATAATGGGCAGAGTAATATGCGAGCCTATGAGTATAGTGGGGCAGGTTGAGAGTTGTTATCTGGTGGGGTGGAAGATCCCATATACCTTGTTCATGGAATTTCCTAACCTATTGCAAGGGTATTTGGCAGAGTACATCGATCTATCATTAAATTCACTGAAAAAGTATTCGCTTCCTATTTCCTACTGGATTTTCAACAGAAAGCCCAGGTGACAGACATTAAAGATCTACGTATTGAAGTTAGTAGCTGCTAAAGTAAATGGGGATTTGTTGGAAAGTGTTTTAGAGATAATGAAAAAATGAGTAAAAAAATCACTTTAGAGCAGAAATAAGGCGAATTATCCTCCCTTAGACATTGCAGGAACTCATTTACAATGAATGTGGGATTCAACAAACTTATCATGAAGTTATTATTACATATGTGGAGAGGGTCAGGGAAAGTACATTAGCTTTATGTTTGCGATCGCCTTCCTGAAAAATATAGTTCAATACATCCTCCGTGGGTTAAAGCCCAGAGACAAGCAAAGAAAAGTATTTTGTAAAACCTCTGAGGCCCTAGCTAGCATAATAGGAGGAGCTGTTGAGGAATGTGCAAGCAATAGGATATGTATGTTTAAGGATTATGGACATGTATTTTTTGGGAAGGCAAAAAGTATATAAGATGGGGGAAGTCAGAATGGGAAATTTTTCTGTTGTGGTAATACAGGCCATCAGAAAAGAGGGAGCCCTATCTCAGAAGAAAGGGGAGAAAGGAATAACGTATTGTGATTGAGGTGAAGTGGGGTATGTAATTAGGACTGCCCAAAGAATGGAGTCGATTGGGAGATTTAAAAATTACTGCAATAGAAGGAGGGTGAAGGAAAGGCAACTTGTAGAATGAGGACAGGCGAGCTACTGAATTTACCTTTTGTTTGTTGTACTGTTAACAATAAATCATTCTGTGCTTTGATTCTGAAAGTGCTATTTTGGTCATGAATTACGACTAATTCTGTGCCAATAAAGCCGATTGTGAATAGGATAAGTTGACGCAAGAAGTAATGTAATATCAACCTGCTAATCAATCTAGTTTCGGAGAAAAGGGGTGGTTCCAGTAAAAATTCGTAAAGGAAGATTTACCAGGAAGAGTAGTGCTTGTGTCATCATAATTTGCCAAGTAATTGTATTTTGGATTCTAGCTCTAAAGCCACAGTTGGCTCGGCTACTAATTGGCGGAAGCAAACGATTTCATTTAAGCTCAAGTCACAACAGATTTTTTTCGTTTTGCAACCGTAAGGAATTCTAGGAGAAAGTGAAGAAGAAGAAAATGTGCTAGACGATCAGTTAGGGGAGACCTAAATATAAAAACTTAAGCGAAAATAAGTGGTTGTTTCTGAGTTTTGGAATGTGTTTACCCCCAAGTTAGGGTTTACCACATTATTGGAATATAATTTGAGTTGACTGATAATATTCCAGAGGAAACATCATCCTCTGCTTGACAGAATGTTAGAACATGGGATGATCTGTCATTCAAAATCTCCTTAAGCACCCAAATTCCTATTATCCAATGTCAATGGGGAAAAGAAACATCATTTATTATAAGGACTTGAATGAGAAGACTGTTTCACATTGAGTACCTCTACTGGACCTGCATTCCTGTTTTGATGATTTCATGGAGGAAGGATATGAATCACATTAGATTTGAGTCAGGCGATAATCAGATTCTTCTGTCTGAAAGTTGATGCCTTTTACGACCAATTGAAACTAACCTGAATTCAATTACGTTCCTTATGGATAATTCATGGGTATGACTGTACTTTCTCAGTTGACGTATAGTATATTTTCTGCACATTAAGTTCCGATTTCCAGAATAAGATTTTCACTCTGCAGCGGAGTGTGCGCTGATATGAAACTTTCTGGCAGATTAAAACTGTGTGCCGGACCGAGACTCGAACTCGGGACCTTTGCCTTTCGCGGGCAAGTGCTCTAGCAAGTGAGCTACCCAAGCACGACTCACGACCTATCCTCACAGTACAAGGTACTTGCAGAATTGCAGCTGTGAGGACAGGTCGTGAGTCGTGCTTGGGTAGCTCAGTTGGTAGAGCATTTGCCCACGAAAGGCAAAGGTCCCGAGTTCGAGTCTCGATCCGGCACCCTGTTTTAATTTGCCAGGAAGTTTCAAGTTCCCATTTGTTTATCACTATCCTGATGATATAGTGATCAATAGTCGTTCCACAGGGGACCACATCCAGGAAACTGAGAAGAGCTAGATTAATGGTCAATCCATGCAAGGTTACATTTTATTGTGCATTCATGAGATTCTTGGAATGCATTGTAGCAAATAAGGATATAACCCTTGGTTTGGCTCATATTCAAACTATTAGTCAGTTCCTGACCCCAAGAATTTGAAGACAGCAGCAATTTTCATTGACATGACCAATTTCTTTTTTAAATTTATATCAGGGTTCACCAATAAACAGCGCTGAATAAGAAGTTTAATGGCACTCCTTGCATGAAGCACCATCAAAATGTTGAACCAGATCTTAATGACAACACTGTTTTGGCTCATCCTAATTTTAATCAATCATTTGTATTATAAACTGAAGTTTTGCCAGTAGGAGTAGAGGTTGTGTTCTTACAAAAAAACAAAAACAAAGAAAGACTACCATGCTCTGCTCTCACTTGTGATGGTACTGAAACTTCACCTTGACGTTGCGGGTCTACTGGCGCAATAAAAGTACAACTGATGTTTGACCAATTTATTTTGACAAATGAATGTAATTTGTCAAAAACACACAAAATACAGCAACCTTGTAAGGCCTTTTAAAACTAAGTATACTAGACAAATATTTTTATCTCAGCATTCAGTTTTAAAAAGTTTGAGGATTGCCTTATTTGTGCGTATTGTTGTTTCTGTTGGTAAGGATCCGTTTTAACTGTAAACGGTTTTAAGGCTAGTTGCTGCATTTGCATGTGTTTCGTCGAATTAATTTATTTGTCAAAATAAATTGATGAGATTGTTGTTGTGCGTTTTTCGTTCCAGTTCAACCCACAGCATCGATAAAAAGATACCATAGCGCCACACTGTGAGAGTCGGTTGGGCTGTTGTACAGCTAGACATCCCAGAAAGATGATAGTAGGGCAGAGTTCTCCCAATTTTGAATATTTGAGAAGAGATTTCCATTTCTAGCATTTGCCTGAAAACCAACAGGAATTTCCCAAAAATTTTCGTGAGAAGTGGAGAATCGAAACAATTTAAATTAATTTCTGGGTCAATGTTGGCAATTGTCACAAACAAAATGAAAATTATTTATGTATGTACAGAGGTACATGTTTGTATTTATGTATTTAAGTAAGTGCTGTGTTTGTGTGTAATGTTTATGTGTGAGGTCTTGCTGAAATATGTTAAACCATAATGTGTTCAGTCCGCTGAACAGTATGACCTGTATTCCATGCCATGATGGAAACATAGATGCTGTGAGTGACCTTTTATCGTTGACAACAATGTAACATCTGTGTGACTTCGTTACTTCTTCAACAGTCCATTGCTTTCCTGATGAAGACAATGGTGTGGAAACTCGGATTTCCACAGAGAACTCACGTGACAAGTGCTGCTAGAACAGTTAACACAACAAATTCTTCGCGAAGGACTTAGTGGTTATGTTTTTTTCGTTAATTTTACCACAGACCATTTACACCAAAATATTCAGAAAATATCCTTGAACTGCGCCCAACATTTTGTCGATGGAATTCGAGTTTTCCCCGTCTACTCACGTGAACGCTGCAACATACAAATGTACACTACCTAATCAAAAGTATTCAGACACCTATTAGTAAACATTAATGTGGAGAGTGTTCATCCTTCGCCTCTGCGATGACTTGATCTCTGCTTGGGACACTTTCAATGAAGTGTTTGAACATCTGTGGAGGAGAGGCTGCCCATTATACTAAAGAGACACAACCAGAGAAAGTAGGAAATTGGACTCTGGGGTGGAGTCAAGTCTACGCTGTACCTCATCCCAATGGTGTTTAACTGGGTTCGGGTAGTGACTTTGGGCAGGCCGTTTCATTTAAGGAGCATTATTGTTCACTAATTGCCTGACATGTGCTGCTTTGTGGTGGGGTGCATTGTCGCACTGATACAATGATCATCTCCAAACTGTTCCTCTACAGCACGAAGTACACAACGCTGTGAAATGTGTTCTTATGCCTCCGCAATTAGCGTTTCATTAAACGCAATAATGGCACCACATCTTAACTTCGAAAAACATCCCCATACGGTAACACAACATCTTCTGTACTTCAGTGTTAACTCTAAAGAGGATGGCAGGTAACGTTATCCAGGCAGTGGTGGTAGTGGTAAGTCCCTATGATACTAAACTGCTGAGGTCATTGGTCCCTAGGCTTACACACTACTTAATCTACGACGGTAATCCCAAAAGTAAAGTCTCCTATTTTTTATAAGTACATAGACCTGTTTATTTCTACAATGGTTTACATCAGTTTGCAGCTTGAACATTTAGCTATTTTTGTGACATAATCACCGTTTCTGTCAATGCATTTTTGTAGACGCTGTGGCAGTTTTTGTATGCCCATGTCATACCAGTTCGCCGCCATTCTGTTCAGAAAGTTATGAACCTCTTCTTCTACCTCGTCGTCGGAACTGAATCGCTTTCCGGCCAAATGTTCTTTTAACTTTCGGAACAGGTGATAGTTATAGGGCGCCAAGTCAGGACTATATGGTGGGTGGGTGATTATGTTCCACTGAAACTGTTTCAGGAGAGCAACGGTTTGCCGAGCGATGTGTGGGCGAGCGTTGTGCATGGAGAATGTGTACGCCCTTGCTCTTTTCGGGTTCTGAATTGCCCGTTTGAGGTTTTTCAGAGTCTCACAGTACCTGTCAGCGTTAATTGTGGTCCCAGTGGGCATGAAGTCGACCAACAATACCCCTTTCCGATCCCAAAAAACGGTTGTCGGGTTGTCATGACTTTACCGGCAGACTGTGTTTGTTTGAATTTCCGCAGCTTTGGCGAAGAAGGATGCCGCCACTGGCGTGATTGTTGCTTGGTCACAAGTGTAAAGTGATATGCCCAGGTTTCGTCACCCGTGACAATTGAGTACAGAAAGTTGTCCTGTTCGGATGCAAGGCGGTGAAGAAATGCACGGGAAGCGTCAACTCGTTGCCGCATGTGGTCCTTAGTCAGCATGTGTGGCACACATCTTGCGACACCTTCCGATCGTTTAATGTTTCCGTGAAAATTCTGTGAGCGGTGCTTCGGGAAACCTCAGGAACCAACGTGCAGAGATCATCCAGGGTGATCCGCCGATCTTCACACATGCTTTGCTGAACCTTCGGCACTGTCTCCTGAGAAATTGACGGTCTCCCGCTCCTTTGTTCGTCGCGAATTTCTGTCCGACCAGCTGCAAAGTCTCTACACCACTTACGAACATTTTTGACATCCATGCACGACCCACCATACACTTCCGTCAATTGGCAATGGATTTCAGTTGCGTTCAAAAACCGAATAACTGCGCGCAATTCGCACTTGGCAGTAACAATCAAGGGGAGCTCCACTTTCAACGGCTGCCAAGCCAAGACTGAGCGCCTCAGCGCGGCGTGACCATGTTTCCACAAAGCATCAAGCATCCTTCATAACAGTGTCATCAACTGCCACACAGAGTTCTGTACTTAAAAGAAAATAGGGGACCTTACTTTTGGGATTACCCTCGTAACTTAAACCAACTTACACTAAGGACAACACACACACCCATGCCCCCACGTCCGAAGGAGGACTCGATTCGAACTTTCGTCGGGGGGGGGGGAGGCAAACCTTGGCAAGGCCCCCAAGACCGCGGGCTACTCCGCGTGCCTCCAGGCGTTCGCCAAACCCACACCCTTTCTTCGGTTTGCTACAGGGTGCGGCGTGATTCATCATTAAAATCACTCGTTTCCAGTCATCCAAAGTCCAGTGGCGTCGTTCTGCACACAACCTCAAGTGCCACTAAGAATTGACTACAGCAATGTTTGACTTATGAGAAGCTGCTCGTCCATTCTAAGCCACTCTTTCAAATTCGATACGCACAATCATTGTGCTAGCTGGGCTTGGGCTGCTGGTAGCATTTTGGTTCAAATGGCTCTAAGCAGTATGGGACTTAACATCTGAGGTCATCAGTCCCCTATAACTTAGAACCACTTAAACCTAACTAACCTAAGGACATCACACACATCCATGCCCGAGGCAGGATTCGAACCTGCGACCGTAGCAGCCTCGTGGTTCTGGACTGAAGCACCTAAAACCGCTCGACCACAGCGGCCGGCTAGCACTTTGGAGCCTGCGAATGATTCCCTCCACTAATTTCATATAAGTCTTTGCAACAACCCTCCGGGGGTCCCTGTCCGTCAGTATAAGAGGTTTCCCTGATCTGTGGTTGTTCCTTCTCGTCTCCACTTAACAGTCACATCAGCCCCTGTAGTAAGGTTAAAATGCACCTTATACATTTGTTACTTGGATGACGTCGAAAGACTAGTCCATGTTCAAAGTCTCCGAGCCCTTTTGAAGGAGCCACTATGCTGTCACAGCTTCTCTGCTGACAACGCGATACCTCCCGTCTGTTTTCACACCAGCGAGTCCGCCTCTCGGAACATCTGGTGAGCAATTCTGCATTACATATGGGTTTCTGCATTATTTTGATCAGATAGTGTATCTTGAATTTTTTATGATGAACCGGTTAATGGTATACTTCAAAAATTTCATATTATTGTTGAGCTATACAAATTATGCAAGTACATTTACAAATATTTACAATATTTTATTTTTCATGGCATAAGATGACAATGGCTCTCTGTAGCAAGCCAACAAACCAGTATGTCTGGTTACATCAGTCATAAGATGATAACGTATAGAATTAGCCGTTTAATACACTACTCGCCATTAAAATTGCTACATCAAGAAGAAATGCAGATGATAAACAGGTACTCATTGCACAAATATATATTACTATAACTGACATGTGATTACATTTTCACCCAAGTTGGGTGCATAGATCCTGAGAAATCAGTACCCTGAACAACCACCTCTGGTCGTAATAACGGCCTTGATACGCCTGGACATTGAGTCAAACAGAGCTTAGATGGCGTGTACAGGTACAGCTGCCCATGCAGCTTCAACACGATACCACAGTTCATGAACAGTAGTGACGGGCGTATTGTGACGAGCCAGTTGCTCGGCCACCATTTACCAGACGTTTTCAATTGGTGAGAGATCTGGAGAATGTGCTGGCCAGGGCAGCAGTCGAACATTTTCTGTATCCAGAAAGGCCCGTACAGGACCTGCAACATGCGGTCGTGCATTATCCTGCTGAAATGTAGGGTTTCGAAGGGATCGAATGAAGGGTAGAGCCACGGGTCGTAACACATCTGAAATGTAACGTCCACTGTTCAAAGTGCCGTCAATGCGAACAAGATGTAACCGAGACTTGTAACCAATGGCACCCCATACCATCACGCAGTATGGCGATGACGAATACACGCTTCCAATGTGCGTTCACCGCGATGACGCCAAACACGGATGCGAACATCATGATGCTGTAAACAGAACCTGGATTCATACGAAAAAACGACGTTTTGCCTTTCCTGCACCCAGGTTCGTCGTTGAGTACACCTTCGCAGGCGCTCCTGTCTGTGATGCAGCGTCAAGGGTAACCGCAGCCATGGTCTCCGAGCTGATAGTCCATGCTCCTACAAACGTCGTCGAACTGTTGGTGCAGATGGTTGTTGTCTTGCAAACGTCCCCATCTGTTGACTCAGGGATCGAGACGTGGCTGCACGATCCGTTACAGCCATGTGGATAAGATGCCTGTCATCTCGACTTCTAGCGATACGAGGCCGTTGGGATCCAGCACGCCGTTCCGTATTACCCTCCTGAACCAACCGATTCCATATTCTACTAACAGCAGTGTCATGATACCATAAACCGCAATCGCGATAGGCTACAATCCGACCTTTATCAAAGTCGGAAACGTGATGGCACGCATTTCTCCTCCTTACACGAGGCATCACAACAACGTTTCACCAGGCAACGCCGGTCAACTGCTGTTTGTGTATGAGAAATCGGTTGGAAACTTTCCTCATGTCAGCACGTTGTAGGTGTCGTCACCGGCGCCAACCTTGTGTGAATGCACTAAAAAGCTAGTCATTTGCATACCACAGCATCTTCTTCCTGCCTGTTAAATTTCGCGTCTGTAGCACATCATCTTCGTGATGCAGCAATTGTAATGGCCAGTAGTGTACATAAAATCATATTTTAGCTTCTTGCTGGTCGCGTCTTTCTTTTCAGCGTTAGACATGTTATGTTTCGTTCCAGTGTGGTGCTGTAGTGGGCTTACTAAATGACTAGTGTCAACGGAATTCCGTTCCGTCTGACGTCAGTGAATGAAAGCAGAATGTATCTGTGTTCATATCTTTTGCCTGCCAATAGAAACGGTTTTCGGAGGAGTGACAATTCGATTTGAATTTCTGATTCGAGAACAATTTTACTACCAAGTATGTGTGCATTTTTTATAGTGAGAGACCTTTGCAGTCATTGGGACGAGAACCTTGCTAAGAAGCACGAATACTTTTGACTAGAAGCGTTATCTGTTATACAGCGCGGGCGAGATAAATCTGACCCTGAAAATATTTCATGCTCCTTGATAGGCAGCGCAAGGTACAAAATATGCACCAGGTGTGGATGACGTAAGGTGCGTTACTAATGTTAAACTGCATGAAATATTTTCAGGGTCAGCTTAACTTTCCCCACCGTGAACTTCCCGTATATTCGATATAGACATTCCGCAAGCGCTAATTAAGCATCGAATTGTAGGGAATGAGAATAAATTGGTGATTACATCGACGGAAGAGCAATTCCATATGTTTCGTGAACCAAAAGGAAGGAAAAAGCAGGCGTTTCTCCCTTCCTCTCCCATTCCTTCCCTTTGTCTCCTCCTCTCCCTACTTCCCTCATTCACCCTTCCCACCAAACCCCTTTCCGCTGAACTCCGCATCTCTTTATCCTCTTCTGCCATCTCCCTCCTTCTCGTTTCGTCCCTTTTCTCTTTTTCTCTTTTCTCCATTTGCTACCCCTCTGTTTTCCTCTCACTTTCCTTCTCTACCCTTCTTCCTTCTCTCTCCCTTGTCTTTTCTTCCTTTCTCTGTTCTCTTTATTATCCCTCCTTTCTTCTTTTGTCTTCAATTTTCTCTCTTCTGTCTTCTTCCTTTCTTATCTTCCTTCTATTTTGGCTCTTCTCCTTTCTTATCTCCTTCTCCACTCGTCTCATCACTGAAAACAACTCAGTTGGAGAAGTACAAAATAAAGCAGTGATTTCAGTGTGAGTCACTTCGCTACTTCACTCTGTTCCACATCACACTGATTACACCAGGAGAACAAGTTCCACGTCACTACTCTACATCAGTGCCTGCAGAGGAACTGTCCGGATGTTATGACAGATGCTGAAGGAGAGAAAGAAAATTCATTTTTTACCTGAGCTGGCGAAGTGGTTGCGACAGCAAACTTGCATTCAACACTAGTCAGGTTGAACCATCCACATTCCTGGGTCATTTGAAGAAAAAAAATCGCGGTCGATCTTCTTCCACACTCTAGTCCACTCCCAGATTGTGGTTGGCCACTAATGGGATCATAAGCCCTACTCTTCCTTTCTTTCGGAGCATAAATTCAGTGCTCTGCTTCTGCATCATCGCGCCTGATGTTTTTCAGGGTTTTACGTTCCATCATTATGACTAGAGTCATAACTAACTAACAGGAGGGGAGCGATAGCGGCCTTATTAGGGAAACTACCAGCTTGTAATGTTGCCTTCCCGTACAGCAGCGCCCTAGCGGTTGGTGTATGGAACTCTGAACGTCGAGAGAGATATGGCTGGCTCTGAGCACTATGGGACTTAACATCTGAGGTCATCAGTCCCCTAGAACTTAGAACTACTTAAACCTAACTAACCTAAGGACATCGCACACATCCATGCCCGAGGCAGGATTCGAACCTGCGACCGTAGCGGTCGCGCGGTTCCAGACTGAAGCGCCTTTAACCGCGTGGCCACACTGGCCGGCGAGAGAGATATGACAGGCCATTCTGTCGAAGTGTCTCGCTGAAAGTGAGATAAGATATACTGAGATAAACGGATAACGTTACGCACGTACTGCAGAATTAGTGGTATCCTCTGGAGCTACTGCTTTCCATACCCACTGCTGCATATCAAATCACCATACGTACTGGAAATGATCCATAGCCAACTAGATGAGTAACACACATTACACGTCACACTAAAGGTAAATAGTATAGTTGAAGTGGTTAGCAGTGTTCATAGAGTAACTCTGGGAGAGCAGAAGTATAAAACGTGCTTGGAATTTGATAGACAAGAGGTATAGAGCGTGTATTTAGAATTTAACATAACCTCGGATTGTTTCTAGCATAATTTTTCTCTTTTCTAGACGGATAACATGTTGTCTCATTCACAGGGTAGGCACTACTGCCTCAGCATTGTGGGAGAGGTTTTTCATATCTACATTCACTAATAGACAAAAAATTATGAACTCTGTCCACTGTGAAACTAAAACCCGCCTCGTGGCGCTGCTGGTACGTAATGCGGCAAGGAAAGAACACTTAGGTGTCAAAAGTCATGGAACAGCGATTAGCACGTATACCGATGACGGTAGTATCGCATACAAAAGGTATAATAGGGCAGTGCATTGGCGGAACTGTCATTTGTACACAGACGACAAATGCGAAAGCTTCCGGCTTGATTATGGCCGCATGTCGGCAGTTAACAGACTTTGAACACGGAATGGTAGTTGGAGATAGACGCATCGAACTTTGTTTCGGAAGCCGGCCGGTGTGGCCGCGCGGTTCTAGGCGCTACAGTCTGGAGCCGCGCGACCGCTACGGTCGCAGGTTCGAATCCTGCCTCGGGCATGGATGTGTGTGATGTCCTTAGGTTAGTTAGGTTTAAGTAGTTCTAAGTTCTAGGGGACTTATGACGTCAGCAGTTGAGGCCCATAGTGCTCAGAGCCACTTGAACCATTTTTTTCTGTTTCGGAAATTGCTAGGGAATTCAATACTCCGAGATCCACAGCGTCAAGAGTGCCGAGAATACCAAATTTCAAGTTGTAAGTGGTCCGTGATTAAGGAATTTGTTGCTAGCGCACTCGAGCAGATGTAATTTCGATGGATTGCTCATGCGCTGCCTGCGATATGTAAGGTATAAGAGAACCTCAGACCATAGAGCAGTGTTGTATGCAGTAGGAACTGTGTAGCAGTAGGAGTAAGTAGTAGCTAGCAGTCGTGTGTATGGAGTTGGCTGGGTCGGTCGTGGGGAGCGATGGCGGAGCCTGAACGATGTAGTATAAGGTAAAAGCAGTCTCGCGCATATGTACAATTTTTATATCAAATCCCATGTAAATATTTAAAAAAAATCTCTTAATAATAATCTTTCTTATAAAAATTAACTTTTGACAATTATTCATCTCAATTTAAAGAATTTACTAATTTCTCCAATCCATGGTCATCCCAATTATTGCAAAGAAAAATCAGTTGTTCTTTTTATACATGACAAATCTGTCGGCCAGCATTGCACTGAACTGTGCCAGAAAAATTTCTTATAGGAGCAGATATATACGCGTTATCTGGCGACCTTATTGAGGTAAGAATTTTCAATTTACTCAGAATGATCTTTCAGAGCCATGATGCAGCACTGCTGACGTCCAAATTTACCAGTTTAGATTCACAGTCAGTCAATTATTGAAAGGTTGTATATGAGTCAGATTTTTTATTAGGAGGTTAGTCACATTGTATTACTGGTAGGTTACGGAATTTATCTGTTGGTAGGTTACGCTGAATGTGAATTAAATAATTATATTTTTTTATCTGTTGGGAGGTTACACTAAATCTGAATGAAATATACATATTATTTATTTATCTGTTGGGAGGTTACAAAGTATTACCTCTCACCACGGACGACGCAGTGGCCGATGGCCTTCACTTAAAGACCGAGAGTAGTATGGTTTGCGTGGAGTTGTCAGTGCTAATAGACAAGCAAAGCATGAGAAAATCTCAGAAAAAAAATGTGGGACCTACGACGAACGTATCCGTTACGACGGTGCGTCGAAATTGACGTTAATAGGCTATGGCAGCAGACGACCGATGCGAGTACCTCTGTTAACAGTATGGCATCGGCTGCAACGCTTCTCTTGGGCTGGATCCTAGATGACTGGAAAACATGGCGTGGTCAGGCGAGACCGGATTTCAGTTGATGGCAGGGTTCGAGTGTGGTGCAGACCTCACCAAGCCGTGGACCCCAGTTGTCAACAAGGCACTGTGAGAGCTGGTGGTGGCTCCATAACTGTGTGGGCTGTGTTTACAAGGAATGGGTTGGATACTCATGTCAAAGTGAACCGATCATTAACTGGAAATGGTTATGTTCGGATATCGGGGGACCGTTTGCAGCCATTCATGGACTTCATGTCCCCAAACATCACAGTTATTTACGATTCGTTTGACCAAAGCTACGGGCAATTAGAGCGAAGGATCTGCCACCCAGATCCCGCAACATGAATCCTATCGAAAATTTATGGGACTTAATCGAGAGATCAGATCGTTCACAAGATCCTGCAACGGCAACACTTTCGCAATTATGGACAGCTATAGAGGCTGCATGGTTCAAAATTTCTGTAGGGCACTTCCAACGACTTCTTGAGTCCATGCCACGTCGAGTTGCTGCATTACCTTGGAAAAGATGATGTGACGCACTGTTCGAAGGTAGCCCATGATTTTTGTCACCTCGGTGTACCAGGTGCAACAATAAAGTAATGAGACTGATTTTCTTTGCAAGATGTGGCGACCCTGCAGGCTTGCTTAGGCACAATATCTTTGACCTTGGTCGGTAAGCTGCTTCTAGTCCAAACGGCACATCGATGCAACTGCTCAGTCGTGAGTTGTGCTGTAATAAGTTAACCCGTGTTTGTGTCTCTCGTCACGGAAATGGAACCGCATAATATTGCGCAACGGTATGCCATTTCTTTTTGCGTTAAATTGGGTGAAATCGCGACGACAACTTACGGCAAGCTTCAGAAGGCATTTGGAGAGGAAGTTATGTCAAGAGCTCAAGTTTTTGGTTGGCATAAAATGTTTAGTGAAGGCAGAACGAGTACTGAAGATGAAGACCGCAGTAGACGACCATCAACCTCACGGACGGGTGTCAACTTGGCCAGGGTGCGTGAACTCGTACGATCTGATCGAAGATTATCCGTGAAAATGATTGCAGAAGAACTGAACATCAATCGAGAAACGGTTCGTCTAATAATAACTGAACATCTTGGTATGAGAAAGATTTGTGCAAAAATGGTCCCCAAAAATCTCACGCCACAACAGCGAGAAACACGGAAAAATGTGGCAACCGATCTGTTAGAGCAAACGGAAATCAATCCACAACTGTTGAGCCGTGTTATCACTGGTGATGAAAGTTGGTTTTTTCAGTACGATCCAGGGACAAAACGCCAAAGTTCTCAATGGTGCTCAAAGGGATCACCCAGACCAAAATAAGCTCGCAAATCAAAGTCAAAAGTGAAATGCATGCTTGTGTGCTTCTTTGATTCCAAGGGAATTGCTCATAAAGAGTGGGTGCCTCATGGACAAACAGTTAACCAATATTACTACAAAGAACTTTTAGAAAGACTTCGTAAAAGAGTTCTTCGTCTCCGTGCCAACATTGCTGATAATTGGATTCCGCATCACGATAATGCGCCATCCCATACTGCTCCGTCAGTATAGCAATTTTTAACCTCAAAACAAATTTCAGTACTACCACAGCCACCTTATTCACGAGATATTGCTCCGTGCGACTTTTTTCTATTTCCAAGAGTCAAAAAGGCGGTCAAGGGACACCATTTTCAAACAACACAAGATGTCCAAAAAGCTGTGACGAGGGTTTTGGAGGATGTTACAGATGAGTCCCAGAAATGTTACCATCAATGGCAGAAGCGCTGGAAAAAGTGTGTGCTATCAGAAGGGAACTAGTTTGAAGGAGACAACACTAAACTTGACTAAAACGGTAAACACCATTTTTTTCACATCAGTCTCATTACTTTATTGTCGCACCTCGTATATAAGAGGAGCAGCGACGAATGGCGAACTATTATAGCCTGAGAACGAATATCTCGTCTGACGGTGGCTGGGGTGAGGCAGCCCACACAGTGAGATAAGTAATATTATTGACTTGGTACATATGTACCGTGTATTTGTAAAAAAAAATTATGGGGTCTTGCCGCTGTAGGTGTTGATTTTAGCCTTTGACTATGCCTATTTAGGCAAGCTGTTCTATATTTTGTTTATAAGAAGGCATGGTTACCCACGCTGAAACCTAGGTAACACCAGGTAGTTTGTGCAATCGAGGCGGATTTTTCATAATTATTTCGATACTTACGATTGCTGACGCGCTGCAGTGCTGAAAGTGCTTGTAATTCTGTTCTCTTCTATGTGACGGAGGATTTCCTCTTCCAGATCGAGAGTGCGGCGAGTCCTTGCAGCATCACAGTCGACTCCGTTAACTCTGGCAATACCAACGCAGTTTCCAAAACGTGTAATACAAAGGGGGGAGGGGGGGTGCTTTGTGCCCACCTCCAAAAATCTAAAAAAAGAACCCAGTTTCGTAAAATGTGTTAAACTTTTACTAACAACATAATTTTTAGATAGGTTCTGATGCACAAGTGGCATGTAAAACCCGAAAATATCTTTTAGTGCAATCTTGCATTTTCCATAATGTTTACACTCAGTGGAAGGGTACTTTATGACTACCATAAAAATTTTAAAAATACAAGTTTCGTTCATTGTCACGCATTGCCATTCACAACATATTTTTAAAGTTTGTAAGTAGGCTGTTTATGTTTTCTCTATGTAAGTAGGCTGTTTATGTTTTCTCTATGTAAGTAGGCTGTTTATGTTTTCTTATTGGCAACGTTACGTAGCGCTCAATATGAAAATCACTGGCTGTGCTGTGTGCAGTCTGTGGCTATTTTGCATTGTTGTCTGCCATTGTAGTGTTGGGCAGCGGCAGCTGGATGTTAACAGCGCGTAGCGTTGAGCAGTTGGAGGTGAGCCGCCAGCAGTGGTGGATGTGGGGAGAGAGATGGCGGAGTTTTGTAATTTGTCATGAACTGATATATATTATGACTTGTGATGATATTAAGGTAAATACATTGTTTGCTCTCTATTAATATCTTTCATTTGCTAACTACCCCTATCAGTAGTTAGTGCCTTCAGTAGTTTGAATCTTTTATTTAGCTGGCAGTAGTGGCGCTCGCTGTATTGCAGTAGCTTGAGCAGCGAAGATTTTTGTGAGGTAAGTGATTTGTGAAAGGTATAGTTTAATGTTTGTCAGGGCCATTCTTTAGTAGGGAGTTTTGAAAGTCAGATTGCGTTGCGCTAAAAATATTGTGTGCCAGGTCAAGCACAATCCTGTATAATTGTTCAAAGGGGACGTTTCATATGTCGACCCTTAGCCTAGGATACCTCACTGGAATCTTCTGATTTTTTTCTTGTAGTTTGTGTATTTAGTGTAGCTTTTGTTTATTGCTAGCGCGTAATTGTAGAGAGAATTTCCTTTGTAGTTGCAGTCTTTCATTGTTGTATAGTAAAACAGGTGTGGCATGCATGTAGATTTGCACCAAGTATTTCGCAGCTGCGCTTGCAATTAACTAGATATTATTTTCAGTGCTATGTTAATGTGTTCTCTTATTTTTGATCTTCAAATTCTGTTTTTCTGTGTTGTCGTGTGAAATACTGTGACAATAATGGCGTGTGAAAAACGTAACACTAGGCTGCAAACTAAACTGAGAAATAATAGTGATGACGAGCGTAGCTTATCAGCGCCGCCGAGTAATGAATTTACTAATGTTCAAAGTAGTAATTTGGTAACTGTGCACAGGGAAATGGAGCGGGCGTCAAACAATGGCGTGGACAGTGAAACAATTAGTGAAGAGGGAAGCATTATCGATCGACCGGTCGGCAATAGCTCGCCTCAGGAAGCCGAAATGACACGACACGATCTCGCAAATACTGTAGATTCAGGTTTTGGATCCTCACCGTTTTCTCGAATAAGTCAAGACACATTTTCTGCTTGTCAAAATGTGAATGTTTCCGGTGTAAATTCACTGCCGAAAAGCACTGAGGAACATGTTTCAGACACCAATGCATTGTTATTACAATTAATACAACAAATGGGACAGACACAGCAAAAGCTTCAAAAGTTAGACACAGTGGAAGAAAATCTTAAAAAGTTAGACACAATGGAACAACACCAGAGACAAACACAGCAACAGTTAGACACAGTGGAACAAAATCTTAAAAAGTTAGACTCATTGGAACAAACTCTCGAACAAACACGTGAGGATTTAACTGCTGAGTTACATGACATTGAATCGAAATGTCAAAAAGTCTGTAATGACGTAAAAACTCAAATTTGTGAGCATTTTCAACCTATTTTTTCGCGTCATGAAAATACATTACAGAATCACGAAGCAGCCATAAAAGAACTGCAAACTATTGTTCATGAAAATCACAACACCTTGCAAGCTAAAATTGACGCAGTTGCATCTACCGATTCGGTTACGCAACTTGCAAAAAGTCAAGAAAACTTAAAAGACACAGTAGATACGATTTCAACACAAATGGACACTCTGAAACTTGGTTCAGAAAAACACACTGAGGAAATAAGTACACTATCGGATAAAGTAGCCGAACTTTCAGATCAGTTCACTAACTTATCTACAAAGGTAGATGATGATCTGAATGACACAACACCTGTAGCCTTCACTGACACAGAAGAGTATGAACAAATTAGGAAATTCAAACAAAATCAGAATCGAATTAATACACAACACCAAAGAGAAATCCGGGAAGTACAAGAACAGCTGACACAGGTAATACAAGAATTACGTATTTCAGAGGACACTCGCGCCCCAATACAGGAAGAGGGACATAGAAATACGGAAAAGCCACAAAATAATAACACAGGGCATTTCGGTAATTATGAAAGAAATTGGCAAGGTACACTGAATTTTGAGATGGAACCGCCGACACGACGTAACAATGACCGATATGCTACTCGCCGACACGATGATTTTGACTATAAGCTGTTCATTACTACACGTAAATTCAAAACGTTTAAGAATTCTGGCAACGACATACATCCACAAGCATGGCTCCATCAATTCTCTCATTGTTTTCCTCCCAACTGGTCGTTGGAACACAGATTAGAATTTATGTGTGGCTACTTAGAGAATGAACCAGC
This sequence comes from Schistocerca piceifrons, assembly GCF_021461385.2. Lineage (NCBI taxonomy): Eukaryota > Metazoa > Arthropoda > Insecta > Orthoptera > Acrididae > Schistocerca > Schistocerca piceifrons. Next base: position 198,823,455 of record NC_060138.1, on the reverse strand, counting down.
TGTAAGAATGCGATCGGTAATTCACGATTGCCACAGCGAAGGAGAGTTTGACCATGCCTTCCTCTCAGCATATTGGTCTCAAGCTACACAAGACCGTGTAAAACATAGCATCATGATGATGAAACACTTTGAACAATCTGAATTTTCCAGTCTTGTCAAATATTTTGAAGACATGTTGCACAAGAATCAGTACCTGTCAAACCCATACAGCCCCTCAGAACTAATCCGCATTTGCTTAATCAAACTGCCCGAACATTTGAGACATATTATTTTAGCAGGACGTTGCAAAGACGACATTGAAGCTTTTCAGGGACTGTTACAAGAATTAGAAATTGACACAGACAGTCGCGGGATGCGAAAACAGGAAAACAATCACTACAGGTCACATCCGTCACAATTCCGTGACGACAGAAACGATAACTGGACGCGACAAGGCTATTCTCACCACACAAATCGTGACCAAAATAGACACCACCCGTATGACAACCGTTGGCAGAGTAGTAATAATTACAGGGAAAGATCACCTCTCCGCAATAATGACTATCACAGAGACAATCAGAGAAACAGACAATATGGGAACCAAAACAATTATTATCAAGGGAGACAGAATAACTTTAGACGCAACGGTCCAGCACGCAGTTACGACTCAGGGAGAAATTCTCCACCACGTGACAGACAAGAAAGAAACTATGTAAACTACCGACAAAACGACAGACGTGAATTTCATCAGAACTGGCGGGATTCAAACAGAGCAGGGCCTTCTCGTCACGGTGAATTTGTAGAAGTTAGGTCTCCAAACCCCAATAACGACGCGCGCCAACAAAGGGACAGACAATGACTCACACCGCATGCAGCAGGCAGCCGCGTGCGCCCGCTAGCTCCGAGAAAAATAACATAAGACGTTAACCTTGAGAAAATTTTTAGCACTCCTCACCGACGTATACCACATGATAATTCCGTTGAAGTTGAAAGTCTGCGTACTAGGAAGAGTAAAGGATTGCACCACACTTCACATGTAAAACCGCTTACTGACAGATAATCTGCCTTTTAACTTTGTCTTTGCCATAAAACGTTTCACTTCACGTTACTAGTATGCTTTAGAAACTGTTACCATGCAACAATGTTTGAAGTTAAATATCCAGCCAAGAACCAAGAGAAATTATTTAAACAGAAATTACGAATGCATTGTTATTGCGAACAGACGACACAGTGTAATTGTGTGTGTACATTCTTGCTTGTTAGTTGCACGATTAGAACATTTACCAGTACTGCTAATGAGATTTTAATGCAACATTTTGGTTTACTTGAAAATACATTCCGGATTTAAGGTACTTTCTGTGAGATACCAGATGAGACAATAGTTAGTTTATGTGACAGCTACACGATTTTATCACGACGCTACTAATGAGTGACAATTTACAATGTTGCTTTTGCGGTGTATCTGTTTTATATCTGCACAGTTTTCTAAATTCTTCTGGAAAGAAAAACATGTTTTAGTAGTAACTTTTGTGGTATAGCAACAATGAGACAGCCTTTTTCGTGGCACAACATTACGTTACTGTACAGTACTTTCTTCATCACGCCACAGTGATTAATTTTGTACTTAAAACATTTATTTTTAAAGATTTTTGAATTACAAAGAAAGTTTTCCGTGATATATTTCATTCCATTGGTGTAATCTGTAACACCTGAGGGTATAATTACATTAATCCTCAGGGGGGTACATGCTTACTTTGTGTACCATGTGTTTGGCAAACACAAGGAGCCCTAGCTAATATGGTATTTGCTTATACAAATTTACACATCGGTACCATATTTCTCTAACACACAAATTACACAGCTATCTGATCATTTAACTGAGAGATAAACATTTTTTTTACTACATCAGTGACAGATGTTTACGCAATTACACAGCTGGATAACTTCACACTTATGAAATTGTATTTTGTCTGTACTTTGTAAACTGTTCATATTTTTTTTGGAACCATTGTGATACTATGAGAGCTTTGAATGATGTATTTGGTATGGATTCATGATTTTTAAAGTACGTTTGAGGCAGATGACACTTTTGACATGAGCAGAGAATTTTTTTAATTATTGGAGGAAGCTACGACGATTTTGAGATTTGACTGAGGTGTTATGATGTTATTTTTACGACGACGATGTGTATTATGCTGCTGAGGTATGTTTATGATTAATAGGCTGAGGCTATATGAGTTATTTGATTATGCTTCATATTTATAATGACGAAATATTGACGGGTGTCGATGGATATGTATATGTGTAATAAGGTAAGGAATAATGAGTAGTGGTTAGTGACTCTGATTTATGAAAAGGTTGTTGGAAACCAAGAATCGTACTTTAAGAGTTATGAAATGTGTGTGTATATGCATGAATGTATCACAATGCCACTGAAAATTTTTTTGGACACTGTTATATTTATAGGGTTTTGTTTCTACAGATTTGCAACGCTAATTCTTGACCTGTGAAATATTTTTATATGAGACTACCACGGTAGCAGAATCTCCTGTCGTAAATATTTCCGTACGAAAGTTAAGTGACCACCTGCACGTAATGCGTCGCGGGCACCCAGCTGTGTCAGACGCCTGGAGAAAAAACCATTATTGCGAGCCCTTTTCAGCGGCACAGGTAGCACAAAAAAAAGGGGAGGCCATTATCCTTGGAAATATTCTTACATCTGCAAACCTGATAATGACAAGTGTCTTTCTACGAGAATTGAGAGCTACTGACTTACGAAATGCCACATAGCTATTGAATGATGTTTTTATGCTTTGGTTTGCATAATTGCTTATTTCATTTGATATCTGGTTTCCAGCTGTGTTGCAGCATTGCTTTTATAAAATGAAATGCATTTGCTAATGTGAACACTTTCTGTCAACAGATCTATTAAATAATTATTTTATGATCCACATTCTTTAAAAAAGGAGCACTTGGACAGGAAACAACAATAAGAAGGAACTAGTAACTGCATTCATAATTTTCTTTTCAAGTAATTGGTAACTTTTTGGTAGAATAACTTCTTGTGGTGCACCACTTTAATTACATAGACATTAAGATGTGAATATACATTTCCCTTATCTGCATTGTTGTTTAGTGTAATATTTTTTCTGCTTGCACTATGTCATGTTTAGGTATAAGTTGCTGCTGTTTGCCAGGCATAGTGTTATTGAATTTGACTTTTGCTCATTTATGCTGCTAGCTTTGCCAATTTGCATTTTTTTGCATTGCTGTTTGTGTTGATTTGTTATGTGATGCTGCATTGCCTCGTCCCTTAGTTTAGTATCTGAGCTCAGTAGATTTAAGTTAGCTTAAGAGGAGACTATATAAGAAACTAACTATTATAAATTTATAAGAAATGCAGTGAGAAGCTATCAGAAAACGGTCTGGCAAAATAAAAAGGATACTGTACAGTGGAGAAAAACTATTATTGACAGAGGATGTGAACAGAATACAGAAAGCAGAGAGAAAAAACTATTTTTGACAGAGGATGTGAACGAAATACAGAAGGCAGGCTTAGATAGGACTTTTGGGAATAATGATGAATGAAGGGAGATCTCCAAGAAGCAAAGAAAGTTTTGTTTGCAAAATACTGCAATGAAACAAACCCTGTCCTTTCCTTTTGTGTTATCCCACTTTGTGTTTGGGTACCCTTGTGTATATATGTTCTTCCTCTCTTTATATGTTTACCTCACCAGACTTTTGTTGTAGAATTTTTCTCATACTCAGCTACATGAACTATGATGAGGAATACTGTTATCCTCAAATATAATTTGCGTTAATAATATGTTATTTACTTTGTAAAGATGTTAGACATTATTAATTCTGTTTTGTTTTAATGCTCATGTGTGAAGTTGACGTTTCAAAAGTGATTCTGATCTTTTATTTTTGTACTCATGTCATCATTCCTGTAACACTGATGTCTATGTTTATTTCTATTCTTTTGTAAAGCCTGTACTACAAATGTTATCTGTATTGTTATGTTCTTTAATGATGTATTTTGTACCTTTGTAATTGTATTTTCGTGTTGTAAATTTATAATTGTACAGACACCAGTTCTTCAAATTAAGTTACATTTCACTGCACACGTTTCTGTTGGTCATATTATATGGACAATATGTGAGAAGTAGGGACTGTTCGTGTTTGCACATGTGTTAATAATTCTGCAAGGGACTGGATAACAGCATTGCTGGTTCTAAGGACAATTCCAAAAACTTTGTGAGTGCACAAGTGGTGGTTTATGGACTTGCTATATTCTCCGCAAGACTCTTCGATGGTGAATGTGCACCTGCACAATCGCAACAGATGGCTGCTGGTCATCTCTACAAGGACTACAGTGGGTCTGCACCTCTGGTGGCCCACCAATACCATTATCTCTACAAGGACTACAGTGGGTCTGCACCTCTGGTGGCCCACCAATACCACAATCTCTACCAGGACTCCAGTGGGTCTGCTCTGTGATGACTTACCTACCAATATTCATCAAAACTTCGACTGACTCTGCAGTGGGTTTGCTCCATGGTGGCCCATTACCTGTCAGCATGTCGAGAGTAAGCACTGTCTTTCTGTTGGAAGGACAACGCTACTTCTTCAAGACTGCATGGAAATCCACTACTTCTGTGTGCAATTTCTTTTACTAATGAGACTTTGTGAAAAAAAAACTGTAATTACTATTATGATGAATGATTAGGACTATCTTTATGGACTGTGAGAAAATTTTAGCTTTTGACCAACATAATATCAATAAGTGTGTGCATTTGATTTCTTTGTTATTGTAATTATGAAAAATTTTTCAAATCTGTATTGGCCACTGCCCAATCCCATTTGTAAAATTTTTGTGGGGAGCATGGGGGCTATGTAAGTAGGCTGTTTATGTTTTCTCTATGTAAGTAGGCTGTTTATGTTTTCTCTATGTAAGTAGGCTGTTTATGTTTTCTTATTGGCAACGTTACGTAGCGCTCAATATGAAAATCACTGGCTGTGCTGTGTGCAGTCTGTGGCTATTTTGCATTGTTGTCTGCCATTGTAGTGTTGGGCAGCGGCAGCTGGATGTGAACAGCGCGTAGCGTTGAGCAGTTGGAGGTGAGCCGCCAGCAGTGGTGGATGTGGGGAGAGAGATGGCGGAGTTTTGTAATTTGTCATGAACTGATATATATTATGACTTGTGATGATATTAAGGTAAATACATTGTTCGCTCTCTATTAATATCTTTCATTTGCTAACTACCCCTATCAGTAGTTAGTGCCTTCAGTAGTTTGAATCTTTTATTTAGCTGGCAATAGTGGCGCTCGCTGTATTGCAGTAGCTTGAGCAGCGAAGATTTTTGTGAGGTAAGTGATTTGTGAAAGGTATAGTTTAATGTTTGTCAGGGCCATTCTTTAGTAGGGAGTTTTGAAAGTCAGATTGCGTTGCGCTAAAAATATTGTGTGCCAGGTCAAGCACAATCCTGTATAATTGTTCAAAGGGGACGTTTCAAGTTATATACATGTGTAAGAAGAGTCCTGAACCTGAAAAATGAATACGAATTTTTTTGCGAAAACTCACATTCACTGTAAAGACTTAAATTTTGGGGTTACGTTTTACTGAAAAATTTAAACAGTCACGGAATGTGATATAAGAAATCAATAAATGCAATAAATATTTTTTTTAATTTTAAAATATCGAGTACCAAACTGAGTTATGGTATTTCCAGAGGGTTTCTGCAACCCCCCCCCCCCCCCCCCCATTGGTACTACGTTAGTTTGTCGAAAATTGTGTGTGATGTCATAATTAGGGTCCCTCTTCTCAGTTTGTGGACGTACCGTGAAGCGAGGCACGAAATGATGGGATCAGTTGAAATTGTGGTAAGGACTATGGGACCAAACTGCAGAGGTCATCGGTCCCTAGGCTTACGCAGAAGTTAAACTAACTTACGCCAAGGACGACACAAACAACCATGCCCGACGGAAGACTCGAACCTCCGACGGGGGGAGCCACGTGAACCATGACAAGACGTCTTATACCGCATGGCTACCCCGCGCGGCCAATGATGGGATCTTCGAACTTATTTTACATCCAAATGGTACATTTCCGACCATGGGTTCCATTATCAGAACTCTATCCACTTTCCCTCTATAGCTCCTAGAAGCCTGTAATACACTACTGGCCATTAAAATTGCTACACCACGAAGATGGCGTGCTACAGAACCGAAATTTAACCGACAGGAAGAAGATGCTGTGATATGCAAATGATTAGCTTTTCAGAGCGTTCACAAAAGGTTGGCGCCAGCGGCGACACCTACAACGTGCTGACATAAGGAACGTTTCCAACCGATTTCTCATACACAAACAGCAGTTGAGCGGCGTTGCCTGGTAAAACGTTGTTGTGATGTCTCGTGTAAGGAGGAGAAATGCGTACCATCACGTTTCCGACTCTGATAAAGGTCGGATTGTAGCCCATCGCGATTGCGGTTTATCGTATCGCGACATTGCTGCTCGCGTTGGTCGAGATCCAATGACTGTTTGCAGAATATGGAACCGGTGGGTTCAGGAGGGTAATACTGAACGCCGTGCTGGATGCCAACGGCCTCGTATCACTAGCAGTCCAGATGACAGGTATCTTATCCGCATCACTGTAACGGATCGTGCAGCCACGTCTCGATCGCTGAGTCAACAGATGGGGACGTTTGCAAGACAACAACCATCTGCACGCACAGTTCGAAGTCGTTTGCAGCAGCATGGACTATCAGCTCGGAGACCATGGCTGCGGTTACCCTTGACGCTGCATCACAGACAGGAGCCCCTGCGATGGTATACTCAACGACGAACCTGGTTGCACGAATGGCAAAAGGTCATTTTTTCGTATGAATCCAGGTTCTGTTTACAGAACCATGATGGTCGCATCCGTGCTTGGCGACATCGCGGTGAACGCACATTGGAAGCGTGTATTCGTCATCGCCATACTGGCGCATCACCCAGCGTGATGGTATGGGGTGCCATTGGTTACACGTCTCGGTCACCTCTTGTTCGCACTGACGGTACTTTGAACAGTGGACTTTACATTTCAGGTGTGTTACGACCCGTGGCTCTACCCTTCATCCGATCCCTGCGAAACCCTACATTTCAGCAGGATATTGCACGACCGCATATTGCGGGTCCTGTACGGGCCTTTCTGGATACATAAAATGTTCGACTGCTGCCCTGGCCAGCACATTTTCCAGATCTCTCACCGATTGAAAACGTCTGGTCAATGGTGGCCGAGTAACTGGCTCTTCACAATACGCCCAGTCACTACTCTTGATGAACTGTGGTATCGTGTTGAAGCTGCATCGACAGCTGTACCTGTCCACGCCATCCAAGCTCTGTTTGACTCAATGCCCAGGCGTATTAAGGCCTTTATTATGGCCAGAGGTGGTTGTTCTGGGTACTGATTTCTCAGGATCTATGCACCCAAATTGGCCGGGCGGAGTGGCCGTGCGGTTCTAGGCGCTATAATCTGGAGCCGGGCGACCGCAACGGTTGCAGGTTCGAATGCTGCCTCGGGCATGGATGTGTGTGACGTCCTTCGGTTAGTTAGGTTTAATTAGTTGTAAGTTCTAGGCGAGTGATGACCTCAGAAGTTAAGTCGCATAGTGCTCAGAGCCATTTGAACCATTTTGCACCCAAATTTCGTGTAAATGTAATCACATGTCAGTTCTAGTATAATATATCTGTCCAATGAATACCCGTTTATCATCTGCATTTGTTCTTGGTGTAGCAATTTTAATGGCCAGTAGCGTAGTAATTGTGAAATTGCATAGGTCAGGAAATATGTCCTCACGTCTTGATTGTGGTTAAAACTTGAACACAGGTGTGCTACACACGAAAGTGGTATTAGATGGTCATTAAATGCCAACTGCATTTTCGTGGCTCCCTGTATGATGCCTCCTTTCTGTCTTCTGCGGTGACTTTGGTGCGGCTGCTCCTACTTGAACAACATTCTGTTCCTCGACTGTTACGCAACAGCCTCCTGCTGTAGTGTGTGCCGCCGCAAGTGCGTAGGTAGGCAGACCAGCTTATCTGTGCGGCTGTCGGCTAATCACCTACCGTGCCGTGGAGCGCACTGCGCCATTTTATTCCTGGAAGCAGCTGCCGCATTGGCCACGCCTTCCCTATCAGCTCGCCTTCTTACTCACCCGCGAGCGGCCGCAGATGTTCGCCTCGTTTCTAATCACCGATCTTCGACCTGACCAGTTGTAGCAGTACGCTCGTCCTCTGCTTAACAGCGCAAGTCGCTCTCCGTGCTACGGTCCATACGCTTCTACCTCTTTGCGTTCCTGCTACGCGATGTAATTGCGTTACTGTCGACGATGAACTTGCAACGTCCCCTTAGAAAAATTAATGAATTACTGTGCTGGTAAGCCCCTACGTTATTTGCTTTTCAAATAGCTGAGCAGAACTGAACGTACTCAGACATTTCGCATTTCGCTCTTTACCTATTCTGATCAACACTAAAATGACACACAATATTTTTAGCGCAACGCAGTCTGACTTTCAATAATCCCTACAAATAAATGGCCATGACTAACATTAAACTATACCTTTGACAAATCACTTACCTCAAAAAAATGATCGTTACTCAAGCTACTGCAATACAGCGAGCGCCACTACTGCCAGCTAAATAAAAGATTCTAGTTACTGCAGGCACTAACTACTGATAGGCATAGTTAGCAAATGAAAGATTTTGATAAAGAACAAACAATGTATTTACCTTAACAGTGTTCAAAAGTCATTATATATATATATATATATATATATATATATATATATATATATATATCAGTTCATGACATCCAGTCTTACAAATTTACTGTCTCTGTCCAGATCATCCGCTCTCAAAACTCCGCCATCTCACTTCCCACATCCACCACTGCTGGTGGCTTACCTCCAACTGCGCAACGCTACCCGCTGTTCACACCCACCTGCCCAGCACTACGATGGCAGACAACAATGCAAATTAGCCACAGACTGCACACAGCGCAGCCAGTGATTTTCATACAGAGCGCTATGTGGCGTTACCAATAAGAAAACCTTAACAGCCTACTTACAAACTGGCTGGCTCTGAGCACTATGGGACTTAACATCTGATGTCATTTGTCCCCTAGAACTTAGAACTACTTAAACCTAAGTAACCTAAGGACATCACACACATCCATACCCGAGGCAGGATTCGAACCTGCGACCGTAGCAGTCACGCGGTTCCACACTGAAGCGCCTAGAACCGCTCGGCCACTCCGGCCGGCTGACGATGACTTGTTCATCGCTGGGTCCTGGTTAGCTCTAAGCACAGTAACAATGAAGGAACCCTTTTACTTGTAACCTTATCGGACAAATTACCAGCAACACCCCTGTAAAATAAAACGTTAAAAAAATGGCTCTGAGCACTATGCGACTTAACTTCTGAGGTCATCAGTCGCCTAGAACTTAGAACTAATTAAACTTAACTAACCTAAGGAAATCACACACATTCATGCCCGAGGCAGGATTCGAACCTGCGACCGTAGCGGTCGCTCGGCTCCAGTCTGTAGCGCCTTGAACCGCACGGCCACTCCGGCCGGTAAACGTTAAAAGAGAACACTGATTTTGTAGGACTATAGGTGGTTCAGAAGTGGCGTTTTGCGATTGCTGCTTTGTGATCTGGAACCTGATTCATTTTCAACTATCGGTCCTGTGCCTAAAAGGACCTGTTCGTGTAGTATAATGAGCGGGGCGTTATCTTGCAATACAGGAAGATGATCCAGACTCGCATCAAATCGAGCAGAGGATCAAAGACACTTGGTTTCGTACGTCGGCCACGCCCTGTATGGGGTTTGGGCCTTTTTCCTCGGCCATTTAGACCAGTGGTTTCCAATCTGGAGGGAGCGCCCTCAAGCGGGACGTGAGGGATTTACAGGGGGGGGGGGGTGGGGGAGGGAGAAGGCGTAGAAAGCTCAGAAGAAAGCAGAGACATGTGGTCAGAGGACATGTTAAAAATTTTATTTTCTTATTACAGTTAGCGAGTTTTTTTAGTAGAGTTGGTAGCATCAGCTTTGCTGAGACAATACATTCTTCTGTCCGTGCTGTGCATTCATAACTCAGCATTACGCTTGCTATGCTCTGTAGAAGTAAATAGTATTTGTATTTGTTTTGTGTGGTGTCACCGCCAGACACCACACTTGCTAGGTGGTAGCTTTAATTCGGCCGCGGTCCATTAGTACATGTCGGACCCGCGTGTCGCCACTGTGTGATCGCAGACCGAGCGCCACCACAAGGCAGGTCTCGAGATACGGACTAGCACTCGCCCCAGTTGTACGGACGACGTAGCTAGCGACTATACTGACGAAGCCTCGCTCCTTTGCCGAGCCGGTAGTTAGAATAGCCTTCAGCTAAGTCAGTGGCTACAACCTAGCAAGGCGCCATTAGTAACACTGCATGTATCTAAAGAGTCTCACTTGTATCGCCACAATCTCCAGATGTACCAAAAGGATGGATTAAAGTTAAGTATTCAAGAAGCTACGTACTTTTCTTTATAGCATTCATTACGTATCCTGTTTCAGACCTCTCGCCATCCAGCTTTAGCTTAGCGCGTGCCTTTCGGCTTCCTCTCATTGTGTCTAGGCTGTCTTGTCTAGACACAACATTTTGTACATTCAGTCAAAATCTCTGCTGGAAGAAGGTTCTTTTAATGAAGAATAAACTAATTATGGATTTATGTTTATTGAAAAAGACAATGTCCAACCGCTACAGAGAGTTGTGGTTCATAACGACCTCAGTAACGATGCACTGCGGCCTGTGTGCCTCGAACCTCATCTAACAGCCCAACCGGCGTTGATAAATAACCAAAATAGCTTATGTTGGAAAAAAGAAATTCTCAAAATGGTTCAAATGGCTCTGAGCACTATGGGACTCAACTGCTGAGGTCATTAGTCACCTAGAACTTAGAACTAGTTAAACCTAACTAACCTAAGGACATCACAAACATCCATGCCCGAGGCAGGATTCGAACCTGCGACCGTAGCGGTCCTGCGGTTCCAGACTGCAGCGCCTTTAACCGCACGGCCACTTCGGCCGGCAAAAGAAATTCTCGACTATACTGGGACACGTGAGGCAATACTGACCCTACGACTTATCTTAGAAGCTAGATTAAGAAAAGGCAAACCTACGTTTCTAGCATTTGTAGACTTAGAGAAAGCTTTTGACAATGTGGACTGGAATACTCTCTTTCAAATTCTGAAGGTGGCAGGGGTAAAATACAGGGAGCGAAAGGCTATTTACAATTTGTACAGAAAGCAGATGGCAGTTATAAGAGTCGAGGGGCACGAAAGTGAAGCAGTGGTTGGGAAGGGAGTGAGACAGGGCTGTAGCCTCTCTCCGATGGTATTCAATCTGTGTATTCAGCAAGCAGTAAAGGAAACAAAAGAAAAATTCGGAGTAGGTATTAAAATCCATGGAGAAGAAAGTAAAACTTTGAGGTTCGCCGATGACATTGTAATTCTGTCAGAGACAGCAAATGACCTGGAAGAGCAGTTGAACGGAATGGACAGTGTCTTGAAAGGAGAATGTAAGATGAGCATCAACAAAACCAAAACGAGGATAATGGAATGTAGTCGAATTAAGTCGGCTGATGCTGAGAGATTAGGAAATGAGACACTTATAGTAGTAAAGGAGTTTTGCTATTTTGGGAGCACAATAACTGATGATGGTCGAAGTAGAGAGGATATAAAATGTAGACTGGCAATGGCAAGGAAAGCGTTTCTGAAGAAGAAAAATTTGTTAACATCGAGTATAGATTTATGTGTCAGGAAGTCGTTTCTGAAAGTATTTGTATGGAGTGTAGCCATGTTTGGAAGTGAAACATGGACGGTAAATAGTTTGGACAAGAAGAGAATAGAAGCTTTCGTAATGTGGTGCTACAGAAGAATGCTGAAGATTAGATGGGTAGATCACATAACTAATGAGGAGGTATTGAATAAAATTGGGGAGAAGAGGAGTTTGTGGCACAACTTGACTAGAAGAAGGGATCGGTTGGCAGGACATGTTCTGAGGCATCAAGGGATCACCAATTTAGTACTGGAGGGCAGCGTGGACGGTAAAAATCGTAGAGGGAGACCTAGAGATGAATACACTAAGCAGATTCAGAGGGATGTAGGTTGCAGTAAGTACTGGGAGATGAAGCAGCTTGCGCGGAATAGAGTAACATGGAGAGCTGCATCAAACCAGTCTCAGGACTGAGGACAACAACAACTGGGACATATCACCAGGAAAAAGAGAGACTTGTTGAACCATCATATGAAATTCCTCTCTTAACATAAAAAAAGTCATACTATTGGAGAGAAATTAATAAAACCCAGAAAGTGACATTCAGTGTAGTTAGTAAAATTAAGTGAAGTGCTATGAATATTCATTTTTTTCCAAGTCCTGTGTAATGATCTCAAGCTGAACACCAATCACTAACTTTTCATACACAAGTCCTGTGGCTTTCGAAAGGCAATATGAATTGAAATCAGCAATTGAACTATTTCTTTTGAGTAAAGGTAAATCTGAGCGTCATTCATTTACTGATGACAGCTTAATATTCTGCCTAGCGTATCTTGCAAACATCTTTGAAAAACTGAATGAATTTGAAACTACGAGGTAGAAATACTGCTGTAATTGATGTCAATGATGCCATAAGGGTATTTTTGGAAAATACGGAACTATGGAAGCGTCGCCCAGATGCTCCCATTACTAACTTTCCGTCATCCCCTCGATTCATTTAACTTCTAGATAGGCAACAGTGCGATGTCAGCGTGTGGACACTTGAAACGGCTTCAAGAAGAGCTCAAACTTTCTTTCCCCCGTTTGTCTTCAGAAGACAGGCAGTGTAAATTAGCAAGATCGCGCTGCACAACTGATGTGCAAGCACTTCCTGATTAAATACAGGAGGGTACAACTGAACTGAAATGTGATTCCAGCGCTAAAGCACAGTTTCAACGAATGGGGATGGAAGTATTTTGGGCTCGTTTACTTCCTGTTTATCCAGGAGTGGCAAAGGAAACAAACGTCCTCGTAATTTTCTCATCTACATACCTGTGTGAGATCGAATTCCCAACATTAGCCATCATGAACAAAAAAGGAAAAGAAAGAAAAAAGAAACTGAGGTCGCCCGGGTGAAGGTGACCTTATATATGCTTTAACTATTTCTAAAGCAAATATTCAGCAGCCACTTAAACAAAAATAGTTTCAAACGTTCATTGATGTTCTGAATTTTCCTTTTGACTTTCATCATATAAAAAAATTTTAGATGTCAAAAGTGTCGTTGAAAGCAATATCGTTAGTTGTTTAAGTAACATAAAGTTATTTCTGTTTCAGCTACCGAGTCCTCTGAAACGTGAGTTTTTTATAACTCTGCTTTTGACAACCCTCTTTTACTAAAGTGTACTGCAGATTATTGTCAAATTAAGTTCTCCGAAAGAAGCAAAAAGGCTAGGTATAAAAGTACATGTACATCTTTATGTGTGTGTATACAGTGGTTACCTGAATAAAATCCTTTAGTGCACGTATTATTGCATGACACCTATCCGTAACTAAGTCTCAGGCACTTTGTGGTGAAATTGCACTTGTAAGTTTAAAGTCCTCCAAAGAAATTAAGGAACTGTAGGAAAATAGGTAAGTGTCGACTTGGTAGAATTGTATCTTTTATTGTAGTATTTTGGGTTTTGGTAATGGTGATATGGTCGTCCACAGAAATTTACCCAGGGGGAGGGAGAGGGAGGGTGGACAACATTCTAAACTTACCATTTTGATATAAATGAGATGGTTAGTTTCAAAACGTGTCGTGCCACAAAGACTAAATTTTATAGGTGACGCAAAAAACTTTTCGTATACAGACAGTTGATGATTATCCACTCTATACTTGTGTGACGGATTACTCTGATACTTTGAAGAAACAGACAATCATAAGTTATACAACAACAGTTTAAGCCATAGTATTGTCTCAGTGCAAACAGTCATGCAGTGCTGCATCATGGGATGTCGCTTTTAAACAAGAATTTTGTAATGAATAAAAAGTGTGCATTGCAGACTCCAGGAGGGGGAAGGGGGGAGCCAATGCCTAAGCATGGGGACTGCTGTGTATCGGGACAATCATTTGCAGTAGTGTATCAATGTTGGACCGTAAACCAGTAAAACGTTATGATAATCTGCTTTCACCTGCAAAACCTCAGTCTTCTGAACAAGTTTTCGTGAGTGCTCTTTAACGCTTCTTGAACCAATTTTGATCCACGATGTTTTCTTTCGGCTTGCAACAAAGTAGGACAGTTATCGCAGAAGCAGTGTCTTTGTCGTCCAAGATTTCGAACCACAATATTACTGCACGATATTATTGAGCAACGTAGTGATACCTTTAACAATGTTGCACAAATTAACGCGCAGCATCATTGGCCGTCTATGGGGCGCTTTATGTTTACTGACGACTGTGGCAACAAAAAGGCTCTCTGAACACAATGATACAGTAAAATAAATTTGTCGAGGTCGAAGTCACTGCTGCATCATTTTCCTCGGAATTGGTAGCACCTCAGCGTCATGGGAGAACATCCACAGAATTCGCAGTTATGAAGAGGAACTAGTGTCAAAAATGGTTCAAATGGCTCTGAGTACTATGGGATTTAACTGCTGAGGTCATCAGTCCCCTAGAACTTAGAACTACTTAAACCTAACTAACCTAAGGACATCACACACATCCATGCCCGACGCAGGATTCGAACCTGCGGCCGTAGCGGTCGCGCGGTTCCTAGAACCGCTCGGCCACCCCGGCCGGCGAACTAGTGTCCAGTAGCGCAATTGGTAGCGCCCTGCCCGCGAAAGGCAGGGATCCGGGTTTGATTCCCTGTCTGGCGTACTTTTCTAACTTGTCACAAATGTTTCTCTACAGTGTCCTTCACATACACGCAGTAAGAACATTTCCATTACAACGGCCGTAAACAAGCACTAAGTTGAAACTTCCTGGCAGATTAAAACTGTGTGCCGGACCGAGACTCGAACCCAGGACCTTTGCCTTTCGTGGGCAAGTGCTCTACCAACTGAGCTACCCAAGCACGACTCACGCCCCGTCCTCACAGCTTTACTTCCGCCAGTACCTCGTCTCCTACCTTCCAAACTTTACAGAAGCTCTCCTGCGAACCCTGCAGCACTAGCACTCCTGAAAGAAAGGATATTGCGGAGGCATGGCTTAGCCACAGCCTAAGGGATGTTTCCAGAATGAGATTTTCACTCTGCAGCGGAGTGTGCGCTGATATGAAACTTCCTGACAGATTAAAACTGTGTGCCGGACCGAGACTCGAACTCGTGACCTTTGCCTTTCGCGGGCAAGTGCTCTACCAACTGAGCTACCCAAGCACGACTCACGCCCCGTGCTCACAGCTTTACCTCCGCCAGTTCCTCGTCTCCTACCTTCCAAAGGTCCCGAGTTCGAGTCTCGGTCCGGCACACAGTTTCAATCTGCCAGGAAGTTTCATATCAGTGCACACTCCGCTGCAGAGTGAAAATCTCATTCTGGAAGCACTCAGTTAATTGTTTTCTGTTCACTTGAATCCTCAGCCCTGCAATATTTTAGAAATAACGTTTTGCGACTGGACTCTTAACGAAATGTATATTGTATTCACTACCGCGATTTCGGCCTACGTCACTTGAGGAAGGTCGTCACCGGCCGCTGTGACCGAGCGGTTCTAGGCACTTCAGTCTGGAACCGCGCGACCGCTACGGTCGCAGATTCGAATCCTGCCTCGGGCATCGATGTATGTGATGTCCTTAGGTTAGTTATGTTTAAGTAGTTCTAAGTTCTAGGGGACTGATGACCTCAGATGTTAAGTCCCATAGTGCTCAGAGCCATTTGAACATTTTGAAAGACCCTCCTACGCCGAAATCGCAATAGTGAAAAACTTGATTTTAATAACAATCCTGGAGTAAAACTTCGTCATTTCTAAAACAAAGTCAGCTGCGTAAAGAAGTGAGACATGTTTTTACATATTTGTTTCAGGACAGGCAGTCAGCTTGGAATTGTAATGTCTTTTAATTCAGGTGTAAGAGTCGTGTATGCTGACCACCCGTTTCAGACAAGCGTGCGAATTTGAGCTGTGTGTTCCAGTTACAATCAGCAGTTCTCTTCAAGCTCCTTGAAGCACACTTTATGCGCCAACATTCATCCGCGCAGGTCAAGCCTGGCGCCACTTTACTCAGTTACATTTGTAAGTAGGCTGTTTATGTTTTCTTATTGGCAACGTTACGTAGCGCTCTGGCTGTGCTGTGTGCAGTCTGTGGCTAGTTTGCATTGTTGTCTGCCATTGTAGTGTGGGGCAGCGGCAGCTGGATGTGAACAGCGCGTAGCGTTGCGCAGTTGGAGGTGAGCCGCCAGCAGTGATGGATGTGGGGAGAGAGATGGCGGAGTTTTGAAATTTGTAAGACTGTCATGAACTGCTATATATATTATGATTATTAAGGTAAATACATTGTTTGTTCTCTATTAAAATCTTTCATTCGCTAACTATGCCTGTCAGTAGTTAGTGCCTTCAGTAGTTTGAATCTTTTATTTAGCTGGCAATAGTGGCGCTCGCTGTATTGCAGTAGCTTGAGTAGCGAAGATTTTTGTGAGGTAAGTGATTTGTGAAAGGTATAGTTTAATGTTAGTCAGGGCCTATTCTTTTGTAGGGATTATTGAAAGTCAGATTGCGTTGCGCTAACAAAATATTGTGTGTCAGTTTAAGGAGGAGGAGGATATTAGTGTTTAACGTCCCGTCGACAACGAGGTCATTAGAGACGGAGCGCAAGCTCGTGTTAGGGAAGGATGGGGAAGGAAATCGGCCGTGCCCTTTCAAAGGAACCATCCCGGCATTTGCCTGAAGCGATTTAAGGAAATCACGGAAAACCTAAATCAGGATGGCTGGAGACGGGATTGAACCGTCGTCCTCCCGAATGCGAGTCCAGTGTGCTAACCACTGCGCCACCTCGCTCGGTGTGTCAGTTTAAGGACAGTCGTGTATAATTGTTCTAAGGGGACGTTTCACCTTATCTAGTTAAAATATAAAGAAAATTATTGAAATTAATCCTTCTCTGACATATTTGTTTGCAAAATAAAACAAAGTTCGATCCGTTTACGCAAAAAAAAGAAGAAAAATGTTGGGGAGGTCAAGAGTTCTGTACGCAGAGTGACTTGTGTTGCAATTGCTGGGACGAGGAACGCAGCAGCAGCTTGTGCTGGCTGAGTGATAGCAGATAAGAGAATCCGCAGCTGCGCTAATGCGTCGCTTAGCCTGACACGTGTGTCTCCGGAAAACACACACACACGCACACACACGTGCGCGCGCACACACACGCACACACCTCGTGCTCTCTAATGCTTCCTGCGGCGATATCTTTCCCGCTAGTTTCCAATCTCGCCCTGCTTTTCCTCGATTTCTGTCTCAACACTGTTAAAAGGGCTACACTCCGTACATCTCAGATAGTATTAGAACTTCTCTGCACGTCCCGACAAGATAAGCATAAATGAGCTGACGACAACAATTAAGCTCATTAGTGTATGTACTCACGTGCGTAATAACAACTCTTCTCAGACACCTCCCCATCCCGTCCTCCATTCCTCCCCCCCTCCCCCCCCCCCCCCCCAACGGGCCCACACCTTCTACAGATCGTAAGTGAACAGGTTGTGACGTAACGTATTACTAAACGTCACGTCTCCGCGAAAAGTTCGCGTTTCGTATATTGCATTACCGTCCTTAACTATTCCTGGTTACATTAGCTCCTTGCTAATACAGGGTGTCCGAAAAGTCTTTCCCTGATTACATAAATTGATAACTCAGGCTAGAAGTAAGATACAAATATGAAACTGGTGTCTAATTGTTTACAAACTATCAAAGTTTTTTTCACACATCAGTAAACTTCCACATGAGCACCCTTGGTAGCACGTAGTACATCCAGGCGATATTCAATTTCCGTCCACACATTAGCCAATAGAGGGATCGATTCAACGACTGTGGTTATCCGTTGCCACGGGGTTTCAAGATCTGGTACACTTGTCCGGTAGACCTCGTCCTTGACATAACCCCATAAGAAGAAGTCTAATGGGGTTATGTCAGGAGATCGTGGAGGCCAAACTGTTGGCCCATCACGACCAATCCATGCCCAAGAAAGGTCATATCGAGATAGGCACGGACGTCCAAACCCCAATGAGGCAGTGCACCGTCTTGCTGAAACAAGACATCAGGGTGATGCTGAAGCAGCTGAGGAACAGCATACAGTTGCAACATGTCCAGATACACTGCAGATGTGATGGTAGCCTCAGCGAAGAAGAATGGCCCGATAATTCGATCGTGCAATAGCGCGCACCAAACATTCACCTTTGGACTGCCTCTGGTGCACTCCATGACCTCGCCAGGGGGTTGTGAACCCCAAATGCGCACATTATGGCGATTCACTACTCCACTGACAAAAATGGTCGCTTCGTCGGAAAAGGCAATTCGTCTGAGATAACCATCATCGTCCTCAATACGTGATAGCATTTCGACCGCAAAGTCATATCGACGTGTACTGTCATTGGGCAACAAGGCCTGAACGATTCGCACTTTTTATGCACGAAACAATAAAAGTTTATGTAAAATGTCATGGAGAGAGCTTTCTGGCATCTGTAATTCACGTGAGGCCTTGCGCACCGATTTCTTCGGACTTCGCAGAAAAGACTGCCTTACAGCTTCCACCCCGTCTGCTGAGGTTCTTGGTCGACCAGACCTCGGAAGGTCAGCAACCGATCCTGTGTTCTTGAACTTCTCATACCAGGCTTTAATGCTCTTGACATCAGGTGGATTCCTTCCAAATGTTGTGTGGAAGTGTCTCTGCACTGTGGTTGGTTATCGTGCCTCATGGTACCACATGACACACTGTGCCTTCTCCTGATTGATTAACATGGCTTCTTGGGCACTGCACCTCACCCACTATTTACGTACTGCGAACCTAAAACAGAAAAAAAACTTTGATAGTTGTAAACAATTCGACACAAGTTTCATATTTGTATCTTACTTCTAACCTGAGTTATCAATTTACGTAATCAGGGAAAGTCTTTTCGGACACCTTGTACACTCTCAATACGCGGCTCACCCCGCCGGAGGTTCGAGTTCTCCCTCGGCCATGGGCGTGTGTGTTGTTCTTAGCGTAAGTTAGTTAATTTAATTAGTGTGTGAGTCTAGGGACCGATGACCACAGCTGTTTGGTCCCATAGAAACTTACCACAAATTTCAATTTTCACTCTCAATAGCAAGAAAAAAAAAAACGATACACCACGAAGGAATTATCTGAATGGGACGGAAATCGGTGGATGTGATGTCCATATACAGACAAACAATTACAGTTTCACAAAAACTGGATGATTTATTCAAGAGAAAGAGATTTATTAATTGAGCCAGTCAATAACGCGTTATGCAAACAGTTATTCGGCTGAGCATTGATTGATAGTGATGCTGGATGTCCTCCTGAGAGATATCGTGTCAAATTCTGTATAATTAGCGCGTTAGATAGTCAAAATCCCGAGCTGCCCGTAATGCTCCAAACGTTCTCAGCTGGGGAGAGATTCGACGCCCTTGCTGGCCAAATTAGGTTTCGGCGATCACGAAGATAAGCAGTAGACATTCTTGCCATGTGCGAACGGATATTACACTACTAGCCATTAAAATTGCTACACCACGAAATGACGTGCTACAGACGCGAAATTTAACCGACAGGAAGAAGATGCTAAGATATGCAAATGATTAGCTTTTCAGAGCATTCACACAAGGTTGGCGCCGGTGGCGACACCTACAACGTGCTGACATGAGGATAGTTTCCAACCAACTTCTCATACACAAACAGCAGTTGACCGGCGTTGCCTGGTGATACGTTGTTGTGATGCCTCGTGTAAGGAGGAGAAATGCGTACCATCATGTTTCCGAAGTTGATAAAGGTCGTATTGTAGCCTATCGCGATTGCAGTTTATCGTATCGCGACATTTCTGCTCGCGATGGTCGAGATCCAATGACTGTTAGCAGAATATGGAATCGATGGGTTCAGGAGGGTAATACGGAACGTCGTGCTGGATCCCAACGACCTCGTATCACTAACAGTCGAGATGACAGGCATCTTATCCGCATGGCTGTAACCGATCGTGCTGCCACGTCAGATGGGGATGTTTGCAAGACAACAACCATCTGCACGAACAGTTCGACGTTTGCAGCAGCATGGACCATCAGCTCGTTGACCATGGCTGCGGTTACCCTTGATGCTGCATCACAGACAGGAGCGCCTGCAATGGTGTACTCAACGACGAACCTGGGTGGACGAATGGCAAAACGTCATTTTTTCGGATGAATCCAGGTTCTGTTTACAGCATAATGATGGTCGCATCTGTGTTTGGTGACATCGCGGTGAACGCACATTGTAAGCGTGTATTCGTCATCGCCATACTGGCGTATCACCCGCCATGATGGTGTGGGGTGCCATTGGTTACACGTCTCGGAGACCTCTTGTTCGCATTGACGGCACTGTGAACAGTGGACGTTACATTTCAGATGTGTTACGACCCGTGGCTCTACCCTTTATTCGATCCCTGCGAAACCCTACATTTCAGCAGGATAATGCACGACTGCATGTTGCAGGTCATGTACGGGCCTGTCTGGATACAGAAAATGTTCGACTGCTGGCCTGGCCAGGACATTCTCCAGATCTCTCACCAGTTGAAAACGTCTGGTCAATGGCGGCCGAGCAACTGGCTCGTCTCAATACACCAGTCACTACTCTTAATGAACTGTGGTATCGTGTTGAAGCTGCATGGACAGCTGTACCTGTACACGCCATCCAAGCTCTGTTTGACTCAATGCCCAGGTGTATCAAGGCTGTTATTACGGCCAGAGGTGGTTGTTCTGGGTACTGATTTCTCAGGATCTATGCACCCAAATTTCGTGAATATGTAATCACATGTCAGTTCTAGCATAATATATTTGTCCAATGAATACCTGTTTATCATCTGCATTGCTTCTGCTTGTAGCAATTTTAATGGCCAGTAGTGTATCTTACTGAAATATAAGCCCAGGATGGCTTGCCACGAATGTCAACAAAACGGGGAGTGGAATATCGTCGACGTACCGCTGTGCTGTAAGGGTGACGCGAATGACAACCAACTGGGTCTTTTTATGAAATGAAATGGCGCCCTTGATCGTCACTCCCAGCTATCGGGACATATGGCGGCCAACAGTCAGGTTAGTATCCCACCGCCGTCCAGTGCGTCTCCAGATATCACTTCAACCTAGAATCTCATTGACTGGAGTAGAATTGTCTAAAGTGACGAATCCTGCTTCGAACTGAGCGCCGATGACCAGAGAAGATGTGTCTGCAGATGCCTCGGACAGCGACCGAATACCAACCTGACTATCGCTCGCCATACGGCACAACAGCCAGGAGTGATGGTCTGTGCCGTTACTTCTTGTCCTAGCGGGACACCCTTGGTTGTCGTCTGCGCACCCTTACTGCACAACCGTACGTCGATGATATCAACGCCACGTTTTGTTACCCTTTGTGGCAAGCCATCTAGGGCTTACATTTAAGCAAGAAAATGACCACCCGGACACGGCGAAGAGTTTTCTACTGCTTGTCTTCGTGCTTGTCAATCCGTACGTTGGCCAGCAACGTCATCGGATCTCTCCCCACTTGCGAACATTTCGAGCATTGTAGGCAGGCCGGCCTCGGTGGCCGTGCGGTTCTAGGCGCTCCAGTCCGGAGCCGCGCTGCTGCTACGGTCGCAGGTTCGAATCCTGCCTCGGGCATGGGTGTGTGTGATGTCCTTAGGCTAGTTAGGTTTAAGTAGTTCTAAGTTCTAGGGGACTAATGACCGCAGCAGTTGAGTCCCATAGTGCTCAGAGCCATTTGAACCATTGTAGGCAGGGCCCTACGACCAGCTCGGGATTTTGACTGTCTAACGTACCAATAGGACAGAATTTGGTGCTATACCGTCAGAAGGACATCCAACAACTCTATCAGTCAACGTCAACTGCTTGCTCAACGACTATAGGCGGACCTACGCGTTTCTGACTGGCTCAGTTAGTGAATCTCTTTTTCGTGAATAAATCTTCCAATTTTTTCTGAAATTGTACTTGTTTGTCAGTACATGCACATCATGTCCGCTGATATCTGTCCCATTCGGATAATTCCATGTATATTAAGTTGGTATCTGTTGTTTCGGACGTGTCCGAAAGAACAGACTCCATCTTCATACAGTTAAGGCTAACTGGCTATTAACTTTCTTCTTCTGTGCGGATGCACACGTATTTCCCAAACTCTTACAGGACTCGGTAAGATTGTCTGCCGCGAGTAAGGAGTGTAATGGGCGGGGACACTACGAATGTAGTGTATGGACATTAAGTTGGGAATGTGGGTCTCACGGGGAGCGTGCAAGGGATAAATCGCTGCAGTCGCACTATCCTCGGTGCCCTCGGTGGCTCAGCTGGATAGAGCGTCTGCCATTTAAGCAGGAGGTCCTGGGTTCGAGTCCCAACATATCAACGCCTGTCGACAGCGTAGGGTCTTGATTTAATTATCATTTAATTCCAGAGATGGACGAATGTGTTTTTGATAGTTCAATTTGTGAAACTCTTTCTCTCGAAAAAAACATTCAAGTTTTCTGAAATTGTACTCCTTTGCTTGTCTGTACATGTACTAAACATCTGCCGATTTCCGTCCCGTTGAGGTAATTTCTTCGTGGTGCGTCGCTTCTCTTTTTTTATCTTAGAGTGTCTTCATCACTTCCTCATAAAAACACACTGGCCGCTTTACGACGCTGTAGATTGTGAAGACTGGTACCACTCAGTCGTGTGACCTTCCACCGCTGACGTAAGCCGTGGCACTGAAGTACTGTTAATGTGCCACTCGGCTGTATGCAATCAGTCCAGTAAGACCAGTAAGATGGGTAGATGTGGAGATGTGACAGAATAACAGAAAGGACGTACGATGGTAATCCCAAAAGTAAGGTCTCCTATTTTTTTATAAGTATAGAATGTTTTTGTGGCAGTTGGTCACGCTGTTATGAAGAGTGCTTCACGCGCTGTGTGTAAACATGCGCACGCCGCGCTGAGGCGCTCAGTCTTGGCTTGGCAGCCGTTGAGAATGGAGCTCCCGTTGGATGTTACCGCTAAGTCCGAATTGCGCGCAGTTATTCTGTTTTTGAACGCAAAGGGCACTGCGCCGATTGAAGTCCATTGCCAATTGACGGAAGTGTATGGTGAGTCGCGCATGGATGTCAGAAATGTTCGTAAGTGTTGTAGGGAGTTTGCAGCTGGTCGGACCGAAATTCACGACGAACAATGGAGCGGGAGACCGCCAGTTTCTGAGGAGACAGTGTTGAAGGTTGAGCAAAGCATGCGTGAAGATCGGCGGATCACCCTGGATGATCTCTGCACGTTGGTTCCTGAGGTTTCCCGAAGCACCGCTCACAGAATTAGAACGGTAACATTGAATTACCGGAAGGTGTGCGCAAGATGTGTGCCACGCATGCTGACTGAGGACCACATGCGGCAACGAGTTGATGCTTCCCGCGCATTTCTTCACCGCCTTGCAGCCGAACAGGACAACTTTCTGGACTCAATTGTCACGGGTAACGAAACCTGGGCATACCACTTTACACTTGAGACCAAGCAACAATCACGCCAGTGGCGACATCCTTCTTCGCCAAAGCCGCGGAAATTCAAATAAACACAGTCTGCCGATAAAGTCATGACAACCGTTTTTTGGGATCGGAAAGAGGTATTGTTGGTCGACTTTATGCTCACTGGGACCACAATTAACGCTGATAGGTACTGTGAGACTCTGAAAAACCTCAAATGGGCAATTCAGAACGGGAGAAGAGGAATGTTGAGCAAGGGCGTACACATTCTCCATGACAACGCTCGCCCACACATCGCTCGGCAAACCGTTGCTCTCCTGCTACAGTTTCAGTGGAACATAATCACCCACCCACCCTATAGTCCTGACTTGGCGCCTAGTGACTATCACCTGTTCCCTAAGTTAAAAGAACATTTGGCCAGAAAGCGATTCAGATCCGAAGACGAGATGAAAGAAGAGGTTCATAACTTTCTGAACAGCATGGCGGCGAGTTGGTATGACATGGGCATACAGAAACTGCCACAGGTCTAGAAAAATGCATCGACAGAAACGGTGATTATGTCGAAAAATAGCTAAATGTTCAAGCTGTAAACTGATGTAAACCATTGTAGAAATAAGCAGGTCTATGTACTTATAAAAAAATAGGAGACCTTACTTTTGGGATTACTCTCGTATCTTCTTTGTGTGTACCCATGACCAGAACGCGAATGAGATTGTCCGATTTGTTGGCGAACCCAACGTGGGTTGTCCAACGTGTTCGCAGCCATGTAATGCGGCGTGGCAATAGCGACTCTAGACAGACCCTAACCGACAGGCATCGGAGAAGATTGTTACGCCTTGTATATGACAATCAGTTTAAAATGCGACAGGAACTGCTGCTGTTGATGAATGCAGGTCCACGTCAAATCAATTTCTGAACGAGCACTGCACAAGGAACTGAATGCAATAGACGTTTGCAAGTTTTTTTTTATAAAAAATAAAAAATAACTTTTGGAGTCGGGTACCTCGCAAAGAGCCATTGCTCTCAGCGGTACATAAAGCTGCTGTCTTAGTGGTCCAAACAACACGGCACCATGTTCCAACCGACCAGGCAAAATGATTCTAGTAATAAATGGTTAATCTCGATGCTCCCAAGCCCACTGAAATCGCAATTGACGATTTCATTTGATAAACAGGGGAACATGTAGGAACTGTCTGCTGTGAATCCACATCTTAAACAATGTGCGCAGAATGCTATGCTCGGTAACAGTTGTGCCTACACCGTCACTGTACTCAACTATCAAATCTCCCACTGATCGCCACATATCCTTCTTCACAGAGCGTGCAAGCCTCCCAGTACCATGTTCTACGTATAATGAAGAGTGGATATAAAATAGCTTGTCGCCTATTCGTGGTTTCACTCCACTTTGACCACTTTCCACAGGCGCTCATGACAGTAGCACGTGAACAGCGCACCAATTTCACTGTTTCTGATATGCTCTTTCCCAGACGTACGGCCACAGTAATTTGCTGTTTGTCATAGTCGCTTACGTCAGTGGATTTTCCCATCTGCAGTGCATGTCTTCAGTAGAATGATTCCCCTCTCGTCTTTGATTCACCTATATATTTACTTATCGTGACACATGTTGCAATGCCATCAGGTAGCATTCAATCACAAGATGGACAGCGATCTCAATGGTTTGGATGATCTCTGTAGACAAGTCTCTGCCTAGTGCATGGCGGTGGGTACTTCACGCCAACATTAGCTACATTTGGCAATCTTCGATTTGTACATTGAGCGAGCGAAAAATATCTATGTCACTATATGTGCTGTAGCCTCACCACTGTTTGGGCATTAATGAATAAAATAACGATGTTGCCTTGATTAAAGTAAGAGACCATGGAAGCGGGTCGGATGGAAGCCAACCAAACGCTGTTACATCTGGGGCAGCCTGCTGATGAACGAGAAGTGCCGCCAAGACCCCACATCGCCAGGCCGGATGAGGGACCAGCGTCGTGATAACAGTGATTCAGCAGGAAGACAGAGCCACTGCGGCAGGATTGCAGATCACTTCACCCCCGAGCCGTATGTTCTGAAAGCGATACGTGACAGGAATTGATGCATCGGCAAAATAAGTATACACCAAGCCCTCATTAATACCCCTCATTTTTGGATGGAATAAGACCGTCTGGCTGCCGCAAGTTTCGAAGAGATATCCATGCCGATCTACGAATTGACATGTACATTATGTGATCAAAAGTATCCGGGCACCCCCAAAAACATACGGTCTTCATATTAGGTGCATTGTGCTGCCACCTGTTGCCAGATACTCCATATCAGCGACCTCAGTAATCATTAGACATCGTGAGAGAGCAGAATTGGGCGCTCCGCAGAACTCACGGACTTCGAACGTGATCAGGTGATTGGGTGTCACTTGCGTCATACGTCTGTACGCGACATTTCCACACTCCTAAACATCCCTAGGTCCACTTTTTCCGATGTGATAGTGAAGTAAAAACGTGAAGGGACACATACAGGACAAAACCGTACAGGCCGACTTCGTCTGTTGACTGACAGAGGCCACCGACAGTTGAAGAGGGTCGTAATGAGTAACAGGCGCACATCTATCCAGACCATCACACAGGAATTCCAAACTACATCATGATTCACGGCAAGTACTATGAAAGTTAGTCGGGAGGTGAGAAAACTTGGATTTCACAGTCGAGCGGCTGCTCATCCGCCACATATCAAGCCGGTAAATGCCAAAAGACGCCTCGCCTGGTGTAAGGGGCGTAAACATTGGACGATTGAACAGTGAAAAAATGCTGTGTGGTGTGATGAATCACGGTACACAATGTGGCGATCCGATGGCAGGGTGTGGTTATGGCGAATGCCGGGTGGACGTCATCTGTGCCAACGTGTGTAGTGCCAACAGTAAAATTCGGAGGCGGTGGTGTTATGATGTGGTCGTGTTTTTAATGGGGGTGGGGTGGGGGGACGCTTGCACCCCTTGTTGTTGTGCGTGACATTATCACAGTACAGGATAGATTGACATTTTCAGCGCCTTTTTGCTTCCCACTGTTGAAGAGCAATTCGGGGATGGCGATTGCATCTTTCGACACTGTCGAGCACCTGTTAATAAAGCACGGCTTCTGGCGGAGTGGTTACACGACCATAACATCGCTGTAATGGACTGGCCTGCACAGAGTCCTGACCTGAATCCTTTGGGATATTTTGGAACGCTGGCTTCCTGCCAGGCCTCACGGACCGACATGAATACCTCTCCTCATAGCAGCACTCCGTGAAGAATGGGCTGCCATTTCCCAAAAAAACCTTCCAGCACCTGATTGAACATATGCCTTTGAGAGTGCAAGCAGTCATCAAAGCCAATGCTGGGGCAGCACCATATCGAATTCCATAATTACCGATGGAGGGCGCCACGAACTTGGAAGTCGTTTTCAGCCAGGTGTCCGGACATTTTTGACCACATAGTGTTTCTACAAGCTGACATCACAAGTCTTGGCCTCGACTAACTGTAGACCTACTGCTGGCTCTATATCTGGTATTGTCAACTTGATGGCCAGTGGGTCGCCACTGAGCCTACTTCCTGTCGAGGCCAGACTTCTAACATGGAGGGCAGCTGTTTAAGACCGGTTCGGTGCAGCCACTCAACCACTTTCCACTGCACAGACATAAAGCTGCCGTCCATCTCTGTCTGAAAGGGGAGATAGCTGTCTTTCTCTACAGGATCCACCACAGTAGGATTGCGCGGTGAAGCTGTGCCCAGTCTGTGCATACGCAGCCGTATTCACCTCATTTCAGCATTCCCTCTGAGTCGCTGGCGTCACCATTTCTCCAGGCGAGAGACACAGCCGGCTGCTTATGGCCAAAGGCAGCTTGCTTACCTCAGCACCTCCACAACTGCTGTCCTCAGCAGACGCTCTGGAGGACGTTGCCACCGCAAAGCACTATTAATATTGTCGTAGTGTGTGCAAGTGCTCCACTGCTAACCTCCCAGGGTGCTGAACTTTTGGCTCCTGACTCTTGCAACACAGTTACACCATCATAGTGCCATCAACTACTGGCCACTGGTATGCCGTGATCTCTCTCATCTTATTCTCGTCATACCTAAGCGATATACAGGGTGTTACAAAAAGGTACGGCCAAACTTTCAGGAAACATTCCTCACACACAAAGAAAGAAAATATGTTATGTGGACATGTGTCTGGAAACACTTACTTTCCATGTTAGAGCTCATTTTATTACTTCTCTTCAAATCACATTAATCATGGAATGGAAACACACAGCAACAGAACGTACCAGCCTGACTTCAAACACTTTGTTACAGTAAATGTTCAAAATTTCCTCCGTTAGCGAGGATACATGCATCCACCCTCCGTCGCATGGAATCCCTGATGCGCTGATGCAGCCGTCCACAATACGAGCACGAAGAGTCTCTACATTTGGTACCGGGGTTGCGTAGACAAGAGCTTTCAAAAGCACCCAATAAATGAAAGTCAAGAGGGTTGAGGTCAGGAGAGCGTGGAGGCCATGGAATTGGTCCGCCTCTACCAATCCATCGGTCACCGAATCTGTTGTTAAGAAGCGTACGAACACTTCGACTGAAATGTGCAGGAGCTCCATCGTGCATGAACCACGTGTTGTGTCGTACTTGTAAGGGCACATGTTCTAGCAGCACAGGTAGAGTATCCCGTGTGAAATCATGATAACGTGCTCCATTGAGCGTAGGTTGAAGAACATAGGGCCCAATCGAGACATCACCAACAATGCCTGCCCAAACGTTCACAGAAAATCTGTGTTGATGACGTGTCAACATTACCTTCCTTCAATTGGGCCAACTGGCGGTGAATCGAGGAAGTAGAGTACATACTGACGAAACTAAAATGAGCTCTAACATGGAAATTAAGCGTTCCCGGACACATGTCCACATAACATCTTTTCTTTATTTGTGTGTGAGAAATGTTTCCTGAAAGTTTGGCCGTACCTTTTTGTAACACCCTGTATACCATGGAGGCAATGGAAGGTCTTCTCCTCGAATTACAGATTATCTTAA
This sequence comes from Schistocerca piceifrons, assembly GCF_021461385.2. NCBI lineage: Eukaryota > Metazoa > Arthropoda > Insecta > Orthoptera > Acrididae > Schistocerca > Schistocerca piceifrons. The sequence goes on along the minus strand of NC_060138.1, from coordinate 198,794,740 downwards.
CTTACCCAGCATGATTTCATGAGATATTAGAAAGATTCCCCTTTTAACTACCCTGAGCATTTCAGCTATATTTTTGTAAGTGCTATATCTACCCGTTGACAGTCTACAACTGTGGCGGCAGTGAGATCTTCAACTGTCAGCGGTCATCTATCGCCTACAATATGTAATTACTTGTATACGATTTCCTTTACAAGTTCACTGCACTTTCTAGAACCTTTCCAACGCATCTACGTTATCCATTTGCCTTCCCAAACGCTGATTTTATGCGTTCGTCTCATTTCATGTCGTTCCTTAGTTGTTGTGGTTTGATGCAGCTCTCCATGCTACTCTATCCTGTGCAAGCTTCTTTATCTCCCAGTACTTACTGCAACCTACATCCTTCTGAATCTGCTTAGTGTATTCATCTCTTGGTCTCCCTCTACGATTTTTACCCTCCACGATGCCCTCCAATACTAAATTGGTGATCCCTTGGTGCCTTAGAATATGTCCAACCAACTGACCCCTTCTTCTAGTCAAGTTGTGCCACAAACTTCTCTTCTCCCCAATCCTATTCAATACCTCCTCATTAGTTATGTGATCTACCCATCTAATCTTCAGCATTCTTCTGTAGCACCACATTTCGAAAGCTTCTATTCTCCTCTTGCCCAAACTGTTTATCGTCCATGTTTCACTTCCATACATGGCTACATTCAATACAAATACTTTCAGAAACGACTTCCTGACACTTAAATCTATACTCGACGTTAACAAATTTTTCTTCCTGAGAGACGCTTTCCTTGTCATTGCCAGTCTACATTTTATATCCTCTCTACTTCGACCATCATCAGTTATTTTGCTCCCCAAATAGCAAAACTCCTTTACTACTCTAAGTGTCTCATTTCCTAATCTAATTCCCTCAGCAGTATTACACCAAAATAATACGATGAGGTGTGCTCAAGACGACCAGCACTATTCATGTAATCGGATGCTATTGGGCTTTTCCTCCTTGTTACAGGTATTATTTTGCGCAAACCTAAATTTAAAAAACACCTGCCTATCATTACACCAAGTGGAAATTTTGTCCACGTTTCCTTTCGATTACCCTTCGACGATATCTTGACAGCGGCACCTCCTCTTCAGTCAACTGGATCCAAATCGTACTGATATAAGACGAGCATGTGAAATGCTCACTGCCTCACTTGGTCGCTGTCAACAGGACAACATCGGCACAGTTCAGTTAACCAACTGGGTGAATAACAGGTTACATTTATTTTTGTAATTGGTCTCCTAACCAGGAAAAGAAGATTTCAAATTAAACGCCTTTCAGCCGTCAATTTTCAACCTTATTTTATTGGGCAACCAGTTTCAGCATTTTACTATGCCGTCTTCAGGCCCCTGACCGACTGAAGGAATAATCTACCTCACTTGTGATCAAAACAGGGGTCAGAAATACAGGTATTAGTAGGTATTTGTTTCAGAGTCCACTTCAACCATGGTTGAGTCACTCAAATGTCAAGTTCAACCATGGCTGAAGTGGTCGCTGAAACGTCACTGAAACAAATAAGGTTGAAAACTGACGGTTGAAAAGCGTTTAATTTGACAACCTCTATCAAACAGCCGAGTCCCGTAACCATCGCTAAAAGATGGACATACAGAGACTAACCAGGAAAAGTTGTAGGCCAAGTTGAAGGATTTTGAAATTTCAGTCAAGTCTGCGTAGAATAGGAGTTTATTTGCTCTGTAAGTTTCATAAAATTAGCAACAAATTGGAAGGTACCAAAATTTATGGAAGACTGCACGGCTCCTTATCTGTGCAACTCACGAATTCAAAGTCATTGTTGTGGTCTTCAGTCCGAAGACAGGTTTGATGCAGCTCTCCACGCTACTCTATGTTGTGCGAACCTCTTCCTATCCGATTAACTACTGCAACTTACATCTTCTGAATTGCGTACTGTATTCATCTCTCGGTCTCCATCTGCCATTTTTACCCTCTGTACCTCCCTCCTACACTAAATTTGTGATCCCTTGATGTCTCATAATGTGTCCTATCAACCGATCCCTTCTTTTTACAAGATTGAATCACAAATTTCTTGTCTCCCCAATTCTATTCATTACCTCCTCACCAGTTACGTGGTCTACCAGTGTAATCTTCAACTTTCTTCTGTAGAACCACATTTGAAAGCTTCAATTCTCTTTTTGTCAATCTTGTTTATCTTCATGTTCCATTTCCATACATGGCTACAATCCAGGTAAATACCTTCAGAAAAGACTTCCTAACATTAAATAGATGTTAACAAATTCCTCTTCTTCAAAAATGCTTTTCTTGCCATTGATAGTCTACATTTTATATCCTCTCTACTTGGGCATCATCAGTTATTTTGTTGCCCAAATAGCAAAACTCACCTACTGCTTTAAGTTTCTCGTTTCCTAAATTAATTCCCTTAGCCTCACCTGTTTTTATTCCACCATATTACTTTATCTGTGTTTTACTTTTGTTGATGTTCATCTTTTAGCCTCCTTTGAAGAAACTGACCATTCCTTTCAAATGCTGTTCCAAGTCCATTGCGTCTCTGACAGAGTTACAATATCATCGGCAAACTTCAAAGTTTTTATTACTTCTTCCTGAACTTTAATTATTACTCCTAATTTTTCTTTGATTTCCTTTACTGTTTGTTCAAAGTACAGATTGAATAACATCGAAGGTAGGCTACAGCTCTCACTCCCTTATCAACCACTGCTTTCCTTTCAAGCCCCTCGAATCTTATGACTGCCGTCTGGCTTCTGTACAAGTTGTAAATAGCCTTTCGCTCCCTGTGTTTTACCCCTGCTACCTTCAGAATTTCAAAGAGAGTATTCCAACCACAATTGTCAAAAGCTTGCTCTAAGTCTATAGATGCTACAAACGTAGGTTTGCCTTTCCTTAACCTAGGTTTCAAGATAAGTTGTAGGATCAGTACTGCCTCGCGCGATCTTACAGTTGTCCGGAATCCAAAGTGATCTTTCCCAGGTCGGCTTCTACCAGTTTTTCCATTCTTCTGTAAAGAATTCGTATCAGTACTTTGCAACCAATCAAAGTTGAACAATCCAAAATTACAGCTCACAATAAATCAAATCGGCACTGAAAGTTGCGTATTAGAAACCTACAAGTAAGTGAGACGCTGAATGGATCGCACTGCCGCAGATTCCGATCTAACATTTTCTCAGAAACAGTAAAGATTGCTGAACAGCACCAGCTGGCCACCAGGCCGTGATCCTGCGAAACCCACTTGAACAAGATGGATAAAACCACCTCATTATACACGCTCATCGCTAAAACATTTAAAAACGTTTTTCAATATTTTAGCGATGAGAAACGTTTATAATGTGCTGAATTTCATCCACTTATCTTGTGCATGCTCGGCTCCTCCGGTCGGAGGTCGAGTCCTCCCTTGGGCATGTGTGTGTGTGTGTGTGTGTGTGTGTGTGTGTGTGTGTGTGTGTGTTGTCCTTAATTTAGGTTAAGTAGTGTGTAAGCGTAAGTACTGACGACCTCAGAAGTTTGGTCCCATAGAACTTACCACAAGATCCAACCTTTTGCATGAGTTTCAGCGTAAAATGAACATGTTTTGCTACAAAAAAATGTTTAAGACCTGAAGGTGACACCTAACACTGTTAAAACCGGTTGTCTTGAGTTAAAAAGATATTTTCTGCAAACTTGCCTTTTGAATAGTTTTTAACAATTAAAACACATCGCCCTTCAGCACTCTCATAATGAGAAAATTCAATCAAATATTTGTCCGGCTGAATACTTTGCAAGAGCAAGGTTAAGTCGTGAAACGTGGAGCCCATTTTTGTTTCTAGTGTTAGATTTACTAAAATGGTTCAAATGGCTCTGAGCACTATGGGACTTAGCAACTGAGGTCATCAGTCCCCTAGAACTTAGAACTACTAAAACCTAACTAACCTAAGGACATCACACACATCCATGCCCGAGGTAGGATTCGAAGCTGCGACCGTAGCGGTCACGCGTTTACAAACTGAAGCGCCTAGAATCGCACGGCCACTCCGGCCGGCTGTTAGATTTACTAACACCACTATCATTTTGAAATTTTGCCTAATTATTCACAGCAAATTTCATATCAGAGTAAATGTATTGCGATACTGTAGTTAGTATGCGTACATGAAGGTCGAGGAGGAACACCAGGTATTATATTACAGTATTTTTATGTGCAAATGAGTATTTTGTAACAATATGTGGAATTGTACCAGGAAAAGATTCCCTATGGCATCAACGAATGGCGGTTTGTAAAATAAGTTAATTTTATGATACTTTTATCGGTAAATTAAACAACCGCATGTAGAGCAAATGTTGCAAATTTCAAGCACTTAAGAAGATCTATCAACTGAGATTTCCAATCATAGGTGTCATCATTATGCACAGCCAGGAATTTTGAACAGTCAGGTGTACATGTTTTCTTTCCCTCTTGGTGTATTGTTATTTATGATGATATATCCTACCTTGTACAGAATTTAACGAAATTAATCGATAGACCATTTACTGAGAAACAGTCGATAACGCTCCGTTACTTCCCCTTCGGTTGCTGCAGCCCTGTTGATCTTCATTACGATTGTTGCGTCGATAGCAAAGGGCACTATTTCTGGTCTTTTAGTGTACTATGGAAGATTATTTATACAGGATGTTTGACTGTTACAGTTTCAAACGGAAGAGACGAGTAGAGGACAATGAAATGAACTGTGATATTAGTGTCACATATCGGTATACGATACTGATTCATTTTTGTCACCATTTCGTGGTCAATATTATTCTCGGTGTACAGGGCACATTTGCTACGAGGAAAGCTTTGCGTTTTTCTCACTTGGTCAGTTGGAAGGTGCACTCCCGGTGTGGTCTACGTGTTCTCTTTGTCAGCCGGAGGCAGTCAGTGAATCTCACTGGGAACAAGTCCCCTGTGGTCTGGACACTTTTGGCGGTAGGAAGGATGTGGCCTTTTGTTTGCTTTCTGCAGCAGAGCCGGCACCTCTCCTAGCCCTCAGCAGTAAGTGCCATACCCCCACTGCCATCCTCAGAGAATAACTGAGCACGACATTTCGGCCTGCTCTGCTCGGACGTCAAAGGACGAGACACCAATACGACCAACGTGAGATGGTCCGTTGCTTTCGCTCCACAATTTGGTGTACCCAGTCGAATTGAGTCGCCCTGCCACTGCTTGCCGCGAAGAAGCCGAGTAATCGATGGGAAATGTGCCATCCCAGTACAAACCTCTTATTTGTTAAGGTGCATTTATAGGCCAAGAGTGGGGAGTTTCTGCAGCGTTTCCCGATTTTTTTTTATGAAACAAGCGAAATACTCGTCCATCACATTGGCACCAGCATTGAGTAATTCCCTAATATAGAGCTTTTTTTTAAAATAGAAAGTAGTGGAGGGAGCTTTCTCCATACAGTCTTCCTAACTTTTTGGTACCTCTCCACGATGTTAGCATCATTTTTTCACTTCCATCTGATTTTTAGAGAACTTCGTTCTCTGTTAAATTTTATTGTGGTTCTTGTCAGTCATAGCAAATAAATCTTGATAATCTTAGTCTTAACTTAGAATCCAAAAGCCTTTAAGTTGTCCTACAACTTTTTTCCCACCAATAATAAATATAACCTGATGCGCTCCTGTGCTAGTTGTTCTCATTGTGATGGCGTTATCGTTGTGCACAGAGGCCAAACTAAACGATCAGTTACATCAAGAAATCAGAGAAATGAACGAACATTGCATTTGGACGATCAAAGATTTGTTCCAGTATGAGCATTGCACTTACGTTCCTCGACTCGCATTTAGAACAGTGCCCCAACTTCCAAAATAAATAATCCTAATAAACATAGGTTCGGCAATCAGTGGTGTCCCCAATACGATGTATTGGGTACGTAAGCGCCTTCTAAAAGAGTCCGCAAGGATCCAAACTACAGATATGATCTAGAGGAGAAAGACATTACAATAAGCGTTCAACATGGCAACGGATCACGTGAAGGCAGTCTTCAGCACGTCTCCCCATCGACGCCCCTTACATGCTTAAAAATCCGAAGCGTGTTCCTAATGGTCGGTTGATTGGTTTGTTGATTCGAGGGAGTGGATCAACCAGCGAGGTCATCGGTCCCATGGAATTAGGGAAGGATGCACGGGGAAGGAAGTCGGCCGTGCCCTTTCAAAGGAACCATCCTGGCATTTGCCTGAAGCGATTTGGGGAAACCACGGAAAACCTAAATCAGGATGGTCGTACGCAGAATTGAACCGTCGTCCTCCAGAATGTGACTCCAGTGTCCTAACCATTGCGCCACCTCGCTCGGTGTGTTCCTAATGCATTCACAACATCCACAATGCGTTCGTGGACTTCATCGATACTATCAGTGGGCGGGAATACACAGAAGTTTTTAAACATCGCCACACAATAAAATTTAACAGGTTCAAATCAGGGGAGTCACAACTGATGTATCTGTTGTTGAGCCACAGCTGATACATTTGTTGTTAAAACGTTATTTACCAGTACTTAGGTGTCTGGAATGATGATAAAATCAAACGAGGGCATTTTATCATTTTGTAATTTACGCTTCAGCTGTGATTTTCGGAAATAAATGTAGTCCTATATATTAACAATGTTGTGCGATTGTCATGATTGCACCTGTGCATACGTCTTATCGGGGAAACCCTTGGTTTCTGTAACAATTTTCGTTAGGATTATTTGCTTGCTTCATTGACATTTGTGCACCCCTTTCGTTTGTAAGTATGATATTAAACACCCATCGTATAGTAAGAACAGGAGTGGTCCCAGAATTGATCTCTACGTGACGCCAGTGGTAATCTGTTTCTTCTTAGGAGACAATCGATCATGAGAGCTGCATACGCTGTCAAACATGACCGTTCGCTTCCTATCACTTAAACGCTAAGTGATGTCACAGGCAACGCAACGCCACAAACAGTGATAGTAAACCTGAATGCCACACAGATCTTGGTATAGTCCCTCCACCATATCCCCTTCTATCACAGGCAAAAGTGTTTCAACCTCCATAAAGTCCTGATTGCCGTCCGAAAATGCATTTGAGGCTCACCGTGTCTCACCGAGAACGTCGGTCGGTCTCGCCGGAAATAAAGAGTGTAAAATAACTCTCCGGATTGAAATGTGGATCGAATAATTATTACCCGACCGACACTACATCTCTCCCAGCGTGGAGAAGATAACGGCACAGCGTGAATGTCGATGCTCACTTTACCTTTACTAGAACGCTCTTGAAACACGAGGTGAAACTTCAACCCTGTGACGGAACAGCTGCGACTCAGCTAATTAGCGCTGTCACTCGTAATGAACGCCGATTCTGACTTATGGAGAAGCTAGAATTTCTCTTCTTACTGCCAATTGCGCCTTCCTCTGCTAACAAACTTAATGGAAAAGTTGGTTCACAGACGGTGCTGCTTTCCACGTCACTTGCCTCTCAGAGCATATCACTGCAGCGTGTCCCTCAGTACAGAGGACTGTACTCAGCTGAAATCTTCCGATCGAGATGATGCTATAGTTAAGACACTGAAGATTTTCGGGAGGAGTGTAGTGCAAATCTCAAAATGGTTATCGAGACCTACATTCTCTCCAGGAAAACAACAGTTCCTGCAACTATACGCCGGCCGCGGTGGTCCCGCGGTTCTAGGCGCGCAGTCCGGAACCGCGCGACTGCTACGGCCGCAGGTTCGAATCCTGCCTCGGGCATGGATGTGTGTGATGTCCTTAGGTTAGTTAGGTTTAAGTAGTTCTAAGTTCTAGGGGACTGATGACCACAGCTGTTAAGTCCCATAGTGCTCAGAGCCATTTTTTGCAACTATACAGTCTTGCAGTCTCTTTAACACTCTATTGGAGTCTTCCGTCAGTACTGATCGACCCAACCCTTCGTCGTCGTTCATCCCTCTCAGTACACTTTCCTCCATTCCTTGCACAGACTTGTGGCACTTTTGATCCTCCAACTGTTAATATTCTCCCTTTTTGGTTTTATATTCCTACTGAAGGATTTAGTCTCCTTTTGAATGGCCCCTGAACTTCTGGAATGCTTGCTCTGGTTTACCTATTTCGATGTTTCATCTATCCGTTGATATCTCGTTACATTTACAGTCATGTTGGCTGTTATTTTCGGCCGTAACTGTTTACTGAAAATTAGTTAATATGTTTCTTAGATACCACTAGCCCTCGCCGTTCTTTGTTAAGTTACTTAATTATTTTAATGTTGTAACATGTTTAGAGGTATCTCATCATAAAACAGAACTAATAACACAAAAACATTTGCTAAATACACATACTTCTAAATTAAGTAGCTTTTAGTCTCTGCACATGTTGTGAAATGCCTGCGGAGAAAGAGAACTATAACATGCTTGAGGAAGCATTTACTTCATTTCCTGCTCTGTTGCTAACACTAAAACGCAAATAACCACCCCCTCTCTTCATCAGAAATAGATGTCAGCTTGTGGTGTAACCTTCTTCTTCCGTCGCTGTAGCTCGGTGGATTCTTTTTGTCTACTGTTTCTGAACTCGTAAAGTAAACAATGTTAATCATAATCAACACACTGAATATACCAGAATCGAGAGGACATTCAAAAATGAGCTCGTTCGACCTCACTGTAGATTAGTCGATCCTAGTCTTATCGTTCGCTTTGTAGCGTCTTTTGCATGCCTGAGTCAAACGTCTCCGACATTCGCAGACGCACTGTGTGACAATAAGAGAGAATGAGGAGTATTTATCACTCCTAATGACGAACATACTACTACTTAAAAATTGCAAAGATATAGTTACTGATAACACAGATCTATATGTACCACTACAATTACAAACGTTCTTATTTAACGCTGTTGAATGAAATCTGGTGAAGAGCTGCGAAATTGGCCACTTCATTCAGGACTTTACATTTCAATTTTTGCTACCGAGCGAGGTGGCGCAGTGGTTAGCACACTGGACTCGCATTCGGGAGGACGACGGTTCAATCCCGCGTCCGGCCATCCTGATTTAGGTTTTCCGTGATTTCCCTAGATCACTTCAGGCAAATGCCGGGATGGTTCCTTCGAAAGGGCACGGCCGATTTCCTTCCCCATCCTTCCCTAATCCGAGCTTGTGCTCCGTCTCTAATGACCTCGTTGTCGACGGGACGTTAAACACTAATCCCCTCCTCCTCCATTTTTGCTCACGGGTGAATATTTCCATTTACTGTTTAGATGTCAATTTTCCAGATCCAGGAAGTCCACAAGACATGTTGAGACTGAATAAGTTACAACATGTATTGCCATTTTTACCGCCGGCCGCTGTGGCCGAGCGGTTCTCAGCGCTTCAGTCTGGAACCGCGCGACCACTACGGTCGCAGGTTCGAATCCTGCCTCGGGCATGGATGTGTGTAATGTCCTTAGGTTAGTTAGGTTTAAGTAGTTCCAAGTTCTAGGGACTGATGACCTCAAATGTTAAGTCCCATAGTGCTCAGAGCCATATGAACCATTTTTACCTGGATGTGAGGCCATACTCAAAAAAAGTTGCAATATTAAAATAATTAAAGTAATATAGTAAAGAATTGACTTGATAGCGGTCTCAAAAAACCTTTTCATCAGTCTTTACATTTAGTTTGAAACCGTGTGTTTTGTGCCTTCTTCGTATCTTTGTTTATAACTTCTCTATGTTACTTATCCGCAAATTGAACTTCCACTATTCCACACTTCCTCTGTGATTTCACCACAGTGTGAATTCTTCTGTTACCCATAGCTCTAATACGTTTTATGCCATAGAATGCGATTCTGGCACAGTGGACTTGGTTGTGCTGAAATTTGAGATTTTTGTTTGTGAGTTGGTACGTGGTTTCGGAGGCTGAACTCACAGCAGTTTCACCATCGGTTTAGACGAGGTCGACCGTTCGGGGCATCTGTGCCAGGTGCCTGAGGATGGGGATTGTAGTGTTCTGAGCCATCCCGGTGTCTCTATCAGAGAAATGATACTCGACGGGAAAGGATATGATAAAAGTTGGAAGGCAGAAAGAACGTTCCTGCCGAAAATGTTCGGTCTTTATCTTTCACGTATACGCTGTGTAACTGGAAAGGAGACGTATTTTCTGTGGTCAACAGCAGTGGTGGCTATCAAAAGGAAGGCGCCATATCGTAACCACCTGCCTTGGCCCAGATGGCTGCAGTCTCCTTAGAGCGTGAAATCGGAGATCAGTAGAACGTTGAACTGCTAAGAAGATCTATATTATTTTAATAATGTCAACTCAGAAGATTTGTAAACGGGTATTTGAGAGACAAAATTGTTGTGTTGTAGCCATGGATACTGAGAGGCAGTTTTGGCATTGACTAACATTGTACACTGCGACAGAGAAAATATTAAACATGAATGCAGGATAGTGTATGCTGCAGACAGTTCGACGCAATAGAGGCGTCACGGAATCCGAATCGACATGAAGACTAAGACGTCAAAGTAAGCGATGCACTTTCGACGTTACTACAATAATTGAAAAGCACCTCACTACATTGCAGAGACCGAAAGAGGACGAACTTTTAATAAAAGAAAGAGGAGAATTTGTTCATTCCATGTAGGCTTTCACGGCCGGCGGCGTCTTCATCAGTAAACACTTCCGGGCTAAGTTGCCGTGGTCGATCTGCAGAACTTCTTCTTCCTGACGTTTCGTTCTCAACTACGGAGAACATCTTCCGAGGTGAGTCAACGACCACGGCAACTTAGCCCGGAAGTGTTTACTGATGATGAGGAGAATTTGTTGTTTCAATGAAGACCTGATTTTGAAGGATACTGAACTCACATTATTTGAAAAACAATTTATTTTGCTAGGGGGAAATGTCATTTGCTCTTTGAAAATTTCAATATTTCAAGTCGACGTTCCAGACTAGGAAAAACGTAATCAAGTTTAACAGTAGAACTGAAGCTGGGAAGATACGCAGCATATAGCTACACTAGATTAAAACCCTCCAAAAACGATTGTATTGTATACTGAACAAAGTTATAAGGAATACAGCTAAAACGAAAACATTTTTCGTACCTTATGGTTCAAATGGCTCTGAGCACTATGGGACTTAACATCTATGGTCATCAGTCCCCTAGAACTTAGAACTACTTAAACCTAACTAACCTAAGGACATCACACAACACCCAGCCATCACGAGGCAGAGAAAATCCCTGACCCCGCCGGGAATCGAACCCGGGAACCCGGGCGTGGGAAGCGAGAACGCTACCGCACGACTTTCGTACCTTAAAATTGTTATATAGTACCTGTGTAGTGTCCATCAAGACGGTTTAAAGAGTCAGTACTTATGACAGCAAAAGAAATGTAATATATATCTAGAACGGAAAAACGCGATTTTTAATGAACTTCTGTCTTATATTTTGATTTGTTGATAACATCAAATGGCTCTTGGAGCGCTGTTTCCTCAAACGTTGAAAGTGTTAAGCACTCGGCACCAGTCGTAAACACCTCTCAGCTAAATGGGATGTCGATATACTCCTATCCAAAACAGCTCTGTTAACTAGTCTCATGCCAGTAATGACAGCCGCGTTGTTCTACATCTACATGCATCTACATCTACATTGTTACTCCGCAATTCACATTTAAGTGCCTGGCAGAAGGTTCATCGAACCATTTTCATACTACTTCTCTACCATTCCATTCTCGAATGGCACGTGGGAAAAAGGAACAGCTAAATCTTTCCGTTCGAGCTCTGATTTCTCTTATTTTATTATGACGATCATTTCTCCCTACGTAGGTGAGTGTCAACAAAATATTTACGCATTCGGAAGAGAAAGTTGGTGATTGAAGTTTCGTAAATAGATCTAGCCGCAAAGAAATAAGCCTTTGTTTCAGTGACTGCCACCCCAACTCGCGTATTATATCAGTGACACTCTGACCCCTCCTGTGCGACAACACGTAACGAGCTGCCCTTCTTTGCACTTTTTCGATGTCTTTCGTCAATCCTACCAGGTAAGGATCCCATACTGCCGAGCAATTTTCCAGCAGAGGACGGACAAGTGTAATGTAGGTTGTCTCTTTAATGAGTTTGTCTTATATTCTAAGTGTTCTGCCAACAAAGTGCAGTCTTTGTTTCGCCTTCCGACCAATATTGGCTATGTGGTCTTTCCAATTTAAGTTGCTCGTAATTGTAATTCCTAGGTATTTAGTCGAACTGACAGCCCTTAGATTTGTGCGATTTATCGTGTACCCAAAATTTATCGGATTTCTTTTAGTAACCATGTGGATGACCTCGCAATTTTCTTTGTTAAGTGCCAGTTGCCACCTTTCGCACCATACAGAAATTCTCTCTAGATCATTTTGTAATTGGAATTGATCGTCTAATGATTTTACTAGACGGTAAATTACAGTGTCATCTGCAAACAATCTAAGAGGGCTGCTCAGATTATCACGTAGATCATTTATACAAATCAGGAACAGCAGAGGACCTATGACACTCAATTGCGGAACGCCAGATATCAGTTGTGTTCTACTCTATGATTTACGGTCCATCACTACGAACTGTGACATCTCTGAGAGGAAATCACGAATCCAGTCACACAACTGAGACGATACGCCATATGCAAGCAATTTGATTAATAGTCGCTTGTGAGGAACGGTATGAAAAGACTTCTGGAAATCTAGGAATATGGAATCGATCTGAGATCTCTTGTCGACAGCACTCATTACTTCACGGGAATAAAGAGCTAGCTGTGTTGCACAAGAACGATACTTTCTGAATCCGTGTTGGTTAAGTATCAAGAAGTCATTTTCTTCAAGGCGATTCATAATGTTCGAGGTGTTGGGCTTCACCAAGAGAAGAGTAGCTCGGACTGATTCAAAGACGGTGAAGAAAACTGGCCATGCCTATTCAAAGTAACCAGCGATTTAGGGGAATCACGCAAAACCAAAATCAGGATGGCTGTACGCGGATTTGGATGAACCAAATGGGTACCGAGGTTGTCTTCTCAACGAAAGTTCAACGAACTTTGTTACTTATGGGCCTCCGCAACTGGCGCCTAGTTCGTGCACCCACGCTGACTGTTGATAATCGGAGACGAAGGCAACTGGACGTCCAGTGACTGGCGACGTGTGGCCTTTTCAGTGAATCACGTTTTATGCTTCATCGGACAGATGGCGCCGCGCGGGATTAGCCGAGCGGTCTGAGGCGCTGCAGTCACGGGCTGTGCGGCTGGTCCCGGCGGAGATTCGAGTCCTCCCTCGGACATGGCTGTGTGTGTTTGTCCTTAGGATAATTTAGGTTAAGTAGTGTGTACGCTTAGGGACTGATGATCTTAGCAGTTAACTCCCATAAGATTTCACACACATTTGAACATTTGGACAGATGGCTGCTGGCGTGTACGGCGTCAAGCGTTTGAAAGCAAAGTCCCTGCAACAATCGTCGGAAGGGTCCAGCCCGCAGGGCTGGGGAATGTTTTCGTGGCAGTCCCTCTGTGATTTCGTCTTTGTGGAAGGCACAATGGATCAACACAAGCAGACATCTGTCCTTGGGGTCCTTGTTCACCACCACATGCACTTTGTCTTTCATTGACTCGATTACATCTACCGGCAGGACAACCCGACGTGTGAGACAGCTCGCAGTGTACGTGCGTGGTTCGAAGAGAAACAAGATGATTTTTCCGTTCTTCCCTTGCCACCAAACTCCCCGGATTTATACCCAATCGAAAATCTGTGGGACCACTTCGAGCGGGCTGTTCGCGGCGAGGATCCTCAGCCGAGAAACCTAGCGCAGCTCACCACGGCACTGGAGTCAGCATGGCTCCAGTCCCTGTCTGTACCTTCCCGAACCTCACTGACTCACTTTCTGCCCGTGACGCAGCGGTACGCGCCGCAAGACGTGGTTATTCAGGCATTTGACAGGTGATTGCACTTATGTGACTGGACAACGTGCGATTAAGATTTCACTTATCGTGGTTTTACACAAATTTTATCGCTAACGATTATGCATCCGCTATTTCGTTACGTTTTAAGGTCTAATGATGGCTGTGTAGCCAAAATTCCTTATCTATTCACATAAATTAAATTGTCGCCAAGATCGTGAAACCCACGATTTACGAGGGGTGTTTGAAAAGTCCGTGCAAAGTCCGAGAGATGGCACCAACCGCGCGTATCGAGGTCATGTTTAGTTAGTAGCATCTTTGGAAAGAACGCACACCAAGTTTCAGCCATATTGGTCTATTTCTTTGTGTTTGGCATTCGTGTGAATCAAGGAAGTCGAGTGATTGTCAAAAAATGGACGAAAAAGAACTTCGTGTGGTGATTAAACATTACTTTATGAAAAACAAAACGCATCAGGAAACTAAAGAGAAGTTTGATAAACAGTACGGTTACTCTGCACCTTCGATTAGAACAGTTTATAAGTGGTTTCAAAATTTTCGGAGTGACCATACGGGCACAAGTGATGCTGAACGTTCTCGACGTCCTGTGCGGGTCACGTCTCCATAAATCATTGATAAAATCCATGATATGGTGATGGATGGCAGAAGAGTTAAGGTGCGTGAGATTGCTAGTGCTGTGAGCATCTAGAATGGACGGGTACATAATGTTTTGCGTAAACATTTGGACATGAGAAAGCTATCCGCAAGATGGGTTCGGCGATTGCTCACGCTTGACCATAAACGGAATCGTGTGAAGTGTTGCAAGTACGGTTTGCAGCTGTTCAGGAAGAATCCGCAGGACTTTAAACGTCGCCTCGTCAATGTGGATGAAACATGGATACATTACTATACTTCTGAGACCAATCAACAATCTAAACAATGGGTTACCAAAGGAGAATCTGCACCAAAAAAGGCGAAGACTATTCCTTCGGCCGGAAAGATTACGGCAACTGTCTTTTGGGATTCGAAAGGGATAATCCTCATCGACTATCTGGAAAAGGATACAACTATACAAATGCATATTATTAATTATTATTGGACCGTTTGAAAACCTATCTGCATGAAAAACGCTAGCGATTGGACCGCAAAAAAGTTTTATTCCATCACGACAGTGCACCAGCACACATCTCAGCAGTTGTGGTCGCAAAATTATAGGAAATAGGATTCCAACTCGTTTCACATCCCCCATGTTCTCCAGACTTGGCTCCCTCGGACTACTATTCGTTCCCCAATTTGAAGAAATGGCTGGCGGGACAAAGATTTATTCAAACGAGGAGGTGATTGCAGCAACTAAGAGCTATTTTGCAGACTTGGACAATTCCTATTATTCGGAAGGGATCAACAAATTAGAACAGCGTTGGAGGAAGTGTATAAGTCTAAAAGGAGACTATGTCGAAAAATAAAAAAGTTTTACCCCAAACGCATAAGTAGTTTTTATTTTTGCACGGACTTTTCAAACGCCCCTCGTATTTACTTATAAAGTCGAAAGGTCTAACTCAAAGCTCTAAGCTACCTCATTACACATATACACTCCTGGAAATTGAAATAAGAACACCGTGAATTCATTGTCCCAGGAAGGGGAAACTTTATTGACACATTCCTGGGGTCAGATACATCACATGATCACACTGACAGAACCACAGGCACATAGACACAGGCAACAGAGCATGCACAATGTCGGCACTAGTACAGTGTATATCCACCTTTCGCAGCAATGCAGGCTGCTATTCTCCCATGGGGACGATCGTAGAGATGCTGGATGTAGTCCTGTGGAACGGCTTGCCATGCCATTTCCACCTGGCGCCTCAGTTGGACCAGCGTTCGTGCTGGACGTGCAGACCGCGTGAGACGACGCTTCATCCAGTCCCAAACATGCTCAATGGGGGACAGATCCGGAGATCTTGCTGGCCAGGGTAGTTGACTTACACCTTCTAGAGCACGTTGGGTGGCACGGGATACATGCGGACGTGCATTGTCCTGTTGGAACAGCAAGTTCCCTTGCCGGTCTAGGAATGGTAGAACGATGGGTTCGATGACGGTTTGGATGTACCGTGCACTATTCAGTGTCCCCTCGACGATCACCAGTGGTGTACGGCCAGTGTAGGAGATCGCTCCCCACACCATGATGCCGGGTGTTGGCCCTGTGTGCCTCGGTCGTATGCAGTCCTGATTGTGGCGCTCACCTGCACGGCGCCAAACACGCATACGACCATCATTGGCACCAAGGCAGAAGCGACTCTCATTGCTGAAGACGACACGTCTCCATTCGTCCTTCCATTCACGCCTGTCGCGACACTACTGGAGGCGGGCTGCACGATGTTGGGGCGTGAGCGGAAGACGGCCTAACGGTGTGCGGGACCGTAGCCCAGCTTCATGGAGACGGTTGCGAATGGTCCTCGCCGATACCCCAGGAGCAACAGTGTCCCTAATTTGCTGGGAAGTGGCGGTGCGGTCCCCTACGACACTGCGTAGGATCCTACGGTCTTGGCGTGCATCCATGCGTCGCTGCGGTCCGGTCCCAGGTCGACGGGCACGTGCACCTTCCGCCGACCACTGGCGACAACATCGATGTACTGTGAAGACCTCACGCCCCACGTGTTGAGCAATTCGGCGGTACGTCCACCCGGCCTCCCGCATGCCCACTATACGCCCTCGCTCAAAGTCCGTCAACTGCACATACGGTTCACGTCCACGCTGTCGCGGCATGCTACCAGTGTTAAAGACTGCGATGGAGCTCCGTATGCCACGGCAAACTGGCTGACACTGACGGCGGTGGTGCACAAATGCTGCGCAGCTAGCGCCATTCGACGGCCAACACCGCGGTTCCTGGTGTGTCCGCTGTGCCGTGCGTGTGATCATTGCTTGTACAGCCCTCTCGCAGTGTCCGGAGCAAGTATGGTGGGTCTGACACACCGGTGTCAATGTGTTCTTTTTTCCATTTCCAGGAGCGTAATTGTGTTTTAGCATCAGACCTTAATTTACGGCGTACGACATCTTAGAAATCCGTTTAATTTGACTCGCATAATGTTTTATGTAGCTGATATTATTTATGTAACTAATATTTATTTAACTTATGTATGTAACTTATCTATATAACTAATATTGTATGTAACTGATGGATGAATAAATACGTCAGTAACGGCGCAGATACTAGTTGTTCTGGAAATTATGGACACAGCAACAAAGTAACGCGTGTTTACGGTGTACGCGTGCGCCACCCGAAGTTCGCTAAAGAGCACTAACTGCTTGCCGCACCCCGCACCTATTAGTGTTCTCACTGAGCACCTGCGTCACGGCCTTCTGCCAGCCTTAGCTAAAGTGTCTTGTCCCGGTGTGCGCCAAACCACACGCAAACCACATCCACCAGTTCTTTTCATGTTTCCTTAGTCCTGTCTCTACCGTTTTCATCGTCCTGTGTGCAATACCTTAATCTTCTACCCCATAAGTATCCTTAACATATCATTCGTATCTGTTACATAATCTCTTTTTTGGTAAATCAAATAATTTCATTCTACGTCTACAAACATATTCCACAAGCCACCGTACGGTGCATGACGGGGGTGCCACATACTACTACTAGTCATTTCCTTTCCTGTTACACCCGAAGACAGAGCGAGGGAAAACGACTGTCTATAAGCCTACATAGGCGCCCTAATTCTCTCATTTTATCTTCGTGGTCTTTACTCGAAATGCACGTTGGCGGCAGTAGAATCGATCTGCAGTTGGTGTTAAAAATCGGTTCTCTAAATTTTCGCAATACTGCCTCGCGAAAAGAACGTTGTCTTCCCTCCAGGAATTCTCATTTAAGTTCACGCAGCATTTCCGTTACACTTGTGTGCTGATCGAAACTAACGGTAACAAATCTAGAAGTACCCCTCAGAATTGCTTCGATGTCCTCCTTTTAGCCGATCTGGTAGGAATTTCAAACACTCGAATAGTCCTCAAGAATGCGTCGCACTTGCTTCTGTACAACGTCTCCTTTATAGATGAGTTACTCTTTTCCAAAATTCTCCCAATAAAACGACGTCGAACATTGTCTTTCCCTTACTACCAATCTGACGTGCTCATTCCATTTCATATCACTTTGTGACGTTACGCCTAGATGTTTAACCGACGTGATTGTGTCAAGCAGTGTACTACTAATGCTACATTCGAACGTTACTGGCTATTTTCCTACTCATCCACATTAACTTAAATTCTTCTACATACGTAGGCTGTCATTCATCACACCAACCATAAATTCTGCCTAAGTCACTCTGCGTCTTCTTACTGTCACACAACGACGACATTTACTGCTATTCGCTCTATCTGTCAGATCGTTTACGTATACGGAGCGATTTGGCTGCCCCTGCCGCTGTTTTTTTAATGCAGCCCGCAGTGTTAAATCTGGCCTTCATAAACCAAGTGCCAGATTTTCATATTCTCTCGCTCGGTACAAGCAGGCTAATAGCCCTATGGAAAAAATGAACAAAAAATCGCAAAATTATTCGGTTAAATTTAAACAAACGCCAATTTCACAATATGTAAGTGCTTGGCCTGTAGAGTAATAAGACTACTCAATGAAGACCAAAAAATGTCAAATGTCGGAAATAATTCGTGCAGTCGCAAGTTTCTTGTACAGTGGTCGGAAGATGTGCCATGAACAACATACCAGAAATCCTCACCGATGGGGGCTCAGTGTGAAAGTGCGGGAGGAGGGAAGCGGGGATGGAGGGGGGGGGGGACCTTGAAGACCACTTTTGTACGTTTTTCTCGGCTAACTAGAAAACAACGGCCTCTAGCGAAAACGTATCCCAGTACAAAATTTAACTGCATTAAATATCCTATGAAAAGGTCTTTTCCTTTTTTCCTATAAGACTAGTTCAAAAAATGGCTCTGAGCACTATGGGACTTAACATCTATGGTCATCAGTCCCCTAGAACTTAGAACTACTTAAACCTAACTAACCTAAGGACAGCACACAACACCCAGCCATCACGAGGCAGAGAAAATCCCTGACCCCGCCGGGAATCGAACCCGGGAACCCGGGCGTGGGAAGTGAGAACGCTACCGCACGACCACGAGATGCGGGCTATAAGACTAGTAATTTGCGCGTAGCGAGCGAGAGAATATGAAAAACTCGCACGTGATTTATGAAGGCCAGATGTAATACAGCGGGTTGCAAAAGACGATAGCGGTAGGGGCAGCTGTATAGAGAACAAGGGCAGACCTATCACACTCCTGTGGGGCACTGCTGACAATACCCTTGTCTTTGATAAATCATCACCGCCGAGGACAGCGTACTGGGTTCTGTTACTTAAAACGTCTTAGAGCAACCCACATATTTGGGAACGTAATCCATATGCTCGGTCCTTCGTCAACAGCCTGCAGGGAGAAGCCGTGTCAAACGTTTTCCGTATATCCAGAAATGTGGAATCTGCCTGTTGCCCTCCAACCATAGTTCGTAGGATGTCATGTGAGAAAAGGGAAACTGAATCCCGTTAATGTACTCATTCATAATATCATCTAGTTCGGTTACGTCATTAAAGCTCTCGTTATTGCGACTTGCAGTTTTAGATTGTTTCGTTGTTGTCGCTAGCCGGCCTGGGTGACCGAGCGGTTCTAAGCGCTACAGTCTGGAACCACGCGACCGCTACGGTCGCAGGTTCGAATCCTGCCTCGTGCATGGATCTGTGTGGTGTCCTTAGGTTAGTTAGGTTTAAGTAGTTCTAAGGTCTAGTGGACTGATGACCTCAGACGTTAAGTCCCATAGTGCTCACAGCCATTTGAACCATTTTTTGTTGTTGCTATCTTTGCAGTCTTCAGTCCGAAGACTGGTTTGATTCAGCTCTCTGCCCCCCTCTCTCATGAGCAAGCCTACGTAAATTTGCTTGCTTGAGTGCAGCCTTTGTCACCCACTACAATTTTTACCCCCCCCCCCCTCCAAATTTCCGTAGTTTACCTAATTGGCGAATCGTTGATGTCTCATTGTGTGTTCTATCAACTGATCCCTTCTTTCAGTTAAGTTGTGCCGTAAATTTCTTTTCTTTGCATTTCGGTTCAGTACCACCCCTATACTTATCCGACCTACTCTAATCTTCAGCGTTCTTCTATAGCACCACATACCAAAAGCTTTTCTTCCCCTCTTGCCTATACTGCTCGGTGAACGCGTTTTACGCTGAGACACATATACAAACGGCGGTAGTATCGCATACACCAGGTATAAAAGAATAGTGCGTTATCGGAGCTGTGATTTGTACTCAGTTGCTTCATGTGGAAACTTTCCTACGTGATTACAGCCGTACGACGGAAATTAAAAATTTTGAACGTGGAATGGTAGTTGCAGATAGACATAAGGGCCATTCCTTTTCGAGATCCACAGTGTCAAGAGTGTGCTAAGAATAGCAAATTTCAGGCATTACCCAGGACAACACAGCGGCCGAGCGGCGTTTGTGCAGTGTTGTCAGTGCTAACAGACAAGCAACACTTGGTGAAATAACCGCAGAAGTCAATGGGTGGCGTACGGCGAACGTATCCGTTGGGACAGTGCGGCGAAATTTGGCGTTAATGTGCTTTGACAGCAGACGACAGACGCGAGTGCCTTTGCTACTTGCACATCTCCTCCAGTGCTTCTTCTGGCCATGTGAGCATATCGGTTGGGATCAAGGCGACTGTAAAACCGTGATCCGATTTCACTTGATAAGTTGGTAAGAGCTAATAGCAGGTTTCGAATCTGGTGTAGACCCCACGAAGCCATGGACGGAAGTTGTCAACAAGGCACTGTGTAAGCTGGTGGTGGCATCATAACGGTGTGGATTGTGTTTACATGGAATGGGTTGGCTCCTCTAGAGCAACTGAAACACTCATTGATGGGGAATGGATATGTTCGGTTACTTGGAGACCATGCATGAACTTCACATTCCCAAACAACGATGGAAATTTTATGGATGACAATGTGCCATGTTACCAGGGCACAGCTGTTCTCACTAGTTTGAAGAACATTCTTAACAGTCCAAGCGAATGGTTTGGCCACCCAGATCACCCGACATGAATCCCGTCGAACTGTTGTGGAACATCATCAAGAGGGCAGGTGATGCACAAGTATCGCGCACCGGCAACACTTTAGCAATTTTGGGTTGGCTGCGCTGTAGCCGAGCGGTTCTAGGCGCTTCAGTCCGGAACCACGCGGCTGCTACAGTCGCAGGTTCTAATCCTGCCTCGAGCATGGATATGTGTGATGTCCTTAGGTTGGTTAGGTTTAAGTAGTTCTAAGTTCTAGGGGACTGATGACCGTAGATGTTAAGTCCCATAGTGCTCAGAGCCATTTGAACCATTTTTGGAAGTTCCCACGCCAAGCAGCAGCGTCACGCACGGGTACCACTCAAGAGTCCAACCATCTCACACAAATCTCTCAGAGTGCAGTGCGTGGAGTGAAATAATCACATACGTTGTGTCTTGCGTGTGAAACTGCTGTTCCTTCGCGGAAGAGATTGTCTCTGTAACACTATTACGACCTATGCTTGAAACCTGCTTTAATCCGACAGTAGATGATCCAGAAAGGGGTGAAGAAAGGGGCGGGGCATTTCATTGAGGTCATGATCTCCTCCCCACCCCCTACCCCAACGCCCCTGCATAAAATTATGATACTATAAGAATTTTGTTTTTACAATGTGGAATTCAAACTAAGAGTCTCGAAAATGGCAAGGAATTCTATAAAACCTCAAGCTTAGTTCAGCATAGGATATTTTTAGTTGCCTGTCTGCGGGCTAGCTACATGGATGGCCTTGCGGCCTGGCCAGCTGCGGAAGATATTCCATCTACGTGATCCACTGTCCTCATGTACAACCGGCAAACCACATCAAGTTGAGAAAGGCGAGGTACTAGAGGAACGACCAGTCATTAACAAAAATTAGCAGAACGGCTAAGTTTTCAGAAAGTAGGCAGAAACAAGTGAAAGAAACCGAATTCTCCCTGAGCTAGACGCTCCAATAGCAGAATCTTGGTGTTCCATGAAATACTGATAATGGCGAGAGCGCAACTTAGTTTATGCATATAAATATGAAAAATGAAGCTGTCAAAGTTTTAAATATGGAAACTTCTCGAGTTTTTGGCTGAATTCTTTACAGACAGCGTATTATTCTGGACTGTAATTTCTTGGAAGTTATGTCAAAGACTGTACATACTAGGAAATCATGGAAACAAGTAGTTATTATTATTATTGGTGTATTAAAGCATTTTGAACACTTTATTGTTAGTACTACGCTGGTACATAATCTCGTAGAGTTTTTCCGCAACTTTAATAAACACAACAGAGACACATAACAGCCGCACGGTCTAGGGCTCCTTGCCACGGTTCACGTGGCTCCCCCATGTCGGAGGTTCAAGTCCTCCCTCGGGTTTGGGTGTGTGTGTTGTCCTTAGCGTACGTTAGTTTAAGTTAGATTAAGTAGAGTGTAAGCCTACTCCCTCAGCAGTTTGGCCCCATAGGAACTCACCACAAATTTCCAAAAAATTGACACATAACAGAGACTTTAGTCATTGATAATACACTCCTGGAAATTGAAATAAGAACACCGTGAATTCATTGTCCCAGGAAGGGGAAACTTTATTGACACATTCCTGGGGTCAGATACATCACATGATCACACTGACAGAACCACAGGCACATAGACACAGGCAACAGAGCATGCACAATGTCGGCACTAGTACAGTGTATATCCACCTTTCGCAGCAATGCAGGCTGCTATTCTCCCATGGAGACGATCGTAGAGATGCTGGATGTAGTCCTGTGGAACGGCTTGCCATGCCATTTCCACCTGGCGCCTCAGTTGGACCAGCGTTCGTGCTGGACGTGCAGACCGCGTGAGACGACGCTTCATCCAGTCCCAAACATGCTCAATGGGGGACAGATCTGGAGATCTTGCTGGCCAGGGTAGTTGACTTACACCTTCTAGAGCACGTTGGGTGGCACAGGATACATGCGGACGTGCATTGTCCTGTTGGAACAGCAAGTTCCCTTGCCGGTCTAGGAATGGTAGAACGATGGGTTCGATGACGGTTTGGATGTACCGTGCACTATTCAGTGTCCCCTCGACGATCACCAGTGGTGTACGGCCAGTGTAGGAGATCGCTCCCCACACCATGATGCCGGGTGTTGGCCCTGTGTGCCTCGGTCGTATGCAGTCCTGATTGTGGCGCTCACCTGCACGGCGCCAAACACGCATACGACCATCATTGGCACCAAGGCAGAAGCGACTCTCATCGCTGAAGACGACACGTCTCCATTCGTCCTTGCATTCACACCTGTCGCGACACCACTGGAGGCGGGCTGCCCGATGTTGGGGCGTGAGCGGAAGACGGCCTAACGGTGTGCGGGACCGTAGCCCAGCTTCATGGAGACGGTTGCGAATGGTCCTCGCCGATACCCCAGGAGCAACAGTGTCCCTAATTTGCTGGGAAGTGGCGGTGCGGTCCCCTACGGCACTGCGTAGGATCCTACGGTCTTGGCGTGCATCCGTGCGTCGCTGCGGTCCGGTCCCAGGTCGACGGGCACGTGCACCTTCCGCCGACCACGGGCGACAACATCGATGTACTGTGGAGACCTCACGCCCCACGTGTTGAGCAATTCGGCGGTACGTCCACCTGGCCACACGGTCTAGGGCTCCTTGCCACGGTTCACGTGGCTCCCCCCTGTCGGAGGTTCAAGTCCTCCCTCGGGTTTGGGTGTGTGTGTTGTCCTTAGCGTACGTTAGTTTAAGTTAGATTAAGTAGAGTGTAAGCCTACTCCCTCAGCAGTTTGGTCCCATAGGAACTCACCACAAATTTCCAAAAAATTGACACATAACAGAGACTTTAGTCATTGATAATATAGTGTCCTTTACTACACCCAACAGTCTGACAAGGCTGGAGTAACTTTTAGATTCCGCGACTATAGAAATCATGTAGTTTTGAGTCGAAGAACTCGTTGAGACATGTTCAGAGCGCGTATTATCTGAAGAGGAAGTTCCTTGAAAGCTGTCAATAGAGAGTGGAAAAGATGAAAATCTGAGGATGCAAGATCAGGTCAATAAGGTGGGTGCAGAATGACTTCCTATCCAACTCTTTTATAGTGTTTTTTGTCAGTCTAGCGGAACGCGGACCGGCCTTATCGTGGATTAGTACCACTGCAAGCGTCCGGCCCTGGTAGCTGAGTGGTCAGCGTGGCAGAATGTCAATCCTAAGGGCCCGGGTTCGATTCCCGGCTGGGTCGGAGATTTTTCTCCGCTCAGGGACTGGGTGTTGTGTTGTCCTAATCATCATCATTTCATCCCATCGACGCGCAGGTCGCCGAAGTGGCGTTAACTCGAAAGACCTGCACCAGGCGAACGGTCTACCCGACGGGAGGCCCTAGCCACACGACATTTCATTTCATTTCATCACTACAAGCAGTCTTCCCATCACGGGTTCCTGTCAACGAGTCGAGGACATCATTCATTAGTGTGGTATTCTGGTCCTCTACTGAACGGACGTCTTAGTTGTAGCCAATAAATGTCGGCAGATATGGTTACGCCATTGGTAGTGCAAAACACAGTCGCTGTTTAATCAGATACGTAAAATTATCTTTTATGGATGCGCGCAGATCTTTGTCCGGAGAGTTGCTGCTTTGTTTGGGCTCAACCATTCCTTTCTCTTCCTTATGTTAGCATAAAGACGTCTTTTCTCATCACCAGTAACGATACATGATAGGAAATGGTCGGTGTCGTTCACGAGCCAGTTGATGAGGAGCAAGCAGAGACGCACATATAGTCACCCGCTAATTTTTGTGATTTTGGCTTACAGCATACGGTACCCACACATCCGATTTTGAACCTTTTACACTGCATGTAAATGTCGCACGAGAGTGGAATCACAGTTCATAATATTTGACAGTTCTCTAGTACACTGACGTGGAGCGTTTGGATTAATGACTTTAAACGAACTTGATCAAACCCCAAACGTCTTCCTGAACGTGGAGACTCAATAATGGCAAAGCGATCCTCCTTAAAACTAGAAAATCATTTTCCTGCTGTGCTCTGTCCAATGGCATTATCCCCATGCACGGCGCAAATGTTGCTGGCTGCCTCGGCTGCTGTCATGTACTGAAGTCAAACGGAAAAATATGTCGGAAATATTCCGATTTATCTATTTGGCACTCCATTTACTCCATTTTCTAGCGTCCACAGCTCCACTCACTATCTCCACATGACAAACTGACACAATATGTAAAGTCAAATAGCAAGAGTGAGACAGGCTTACTCTTAATCCAGTTCGGTGGCGGGTCCACGATTTAGCCATCAAACTTACATAAAGGACAGCCGCTGTTGCATAGACGCTGACAAGACCAAGGCCAGTGTCTCGAGGAGGAAGTGTTAGTGTGTCATAGCGGACTTTGATGATAAGACCCGCACTTACCAAGTAATCAAGTGCCGCCTGCAGTTTATGTGCTATTGCCTTTGGCATGGGTAAAATCTGTGCCAAATGGGGTAGTCGTGAAGCCAGACGAGAGATAACAAGTCCACCTATTGTATCATGTCCAATGCTCACAGGAGGTTGCCACAATCGTTTGTGTGGGTAACTTGAAGAAAACGTTTATAGTTAAGTAAGGCTGTGTGCTGTATATCACGCATGAAAGTTATCTCTAAACATCTGAGCAAGTCCAGTAATGGCAATGGGGCCACACTCCCTGCTGGAAGACCTCTACCAACGAACATAGCACCAGACTTCGTCGGATTCACACGGGCTCCTGCAGCAGTCCCGTATTTGTTGATCCATTCCAGTGCTGGTGGTTCAAAAGGCTCTGATCACTATGGGACTTAACATCTGAGGTCATCAGTCCCCTAGAACTACTTAAACCTAACTAACCTAAGGACATCACACACATCCATGTCCGAGGCAGAATTCGAACCTGCGACCGTAGCAGTCGCGCGGTTCCAGACTGAAGCGCCTAGAACCGCTCGGTCACAGCGGCCGGCCATTCCAGTGCCCCTCGCACTTCATCCCCTAATAGAAACAAGAACATCAGGTGATCTTCATGCCCTCTCATTGTGATCCCAGCCTGCTGGCTTCGCAAACCAAGAAACAGTGGCTCAAGGGCGATGGCATAAAGAAGCATCGAAAGAGGACATCCGTGGCGGACCAACTGCATGACAGTAGCAGGGCCCACCACATTGGCCATTGCCCAGCACTCGCGAAGTTTCTCCTCGGAGGAGTTGCAACATGACACGTATAAATGTATGGAACAAAGCTATCCATCACAGCACTTTCTCTAGAATGTCATGACACACTGTCCACTGGGCTCCACGAATGCGGCAGGTTGCTGCCAGGACCGTGAAGTCACGATAATTGCTGAGCGCCATCTAAATCTTACTGTCACCACCAAAGAACGTTTGATTCATGGAGGCGAGGAAGACGGGCCGTAGGCGGGCAGCAGGAATTTAGATAATCTTGAAATCACAATTTAACAAGCTCAGCGGCCGATAATGTCCAACTCCCCGATCTCCAGAAGGTTGAGGACTGGTATAAGCAGGCCTTTGAAGAATTCAGGTAAGAGGAGAAGGTCAGAATTGATTTCTTCATGCATCGCAGTCCATCTTGAAGCCATGGTGTCGTGGAACATGCAGTAGCCGCGCGGGATTAGCCGAGCGGTCTAGCGCCCTGCAGTCATGGACTCTGCGGCTGGTCCCGGCGGAGGTTCGAGTCCTCCCTCGGGCATGGGTGTGTGTGTTTGTCCTTAGGATAATATAGGTTAAGTAGTGTGTAAGCTTAGGGACTGGTGACCTTAGCAGTTAAGTCCCATAAGATTTCACCCACATTTGAACAATATGCAGTAACACTCCAGCGGCAAGCTGTCGGGGCTTTGTTTGCCGCACTCTTATGAAGAGCATCAGTGACGTCATCATCCGTAATCAGCGCTGTGAGAATCTCCACAGTAGTCCCATCAAGGGTTCCTGTCAACGAGTCGAGGACATCATTCATTACAGTGGTATTCTGATCCTCCACTGAAGAGAACTTTTGGTTGACAAACACGACTGCAACATCATTCTGGGACTTCAATCGTTGACCATCTGACATAGCAAAGGCAGTGACCAGCATACTCCAACACCATTGCTTCTCTCTGATAATATGATCCATGGACGAGGTTTCTCCTCATTGTCAGTCTTAATATCTCGCACCCGCTGTCGTGCTCTCAAGGCAGTGACGCATGAGCTGAATTATCTTCGCCTTAATCCGTTTAATTTCAGCCTGTCGAACAGAGGGAGCATGGCCTGAGATTTCAAGGGAAATTGTGAAATAATATTCTATTCTATGTCGTTGCTACAGCATTTCGTCTCGCCCGTAATTCATCATCAAACGATGTAAAGCAGGGTTGGTGCAGTCGAGCTACACCGGAGTGTTCAAGGATATGCCGGCCGAAGTGGCCGAGCGGTTAAAGGCGCTACAGTCTGGAACCGCACGACCGCTACGGTCGCAGGTTCGAATCCTGCCTCGGGCATGGATGTGTGTGATGTCCTTAGGTTAGTTAGGTTTAAGTAGTTCTAAGTTCTAGGGGACTTATGACCACAGCAGTTGAGTCCCATAGTGCTCAGAGCCATTTGAACCATTTGTTCAAGGATACGCTGCAAGGCGTCTCAAACAGTTGTTCCATGCGGCTTTTCGGTGTCGGAAGTTCCATGCGGCTTTTCGCGTGATGATGCTGTAGTATACAGAGAAGTTGCAGCATTAGAAAATTGCAGCGAAATTCCGGAAGATCTACAGCGGATAGGCGCTTGGTGCAGGGAGTGGCAATTGACCCTTAACATAGACAAATGTAATGTATTGCGAATACATAGAAAGAAGGATCCATTATTGTATGATTATGTGATAGCAGAACAAATACTGGTAGCAATTACTTCTGTAAAATATCTGGGATTATGCGTACGGAACGACTTGAAGTGGAATGATCATATACAATTAATTGTTGGTAAGACGGGTGCCAGGTTGAGATTCATTGGGAGCGTCCTTAGAAAATGTAGTCCATCAACAAAGGAGGTGGCTTACAAAACACCCGTTCGACCTATACTTTGAGTATTGCTCATCAGTGTGGGATCCGTACCAGGTCGGGTTGACAGAGGAGATAGAGAAGATCCAAAGAAGAGCGGCGCGTTTCGTCACAGGGTTATTTGGTAAGCGTGATAGCGTTACGGAGATGTTTAGCAAACTCAAGTGGCAGACTCTGCAAGAGAGGCGCTCTGCATCGCGGTGTAGCTTGCTGTACAGGTTTCGAGAGGGTGCGTTTCTGGATGAGGTATCGAATATATTGCTTCCCCCCTACTTATGCCTCCCGAGGAGATCACGAATGTAAAATTAGAGAGATTAGAGCGCGCACGGAGGCTTTCCGGCAGTCGTTCTTCCCGAGAACCATACGCGACTGGAAAAGGAAAGGGAGGTAATGACGGTGGCACGTTAAGTGCCCTCCGCCACACACCATCTCTACGACCTTCCTGCATCCCGGATCATTGAGATGGGCGACACTTACTTTCCACAGGCCTCGACCGCATCACACCTACCTCTGGAGGGAAACAGTGCAGATATAGGCGATATGGTCACAGAAGGCCGTAGACCAGAACTCATTGTCTAGCGTGGTAGTAACGAGTCCTTGGGAAACATAGACATGGTCAAGACGCTCGCTGAATGGCTGTTGACATACACATATCCAGGCCTATCACCACGCACGCGGTTCCAGATATCGATGAGGTTCAGGTCAGCACGAGCTGCGAGTTCGTGTCATGTTGCCAAATTGGGATGTTGGTCCTTCTGGGATAACACACAGGTGAAATCGTCGTCAATAGTAGTATGGTCGCAGCGGTCCACCTCTTCTAAATAAAACAGCGACCATTCCCATCGCTGGACGTGCCCGAGGATGCCGGCACGGTAGCTCAGCGTGCTCGGTCAGAGGGTTAGCTGCCCTCTGTAATAAAAAAAAAACTGAGTGAATGGACCAACGAAGAACTTAAATGGGTGTCATAGGATGTCCGCCCCGAACAAATGGAACAAACCACAAAAAAAAAAGAGGAGCGTAATGGCAAGGCGACCGGTCGCGATAAGTGGGAAACCCGGGTTTGAGTCCCGGTCCATCACAAATTGTCACTATCGTCATTCCGTTATACAACTGACAGTTGTCTATATTCGCGACTGCGAATACATTTCATGTATTTAATAACGGCTGTAGTCACCGCAGCGTATGTTCCTTTCAATACGCATAAATGTCCGAAGGAACATTGCATTGTACTTCTGACAGCACAGGCACTGCAATATCGTATTCATCAACAGCGGGTAAAACTCACGTAGCGACTTATGATAACACGATCTGGGTTCGCAGGGTGGCCACTTAAAGAGTGCTGGATGTTTATCAATTCATCATCTCGGTTTCTTATTGTGTGATTTAAAGTATTCCATATGTGTTTCGATTTAGTTCAAAACAGAAGCTGGTTTCCTAGCATTTTGTTCCTAATTACGACCGTGTGTGTGTGTGTGTGTGTGTGTGTGTGTGTGTTGCGTTCTTTGATATGCATTTTGAATATATTACTTGCACTTTCTTTTATATTTTGCATGTCTCTGTAATATTAGGTGGAGAAAATGATGCCATATTTGTTTTTGTTCCATATAAAACAGAAGATGATTTCGTTGCAAAGAGTTTTATGGACATATGGCCCTGTCTACAAACTCATGTGAGAACTGCTCAGTTTAAAGACCTTGCAGGTATATTGTTCGTATGCTACTTTATTTTAGTTTGCATCAGTTTTTCTTACTTTCTCTGATTTAATGGAGAACTCCATGTTAGCAGCTTTTGACGCAATTGGTATTCAACTTTATTACATCTTGTCCTGGAATGAGTATTTATTTCTTCTTTGATTTGTGTTACTCCACGCCACTGTGTATACTTTTTTCTACTAGTGATAGTACATAGCCGTTGTGCCAAGTGTTATTATAAAGCCGGCCAGAGTGGTCGAGCGGTTGCAGCGTGTTCGGTTAGAAGGTTAGCTGCCCTCTGTAATAAAAAACTGAGTTAGTCGATCAACAACGAACTGAAACGGATGTCTTACGACGTCCGCCCCGAGCAGATGCAACGAACAGAAGCGAACAAGAATGAGTCGCGTCGGCACGGTACCTCAGCGTGTTCGGTCAGAGAGTTAGCTGCTTTCTGTAATAAAAAAACTGAGTTAATGGATCAACGATGGATTGAAACGGATGTCTCGCGACGTCCGCCCCGAGCAGATACAACGAACAATAACGAACAAAATGAGATTAAAAAAAAACCGGTTCTAGGCGCTACAGTCTGGAACCGCATAATCGCTACGGTCGCAGGTTCGAATCCTGCCTCGGGCATGGATATGTGTGATGTCCTTAGGTTAATTAGGTTTAAGTAGTTCTGAGTCTAGGGGACTGATGACCTCAGAAGTTAAGTCCCATAGTGCTCAGAGCCATTTGAACCATATTTTTGTTATTATAAATTATTATTATTATTATTGTAGACTTAGAGAAAGCTTTTGACAATGTTGACTGGAATACTCTCTTTCAAATTCTAAAGGTGGCAGGGGTAAAATACAGGGAGCGAAAGGCTATTTACAATTTGTACAGAAACCAGATGGCAGTTATAAGAGTCGAGGGACATGAAAGGGAAGCAGTGGTTGGGAAGGGAGTAAGACAGGGTTGTAGCCTCTCCCCGACGTTATTCAATCTGTATGTTGAGCAAGCAGTAAAGGAAACAAAAGAAAAATTCGGAGTAGGTATTAAAATCCATGGAGAAGAAATAAAAACTTTGAGGTTAGCCGATGACATTGTAATTCTGTCAGAGACAGCAAAGGACTTGGAAGAGCAGTTGAACGGGATGGACAGTGTCATGAAAGGAGGGTATAAGATGAACATCAACAAAAACAAAACGAGGATAATGGAATGTAGTCGAATTAAGTCGGGTGATGCTGAGGGATTTAGATTAGGAAATGAGACACTTAAAGTAGTAAAGGAGTTTTGCTATTTGGGGAGCAAAATAACTGATGATAGTCGAAGTAGAGAGGATGTAAAATGTAGACTGGCTATGGCAAGGAAAGCGTTTCTGAAGAAGAGAAATTTGTTAACATCGAGTATAGATTTAAGTGTCAGGAAGTCATTTCTGAAAGTATTTGTATGGAGTGTAGCCATGTATGGAAGTGAAACATGGACGATTAATAGTTTGGACAAGAAGAGAATAGAAGCTTTCGAAATGTGGTGCTACAGAAGAATGCTGAAGATTAGATGGGTAGATCACATAACTAATGAGGAAGTATTGAATAGGATTGGGGAGAAGTTTGTGGCACAACTTGACCAGAAGAAGGGATCGGTTGGTAGGACATGTTCTGAGGCATCAAGGGATCACCAATTTAGTATTAGAGGGCAGCGTGGAGGGTAAAAATCGTAGAGGGAGACCAAGAGATGAATACACTAAGCAGATTCAGAAGGATGTAGGCTGCAGTAGGTACGGGGAGATGAAGAAGCTTGCACAGGATAGAGTAGCATGGAGAGCTGCATCAAACCAGTCTCAGGACTGAAGACCACAACAACAACAACAAAGCAATAATATTATCTTACATCAAATTATGTAGTTGCAGAAGGTGTAGTGTTAACGTGCTTGCACTTTACTGAATGCAACTGCATTTAATAAACACTGCTTATTCAGATTCACTAATAGATCTAATGATGAAAGCATAAGGGTGTGTATCATTTACATTTAAATTTTCGTTTTGCTGGAGGACGACTGCTGCGTAACTACTGTTGCATTTTGAGCATTTGTGAGGAACAACGCCTTAGTCACTAAGACTACAAACCACGCTCCGTAGCAAGAAGCTGCACCATTCAACGCAGAAATACGTATTCATTCCATGATAAGACGTAATAAAGCTGCTAACATGGAGTTCTCCATTAGATAAGTGAAAGTACGGAAAACAGATGCAAACAAAAACAAAATAGAATACAAACCATATCCTTACAATGTATTTAAATACAGCCGTCCACACACGGATTCGTAGGTACGAATATATGTCCACAGAACACTATGCGACGAAAACAGCTTCTGTTTTATATGAAACAGAAACAAATATGGAATCATTTACGTCATACAAAATTACAGATCCATGCAAAAATAAACCAGAGTATGAGCAACTTATTGACAATGCAATTCAAAGAGCGCAGTGCACCCAAAAAGTCGTAATCAGGAACACAACGCCATGAAACCAGTTTCTGTGTCATGGCATGTCATGTGAGATTTTTTTTATATTTTGACTCCAGCTAAGGCACAATTTTTTTTCACTTGATAGTGGCACCACTGTTGAAAATACGATATTGGTTTTTACAAATAAATAATTTTACAGTCAAAAGATTTACTAAATTTTACAATGTGTGGAGACCAGCTACGAGAAGTTAATCTTCGTTTTTGACAATTTCTCGGAACCTTTAGTTTCCCATACGTGCGCGTTACTACTACAGTGCGAGACCCACCCATAAAGTATAAATGAAAAATATTATGTCCTAAATCGCGTATTTCGAATTAAAAGTACGAGTTTTCGCATTATATTTTCTCGTATTTGATGTTCACTGTCAGGCCACTAGGAACGCTGGTGTGTTCTGTTTTCGTATCATAACACGAGATTTGCATCTATTATATTTTGGTGTTCTGTGCATATCAAGCTTGACTAGCAGCGGGCATATAGCGAGTGCAAAGAAATGGAGCAAGAACGCCCTAGTCTTGAATGATTGGCAAGAAAGTTTAACAGAAACGGTAGACAATTAAAACTTCATACCTCGTGAAAACCCTTTCATAAAAATAAATTTCAATAGCCAGTTTTCGGGACGCACTCTACAAATGTTCTTTATACCTTGACATATTATTTAGCTACACACTGTGACCATAAAATATAACAGATCGTACAGAGAGATAAAAACCGTCAGTCATTATTTCCACAATGTATCCATCAAAGTAACGAGAGGAAACTGTGACATATGTTGCAATAGAAGAACAAACTGTTGCACTCTTGAGAGCAATTTCCAAAAAGTAGACACAGAGAAATACTGTACTTTTCTGCAAGTTTAGCACTTCCTCTAGCACTTCGACACAACATTTGTGAAATCTCGTGTAAAACAACAGCAGAACTTCGCGCCGTTAGCTTCTTAGTCCTTCCGCATAGAGCCGAGGTTCGTTGTGAAGAGCTGGCGACCGAACTGCTGCGCTAAATAATGGCGGTTAGGGGAGCGGCAGGAGGGGAACAGCAAGGAAAAAAGGGGACAAAAAGGAAACAGCAGAGCGTCTGGCTCGCAGCTGCCGGGCGTATGACTCGGCTGCTCGACACACACACAAACACACTCACAGACACATTACCCTGCTCAGAAGTTGGCCGTGGCGCACTTAGCTAGAGCACTTTTGTTCACCACTTGCTGTACATTACGTGTTCAAGAAACAAGTCTGTTAACACGACAAAGTGAACTGTGGACGTGCATGTTGCAGTTAATGTGGTCAAGATACAAGTGCGAAGTGGTACTCGTTAATTCATGGCATAAGAATAGAAAGAAATAGCATAGCCCTTGTCCACGGATAGTTATGTCATAATGTGGCTAACGTTATTCGGTTGTCGCCTAGAAAGAGAGATAAGAGAGCACCGATATAAATGCCGTCAGACGTGGTTTTGAGATGCGTACATATGAAATGAAATGAGTGACGAGGACCTCCCGTCGGGTAGACCGTTCGCCTGGTGCAAGGCTTTCTATTTGACGCCACTTCGGCGACTTGCGCGTCGATGGGGATGAAATGATGATGATTAGGACAACACAACACCCAGTCCCTGAGCGGAGAAAACCTCCGACCCAGTCGGGAATCGAACCCGGGCCCTTTGGATTGACAGTCTGTCGCGCTGACCACTCAGCTACCGGGGGCGGACATGCGTACATATAAGTCGGTTGTAACTAAAAATAAAGAACAATATGCTACGATGACTGTACAGTGAATAACTTTTTCAGAGCTGAACATCAAGACGAACGATTGCATCATGTGTGTGCTCTGTCGTAATGTGTATAAAATGTGCTCTGTGGCATTTGTTCCTCTAACAGAATGAACAGTACAAAGACATATCAAGCCAGAGGGAATTGCGTAGCTTCTGCTACACAGAGAACCAAGAATCATTACTGAGGAAGGACTTAACAGCAACCAGGCACTGCTTACGTTATCAATCTTTTGCGGCCTCGCTGTTTGCCCATCCATCTACAGAAGGTGTACAGTTAGTTTATCAAATAAATATATAATTTTTTGTTCCCAGCACTCGCATATTCTTCTTTCTTTTCATGAGCGTGTCTACCGAAATATTAGCACAATACGTTGTAAATCTTGTTTCTTATACTTGTTCAGCACAACAACGTATGCGACAGGAAAGGGATGCTACTATTGATTTAGTTAATGACTTGGGCAAAATCTGTCGATAGACTGCGTCCGTTTTTGTGCAATATTATCTCGACGACATTCGGTAACGTTACATATTTATCTTGTATTAGAGTCCATACGTACACTTATCATTTAATTCAAACAAACCACATAAAATTCTAGTACCTAACATTCGTTTTGATATTATTGACAGCTACAGTGTTAAGATACGTTTTTCTACAGGCGAAGGCAAGAATAATATTTTAACAGATATTACGAAATTATTTACAGATTTAATAATTTATATAATGGTCATATTGAGTGAGTGATAACAGTACTTTTATTTACAATGGCCTTTGCCTGTGACAAATTATTTCTTAACAAATGAAGATAATGGAGTCAGGTGTTAATGCAAGTCTATGTAAACATTGGTGAAATATGGGCATTGGACTGAGATACGCTTATGTTACATTTTTTTTGAAAATAAATCATCCTGAAAGCTACGAAACAAGTTATTTGCTACCTCAATTTTTTAATTCAGTATACAGTTGCTGGACGTGATTTTCTAGGCGTGATAATTAGTGGAGTGCAAAGTAGTTAACTACAATTGACACAGAAAATGCAATTAACGAAGTGGATGAACGCCCGCAAACACACCATTAGGTGCTGGATGACTGGTTATGTGTAGAGAGCTGAATTTATTTATTTCAGTGCTAGGTATTTTGCCGCCCTATAAGAGAACTGAAAAATGACGCCCCCCCCTCACCCCCACCCCCTTCTGTACTGTCATCGATCTCCTCGATACCACCTCTTCCTCCTTCCAGCCTCCAACACCAACAACATCCATCAGAACAACAATGCAGATCTCCTATTATACTTTTAATCATTAAACTAAGGTTAGCAGACGCCCTCATTTTCTGGGGACAGTCCTCAATTTTCATGCTTTGTCCTCAGTTCTTTTAAAACTGATTGAGGACAAGTGTCCTCAGTTTCTTATTTTTGTCCTCAATTTTTGAAATTTCCCAAAACAATTGGAATAAGAAGAATGTGCTGGACTTTTTAAACCAGGCCTCAACTGAATACACCAGTGAAACCAAATTTGGCATCAATTACAAATTTTATTTAATTGCAAGAAGTGGATTAATAAAGGTGTGGAGCTGTTTTCTGGTGCGGTGCGAATAAATTTTTCCTTGAATTTAGAAATTATGGTATACTGATAGGAGAGAAGCCGGAACATCAAAGTGCCCCGCTAAAGAGCTCAACAGAAATAAATCATGGTCTGAGTGTTTCCGCTTTACAGTCAGTAGCGGCTGTTTTGGTGTTGAGGTAGATAGAGGCAATGTGTTTACTTAGGTCAGACGAAGTAAAGACTTGGTGACTAAGTGTTCCATATGTTTTTGAAAACAATTCTGTGTTTTAATATTTCCTCTTTTTAATTTTTTCCTAATTTGCTCATTTCTTTCTGCACTTTTCCGCCCTTAAAATTTTGCTGCCCTAGGCGGCTGCCTAGTCTTGCCTAAAGGAAGAAACCACTCTCGCTGGATCATCTTTTGACTTTGTTGGCAGTTCGTTATGTAAAAAGGCCAAGTCCAGACGGTGGAAGATAATTTTAAGATTAACCGTCAGAGTCTAAACAACAAATGATGCCATTAGATGAAGGTGTGTTTACGGATTACATGGCCAATGAGTGCTGGCGAAATTAAATTCGAAATTTTTCTCGTAATCGTGATGGATTCTCCTCATTATTCGCTATTCAATAAACAACATTCTATTTAAAAAAAAGTCTCTTAACAACTGTTGCACAATCTTGCAAATATTTTTTCGCGTGCTTCTCTTTTGGTGGAGTGAAGTTAGATGAAAAGTAGTACATCATATTTTAAAAGTATAGAATGATTAGCGGACGACACATGATTTTACAGGGACTGTGAGGTTTAAAATTCAGAAATAACAGAGAGCAAGAACACAAGCAAAAAGTCATCGTTACGAGATCAAAACTAGTGAGATGGCGTTCATACCAGTGAAAGTATGTTTTTGTTGTATTGGCAGATGTTGCACATTAACATATTACTAGACAAAGAGAAACGCTGACTTAGCCATATTACCATTTACAGTTACGTTGGTTCAAAGCTGTACGTGTTGTTCTTCGCAGTACAAGCTTGGAAAGTGATAGGAGAAAATGCCTTGCTGTCAAGTTATTGATGATGATAAAAAGAAGTGGATGACAGAGCAGACGCAAAATCTGACGGAACGTGAAGGACAATGTTAAATTTGATCAAATCGATGCTATGTAATTTACAATGTGTGTCAATGCTGCTCAGAGTGGAAGGATTCAAATATCTAAAAGCAAAGCGCGCTCAATTAATGTTCCATTGACGATCAGAATAAATTTGTTATTAGGCAGCAGTTACTGCGAGATCGTGAACAATACAAAGAAATAACAACATTGCCGAAACTACAGAGCTTTTATTGCACAGAATCTGACTTCAAAGATAGCAAAGAAACTATAAAAATTTTAACGTTTGGATATGAAATTGTTGTACCGAGAAGCGACAGAAGAATCCGCATATACGGGAGACTTAGAAAAGTATTTCTGTCTACCGGACTTACCTTTAGAAGATGCCAGAATAAATGAGTCATCGGGTGCGCGAACGAGAGAATATAATTTCAAACAGGCATACTGAATTTAACTTTTACGAGAAAACATAACCTGAATGCGTATACAATAGACTGCGAAGAATTATGGCGAAGCGTGCAATCGTCAAACAAACCTACCGATGTAGGATACTGGCGCTTAGACGTGTAACGTATGGCAATCTTTTTCTTGTGGGCAAACTGGAGCGTAAGTTATTAGTAAGTTACCCGATCCTGAGGGCTCAAACACGACGGCGCTGCCCTGGTCTTGTAGTGGGACGAAATTAAACGTCACCCATCCACCAAGTCAGCCCAGTTTGCAGGTGACTATAAGTTTAATTTAGTTTGTTTATGTGTTTTCTTATTATTTGTAATAAATGTGAATTATCTAAAAGTTTTGTATTTTTTTATGTGTTTCATGTACGGAGAGGTCGGCGCAACGAACGGGGACAGCATCTTCGTTGCCGCGACCAGAGAGGAAATTGCTGGCCGCTATACGTCGCGGGTCGACAGCCAAGGAGCAACAGAAGATCCTGGAACCGAGTTGTTGCGTCGTGTTTCTAAAAAATTAAAAATGAATTTTTATACTCTTTTTGTACAACAATGACGTCATATAGAGCTTAATCTTATTGAAAAGTCAGTCACTGTCTGTCAACGCTCAAGTTCACATCTGTATGTGTAGGAAGCTAATAAAATAGTGTATGCTATTAAAGTTGAAACACGTGTCTTGAAGATTTATTTATGAAGAATTGTGTGAACGGATTAATAATATATTTGACAAGATTAGTAATTCTTACGTCGTTCACCGAAACTTTGAATCTAAAAAGTTTATTTAATGTGTGATTCTGATATCGATTAGATCAAGATAACGTGTGTCAATATAATTTCTGAGGAGAAACAAACGAAATTTAAATTGGGAAAAGTTACAAAAACCAATTGGCCCAAGTGATGTAATTCTTGGCACACGACTCAACGGATGTTTTACAGTTTCGTTCAAGAACCATCCTATGACAATTTAAAAGAATATGAATCATTTTGAAGTGGGTTGTAACTGACGTAGGTGACGAAGTCTGCACATGGTCATACATATATCAAACGAAAACTAATACGTCGTTACACCACACCGTGGCGACCTTAGAAACAGGACTTGTGTGCAACTAAGGCACACAGGTACGAAACAAAACATCAAGAGTCCTTCGGAAGTCAACGCGAGTTTTCGTGGAGCCTTCACCAGCCAGCGGCGACTTCGTGGGTGTGGGCATCTGACGGAGCCGCAGCCAAGCAGTACGGTCACGCAGTTGTTCCACGAGAAGGCGCATCTGTTGGGCAGCAGCTGAACGCTGCAAACCCCGACAACCTTTTTTCTCCCTAAACTAATAGCCCCAGTACGTCAGCTGCGGGGCGTTCCTCCGGCTGGTATTAGAGGTGTTGCTGAGGGCTTCGCCTGTCTACGGCGGTGCCGGGCGTGGTTGCAGCCAGCGACGTTTCCGGTGTTCGACTCAGCGTCCTGCCGGTTGCGGAAGCGGGGTCGCAGCATCTCAGCGGCTGCATCGACGGCTGTTACATCTGCAGCCCATAGCAGCACACTGATCATCGAGAACTACAAATTACAATATTAGTGTCCGGTGAGTTTGTTTCAAGTTGGAAGTGGAGTGTTGTACATAGGGAGTGTGCTTTTACAGGATTGTTGATTACAAGTCTGCGTGTGTAAATAGTTAATATCTTACAATAATGTCGGGAAGTGAAATGTCAGACGAAGAGCAATCTATGTCCGATAGGAGCATGAGAGCCCTTTTTAGGGCGATCGCTAAATTAAAACAATCTAACGAGGAATCTACTGCTAGATTAAAAGAGGAACTAAAACAGGAATTAAAACAGTCTAACGAAGAATCTACTGCTAGACTTAAAGGGGAGCTAACAAAATCAACAGACAGGTTGCAGGAATATCTTAATGAAACCAGTCGAGAATTAAGTGATAAAATAGAGTCTTCTAAAGTTGAAATGCAGGAAAAATTAGTAGGACTTAGTAATAAGATTGCTGATAATTGTAAAAGGTTAGAAGAACATATCCAGGAATCGCGCGAGGAAAAAGCTCGCATGCGAAACGATATCACTGACTTAACCGAGAGACTAGATAGTGTCCATATCTTAGTTGTTAATGAAATACAGAAAAATAACGATATGTTACGAGATGAATTTTCTATGCAAACAGAAACTGTTCGCAGAGAATTATTGAAATCTATTAAAGAGGTCTCTACCAAACCTGTAGAGATTTCTTCAATAGATAATGTAGAATTAGAGACATTAACCCATCAAGTAGAAAAGGACCATACCGAAATCGAAAACATGAAATTTTTAATTACTGAAATATGCAGTAACCTTGAGACTGCCAAAGATAATAACATTGACGAAGGCACAGAGAGTTCACATCGTGAACACAGTGAAGAATCGATATTAGCTAACTGCGTATCCAATACAGAAATGAGAATACAGGAAATTACTAAGCGATTATCGGAATTAGATAATAATGAAAACATTTCAAGTAGTAGAAGCAATAACGTAATCAGAGACAACAGTCGCATCGAATTTGCTAGCTCGGACGACAACAATACGAATAAAGAAATCACGGCAAGCCAATCCGATGCAACTCTGTCTCTGCAATCTAAACAAAATCCAACTATTTCTCTCGCAGAATGTTTGGATGACATAACGACAAATTCAAATGTAGCAAGTCGATTTCCTGTATTCAAACCAGGAGGCGAACTTCACCCTATAATCTCTATAAAAGCTTTTGAAACATCATTATCTCCTAAATGGAGTAATGAAAAACGCATTCAATTTGTAATAGGACATTTAGAAGCAGAAGCTGCGGAATGGGCAGTACTGCATAGAACTGAATTTAGGGACTGGGATGATTTTGTTAAGCAGTTTAAACAAAATTATTGGTCAAGAGGAAAACAACAACACTTAACTTTAGAGTTGTTAGACCCTCCTCCATATTCTAAACGGTGGGGAGGTTATAGGAATTATTTCGAATGGCATTTAAACCGTGCTAAATTAATTGAAGAACCATTCTATGACAATTTAAAAAGCATATAATCATTTTGAAGTGGGTCGTAACTGACGTAGGTGACGAAGGCTGCACATGGTCATATATCAAACGAAAACTAATACGTCGTTACACTACACCTTGGCTGTCGACCCGCGACGTATAGCGGCCAGCAATTTCCTCTCTGGTCGCGGCAACGAAGATCCTGGAACCGAGTTGTTGCGTCGTGTTTCTAAAAATTAAAAATGAATTTTTATACTCTTTTTGTACAACAATGACGTCATATAGAGCTTAATCTTATTGAAATGTCAGTCACTGTCTGTCAACGCTCAAGTTCACATCTGTATGTGTAGGAAGCTAATAAAATAGTGTATGCTATTAAAGTTGAAACACGTGTCTTGAAGATTTATTTATGAAGAATTGTGTGAACGGATTAATAATATATTTGACAAGATTAGTAATTCTTACGTCGTTCACCGAAACTTTGAATCTAAAAAGTTTATTTAATGTGTGATTCTGATATCGATTAGATCAAGATAACGTGTGTCAATATAATTTCTGAGGAGAAACAAACGAAATTTAAATTGGGAAAAGTTACAAAACCCAATTGGCCCAAGTGATGTGATTCTTTGCACACGACTCAACGGATGTTTTACAGTTTCGTTCAAGAACCATCCTATGACAATTTAAAAGAATATGAATCATTTTGAAGTGGGTTGTAACTGACGTAGGTGACGAAGTCTGCACATGGTCATACATATATCAAACGAAAACTAATACGTCGTTACACCACAGTCTTCGGTTCGATTTGCCGGATGGTAAATGTCAGTTTTGACTGTGGAACTGTTTTGTTTATGAAGCTTTTCAATGTGGGGTTCGTGTATTGGTGACATTTAGCTCGATGAACACGACTACGGTGCCGTCAAAAAAATCTTTATCTTGTTTGATTTGTCGCCAGCTGGAAGTCATCCACATTTGGTGAAAGTTTATCAGAACTCTACTCTGATACTTCCACAAATAAAAAAAATGAGTGCCTGATTGAAAGTCGATCGTACTTACCTTGAAGATGATACAGTGGAAGAATGTCCAAAAACGGCTACCACAGATGAGAAGATCAAGAAAGATAAACGGGACAATCGAGATCAGAGGTGAATGAAACAGCAGCGTCATAGACATACCAGGAGAAAGCACATTTTACAAGAACAATTAACCATAAGGAAGTTGTATGAAACACAGAACCAATATTTGGACAGTTTTTATGTAATGAAAGTGATTTTGTGACCTGAATTTTTTTAGTATAGATGAAACGTTCGTCTACTACTTCACAACAGAAACGATAGAGCAATCAATTCAGAAACTGGCAGTTAGTGGCCCTGCACCAATTGTTGTTGTTGTTGTTGTGGTCTTCAGTCCAGAGACTGATTTGATGCAGCTCTACATGCTACTCTATCCTGTGCAAGGTCCTTCATCTCCCAGTACCTACTGCAACCTACATCCTTCTGAATCTGTTTAGCGTATTCATCTCTTGGTCTCCCTCTACGATTTTTATCCTGCACGCTGCCCTCCAATACTAAATTGGTGATCCTTTGATGCCTCAGAATATTCCCTACCAACCGATCCCTTCTTCTAGTCAAGTTGTGCCACAAATTTGTCTTCTCTCCAGTTCTATTCAATACCTCTTCATTAGTTATGTGGTCTAACCATCTAATCTTCAGCATTCTTCTGTAGCACCACATTTCGAAAGTTTCTATTCTCTTCTTGTCTAAACTATTTATCGTCCACGTTTCACTCCATACAAATACTTTGAGAAACGACTTCCTGACACTTAAATCTATACTCGACGTTAACAAATTTTTATTCTTGAGAAACGCTTTCCTTGCCACCAATTAGGCGAAATGATTTCATCTGCCAATACGTAAAGTCAGTGGTATCTGGGGTATGAACGAGATGCATGTTATTGATTACCTTAAACAAAACAAAGCCTTGCGAGTGCAACACAAGTCAGGAAGACCGAATGCTTGAAAACATTTATGAGAAAAGACTGGATAAGAGACGAAGAAACTGTTGTCATTAGAACAAAGCACATGCTGCAAAAGAGCTTTGTCAATGGTAAAACAGCGACATTTGAACTACGGATTATTGAATCAGTCATTCTGTTCAACAGATTTGGCACCCTGTGATTTCCACATGTTTGAAAGAAATTTGTGGCTGGAAAATGTTTTGAATGTAATGGAGATGTAATGAACACTTTTATAGCTGATTTGTAAACGTTACAAAATCGCACTTTAGGAATAGCGGCCGGCTCCAGATCAAAAAAATGTTCAAATGTGTGTGAAATCTTATGGGACTTAACTGCAAAGGTCATCAGTCCCTAAGGTTACGCACTACTTAACCTAAATTATCCTAAGAACAAACACACACACCCATGCCCGAGGGAGGACTCGAACCTCCGCCGGGAGCAGCCGCACAGTCCATGACTGCAGCGTCTGAGACCGCTCGGCTAATCCCGCGCGGCCACTCCAGAACATCTTTCCACAAAAGTGACATATAACTTCCTCCGTCTACATGAATCAGATTTGCTTTTCTGCCTCATCGGCCTTTTGACTGGTTCTATACTACGCGTCACGAATTCCTGAACTGTGGCAAGCTCTCCATCCCACAGTAGCCCATGCATCCAACTTCCATAGTTATTTGTTACCTCGTACAGGTTTCTCAGTTACCATGAAAGCTATTCCTTGATGTATCAGGACACGTCCTATGATCCTATCCCTCCTTCTCGCCAGTGTTTTCTTCGTGTTCCTCTCATCACCGTTTCTATGGAGAACATCCTCATTTTTATCAGTCCACTTAATTTTCAGCATTCGTCTACTAGTCCAATTTTTATACCCTCTTTGCTTCGTTCATCATGTCTTATTTTCTTTCCAAAGTAGCAGAATTCTTGCACTTATTTGTAGTCTTTTATTTCATTGCTGTCCGCATCTCGTGGTCTTGCGGAAGCGTTCTCAAATCCCGCGCACGGGATTCCGGGTTCGATTCCCTGGGGGGTCAGGGATTTTCCCTGCCTCGGGATGACTGGGTGTTGTTGCGTCGTCTTCATCATCATCATTCATCCCCATTACGGTCGGAGGAAAGCAATGGCAAACTACCTCCGCTAGGACCTTGCCTAGTCGGCGGTGCGGGTCTCCCGCATCGTCCCCTACGCTCCTTGTAGTATGGGACCTCATCATCATCATATTTCATTGCTACGTTTATCACTGGCTTCATTTCTGCTACATACCACTACTTTCGCCACTCGTCTGTTTAGTTTCAGTACGAAGCTTGCGTTCATTAGACTGTACACCCCTTTTGACAGGTCCTGAACTTTTCTCATTTTCAGTGAGTGTGGTGTCGTGCTAAGAGATGCCAAAGCAAGGTTGGTACCTCTCAACGTAACCACAAACAGTGCCGACGAATACGCGACACCGCCATAGCCACGCCGACAAACGT
This sequence comes from Schistocerca piceifrons, assembly GCF_021461385.2. Taxonomy (NCBI): domain Eukaryota; kingdom Metazoa; phylum Arthropoda; class Insecta; order Orthoptera; family Acrididae; genus Schistocerca; species Schistocerca piceifrons. The sequence goes on along the minus strand of NC_060138.1, from coordinate 198,751,274 downwards.
TTCGCTACGCCGCCGCAACGACTCTTCCACTTAACGGCCGAGCACAGAACCACTCTGCCCAGTCCACGACCATCGACTAAGACGATAGCATGGTCTTCAAGTAGACCATCTCTGTGGTCAATGTATTACGCAGAAATATAAGTCAAAGTTATTGTTAAATGTACTCTGAGTGAGAGACTTGTATTTCGTCTGTATCAAGTGATACGTTACTGATCAGAGAAAGTTGTACACACTCATGACATTCCTGCGGAAGCGGATTGTACAAAGTTAAGTTGTGACTAAGTGAGCCACTAATAGTTTATATATTATAGTACCAAATCGGTCTGGTCCCCGGAGCAAACCAAACCGTTGTATCTGCGAGTTTATTTTCATCCGGTGCAACAGTGAGGACCATTGATATCCTTTCACCCTGAGTTTTATTCCACTCTTGAACCTTTCTTTTATCTCCTTTATTTCTTCTTCAATGTATAGGCTGAGCAGAAGGGGCGAAAGATTAGATCCATGTCTTATACTCATTGTAATCCAAGCACTTCGTTGAAGTCTTCCATTCTTATTTTTCCTCTTGGTTCTTGTATGTATTATACGTTACCCGTCTTCCCCTGTAGCTTACACCTACTCTCCTCAGAATTTTGAAATCATTCTCAGTTTTATATTTTCGAATGCTTCTTCCTATGAACCTGTCTTGGGAGTGTGCAAAGTCAGAATAGCATTCTTGTGCCCATATCTTTCCTCAAACCAAACAGATCGTATCTAACAGATCCTCAATTTTCTTTTCCATTCCGGTGTATACTACTCTTGTCAGTGACTTGGATGCATGTGCTGTTAAGATGACTCTGCGTTATCTATCCATGTTACATTAGCGGTTGTGTGGATGACATTTTTCCGAAAGTCTGATGATACTGCTTCAGACTCATAGATTCTACAAACCAACTTGAACAGTCATTAGGTTGCAAATTCCCTCAATGATTTTTGGAATTCCAAACGATTATCTTCTGATATTTATACCTTTAAAATATTTGCACCTGGGCCGCTCTGAAACCCCTCTCAGCTTAGCGCTCCAAGCAGTCGTTTTGAACCAGACCTGAACACCTATTCACTGTAGGCAATCCTTTCTGCTGGCAATCCTTTCAACAGGACTTGCAACGAAACAAGTGAGAAGGAACTAAATAACAGAAAACGATAGTCGGCAGTCTCTGAGAAGTATTGTGGTATTGTGTCAACAATTGCAACTGTCAAGTGATTAAGAAGTCAGTTGCGGCGACCGTGCCAGGATTATAATGTGATGGTGAAACACCATGGATGTTGCGAAACATATTCAGCAAAACAACATAGGCATCTCACACAGTCATGGGCGTAACCAGCTTCCCCCCTCCCCTCCATCCCCAAGAAAAAATGATCTTCGCAAACCGGTCTCGCATCCCACCCCATCACACAGACATGTATATCAGTTGAAGAAAGACGGAGCTAATAGCGATTACTCCAGGAACCATCTGTTGTGAATCACAAAACTGTTGCTTTCAGTCTCGTTCAACAGAAAGAGGTCTTAGACGGATACCAGGACAGGGAAAATGGCCTTGCAAGTTTTTTAACCACTACACGCGGTCCAAATTATTAACAATAAAGCTGAGACGCGTTTCTGATTAGGGGAATCTGGGCCAGGATGGTAACGTTAACATTAAAATGACCACAATTCAAGTAAAATGACAAAGAAAAATCTAAAATAAAGTACTGTGTGACATTTAGTCTACACTTTAAACTTTGAAACAAAAATTCAGATGTAAAGGCACACAGGCGAACACTATAAAAAGAAAATTAAGAAACGTTGACAATTGATCAGTTGTGCCACAACAGTGTCAGAACGGAAACGTCCATAACCCTAATATAGTGGAAGGGCCGTTATTAACCTACATTTCCTTACAAGTTTAAAATCGATCATATTTTCTAAAACCTAAAGAACCCCAACAGGGATACGAGTATACAAGTGGTAGAATGTTAGATGCCTCGAAAGAAACTGAGTCATCCGAACTTCGCCCACCATTTTCAGTTCTTTATAAACGGGTACCTCCGTTTGTTTTTCTCTCGCAGCTGAAAAGTAACTCTCCGAACGTCTACATTGTCAATCCAAACAATCTGCCATCGAAGTCTTTTAAATATCTGACTAAATCCTTCTCATTCTAAAAAACACGACAAATTTGCCCTTTGACTTGTCAGTTTGAAAATTCTCATTTTGAAGTACATTCTGAACTGTTCTCTGAAGAGCTGTTTTAGGAACATTGAACTGAATACTGGCTTTCCTAAATCCCATTTTTTCCATAACAGCTGTCACTGGCCGTTCCATGTTTTCTGTATACCTACTTGGACGATTGATTTTGCATTGGTATCTTCTAACTATCCGCAGCTCGTCGTCTTGGCGGTAGCGTTCTCGCTTCCCGTGCACGGGGTTTCGGGTTCGATTCCCGGCAGGGTCGGGGATTTTCCCTGCCTCGAGATGACTGGGTGTTGTGTCGTCTTCATCATCATCATCATTCATCCCCATTACGGTCGAGGAAGGTAATAGTAAACCACCTCCGCTAGGACTTTGTGTAGTCAGCGGGGCGGGTCTCCCGCATCGTCCCCTACACTCCTCGGAGTATGGGACCTCATAATCATCATCTTCTAACCATCCATGAAGAAAGAATTGTCACTAGCAACAATATTAAAAATCTAAAACTATAGTAATGTAGCTCAGAAGCGTTAGAACGTTCCGTTCGTGAATGTGAGGTTTTGAAAAATAAACACCCTCTAAATGCACTAAAAAAAGAAGGACCTAGAATGCGTTTTAAAGAATCAGAAAACTAGTAGATAAACCTTGTTTGCTTACTTTGCAGATAAAGAGTTATTAACATTGCAGCAGGCACGCTAGAAACAAGAGCAGACATGCTACTGGCACAAAAATCTTTACCTTTATGAATCTTCATATCATAGGAAGAGCTGAGAGAGGTTTCCATCTGGACCAGCATCGCTTCTAATTGTTCTGGATCTTAGCTTAACACTGCATTATTATTAGCAAATCTCTGCATATCTATTTTCTTACCATGAATTTTAATTTCTCCTAGTTGCTCCATAACTTCATCTAGTGCCCTCTGAATGAACTCATTGAACAAGACAGGAAAGAGTGAGCAGCCCTGACGTACACCCAGCTTAATAGCATCAGTTGATGCTCTCCACACCTTATCACAGCCACCTCTTCTCTATTCAGTCTCTGCGTTACTCTTCTGTATTTATACTTTATGCCAATCTTTCTCAGGATCTCAGAGAGCTGTCGTCTGTCAGCCCTGACGTCGATGAAGGCAATATGTGTCTTGAACATTCTTTCGTCTTATATCAAAAATTAATCGTAAGCTGAGTATTGCTTCTCATTGCCTACATCTCTTCCAAAGCCAAAATGGCCAAGTGTGATCATTGCGTCTATCCCGTTTTCGATCTGTCTTACAGTGATAGAGGCGTGCGTTACCAAACTGAAGTACTTACATTGTGTACAGCGGTTTGCAGATGCATTCTTTGGTATTGGCACTGTGATATATTTGCTGAAGTCTGTCGGGAGCTCCCCAGTTTCATATGTAACTTCTATGAGATGGAACAGTTGTTCATGTAGCCGTTCTCTAGTAACCTGGCGGTATATCGTCAAGTCCAGTGACTTTCTGAGGTCTTAGCTGTCTCACTGCAAGGTTGAACTCATCGTGCATGTCTCATTCTTCTTCCCAATCGATTTCCTCAGTGTTCTTCAGTTCCATGTCTTCATTATTTCCTCCATACAGTTTTTCAATCTATTTTTTCCACCTATCTACTATGTCTTTTTGCTCATTTCTTCTGTTGTTGTTGTTGTGGTCTTCAGTCCAGAGACAGGTTTGATGCAGCTCTCCACACTACTCTGTCCTGTGCAAGCTTCTCCATTTCTCCTATTCCAACTTAATTTTCGATTCCACTGCATTTTATATGACTGTTCTAAAGAACTATTTAATTGATTTATAGACAGATTCCAACTTTCCTACCTTGATAATTTCGTTCACCTCTTTGCATTGGTCCACCAAGAACTATTGTTTAGCCTTTTTTGACTCACTGTTGATTTCATTCCTCAATGCTCTACACTACCTTTGTCCTTCCTCAATGTTATCTTGTTTCAAGTTACGTCTGAAATTTATTTTTGTTTTTATGTTTTCATTAATCCATTTTTTTCTTTACTTTCTGTCTCCCAAATATTTCGTTTGCTGCTCGTCAGATATTGCTTTTGAAGGTCTCTCATCTTTCTTCAACATATCTGGTGTTGTTCATAACTGTAGCCATGTTTGTTTGTTTCTCGCATGTCACCCTAACTACATCATCCTTTAGTCTATTCATATCCCATTTCTCACAAGTTCTTTACTTAAGGCTTTTGAATTTCAGATCACGTTCTCCTGTCACTATGTCACGGTCACTATCAACATCTGGAACTGGGTAGCTTCTACAGTCTCTTATTTGATTCAAATTTGTCTAACTATAATGAATTCGATCTGATATCTCTTCCTGACTCCAGGGGCTTTCCACGTGTTCCTTCTCCATGGATGGTACTGGAACCAAGTGTTACATATTATCTGTAGATGTTCTGTATGGAAGTCTACTGACCTATCTCCCCATTCATTTCTTTCTCCAAGCCCAAAACTTCCCTTATAGTGCCATCTCTTCCCCCACTCCCATAGCGAAAGGTTGTCTTGTCCTTTCACCATGTTTACAGTACCTTTTATCTCACTGAACACCCTTTCCATTTCTTCTTGATCATAGGTAAATGTCAGCATGAACACTTGACTTATCACTATCTTCATCAGTCTTGTTCCCAATTGTACAAGTAGTATTCTTCCACCAATTTGATGGTAACCATCCATTCTACATGAGATTTCCTTGCAAAGGACCACTCCCACCCGTCCTCCTCCTGGTCGCTTCTCTATGTAGCCTATATGAATAGCTCTGTATTCGCCACTCCAATAGTCTCCACTATCCGGCCATCTTGTCTAGCTCACTCCTAGTATATCAATTATCATTCTTTTCGTTTCCAGCTTGAGGTTCTCGAGCTTGCCGAATCTCATAAGTGTCTCGACATTCCATGTCCCAATTCATTTTCTTGCATTCTTCACGACTTCTATTTTATTTGAAGTGCAGACTTCCGCAGTCCCCTCCAGGAGATCGAAGTGGAGAACTATTCAGTGGTCTCTTACAAAAGTACGCTTCATGTGCCTTACTTTAAGTGAAACAAAACAGCTGTTTCTTAGGTTGTCCTGTGGATCTCTGATGTGGTGCTTTCTCTTTGCTTTCCACATCCTATGCCATTGATTCGTGAAGAGTTCTTTCATCTTCAGAGGGATTTCTCGTTCCAAGCGCTAGAGAGTGCCCTAGATCTCAACAGGTTCATCCACCCACCAAAGTGGCAGCTGGTCGTTGGTAGAGTGGAATTCCTTAGCCTGGAAATCATTCCATCAATGTGAGCAGACGTGCAAAGCCGTTTCTAGCGGAACTTTGATATCGAATTAATATCAAATTGATATGCAAATTAAATAATTGACCAATTAATTACCTCCACCCTACCACTGGGGTATGTCATGGGATTTCCACAGCTGATACGTGGGCCCCTGCCCCTCCCCTCCCCCTCCCCCTCCCCACCTGCCCTTTTGGCGGGAATTCTAAATTTTGGCAGGAATTTCGAATATTGGTTGGAATTTCCAATTTTGACAGGAAATTCAAAAAGGCGGGAATTTGAATAATTACAGGACTTTTTGTCCCAATGTTTTGCTGATGTCCCACCCCTCCCCACCACCTGGGAACTGACTGGAAATACAAAACGGCGATGCCCTTTCTGGGACTTGAACCCCAGTACTTCTGGGTGGAAAATCACAGTGCACCCACCTACACAGAGAAACAGCCAGTCTCCATCCAGTTGCAAGAGAGTAAGGGTTAGGTTAGTGTACTTAACTTATTTTTGGTGGGTAACTGAAGCAAAGATCGGTCCTAATTACATAATTAACCATATATAGTGGGACTAATTACACATTTATATACATAGTCGTACGCAAAGAGCGCCCAGAATCGCAATACAGCCAAAAAATTGACAATGTCATACAACTGGTCATATCCTGTTAGGAGAAAACTTCACAATACCACTCCAAACTAGTAGCAGGCGTACTCAACATAAATAGAGGGCCATCAACAAGTGTCAGCATGGGTACTATTCAACGAAACATCAGCAATATGGGCTTTCGGAGCCAAAGGCCCACTCGTGTACCCTTGATGATTGCACAACCCAAAGCTTTATGCCTCCTGTGGGCTCATCAACTCCGACACTGGATTGTTGATGACTGGAAACATGTTGCATGGTCGGAAGAGCCTCATTCCGAATTGTATCGAGCAGATGGGCATGTGTGGGTATGGAGACAACCTCATGGATCCATGGACCCTGCACGTCACTAGGGGACTGCTGAAGATGATGGAGGCTCTGTAATGGTGTGGAGCGTGTGCAGTTGGAGTGATATGGGACCTCTGATATGTCTAGATACAAATCTGACAAGTGACACGTGCGTAAGAATCCATTCATGCCCATTGTGCATTCCGACGGAGTCGGGCAATGCCAGCACGACAATCGAACCCCACACCTCCAGAATTGCTACAGAGTGGCTCTAGGAACACTCTTCTGAGTTTAAACACTTCCGCTGGCCACCAAACATGATTATTATTGAGCATGCCTGGGATGCCTTGCAATGTGCTGTTCAGAAGAGATTTCCACCCCGTGTTACTCTTGCGGATTTGTGGATAGCCCCACAGGATTCTTGGAGTCAGTTCCCTCCAGCACTACTTCACACATTAGTTGAGTCCATGCCACGTCATGTTCGACACTTCTGCGTGCTCACGGGGCCCGATATGATGTTAGGTAGGTGTACCAGTTTTTTTGGCTCTTCAGTGTAGTAACTCTATATAGGATGATTCCTTTACCTACAAGTCGAAATAAATCTCTTTGCTCCAATTGTGAATTGATGAGAAAAAGGCTGGAGTGAAAGGTACAATCTTTATTTGTGTTGGCAAATGTGTTCAACTGGCAAGATATTGGTGTTGGACAGAGGGGAGTTTAATGAGTGTACAGCTGAAAACTGTCTATAGTCTCCTAGATAAGGACTAGAAGGAGGTGATAATGGACAAAAGTAGAGGAAATACTTATCAACAACTAATGATGATGCAGTGGGATGGACTGAAGATACATTTCACAATTCATAGAGACTATCGCCATGCTGGAGCTCTTTGTGTTTCTGAAATGGCCAGACAATTTACAGAGCAGTGAGATGTCTCCACGTGCCCACAACCATCTCTTTTTACTGACCACGTGTGTGTCTCGCTGTTTGACGTTGGAGTGCACTACACATTCCTCCCACTGCATTGATCGACAAACACCCTGCAGAACTGGTGTGCGAAATTCAAATAAATGGTGCTCTCTTCATTTCTCAACAACTTCCAACTTCCCTATTCCACTGCCCCTAAGAGGTCACCTTGGTGTAGCATCAAGATTTTCCCTTCATTGAGACTAGGACAAAGACGGCATTTTCTAGTCTCTCCAGTACTTTAGAGAGGTCTTTGTGCTATCAAACATGTAAATGTAATTATACTCTTAAATTCATTATACTTTGTAAAAAAAGGATTGTTATGGTAATTTAAGTTTGTACAGGTTATCTGCTTAATATTTTTACTGTTGTTAGCTTACAGGAAAGCTTAGCATTGAATGAGATCATGTTCAGTGTCTGTGTATTGATGTTATCAGTTAATACATGCACAAATTGTAAATATTTCAGGATGTTGACCGTCTGTATTTAATGTAACTTGAATTTCATCTTTTCTCAAGTTTCTTAATTCTATACTGTGTCAAGCCATTGTCAAAAGCTATTTGAAATCAAATAAAATAAAAAGTGCAAAGAACTCACATGCTAATGCATACTACGAACTGGTTCACCTCCAATGCTTGTCATCGTTGATGAGTGTGAGAGCCTGAAAAATTTGTATTAGTACTTTAAATAATATCAACAATTTTTTCTAGGTTGTTCATAAGTACTGATTAAATGTTCTTTAAGTCGAATTAGGTATTTATTTTTAAATATTTAAGTGTGTTACAATACAATGAACTACATTATTGTACAAATGTTGATGAAAGGTTTATTCATTGTCAACACAGGTTATAAAATATTTTCATTTAATGGGGCATTAGTTAACTAAAGACTGATTAAACTGTGATCAAAAACATCTTTTCTAAGCAAAATAAACTGATTTTAACGTCTTCTGGCAGAACATTTTCTCAGAACTATGTTAAAAATTGATTAACTATTTTTGAGGTAAATCATAGAAATTGCATCAATTCCCAAAGAACATACGTTTTCCTAAATTAAGAATTCCACGTGTATTACAAGAAAGTGAACTTGTTATATTTATGTTCATACTATTAATGTTGTGTTGAGATTTGCTGTACATGAAAGTGATATTCCAATGTTTTGTTAAGTAAACTGTACACACAATAAAATTAGATGTGGAATCCTAAATACATCATTTTCCGCTCCTTCAATTTTAAAAAAAGATACCTACTTACACCAAACAGTTATTCCCCTGTCCATCCACCTTCTGATAGATCTTGAGATCATGGGGTGACAGTTTTTATTTAATCTTTACATAGGGCCTATCATCATTAATAGTGTAAATGCATACAGTTGAAAGTACACGACACTAAAAGCAAAACAGTCAGAGTAAACGTGGGGTCTAAAACGCATACCATCAGCTATTAGCACTTACTTCTCCTTCTTCGGTACTGTGAAACAAATCTCTTCTACTGCAAGTTCTTTGCTTTCCATAAACTGAGAGGTCGTTGTGTGGACCAAAACAAGAAAAAAAGCCCAGTAAACATGGGCTCTAAAGTGCATATGAACACTTGTTCATTGGAAGACATGTGATGCAGCGAAGATGAGGAAGTGCTCTTCAATCTTAAGGTATGTACTTTAGGGCCTGTGTTTACTGCACATTTTTTTCTTGTTTCGGTCTATACTGTCCCCTCTCAAAATATGGAAACCAAAGAGCTTTCAGCACAAGAGATTTATTTTACAGTATGGAAGACGAAGAAGTGCTCACAGCTCTTCAGGTTGCGTTTCAGAGTCCATGCGTATTGAGACGTTTTTGCTTCTAGTATCGTGTACTTTCAGCTGTATGCGTTTCCGCCATTAATTATGATACACACTGACATCTTCATTTGTATTAAAGGTCTTTTTTTGCCATTTTCAGGCGGCCCTTATCCTACCAGGTGATCATAAAGGCTAGCGGGTATTCATCATTAAACACGTCATACAGAGTATAAGAAATCGTGTCCCCTACGCATTACGTGCTTTCGTATTTATGAAGTGAACTGTGGCCGTACATTTCTTCTGAGCTTCAAATGTAGTTTAAGCTGTCATTTTGATTTTAGGTTTCTTAGCAAGCGTTGGGTAGATTTCGGTGACGACGTCTAACCAAATAACTCTAATATCTGTGGGTAAAGTCCCCTTCTGGACACACCGCGGTTCCTGGTGTGTCCGCTGTGCCGTGCGTGTGATCATTGCTTGTACAGCCCTCTCGCAGTGTCCGGAGCAAGTATGGTGGGTCTGACACACCGGTGTCAATGTGTTCTTTTTTCCATTTCCAGGAGTGTATTTGTAAATTTTGCTTTCTGGATCGATATAAATCGCTGGTCTTAAATCTGAGAATGGAAACATTTGGACGATTTTTTTTCTGTGATGGATCTTGCGCATTTCCTGAGAATCTTGCTAATTTGTTTGAGGGATATTGTAATGCAATACTGCTACGGATTTCTCATCCCCAATCCACTACTGATACAGGGGTGGGTGTGTTACGAAAGGAAATTTGATCAAAGTGAGCCTTCATAGATGCTTTTCGCCATGGAAGGTACTGCTCTCGTATAGTTGCTTAATTTTGAGGTATTGGCACGACTGCAAATGATTCAAATGGCTCTGAGCACTATGGGACTTAACTACTGAGGTCATCAGTCCCCTAGAACTTAGAACTACTTAAACCTAACTAACCTAAGGACATCACACACATCCATGCCCGAGGCAGGATTCCAACTTGCGACGTAGCGGTCGCGCGGTTCCGGACTGTAGCGCCTAGAACCTCTCGGTCACTTCGGCCGGCCAGGACTGCAGCTATATGATTGAACTTACATTAAACAATATATAATAATTGGCAATAATGTAAGGAACCGTCCACCATCTAGATTTAACAGGTTCCTCATTTGTATTTCGATAGACTGCCGTTGCGTTCTCACTACAGTGTGGCATTTGCCGCGATCATGTGAATGCTCCGTGCTTCAATTACAAATTATTAAAATGAGCGCCCCCGGGTGGGCTCGAACCACCAACCTTTCGGTTAACAGCCGAACGCGCTAGCCGATTGCGCCACGGAGGCCCGCGGCAGTAGTACTCCATATTTCTCATACAACATACAGCGGCGTCCGTCCATCAATTTGCTGGCCGCCCCCGAAGACATACAGTTACATAGTTATTCTCTCATTGTTCTCTATCCCATCTATACTCCGTCCATCATAAGAATAAACCTCAGGTAAACATTACACGTTTTATTCTTCCGCGTTTGCTCGAACCTCAATGGATTTCGTTTCACGTGGAGCGGAAGCCTAGCTGTTTAGAGTAGAGTCAAGTATGAAAATGAGATTACGTTTTAAGCCTTACGCGTACATTGACGTATTTCCTTCTTAGTCTTCCATTCTTATTGTTCCTTCTTGGTACTTGCACATGTTGTATATTACGCGTCTCCCCCTATAGCCATTGTTCCAGAATTTCGAACATTTGCACCATTTTACATTGTCGAATGCTTTTTCTATGCAGACAAATCGTATAAACGTTTCTTGATTTTTCTTAAGTCTTGCTTCTACTATCCGTTGTAAGTCAGAACTGCCTCTCTGGTACCTTTGCCGTTATCTAACAGATCCTCAAATTTCTACTCTATTCTTCTGCGTATTATTCTCGTCAACAACGTGGATATTAGAGTGTTAAGGACGTTGGGCGATAGTTCTCGCATTTATCTGCCCTTGCTGTCTTCGGGACTGTGTGAACAACATTTTTCCGAATGTCCTATATTTCCAGTAAACTCGAATGACTACACCCTTCTGTACCTCCCATTACTGAGCACTCTGGCCTGCTGCCGCGCCTCTATCAAAACGCAACCTCCCCTTTTTTATTTAATAGTTCTCTAGACTATCGGACAAATGAGGTGACTGAATCCAGATACAAAGGCGATTGTTCACTTATAAAGCGTGCCTGAAAGCAAACTACGCTCTGCTTCCCAGGTCAAACGGATGTATCTTTCACGATATATTGAACAGATGATAGTCACTCTATGGAAATACAGTTTATTAGTTCTTGAGACAAATAAATGGTCCCTAACCTGACTAATACGCAAATTCAGAGCTCCGTCTAGCCACAACGGAAAATTTAACATGAAAATTGCATTTTGACGGTTTAAACTGCCGCGCTAGCTGCCAACACACAATAATACCAACGGTCACTTCGTTAATGATGAAACAATCACACGACGTTAACGGCGGCGACTCACGAAATACCCTGAGCTCTCACGTACACTTATAAATTCTGATCCCTTGCAAATGTACACTGACAGAAGAAAATCGCAAGACAAAGGAGTTGGGTGATATAAACGAAAGTTAATGGACGTGTTTCTACATTTGAAATATGGTGTACATTCCAATTTCGCGTCGGTCGCTAATAACATCAGTATGAGGATGCGAATCAGGTTTGCTTTAAATACACGCTGTAACTCTCATGAGCGTTATTTACTTTTGAGATTGGACGTGACAAGACGATGTTAGTAAGAATGTCTTTAAGGCGACAAAGACGCCATTATCAGCACCATACTGACTTAGAACGAGGTCGTGTAACAGGGGTACGAGAAGCTGTATGTTCCTTGTATGATACTGCAGAAAGACTTGACAGGCAGTGGCGCATTTACTTATAGGCCAACTAGGCACGAGGACGGAATTTTTTGCCCTTAAACTTTTACGCTTTAAATAACTGCGCTTACAAACGACAAAAATTTTTAATATTGCTAAACAACTTGCTAATTTAAATAAGCTTTAAGAACTAAATTCGGCAATACAAGCTTGGAAATATACATAGTTCACTTGGTGACTGAATGGAAATTCAACATTGGGTTTCTGTCTGGTATCATCTTCATGACTGTTCAAAATATTTTGAAGTAAGCTGTCAAGACGGCAATCTGCACTACAATGTTTGAAACCTTATTATTCCGATAATGTTGTCGGCTTCTACTTAACCCTACCATATTTTCCCCGTGAAGCCGGCCGAAGTGGCCGTGCGGTTAAAGGCGCTGCAGTCTGGAACCGCAAGACCGCTACGGTCGCAGGTTCGAATCCTGCCTCGGGCATGGATATTTGTGATGTCCTTAGGTTAGTTAGGTTTAACTAGTTCAAAGTTCTAGGGGACTAATGACCTCAGCAGTTGAGTCCCATAGTGCTCAGAGCCATTTGAACCATTTTTCCCCGTGAAAAACCGGGACACGTGAAAAGTGTGATAAACTAATCAGCAGTTTCTTAAATACTGTAACATGTGTAGGACTCAGTAATGAAATCCCGGCTCTACTTACATTTCTTGTAGAAATTACGGGGAAGTAGTAAGTCAACCCTCCATTACTGTAATTAATGTGAAAGCACTGTGGTCTTCAGTATCTGAGCTTTGATTTAATGCCACACGTTTAACAAAAATGAGTAAATTTTTACGAAAAGAGAGGTTACATTCCGTGTTTCCGAATGTTGACTTCGCTCTTAGAATATTTCTGTGCATGGCACTTACAAATTGTTCAGCAGAACGCTCGTTTTCGGCTCTTAAAAGGCTGAAATCGTACCTACGTTCTACGTTGTCTGAGGAGAGATTGAATGCCTTGTCCGTTCTTCGCATCGAAGCCGACCTCCAGCTAATAATCGTCTGAACTACGAAAATACGAACAAGTTTTCTGCCGTCAAAGCCAGATGCAAACATTGCTGACTGGTGAGTTTGTTTATTTATTCATATTAGTTTTAAACATTTAAAATTATAATGTGATTTTTATTATAACTTAGAGCACGTTCATTATGTTTACAAACTACGTATTACCTGTTTATTTTACAATTGCCGATGGCAGAACGCGGAACTAAACCTTGTTTATGTGCAAACGCGACCGAAGGCGTCCAACATTACTGAACAATACGCGAATGACCCAGGCCGCTCGGCGCTGTACAGTCAAGTCATACTGTAGTATATTACAACTGGTGCGTATTCTTGGCGTCTGCTGAAATGTATAGTTATCACGGAAATATACGTTTTCGGAGAGTATGCTCAGATGAAAAAGTGTTAATAAATAACGTAGTTCAGTTCTGTCGATAAATACGTAAAAGCTTTGCTAATATCGTTAGAAAGATCTATTGTGAGAGCAGTAGGTGCAGTACAAAACTGTTCAACCCTTGCCCGCCTCTCGTGGTCGTGCGGTAGCGTTCTCGTTTCCCACGCACGGGTTCACGGGTTCGATTCCCGGCGGGATCAGGGATTTTCTTTGCCTCGTGATGGCTGGGTGTTGTGTGCTGTCCTTAGGTTAGTTAGGTTGAAGTAGTTCTAAGTTCTTGGGGACTGATGACCATAGATGTTAAGTCCCATAGTGCTCACAGCCATTTGAACCATTTTTTTTTGTTCAGCCCTTACATGGATTAAAGGTAGTGTGTACATTTATTATGCAGCATCTAGCTACACAGACCCTAGTGCTTTACACGTTAACTTTAGATTATAAAACAAATTTGATTTTTCCACACTCGTCTGTAAAATTATGTAATAGCAAATCCAGTTCTGTGTTTGTTCGTGTGTTTTTAGTTATTAGTTCGTGCACCGAAACCTCTATTTAATTTTCATTTCTTACGCTTTCCTATAGATTCACGTATTAATACCGAACGTATTTTTTTTTATCTGCTACACAATCAAGTTATTAGATCGTAAAACAACAGTTTAATTTTAATTTTGAACGCATCTCTGTAAAAGTAAGTATTAATTTCTAATGTATTTATGACACGTTCGCTTCAATTTCTAGATTGTAACACAACTTTTTTATTTTCATTTTCAATGGTTTCGTGTAAAAGAACATATTCAGATTGAATGAATAACAAAAATCCGTTGTCTCCTACATGCTCCGCTGAATTTTTAGGCCATAAAAGAAGAATTATTTTCCTTGTGTTCGTTTCTGTTGTCTTTCGGCAGAAGAATGTGTTAACACAACGCAGTTTTAAGTTTGTTTTATCCGCTGCCGTACACGAAGTACAGTTAAGGGACCATATTACATTTTGATTGAGTGCGACTAGACCGCTGACGCGTCCTTCAGAGCAACGAGTAGCAGAGTACAGAAACTGCTCATAGCGCTCCCACCCAAAACGACAACTGTGAAGTTCAAATGGTTCAAATGGCTCTGAGCACTATGGGACTTAACATCTGAGGTCATCAGTCCCCTAGAACTTAGAACTGCTTAAACCTAACTAACCTAAGGACATCACACACATCCATGCCCGAGGCAGAATTCGAACCTGCGACCGTAGCAGTTGCGCGGTTCCGGACTGCGCGCCTAGAACCGCTAGACCACCGCGGCCGGCAACTGTGAAGTGATCGGGTAATAGTTATTATTTAAAACATGTTTCTTTTTTGGGAGGAGGGGGCGCATATAATTATGGTGTGCTTGGGGCGCACATTTTTTAAAGCCGCCACTGTTGACAGGAATGTAGCCACTGCACTTGATTGCTGGCAGTGGTGAACACGAGAAAATACTAAGGTCGAAAGAGGACAGGGCTACGGATGGCCACGTGATAGGGAAGACCATCGTGTTCGGCTTATGGCACTGGCGCATCGTACTGCATCTGCAGCAGCAAGTTGAACAGCTGTTGGCACCACTGTGAAACAACGAACTGTCGTGTATTCCACTGATCCCAAACCACCACCATTTGTGACTGCAGTGATGTCAAGCGAGAGCTCATTGGAGGGCAGGTTGGAGGTGTGTTGTGTTTTCCGATGAAAGCTGGTATTGTGCCGGTGCCAATAATGGACGTGTGTTGGTTAGAAAGATGCCTCTTGAGGAAGTACAACCAGTCTGCGTACTAGGCACACTCGACCTACAACTGGAGTTATGGTCTGGGATGTGATTTCGTATGACAGCAGAAGCACTCTCGTGGTCATCCCATTGTTGTTGTTGTTGTTGTGGTCTTCAGTCCTGAGACTGGTTTGATGCAGCTCTCCATGCTACCCTATCCTGTGCAAGCTTTTCCATCTCCCAGTACCTACTGCAACCTACATCCTTCTGAATCTGCTTAGTGTATTCATCTCTTGGTCTCCCTCTACGATTTTTACCCTCCACGCTGCCCTCCAATACTAAATTGGTGATCCCTTGATGCCTCAGAACATGTCCTACCAACCGATCCCTTCTTCTGGTCAAGTTGTGCCACAAACTTCTCCCCAATCCTATTCAATACTTCCTCATTAGTTATGTGATCTACCCATCTAATCTTCAGCATTCTTCTGTAGCACCACATTTCGAAAGCTTCTATTCTCTTCTTGTCTAAACTGTTTATCGTCCACGTTTCACTTCCATACATGGCTACACTCCATACGAATACTTTCAGAAATGACTTCCTGACACTTAAATCAATACTGGATGTTAACAAATTTCTCTTCTTCAGAAACGCTTTCCTTGCCATTGCCAGCCTACATTTTATATCCTCTCTACTTCGACCATCATCAGTTATTTTGCTCCCCAAATAGCAAAACTCCTTTACTACTTTAAGTGCCTCATTTCCTAATCTAATTCCCTCAGCATCACCCGACTTAATTAGACTACATTCCATTATCCTTGTTTTGCTTTTGTTGATGTTCATCTTATATCCTCCTTTGAAGACACTGTCCATTCCATTCAACTGCTCTTCCAAGTCCTTTGCTGTCTCTGACAGAATTACAATGTCATCGGCGAACCTCTAAGTTTTTATTTCTTCTCCATGAATTTTAATACCTACTCCGAATTTTTCTTTTGTTTCCTTTACTGCTTGCTCAATATACAGATTGAACAACATCGGGGAGAGGCTACAACCCTGTCTTACTCCCTTCTCAACCACTGCTTCCCTTTCATGTCCCTCGACTCTTATAACTGCCATCTGGTTTCTGTACAAATTGTAAATAGCCTTTCGCTCCCTGTATTTTACCCCTGCCACCTTTAGAATTTGAAAGAGAGTATTCCAGTCAACATTGTCAAAAGCTTTCTCTAAGTCTACAAATGCTAGAAACGTAGGTTTGCCTTTCCTTAATCTTTCTTCTAAGATAAGTTGTAAGGTCAGTATTGCCTCACGTGTTCCAGTATTTCTACGGAATCCAAACTGATCTTCCCCGAGGTTGGCTTCTACTAGTTTTTCCATTAGTCTGTAAAGAATTCGTGTTAGTATTTTGCAGCTGTGACTTATTAAACTGATAGTTCGGTAATTTTCACATCTGTCAACACCTGCTTTCTTTGGGATTGGAATTATTATATTATTCTTGAAGTCTGAGGGTATTTCGCCTGTTTCACACATCTTGCTAACCAGATGGCAGAGTTTTGTCAGGACTGGCTCTCCCACGGCCGTCAGTAGTTCCAATGGAATACTGTCTACTCCGGGGGCCTTGTTTCGACTCAGGTCTTTCAGTGCTCTGTCAAATTCTTCGCGCAGTTTCATATCTCCCATTTCTTCTTCATCTACATCCTCTTCCATTTCCATAATATTGTCCTCAAGTACATCGCCCTTGTATAGACCCTCTATTTACTCCTTCCACCTTTTTGCTTTCCCTTCTTTGCTTAGAACTGGGTTTCCATGCACTCTGACTGCAAAATAGTACGTCAATCTGGTGATTCGACCTTTTGTGCTGCAATTTAAGGACAGCGTTCCAGGTGGTGATTTCCAACAGGATAACGCTCCCCACGTATCAGTGCTGTAACCCAACATTCCCTACAGAGTTCGACATGTTGCCTTGGCCTATTCGATCGCCATATCTGTCTCCAACCGAGGACACATGGGACATCATCAGACGAATGCTCCAGCGTCTTCCACAACCAGATTAAACTCCCCTGTATTGACCGACCAAGTGCAACAGGCATGGAACTCCATACCACAAATTGACATCCGGCACCCGTACAACACGTCTTGCATTCAACATTCTGTCGGTTACACCGCTTATTGACGAAACAGCATTGTACATCTGCAACGGCTGATCTCGCGCTTGCATTAATCTGTAATCTTGCGATGTTAATCACTATAATGTTATCTAGACAGATATATTCCCGAAATTTCATTACTCTATAGTCTATAATTATTATTTTTTGGTGTTGCGATTTTTTTCTGTCAGAATGGTAACAAAACTTCTTCTGAAATTATAGAATTACTTCCGCGGTTCACTAAACGCTTCAGAATCTTAACCGTGCAGATATATATTCAAATTAGCGAAACCGTTCCGACAATGGAACCGCAGTCTGGCCGTTATTGGCTGCTCGCCGTAGACTGAACCGCTTCTCCCGCGGTGGCCCAGGTGTGCGCCATCTGCCATATTATGGGGCGATCCCCTGCCTGTTGGTGCGAACCTTTACGTACTCGGCACTTCCAGAAGGCCAGCGATATAGTAACCACCGGAAGTAGGTGATTGTAATTGATTTCTTGGTAAAGGTATTGACAACGGTACCTTAACAACGTCTGCTTTCTCTCCACGTCTTCATATTCTTTCCTTAACAACGTCTCGCTTTCTCTCCACGTCTTCATATTCTTTCCAAGCGCAACTTCAATAATCATGAATTGGGAATAGCAGTGCTTGCTTTTTTTAAGAAGTACGATGCAATGTTCCTTCGCACGTGCATGTGTGTCTGAAGAAACATTGCCTCGTAATTCATAATAACATAGGCATTGCTATTTCGTACAGTATTTATTCGCCAATACTAGGCCCTCGACTCCCAATAAATATGTCCTCGGTGGATGGGAATATACGTAAACGTACGAGTACACTTGTACCACATACACGACGACATATGGAAGTGTAAGTCTGCCGCGATTCGTGATGGATAGCCGAAGCGGTTAAGGCATCCTCGCGCAACGGGAAATCTGGGTTCGAGTCCCGGTCCAGCACAAAGTTTCATTGTCGTCATTCCAATGTGCAGCCGATGGTGATTCACATTCGCAACCGCGATTGCGTTTACCGAATAACTGTAATCGCCTCTGGCCTATCACAAAATTATCCCCAATGTCTGCTCTTCCTATCATCTGTATCCCATCCCACTCTTTTTCCCACTGAAACCTTCAACCCGTCCTAAGTCTGCTTACTTGTTATCAAAACCTTCCAAACCCCACTCCCAAAAAAATACCTACATTCCATCCATTAGTTTCTTTCCGTTCACACTCGAAAATATTTTCTAAAATATCCTCTCCAGTACATTACTTTAACCAGTTCTGCCATCTAGTATCACCAGGAGCCTCTACCACCATCAACTTCACAGAACATAAACAGCACACATCATCAACATCTCAATATCCATTTTATCATCAATGTTTGATCTTAATAAAAATTAAGCTCACCAGAGAAAATAAGAACTACGTACTTAAATGAGCTCACTGCTCACTTTGGAGCGCTCTAGAAGGCGTGGAACTGGTACCAGATGTTCATTTGATCCTCCACCATTCGCGGAAGTGGCCAGTCGCAGGTTCTCCTCTTTTGAAATATTGTAAGGCGTCAAGTACATCTACTGCCTAACAATCTGTTTAACGTGCAGTATGTGGAGGGAGTAATTTAAGATGGAGTAGGATCTGTGATGGTTTGGGCTGTTTATCGTAAGATAGTTTGGGCCCACTCATTGAGGTTACCACGCACATGAACCAGGACCTGTAATTCAACATTGTTGGTGGCCAAGTGTTGCCCTTTCTCCTACATCTTCATTCTATGTTGTGGATACTCACCTCTTCTTAGTGTTCACAGGGCAGCACAAACACGTTCCCAGTTTGATGAATGCTGATCAGTGAGTTGCCACTGCTGCATGTGACATACCTGAAGAAACTTGTGGAGTCTCTTCCTCGCCGAACTGAAACCATTACTAAGGCTAGACGAGATGTTAGATAGCAGCATAAGGTGTGCCCAAATGAAAAGGAGGCTACAATCATACATGAAGAAATATTAATGACAGTATTACAGGAGGGGCTTTGAGTAAGTGATGCGACACTGTCTTCTGAAAGAAGGTTGGTTTTATTCAGGATTCCAGTATGCCATATTATTTCTCAGTCTTTTGGTTACAAAATCCTGTATTTCAACATAATTTCTGTCCAGTGCGACGACCTTGGGCCACCTTACTAGCAGAGCCTTTATGCCCGCGTGGTACCACTCTACTGATCTACGTCGAAGGCAACGTCTTGCTGCATCTATAACCTCATCATCCACGCACTGCTTCCCGCGGGGCGCCTCCTTCATTGGGCCAAACAGATGGAAGGTGGGCGGTGCGAGATCCAGTCTGAAAGGTGAATGAGGAAGAGTCTAACATTCTGCGTGGTGTCTGTTGTTCTATATCGTGTCTCCCTACCACTTTCGCGCAACGACGCTCTGAGCGTGTTTTTTAGGGAATTGACTAGTTTGAACCAGGGACCTGTTGCTGGTAAGGAGACGTCAGACCACACATGACATGTAGAGTTCAGAAGAGTTCAGTGAGACTAGCAATGATATAACCACATACTTAATGATTTCAGCGTCAGCTCCACTGCACTCCCTGTAAAACAATCTTAATACTAACTAAATTTAGTGGAAGGGGTTCAAGGCTTTCCTATTTTAATTAGCTGGTAAAATAACGTCGAAAAAGCAGTTAAGTTTACCATTGAAAATTTTATTCTACTCACAAAACATTGTTTATAAATTGCACTATTGATAAAAGGAAATGTTTTAATACAGAATGGTAAAAACCAACTGCGTTCAACAAAAATGTGAACGAATATTCCCTGAATGGGTTTCCGAGTTCTACGATGGATCGAAGGATGACCTATGCCATATCACATCTATAATCCAGGTTTAAATTAAGTTTCACAAAAGAGAAAACTATCAAAATGGTCTACAGTGACCCTCAATTATCTTTAATTACTTATCTAACTTGTCGTAAATTACAGTGGCTGATGTGGCTTCTCAATAATTATATAACAGAAAAATCATCGCGTTTCAGATTTTAACTTACGTAGCAAATGTGAATACCATGAGCTTTAATTGACGATCGACACTAGTATTACGCAAAACGGGGATGTAACAGATGAGACTTCTGCAGTTCTGAGTGAAGCCTTATGCGCTCAAAAATGCGGCATCGCGTGCGTTCATTACCTTGTCGGTGTTTAGGCAGCGTCAGGGCGGCGCAGCTCCGCTCACCTCGCCGTCTCAGAAGTAACTCTCTCCTAACTTCTCCTTACTACAATTTACCGAAGTTGGTTTAAAAAAACTATCTGGCTGTGTTTTCATCTGACCAATCAGGGTCTCAATGTTAACCTTAAGCTCCGCCTACAAAAATTCTCTCTATCCAATGAGAAACGTTATACTTTTCGTGGTGGGGCAATGTTTTTAAAGTTTGCAACGTAACAGAGACGCGAAAAAGTCTCACGCTAAAACTTGCAGCTGGTGTGGTCCTTTTAGTGTTATCGTAAGATCTATACTGTTCTTCTGGAGGGCTCTATCTTTTAACATGGGCTGGGGGGGGGGGGGGGGGGTGGTCCTGACGTAACAGAGACGCGAAAAAGTCTCACGCTAAAACTTGCGGCTGGGGTGGACCTTTTAGTGTTATCGTAAGATCTATGCTGTTCTTCTGGAGGGCTCTAGCTTTTAGCATGGGCTGGGGGGTGGTCATAGCGGTTAGCTGGCGTCGTGGGTGTCCGCCCCTTATCGTAGGGCCTTCTAGCTTAACAAGGTTCTGTTCTCGGCTTCTGTTCTCGTTTCTCCACTCGGAACTGCGTCTGTCTCACGGTGGGAAGGTATGACATGCATTTAGGCATTCTTGTGTTAGTCTGTGGTATTCCATTTGCTCACTCGTTACTCGTATTACTTTGGTTAATTTAGTGTCACGATTTATTCGGAGCTATGCGACATACTACTGGATTTGCTTATCATGTAAGGTTTTCGTGGTAGGTGTTGGATTTGCCTGACACCTTACAAGAGCATACAGTGAAGTTTTGGGAGCTCGTCTCGCGTGCGCAGACTTGTGTGAGGCCTCACGTTGTCACGGAGAAGGAGAAGTTCGTTTACATATTTGTAGCGACGAACACGCTGAATTCGTTTCTTCAGTTTCCTGATGGTAGCACAATACGTTCAGAGTTGATCGTTGCACCATGAGGGAGGACGTATTACCCCTTCAGAATCCCATAAGACCGTCGCCATTAATTTACCGGATGGGAGTGTGGCTTTGAACTTTTTCATCGGAGTACATGTGTTGCAGTGCCACTCCGCGGATTGCTGCTTTAGCGGTTCGAAGTGATGAAGCAATGTTTCTTTGCCTGTGACGACGTTAGACAAAAAATTGTCACGATCAGTCTCATAATGCGTAAGCAGTCTTTACAGTCGGTCCATTCGTTGCTCTTTACGGTCTTCTATTAGGAACCCATTGGGCACACACCCTTGCGTACCCCAACTGGTAGACGAGTGTGTCAGTACTACCAACAGAGGCGCCCAGTTGAAAAGCGATGTGTTTGCGATCCGTCAATCACCTCGAATAAGAGTGTCCTGACGTTCCAACACTGCAGGAGTCATGCCGGAGATTTGACATGTTTGCGTCACGTCGTTGCTATGACAGACGCCTTGGTCAACGACTCGCTGTGCTTTTGTTCATTGCCAGCTCTCTGTAGATATTCTGCAAGGGCTATGAATATGTGCGATGTACTGGTTTTCTGGCAAATGAAACTCGATGACAGCTGTCCACTTGTAATGCACCTCCGTTACAGACGCCATTTTAAAGGCTACCTATAGCGCTGCCACCTATCGGAACTTCATGAAACTATAGGAGCTGAAGCGGGAATATTTCACCAGGTCCTATAACAAATTCTGCATTTTTTCAACCGAAATTTGCAGAGAAAAGACTGTTGCATTACTTACTGAACGCCCCTCGTAATTGCACTTCTTGCGGAACGATTTAAGTACACTTAATTGCCATTGATAGTGATACACTGATCCCAGCTTTTAGGAAGGGAGTGGATAGCTTCATTGCATGAACTCCTGGGTTGCTGACGGATCCAGTTTTACATGGCACCCTGTAGTTCCTTGTCCCAGGTGAATCTCTGACGTTTTTGATATTGTTTCATTCGGCCGAAGATATGCGAACCATATGAGGAAATATCGGGGCTGTAAGGAAGATGTTCCAGGACCTCCCATCGAAATTTGAGGGTCTTATTTGCCACGCAGCGCCTCTTAAAGCTGACACCGACTGAATATCGTGCATCATACGAGACACTGCTTTCCGTACACGTCTTTCATCTTGCGGTAAATACAGTAAGCATGTTCCCCTTCTCGTCGAAGATAGTGGATAACAGCCCTTTGTGTTGTTCGGGAGAAATCCATCACGCAATGAACTGCGGAGACAACTCTCAGGAACTGAGAAAATTCCTGTGAAGCCGTTATCTCCGCTTGTGCAACTGGCAATACCATCTCTTAGTTAACACGTTGACCAACTGGGATAACATACAGAGCGGTTCTAGGCGCTACAGTCTGGAACCACGTGACCGCTACGGTCGCAGGTTCGAATCCTGCCTCGGGCATGGATGTGTGTGATGTCGTTAGGTTGGTTAGGTTTAAGTAGTTCTAAGTTCTAGGGGACTGATGACCTCAGAAGTTAAGTCTCATAGTGCTCAGAGCCATTTGAATCATTTGATAACATATAACCAGCTACAACGAAG
Source organism: Schistocerca piceifrons (assembly GCF_021461385.2). Lineage (NCBI taxonomy): Eukaryota > Metazoa > Arthropoda > Insecta > Orthoptera > Acrididae > Schistocerca > Schistocerca piceifrons. Next base: position 198,728,239 of record NC_060138.1, on the reverse strand, counting down.
GTCTCCTTTCCAATTGTGCATACCTTATAGTATGATGACGTTTATACATTAATCATTTTTAAAATGGTTAAAGGTGTGTACAGTGACTTCTGTCAGTCAGCCGCATCGAAGAGAATGTAAATTACGAGTAAAACAATCAAAGAAAGCTTTAGTCCTGCAGCCTACCAAACTTAAGTGTCTAAGAAATACTGAAATTACACTCCATGAAGCCTTTATATTGTAACTTACCACGCATTTGTTAGCAAGGTGGAACATTAGTACAAAGAATAGGAAGTGTCTCCAGAACACGTGTCTTTTTTTGTGTTCGAATACCCTTCGTGTAACCACAAACGTGAATCACTTGCTTTGGAGGAAAGATGTGAGTGTCAATTGCCGTGAATCATCTACACTTTGTTCCACGGGAATTCGTGTTTTAACAACTTATACATTGTGTTGCTGAGTCAGCCAGACATTAAATGGCCGAACGCGGAAAAGTACCTACGAACCACATTCAGCCTGGACAGTGTAACAGAATAATAGTCGTTAATCCAGCGTATGGATTCCACAACTCTGGTTCTTATCTCTGCCTGGCTAGGAAGTGTTCTGCACGTTAAAGAAACTTGTACATACGAGGCCAAAATATTAGTGGTTACTGTGAAACGTCCCCTTTTTAGAACAATTATACCAGACTGTGCTTAAACTGATACACAATATTTTTTAGCGCAACGCAATCTGACTTTCAAAAAATCCCTACAAAAGAATGGCCCTGACTAGCATTAACCTATACCTTTCACAAATCACTTATCTCACAAAAATCTTGGTTACTCGAACTACTGCAATACAGCAAGCGCCACTACTGCCATCTAAATAAAAGATTCAAACTATGGAAGGCACTAACTACTGATAGGGATAGTTAGCAAATGAAAGATATTAATAGAGAACAAACATGTATTTACCTTAATATCATCAAAGTCATAATATATATAGGAGTTCATAACATCTATTTTTACAAATATCAAAACTCCGCCATTTCTCTCTCCACATCCATCACTGCTGGCGGCTCACCTCCAACTGCGCAACGCTACGCGCTGTTCACATCCAGCTGCTGCTGCCCAACACTACAATGGCAGACAACAATGCAAACCAGCCACAGACTGCACACAGTACAGCCAGTGATTCTCACACAGAGCGCTACGTGACGTTACCAATAAAAAAAAACCTAAACAGCCTACTTACAACTGATCAAAACTAGTCATTGCTATTTTGTCTGGAACTGACATGGTGAGAGTGTGGGGGTGTAAAAGTACCGATCAATTCTTAGAACCAAGTTAAAACAGCAACCAGCTATTGCTTATAACGCCATTTAAAACCCGTAACGCACAAGCTATGATTCTCAGACTACACGAGAATTTTCGAACCCTCTCTCCAAGGTAATTTCTGGTGGAGTGCTCCTATACCTCACATACCCTCCTTAAACCGCCAGCTCTGTAATGTTTTATTGCCGCTCGCGTTATAGACTTCTTTTTTGTTGCTGGCGTGTCTTGTAGATACGTGTTGGTGTCTCCTGGACCGCACCTCGCGAACTATGTACCTGTTTTCTTAGTGCAGCACAAAATGTGTTCGCAGGCATATGTCAGTTTTGACGATGAAGCTACTAATCGGTGAACAGAGAAACACATCAGCGATATTTATCGAGAAATAGACGAAAAAGACGACAAATTTGCGATAGCCATAGATCACAATTTTGCTGGGGAACAAGAGTATCACTCAGAGGAAGTACTTCCGGACAACGGTATTGCGTTCCTGTTCATTCAATAAAATACTTAAAGTGTTAGTTAACATCAAATATGTTCTGGGTGATGGTAAAGGAAAATGTAGATCTCAGCAGTTGATATCAGTTCTGCAGACTTTCTTTCGAGTGCGATTTTCATGTACAAGTTTAAACCCTGAAATTTAGTTTCACTTGAAAATTTACCTACTACAGAGATACTATAACTTTTTAGAATGTAAAAGTCAGTTCTCTCACAGTTTGTTTGTGTGTACCACTTGAAAAAAACCACACGAAAGTTTGTGATTTTGGGTGATAAAAAAAAAAATACTGCAGGCTTTGTTTAGTGCAATAGAATCAACGTGGAGTATCTAAACACTACTGAAACAGTTGTAAAAATAACTGTTATGTAACTTAAGTAAACAATTTCAAACGATTTATCTCCCAAATCTCAGTTTATATATTGGGGTTCCAGAGAGCACACTTCAATGTATACGTTACAGAAAAGTCACCTCGTGAGTTAAGGTTAAAGAACGTACAGCATCCTTACCGGTATCCAACACTGGTAGGTTCATTGTCAAACGAGTCTTGATATTCACTATCACATTCATGTTTTGCATTACGGTACCTGCGATGCTATTTCTGTTGTATCTCGGGTGGACACAACAGTAATTCAACGAGTATGAAGCAGGAAGCAGAGCCGGCCGGAGTGGCCGTGCCGTTCTAGGCGCTGCAGTCTGGAGCCGAGCGACCGCTGCGGTCGCAGGTTCGAATCCTGCCTCGGGCATGGATGTGTGTGATGTTCTTAGGTTAGTTAGGTTTAATTAGTTCTAAGTTCTAGGCGACTGATAACCTCAGAAGTTAAGTCGCATAGTGCTCAGAGCCATTTGAGCCAGGAAGCAGACCAGGGTGGCTAGGCACAATATACACTGATGCGCCAAAGAAACTGGTATAGGCATGCATATTCAAATACAGAGGTATATAAACAGGCAGAATGCGGCGCTGCTGTCGGCAGTGCCTATCTAAGACAAGTGTCTGCCGCGGTCAGGAATCAGGCAACACATCAAATCTCCGACATCGCTGTGGCCGGGAAACGATCCTGTAAGAACGGGACCAATGACGACTGAAGTGCAGTCCTTCCACAGACCGCTGCAGATTTCAGTGCTGGACAATCAACAAGTCTCAGCGTGCGAACCATTCAACGAAATATCGACATAGGCTTTTGGAGTCTAAGGCCCACTCGTGTACCCTTGATGACTGCATGACACAAAGCTGTAGTCCTCGCCTGGGCCCGTCAACACCGACATTGGACTTTTGATGATTGGAAACATGTTGCCTCATCGCATGAATGTTTAAAATTGTATAGAACGGATGGACGTGTACGGGTATGTAGACAACCTCATGGATCCATGGACCCTGCATGTCAGCAGGAGACGGTTCAAGCTGGTGGAGGCTCTGGAATGATGTGAGCGAGTACAGTTGGAGTGATATGGGACCCCTGATACGTCTCTGACAGGTGACACGTGCGTAAGTATCCTATCTGATCACCTGCATCCATTCATTTCCATTGCGCATTCCGTCGGACCTGGGCAATTCCAGAAGGACAACGCGACACCGCAAACGTCCAGAATTGCTACAGAGTGGCTTCACGAACACTCTTCTGAGTTTAAACACTTTCGCTGGCTACCGAACTCCCCAAACATGAACATTATAGAGCATATCTGGGATGCCTTGCAACGTGCTATTCAGAAGACACCACCACCCTCTCGTACTCTTACGGATATATGGACAGCCCTGCAGGATTCAAAGAATCAGTTCCCTCCAGCACTACTTCAGACATTAGTCGAGTCCATGCCAGGTCTTGCTACGGCAGTTCTGTGTACTCGCGTGGGCCGTGCACGATATTAGGTAGGTGTACCAGTTTCTTTGGCTCTTCAGTGTAGATTATCAATAGACAGTGCTACAATCGAATAATTAAACACATTCACTTATCTTTTGAGAATCAGTCATGAAGAACATAATAAACATTTTCTAGTCTCTGAAAAAACTTATTTGTCAACTCAGCAGCAACCTATCATTCCAGTTGTGCCGGTTCTCGCAGACCTAACTAACTATGACGTGGCAGCCGCTGCCCCGTGTAGCTGAGATGTCAAACAACAGTGACGATCTGCGCTGACCAAGTGGCTCCCGAGCCCTCTCGTCCGCATCGTTCATGCTAACACCGGAGAGGGCGCTGGTGTCTTGCAGTGTTTCTGGGGAGGAGAGATGCCGCGCCCGAGTTGCATATACTGCCAATCTGGCGCCACCACCCGGGGTCCGCAGAAACTGGCGTCTTACGATGACACCACAATTTCCATGCAGTATGAATGGAAGCTTGTATTATGAAGTAAGCTGCTCCACACAATACCGACAACAATTTCGTCACATCGTTATCGGCAACTACTATTTGACATTCAGTGTTGGATAAAACTCTCCTCTAGATGTTTCCACTCGTTGCAGTCTTCCATATTGTTCCCGCACGTTTTCTAATGTAATTCACATATGTTGCATCAGGTACGCAGGGCCTTTTCTAATGTTTTGGAATCCGACAAAGAACCCCCTGTCTTGGTATCCGACAAAGAACCTCCTTGGTTCATCTGCCAATAATTCTCCTGTATACAGCCCCAGGCACTTCCATTTAATTTTCACGAAGATGATAATTGCGTGTTAATCTACAATCTGTTCCATGATACGTTTATTAGTTTTCCTGTCTCTCCATGTAGTTCCTTGGAAGCATCACTTCACTGCTCGCAGAGAACCTTCTTTTTGAATGGTTCTCTCATGAAATTTCTATGTCTCAATGCCATAACAAAACTAGGAATCAGTGTTACTAAACTGCTAAACAGTCCTCTGGGCCCATTTGTATGATGCCAATCTGAAAGATGTCAGGCCGGCCGGAGTGGCCGTGCGGTTCTAGGCGCTACGGTATGGAACCGAGCGACCGCTACGGCCGCAGGTTCGCATCCTGCCTCGGGCATGGATGTGTGTGATGTCCTTAGGTTAGTTAGGTTTAATTAGTTGTAAGTTCTAGGCGACTGATGACCGCAGAAGTTAAGTCGCATAGTGCTCAGAGCCATTTGAACATTTTTTTTTTTTTTTTTTTTTTTTTGAAAGACGTCAGGAGAAACAAAAATTTAATTTTCGTTACTTCATACAATAACTGACTGAATTTAAAAATTTAAAATGCTGCCATGTTCGACTCATTAACAAGACTATAAATGAAAGGACGTTACTTCCTCCGACAAACTTTACACATCATTCCAAAGCTTTTCAAAACTTGTACTCGCTTACGGCCTACAAAATAATGAAAGGAAAACAGTTTATTGCTTACTAAATGTTCCCCGTTCATGCGGTAGAACTTCGGCATCAAGCGTTACGTTCTAATTTGTTTTTTGTTGACTACTAACTCTATGGCTACCCGTTTTGCAGCCATTATCGACATGTACCACTGAATATATGTACAAAATTATATCACTATATGACACATACCGTACAAACGTACTCTTTGTTCTTTTTTTAACTTTTGTTAGTTTACTCGCTTACACTTAAATCGCAAAGTTGATACCGCGACATTTGCTCGAAATTACATTCTTTAATTGCAATTTAGTAACCTTGCCTTTATAACCTATCGTTACTATTATCAGGCCTAAAATAAACGTTTGGACAATGCACTGTTGCTCAAATAGGTCTTACAGGAGCATACACACTACTGGCCATTAAAATTGCTACACCAAGAAGAAATGCAGATGATAAACGGGTATTCATTGGACAAATATATAATACTAGAACTGACATGTGATTACATTTTCAAGCAATTTGGGTGCATAGATCCTGAGAAATCAGTACCCAGAACAACCACCTCTGGCCGTAATAACGGCCTTGATACGCCTGGGCATTGAGTCAAACAGAGCTTGGATGGCGTGTACAGGTACAGCTGCCCACGCAGCTTCAACACGATACCACAGTTCATCAAGAGTAGTGACTGGCGTATTGTGACGAGCCAGCTGCTCGGCCACCATTGACCAGGCGTTTTCAATTCGTGAGAGATCTGGAGAATGTGCTGGCCAGGGCAGCAGTCGAACATTTTCTGTATCCAGAAAGGCCCGCACAGGACCTGCAACATGCGGTCGTGCATTATCCTGCTGAAATCTAGGGTTTCGCAGGGATCGAATGAAGGGTAGAGCCACGGGTCGTAACACATCTGAAATGTAACGCCCACTGTTCAAAGTACCGTCAATGCGAACAAGAGGTGACCGAGACGTGTAACCAATGGCACCCCATACCATCCACGCCGGGTGATACGCCAGTATGGCGATGGCGAATACGCGCTTCCAATGTGCGGTCACCGCGATGTCACCAAACACGGATGCGACCATCATGATGCTGTAAACAGAACGTGGATTCATCCGAAAAAATGACGTTTTGCCATTCGTGCACCCAGGTTCGTCGTTGAGTACACCATTGCAGGCGCTCCTGTCTGTGATGCAGCGTCAAGGGTAACCGCAGCCATGGTCTCCGAGCTGATAGTCAATGCTGCTGCAAACGTCGAACTGTTCGTGCAGATGGTTGTTGTCTTGCAAACATCCCCATCTGACGTGGCTGCAGGATCCGTTACAGCCATGCGGATAAGATGCCTGTCATCTCGACTGCTAGTAATACGAAGACGTTGGGATCCAGCACGGCGTTCCGTATTACCCTCCTGAAACCACCGATTCCATATTCTGCTAACAGTCATTGGATCTCGACCAACACGAGCAGCAATGTTGCGATACGATAAACCGCAATCGCGATAGGCTACAATCCGACCTTTATCAAAGTCGGAAACGTGATGGTACGCATTTCTCCTTCTTACACGAGGCATCACAACAACGTTTCACCAGGCAACGCCGGTCAACTGCTGTTTGTGTATGACAAATCGTTTGGAAACTTTCGTCATGTCAGCACGTTGTAGGTGTCGCCACTGGCGCGAACGTTGTGTGAATGCTCTCAAAAGGTAATCATTTGGATCTCACAGCATCTTCTTCCTGTCGGTTAAATTTCGCGTCTGTAGCACGTCATCTTCGTGGTGTAGCAATTTTAATGGCCAGTAGTGTAGAAGACTTATAAAGTGTCTGGTTTTGGTTTTGGCTTTGTCTCTTTCATTAGTCTATGGATGAATAATCCGAAATAAATAAAGCCAACACACCGTAATTAGAGTTATAAGTCTTTAACCATAAAGGCTGCATCCTTAAAGTCAAGTTGGGGTGACAGTAATTGCACTGTATTAAATAAAACCCTCATAACTTCTGAACGGTTTGCGCTAGAACGTTCAAACTGCACGGTTGGCCGCGAAGCATGATGGGAATTACTATGCGCATGAGAACACGACTTCTTGTTAAGCCCACTATCACTTGCAGGGGTTCGTCAGTAACCAAAATTGGCGCCTCTGGGGGACTGAGAATCCTCATTTAACGATCGAAGAGTCTCTTTACCCTCAACAGGTGATTGTGTGGTGTGCAATGTCCAGTCACGGAATAATCCTTGCGATAATCCTTGATGCCAGAGCGACTATCGAACGATGCGTGAAGATTTTGGAAGATGATTTCATCCCCATTATCCAAAGTGACCCTGATTTCGACAAGATGTGATTCATGCAAGACGGCGCTCGACACCTTCGAAACAGGAGAGTGTTTGATGTCCTGGAGAACCACACTGGGGACTGCGTTCTCGCCCTGGCTTGCCCATAGCCCTTGGCATGGGCCACGATCAGCCGCCATATTCCCAGGATCTGAACACATGCAGCTCCTCTTTTGTGGGGCTATATTAAAGATCCCAAAACGATTGCTAAGTTGAAAACAGCCATTCAAAAGGTCATCGACAGCATCTATGTTCCGACACTTCAGCGAGTCACGCAGAATTTCGCTATTCGTCTGCGCCACGTCTTCGTCAATGATGGCAGTAATCGAACATGTAATAACCTAAATCCGAATATCTGTAGTGACGTTTACATGTTGAATAAGGTGTGTACACGCCGTAGTTTGTAACTAGTTTACTTTTTTTCTTGTAATTCAATAATTGTCGCCCTGTGTTTAGCATATTAACTCATTTCTAAAGTAATCAGACGTCAGAAGCTTTTTATAGATGGAAGTTGAGTTCGCTAAAGTCATCAGAAGATCAAACCAAACTGCAAAACGAGTTAGGAAAAAATATCTGAGTGGTGCGAAAAGTGGCAGTTGACCCTAAATAACGAAAAGTGTGAGGTCATCCACATGAGTGCTAAAAGGAACTCGTTAAACTTCGGTTACACGATAAATCAGCCTAATCTAAAAGCCGTAAATTCAACTATATACCTAGGAATTACAATTACGAACAACTTAAATTAGAAAGAACACATAGAAAATGTTGTGTGGAAGACTAACTAAAGGCTGCATTCTATTGGCAGGACACTTGGAAAATGTAACAGACCTACTAAGGAGACTGCCTACACTACGCTTGTCCGTCCTCTTTTAGAATACTGCTGCGTGGTGTGGTACCCTTACCAGATAGGACTGACGGAGTACATCGAAAAAGTTCAAAGAAAGGCAGCACGTTTTGTATTATCGTGAAATATGGGAGTGAGTGTCACAGAAATGATACAGGATTTGGGCTGGAAATCATTAAAAGAAAAGTGTTTTTCGTTGCGACGGAATCTTCTCACGAGATTCCAATCACCAACTTTCTCCTCCGAATGCGAAAATATTTTGTTGACACCGACCTACACAGGGCAGAACGATCACCACGATAAAATAAGGGAAATCAGAGCTCGTACGGAAAGATATAGGTGTTCATTCTTCCAGCGCGCTATACGAGATTGGAATAATAGAGAATTGTGAAGGTGCCAGGCACTTAAATGTGATTTGCAGAGTATCCATGTAGATGTAGATGTAGACGTAGATGAACAGGATGGAGGAGATGGGGAGGGGGGCGGGTTACTGGTGACAATTAATCTCCACCCTTTCCATTTCAGATATGTAGAACACCTGATTTTTAAAGCCCCATTCAATTTCCCAAAAGCACCACGACCCGTTTCTTCTCTTCTGTTTATTTCTTTTGCTGTCCATCCAGCCCTTGTCTTCGACAGCCTTAAACACAGTGTCTCATCGACTGCTTCTCTGTCTTCTCTACTTAATTTACCAAAAGCGCTCTACAAACAAATTGAGCGAGGTCGCGCAGAGTTTGTCATCGAAATTTAAGCCTCCTTAAACTGAAAAACACTTAATTTTTTGGAAGGCTTGGCTAGCGCGTGTCATCTTATAAGTGAACCTCAGTACGCTGCACTAGGTGACCTTGCGATAGAAGACCGACGAGAAGCGACGCAGCGAAGGCAGCTGAGGTCAACAGCTGCGTCAGATGGACAACAAACAACGCAAGCTCGGCGAACGTCATGTTGAATCACCTGAGCGGAAGCGTAACCGTGGGCCCTTGTCTCCTTGCCCAAGCAACTGGAACCGGGGTGCCGCGGGCCGGTTGGTGTGCAGCTGGCTTCTTACCGGCAGCAATGTTGCTCCCTCGGCACAAGCGAGTCAGTTAGGTTGTATACAGGGTGGCACCGGGAAAGGTCGGCAGACGCAATCGCCAGACTCGGCCTACAGCTTGGTCACAGTTAATCCAATCTCCTACGGCAGTTCTTATCTGGATCAAGGAGGCTAGGCCAGTTTATAATCTATGTAACCTCCTTGGGTAGAACGGATGTCACGACCCTTCTGTGCTTGAAGGCGAGCGCTGCATTGCGTCTTTAGACGCCAAATGCTTGTCAGTGAACTACATCTGTCTCTAAAACAACCTAGAAAAAATGGTTCAAATGGCTCTGAGCACTATGGGACTTAACATCTGAGGTCATCAGTCCCCTAGAAGTTAGAACTACTTAAACCTAACTAACCTAAGGACACCACACACATCCATGCCCGAGGCAGGATTCGAAACTGCGACCGTAGCAGTTGCACAGTTCCGGACTGAAGCGCCTAGAACCGCTCGGCCACATCGGCCGGCCTAAAACAACCTGGCGACTACTGAGTACTCTTTTCTCTGTTACGAGAGTAGCCAGACAAGTTTTATGAACCTGTGAGACGTAGAGAGAATCGTTCAATTAGACAGTCGACATGATTCGTGATGACACTGAAAAGCAAGATTAAAAACATTTGCATAATTGCAAATAAATTCAGCGAAACAGACAGGTTAGTTAAACTTCAATAACTATCGTTCAGCGCATGTGTGAAAGACAAACATATATTTTAGAGTAAGTTACTCTGAACACACAAAGTGGAAAAATACATGGAGTGTCCGAAAAGTCTTTCCCTGATTACCTAAATTGATAACTCAGGCTAGAAGTAAGATACAAATATGAAACTGGTGTCTAATTGTTTACAAACTATCGAAGTTTTTGGCATCTGTAATTCACGTGAGGCGCTGCGCACCGATTTCTTCGGACTTCGCAGAAAAGACTGCCTTACAGCTTCTGAGGTTCTTGGTCGACCAGACCTCGGATGGTGAGCAACCGATCCTGTGTTCTTTTGTGTTCTTGAACTTCTCATACCAGGCTTTAATGCTCTTGACGTCAGGTGGATTCCTTCCAAATGTTGTCTGGAAGTGTCTCTGCACTGTGGTTGGTTATCGTGTCTCGTGGTACTACAGGACACACTGTGCCTTCTCCTGATTAACATGGCTTCTTGGGCACTGCACCTCATCCACTACTTACGTACTGCGAACCTAAAACAGAAAAAAACTTTAATAGTTGTAAACAATTTGACACAAGTTTCATATTTGTATCTTACTTCTAGCCTGAGTTATCAATTTGTGTAATCAGGGAAAGACTTTTCGGACACCGTTTACAACACATTTGCAAAGCAGCTCATATGACAGAATCACCACCCTGCTGATATAAATCACCATTAAGCAGTAATAATACTTCTTAGATAGGTAATGCCCATCTACCATAACTCAAAAAAGATTCACCGCAGTAACTTTAGAGCACAAAAGAGGCCTACAGTTTACAGAGAGCTAAACAAGTCACCCACCACAATCCAGAAAAGGATCCACTACGGCAAGCATAAGATACGCCACCCTTTCCACCTAAACAAATTATTTTCTGAGGTTACAATTTACGCCTAAAATTTCCGATAAAGATTTTGCCTACATGTGGTTTCCAATAAAGCTGCTATTTTAGTCGATAGGTTGTAGGTACTGAGCCCGGATAAAACAAACATTGTGACTGAAGTCTGCATTGTGGCCAAGAGCGGGGTGGAACAGGATGTCTGCATCGGTGTGTTGGGCGATAGGGGGAAACGGCATTTCATACTGGTACCCACATGAGACCAACGTCCAGTATTGCAGATTCTGTGCTGTCTTATCCAGGGAATTACAATGACGCCTGAACGGGGGAACCAAGGTTTTTGTTCAGTCAACAGGTGCAGTTAGCTGCCACACAAATACGCATGAAATTCCTTGACCCCATAAATAATCATTGAAGCCTCCTTCTCTATTTGGGAATAGTTGAGCTCCGCAACATTTAAGATTTTAGAGGCGAAGGCAGTTGGGTGCTCAGGATTATCTGACAACTTGTGGAAACAAAAACACGATAATGCCGTCCTGGGAAATGCCCATCGCCAGCACCACTGACAGGACTGGCGTACATGGCATCAGACAAGTAGCCATTAGACCATCCTTTAGGAACTGAAAAACCTTTTGACAGATGACTAAGCACACAAATTAGATGTTCTTCTTTGTGCTGCTGATTGAGGGGGCGTACCATCTGCGCCACTTGTAGAATAAACTTCGCATAGTATGTGATTTTACCCAGAAACGATTGCAACTGTTTAAGGTTATTAGGGATTAGCATGTTGATAATCTTACTGATGTGATCACACGAAGGAATGATACGTTTGTTACTAAGAATGTGCCCTGGGGGCAAAGAAATTACGTTTTCCATCTGACAGTTCAGCTTTCCTGGATCCGTTTAAGTGGGACTCAAGATTCTTATGACGTTCTGTGTGTGTCGAAACTATAACGATAAAACTGTTCAAATAATTAACACAGTACTAAATGCCTTAAATGAGCTATTCTAAGTACTTTCGGAAATTGGTGGGTTCCTTGCTGCCCCAAATGGTAAGCAGTCGTGCCCGAACCGACCAATGGGTGCACTTAAAACCAGCAACTCATATTGAGCATTATCAAGTGGCTGTTCGAGATACGCATCCTTTGAATCTATCTTCGAATAATTGGACCTCCAGCTGATTTGTCAATAACTCCTCTGAGCGAGGCTATGTGTAGAGTTCAGTGTTAGAATCGAATTAGTAGTAGGCTTAAAATTACCACAAATACGTAACTAACTGTTCGGTTTTTTAATGGCAACCTTAGACGTCACTCATTGACTAATGGAAAAAGGGGAAATAACGCCTTGGTCTTGAATCTGTGGAAGTTCTACCAGAACATCCTCACGAAACACAAGTAAAAGAAGGCAAATCTCGACAAAATTTAGGCACTGCAGATGGCTGCAGAGAAATGTGAGCCATAGACTTATGTGCACAACCGAGGGTGAGTCCAAAAATCCACTTATATGAAGTGCCCAGGGCGTCAAGGTCACTGAAATGTACTGTGGGAGCATACAGCTCAGAAGGTCAGTATGTGTTCGACATTTTTATACTTAGCGGCCGCTGACAGTTCTCTGAGGAGAGCGATGGTCCTGTGGCAATAAGATATGGGCTAGAGACAGGGTCGCCGCAGTGAAGGCGAACTGATCCAGCGATATATGTCACCATTGACTAAATAGTTGGTTGGGACGATGTCCAACCGGAATTCCATGGACTGAGTGAGCAGCATCAACTCCAAAGTGAGCAAGGGAGACTGCTGCTCCACAACCATGGGTTGCTGTATTGTATTAGTGCAACTGATCATGCAGCCGGTGGGCTGACTGTTCACACACAACTGCTAGGTGGCTGCTTGCCACAGGTCCAGGAGCTGTTGCATAATGCGAGAAACATCTTCTGCTTATGCCTGTATCCACAGTTACGAGAGGACTGGAGTTTCTTTGATGTGCATAACGTACGACACGACACCGAGAAGGGAGGGCGGTTCTGACCCATCCGATTAACATTACATAAAAGATCACTCAATTCTGAAGGGAGGGACGGATGACTGACGTACCTTTCATGAGAAGCCAGCGATCTGGACAGCTGTGAACTAGGGTGGGACTTAGAGACAGACTTCGAGGATGATGAGATGGAAACATCAGTTTACAGCTGCATGCGACACCGAACTAACAACTTGGGAAAACGAATTTCAGGTGTAAAAGCATGCTGAGCAGCTGCAGCAACCTAAAAAGATTTAGCAACTTCATGCGTTTCACCAAGACTGCAGTCAGAACCCAAAGTTTTGTAGTGATCTCCTTGTCAAGGGCAAGGCGCACAATCACTTCTCGAATCAATAATTCTGCTTATGAAATTTTACGGTTCCGACACATGAACGTGCGTTCGAGACCCTGCAAATCGCTCAAGAGGCATAAGACTGTCCATGCTGCTTATGAATCTTATTAAATTGTAGCCTACCCGCAACAAGGTGCGTCTGCTGATCGTAGTGGTCAGTTAACAGAGCACAGACATGAATGAAAGATAAATCTGATAGTAGTTGCAATTTCTGCACCACTTTCTATAAACACTACTAGAAGGCAACAGTAACGCACTTTGCTGTCTACTAGAGTTGCTGTAAGCAAATCAGTACAGTTCATAACGTTGGAAGTAGATTTACCAACTCTCGGAACACACATTGAAGGCAGTGAACAGAGGTGGGGACGTAGCCCTATCTACCGACTGGTGTGATAGTTGCTGTTGGAAAGCGTCCTTCTGTTCTTGCTGCTGTTCCTCTTGACCCGGATACTGTTGGTGTTGTAGCTGAAGCTGTTGCTGTCAAAGCCCCATAAACTTGGAATCCGTAACACAAGAAAGGGGACCAATATGTTGCCGTAAACTCTACAAGATAAGAAGTTGACGCCCCTTTTCTGTCAGCACTTGATACAAATGCTTAATTCATAAACACAGCCAAGTACGTCGTGAGCGTAACAGTGAGCAAACACCAAGAACGAGAAGCTGCAAGTCAAGGTCCAGAGCAAGACTGGTATTGGTATGGAAGCTAGATGTTATTTGGAACTCCACATGCAGCATAATATACTGTTCTGAGCAGCGTCTACTTGCTAGCCCATTGCTGTCAGCATCTCAGCCCACATTACTCGCCTTCCACACCTCTAGTGGTCCTCCTCACTCCTCAACTGTAATACTTTTGAGGCACTGCCTGGGATCTTGCAGCGCTCACGTAAACATTTATTTTTATTATTATTCTTCATAATTGCAGACTATTATCTGAAAAGCTAAAAAGGCCATATAAATGGCATATCCTTGGATAGTAGTTAATTTATATATTAATTATTTATTTCTGATACTTTTTAAATGCTAAAAATACTTCTACAACTACAAAATTACAATAAAATCCTTAACCAATTACACAGCTACTAATATTACTATAATACCAATAGAATCTATTCTCTTTTTGTTCATTTATTTTGGTGGAATTAACTTGTAGATGGCTGTTTCCGCTACTGGATCCGCAATCATACTATTCCAGTTCAAATGGTTCAAATGGCTCTGAGCACTATGGGACTCAACAGCTGAAGTCATAAGTCTCCTAGAACTTATAACTACTTAAACCTAACTAACGTAAGGACATCACACACATCCATGCCCGAGGTAGGATTCGAACCTGCGACCGTAGCAGTCGCGCGGTTCCGGACTGAAGCACCTAGAACCGCTCGGGCACCGCGGCCGGCATACTATTCCGGTCAACAGCCATTGTGTGTTGGATTCCTTGGGCGTCGGGTAGCACGTTAGCAGCGTTTCCACTGTAGCAAGCTATTTCACCCATCTGTTTTAAATCTTAAAGTCCACACTTCCATGGTAACTTGCACCAATGCAATATTTATTCTTGGAAAACTATTTCTATTCGGTGGTCACCGACTTCGTTTATCTTCTCTCGATCTGCAGAGTACGTTTTCCAGTCTGGATGGCAGCATCTGACTTATGGCAGAATGTCTTGTGAAGTATTCCTTGGCGTTCATGCATACTACGCCTGCAGTATCGTCCAAGATGCGCCAGGTCTACTCACTCCCCTTAGTGCTGCTTTGGGATCCGACATCCTTAATACCTGATGTCCATTGCCTACCGCAACCTCATAGAGTGCACAGTTCCACACTGTGCATTCTCAGTTTGCGCAGAGTGCCGCAACGCAGCTATCATTCATCTGTTTTTTGATTTTGTATAGAAGGGTAGCATATAGACCGTGGCCTGTCAGCTAATGTATCAGTTCACTCGACGGGATAAGAAATCTCATTTTTAAACTCTCGATCTTAGGGAGAAATTTGTACGCTGAAGAGCCAAAGAAACTGGTACACCTGCCGAATATCGTGTAGGGTCTCCGCGAGCACGCAAAAGCATCGCAACATGACGTGGCATGGACACGACTAACGTCTGAAGTAGTGCTGGAGGTAATTGGCATCATGAATCCTGCAGGGCTGTCAGTAAATCCGTAAGTGTACTTGGTGGTAGAGCTCTCTTCTGAACAGCACGTTGCAAGGCATCCCAGATATGATCAATAATGTTCATGACTAGGGAATTCGGTGGCCAGCGAAAGTATTTAAAGTCAGAAGAGTGTTCCTGGAGCCACTCTGTAGCAATTCTGGACGTTTGAGGCATCGGATTGTCCTGCTGGAATTGCCCAAGTCCGTCGGAAAGTACAGTGAACCGAATGGATGCAGGTGATCACACAGAATGCTTAAGTACGTGTCAGCTGTCAGAGTCATATCTGGACGTGTCAGGGGTCCAACTGCACACGCCCCACACCATTACAGACCTCCCCTAGCTTGAACAGACCACTGCTGAAATGCAGGGTCCATGATTTCATGAGGTTGTCTCCATATCCATACACGTCCATTCACTCGATACATCTTGAAACGAGATTCCTCCAATCAGGCGACATATTTCCAATCATCAACAATCCAATGTCAGAGTTGACAGGCCCAGGCGAGGCGTAAAGCTTTGTGTCGCGCAATTATCAAGGGTACTTCTATGGTTGTGATTATATACATTGTTTGTACACCTTTTTATACTTCACTCTCACACCTGCTATCACACACACTTTTTATGCATTAATTGACAATGGTTCAAACCTACATCCAACCATACAGATTTAGGTTTTCTAAGAGTTCCCTAAATTGCTGCAGGTGAATGCTGGGATGGTTCCTGTGTAAGTGTAAGGAAGCTTGACTTCCCCATACCTACTACAGTTCAAGCTTGTGCTCCATTTCCAATGACCTCAATGCAGATGAGATGTTAAACCACCATCTTCCTTCCTTCTTCTATTATGAAACTAATTTTGAATGTTGGCTGCCAGATCTTGCAGTGTGTCTGCTGAGGAACTACTTATCTGAGCACAAATCCACTTTCACAGTTACTATAGTTTTGGGTGAACAAAATAAGATATGCACATTTTTATAACTTAAAGCCTCAAACTGAAGAATAACCATGACACTCAGGTGTCAAAACAAGTTCATGTAAACAAAAAAATACATTGTGTTTTGCAGAAGGTGGAATTTTAAAATTTATATCTTCATATGATTTATATCAGTATCATTAGCTGCCAATGCACAAGAAACATTTATTAACTGTTAATAGTAGTAACATAAGTAAGAATGAATGCAGTCTCTGTTTATGTTCCAGGTAATAACTGCAATGTAATAAACAAATTAATTAAATAGATAACACTAAATCTCTTGAGTCACTGCTTCCCTCTCGTTCTCCAAATCGAGCTTTTCCTCCATGTTTCATGACTTTGTTGGCAACAACCCTTGAATCCTCATCTTCTTTCCCTGTGGGGCAGTTTCACTCTCCTATTTATTTTTTTGTCAGTCATTGTCTCCCACTGTCCCACAAAATATTATGTGATGACATGTGGCATATAATTTTTTGTCTTGGTACAGATTTTACTATTGGCAAATTTTTCTGTTGTATATGTGTATGCATCTATTCAAAATCGTTGACTTAACAAATGGTTCTGTGATCAGCCGACTGAAAGATAGTTCACATACATCTAGCCCAAGCAGTTACTAGTTACATCAGGGATAAAATTGGGCAAAAATTTCTCTGAAGTTTCGATATAACGACTTCTCAAAAAATAAAATTACTGATACCAATACTTACGATATAACTGGCATTAATTATCAATTTTAGAGATATACGAGACTTTCGAAACTTCTAAAAGTGTGATTCCTATCTATAAATGTTTCACTATATATGATTAACACTTAATATGTTCACAAATATCATTCCAGGTCCAGAAGAAATCTTAGCAACTTGTAGGCATGTGAGATGGCTCCAGCCAGCCTCCATAGTAGTCAGGGTTGTTAATGCACACCTGTGTGCTGTCACTTTTCTAATCCAGCTGGTGGAAGAAATTTTCTCCACAAGTATTTGGCCAGCGAGAGGAGAGAGATGGTGGTGTAAAGTTTCCCATAACCAGACTTTCTGCATGAGATGAAAAGTCTCTCTGCAGTGTCATAGAGTGAGAGCATGTGATGCTACTGATGGTGATCTGTCCACCAGCTGGTGATGTTGAGTGGAATTAAGACACCCTATATTGTTAAATATACAATCTATGTATCCTTTTCTCTGGAAATGTTATACCTAGAACTTTGAAAATTTAGCAGCTGTTTTCACCATTTATTGTTAGCTTACTGAGATAGAATCAAAGACTTTTTTATTGGTACAATATTTATGAATTTTTTTACACTAAAGTCATTTGTAATTGGAGAGAATTATATATAAATCTTCCTGATTTAGAGAATAAGCCAGTTCTTCTCACGATTATATTTCAGTGGCACCCTGTACATATTTTATTGAATTTCTGAAAATTTAACTCCCATTGGTTTAATGACTTGTGAGATGAAGGTAAATATGTAACATTGGAAATGTCAAATATTAGAAAATGTGATTAAAGTAATTTATTATGAAACTCCCAAAATACATCTTATATTTTATTAGGAAAAATTTCCAGCAGAGTAATCAGGGCCATCTTCTGGTTCTTCTTCTTCATCTAGAAGATTTCTCCTTCTTGCTTTCTTTGATCAAATTCAGCTGCCTTGCTTACACACACTTTCTCCAGTAGCTGAAGACCATTGATAATGTTAAACCCAGGCGCAATGTCTAGCTTTTTCATGGAATTTAACCTACCCAGATGACAATCATTTGATGAAATAACACCATCACCAACTCCCCATTTCAAAGTTTTTATCCCAACAAATACATTATTAGGCACACATCTCCATATGAGGTTGTAGGATGACTCGTTTTGATCCTGGGACCAACTATAATAACGTTTTCTGAGAAGATCAGGGTGCTCCAAGTCTCTGTATTTTGTCTTAATTGCTTCCATAACAGTCAAAGGGATAGTAACTTGAGCGTTTCTGTGTTTGCCGCCCCATGACTGTGAACCATCAGGACAAGTGAAATGAAGAGGATTATTATCAACTGATGATTGGTTGAAATATGTCGCCCATTTCCTACAAATTATATAATTGTTTCTTATTGCCATAAAGTAGTACTGATGAAGTTCATTTATAGTTTTATCGATAAGCAACCTCTGATGTTTCTACATCTGAGAAAATTTTGTCATTTAGATTCTGCTTCAGTTTCATAGTTAGTTGCCCATTCCTTTTTGAATGTGACCAATGCATTCCAGTTAAGTTATAGTCCTACAGATGTATGGCATGGAGCCTGTCACACATTTGTAAGCCTTGGAGTCACCATTCCCAAAGCATTTGGTGTATAATACTTCCCATTACTCTTCTGAACTGTTAAAAATTTTCATGGAAGCTGCAGTTTTCCTGCATTTGGACCTTCATAATTCTTGGTGCAGACATAAACTTCATCTTCTTTATTAGGTGCACAGTGGTAACAAGGCTTAGTGAGTACTTTATAATCCAATACTTTGCCACTATCTACTCTTGTAACAGTAGCGTGACCCCTTTTATGCCAGGTTTCATCAAAAGTAACTGGAAAACCTGGGTTTTCTTAATTGATATATTTGGCTTCACTGGCTATAGCTTTCATAGATAAATCAGTTACAGATTGAAAAGAGTCTCCTATCGCTATAGTGTATTAGTTTATTTTAGGAGGTGAAGGTGAAGGGCTCATTAAGGCACAAAGTATTTGAGCAGCAGTATATCTTTTACCAGTTGTTCAGAGTGCATACAGTAACCTGATATTACTATCAACATATTGCTACTTCGTATTTAGAGATCTAAAAACAGGTCTCATTTTCACAACTGGCACAAATAATAGCAATGTTGTTTTCAAGTTAACAGGACCTCCAATGTTACAAGACAAACAATTCTGTACACACTCACAAAAAATAGAAAAGCCAATTAAAAATATCATTCATCAAAGTTTCAACTGTAATTTCATTTAGATGACTTTCTCAACTTTATATGCACTAGTGGAAGTGTCCATTTCACACTTTCCAATTGTACAAACGTTAGAAATTTTACTATCATCAACAGCAGTATTGCTTGTCCAAAAGGTGTCTGTAAACCAATTTCTGTGGAACTTAGGGTTTTTAAATAACGATTCACTCCTAGGCATCATAGAAAGTATGACACTCAGCACTAAAATTAACAAGAAACAGATAACAAATTTTGAACGAATTACAAACAAAACTCAAGAATCTGGACACTAAGTCAGAGATAAAAAAAAGAGAACTGTAAACACAGCTGATTGCTATGACAATAGTACCAACTGAAACAGCAAAGATTCTCCAACAGAATAGTGGATATGAACACACCACAAGCTGGATAACTTCTTGAACACAGATACAATTTTTAAAAACAAAATAAAATTCTAATTAGAATTTATTCTAAAAATTGGACCACTTTAAGCAGAAAATGCCAAATTATTTTATTCAAGTTCACAGCCTTCTCTAAATCTAGTGTGATTTTTTTATCATTATGCAGGATTCTATAATCCCCTTTAGGCCTGGTTACCCATCTTCATGCTATTTAAGAAAGTGACATCTTGTACCAGCACCTGCTTTCACTTCCTCCGTTTTTCTCGTCATATACAACACAAACATGGCACCAACTAAACACACACACACACACACACACACACACACACACACACACACACACACACACACACACACACACACACACACATGTACATATACACATACACATACCTTTTACAGCTACCTACACTTAACACAGATATCTCACACTCCACGAAGGAAAGATAATGTTGAGTGTTGTGACTTGGCAAGACAGCCAAGTCACTATGAGAGGAAGCCGAAAGGCACGCGCTTAAGCTCACGCAGATTGGCGTGATGTCTGGAACAGTTAAGGGAATTAATAGTAGCAAATAAAGTACGTAGTTGATGTAATACATAACTTTAATCCATAAGTGGTGTACATCGCTCTTGACGGTACATGTTTTATAATTTCAATATTAACTGATAATGGCGCCTTGCTAGGTCGTAGCAACTGACGTAGCTGAAGGCTATGCTAACTATCGTCTCGGCAAATGAGAGCGTAATTGTCAGTGAACCATTCCTAGCAACGCCAGAACCTCATTGGCCATGTTGCACATGTGTACAGGTAAACTTCCTCTTATCTGCTCCTGCCCCTTTGACAGCAGACAACTTGTGTTGTACAGTAGGGGAGGGATATTTCTACTGAGTCAAAATTTACAGAACAGGATGGTGTTCAATGTGTGTGATGTGTTAACGGACCATATAGATGAAGTTTTCAAAATGTAGGTTCAAATATTATTCTTAGGATCAGGTCTACTTTTTTGTAGTCTCTCCACATATCTCTTAGGAAACCAAGATTCACTAGTCGAACTTAGAAAGTTAGACATTATTCAATAACGTACAAACAAAAGATGTAATAAGTAAGTACAGCAACTGGAATTCAACACATGTTTCTCCCACCATATTTCATAGTCTTGACTCAACAGCCGAACCAAGCACAAGGAGATGTATGAATGGTTTCAGACAGGTAAAGGAGTCAGCATCTCGATGGCTTCATATAGCCAAGTGATTCAGACTGTGACAGTTTCATTTACATTGGGAATTAATTGCTTTCTGGCTCTTCAGACTTTCCCAGCAGATATGTTGAATTATGTTTCTCAGGTCTACCATCTGAAAATGTTTTGTGTATTCCACAATATTTCCTCGATGCAACTACCACACAGTCAGGTGGTGGCTACTTCCCAGCAGTAAACTGCAGCCATCATTTGATGATGTCAAGCATTTGCCTTGAAGAAATATTGCGTGATTCACAAAATGTGACCTGAGGTAGAGCCAATGAGCTACATACAGTCCAGTTTAATTAATATGACCACTGCCACTAGATATATATTACTGTTCTAGCATAATTTTCAGATTTTAAAAAACAAGGAAAAACCAAAAAACTCCCAAAATTTAAGAAAAAAGTATTAGAAATGAGATTTTATCAAAAGCTAGATTTCAATAAAAGAAGGCAAATTTGTATGCAAGAAATACAGTTGTTGTGTTTTTACGATCATTTTAACCCTTTTTATATGTGTTCACTGTTCTCCTAACATTTGCATCACTTTTTCATGCATTTTTATTATTTTTTGACTATTTTCAGTATCAATTTAAACATCAGTTTCATCTGTCCAAACATTTTCCAATTGTATTGCAAGATTTCAAGGAAAAGTTTCAAAATTACAAAGAAGAATAGAAAATGTAAATAGATTTAAAATTTTCAGACTAAAAACTGAATAAGCATGGGACCCATAAATTGAATTTTATATCATGAATTAAATTTATAATCATCTTCTTCCTATCTCCATTTACATATTAATTTCACATTTTCCAACTGCCAAATTAAAAAATTGGAAATCTCATCCACTAATTAGTTTTAAATATGTATTTGATGCAACAATTTTAAATTTATTGTTCAGTTACATACAAATGTCGTAGTTTTCAGATAATCATATCCTATAACTATATATAAAACACTGGCTTCTAGCTCATTAATTTTTTAAACAATTTAGTATTGTTTATATTGTTGAGTTATCATGTGGAGTCTCCATTTAGTAAGATATAAAAAATCAATAACAAAAATCAGTTTTTTTCTTAAATTTGTTTCCACTAAACTGGGACAAATCAAGAAGAAATCAAGTAAAATCCAGTATGGCAGATTTACATGATGAATTTAAATTGAACAAAAATATTTTTCTGGAGTTGTAATGGAGAAAAAGAGAAAAAGGATTCAATATAATATTTGCAAGTGTTATTTTAACCCATCTTTAATTACAAAAAATTTGAGAAGTATAAACATAATAAGAGTATTGTTTATATTAAAGATACTTATGGAGATGCTGCATATGAATTTGAATATTTTAGTTATAATGAAAATATTATAGACATTTAGGAAGATTATCGTTATAATTCATGAATAAATAATTTACATAAAATATTAAAATATCTTAATTGTGTTTATTCACTGTTTTTAAAAGTTTTGCACTCGGTACCAAAACAGTTTGAAAGATAAAATTTTTCTATTGATTTAAAAATTCTCAAAAGTAATCGTATGTTGTATTTTTTCCATATGTAATTACACACATAAGTGGGTCAGCTGGAATATTAGCCTTAAAACTAGCATGCAATTGGACTGTCATTTTTTGTGTCGCTACAATATTATTCTAAGTGTCATGTTTATGAATAATTTGTTATAAAATTGTATGGATTTATATCAATATTACTTTTTAATTGTGCAGCACATTCAAAATCACGAAATGAAATGAGTCATGAGCTTTCTAAAAATTATCTGGAGGTTTTACATTCCATGTTTCTTGTGGAAATATTTCATTTCTTCCATTTTTCAAATATAATGTACATAATTTAACATCATTATACAATAATTAATCAATTAACTAATTATCTTTAAGATTAGTTAGAAACAAAACGAAAATAAATAAGATATATCAAATTCGATTGAATTATAGTAATATATGATATCTATCTTAAAATTTTTATTACTGGTTAATTTTGCCATCTCATTTCTCTGTAGTATATAAAACAACTCACTATCTTAATATTTTTCAATATCATTTGGTTCATATTTAACAAATAGCACTCAAATTTCTATATTTCCAACTAAACTTTTATCTTCCTTTGGAAAAGTACCTTTCATTTAGACTCCACAATCATTTGAGACAGGCCATCATGAAACATCATCATTTGAACTTACAGTTAAATCTCCTTCCCACAGTACTTCTCAGTAATACTTACAAAACTCCACTAAAATTCCAAGTGGATGTAGTACTTTGCCTTTTTCTGCTCATAATTTTACAAGTATTAAGTATAGGTCCTCCCATACAAATTTTATCCAAAAAGGCATTGTTAAATGTAGTAAAACTCATGATGAAATAAAAGGATGTTTCACTCTAGATAAAATATTATTTCGTTCCTTGATGGTTATGAAACCAAATAGTTTTGCTACATATTTACAAACTCCATTTTTGTTAGATATTCCATCTATCCAGCTATCACAAATATAAATGTTATTTGCGACTTCTTTATTAGGAATATTTAGATTATTATGACTTTCCTCTTTCACAAGAAAAGAAGAAAACTAATAGTTCTCAATCATGTTCATTCACAAAGATTGAATGTTACTAATTCATCTAAAATAACTCTTACAGTAGCACTACTGAAATTAATCAAATTACCATTTTCATCAGTAATAATTATTTATATACACTTAATTTTATAATGATGTGGAATAAATAAATGATAATGTAGTTGAAAAATTATCGATGTACTAAGTTCAAAATTAGGTGTAAGTGAAGCAATAATATTAGTTTCACAACGAAAATAATCATCGTTTTGTTACATACATTCTGTCATGTAAAAAGAAATTAAAATTAATTAATTCACATGGTATGATTCTCAGCAAGAATGGTATGATTATTAAACCCCAACACTATGTTCTATGTCCATATATACTTTAACATCACTTTCAGTAATGACTCTATTTAAATTTTCATCTGTTTTAATGAGAAAATTTGGTTCTTTTCTATGAATCAATTTTTCCAAACGTTCTATACTATATTGACCTAAAGGACCTACTATTGTTTTTCTATTACTATACAGTATATTATTTTTCATGTGACATTTAGAGGAAAAGATGTTGCATAAAAACTAACTCACTTATAGGTGCAGTTAATCTTGTCTTGAGAACTAATAAATTAGCACTTAATCTTTCATTTATTACAAATAAATTATTTCTAATTAAATGAAAACAGATGGGGATCCAAAAATAAGAATTCGAGAGAAGAGATAAAAGAACAATAATTGGTCTAAACTAATGTAGAAAAACAGCATTAATGATCGATAACAAGGTTTTAGCGCCAGGATGGTTAAACTGGGATGAAATACTCATTTACATGTTTATTCTAAAAGTTTATATCAACCAAAAATCAAAAATTCAAAAAAACAATTTAAAGAGAATATTGACAAAGTCTTTGAATTTGTTACTTTTGCTGAAGAAATGATGAAATTATACCATTGGGTGAATATGTAGGTAAGTCATTTGTTTTACTTGATGGTTTCATTCTTGAAAACCAAGATATAGTAAGAGAATATTTTACTAGACGTACATGTAAGGGAATAGAATCCTTTTATTTAACTCAAACATTATCAAAAACACTTACACAGTTATTCAGAGGTAACTTAATTATTTTAAATATATTTAGACAAGACGATTCAACTTTAATTCATATTTACCATGAGTTGTTTCTGGAGAAAAAAAATATGATGATTTCAAAGAAAAATGTGCCACAGTTGGAATGATGATGAGTTCAGACTTTTGACAACAAATAAAGTAATGATGGAAGATCTCAAAATCCCTAACATTGTAAAACTTAATTAAATGTATTTAAAACACTTATCAATGAAGTATTAATATATCTTAATTCTGATTTTGTAAGGCTGTATGTTGAAAATAATAAAATTTCATAATTATCATTTAAATATAAACATGAAAAGTAAACATGAATGTTAAGCAAAAATATTAAACATTAACAACATACATAAATGGTAAAAATGATCAACAAAATAAATTAGTGTTTTTTATCACAAGTAAACGTGGAGGAAAAACCTGGGAACAGAATGTGAGATATTTAGAAATGGAGATCAAGTTGTTTACTGATGCTACTGAAGGAACTGAAAGTTTAAGGGATAATGTGTTAAAAACTATTAAGGAAAACCAGGTAATTTGAAAAAAGATTGCTCCTTATAATCATTATTTACAAAAATTTGGATATATGCCACCAACTGATTATAGATTAAAGAAGTAAGAAATTCAACATGTATTAAATAAATATGAAGAAGATAAAGAAAACCGAAAAGAAGAAAACTTTTTGCAGGCAGACCTGTTAGTATTTTAATAACAATTTACTAATAAAATAATTTACTAATAAAATTTGATAGAGGTAGATTAATTATTGGTGAAAAAGAATATGAAGGTATAGAAGGAATCATAGAACTAAAAAGTGTAGTATTATAGAGGACAAAAATGTGAAATTTGAAAGGGAACTCGTTGAAGTTTATTTTCCAAAACTAGCTGCAGTTTCTGCAGATGATGAGTCCCCAGATGAAGGACTACTAAAAATATAGAGAGGAACCAGTGAATACGTTTGTATGAATGATGTTACACATTTAATCAACAGACTAATGGTAAGTCATGATGAAGAATTACCCAGAAATAAGTGGTATAATAATGAAAAGAATGGCACATCAACAATGTTAACTAGCTTCTTTAATAATTTTACTATCAGTTATACAAAAACTTATACCTTATTTAATTATATTTTTGAACAATTTACACACCCTTCACTTATGGTTGGAAACGAGGAAAAACGTATAATTTGAGTGTGATATTACACTGAAAAAATTATTGCCATTAGTAAAAATATCAACAAAGCTTGAAATATAATCATTTTTATACCATGTTTTCATGCATATCATAATATATATGAAATAAACAATGATAATCAATCAATAATGACACAATAAGTCGAATTTTCTATCTCTAAAATCAACAGTTACAGTAAAAGCTACACCAGTAGATGTAAACATAATTTCTCTTCCTGAAATTTAATCTCTATAAATGGATGACCGAAATTCATTCTCAGTCCTTGAGGACGATCATATGTGGGATCTTTAGTGTAGAAAATATACTGAGTTTTATAATTGTCAAAGAATTAAAAGCAGATGACAAAGGCTTGAATGAATGTGTATGCTATGTAGAGCTATAATAGTTACTTAGTTTAAAAAAAGTTACATAGATCAAAAAATTGTAAATGTTGCTAGATTAACATTCATGACGAAATTATTAATGAATTGCATAAAGTAATGAGAAAACTATTTAAAACTAAATGTTGTTTCGCTTCATTTAGATCATTTGTGTCAAGGAGATTTAGTAGAAATGGCTTTGGGGCAGTTAAAAAAATAAATAAGACATATAATTTTTTTCTAAATTTCCTTGGCCTTAGGCAGTAGGGATAAAAGAGAAAAAATATTTCAGAAGTATAGAATTTTTTTTGTGTAAAGAGTGATAACAAATCTTCAAATGGATAATGGAACAGGACTGTACAACAAAGATTTCCAATAACTTATAAAAGAGTTTAATATTAATTATTATTCAGCTTTTCCAGAATTAAAAGCATATGTTGTGAAACATTTAATAGAATATTGAAGGAAAAAATGAGGAAAAAACTTGGTATCAAGATAATTACTGGTTGTTGTTTTTTTTTCAAAAATTGGCTGATGAAAATATAACACAAATATTTAAAAAATAAGAAGGAAACTGAAGGTCCATACAGTTAAATTAAATCTGATTAAAATTATTTCTAATGAGCTTATTCAAATTTAAAATAGAAGAGAAAATGAGAATAAGTGAACTGACAGGAATATTAGAAAAATGATATGTTGCAAACTGGTCAACAGAAACACATGAAATTAAAAATTTAATATTGTCAGACTCAATTACATTTGAATTACAGGATATCACAAGGAAATTTTTATGAGCAACAACTACACACAATAAAATTTCCGGATATATGCCTTGCAGAAAATGTTGTAAGACCGGAAGGTGAAAAAGTTTCTATTAAATTGTGAGCATGTGATATTTTACATGATAGCTGCGTAAGTACAGATAAAATTATTTTTATAAAGAAGTTTTATTTATAAATGGATAGAATCTCAATAAAAGAGAATTGCACTGTATTTTTCCTACATCTTTCTTTTCCTAATGATGAAGATATGCCTACACATACAAATTAATTTGTTGATAATTACTTCACTTATGTATTTAATCTATATCGTCATAAAATTTCTATTGTTTACAAATATGATATGTGACGGATACTGTACACACTTAATTTTATATGCAGATTGTACTTAATTGCAACAAAATATAGCTTTCTTCTTGTATATTTTGTTACTACTGTTAGAATTGTTGTTCTAGATCCGCCCTGATTATTTTATCTCTGTGAAGATAATTTCAATAACATGTTTTATTACTTCTTTTGTTTCTTCTTCACAGATATTATCTAAAACCATTCTATCAATTGTGTTGTTTTTAACTGTAGTTGTAGTGTCTTGAGATATTTTCAAATGCTTTAATTTTTGACAAGGAATATATATGTTTCAATATTTCATCCCTAATGTAATCATAATTTTAATTTATCTTACCACAAATCAATGCCTCTGTCAGTGAAAATATGTAAGTATTACATTATTTTATCGAAATACATGAGGTGTAATACTTGATCTTTTACGCTTCTTTGTGATTTAAAGCCTATTTAATTAAATTTCAATGACACAATAAGTATGTTCTAATTTATTATCAGGATGTTCATCAGCATGTAGACAACCCAGTTTTAGTTTTATTTTTCGCTGCTCCACATACTTTAAAAAATGATGTTTATCTATTAACAACATGTATGATGCCATTCTGCTCTAATTGCAACATATTTTATTAATCTTCCTTAACACTATATTTCTTTCTTTACATTTTGTAATTATTAATCTTTGATTTTAAGTATATTTTCAAATTCAGTTGCCAGTTGCTCTTTTTATTTTTAGTAGTTTATATTCACTGTATGTTATAATCGATGATGAAATGTTTTCAGTTATCCAATTCTGAATAAGTTTCTGAGTGGAAGAATAACTGTTCATTGCCATTGATTTCTTTATAAGTTTTTCTATATTTTGCTGTAACATGGTCTAATATTGCTTTTCTTATACTTGTAAATTCTGATATTTCAGCAACATCTTTCAGTTTCAACTATCGATTACTTTCTACTCACTGAACATAAAAATTTCTTTAGTATTATAAACGAGTTTATTGTTGATGATGACGTCTATGAGTTACTGAGTTTATTACAAGAATTTTTTATGAGGAAAAATGTTTTAATAGTTCTTCAGTTCTTCTTCTTTAGATGAAATTAAACTATGTTATTCAGTTTCGTTAACAGATTAAGACAATTTTTCACATCTTTTAAATACAACTAAAGTGGTTGAATAACAGTATCCTAAAATACTATCATCTTATAAATTTTTCTGTACCATTTGGAAGCGATTAATTGCTGCTGAACTAGTGATCAGATGTTCTAAAAACTAAAAAGTGTAAAATGTGTGAAGCTGAGTACGCAATTGATAATTTTAATTTAAAAAAATATACAACAATTATTATAGGACAATATGTAGACAATGTTTTAATGAGTCTAATAAAAACGGTATAATAGTAAACCAATTTATCTGTATGGGGTATGTATACTTCCAAATATTATTACTAAGTACATTTTAAAAAGATTTCCAGTATTGAACTTTCAAAGGTATCACTATCGATGGGAAATTATAATCAAACTGAGTGTGATAAAGAACCAAAAAATGTATTAATTCCTGAGAAATTGAATTAATTGATTCTTTTATGTTAAATCGATGAGCTAAAGACAAACATTCATTGAATGAAAATGTGTTATCTAGAATACATCACATATAAGAAATCTGCTGATAAAAACCGGTTTTGAGCCGATTAAACCTAATATAAATCCCTATTTAAAAATCTAATATCAATACATAGTATTTTATATTGTAAGAGTTTAATTCTTAATAATTCTTTAAAAAATGCTAAATCTCATTTTTTGTTTATCAAAAAAACTTTTTCTCTTATAAATACTAAAGAAATCAAGTGATAAATGAAGTGAGCTTCAAGTAAAAGTAATTTTAAAACCTTATCTCTACATTTATCTTCATCTCGGTCTAAATTCTTTTTTCTTTATTAAATATTTAATTACTTATTATAATGTTTTATTCTTTTTATGGTTATTGTTGTTTTTGATTGATTTTAACAATTATAATATCTGTTCCTTATTTTTCTGATAAAATTGTTTCTCTTATAAATTGTGACAAAACTGACAGAGCTCTTGATTCCAGAACTTTGTGATTATTTTAAAAGAAATAAATTTACTTGATACAGCAATTTAAGACTACATAATTTAATGGAATTGATACTTAAACATCATAATGTTAAGATAAATATTTGGAAAAGGGACCCTCTATTCAAAACGAAATTGACAACATTTTTTAAACTGATGAATTTAAACAACTGAAAGAAATATTTCCGTTTGATAGTAATATATTGGGAAAACAATTAATCACTATCTGGTTATTAAAGCATTTGAAATTCTATTACAAACTGTAAGTTCAGAGTAGAATCTAGCTTTTTGAATGTATCAAAATAAAAAATTATGGAAATAGTGAAAGGGAATTTAAAATTACATAATACATTTCTATGATTATAAGATGAAAACATTAGGTTCAACAAAAACAATGAAATTTAAATTTCGAACCTATAATTATTCAATCATGAATGAAAGAGATTAAAATAAACCTTATAAAAAACAGCATAAATTGTAGCTTTAATGTAATACTTACTTTCTCAAGGAACTGGCAGGAGTGCAGATCGAATTATTGTGTTACTGTTAGCAATTATTAAAGAGATTCCATTATGATGTTAACCTTACATCAATTTTACAGATAAAATAAAAGACAAAAAGCTTGTATTTATATCAAAAACAATCATTAAAAATATTTTTGTGGTCAATAAAATCAGTTTTTATGTCCTCTAAAAAAGGATCAAAAAGGGAGTTGTAAGCCTAAATATATTGCTGTGGTTAGTGATCCAGAATTTGAAACTTTTAAATTTCCAATTGAAATTGATAATATTTCAAAAACTGAGGCTAAAATTAAGGTATCCGTTTATATTTATTCATTTGATGAAATTTATTTGGTATATCCATTAAAAGTATGAAGTGTAAGAATGAAAATCATGTAAACTTTTTATATTTTAAATTAGGAAAAGTCACACTATTGTTTGATAAAAGAATTACCTAGACTTGTTTCAAGTTAGTTTACAATAAATGAGCATTCAGAATTTATGTCTGTAATGTGTTTACTACATTTTAATAACAAGAAGAAATTATGGTCACATTCCAAACTGCTTAGTAAATAAGCCCCCAAAAGTAGAATTACCAGACAGATATTCATATAAAAGTTTTAAGAATTATTTACATACAATGAAAGTTCCGTTTGTTCTAATTTTAAAAGTCAACTTTTAAAAATGGATAACTGTCAGTGTAATCAAGAAAAATCAACAATGAAATGTCAGAAACATTAACAAAGAGAATACTGTTATTGCATTCTATTTATGAATGGAAATTAATAAAATACAGTTTTATTCAGAGTACATAATTGTCATAAAAAATTTATCGAATGTTTGAAAAAGGTTTTTATGAAGTTATGAAGAAAATACTTGTTAAATTTGATACAAATGACAATCCAAAAGTTAATAATTACAGCATTCTTCAAATAAGGAAAAAGTGTTAGGTACAATAAAAGATGAATGAAATGGAAAGATAATGGAAGCATTTTGTTATTTAAGATCAAAAATATATGCTTGGTGATGTTGTTGAGAACAAATCAAAAGGTGTTAAGAGATATATGATGTAAATAATAAAGTAAGCTCAAAAGACTGTAAAGATTGTTTGTTTAGTAATACTGAAAAATACAGTACTATGAATTTCATATGCAATAATAAATGTGTACTGTATTCTGTTGAGGTTTATAAGAAAATTTTTGGTCTTCATTATGATAAAAGATGTGTTTTGGAAAGAAAAAAATTACATTAGCAAATGTTCTTTACCTAATTAAGTAGTTCATAATAATTTTTAGATTAAATCTGTTTGTATTCTTTATAAAAGTCAGTTTGATAAAATATTGTTCTCCATTAAAATTGATCAATTACATGTTCTTGGATTCCTAAACTCTATTCCCAACCATCATACTGATGTTTTTAACTCATGACATCAACAAAATTTGAAACAATTCAGTAATTCAATTATCAATATAGAAAGTGTGTGTGACAATTGATATTTCTACAGATTTATCAAATATCAGTTTTGATGTTTTTAGAAAATTCAGTTAATGTTAAAATTTGGTTATCTTCCAAAACTTTGAAAAGACGCACTTATATTGAAAAATATTTGTAATACATAAATTTTAGGGATTAAGAGAGAGTAACTAAAAAATTATTTCTTATTTTACTGGGGTATTTCCATCTCCTTACTTTCAACTTCTTTATTCTTGAATATGTGGGTATTTTGTTGAAATTTTGAAATATATTTGAAAAGTGTTTGGACAAATTTTTCAAATTAATAG
Organism: Schistocerca piceifrons; assembly: GCF_021461385.2. Lineage (NCBI taxonomy): Eukaryota > Metazoa > Arthropoda > Insecta > Orthoptera > Acrididae > Schistocerca > Schistocerca piceifrons. The sequence goes on along the minus strand of NC_060138.1, from coordinate 198,696,588 downwards.
TGAAAATGTTTGGAAACTAGTGTAAATACTGAAAAATGATGAAAATATTATTAAAATGAGTGCAAATATTCGAAAAAGGGTTAAATTGATTTAAAAAGTGACAACAGTTTTTGTTCATATCGATTTGTCCTTTTTTGTTATTAATATCTGAACTTCAGAATAAACCATGTCTTATGATACCTTTAGCTCAAAAATTTCCGTTTTTTGTGGTTTTTCTTGATTTCCAAAAATTTTCTAAATCGCTCTAGAAATGGTAATAAATATCTATTTCCGCCTATTTTCAACGTCAATGTGTAACAATCACTGACTGGCAGCAGGTGGCAGAACTAGTAGCAGAGGGTGTGTAAACCATTTCAGGAGACAGCAAAAACACTGCATTCACTGTTGTAATGTAAAAACACTATGAAACCCAGACACCCCCAAAAACATACATTTTTCATATTAGGTGCGTTGTGCTGCCACCTACTGCCAGGTACTCCATATCAGCAACCTCAGGAGTCATACATCATGAGAGAGCAGAATGTGGTACTCCACAGAATTCACAGACTTCGAATATAGTCACTTGAATGGGTGTCACTTGTGTCATATGTCTGTACACAAGATTTCCGCACTCCTAAACACCCACATGTCCACTGTTTCCGATGTGATAGTGAAGTGGAAATGTGAAAGGAGATGTACAGCATAAAAACGTACGTGCTGACTACATTTGTTGACTGACAGAGACCACCGACAGTTGTGAGAGTTGTCATGTGCAACAGGCAAACATCTATGCAGACCATCACACAGGAATTCCAGGCTGTTTCAGGACTACTGCAGGTACTATGATAGTTAGGTGGGAGGTTAGAAAATTTGGATTTCATGGTCAACACATGACGCCGGTAAATGACAAATGTCACCTCACTTGGTGTAAGGAGCGCAAACATTGCACGACTGAACAGTGGAAAAACGTAGTGTGGAGTGACGAATCGTCGTACAAAATTTGGCTATCCGATGGCAGGGTGTGAGTTTGGCGAATTCCCAGTGAACGTCATCTGCCAATGTGTGTAGTGCCAACAGTAAAATTCGGAGGTGGTGGTGTTGTGGTGTAGTAATGTTTTTCATGGAGGGGCCTTGCACCGCTTGTTGTTTTGCGTGGAACTACACAGCACAGTCCTACATTGATGTTTTAAGCGTCTTCTTGCTTCCCATTGTTGAAAAGCAATTCGAGGATGGCGACTGCATCTTTCAACACAATCGAGAACCTGTTCACAATGCACGACCTGTGGAGAGGTGGTTCAAAATGGTTCAAATGACTCTGAGCACTTTGGGACTTAACTTCTGAGGTCATCAGTCCTGTAGAACTTAGAACTACTTAAACCTAACTAACCTAAGGACAGCACACACATACATGCCCGATGGAGGATTTGAACCTGCGACCGTAGTGGTCGTGCAGTTCCAGACAGTAGTGCCCAGAACCGCTCGGCCACTCCGGCCAGCGAAGGGGTGGTTACATGACAATAACATCCCTGTATCGGACTGGTCTGCAAAGAGTCCTGATCTGAATCCTATAAACACTTTTGGGATGTTTTGGAATGCCGACTTCATGCCAGACCTCAGCCACCATCACCGATCCCTCTCCTCAGTGCAGTACTCCATGAAGAATGGGCTGCTAGTCCCCAAGAAACCTTCCAGCACATGATTGAATGTATGCCAGTGAGAGTGGAGGTTGTCATCAAGGCTAAGGGTGGGCCATCGCCATACTGAATTCCAGCATTACTGATGGAGGGCGCCACAAACTTGTAAGTAATTTTCAGCCAGTGTCCGGATACTTTTGATAACATAGTGTATATCTGACATCCAGTAGGGGTCGCAGATGGAAGCATTTCTGAAAAATCTAAGTTTGCAAACTTTTGCACTTTGCACGGCAAAATGCCATTATCCAAAATTAGGGCCAAAGCAACTGTGGTGCACCATGAGTCATAGATGACTGGGGTGAAGAACTGCTGTGGATATGTGTATGGGTGCATAGGCTTGCAACTCATTGCCCAAATGAACCAAAGGGCCCCAAACACTTTCTGCTCAATGAGCAGTCTATGAATGTTGTTATGTATGGGCCTCCACAGCAGATGCCTGCTTCATGCTCCCATGCTGACTGCTATTCATTGGCGGCAAAGGCTGGAATTTGCATGCCAATAACGTAACTGGATGTACACTGAATGGCGACAGATGAGCTTTTCAGACGAATCACGTTGCACACTTCATCAGACAGGCGGCCATTGGCATTCATGGCATGAAAAGTCTGAAATCAAACACTTTGCGACAGTATCAGGAGGGTTCAGGCCAGAGGAGGGAGAGCTACGTTTTTGTGGCATTCCCTGGGTGGTCTCGTCATTCTGGAAGGCACAATGGATCAACACAAGTGTGCATCGATCACTATTAGCTACATCCATACCCACATGCAGTTTATTATTCCTCAGAACGATGGTGTCTACCAGCAAGATATTGTGACTTGTCCTGTAGCTTGCAGCGTGTATGTGTGGTTCGAAGAGTACCAGTACGAGTTTATCATACTCCCTTGCCCATGAAAGTTCTCAGATTTAAAACCAATCGAAAATCTGTGGGAGCACCTCTACCAGGCTGTTTGCACCATGGATCCTCAGCTGAGAAACCTAATGCAGTTTGCCACAAAACTGTGGGCATGGCTTGACATCCTGACAGTATCTTCCAGAACCTCACTGACTCGATTCCTGCATGTCTTGCAGTGGTCTGCAGTGCAAAAAGTGATATTTTGGTTTTTAACAATTTGTCACTTTTATGTGGTGGGACAGTATATTAACTGAATTGTTAACAGCTTATATAGCATGACCGGCTTGCATAGTTGTGATACATCTACAATATCTAAACTACAAAGAAGGCAAAAAGAATTCATGAACAAGCAACAACTTACTGTATACAACGACGAGCCAAAATAATATGACCATCTAATTAATTGTGTATGGTAACGATTCCACATGGCCTTGATTTTACAGTTTCTTTGTAGATTTATGAAGGTATGTGGCACCAGATGTCTACATACGGGGCTCATAATTAATGTGAATCGCGAGTTGGTGGTTAGTGGGTCTGGAGCTGGCACCTGATAGCATCCTAGATAAGTTCAATTGGATTCTGACGAAGCGAATTTGGTGGCCAAGTCATCAACATATGTTCACAGTCATCTTCCTCGCACCATTGTAGGGCAATTTAGGTTTTGTGAGAATAGCAGTTATCCTGTTGGAAGAAACCATGGCCGATGGGAAAAATATCAAGCATGAATGGATGCAGGTTATTTGCAATAATGTTCTTGTAGACAGCTGTCATAGTACCTTCGATTACTAGTAGGTGAATGTCCCTCATATCAGAACTGCCCCCACTGGCCTGCATCTGCGATGTGGAGCATTGTTCGAGGAGCCATTTGCTAGATGACAGCGTACCCAACACGACTGTCGACCTGGTGCACCAAGAAACGTTATTCATCTGACCAGGCAACGCCTCATTGTTCAATAGTCCAATCTCGATAACCCTATGCCTCAGCAGCCATAATTGATGATGTGATTGGGTGAAGAAGGGAACACATAGACATTCTCTTCTGCATAGTGTGCTGAAAGGTGTGTGGGGAAACACTTGTTCCTCAACTTACATTGTGCTCTGTCATCTGATCTGTCATAAATTTCCGTCTATGCAGGCTTGCAGAGCGGAGTGAGGCATGTAGATGCTCATGACAGTAGTACACAAGCAGTCGACCAGCTTCGCCGTTTCTGAGACGCTCGTTCCGAGTGCCGGGCTACAACAGTCTGCCCTTTGTCCAAGTTTGTTATGACGCTTGATTTGCCCTTCAGCAGCTCGCGTCACCATTAGAATGGCTTCTCATTAGCCTCCGCTCCCTGTGTACGTTTTCACAGCATTGCTTGTTTACAATGCCACCAGGCAGCATATAATCTTGCGGTGGGCGCCGGACGTAATGTTTTGGCACATCAGTGCTTTTAAATTTCTTTGGTAGTACATTGTAGTACAGGAACACCCAAATGTCGGTTAACATTTGAGAATGCACTGATTGCACAGAGATGTAAAACATGACACACATGCCTGAAATGACATGGGGTTTTATTCAAACCTAAAACGAATGCAAAAACCAACCAACTGATGGCGCTGATGACGAAGCCCATTTCACATACCAAGGGTCTGCCAACACCCGTAACTATAGAACCGTCGTGGAAACACCATTGCATGACGAGAAGATCACAGTGTATGTGGATTTTCCACATCAGTCGAGATCGGACCCTTTTTCTTCGAGAAAATGCGGGGTGCTTTTCAAATTGTCAGTGGGATGGATGTGAGTTACGCCGATATGTGACAGAATGGCATCATCCCTAACCTGGCTGATTAACACCTGCTGTAAAGTACGACTTTGATGCAGGATGATGCTGCCCCTCATATTGCTACAAGAGAGAAAGATCTCTTGTGCATCTAGTTTGCTGAGCCACCATTTCCGTCATACTTGACGTCCCAGATCCCCAGACCTCAATTCGTGTGATTATTGGTTGGGGGGCTTACCTGAAGTCGCAAGCCTACCGCCATCGTCCGACCTCATTAGGGATGCTAAAAGACAACATGCAACGCAAATTCTCACAGTACCCACTGTTTTGCTGTTCTCAGCATTGTCCTTCAACTACAGGTATTGTTGATGGAAAACGGCCGACATGTTGAGCATTTGTTATAAAGAACATCGTCTTTACTAAAAAAATCATTTATTTTGCTAATAACTGCTTTTGTACCATATGAAGAGACGTATTTCGGCCATTTTGTGCATCCTTTTTCGTTTCAATAAAACCCCATGTCATTTCAAGCATGTGTGTCAGTTTTTACCTATTTATATACATTATTCCGTGAAGTATTGAATTTTCAAATGTTAACGAACTTTTGCGTCATCTTTTACATAGGTAAATGAATTTCAAAAACTGGACATGATTGTCAAATGCATTTATATTTACAAAAGATCAGTAGTATAATATCTGTGTATAAGTACCAATATTATTTCCACAGATTACCTATAGTTCTGATATATCGTTGACATAGCTATCGGGCATTGCTGTACTAAGGATTAATACATATTTCGGAGCCGGAGCTGTAGTTAAGTCTCTGTACAAAGCTTCCTTACAATTGCTGTGGACTGGGCGCAGCAGCTTCGCGCGCCTACCACAACCAATCGCGTTACACGATTTTGTAAACGTCTCTATGGTAACGCCCCAGTGTTGCCGGAGCTGTAGAGACCGCCACTGTTTTCGCCTGCAGCCATTTGAGCTTCGTAGCAACAGCAATCTGACAACAGCACTGCCAACTGTCAGAGATCAGCTTACGCCGCCGATCTGACTACAGTAACTCTCTTCAGTACGCCGATTGCGTTCCTTTTCTGTCCTTGCAGAACGGAAACATCCTTACCAGTGCTGGGAATCAAATCTGACCTGTCTACACTCATCAGACACTGTAGCCACTCACTTACCGCTCAAGAAGACTTACCTATTCGTATTTTCGTAGTGCACGTAAATCGAGTCAGACTGATGTTTTGATTCCTTAGGAGGGGCACGAATACTCCAGCTCTGTTTCTAACGACTTAGAAGAGACAATCTGCACATTCTTTCTCCTCTCATACATGTTCTGCAAGAGTTTTATCATGAAGTACTATTTATAATGGTGATGATTCTTGGAGCAACACGTGAATAAATGTACACATGTCACCTGATCTAGCGGTTCACTTCTCATTTATGAGGCGGAATGTGGGTCAAACATTAAGTGGTATCGTGTTGCAAACAAAATGCTATATTAAAGATAGATGCGTCCGTTAACATAATATCACAGTCCCTGAAAAGACATGGAGATTCGTCGAAATTAAGGATTTCCGGTTACTGTGGAAAAGTGTTTAACTTAGTTTGGAAAGTTACAAGGAGATGCGAGAGCCTATGAGAAACTTAATGTTGTTAGAGGAGTCTTCGTCCTATTCTACAATTAAAAACGTCATCTTGCGGTTCCCCATCTGAGACATTTTAATTAGTAACAATGACATGCATGTTTATACTGCGGCAACACGTTTTCTCTTTTCGTGAGATAAATGTGAGCTCTTCCATCATTTGCTATAAAAATAAATAGTCTGATACGATAACTGCTGCGAACGTTTCACGATTTGAGCTGAAATTCCTACTGTGTGTAGTGTTGGTTTCCTTTAAAATAAAATTCGAGCACATTGTTGCGGTTTATGTTACCTGGTACTATGTACATACACGGATTCCCTTTCATTAAGTATTAAAAACAGCGACACTTCTACTTGAACACGTGTCGAAAATTTACCGGATAGGAACGGTCCTCATTTGAAACATTGCGGTTATGAAATGAGTTTAACGTAAATTTTATTTACGGAGAATGAACACACTTGTCAGGCTTTTGACCTACAAAATGTCAGATCAGTAACTGCATGTAACGAGTTGTTTTTGCTTGTGTGACGAAACTAAATGTGCCGGTACTTTCCCAAGTCCCCGCGAAAGTTTTACGTCCATCACAGTTGCCTGCGTTTCATAAAGTTCATTTTTTTTTGCAACGAGATTCCTACTGGCCTCATTAATACTTGGACATTCTGTGAAAATTCATTAGCTTGTTTTTATTTCTCATTTCTCTGTTAGTATCACTGTATTGTGTTTAAATTCTAAATCGTTCCGACAACTGTCTTACCGAGGCTGGCGGTTGTGTGTCAGCGCCAATAATACTGGGCAGTTTTTGCGTAAGGCGAAAGAAGAACGGCTGAACATAATTTCATTAGGCATATTAGGGTAAAAGTACGTTAGGCAAGGATCCGCGTCACGAAGAGTTAAGACGTCGCCATGCGGCACTGCAGACACCACGGTCGATAAGAACAGCAGACAGTCGCGTAGCTGAGCCACCGGATGCGCGCGCTCGCGGCTCTGCGCTTGTCGCATTGCAGGTGGGCGCCAGCCAATAGGAGCGCACCACTGCCTCTAGCCGCTGTTGCCGTTATAAAGGGGCGCGCCATTCGCTCGCGCGCATCCGGGCAGTGTAGACGTGTGTTAGCGAGAGCAGCGACGACTCAACCATGGCGGATCAGCTTACCGAGGAGCAGATCGCAGAGTTCAAAGAAGCCTTCTCTCTGTTCGACAAGGATGGTGACGGCACTATTACAACCAAGGAATTGGGAACTGTGATGCGTTCCCTCGGGCAGAATCCAACAGAAGCAGAACTCCAAGATATGATAAACGAAGTGGACGCTGATGGCAACGGTACGATCGACTTTCCAGAATTTCTCACCATGATGGCGCGCAAAATGAAGGATACGGACAGCGAGGAAGAAATCAGAGAAGCATTCCGCGTGTTCGACAAGGACGGAAACGGCTTCATCAGTGCCGCTGAATTGCGACACGTGATGACCAACCTGGGTGAGAAGCTCACCGATGAAGAAGTCGACGAGATGATCAGAGAAGCGGACATCGACGGTGACGGGCAGGTCAACTACGAGGAGTTCGTCACAATGATGACATCCAAGTGAAGTGCCGGCTTTGTGGTGCGGGAGAGGCGGGTTTTTCGGGACGCTTTACAGAGATAAAAACACTGCATTTCTGCTTTCCATTATGAACAAACGATACACTATGAAACAATGAACTGAGTAGAACTCGTGTATTTAAATCGTCGTGTGATGAAGTGATAAACCAACGGATGAAACTAAATTTTTGTAAAAAAATTGCCCTCGACCTTTACCCCCCTTATCACATCACCTACTTAACTATGAGGTTTGTTAATCATAATGTGTAATGTTACACTTAGGAGTGCATATTTGTGTTGTATAGTTTAAAGACTATTTCCTGCGTTGTGGACCTATTTTCCGGTCAAAAAGACAGTCTTCGTTTGTTAGTTTCGGCCCGGCCCGTCCGGGCCCAACTAGTTCTTATCGATTAGGTCTCCTACATTTTCCTGTGCGGCCTTCCTTCCACAGCATGTACAGAGTAGTAGTTATTCTAGGCAGATTTCAGACTTGGTTCGTTTTCCATATTTAGTGTCTGCAAAGTACCAAATCAGCAGCGACCTGTGGAGCATTTGGTGCGGCCTGCGGTGCTACTTGTGGAGGTGAGTCGCAGCTGATGTTTGTAACAATTTTATAGTGGAAGTACGTGTTGCTCACTACGTCTTGCCACGTAAAAAGTTTTCCAGACATACATATGTCTTTGTGGATTCTGATAAGATATTAATGGTTCTTCTAGCCAAGACTGCATTCATTAAATGTTAAATGTAATAACGTAGTACAGTAGCTCAGCCTGTACACACTTTAATAGCCAACGCTATTGTGGGAAAGTTATTTTTAGTAGCGGTCGGCGTGGGCACTTGGATTCGGTTGCTGACGACAGTTTTTAGAAAGTTATGTGGTGTTAAAGTAGTGAACGCTTTCGCTCTTTAATTACGTATTTTATTGAATACCTGTTGCTACTAACCTTTGCTGATCAAATTCAATAGCATTGTTTTTATTGTAACGTTCGTGTTTTCCAGGGTCTTCGAAATTGCAAGAAATACTGGGCTCTTCCAGAAGACCTTTTTGGGGTAGATGCGTACTACGTCTTCAAGATTTTACGATGGTAGAGTATATATTTTTTTCTATAGTCATTAATAAATTGACGATGCTTTTATTAACCTTGTTCATGAACAGTGAACATGTTTTGCACTATTCTCTCAATGTTTGTGTGGTGTAGTATTGTAAATGCCCCCGATTATCATCTTCTGTTTACTTAGCGAATTGTTGACCTATACATTGGAGAGCAGAACGAGTTTTGTAAGATGGTTAAGCGGAACTGCTTAGTTTCGTAACTAAAATCTGCGAAGGAACTTTGTTATGAGTTGGCATGTTTTGACATATGTCATTACACTTCATAATTGAGCTATATTTATTGCACACTAACATGGGCCGATTTTGATGACTACGTGAAGAGCTGTTGCAGTAGTAATAGTGGTGTTCAGAATGATTGTCCTTGCTTGCTGTGTAGCTAAATTAGAATTTAGCAAATCTGTTGACGGGCTGTCATGTTGAAATAGTTGGATATTTCTTGACTTCAGTATTTGGCTTTAATTTCATAATAATTATGTTGTTTTGTTATGAACTAATGGGTTGATTGTGGAAAGGCTTGGTTTTAGCCTCTGATATGGTGGCTGTTGCTGACACTCCTCTTGCACCATTCCCACTTTGATTTGAAATATCCAGATTTCCTGTTTTCTCAGTCTGCAAATGCAGTGAAATCGGGGTACATAGCAAAACTGAAGATACCTAGTGTCATTTATCCACAGAATCTTGTTGAAGGGAAGAATAAAATAAATAAACATTGGTCTTCATTTCATAACCATTGTGAATATGTGACCATAATGTAAAGTTTGTTTGCAAGCATTATTTCAGGGATCTTGATTTCAAAACTTAGCATGCATTGGTGAAATGCTGATTGTGCAGATGTGAATCTTAAGAGTAGCAGTTAGATTCCTCATCATGCGTTACTGCTCCTACACTTGTCTTTAGAATCACCTTTCTGAACACGTTGTGAAAGTGAGTTACACAGCTGTGAAACCAGTAAAATTTGTAATTTACGAGAAATGTTGTTGGTTTTGAAATGGAATCAGTTACAGATAATAAAAAGATGGGCTTGTTTGCTAGTGTGTGTGTGTGTGTGTGTGTGTGTGTGTGTGTGTGTGTGTGTGTGCGCGCGCGCTAGCTGCTTTGTGAACTATTGTAGTATAGTCTTACAAAAATTTCTTCTTCAGTAATAGGAATAAGGTGTTTGATAAGCATAAATGTTGAAACCTTTGAGCTGTTCTTATTATCCATTTCAGTTTTTTCTACACTGACAATTTTAAAGGTACTTGAAAACCAAATTCAATTTCATAGAATTGCCTGTATTACAATTTTAATATATCATGTTGAACAGTTTGCATATGTATTAGGCTGCTATGTGTTGTTGACGGATAACTGAAATCTTTTTGTATTTGTTCATACGTGGAGTGGAGGAAGTTACCACACACTTTAGAGAAGCTTTAAGATTTGTTATATACAGATTACTGTGATGAAATAGCAGCTTTGAAACTCCAGGTTGGAATATCGGTAATACGAGGGAAAAGATATTTTTGCTCACTGTAAACATGACCTGTTTGGTTGCAGACAGGCCCAATGAAAAGACACAGCTTTAGGCCAAAGCCTTCAGCAAAGTCAGTCTCTCTCTCTCTCTCTCTCTCTCTCTCTCTCTCTCTCTCTCTCTCTCTCTCTCACACACACACACACACACACACACACACACACACACACACACACACACACACACACACAAACAAACAAACAAACAAACAACTTCCAATTAAAGATGATTTGTGTAAAAGCTATAATGAGTACAGTCTGTCTGTTGTGCCTGTCTGCAACGGGACTGATTCTTTATGGTCAGTAAGCAATCTCTTTCTTTCCTTACATTGTTGAAATATCACTTTGGTTGGGTTTAATGTCAGCGTAGGAAATGGGGCTTGCCTCCCTATTATATTGCTGGTGCTTTGCTTATGGCTTCTCATATTCAGGAACCTGAGATTATGGAACTAACAGGTATTTCTCTTGTCTAAGTAGAATTGTTCAATCACCTTAAGTATTAATGTCTGATTACTTACAACTAATAATGCATCAGTGAAATTAAACAGCATTAATCATTGAGTATTGCAGTGCAGTTGCACGTAGTATTCATTGCCGGGGTTGGTAGTAAGCGAAAGTACTATCTTCACAAGATCTGTAGCTCTGTTCATCCAGAACTGAGTTGTTAATACTGATTGAGTGAATGGCATATGAATTGAGATGCAGGTGGGCGTTAATTAGCTTAAAGGTGCAAGTATCTGTAGAGGCAGTAAAGCATAAATGAACATCTAGGTCTGAGCTGTAAGATAATTGTGATGGAGTTTTTATCCTGCAGAAGATATTGTGGCTAAGTGCGAGAAAACATTTCTCTGCATGTAATTCTGCCTTTTATATGTAAATACTGACCACTGCATGTCTTAGATTTTAACAGATTTATTTTCACTACTTACGGGTGTGGTGTTGATTTAAGAACACAGCTTTTCTGTACAGATGTGGCTTTGTGCTTTATGTATGAGCAATTCGTGTTAAATGTTGAGCTTGAATTGAAATTTTTCAGGTATTTTTGCCAGTATTCTTCACTTTGCTGGATTGGATAGCACTAAACATGTTACTGATAAGTTCTTTCCTTCTTTTCAGCACAGCAGTCATCGAAGAATTGTCTCCGCACAAGCTGTTGGTTCAGTCTGTGGTCTCCAAAATTTGCTGTAGCTGGTTTAAAATTGTGATGTTTTGACTTAATCTGTAAACATTCCAAATAATTTTCATTCATTCATTAATTTTAATACTAAATACATGACGTTAGTATGTATATTATACTGTTATTTAATTTTAAAGAAATGTTAATAAATTTAAGTGTTTAAAACTGCCGGGGTTCAATAATTAATCCCCATACCCAAAAATGCTGTTTCTGGTGAAAATCTTAAGTTGCTTTAATGAAAGAAGTAGGGCAGCTGTGGTTTTTCCAGTGTTCACTAAAAATTGGGCAAACTGGTCATTCTAAATCTTGGTAGTTGGTTCGAATATTCTATTAGAAAAAATTTAAACTTTTAGTTGCTATCACAAACTTTTGACCACTGTTTTCTTTTAACGGTGATCTAACTGTTCCTTAATGTTGGCTTTATTGATCGGTGAAGTTGAAAAAATAACAAATGGGTTGGGGGTTCATGAAAACTAAAGCTGTGATTAGTAGTGAAGTTGAACTGACAAATATTTTTTAAGGGAATTACAAGAAATGGTGCCATATAAAAACTTATGTAAGGATTTCAATAGTTTGTCTTCTGAGTTTGATTTGTGATAATTTGCCGTTTGGGATACTGTATGTTGAAATGTTGTAATAGTTTGTTCAGGTTTTAGTTGCTACACCTTGGCAATGCAGAAAATTTTGATGGTTATTTATGGCTAAATTATTGATGAGAATGATATTCCGAAATCACTTGCACTAATGTTCAAATTATTTTACCACAAGGAATATTTGTTGGAGGCAACAGTAAAATTACACACAAATGGCTCATAAGTGCTTAACCCCAAAGTGGCAGAATTACTTCAAATTAACATTTAGAAATGAAAGTTCTTGTAAATGTTTTTGGCAGTACTAAAATTTTACCATAGAAGGAAAGATGTCCTTTCCCTGCAGTTTTAGTGTTAAGTGTGGCTTGTGCATTATGAATGAAAATCATTTAAATGAATAGGAATGAGACAATCTTGGGATTGGAAATGGGAATTGTATGAATATTTCATTTAGGAAAGTATCAGTGTTGGTATGATTTTTGTAGTTAAGATTAATGGTGACTAACAGAATGTGAGAGATGGTGACTGGTTCACAGTACTGGTTTTTGCCTTTGTAGGACATTGGAATATATAGTATGAGATAAATTTGTGCAAGCTCTTCCCCCTATTACAGAATCAAATGTCTCCTCTTTTCAATTTACATAAACAAGTGATACTGATTGGCAGGTGTTAATGATGGATATAACTGATTATGTTATGAATAATATTAAAGGGCCCAACATTTTGGGTGTATCTTTCTCATGTTTGCAGCCTTAATATTCTCAGTTTTTGGGATTAACAGTAGTTAGTCCTTACTGTGTCCTAAAGCGCATTCATTCATATGTAGTTTAGCTGCTGCAGCATATAGCTTTATAATGACTTGCGCTCAGTTGGTTCTGTATTCACCTCTGTTGTGATTACATAATGTAGGCAGGCTTTTAGAATTTATACTAAATTTGTGTTGCTTGCAGTTACATTGACCTGTTCTTAATTGGGTAGAGGTGTGTGAACTACATACATTAGTAGTCTGCACAACTGGGGATGTGGGACCTGAGGGAGGAGGTGAGGATGGGGAGGGGGGGGGGGGGGATAATATTGTGTATGTCTGGCAGACTGCTGTAGTCATAGTTTCCATGGCATGTTTATATCACTGTAAGATTTGGCTAACTGAAGTCTTGAATTTCACTGAAGCAACTGAATAGTGCAACTGTTTATCCGCAATGCTGCACTGCAGATTTTCTGTAGAGAGGTTTTCAAAACATGCAGTTTTGTCCGATACCATCTGGTGTAAGATATTCTAATCATAAACTGGAACATAATTTGGGTATATTGTTTGACAGTTGTACTCATACAAAGTGCAAATTGTGGGCATTGTATTACACACGTGTTAATTCGGCCCAACTGGTAATTAATTTAATGGCTGATTATAAAGAAGTTGATGAATCTGGTTGTGGACTGAGTAGTGGGTTAATGCACAAGGGAGAAAATATACATGAACTTCATTGGTGTGACTCGCAGATGAAACTTTGTTACAGTAGAGCTTACACATTTGTTTCATATAGACTACAGACATGAAAAATGATTAGCATGGACACACAAATGTATTGCTGTGTTAACAGGAGAGGCATGTGATGATTTCATTTGCATTGCTTTCGAGAGGAAATGTTTTAACGTCATAAGTAATAGGTTCCCCTTTTGCGTGCAGTTGCACCTCAATTTCAGTGACAAATGTAGCCTTTTTGTTCAGAAATTCACCGTACATTGTCTGCTTGTTGTGGGTCTTTCGTAAGATCCAGAGGTTGATCCGCAATATCAGTATTTAACAATAATAAGGGTCAAATTTGTATAGTCTTGTTCACTGTCAATAAATTGAAATTATTGTAGGAAAATGAAATTGTCTTCCTGCAATATTGGAACAGTGTCCTTCAGAAAGCTGGCGAAGTACTAAATGGGTCAAAGGTGTTACATTGCATTAACCAAGTAGTGTTCTTTGTCCTGTTCAAATTTGTGTGTCATCTTGTGTCGTGTGCCGTTTCTGGAAGCGTCCTAATAATAGGTTATTTTTCAGGAAACTAATACCATAATAGAATTAAATGTTGAACATTAGTGATACAAGTGATAAGTGCACAAGTGATGTTCAGTGGTCTTTCATGTAATTGTTCATTACGTAGCTACTTATTAATCTGAAGTAGCCACTGATATGAGTGAAAATTTGCTAGTGCTGGTAATAGTCTGGATGATTAATAAATCTGCTGATATGAAGTGTTAGAGGGAGTGCTGGAATGTTATGGAGCCTTCAGAAATTGTGGTCAAACACAACACAGTTTTGAGGAATGTCTCATTTCTACTTAAGTGACCCTCAGTTTATTTACACTGTTCATTGTTCTGATTGGACGAGATAAATTTACATTTAACCTCTTATTGGTTTCACTAAAAAATCGTAAATGTCATAGAGGGCTGATTAATTTTTTCCATTTTATCACGGATAATAGTTTCAAGGTGGTTTCCAATTTTTTGAAATGATTAGAAAGGGATAATTATAACTGGCAGTATGATTATTACAAGCATCTAAACAGTTCTATGTAATGGTGGCTTCATATACGAATCAGCTGATTTCTCAGTAGTTGTAGGAAGATACGTAGTACGAGCATACTCAAAATATTTTCGGAAGTGGCAGTGTTTACATCATAACTCACGTTTGGGGTAAGTGTCCTACCATCCAGTTTCTGGTGCTTTACTTCAGTAACTTCATATATATCCAGGTTGGTTTCTTTGAACAGACTACTGCCAATTTTTTCAACATCCTTGAATAACTAGACAGTTAACCTAATGTTGATGGGATACAAAGTTAATGAAAATTCTTAAAATATTACTAGTATGAAGAGGAAGGATGGTATCTTTAGTGGGTTATTTTCATATTCTGTTGCAGTAGAGGTAAACACAATACTCGTGAAGACATGATTGTCATTTGACAGAGGGAAATTGCAGATAATTCACTCTTATTGGCTATTGATACAATGTACATACATTATAAATATTTTGAAACTATTGCCTCTGATTATTCATTTGCACTTTGCATAAAAATTTGTTAGGGAAGACTATAGTGTTACTAGTAATGGTAAAATCTCAAACCACCACCATAATAGAACTTAATTTTCTGTCTTCAATTCAAAAATTTTCTAATATAAAAAAGTAAATGGTAAGGATGTGCAGAAACATTTGGACAAGAAAATCAACCCTGTTTTATTCTTGTGGTATTACAATTGTATTTTAAGACTTCAGATAGCATAAGGTAAACAACATAACAGGAATGACGTCATGCAATGACAGTAATCTCAAACTACTGGATATCGTACATAGTTAAAACAAAGTTGTGGTATTTATTTCCTAATGAAAACTTTTAAAGAATGTTAATGGTGGTGTGAGTGAGAGTTCTATAAACAATTGCTTGGAATGTTATATATATATGACACATACACACACAATTCAAGCTTTCGCAACAAACTGTTGCCTCGTCAGGAAAGAGGGAAGGAGAGGGAAAGACGAAAGGATGTGGGTTTTAAGGGAGAGGGTAAGGAGTCATTCCAATCCCAGGAGCGGAAAGACTTACCTTAGGGGGGGAAAAAAGGACGGGTATACACCCTCGCTCGCGCGCGCGCGCGCGCGCACACATATCCATCCACACAGATACATATATATAAATTTTTAAAGTTAAGAGCATCACTGCATTGTGCACAAAGTGGCTGAGCATTTCGTTTTGTGAGTGACAACAGTGTTAAGCTGTATTTATGAGTGTAATGGTAAGCCTTTGGTTAGTTTTTCGTATTGAATAAGGAGATATGTAATGAGCGCATGTCTTGAATGTGGTAAAAAATTAGTGGTTCATCTTACTATATGTCTACAATCCTGTTGGTTCTTACGACAAACAATCGTCATAAAGTAAATGAATCGGTCTGTGTCCGTATTGATTAAAGATGCATTGAATTGTGCCAAGATTAAAGCTGTTGGTGATGTAACATATTACTATAGAAACTGAAATAAGAAACTGTAGACATATAGTAAGATCAACCACAACCTCTGTTATACACTTCTCATATATGAAATGTACGATAAGCAATAACTTCTCGGCTGTTAAGTCTCCAGCTCTGATACAGTCTCCACTTTACCACCACGAACTAGAGCCACAGTAACCCAACCATTGCCATGTGCATTAGCGTCAGCGTAAGTGTAAAATTCAGTACATATCCACAAAACACTGAAGGACCATGAGGACCAGTGGGAAATGCATAGTACCCAGAACACTGCAAATAGTACACAAGCGTATCGAAGATATGTATCATAGCAACTGGCAGTAAATGAATGTTTATATATCTTTAATCAAAGATGGGAGCACAGCTCCCTCCATTGCCATGGTCCCCCCCCAGCCCTTAGATGTCAATGTCTGTTGGTGAATCAGCATCTGGATGACTTGGCATGGGTCATTTATCATGTTATTATTTCTTCTTATTTCCCCAAGGAAAGGAAGGCTTTTAACAGCTTTAACCGATGATATCGACAAATACTCGTACGAAATTCTCATTGTGGCATATTAAGACTTTTGCGTTTCCAAGGCCTTCAGTTGGATAATTTGTCATGAGACAGACATCCTGCCTCTTCTTTAACTTGAACATTGGAAAGACCCATAGTTTCAAGTTCCAGATACTTGCCACATTTCGGTGCCCTGAAAAATTATCTCGAAACTGCATTCTTCTTCTGAAGCAGGCCATTGTCACACATTAGGTTCATCCAGCCCATACTTTCCTTTGCTCTCCCTGGGGGCTGTGGTTTGGCATAATGCACAACAGTAAGTTTGAAGCTTGCATCATAACTGTGCTGAATTCCTCAGCCTGATGATGCTTTTCGCTCTAAATGGTCATTCTTATCATCTTAAATTGCGCTTTCTGACAAGTACACAACTGGAACTGAATTGTAAGCTCATGAAGCAGTACTGGTAGAGCTACAAAATCTTAACACCAATTACACGCTAGTAAAAGTTTACATTGATGTATAATAAAGTGTCTTGTTGCCAGTTTTGGCTACAGGTGATAGTTGTATTGTCGCAAATGAGCTTAATTTTTGTACACAAATTGTTTGTAAAGCAATACTGCATGAGATATAAGCCCCACCCTTACTTTTTGAGGATGGAATTTGAATAAAAAGTGTGGCTTATTTTGAGTCAATATGGTAATTTTCGTAGGTCCTTTGCTACTTGAATTCCAGTAGTTTGAAATGTAGGCTGGAATTTGTTTCTTCTGTTTAATCATACAGCTATTTAGCAACAACAGAATTGTTTAGATTCTTAAGATATGTTGGGCAATGCTGGAAAACATTTCAGACTGTCCAATTTGGCTACTGCCAAATTTCCATGAAATACTGTCAGTACCTGGGATTCCAAGGCCATTGGCTATACTTCACAGTGTATATCTTTGATTTTTTTAGGCAGGTGAAAAATGCTATTAATCATATGTAAGATATGCCCAATTTGACTCGATGTTGGTCCACAAATCAAAAGGAGGATTTGTGTTTGTCCATATTGGGTTTTGTGTTTTCTGGACACAGCTTACTTAATTATATGCACCCGATGGACATTTAAAAGGAACACAGAAATTAGGTGGTTTCATTAGGTGCCAAGATGGTTTTCATCCAATATGCATACCAAGTGGCCAAGCCAACGCTTTAAATTCCATTTACTAGAACTTCTAAGTATAGTATCTTTCCTTGCTTCTTAGTTTCTTTGCATCTTTTAAATGTATATGCTTTTAAATGTGGTCAAAGATTGCCAAGGTATCATCAACCTTAACAATAAAAAGAGTGCGAAAGAGGTAGAGAAATCTTCTTCAAAATTTTCCATGAAGAAATTGGTCTCAGCTGATGACAAAGGAATAGCAATGGCTATTCTATTGGTCATTTCATGTTTTCTACTATACAAAAAGTGAATGGTTGCGCTAATGATTGGTTGTAGCACAAGCCTTTTTTTTGTATTTTATAAAAACCCACAATCTTATTGGCATTGGAGCCGGTGGTTGCAAATTTTACACAACATTGTCAGAAAGGCCCTGATATCTTTAGTAACTCTGCAGTCTTTCTACTGAGAGTTGGTGTTTGATCATGTTTCAGAAGTTTGTATGTAATGTTGTCCAACTAAGCAGAAATTTTCTTGTGATGATCTGTGGCATTAAGAACAATTGTTGTAATCGCGTTATTGGCCAGCAACTCAGTGAAATTCTGGCCATTCTGTCTCCTTCGAATCTGCTAGTATTGACCTTTGAGAATCAAGATGGATATTGTCAAAATGCTCAGATTTTTGCAGAGAATTAACATGACAAGAGAAACAAGAACATTTACAACACCTGAAATGACTTGGTTATAATATTCTTGATGTATGAGTAATAGGCAACATGAAAGCATGGGTTTTTCTCCATTTCAGTAAAACCATGCACTGATGAAGGTTACCTGAAATAATCATTGAAACATTGGCAGCATTACTGTATAGAATGTAACACACTCGGAAGGGTTTTATTGAAATAATATGAAAGTCTGGAAGTGAGAGGTTGCAGATTTAATGTATTTGTTGCAAATTTCAGTTGTTGGTTTCATTTGGTATGAAAATATGGAATATCTATTATCTTGGGAAAAGTTATACATTGCTTTGGAATTGTCTTGTAAGAACTGTTTTCAACAGTGGGAATTCCACTGGTCTCCTATGGCATTTCTTTCAGATGAATTTATCTACAACCTCTTCAAGGTCGATGTACAATATGAGAAAGAAGAACTCCGTTGAATTAATTTCAAGTGCAATGCACTAAAATTTTTATAATTTGTCCAATGGAGTAAAACTGAATAACAATAGGAATATCTCTGAGCATATTTAAATTGTATCAGGACAAAAGCTGCAAATTAATTCTTTGGGTGGGGGGATATGAAATCTACACACCTTAACAAAAGTTTGGAATGTCATGACGTCTTATAGTAAACCCATTGAGGTTTGTACAATACCTTATTAACAAAACAAACTTAATTCCTTGTGAAAACAAGAATGATTTTGGTTGGTTAGTTAGCTGCAAAAAATCACTACAAAACAAAGCAGGCTCTCTCCTAACTGTACATCTTAAAACAAAAACAGTGAAAGTCTGTATCTGGTGGTGGTGTATATCCTCCCTGCACAGTTCTTCCACCCTGCAAGTTCTTCCACCCTGCGAGGCATGCTCTGGATAAGACGGTCAAGTTTATTTTGGGGTGTGAGGTCCCACTCTTCAGTGGCAATTTCAGTGACGTCCTGAAGAGTGTCAGGGGGATTCGAACACTGTGCAATGGCCACCTTCAACAGAACCCATGCATGCTCAGTTGCATTGATGTCTGGGGACTGTGGTGGCATATGCGTTCAGTTGATGTTGCGTCTCTGAAGATACTGGGACACTGCTAGAGTGAGGTGTGGTCTTGCATTGTCATCGACTAGGACAAAGTTGTTACTAACTTCATGTCTGTAGGATACCTTGTAGGTATCAGGGACCATTCAAATTGGCGTAGATGGGAATTAGAGGGATCCACAGAACATTACACTTCCACCTGCAAATGGACTGACTTCCTGAACATATCAAAGTACCTGGTGTCATCTAGCACTTCTGCAAACCCTAACACATTCAGTGCTCGGTCACGAAACAATCCGGGTCTTGTCAGCAATCGTGACATTACTCCATTCTGTAATGGTCCAATGTTGCTGTGCAAGAGCTTGGGTCCTCCAACTGCATCGGTTCCATTGTTTCAGTGCAAAACTTCTCATTTGTCATCTGGAGTGAAGACCACCCTGATGCAATCTTCTATGTACTGTTTGGTATGATATATGAATTCCTGTTGCCCAGGATAAGTCATTTCCAATATTTCTGGCAGTTGATGTTGGGCAACTGCGAGCTGATAGATGGAGGAAACGGTCCTGCATTGGTGTTGTCATATGACGATGACCACTGCGAGGTCTACTGTTAACGTGTCTTGTCTCTCTGTTCTTTCGCCACACCTCAGACACACCACTTTGAGTGATATGTATTGGATTGACAACATCTTGATGTGGATGACCTGCTGAAAGTAAAGCCACTATTCTGACTCCATCAAAGTGTTTCATACCTCTAAGTAGCATGTTACTGCAGTGCTGAACACAAACTGAATGAAGCTGTTGTTGACCCTGGACTGCCTGTGGTGTGCCATTGTGGCAGCAGTATGTTTAATAATTGGGAAATGGCCACAATGCATGCCAGTAGTAAATACCGTCCAGCATATGGGCCGTAACTGGGTAATGCATGAAGTGCCAAGGTCAATGAGACCTCTAGTATCACAGAGTACATTTTACTGTAGTATCAGTATTCCAAACATTTGTTGTGCTGTGTATGTAAATTACTTCACAGAAGGTGTAAAAGTTGTAGACACCTGTATTGCTTATGTAGGAAAGCACATAAGAACCAACAAAACCACAGAGCTAGAAATGTTAGCTAGTAATCACAAGAATTTTCATCTGCTTGAGCTCAACTGTCAAATGTAAGTTACTGCAGATATATGTTGAATAGACATTTTATTATGGCTATAAGAGCATAAGGTGACAGAACTGACCCTTGAATCAAATGCTCTGTTACAAGATGACCCGTCACTGTCTTTGGTTCTGAATGAGTGTTGTTTTCTACTAAATGGTGTGCGTGGTTAATAGCATGGATTGCACCTATGAGGGTCAAGCAAACATCACGGTCATTAGAAACTACAGTGCTACTTAAAACCAGTTTCTGTCTTAAAATTGTAAAAAGTCACAATCACCTTACTAACATATTGGAATTTAACTGAGGATATCTTGGCAATTAAAATGTAATTCGTGGGTGAAGAATAAACAGATTTAAATGTAACTTCAGTGTACGTCAAGAATGTGTGACAGGGCAAATTTTTTTTTTTTTTCCTAGTGATTCTGAAGGTATTAACAGTTCTCTTTAAGTGTCGGTGGAGTGATGAGAACTGCCCATGAGCTGTTTTATGTATCAGCTAATGTCCACACAACATGTTTTCTTGTAACAAATACTATGTTATTTAAAACAATGTTTTATGTGTACGACTAGTAGTGGTCTGAAATTAGTGAAGCACATCTAGTTCAGTAACATTTATTGACAGTTGCAGCAAAATATGTTGAAAAGTTAGTAATTTCAGCAATAATTATGTCTGCTGTGTGATGATACTGTGGAGACACATGTTATGTCACAATAGTCATACAACATTTTGCCAATAATGAGGAAGCACCTTTTACCATTGAACTTAATGAACAGCAAGCGAGCTGATAATGCACACACAATACAAAAAAGAAATATCACCATACAGTTTCAAGTAAAGACATTCAGTATGTTGATTGTATCAGTTGCAGTCTCAGTTTTTAAGTTACTGCACATATGTATGATAGGTGTTATCTTAAGGAAATTGGAAAAAAGGAACTATTTAGAAATTTCATGTTGCAGTAAGAACATTAATACTGTAAGTTCTACATTACAATGTAGGAGCCTTCATCTGCAGGATTAATGTCACAAATGATATCAGTTACAACTTGTGAGTGACAATGGAGAACAGAATGGTCATTTAATTTGAGGAGCGGAAAAATAGGTAATTTTAGTAGGACACTGCAGTTTGTTTTAAAGCAAACGTGCTGTAAAATATGTGTAGGATGTATCTTACCCCATTTGTATAGTGTGTTTTAAGTTGAATTGAAAGGGGATATTGTTCTTTGTCTGGAAGTGGGCAGCTCATAGATGTCCAATTTGCAGGTGAATGCCAGAAATGGTCAAAAATCTGTATTGGCCAGGATTTAAGCAGAACAAATTTGTTGTTGTTGTTATGGTGGTTTGATGCAGTCTCCACCTTAGTCTATTTTGAGCAACTCTCTCGATCTCTATATTACTACTGCATCCGATACCTATTTGCGTCTGCTTCATGTACTTGAGTCTTGGTTGCCTGCTACAATTTTTACACTTCAATTTTCTTCTTTTCTGAACTGTTTATCATTTGCATTTCAATGAAAAAGTTAATTTGTATTTCACTTCTATGCATTAGTACCATCAAGACAAACACATTCATAAAAGGACAGATTCTGAAGCTGTGAATCAAAATGTGTGCCACAGCTGGGACTGGAACCCGGATCTCCTACTTGCTAGGAAACTTTGCTGACCACTACACCACCATGGCACTGAGAGTACCATAGTTGCATGGACAACCCTAGTCAAATGCTCTTCCTAACATAAACTTCAATTCACACCTTCAGTCCACTTTCCTCCTCTTAATTCGTCAGTATTGCTGCAACTTTGGAATAGCACACCAGCTTTGTCTGCAAGGGGGAAATTGTGCCTTTACCTCAGGTGTTGTGATGTTTTGATCTGATGGAATTAGATTTTCCTGGAGATATAAGAGTCTCAACTTTATCTTTGATAAGGATAAAAGCAGAAGCGATGGAACAAAATTTGTGCTGGTACAGATGGGATTTTCCCATTACTTACAAAGCTGGAGCGCTATTCTAGTGTCGCAGAGCCTCAGCTATACCGATGATTTAGGAAGGAGAAAGTGGGCTGAAGGTATGAATTACAGTTCATGTTAGGGAGGGTGTTGGATTAGAGTAATCTATGCAGTTGTGGAGTCCGAATGCTACAGTGGTGTAGTGATTAGCACATCTGCCTAGTAAGCACGAGATGTGGGTTCAAGTCCTGGCGTCCTGGCCATGGCTCAGATTTTGATTCAGTGCTTCAGTTTCTGTCCTTCATTAAGATAAAGTTGAGACCCTTATGTATCCAGAAAAATGTAATTCCATCACTTTCAGGAAAGAATTCTTAATTTTTAAATTTGTATTCATTGTTAACAGATTTCTCATTTTCATAAATGCTTTTCTTGCTATTGCAGTTTGCATTTTATATCCCCTCTAATTTGCTCATCACAGTTATTTTACTGCATAAATAACAATGCTCATCTACTACTTGTACATCACAAATCGTAATCTAATTGCCTCAGCACTGACTGATTTAATTTGACTACATTCGTTATCCTCATCATAGTTTTGTCGGTGTTCATCATATAACCTCATTTGAAATCATTATCCACTCCATTTAACTGCTCTTTCAAGCCCTTCACTGTCTCTGATAGAATTACAAAGTCATTGGCAAATGTCAGTGTTTGCATTTCTTCTGCTTGAACTTCAGTTCCCTTTCCAAATTTCTCCTTTCCTTTACTATTTGCTCATTTTACAGATGAATAGTAGGGGACAGGTCTCCTTTCTCAACTACTGCTTCCCTTCCATGTCCTTTGGCCATTATAATTGTAGTTTATAATTTTCAAGAAGAAAAATAGTAATTACTGAAACCAAATCTGCATCTATTGATAGGATAAGATTATAATATGTATTATAGTAGGATAGATCATTACTCACCAAATTCAAGAAACATTGAGCAGCGGACAGGCACTGAGGAGGAAGAAAACTTGTCTGTTGCTCAGTGCATCTCTTATTTTGTGAGTAATGATCCATCCCCGAACACACATTATATTCCGTCCTGGATTTTCCATCAGATTAGATAACCACAGGCTGCACAGAGACTTATCGAGAGATGTTTTTCTCCATAACTGGAATGGAGCAAATATGTGATATAGAAAGCAATCCCTACATAGAAGTTTTTAGTAGCATGCTGTAGATACACTGAAGCATCAAAGAAACTGGTATAGGCATATATATTCAAATACAGATATATGTAAACAGGCAGAATATGGCACTGCAGTCGGCAATGCCTATATAACACAAGTGTCTGGCACAGTTGTTAGATAGGTTACTGCTGCTACAATGGCAGGTAATCAAGATTTAAGTGGTGTTATAGTCGGCGCACAAGTGATAGGGCACAGCGTCTCTGAGGTAGCAATGAAGTGGGGATTCTCCTGTACAAACATTTCATGAGAGTACTGTGAATATCAGGAATCCAGCAAAAAATCAGATCTCCGACATCGATGTGGCTGGAAAAAGATCATGCAAGAATGGGACTAACGATGACTGAAAAGAATCGTTCAATGTGATAGCAGATAGCTGTAGAGCTCAACGCTGGGCGATCAACAAGTGTAAGCATGCAAATCATTCAATGAAACATCACCAATATGGGCTTTCGGAGCCGAAGGCTCACTCATGTACCCTTGATGGCTGCACGACACAAATCTTGCCTGGGCCCATCATCATCGACACTGGACTTTTGATGATTGGAAACATGTTGCCTGGTCGAATGAGTCTCGTTTCAAATTGTATTGAGTGGATGGATGTGTATGGGTATGGGGAAAACCTCATGAATCTGTGGACCCTGCATGTCAGCAGGGGACTGTTCAAGCTGGGCCCTTGATACATTTAGATATTACTCTGATAGGTGACATGTATGTACGCATTCTATGTGATCTCCTGCATCCATTCACGTCCATTGTGCATTCCGACGGACTTGGGCAATTCCAGTGACACCCCACATGCCCAGAACTGTGTCTCCTGGAATGCTCTTCTGAGTTTAAACGCTTCCACTGGCCACCAAACTACCCGGACATGAACATTATTGTGCATACCTGGGATGTCTTGCAACATGCTGTTGAGAAGAGGTCTCTACCCTCACATACTCTTACGGATTTATGGACAGCCCTTCAGGACTCATGGTGTCAATTCCCTCCAGCACTACTTCAGATATTAGTCGAGTTCATGCCACATCATGTTGTGGCACTTCTGGATGTTCGCAGGGGCCTACACGATATTAGGCAAATGTACCAGTTTCTTTGGCTCTTCAGTGTAGATGTACAGTAGATTACTATTAAATTATTAGAAAATCTATGATTGGTACATATCATTTTTGTGATGTGGTGACACTGACTTCATAACTACAGCAATCACTTGAGAATTTATGCCAGAATTGAGCAGTACATTACTCAAATTATTTTTGCAGTCATATTAAGAATAATAGATTATTTAAAAATGTTCCTACATATTAGTGTACAGATGTATTCACAGACCTTTTGAAGAAAACACAGCACATATTACACATGGACAATTTTGAACAAAATTTCTTACTGAAAGGACCACTGAGTTGTGTAATTAGATACTAGATCAGGTATTTGGATAATGTGCTGTGGTTATGTATTGGTACCACTAGACATTTAAATACATTGCAACAACTTTTGAATTCTCAGCATAAGAAAATTCAGTTCACAATGGAAATGGGAGAGACTTCTATAAATTTCTTGGTTTGTAGTAAGGACCTTTCGACAAGGAGACACTTATTTAGCATTTACAGAAAAAGCATGTCCACAGATACAGTTAATCACTGCAAGTTCCTAGCACACTGACAGTCACATAGTTGCAGCTTTCCATTCAATGGAATGTCACCTCATATCCTTATGATTATCTGTATCAGTCTTTCAGGCAGAATTATAGACCATTAAATTTATTTCTTCCAGTAATGGCTATACGTCTGCCCTGACTGACAATATTTTATGCAAAAACGGAAAAGCAGGTAAAGTTACACCACTTCTGTATGCTGACCAACAGGAACCAGTCAGCAGTTAGAATAATTGGTGCATCATCCCATATGTTGGCAAAATTACAGATGATGCCAAAAAAAGTTGAATTGCATTTTATAATGCCAACAGCATATCAAAATTTTTATTCATTGATAAAGACAAATTGTAAACCTTGGCATAAAGTTGTGTGCATAATGTCACATGCAAGCACTATGGAAAAGTATGTTTCAGTCAATCAGGCAGGGCCATGGATGGCAGTTAGCTTATCTGAACACAAGAGAATATAGAGATTAAGATAGAAAGATTCAGTCTTTGCTGAATGCATTCTAACGGCCACCAATATAATGTACAATGGGCGCTCACAATGGAACGAGCCACAGTCTGAAATGCGCATACCGGTGACAGGAGTGTAATATTGCGCCATGTGTAACAAGGTATGGTTCTGACCAGAGCGTGGAAGTTCACAGCACGTCGCTAGAGGGCACGTGTGCACGTCACGTGACTATACAGAGCTAGCAGCAGCATGCTTCAATCGTCCAACACTGCCAGTCGCATTGCAAACAGTGACATGGAGGCATCAAAAGAAGAGCAAAGAGGCGTTGTTCGTTTTCTGACAGCAGAAGGAGTAGGAGGAATGGACATTCATCGACAAATGTCACAAGTATACGGCGAACACTGCATGTCCCTTGCAAGGGTCAAGGCGTGGTGCAAGGGCCAAGGCGTGGCACAAGTGCTTCAGGGAAGGACAGGTGTTGTTAGCTGATGATGCACGGGCTGGAGCACCACATTGCATTATCGATGACATTGACCAGCTGGTGGATTCACTCATTACCCAGGACCGCTGAGTGACAGTGAAAGCCATAGCCGCTGTGGTCGGACTGAGAGTCGGAAGTGTTCACACCATCATAAAGGAGAGATTGCACATGTGCAAAGTCTGTGCCCAATGGGTGCCCCATAGTCTTCAACCACACCATGAAGCATGTCGAATGGCACACTGTCTTGCTCATCTGCAGCGCTAAGCTCTGGAAGGGAATACGTTCCTGGCATGAGTGGTGGCTGGAGATAAGTCATGGTGTCATCACTTTGAACGAGAATCAAAACGACAAAGTCTCCAGTGGAAGCATTCAGGCTCACCACCAACAAAAAAAGCCAAGGCCATCCACATGAGTGCAGGAAACGGTATGCTGATGTTCTTCTTTGACCAAGATAGCCCCCTTCTAATTCACTTGCTGCAGCACGGGACAACAGTGAATGCCTGGCATTACTCGCAATCCTCGACCATCCTCCGCCAAGCAATCATATCAAAACAACCAGGCAAACTCACCCATGGGGTCATTCTGCTGCATGACAATGCAAAGCCTCATACGGCCAACACAGTTACGGCACTCCTGCAGAAATTCAAGTGGGAGGTTCTTGGCCACCCTCCATACTGTCCGGTCCTATCTCCCTGTGATTGCGCCATTTTTGGTCCCCTTAAAAAGGCTCTGAGGGGCAAACAATTAACCTTGGACCATGACGTCTAGCTGTATGTGTGGAACTGGTTAACATTGCAGCCCCGGGAATTTTATGAGACAGCCATTCACAGCCAGGGTGAGTACTTGTAACACACAGGTACTCGTTTCTGTAATTATGCCTCCGGCTCGTTTCTTTTTGAACGCCTCTTATAGATTGCGAAGTTTTACATTCTGTTAAGAAAAGCAGAAGATGATCCTTCTGAAAATTAACAAACATACGGCACAGAATTAAATGACCAAACTCGAGTTTTAGTTACACACATATTACATTAGAATTGTTAATTCAGTTTTATTTTTCATCTGTTGTTAAACATACCTCCCCATTTTTTAGTTATGTTTCTACATTGCACAAATGTAGTTATTTCCATGTCAACATTCTACATATCATTTTTGTTTCTTTTGTACAAATAATATCTGTTTAAGTTTCCTGTTATTTTTATCTCTGTAAAATTCAGTTGTCACCTGATGATGACCTAACAAGCCAAAAGCCAGTTTGTGTCCAAATAAATACAGTTTTGCAGACTGTAGGAAACGATTCCTATTTAATGTTGTTATCATCTTCTGCCAAGTACCAACAGAAAATTCAGTTAATAATACATTCTTAGCCGAGTAGCCTCTAACCACCAAGAAGAATATGTTATCACAAAGAACTGTGTCAGATGGATTTTGTTGATGACTAGAGGAGTCTAATATTACCACTGAGTCATCACTCGCCTTTTCACACAAACTGATTTGTGTACAGTAGAAGCTCCAAGAAATTTATGTGGCAGACTGCCTAATTCATACTGTTTGGGGGCTGCTATATCATGATATGATACTCAGTTACTCACTATCTCGTTGATCACTGATTGTGTAACCAAGGATTAAACGTGTCTTTAGATTACAGAGGGCATCCTACAGTAAATATCTTGTTCCATAATAAAGTTGGTAATATACTAGCTCACACTGTTAGCTCTGCTGAAGCAAATTTTCATAACTGTATATGAATGATCCTCAATAGCTCCCATGAGAATCTTTGGTGGGTATCAAAGCAGAGAATCTTGTGCAAATTTTTGCCACTGGTGTTCCATAAAGGACAAAGTGTTACTTGACAAGACACACTGAGCAAAATTACTTTGGAAACGGTTAATAAGTTGTGTGCATGTATTCCACTATAGATCATAACTGTGCAACATGCGCATAGAGTATATTTAAAATTTAGAATATGTAATAGAAAGAGGTACTTAGTGCATATGATTTATTATAAGAACTGAAATTCCAAGATGGAAACAAAAATGAGGAAAGGAAGAATCACTTGTAGCTTATTTATTAATGGTGCATAGAAACTTGTAACAGCATAGATAAATTAGTGCCTTTTGAGCTACTGCTGTATTTTTTGTAGTTTAAATACACATAACTATACAAACTGCCAAGTATGCCCACCCAGATGTAGTAAGCCGAAAACTAGTAATGAATCTGTACTGATATATATCGGTACTTCTGTGCACCACACATCAATCAACTACAAGTGATTGCTAGTCTGTCCTTTTTGTTCCTAATTTATAGTACTGCCAGAGCATTCACAGTAGAATCCCAGAGCAGGAACTCATAAAATTTAGCTGTTGCCAGGAGCACAGAGAAAACTGTGCCTCGAGTTTAGAAGAATAACTGACCAAGTACTGGATAGATACAAGGTCTATTCAAAAAATTCCGGAGGATTCGTAATTTCGCACCAATGGTGTGTTGGAGTGAAATGCGGTTGATGTCCCTGCACGCGTCTGTGTTTAATGTGTAACTGCCGGAAGTTTCACTGTTGTATGTCTGTTAGTTATTGTTCAGTTCTGTACTGAGTAGAACATTGTGTCACACAGTTTGTGAATTTTGAGACGTTGGAGTTAGGGGAGCAATGTGTCTGCATTAAATTTTGCGTGAAACTCAAGAAAACATTTACAGAGACACATCAAATGATGCAGGAAGTCTACGGTGATGAGTGCTTAAGCCACATTTGGTGTTTGAATGGTTCACATGGTTTAAAAATGGCCAGATGGAAGTTAAAGATGACACTCGTTCAGGATGCCCTACGATGTCTACCAATGATGCACATGTCAGGAACATCAACGAAATTGTGTGTGTCAATCAAAGACTGACTGTCCGAGAGATGCAGAAGAATGTAACATTTCAATTGGATCGTGTCATGAAATCCTGACACAGCATCTTGTAATGCATCTTTTTGCCACCAAGTACGTCCCACAGCTCATGAGCCAAGACCAGAAAGACCTTTGCCTTGCAATCTGTAAAGGGCTTTTTGATTGCACAAATGAGATCCAGATGTTCCTTAAGAGAATCATAACTGGTGATGAAATGTGGGTCTGCAGTTATGATGATTAGGCCAAGGTTCAATCTTCACAATGGTCCGGGAAAGGTTCTCCAAGACCAAAAAAAAGCTTATCCGGTCAGGTCAAATGTCAAAGCCATGCTTATAGTTTTCTTTGACTTTGAAGGATTAGTTCAACATGAATTCTTGCCACAGGGACAAACTGTTAACCGACAGCACTACCAGGACATGTTGCGATGCTTGAGAGAAAATGTGAGAAGGAAACAACCTGAAATGTGACAAGACAGTTCATGACTCATGCACCTCGATAACACAATCGCACATTCATCCCTGTTGACGTGTGACTGTTGCACAAAAAAATGAATTAATGTGCTGCCTCAGACTCCATACTATCCAGACCTGGTCCCTGCAGAATTTTTTTTTATTTCCAAGTTGAAAACCCCATTGAAAGGGTGAAGATTTGCAACGATAGAGGAGATAAATTAAAATTCGCAGATGGGGCCTTGTATGATCCAGCTAGAGGCATACAAAGACTGCTTCTGGAAATGGAAACGGCATTGGGAGTAGGGATGGACAAAGTTGTTCATCCTTGGGAACTAGTTCACTGGTGATTGCTCTTTTTTTGGGAACCATTCATTTTTACTCATTCACCGTTCATTGTGCTTGGTATATGATTCTTGCCTCCCCCCTGGAGTACAGAGTTTTTATTCATAATAGAATTCTCACACACTTGTAATTTTCAGAATTCTGCAAAACATCTTGTTTAGCCAACTGTGGCGTTATGTGGCTGATTGCAGAGAAATAATATGAGGTGGCACACGAAAAACTAGCCCCGAGTGCAGACTGCTCGCCAATTACGCATGATTTGTTGACCGCTATGAGCAGAATAGATATACATTTAATAATTAGGCAGTGAAGAAATAACTAATAAGCTAATGCAAACAACTGCGAAACAATAGGTGACGATGGGTAAACAACAATGAGCAGTCTAGTACTCGGGGCCAATTTTTTGTGCGCTACCCTGTACCACTGAAATAATATTGTAGGAGTTATCATATTCTCTTTACAAAATGTGACACCATACACTCGATTATGAAGCATGGACTTCATTCGGTTGTAAGTAAGTCAGTCTGTCTCTCACAACAATGAACATGCTCTTTTACATGGGATCAAAAAAAGACGGAAAATGGCCTCTTGTGTGTGTCGTGCCGACGTCCTTTGCATGTGTAATAACAAAAAATCTTGCCTTTTTACAGGTATTTCTTCTGCTGTTTATTGAAATAGTGAAGTAAGCCGATATACCATTTTGTTACCTGAAAATATATATGTATTACATACCACGTAATGTTTATGTAATTTATGTAATTATAAAATACATTTTAATTACCAGTCATGGACGCTGAATAGAATATCAGAAGAACCAGAAGTTCAGAGTTCAAAAAAGGTTTGAAACAGATCTAGAATGGGCATGCGAAGCGAACGAAACAAACAACAACTCGATACTGAAGTAGCTATAAGCAGTCGGCAGTGGAACTTCAACGAGTGGCCATGCGAAGGAGGACACGTCCAGCCGAGCAAGACCGAGACAGATGGGAACGGGACCAAGGCTGGAACGAGACCGGCCGATGTGCAGTTCAGGAACGAGACCGACCGTTTCCTGTTCCCAGGAACTATAAGTAGAAAGCTGCAACTGAAGTGAACTACGAAAGACTGTTCCCTAGCATTTGTGTTCCTCCTTCGTTCCGTTCATCTTGGTGAACCATTCCTTTGAACCCATTAGTTCGCAAACAACCCATCTCTAATTGAGAGTGATGTACCAATTGTGGAGGAGAATATTTCTAACGAGACCATGCCCAATAAGTAAAAGGTAAGCATAGAAAAATTTTGTGTACAAAGTTCTGGAATTTTCTGAACAGATCTCGTATTCACCTAGTACAGAGTTTGTGATGGGAGGCAACCTTCATGTTGTGCAGTCTTTGTAAAGAACTAATACCTTGTGCACAATAGTGTAAATAATAATAATGATAATAATAATGTTATATGATACAACAGCCTGGTACAGATCTTCCAATTGCACACTACTTTGGTGATTTCCATGTTCTTGAGCCAAATCCACGTGGCATAGGCAGGTGATGCCCATCCAAGAACTATCTGGCTCACTGACTTCAGTGATTGAGCAGAAACCATTGTATCCTATACAACATCACTGTTGGCTAATGGGTATAACTCAAAGCACACTGCTATGGATAAGAGATACTGAATGAAAATGTTTGGCTGTTAAGAGGGCAAGTATCATGATAGAATCTTATCTAAAAATCTCTTGTAAAAGAAATTGTGTCGAATCATTCATCCATCCACTCATTCATCATGTTCCATAGATCCTATTAAGAAGAAGAAGAACAGTCAAGGATGTGGAATTAGTCGAAGTATTCATTAACATAACACAAGGACATAACAGAAACTTCATCTGTATACTGTGTTAACAATAAACTGCATGAGTAAACTGCTAAGGTGTAATCTTTTTATAGGTTGGGTTGTTTGGGGAAGGAGACGAGACAGTGAGGTAATCAGTCTCATTGGATTAGGGAAGGAAGTCAGCCGTGCCCTTTCAAAGGAACCGTCCCACCATTTGCCTGGAGCGATTTAGGGAAGTCACAGAAAACCTAAATCAGGATGGTCGGATGCTTGATTGAACCGTCATTCTGCCGAATGCGAGTCCAGTCTGGTAGCCACTGCGCTACCTCGCTCAGTGCTAATATTTATATGTAACTTATCTAACCCTGTCGTTATGTGGTGCTGAGACAGGCCTAGGAAGTCTTTTTTTTCTCAGAGCTCCCTAAATTTTCCAAACAGACAGAAGCTGTGCTACGTTATTACTCAGTTCTCCAATATTTCGATGAAACAAACTAACCGTACTTTTCTATCATTCTCAACCATTTGTGAGGTGCTAATTTGAAAAAAGCTGCTGCTTCCTAATTTCTGTTAAACAGATAGTGTTTTTGCTTAATATTTACTGGATTACAATAAGATTTTTTAAAAAAATTAGTTACCTCTTTAAAAACAGACATTGCTTGTCAAGCAGCTTAATAATGAACACTGCTTCTTGTTTTGTAGATAACAGAACTTTTCAATCTCTGAATATAGACACACACAAATCATTTGTAAAAGGGATGGCTTATGAAGCATGTTAATGATTTTATTTGAATTGGTAGGGAATCCAAAATTTCTTGCTTTAAATTAGATAGGAGTTTTTTGAATATCTTGTATTGGAGTACGTATCTCAACTCTGAACTGCAAACAAGGATATAAAAGCTACATGAAAATTATTTGTATGTCTTGCATTGCAATTGTATAGTTCACTGTTAAACTGAAACTGATTTTTATTGCCAGTTATCAAAGATCATTAAGGAGTAAATATATTTGGAAGTGAGTGTAAGAATTCCAGAAAATGCTTCAGAAACATCCATGATTATTAACTTTACACAGTATACTTACTTCTCACTTCATCTGAATAAATAATTTAAACAATGGAAAAATCTAGAATGGAATAATGATAATATTATGAAAATGGTGTATTGTTACAAAGCACGGGGGAGATGTTAAGTCGCAGAGTGGCACAACAGAAAGCACACTGAAAAAGTAAGTTTTTGGCTGAAAGGCCTTCTTCTGAAATAGACAAAACACACACACAATCACACAAACACAACTTGCACACATATGACCATTGTCTCTGGCTACTGAGGCAGATTGCAGGCAACAGCACATAATGGAAGAAGCAGTCTGGGTAGTGGGGTTAAGGAGGCTGGGGCACAGAGGAGGAGGGATAGCAGATTAGGGGTGGGAGATGGAAAAGTGCTGCCTGTGAGAGCATACAGGGATGAGTTGGGGAGAGGGTAGGGTAGCTAGGTGCAGTTTGGAGGTCAGGCAGTGGCTGGGTGGCGGTGCGGGGGGGGGGGGGGGGGGGTTGAAATTGAAAACGGGAGAGAAGTAAAAAGACTGTGGGTGCACTGGTGGATTAGAACACTGCGTACTGCTGCTGGAGTGGGAACAGAGAAGGGGATAGATGGGTGAAGGACAGTGTCTGTCGAAGGTTGAGACCGGGGGGGTTTACAGTAGTAGTAGGAGAGTTCCCACATGCGCATTTCAGAAAAGCTGGTATTGGTGGGAATGATCCAGATGGCATAGGCTGTGAAGCAGTCTTTCAAGTGGAGAACATTGTTTTGGACAGTTTGCTCAGCAACTGGATGGTCCAGCTGTTTCTTGACTATAGTTTGTCAGTGGTCATTCATGCAAACAGAGAGCTTGTTGGTTGTCATGTCCATGTAGAACACAGGATAGTTGTTGCAACTTCACTTGTAGATCACATGACTGATTTCACAAGCAGCCCTGATAGGATAGGAGATATATCCTATTATAAGGAGGTTGTTTGTGTTGTTGCCCTGGATGATGATTACACGAATTTTTTGTCAGGATTTGTAAGCAGTGGGTCCTTGAGGTATGGCAATACGCGAACACCGAGAAGTAAGTTTAAACAGTTTTATTGACAAAGACAGATTATTAAACACGCATGCTATGCATACCCATCATCACTGTGTCTGACTTCCTAACACCTGCTAATTATGGTCATATCGAATGGTTCCATGGTGAGCTAAGAAAAGAGACATATTCATGCCTGAGGCCGTGCTACTTAATACCATGTGTTGCAGACGGCGGCCAGTGGCATACTCGCAGCACCACACTCAGCTGGATGCAAGCATGCTGACCAAGCATATTGTCAGTATTCCAGATAGACCGGCTGGCGAGCGTGTGTTATGTACCGTATGGCTGTGTGCAACCCATAGACCCTTACACTATGTTCCCATAACCCCAATGCCTCAACTTTGCCAGTCACTGTCCTTCATTGACCCATCTCCTTCCCTGTTCTAACTCGACCAGTGCACCCACAGTTTTACTACTTTCCGGCTAAGCCCTCCCCCCCCCCCCCCTCCCCACCCTCTGCCTAGCCACCTTTCTGCTCTACCCTCTTTCCATAATGTCCCTGTATGCTCCCACGAGCAGCACTTTATCATCCCCACCCCTAACCTGCTATCCTTCCTGCTCTCTGCCCCAGCCTCCTCCTTACCACCACCAGCCAATCTACCTCTCATGTACTGTTGCTTGCAGTCTGAGCTCAGCAAGCAGAGACAGCAGTCGTGTGTATGAGCTGTGTCTGTGAGATTGTGAGTGCCTGTTTATTTCAGAGAAAGGCCTTTTGGTTGAAAGCTTATTTGTGTACCAGTCATTTCGATGTGCCTTTCTGTGACACAACATCTCCATTATATGGTAACTAGCAATCTATCCATTTCAAAATATTGAATAAATAATTTGTTTATTTTAGGCACCCCCCCCCCCCCCCCAATTAACCATGGACCTTGCCGTTGGAGGGGAGGCTTGCGTGCCTCAGTGATACAGATAGCCGTACCGTAGGTGCAACCACAATGGAGGGGTATCTGTTGAGAGGCCAGACAAATGTGTGGTTCCTGAAGAGGGGCAGCAGCCTTTTCAGTAGTTGCAGGGGCGACAGTCTGAATAATTGACTGATCTGGCCTTGTAACACTAACCAAAACGGCCTTGCTGTGCTGGTACTGCAAATCGCTGAAAGCAAGGGGAAACTACAGCCGTAATTTTTCCCGAGGGCATGCAGCTTTACTGTATGGTTAAATGATGATGGCGTTCTCTTGGGTAAAATATTCCAGAGGTAAAATAGTCCCCCATTCGGATCTCCAGGCGGGGACTACTCAAGAGTACATCATTATCAGGAGAAAGAAAAATTGGCATTCTACAGATCAGAGCTTGGACTGTCAGATCCCTTAATCGGGCAGGTAGGTTAGAAAATTTAAAAAGGGAAATGGATAGGTTAAAGTTAGATGTAGTGGGAATTAGTGAAGTTTGGTGGCAGGCTGAACAAGACCTTTGGTCAGGTGAATACAGGGTTATAAATACAAAATCATATAGGGGTAATGCAGGAGTAGGTTTAATAATGAGCAAAAAAGTAGGAGTTTGGGTAAGCTACTACAAGCAGCATAGTGAATGCATTATTGTGGCCAAGATAGATACGATACTACAGTAGTACAAGATTATATGCCAACTAGCACTGCAGATGACAAAGAAATTGATGAAATGTATGATGAGATAAAAGAAATTATTCAGATAGTGAAGGGAGATGAAAATTTAATAGTCATGGGTGACTGGAATTCGATAGTAGGAAAAGGGAGAGAAAGAAATGTAGGTGATTGTGGATTGGGGGTAAGAAATGAAAGAGGAAGCCGCCTGGTAGAATTTTGCACAGAGCATAACTTAATCATAGCTAACACTTGGTTCAAGAATCATGAAAGAAGGTTGTATACATGGAAGAAGCCTGGAGATACTAGAAGGTATTAGATAGACTATATAATGGTAAGACAGAGATTTAGGAACCAGGTTTTAAATTGTAAGACATTTTGAGGGGCAGATGCGGACTCTGACCACAATCTATTGGTTATGAACTGTAGATTAAAACTGAAGAAACTGCAAAAAGGTGGGAATTTAAGGAGATGGGACCTGGATAAATTGACTAAACGAGAGGTTGTGCAAAGTTTCAGGGAGAGCATAAGGGAACAATTGACAGGAATGGGAGAAAGAAATACAGTAGAAGAAGAATGGGTAGCTTTGAGGGATGAAGTAGTAAGGGCAGCAGAGGATCAAGTAGGTAAAAAGATAAGGGCTAGTAGAAATCCTTGGGTAACAGAAGAAATATTGAATTTAACTGATGAAAGGAGAAAATATAATAATGCAGTAAATGAAGCAGGCAAAAAGGAATACAAACGTCTCAAAAATGAGATCGACAGGAAGTGCAAAATGGCTATGCAGGAATGGCTAGAGGACAAATGTAAGGATATAGAGGCTTATCTCACTAGGGGTAAGATAGATACTGCCTACAGGAAAATTAGAGAGACCTTTGGGGAAAAGAGAACCACTTGTATGAATATCAAGAGCTCAGATGGAATCGAAGCAAAGAAGGGAAAGCAGAAAGGTGGAAGGAGTATATAGAGGTTCTATACAAGGACGATGTGCTTGAGAACAATATTATGGAAATGGAAGAGGATGTAGATGAAGATGAAATGAGAGATATGATGCTGTGTGAAGAGTTTGACAGAGCACTGAAAGACCTGAGTCAAAACAAGGCCCCTGGAGTAGACAACATTCCATTAGAACTGCTGACAGTCTTCGGAGAGCCAGTCCTGACAAAACTCTGCCATCTGGTGAGCAGGACATATGAGACAGACGAAATACCCTCAGACTTCAAGAAAAATATAATAATTCCAATCCCAAAGAAAGCAGATGTTGACAGATGTGAAAATTACCGAACTATCAGTTTAATAAGCCCTGGCTGCAAAATAGTAACACGAATTCTTTACAGGTGAATGGAAAATCTGGTAGAAGCCGACCACGGGGAAGATCAGTTTGGATTCCATAGAAGTACTGGAACATGTGAGGCAATACTGACCCTACAACTTATCTTAGAAAATAGATTAAGGATAGGCAAACCTAATTTCTAGCATTTGTAGACTTAGAGAAAGCTTTTGACAGTGTTGACTGGAATACTCTCTTTCAAATTCTAATGGTGGCATGGGTAAAATACAGGGAGCGAAAGGCTATTTACAAATTGTACAGAAACCAGATGGCAGTTATAAGAGTTGAGGGACATGAAAGGGAAGCAGTGGTTGGCAAGGGAGTGAGACAGGGTTGTAGCCTCTCCTCAATGTTATTCAATCTGTATATTGAGCAAGCAGTAAAGGAAACAAAAGAAAAATTTGGAGTAGGTATTAAAATCCATGGAGAAGAATTAAAAACTTTGAAGTTTGCCGATGACATTGTAATTCTGTCAGAGACAGCGAAGGATTTGGAAGAGCAGTTGAATGGAATGGACAGTGTCTTGAAAGAAGGATATAAGATGAACATCAACAAAAGCAAAACGAGGATAATGGAAGGTTGTCGAATTAAATCAGGTGATGCTGAGGGAATTAGATTAGGAAATGAGACACTTAAAGTAGTAAAGGGGTTTTGCTATTTGGTGAGCAAAATAACTGATGATGATCGAAGTAGAGAGTACATAAAATGTAGACTGGCAATGGCAAGGAAAGTGTTTCTGAAGAAGAGAAATTTGTTAACATCGAGTATAGAATTAAGTGTGAGGAAGTCGTTTCTGAAAGTATTTGTATGGAGTGTAGTCATGTATGGAAGTGAAACATGGACGATAAATAGTTTGGACAAGAAGAGAATAGAAGCTTTCGAAATATGGTGCTACAGAAGAATGCTGACGATTAGATGGGTAGATCATATAACTAATGAGCTAGTATTGAATAGAATTGGGGAGAAGAGGTGTTTGTGGCACAACTTGATTAGAAGAAGGGATCAGTTGGTGGAATGTGTTCTGAGGCGTCGAGGGATCACCAATTTAGTATTGGAGGGCAGCGTGGAGGGTAAAGAGGACCAAGAGATGAATACACTAAGCAGATTCAGAAGGATGTAGGTTGAACTAGGTACTGGGATATGAAGAAGCTTGCACAGGATAGAGTAGCATGGAGAGCTGCATCAAACCAGTCTCAGGACTGAAGACCACAACAACAACAACAACACGCACTGAACCAAAAAATAATTTCATAAGACAACAAAGATTGAAAACAGGCAGAAGAAACCAACACTCTTCACTTTATGTCAAACAATGAGAGATACATCTATTGCCAAAACATGTTGAATTGGTAATTTTTTAACTCACTATATAAGAGAGGCACACAAACAAACTCACTCCAAAGAACTAAATGAATATATCTGTGTGTGTGTGTGTGTGTGTGTGTGTGTGTGTGTGTGTGTGTGTGTGTGTGTGTGTGCGTGTGTGTGTGTGTGTGACATTAAATATTTCATTTAATGTATGACTAGCCTTTCCCATTTCTGGTGCTAGCAGGTCATATTTGCTTAGTTGGAATCGCATTAGACTTTGTGAGATTAAGATGTGAGCTGTTGGCTGTGAATCAGGTGTAGGCCTGTTCAGAGATCATATGAAATAGATAAGGTTCAATTTGGTACCATGATTAGCATGCTTTTGTCTTCAGCAGACATAGTTTTCTTACTGTCCTTTCAGTCATTGGAAGAACTGTTTTTTTTATATATATAAACAAAGATGATGTGGCTTACCAAACGAAAGTGCTGGCATGTTGATAGACACACAAACATACACACAAAATTCAAGCTTTCGCAACCAACGGTTGCTTCATCAGGAAAGAGGGAAGGAGAGGGAAAAACGAAAGGATGTGGGTTTTAAGGGAGAGGGTAAGGAGTCATTCCAATCCTGGGAGCGGAAAGACTTACCTTGGGTGGGGGTGGGGGGGGATGTACAGGTATACACTCGCACACACACACATATCCATCCGCGGATAGACAGGTATACACTCGCACACACACACATATCCATCCGCGGATGGAATGTGTGTGTGGGCGAGTGTATACCTGCCCCTTTTTTCCCCCCCAATGTAAGTCTTTCCACTCCCGGGATTGGAATGACTCCTTACCCTCTCCCTTAAAATCCACATCCTTTCGTCTTTCCCTCTCCTTCCCTCTTTCCTGATGAAGCAACCGTTGGTTGGGAAAGCTTGAATTTTGTGTGTATGTTTGTGCGTCTATCACCATGCCAGCACATTCGTTTGGTAATTCACATCATCTTTGTTTTTAGATATATTTTTCCCACGTGGAATGTTTCCCTCTATTATATTCATATCATTAATTTGAACCCAACAATTACGTTTGTTATTGTCACTGTTGCATTTCGAAATCTTTTCTGTCGTCTTATATTCTCTTTCTGTTTTTGCCAGTAGTTTCACTTTGTATTCACCTTCTCCTTTTTACCATAATCTACTATACAATTTTATCCCGCCTATATATACTCAATAATACGTAACCCACTTCCAAACCATAACCAAAAAATTTTTTCCCGCTTTCAACACTACCGCTGCTATAAAATCCACCGTTTCTAGTTCGCAAACAGTTCCTTTCACCTATTAATCAACCATTTCGGCTAGTTCTAATAACTTTCGCTTTATTTCCATTTCCGTTTTTCCCACATCACTGATAATTTTTAGCCGCTTCCCACAATTTTTAACGTCATTATTTCTTCGTCAGACAATTGTTACCCTCATTTTCATAATCTGCCACCACAAAACCACTCCTTTTAATACATTTACACGCAGTTTTTTCGAAATTTTCCCGAATTTCTCCACCCTTTAACGTGTTTTGGCGGCAACACAATCACCTAACCTTTGTGCACATCGTTGTCTACCAACCCAAGTCCAACATAGCCCAGCTGTAACCAACACTTTTTCGCCTTTTTTCACACCAGATCTCCAGTTACTTTCCAGTTCACCTTTATCTCTTCCCATTTACTTTTATTTTCATTTTCATTTCAGCCTCATGTTACACGTTACACCCTCTAATACCATGTCACCCTCACAACACCCCCACAACAACCCCATTAAGTTTTATTTACATTCCCTCCGCAAACATGCCTTCGCCCTAGCCAGATTACGCTCCCATATTTTATTTTCTCAGGCTTGTCTGACGTTTGGCATTACCCCCAAAGGCCTCACATTTAAAGTTCCCATCTCTGGCTGCAACCCTTCTTTCCATCAGTCCATATACCAGTTCCAAACTGAACAATCCATTGCCCTCACACACATAATCCTTCACCTACACATCAACTCAGCCAATGAACACACCCGTGAACTCCTATCCTAAATAAAAGTCCTCAATCTTTCCTCTCCCACATCCACACCGGCTGTTCAGAGCATCCTCCTACAGGCCAACCGCAAATTAGAACAGCATGCCACCATCCACCTCAAAAAACTATCCAATCTCCTGGTTTCCCACCTCCGGAAAGGCAACTCACTCACCCTTCACAACCTTTCCAGCAAACCTCAACCACCTCTCATTGCACACAAACCCAGTCTCTCCCATCTACTCAGTCTCCCACTTCCAGCTCCACTCCCTCCAAAACCTCAAAATTCCAAGCAACACAATCTGGCACCACAACACCCTAATTCAGTAGTTAACCTTTCCTCCAAACCTCTCTCCCAATCTGAAACCTCTGTCCTATCCAAAGGCCTCACCTTCAGCCCCACTCCCAGATTCAACCAAACAGCCCTCGTCAAAGATTTACTGTCCTACACTCGTACTCTCGGCTGGAAATATCACTTTGCCATGAAGAAAAATGATCATAATCCTACTCCTAATGATCCAACTCCCCAAGACACTATCCAAATTGAACCCTGCCTGGAACAGTTCCGTCCTCCGTCACAGCGGGACCCACCTCCTCTTCCTCAAAATCACCCTCTCCAAACCTTCCAGGAATTTCTGACTTCCAGCCTTGCCTCTCAATCTTTCTTAAAAAACCTTAATCCTACTCCCAACATCACCACTGCTGAAGTCCAGGCTATCCGTGACCTGAAGGCTGACCGATCCATTGTCATTCTTCCGGCGGACAAGGGTTCCACGACCGTGGTACTTGATCGTCGGGAGTATGTGGCTGAGGGACTGCGTCAGCTTTCAGACAACACCACATACAAAGTTTGCCAAGGTAATCCCATTCCTGATGTCCAGGCGGAGCTTCAAGGAATCCTCAGAACCTTAGGCCCCCTGCAAAACCTTTCACCTGACTCCATCAACCTCTTGACCCCACCGACACCCCGCACCCCTACCTTCTACCTTCTTCCTAAAATCCACAAACCCAATCATCCCGGCCGCCCCATTGTAGCTGGTTACCAAGCCCCCACAGAATGTATCTCTGCCTACATAGATCAACACCTTCAACCCATTACACGCAGTCTCCCATCCTTCATCAAAGACACCAACCACTTTCTCGAACGCCTGGAATCCTTACCCAATCTGTTACCCCCGGAAACCATCCTTGTAACCATTGATGCCACTTCCTTATACACAAATATTCCGCACGTCCAGGGCCTCGCTGCGATGGAGCACTTCCTTTCACACCGATCACCTGCCACCCTACCTAAAACCTCTTTCCTCATTACCTTAGCTAGCTTCATCCTGACCCACAACTTCTCCACTTTTGAAGGCTAGACATACCAACAATTAAAGGGAACAGCCATGGGTACCAGGATGGCCCCCTCGTACGCCAACCTATTCATGGGTCGCTTAGAGGAAGCCTTCTTGGTTACCCAGGCCTGCCAACCCAAAGTTTGGTACAGATTTATTGATGACATCTTCATGATCTGGACTCACAGTGAAGAAGAACTCCAGAATTTCCTCTCCAACCTCAACTCCTTTGGTTCCATCAGATTCACCTGGTCCTACACCAAATCCCATGCCACTTTCCTTGACGTTGACCTCCATCTGTCCAATGGCCAGCTTCACATGTCCGTCCACATCAAACCCACCAACAAGCAACAGTA
Organism: Schistocerca piceifrons; assembly: GCF_021461385.2. Classification (NCBI taxonomy): domain Eukaryota; kingdom Metazoa; phylum Arthropoda; class Insecta; order Orthoptera; family Acrididae; genus Schistocerca; species Schistocerca piceifrons. The sequence continues at coordinate 198,654,789 of NC_060138.1, read as the reverse complement.
CCTCCATTATGACAGATGCCACCCATTCCACATCAAACGGTCCCTTCCCTACAGCCTAGGTCTTCGTGGCAAATGAATCTGCTCCAGTCCGGAATCCCTGAACCATTACACCAACAACCTGACAACAGCTTTCGCATCCCGTAACTACCCTCCCAACCTGGTACAGAAGCAAATAACCAGAGCCACTTCCTCATCCCCTCAAACCCAGAACCTCCCACAGAAGAACCACAAAAGTGCCCCACTTGTGACAGGATACTTTCCGGGACTGGATCAGACTCTGAATGTGGCTCTCCAGCAGGGATACGACTTCCTCAAATCCTGCCCTGAAATGAGGTCCATCCTTCATGAAATCCTCCCCACTCCACCAAGAGTGTCTTTCCGCCATCCACCTAACCTGCGTAACCTGTTAGTTCATCCCTATGAAATCCCCAAACCACCTTCCCAATCCTCTTGCTCCTACCCTTGTAACCGCCCCCGGTGTAAAACCTGTCCCATGCACCCTCCCACCACCACCTACTCCAGTCCTGTAACCCGGAAGGTGTACATGATCAAAGGCAGAGCCACGTGTGAAAGCACCCACGTGATTTACCAACTGACCTGCCTACACTGTGACGCATTCTATGTGGGAATGACCAGCAACAAACTGTCCATTCGCATGAATGGACACAGGCAGACAGTGTTTGTTGGTAATGAGGATAACCCTGTGGCTAAACATGCCATGGTGCACGGCCAGCACATCTTGGCACAGTGTTACACCGTCCGGGTTATCTGGATACTTCCCACTAACACCAACCTATCCGAACTCCGGAGATGGGAACTTGCTCTTCAATATATCCTCTCTTCCCGTTACCCACCAGGCCTCAATCTCCGCTAATTTCAAGTTGCCGCCACTCATACCTCACCTGTCATTCAACAACATCTTTGCCTCTGCACTTCCGCCTCGACTGACATCTCTGCCCAAACTCTTTGCCTTTGAATATGTCTGCTTGTGTCTGTATATGTGTGGATGGATATGTGTGTGTGTGCGAGTGTATACTCGTCCTTTTTTCCCCCTAAGGTAAGTCTTTCCGCTCCCGGGATTGGAATGACTCCTTACACTCTCCCTTAAAACCCACATCCTTTCGTCTTTGCCTCTCCTTCCCTCTTTGCTGACGAAGCAACTGTTGGTTGCGAAAGCTAGAATTTTGTGTGTATGTTTGTTTTTTTATGTGTGTCTATCGACCTGCCAGTGCTTTCGTTTGGTAAGTCACATCATCTTTGTTTTTAGATATATACACAAAATTCAAGCTTCCGCAACAAACGGTTGCTTCATCAGGAAAGAGGGAAGGAGAGGGAAAGACGAAAGGATGTGGGTTTTAAGGGAGAGGGTAAGGAGTCATTCCAATCATTGGAGCGGAAAGACTTACCTTAGGGGGAAAAAAGGTCGGGTATACACTCGCACACACACACATATCCATCCACACATATACAGACACAAGCAGACATATTATATTGGTCTTTAAATATGTCTGCTTGTGTCTGTATATGTGTGGATGGATATCTCTCTCTCTCTCTCTCTCTGTGTGTGTGTGTGTGGGGGGGGGGGGGGGGGGGGCCGCGCGCGCGCGCGCGCGCGCGCGCGCGTGTGTATACCCGTCCTTTTTTCCCCCTAAGGTAAGTCTTTCAACTCCCGGGATTGGAATGACTCGTTACCCTCTCCCTTAAAACCCACATCCTTTCGTCTTTCCCTCTCCTTCCCTCTTTCCTGATGAGGCAACAGTTTGTTGTGAAAGCTTGAATTTTGTGTGTATGTTTGTGGTTGTTTGTGTGTCTGTCGACCTGCCAGCACTTTCATTTGGTAAGTCACATCATCTTTGTTTTTAGATATATTTTTCCTACATGGAATGTTTCCCTCTATTTTATATGTACATTATGACAAGTATGACATGATTGCTGATGATGTGAAATGAGAAAAAAATATATATATTTTTTCTGAGAAATGAGAAAAAATATATATATTTTTTCTCATTTCACATCATCAGCAATCATGTCATACTTGTCATAATGTACATTTTGTACATCACCATGTGCATCTCTTCTACAAAAAATGGTTCAGAGGACCATCAAAGAAATATACAGAAGAGTGGGCCTCATACCAATCCTTGTGGGACAACGCGTGATATATTTGCCCATTATTGAAGTTATACTTTCATTCCAGTGGCCCGTCTGTCAGTATGACACTCTGCTTTCTATTATGAAAGTAAGAGTCCATCCAGTCAAGAGGAAAGCGATTAATGACATAACACTTCTGTTTGCAAGAACACCTTTATGATTCATACATACAAAGGCATTGGAAAGGTCACAAACTATACTAATAGAATCGTTTTTTCTTGCTTAGCTCTTCCAGGACTTAATTTGTGTGTCTTGCCCTTTTTTCTCTTGGAGAATCCTTCACAAAAGTCAAATTGAGAGGCCACTACCTCTCTAATTTGAGGTGGTTTGCTTATTTGCTGTTTCACAGATGGGTGTTAGTACAGCATATTTAAGCATGTCAGGAAATATACACTGAGTTACTGATTGATTGCAAAGATAATTTAAGAGTAGTCATGCCAAGTCAGCACAAGCTTTTAATATTCTGGTAGAAACAGCATAATAGTCAAACTGAGAACATTTCTTATGTCTAAGCTAAATGGGTTGCTAGAAATGGACTGGTCATGTTATTCAAAACATTTTTATATTGACACTTTTCAAGTACAGCCAGTCTTCAGAAAGCCAAATAGAATTGCCTTCACACAAAGTGTGGCATCACTTGAACACACCCTCACCATCATTGCTAGAATAATGGTGAGCACATACTCATGTAGCACTATACTTTGTATGAAGGCAGTTCTATTTGATGTTCTGAGAAAACAGTGTCAAAATATAAAAAAATTGGACAATGTAACTAGTTCATTACTAGTGACCCATTTAAAATAGACATAAGAAGTGCTATCAGTTATAACTCATGGTTGCAGGCCTCCTGCATGACATTATGTGACATCTTAAATCATCATAGTCATCGAGTTGCTACTTGCTAGTAGTCCAATAAATTTTTAAATCTCTTTCAGCATGTTTTTTCAGCTCATGTCTATTGGTAAAGGATGCAGTTCATCTATTTAGGCATCTTCCAGATTATTTTGAGTTATTATCATAGTGACAGACTTTTTTTTTTATTTTTTTTTTTTTTTATAGCACACTGGGAGATTTTCTATTAGTGGAGACATTCCTAAAGCTTCTCCTCTGAATTATGTAAAGCTCTGTTTCCTTAGTAGTAGATAGTTCTAATCCAGGAGCCAGCTGACCCTTATCTTTTCTTTTGTTCAGTTTTACTTCTGTTTATTATAGAGCACAACAATACTCAAAGTGTGGTATAAATATATTTCAGAAACAGTTAATAATAATGTCGTGTGACTAGGGCGTCCCATCGAGTAGACCGTTCACCTGGTGCAAGTCTTTCGATTTGATGCCACTTCGGCGACTTGCTCGTCGATGGGGATGAAATGATGATGATTAGGACAACACAACACCCAATCACTGAGCGGAAAAAATCTTCGACTCAGCCGGGAATCAAACCCGGGCCCTTACGATCAACATTCTGTCGTTCTGACCACTCAGCTACCAGGGGTGGACTCAGAAAGAATTAATTTTTATGAAAAGGATAGCATACTACTCACTGTAAAGATAACATGTTTAGTTACAGACAGGCAGAACGAAAAGACTGTTACATACTGACCTTCCAGCTGAAGCCTTCTTCAGAAAAGAAAGGAATACACACATATGTTCACACAAGCATGCACACCTTGTCCACACATGACCGATATCTCTGGCCATTCTGCATCTGTTGTGTTAAATGAAAACAGGAATCTGGAGAGGTGTAGATAAGGGGAAGGGATAGGGGGGTATGGATGGTGGGTGGGGAGAGAAGAGTTCTATCTGGCAGAGCATGCAGGGACTAGATGGCAGCAGGACACAGCTGCCAGGCACATCATCGGGAGGCTATGGGGGAGGAAGTGGTGTGGGAACAAAGAGTGGAAAAGGAGACAAGCAGACAGGGGAAGAAACTGATGGGTGCATTGGCATAGAGCAGTGCACAATGAGGGTGAGGGGATGTGAATTAGGAGGAGGTGATGGATCAGAGGAGCAGGAACTATTGGGTAGAGGATAGTAGATTGTAGGAGTTTGAGGCCAGGATAATTTTGGGTGGAGAATGTGTTGTAAGGATAACTCACATCACTTCAGAAAATCTGGTGGTGGAAGGGAGGATTCAAGTGGCATTCAAATCAAACAGAGATGTTCAGTTGCAGATGTGCCACAAGGTGGTTAAGTTTGTTTTTGGCCACAGTTAGGCAGTGATTTGTGGTGATGGACATGTAGTTGGTAGTCATACTAATACAAAAAGCTGTGCAATGATTGCAGGTGGAAGGCCTCTGCCAATTGTCTGGCTCCTCGAGCTATAAACTCTGCCAGAGTATTGCTCATATCGAAAGTCCAACGTAAGGTCCACCCCTGCCTAAGACCTAGAGTCTAGACCCTTCCCAGAACCTCTTCCTTGAATCCATTTCCCTCCTCACCCCTATGACACCCCACACAAACACCCTCTACATGATCCCCAGAATCTATAAACCCTTCACCTTTTATGCTCCTTTGTAGATGGTTATTGTGCCATCATTGAAAGAATTGCGGCCATCATTGATGATTTCAAGGGCCGCTTTACACCCCATGCTATTTGGAACCCCCCTTCCACTACCAGCTTTTCTTAACTGTGCAGATGGGAGTTATCCCTATTACACTTCCAAAATTATCCCAGCTTCAGTCTATATAACCTACAGTCTCCCCACCCTCCACCCAACAGTTTCATTCCCCTCTAACCGACCACATCCTCCCAAATCATGTTTCCTCACTCTCATTGGGTGTCACCCTCTTCCAATGCAACCACCAGTCTTTCCCCCTCTCTACTTCTCTTCTTCTTGCTCCCCATTCCTACCCCCCCCCCCCCCCTCCCCCTCCTGTCTCCCACAGCCTCCCAATACTGTGCCTAGCAGCCATGTCATGCCAGCTTCTGGTTTCTGCATGCATTGCCAGACAGTGGTCTTTTCTGCCCCTTACCCATACCCCAGTACTCTTCCCCCTTCCCGGGACCATTCCAGACTGCTGCTTTCATTCAAGATAACAGCTGCAGTCTGGCCTCCATGGCTGAAGATAGATGTCTTGTGTGCATTAGGTGTGGATGTTTGTGTGAATGTGTGTGTGTTTCCCTTTCTTTTCTGCAGAAGACCTTGGCCAAAAGCTCAGTGAGTAACAATCTTTTCATTGTGCCTATCTGCAACTCATTATGTCATCTTTATGGTGAGGAGCAGTCTGTCCTTTTCATAATTGCTGATTTTCCAACCTGGACTTTCCATTATTTGCTTAAGAAAGAATTATATTTTCAATCTATACTGCCTGTTTCATAAATCATTGATCAGTGTTCTGCTTGTAATTTCTCTGTACATGTCATAGTTGCATCACTGTTTATGATTCTGTGGGTCAATGCTTTTCTTCTATAATTTGTACCTGTCTGGTTAGTATATTTGCTTCTCAACATTTGATCATCATGGTCAGAGAGACAACTGACAGTTGGTATTACATCTAAATCATTGCAATTCGTTGTGTCTGAAAACAAATTGCCAATATCTATTGTTCTATGTATTTCAATCTTTGCAGACAGTTATACTTTGGCAAATAACTGAAACCTGGGTGTCAACAAATCTGATGTTTTCTATTGGTACTATCTGGCAGGAAGCTAACATCAAAGACTGTACAAACAATGATTCCCCAGCTAAGTCTGCATAACCTTATTAGAGATACCCCTAGCTGCTATATGAAGCTTAAGATTCTTCCTACTGTTTCTTGTAAACTGTCTATACTACAAGTTTGATGTTTCATAATCTACTATTCTGGCACAGCATTCAAAGAGCAGATCAGCACAATATTCATTAATATGAATGGCCTAGTAGCTTACTCCACTTTTTAGCACATGTAGACACTCCTCTTTTCTTCTACTTTCTACATCAAAATGATATCAGATAGTATCCATGCAACTGACTCCATCTAGTCTCATTGACTTCTGTGTGATGTTTGACATGCACATCTTCTAACTCCATTGTGGATGTAAGACTCTACCTATCTAAGAGAGGTAATAAGGTACTCCTCATGCTTGTGCCGATGACAAGTAGTAAAGCTTACATCAGCCCAATGTTGAGGACACCAGATTGGTAGCAAGTGGGGCTGTCTGGTTCAATGAGCATCATGTCACGGTTTTCAACAAGTCAGAGCAGCCACCTCACACTGATGTTAATTAATCAGGGATTCCAGGCTGCATTCTTTGCACGGAAGTCACCTTCAATGAATATACTGCCTTGGAAGTACAGCAAAGATTTGAAGTCTGGACACTACAGATGTCCTCACAGTGGGTGGCAATGAAGAGGGTGCAGCTCCAGTATGAGTCAGTTGTAACTACATTGGCCTTCAGTGTTGTATGAGAGGACAAGGGATAGGGATTATGGTACAACAACCACCTGTCCTAGATGGCCAGTCTACCTGCAACTGTGGGACAGATGGCTTCAAATGGGTTTCTGAGACTTCATGTCCACAGCTTCATCCAAAAGAAGTGCAGAATTTAGGTGCTGATTATGTTTGCCATTTGTATTCCACATGCAGACCTTGAAGCCATGGAACCTAACAACCAGGGCGGGGTGACATTGTCCACTGTGAGGGCTATCTTAACCACTGCAGCTGCAGGAGGATTATGGCAGTTTGCCTCAGGGAAACAACTGCCTCACTTGTTACTTGCATCATTTCGGTAAACTGGACTGCCTCTGGGCCTACTAGGCGGGAGGGAGATGTTGCTCTCATTCCTTTTATATTCTGCATGACTTGGTGTGGCCTGGTTTGCAGCTTGGACCTTCCAAGGGGTGCACTATGTCGGACCTGATGGTCTCAGGGGTGGAGGTAGGGACTGGGGGGGAAGATATGGATCATTGGTTGCCAGTGGCTTGGCAGGTTCTATTGGTGTACAGAGGCACTTTATTTTATGATTTAGCTACTAACTAATTTCTGCGATTCCACAAAGTTTTGGGATTCCAGCCAGCATACATCAACTTCTTGCCACAATATTTTGACCGACAACCATTCTGCCATGTTCAGGTGAGTGTTTTGCATGTTATCTGCTACAATCCCAAGACTTCATGGAATACTCCGTATGCTAGTAAAATTTCAAGAATCACTTCTGAGGTAGTTGTGCCCATAATTATGATGATAGTAAGAAACCGTTATGAAGCTTACTGGCGGATGTTGCCTCCTCCACACATGTGTGTGGAATATAAGACACTGTGTAATTACTGTATCATACTGTGATGCAAGTGACAGTGGTACCTTGAAAATGCCAAGAGGACAAAATTAGCTAATAGTTCAATCATAAAGTAAAATGATTATTTAAAAAACAAAAAAAAGCCTGCACACGAGGTGACTTCCCTCAAGACCGTCTCTTCTGCTTTGGCAGTCCTCAGATGGTGGCAGCCTGTTGGAGTGGTGACACCAGTATGGCCTCACTTCATGATTGGACTGGAGGTTCGTTTCTGTTCTGCCACACAGCTGCAGCAAGTGAGAGGTGGGGACATGCTGCGTGCATCTTGCCAGAAGCACAAGCATAAAAGCAGGTGTTGTTATCCTCCTAGCTTCCATGACTGATGGGGTGGGCTCCCCACAGTTGAATCAGTGTGCTGCTACTTCTCTAGGCGCAGAGGAGATGCAGCTGGTGTGGTCACCTCCACACCTGATACAGTTTTCCGGCATTTTGCAGTACCCAGTGAAGTGGTCAGGTTTCAGCTGCAAAAGCACTGTGCATTCCTGCCTCTCACTCTTGCCTTCTCAACTATTGCCTCTCCTTTTTTCAGTTGGAGTACAGCCTTGTTTCGTGGCCCCACAATAGAGTTAGAAGATGTTCATATCAATACATCACACATAAATCGATGAGACTAGATGGAGTTAGTTGCATGGATACTATTTAATATTGTGCTGATGTAGAAAGTAGAAGAAAAGAGGAGTGTCTGTATGTGCCAAAAGGTGGAGTCAACTCCTAGGCCATTCATCTTAATGAATATTTTGTTGAACAGCTCTTTGAATGTCGTGCCAGAATAGTAGATTACGAAACATCAAACTTGTAGTATAGATGGTTTACAAGACACAGTAGGAAGGATCTTAAGCTTCATACAGCAGCTAAGGCCATCTCTAACAAGGTTATGCAGACTTATCTGGAGAATCATTGTTTGTACAGTCTTTGATGTTAGCTTCCTGCCAGATAGTACCAAAAACAGTACCAGAGTTGTTGAAGCCCAGCATTCAATTATTTGCTAAAGTAAAGCAGTCTATAAAGATTGAAATACATAGAACAATAGCTATGACACGGTGAATTGCAATGATTTAGTTTAAAACCAACTGTCAGCTGTCTCTCTGACCATGATGAACAAATATTGAGAATCAAATATACTAACCAGACAGGTACAAATTATAGAAGAAAAGCATTGTACCACAGAATCTTAAACAGTGATGCAACTGTGATATGTACATAGAAATTACAAACAGAACACTGATTAATGATTTAACAGGCAGTATTGATTGAAAACATAATTCTTTTTTAAGCAAATTATGGGCAGTCCACGTTAGAAAATCAGCAATTATGAAAAGGATAGACTGCTCCTCACCATAAAGATGAAACGGTGAGTTGCAGATAGGCACAATGAAAAGATTGTTACACACTGATCTTACAGCCAAGGCCTTCTGCAGAAAAGAAAGGGAAACACACACATATTCACACAATCATCCACACCTAATGCATCCATGACTGCTATCTCCAACCACTCAGGCCAGACTGCAGCTGTTGCATTGAATGAAAGCAGCAATCTGTAATGGTGGAGAGAAGGGGGAAGGGTACTGGGGTATGGCTGTGGAGGAGAGAAGAGCACTGTCTGGCAAAGCATGCAGGAACTAGAAGCTGTCATGAGAAGGCTGCTAGGCACAGCACTGAGAGGCTATTAGAACCAGGGAGGCCATGTAGGAAAGGAGAGCAAGAAGAAGTCAAGTAGAGAAGGGAAAAAGACTTGTAGTTGGTTGGAAGAGGGTAGCATCCAATGAGAGTGAGGTAACATGACTTGAGAGGAGGTGGTAGGTTAGAGGGGATGGAAACTTTTGGGTGGAGGGTGGGGGGTCTGTAGGTTATATAGGTTGAAGTTAGGATAATTTTAGGAATGTTGTGTGAGAAAATTAGTTTATATAAGAATAAAGTTAGTAAAGTGTATGAGGAATGAGGTGTTGTTGTTGTTGTTGTTGTTGTTGTTGTTGTCTTCAGTCCTGAGACTGGTTTGATGCAGCTTTCCATGTTACTCTATCCTGTGCAAGCTTCTTCATCTCCCAGTACTTACTGCAACCTACATCCTTCTGAATCTGCTTAGTGTATTCATCTCTTGGTCTCCCTCTACGATTTTTACCCTCCACGCTGCCCGCCAATGCTAAATTTGTGATCCCTTGATGCCTCAGAACATGTCCAACCAACCGGTCCCTTCTTCTTGTCAAGTTGTGCCACAAACTCCTCTTCTCCCCAATTCTATTCAATACCTCCTCATTAGTTATGTGATCTACCCATCTAATTGTCAGCATTCTTCTGTAGCACCACATTTCAAAAGCTTCTATTCTCTTCTTGTCCAAACTATTTATCGTCCATGTTTCACTTCCATACATGGCTACACTCCATACAAATACTTTCAGAAACGACTTCCTCAAACTTGAATCTATACCCGATGTTAACAAATTTCTCTTCTTCAGAAACGCTTTCCTTGCCTTTGCCAGTCTACATTTTATATCCTCTCTACTTCGACCATCATCAGTTATTTTGCTCCCCAAATAGCAAAACTCCTTTACTACTTTAAGTGCCTCATTTCCTAATCTAATTCCCTCAGCATCACCCGACTTAATTCGACTACATTCCATTATCCTTGTTTTGCTTTTGTTGATGTTCATCTTGTATCCTCCTTTCAAGACACTGTCCATTCCATTCAGCTGCTCTTCCAAGTCCTTTGCTGTCTCTGATAGAATTACAATGTCATTGGCGAACCTCAAAGTTTTTATTTCTTCTCCATGGATTTTAATACCTACGCCGAATTTTTCTTTTGTTTCCTTTACTGCTTGCTCAATATACAGATTGAATAACATTGGGGAGAGGCTACAACCCTGTCTCACTCCCTTCCCAACCACTGCTTCCCTTTCATGTCCCTCGACTCTTATAACTGCCATCTGGTTCCTGTACAAATTGTAAATAGCCTTTTGCTCCCTGTATTTTACCCCTGCCACCTTACAATTTGAAAGAGAGTATTCCAGTCAACATTGTCAAAAGCTTTCTCTAAGTCTACAAATGCCAGAAATGTAGGTTTGCCTTTCCTTAATCTAGCTTCTAAGATAAGTCGTAGGGTCAGTATTGCCTCACATGTTCCAACATTTCTGCGAAATCCAAACTGATCTTCGCCGAGGTCGGCTTCTACCAGTTTTTCCATTCGTCTGTAAAGAATTCGCGTTAGTATTTTGCAGCGGTGACTTATTAAACTGATAGTTTGGTAATTTTCACATCTGTCAACACCTGCACAGAGAGGGGACTGGTTGGTTGGACATGTTCTGAGGCATCAAGGGATCACTACCTGAGGTAGTGGGTTCGAAGGATGTTAGGAGAGGTTCTGTCCAATAGCAGCAAGTTCATAGGCATGGAGGATGCTGGCGTATAGGGAAGTGGAATCAACAGTGATAATTAGGGATCCTGGAGGTAATGGGATGGGAACAGTGAACAGCTGGTGAAGGAAGTGGTTGTTATCTTTGACACGGGAGGCTAGATTTTGGGCAACTGGTTGGAGTTGTTGATCAGTGAGGGCCACAGTTCTTTCAATGGGCGCACAATAGAGCATCCAGGGTGATGGGTTTGTGGATTTTGGGGTGGTGTGAAATGGATTCAGGGAAGAGGTTCTGGGAAGGGTCTAAGGCTTAAGCAGGGATGGAGGTTATGTTGGACTTCTGGTATGAGAAATACTCCAGTCCTGTAACCCAGAAGGTGTACATGATCAAAGGCAGAGCCATGTGTGAAAGCACCCACGTGATTTGCCAACTGCAATGCCTACACTGTGAAGCCATCTATTTGGGAATGACCAGCAACAAACTGTCCATTTGCATGAATGGACACAGGCAGACAGTGTTTGTTGGTAATGAGTATCACCCTGTGGCTAAACATGCCTTGGTGCACGGCCAGCACATCTTGGCACAGTGTTACACCATCCGGGTTATCTGGATACTTCCCACTGACACCAACCTATCAGAACTCCAGATGTGGGAACTTGCCCTTCAATATATTCTCTCTTCCCATTACTCACCAGGCCCCAACCTCCGCTAATTTCAAGTTGCCGCCCCTCGTACCTCACCTGTTATTCAACAACATTGTGTGTGTGTGTGTGTGTGTGTGTGTGTGTGTGTGTGTGTGTGTGTGTGTGTGTGTGTGTGTTTCCCTCTCCCTTAAAACCCACATCCTTTCATCTTTCCCTCTCCTTCCCTCTTTCCTGATGAAGCAACCTTGGGTTGCAAAAGCTTGAAATTTGTGTGTGTGTTTGTGTGTGTTTTTATTGGGTCTATCAAAATACCAATGAAGAGGGGAGTGTTGGTTTCTTTTGCCTATTTTCAATCTTTGTTGTCTTATGAAATTATCAGTGTGCAGTACCTAAAGTAAACAAATTATTTATTCAATATTTTGAAAAGGATAGATTGCTAGTCACCATATAGTGGATATGTTGAGTTGCAGAGAGTTACATTGGAATGACAGGTACACATGTAAGCTTTCGACCAAAAGGCCTTCCTCTGAAATCTCACATGCTCTTAAACACACATGACTGCTGTCTCTGGCTGCTGAGCCCAGACTGCAAGCAACAGTGCATAAGAAGTAGTCTGGATAGTGACGGTAAGGAGGAAGCTGGGGTAGGATGCAGGAGGGATAGCAGATTTGGGGTGGGGAATAATAAAGTGCTGCTTATGGGAGCATACAGGGACATTGTGGAAAGAGGGTAGGGCAGCTAGGAGCAGAAGGGAGGTTAGGTGGAGGGCAGTGGGGGGGGGGGGGGGGGGGTAGTAGAAAAGTAGTAAAACTGAGAGTGTACTGATGGAGTTAGAACAGGAAAGGAGATGGATAGGTGAAGGACAGTCACTGACAAAAGATGAGGCAGTGGGGTTCTGGGAACATAGGATATATTTCCTATACCACCAAAGGCAGGGCTGCTTGTGAAAGCAATCATGTGGTGTACAAGCTAATCTGCAACAGCTATGCTGTGTTTTACATGGACATGGAACTGACAAGCTGTCTGTTTGCATGAATGACCACAAATAAACTATATTTATTTATTGCCAGATTGTAGACCTGTTATCCGATGTTTTAAAACAGGTCGTACACCTTACAATTTTCGTTTTTCATCTTTTTGCATTTTCCTTTGATTTTTTTATCTGCAACATTTACAAAGAATATTAATTTTCAAAATAACAATAATTTAAGGTTGAAATATGAGTAAAATTTTGTTGTTTCTTAAGAAGAACATAAAAAGATGATAGGATAGAGGAGAGATTTGTTAGTACCATCACCAAATATGACCGACTGAATACCTCGGAAAGGTTTCTTTGAGTGGTTGACCATCAGTAACACACACACACAAATCATTATTAGCAGAGAAATAGTATTACTTATCCTATTTATTACTAATCCTAAGTATTAACTTTAGGTGCCCATCTGTGTACATAATTTGGGCATTTCTTGGCTAGATCGCCCGCACCTTATGCTTATTTACTGTCACATCTCGAGTGATTGACCATCAGTAAAACACACACACACACACACACACAAATGGTTATTAGCAGAGAAATAGTATTACTTATCCTATTTATTACTAATCCTAAGTATTAACTTTAGGTGCCCATCTGTGTACATAATTTGGGCATTTCTTGGCTAGATCGCCAGCACCTTATGCTTATTTACTGTCACATCTCGGCTTCCTCCTCCTGTTCCTCCTCATTGTCACTGTTTTCACTGTCATTGTGGATATTGCTGTCCACCCTCTGGAGATTGTTGTTACGTTGCACATAGGTATATCTGTTATGTCGTGTCCACATGTACTCTTCGTGTGTTGCTTTCGAAATACTGTCTGTCAATACGTTTAACTGTGCCCATTGTTCTTTGTCTCTTATTGCTGTGTATATATATCTACATCTGTTTCTGTGTAGTCTAAGTGTAGTGTATGTCTATTGTTCACGTATTGCCCTCAGAAAAAACAGTGTGTTCTGGGGAGCCTTCTTCCCTGCATGTGCATGTAGATGTCTGCCTCAGACTCACATGGTCAGTGTCCGGTTAAGAATGTACCATACCATGGCTGGGATCAATGTGTTTCATTCACAACTGCTCCCATATGTTAGGGAGGAAGTTGTGCAGTCTATGTCCCTTATCACTTACATCTCTCTAGTCTCCCATCTTTAACCAGTACCTTGCAGCTCTGTATTTGATTGTGATATCTATGGGGCATATTCCAAGCACCACACACAGTGCATCTACTGAGGTGGTGCCAAAAGCTCCAGATAGCTTAAGTTGGACACTTCTCTGCCCTCATCTGATTGATGCTTTGTTGGTGACCAGGTTCAGTCTACATGCCCACGTCCTAGCTGTGAAGTTGAGTACTGATTTGAAGAGCGCACAGTGGTATGTTCATATGATTGGAAGAGATAATCTGTACTGTTTTGAATTTAGCCTCACCAGTTTGTGTAGTATTTTTTCTGCTTTGTCTGTTAGCATTATGTGTTCATGGAAATTCAATTTTTTTACTTATGTGTACCTCAAGACAGCACATAATATGTGTTTGTTTGGTGTTTGTGTCTGTAATTTTAACAGAAGGATTCCTTTGGAGCGATCCTTTCAGAAACGTGTATGTTGTTTTGTTTTTGGCAATCCTGAGTCTATTGTTGTGACACCACTGTGTAATTGTTTGTAGTATTCCACTGGTTTTCTCTTCTAACTGGGCTCTGTCATTTGCAGTAACTACAACCAAGCCACGAAACAGATGGACCATCCAGTTGCTGAGCATGCTGCCCAGCACAATGGTCTCCACTTGCAAAACTGCTTCACAGCCTATGCCATCTGGATCATTCCTACCAATACAAGTTTTTCTGATTTGGGCATGTGGGAACTCTCCATGCAATGTATCCTATGCTACCACAACCCCCCCCCCCCCCCCATCCCAGTCTCAACCTTTGTTAGACACTGTCCTTCACCCATCCCCTTCTCTGTTCCCACTCCAGTACTACACAGTGTTCTACTCCACCAATGTACTCACAATCTTTTTACTTCTCTCCCCTTTTCCATTACAACCCCCTCCCTCCCCCTACCCTCTGTCTGAACTCCAAACTGCACCTAGCTACCCTACTCTCCCCCCTAACCTACTGTCCCTTGCCCCTTCTGCCCCAGCCTCCTCCTTACCTCACCACCGAGACTACTTCTTCCATTATGTGCTGTTGTGCTGTTGCTTGCAATCTGGCCTCAGCAGCCAGAGGAAATGGTCATATGTGAGCGAGATGTGTTTGTGTGAATGCGTGTGTGTTTTGTCTATTGTCATTATTCCATTCTAGATTTTTCAATTGTTTAAATTATTTATTCATCTGAAGTGAGAAGCAAGTATACTGTGTAAAGTTGATAATAATGGATGTTTCCAAAGCCTTTTCTGGAATTCTTACACTAACTTCCAAATATATTTACTCCTTAATGGTCTTTGATAACTGGCAATAAAAATCATTTTCAGTTGATCAGTGAACTACACAATTACAATACAAGAAACACTAATAATTTTCATATAGATTTTATATCCTTGTCTGCAGTTCAAAGTTGAGATATGTATTCCAATACACGATATTCAAGAAACTCCTACCTAATTTAAAGCAAGAAATTTGGAGTCCCTACAAATTCAAATAAAATTACGAACATGCCTCAGAAGCCATCCCTTCCACAAATGATTTGTGTGTGTCTATAATCAGAGATTGAAAAGTTCTGTTATCTACAAAACAAGAAGCAGTGTTCATTATTAAGTTGCATGACAAGCAGAATGTCTGTTGTTAGAGGGTAACTAATTTTTTAAAAAATCTCAATGTAATCAAGCAAATATTAAGCAAAAACACCATCTGTTTAACAGAAATTAGGAAGCAGCAGCTTTTTTCAAAGTAGCACCTCTCTTTACAATTTAACTGGTTAAATTTAGTTGGCATAATCATCACTAGCTTCAAGGAATGTAGTGACAGTCCACTGTTAATACTGTGTACAGATGTTATGATTTACTTGGTTTTTGTTCATGTGTATCTTTACTTGTTTCAGGAATCAGCTGCCCTGTTGAAAGAAGTCAAAATAACCAAAGAGCCCCACCCACCGTGCTATAACTGCTCCTGCTTCCCCTGTCAGAGTCATAACCCGCTGCGCCACAGTTTCCACCACAGAGCGCCCACCTCCATTCCCGGTGCAGCCACCTCACAAGAGGGGCTTTCCTCCCACCACCTCCCAATCTATCAAGTCCCTCTCCGCCTCCTCCCAGGCCACACCCGCAAAAAAAATTTCCCAAGCGCCCAAGTGGTGACCTCACTTCCATCCCCTCCTCCAAAAAACCACCACTCACCCCTCTTCCTTCTGATCGCCCCATGGGCACCACTCCTCCCCTGGCCTGCTCAGTCCCTGCCCTGTGTATCTTCGTCCTTGCCAAGCCCGATCAAAAATCCCTAGATGCCCCCGCCCGCACCCTCACCCTCGAGATCCATAAGTACATCCCCTGTGATCCGATTACCCAACTTATCGCATGCAGAGACTCTGTCCTCATCAAATCCCCCTCTCCCTCTTTCCATACTGATCTCCTCTGGTGCCTTCCCCGCATCAACTTTGGCTCCCTTGCATCCCTCACCCTTTTCCTTACATCCTCCTCTCCTCATCAGCCCCAACCTCCTCTTCATCCGCCAGCTCTCACCACTGTGATCACAAAACTCAGCCCTGTGAGTGTCATCATAACTGCCGTCTGCTTCACATCTGCTGTGCAGCGAGCTACGTTGATTTAAGTATTAACTATATTTTCCTTACTTGTCACTTCTTCTTCCATGTATTTTTGCTTTTAGGAAGCTTTAATAATCAAGTACTAGTAATAGTGTTCCATAGATTTTGTGTTTGTTTTGAATACATCAGAGAGAGTCCCTTTAGTCAGCCGTAGTGCCAGTAGTGCTAGTGTTTGTTTTGAGTACAGTCCAGAGACAGGTAGTGCTTCTTTTCATTGTTTTCAACAAGAAGTGTCTAGTAACCACAGTTTAGTCAGCTATCAGCCGCCTTTAGTGAATTAGCAGCCTAGCTAAAAGTTGATTTACTCTCTACAGTAAGTTGTTGGTTTCTTAGGATGGATAGGATGTGTGACTGCTGTGTACAGATGCAGGAGGAGCTGGCCACTGTTCGCGAAGAGCTGAACGTCTTGATGGCCGTAGTCAGCCGTCTTCAGGCTGCTGCCTCAGAGTGTAGCAGCAGTGGGGAGTCTGGTGCATCGCATGGTACATCCCAGGTGTTACATGCTTCACCCACGGTCTCTGCTGTGGAGACATCTTCGCAGGTACCAGGCGCGGTTGGGCCACCCTCTCCTCAAGGGGAGTGATGGGTTCAGCGGCGTTCGGGGCACACGAGGGTCAATGTGGGGACTGGTCGTGTGGCACCGCCCACTCTGCCTATGAGTGGACATGTAGCCGCTCCTTCAGCAAGGTCCGAGCAGGCACACGGGGTGAGGGGTTTATTAGTGATTGGGAGCTCCAACATTAGGTGGGTGATGGAGCCCCTTAGGGAAATAGTGGAAAGGTCAGGGAAGAAGGCCAGTGTTCACTCTGTCTGCTTGCCAGGGGGTCTCATCCAAGATGTGGAGGAGGCCCTGCCAGCGGCAATAGAGAGCACTGGGTGCACCTGACTGCAAATTGTTGCTCACGTCGGCACCGGTGACTCCTGGCATCAGGTTTCAGAGGTCATCCTCAGTTCATACAGGCGGTTGGTGGAGTTGGTGAAAGCAGAAAGCCTCACTCATGGGGTGGAATCTCAGCTAACTATTTGTAGTATCGTTCCCAGAAGCGATCGCAGTCTTCTGGTTTGGAGCCGAGTGGAAGGCTTAAACCAGAGGCTCAGACGATTCTGCGGAGATCTGGGGTGCAAATTTCTCGACCTCCGCTATTGGGTGGAGAAATGTAGAGACCCCTGAAAGGATTGGGAAAGGGCACAGGTCATCCCCATTTTCAAGAAGGGACATCGAACAAATGTGCAGAACTATAGACCTATATCTGCAACGTCGATCAGTTGTAGAATTTTGGAACACATATTATGTTCGAGTATAACGACTTTTCTGGAAACTAGAAAAAGATGATCGTGTGAAACACAGCTCTCGTGCTATTCATCCACGAGACTCAGAGGGCCATAGACACGGGTTCCCAGGTAGATGCCATGTTTCTTGACTTACACAAGGCGTTCGATACAGTTCCCAACAGTCATTTAATGCACAAAGTAAGATCATATGGACTATCAGAACAGTTGTGTGAGTTCCTAGATAACAGAAAGCAGCATGTCATTCTCAATGGAGAGAAGTCTTCCAAAGTAAGAGTGATTTCAGGTGTGCCGCAGGGGAGTGTTGTAGGACTGTTGCTATTCACAATATACATAAATGACCTTGTGGATAACATCGGAAGTTCACTGAGGCTTTTTGCGGATGATGCTGTAGTATATTGAGAAGTTGTAACAATAGAAAATTGTACTGAAATGCAGGAGGATCTGCAACAAATTGATGCATGGTGCAGGGAATGGCAATTGAATCTCAGTGTAGACAAATGTAATGTGCTGCAAATACAAAGAAAGAAGGATCCTTTATCATTTAGCTACAGTATAGCAAGTCAGCAACTGGAAGCAGTTAATTCCACAAATTATCTGGGAGTAGCCATTAGGACTGATTTAAAATGGAATGATCATATAAAGTTGATCATCGATAAAGCAGATGCCACACTGAGATTCATTGGAAGAATCCTAAGGAAATGCAATCCGAAAACAAAGGAAGTAGGTTACAGTACACTTGTTCACCTACTGCTTGAATGTTGCTCACCAGTGTGGGATCTGTACCAGATGGGGTTGATAGAAGAGATAGAGAAGATCCAATGGAGAGCTGTGCACTTTGTTACAGGATCATTTAGTAATCGCAGAAGTGTTACGGAGATGATAGATAAACTCCAGTGGAAGACTCTGCAGGAGAGACACTCAGTAGCTCGGTACGGGCTTTAGTTGAAGTTTCGAGAACATACCTTCACCGAGGAGTCAAGCAGTATATTGCTCCCTCCTACGTATATCTCGCGGAGAGACCATGAGGATTAAATCAGAGAGATTAGAGCCCACACAGAGGCATACCGGCATCTTTCTTTCCACGAACAATACGAGACTGGAATAGAAAGGAGAACCGATAGAGGTACTCAAAGTACCCTCCGCCACACACCGTCAGGTGGCTTGCAGAGTATGGATGTAGATGTAGATATAGATGTGATCATGGAGGTGGAGGTGTTGGTGGAACTGAACGCCTACCCCACCCTGGAAATCCGCTCAGCCCACCTTATTTACATCTCCTCTGGCCCTACCTTCCTCATGCCTGACTTAACTGAGTCTGCCTCCTGCATAGAGCACCTCCTCACTTAGGGAGACCTGATTTTCAACCACCACCCCGTTTACCTGTCCCATTCCCCTCCTCAATCCTACCACTGCCAGTGCTGTCTTCTGTACAATGACCACCTCACCAAAAACTGCAAGAACCCCCCGCCCCCTATCTGCCCCCTTTGTAAAACCTCCCACTTCCTTAAACAGCCTCCCCTCCTTCCTGTAACACCTGCAATGAAGCCCACCCCACCTACTCCTCCAAATGCAAAGCCAAACCTCCCCTCCCACTGACCCTGAGCTCACTGTCCCCGTTCGCCCCATCGATCAGCCCATCCACCCCAACAATTTCCTCTACCATCTCCCTACAGCTGAAGACATTATCTGGTTCCTGACCATTGTCCTACAAAACATTCACCCCCTCCAAAGCACCCACACCCTCCAGCAGATTTCCCTCGCTGCCCGCTCTGTTTTCCATTTAAATACCTACGTCACCTACTGCCTCAACCAGGCCCACTTTACCTTCACCCACCCTCATTTAAGCCCCTCTCTCCTCCCCCCATCCCACCTTCTGGTGCGTCTACCAGGTTGCCTCCTCTACCTAAGCATTCGCTCCCTCCCTGCCAGCAAATACCTCTTTGTGCATACCCTATCCTAGCACCAGGTCAACTCCTTCATCCTTAATGAAACCTTCCTCCAACCTTGCAACCTTGCCATGTTGTCCGCACCTCTCCCTGTCTCCTTCACCGCACCGACAATCCCCTTCCCCTCACCTGAGGCGGGTTCACTATTGGCCATCTCAAGTATCTCCCTGTTAGGTCACAGCCCCTACTCAATGGCTTGACTGAACACATTCTCCTCAGCATCTTTTCTCCTTTTCTCCCTCCCTCACCATCACCTGTGTCACTACCTATGTCCGTCCCGCAGCTCCTCTCCCCTACGATTTCATTCCCCATGTTGACCATACCTTCTCCACCTATGTGATTAACGCTGACCCAAACATCCCCAGCAGTGACCTTGCCACCTTTCGGCGGTGGCATCAGTTCCTTGCCATCCTCCATGGTGACCTTGTTCCTCTCCCACAATACACCCATCCTGAAAGTAACTCCACCCCAGATGTTATCCTCACTTCCCCCACCCTCCTTGGCTGTATTACTGCGGACATCCTCAATCCTATTGATAGTGAGCACCTCTCCGTTCTTCTCACCATCTCCTCCATCCTTGGCCCCCCCTCCAGTCCCCTCCCCTGCTGCTCCTTCGAAGTCTATTCACAACTACTGCCATGCCGATTGGGATGCCTACTGGGAATCCACTGCCTGACTGGTGGAAAGCCATCCCCTTACCTTTCATCATCCTGCTGACATCACCCATATCTCTTCCTTCCTCCGGACCATCATTGACACTGTGGAGGCCCACGTTCCTACCAAACTCATCCAACCTCACTGCCCTACACTTCCTCCACATGCCGTAGTTCTTCTTCATGAATCCCACAGGCTCTACCGCTCGTTCCTCTGCACCCATGACCAGGATACACTCCTCCGCCACTGGCAATTGCAGCAACACATCTGGAACCTCCTTACAGCAAAGAAATGCCGGGACAGGCGCCAGACATGTAGACGCCTTAACTCCGCCCTCCCTGTCAACTCCTCCAAGTACTGGTCAGCCTTCCACCACCTTACTGGTAGCCATCCCACCATGCATTACCCTACGCTCCACGACAATCACCCTTTCCCGACAGCCTCAGTAAGGGTAACCATTTTTCTTTACACCTATCCGACATCTTCTCCATTCCTGACGATCCTCATTTTGATTACTCCCTCTTCCCCACTGTCTTCGAATGCATGGATACCTCTGTCCCACCAGTCGCCCCTGGTGTCCAATACTTGGATCAGTTACTCCCCTCAGACATAAACACTCCCATCGCTGCACAAAACATCACACTCGTCCTCTGCTCCAAACACAACACTGCTCCTGGTCACGACAGTGTCACCTACTGCCATCTCAAGGAATTCCCCCGTCCTTCCTGGCTGCCCTTGCTACACTATACAACTTCCTCCTCTCCACTGGCTTTTACCCTAACCTGCGGAAGACTTCCGTGTCCTGCTGTTCTGCCTCACCTCCATGTTCAGTAAGGTCTTCGAGTCCATCCTCTCCCGCCATATTCATTGCCACATTAACCAGCACCACCTCCTTCTCCTTACCCAATGTTGCTTCCAGCCCTCCTTCTCAGCTTATGACCAACGCCTTAACCTCATCAATCTTCTTTCCCTGCAACTCAATTCCTGTCGCTCTGCTATCTTTGTTTCCCTTGCCCTCCAGAATGCCTATGACCATGTCTGGCATCCTAGGCTCCTCTTCGAACTCCAGACCTATGCTCTCCCTATCAATTTCGTCTGTCTCATTGCTTCCTTCCTCTCCCGTCATCCCTCCTATCTCACTATCCACAATTCCAACTCCTGCATTTTCTATCCCACTGCTGCTGTGCCCCATGGCTCCGTTCTCTCCCCTCTCCTCTATCTCCTGTATACTGCCGATATGCTCAAACCTCTCCAACCTGTTCATCTCCTCCAATTTGCTGATGACTCCTCCTTCCTGGCCCTTTATCCTACCCCAACAGTCCCATCGTACTCTCCAAGCCCACCTTGACCAGTTCACAACTTGGTGCAACCAGTGGTTCCTTCGCTTCAACCCCTCCAAGACCCAGGCAATCATCATAGACCACACCACCTGCTCCTTCCATCTCCACGATTTCTACCTAACCATTTATGGTCATCCTATCCACCTCACTCCCACCCTAAAACACCTTGGTCTCACCCTTGACCGTCACCTCACCTGGACTCCCCATCTCCTTACAATCCAATGCAAAGCCCACAATAGACTCTGCCTCCTGAAACTCCTGTCTGACTGGACATGGGGACTGCATCCTTCGATCATCCTTCACACCTACAAATCCATGATCTGCCCCATCCTTTGTTATGCTTGGATTTCCGCCCCAGATTCTACAAAGCCCTCAAAATCCTAGAATGCCATGCACCCCACTTCTCCTTTGGTATTTGCCTTCTGTCCCCCACATGCACCCTCTATGACCTCATCCAATTCCTCCACCTTCTTTTCCTTGACCACATCCGCACCCTGTACATCGGCTGCCAACTCGATCCCCTACACACCCTTCCTTCCCACCCTCAGCCGTTGCTGTGCCTTTACTGTTGTGTCCTGCCCTCTCTCCATCTCCACACCTTCTATCTCCTTTCCCAACGCACCTTCCAGCACCTACCCCTCCTGGATGATGAGCTTCACCATGACATATACCCCTCCTACTATCACTAACCCTACCTTCACCCCTCCCACTCCTCAGGGCTCCCTCTCCCTTCTTCTTCCCTTCCCCTGAGCAGTTTTCCTCCCTCCTCCACTCCACTCTCTTTCTAGTGCACCCCTTCTGTGTCTCTGCACTCCCTCCTGACTTGCTTTCCCTCTCCATCTCCCTCCCTGCCCATCTCCTGCCCCTTGGTGCACCCCCTACCCCCTTTTCTTTTCATCCCGCCCCATCCCCCAGTGCACCTTGCTCTTTTTCCCTCCTCTCAGGCTTCTCCCTCGGCAGGTCCCTCCCAGCAGTTTTTATTCTTCATTGTGTGTGCTTTGTCTCTTACAGTAGTTTTAAAATGTCTCTGTTCTGGAGTGTTTTAATATTGTGCCCAACTTTAAACCTGTGTGTGAATTCAGTGTATTTTATGTGCTTGAAGAATAGCCAAATGTGTTTTTTAACTTTATGTCAACTTTTTTAACTGTCCCACAATGAATGTCTCCATGTCAGTGTATATTTTAACCCCCATTATCTTCACTTATTCTGTTTTTATGTTCCCATTTTTTATCACCTTTATATGTATAGTATTCTTCTTTCATTAATTGTCATGTCACTCGGCTGAAGAGTGGTGGATTGTGCTGCTGCCAACCCTCCCCTGCCCATATGGGGCAGGAGAATGAAACCACAATGGAGAAAAAAATAAAAACCACGATTGTCCGCCTTATTCTGGAGTATTGCTGTGCGGTGTGGGACCACATCAGGTGGGACTGACAGAGGACATCGAAAAAGGTCAAAGAAGGGCGGCTTGCTTTGTACGATCGTGAAACAGGGGAGACAGTGCCACAGACATGATACCTGAATTGGAGTGGTAATCATTAAAGCAAAGCTGTTTTTCTTCGCGACAGGATCTCATGAAATTTCAACCAACAGTTTTCTCCTCTGATTGTGAAAACATTCTGTTGGCATCCACCTACATAAGGAGAAATAATCAACACGATAAAATAAAAAATTTAAGTTCTCTTTTTTCCCACGCGCCATTTGAGAGTGGAACGGTAGAGAGACAGCTTGAAGGTGGTCTGTTAGGCACTTTATTGTGAAATTTGATTAATCGTGTAGACGTTGACTTAAGGCAGTATGTAATGTAGTGAAATGAGATACAGGACAACTAGCCACAGAACAGGATAACATCACCACTGAGCTGAAAGGAAGGGCTATAATGTATTAAATCTATGTAATGATGATTTCTTGTGTCTGTATATGTGTGGATGGATATGTGTGTGTGTGCGAGTGTATACCCATCCTTTTTTCCCCCTAAGGTAAGTCTTTCCGCTCCCGTGATTGGAATGACTCCTTACCCTCTCCCTTAAAACCCACTTCCTTTCGTCTTTCCCTCTCCTTCCCTCTTTCCTGATGAGGCAACAGTTCGTTGCGAAAGCTTGAATTGTGTGTGTATGTATGTGTCTGTTTGTGTTTCTATCGACCTGCCAGCGCTTTCGTATGGTAAGTCACATCATCTTTGTTTTTAAATATAATGATGATTTCTTACATATAGTGGAACTTATAAAGACAAACAGTTGAAGAGAAAAATCACAGCAGTATGTTGAAAAAGTAACTCTGATAAAATTTAGTTCTATGACTGTATCACCAACATCTCCTTTCTAAATTAAGAAAATTATACATTCTCACAAAAATCTGGCTTTGATGATACTTATAATGAAGTACTAGAGATTTGTTCCCATTTAATAAGCCCAGTCTTATCTGAAATATGTTACACATCATTAACACAAGACATTTTTTAGAGAGACTGAAATATGCTATTATCAAAGCTCTATTTAAGAAAGGTGACAGGAGAGATGTTGATAATTACCTATCTATTTCACTGCTGACATCATTTTCCAGAATTTTTGAGAAATGGTCTCACCCTCAATTATAAAAAGACACAGAATATTCAGTTCTGCACATCTAGGGGTACTACACCAGTGATTAGTGCCACATATGCTGAGGAAATAACAAATAGGGTGGAAACTTCAAAATTCTCGTGTCCATATTGATGAAAATTTAAACTGGAAAAAGCTCATTTTGGGACTCCTAAATCAACTTAGTTCATCCAATTTAAACTGTAAAAATCTTCGTTTTGGAACTCCTAAATCAACTTAGTTCAGCCACATTTGCACTTGCACTCGTTGCAAATCTCGTGGAGAGGCAAATCAGTAAGTTAACATATTTTGCATACTTCCATTCAGCAATGTCATATGGAATAATGTTCTAGGGTAACTCATCTTTAAGAAAGAGAGTCTTCATTGCTCAAAAACATGCTGTAAGAAAATATATGGTGTTTGCCCACGACATCTTGTACACATCTGTTTAAGGAGTTGGGCATTTTCACTATTGCTTCACAGTATATTGATTCCCTCATGAAGTTTGTTGTAAATAATGCACTGCTCTTCAAAAGACCCCCCCCCCCCCCCCCCCCATGAACCATGGACCTTGCCGTTGGTGGGGAGTATATAGAGGATCTATACAGGGGCGATGTTCTTGAGGACAATATTATGGAAATGGAAGAGGAGGTAGACGAAGATGAAATGAGAGATATGATACTGCGTGAAGAATCTGACAGAGCACTGAAAGACCTAAGACAAAACAAGGCCACGGGACTAGACAACATTCCATTGGAACTACTGACAGCCTTGGGAGAGCCAGTCCTGACAAAACTCTACAATCTGGTGAGCAAGATGTATGAGACAGGCGAAATTACCTCAGACTTCTAGAAGAATATAATAATTCCAATCCCAAAGAAAGCAGGTGCTGACAGATGTGAAAATTACTGAACTATCAGTTTAATAAGTCACAGCTGCAAAATTCTAATGCGAATTCTTTACAGACCTCGAGGAAGATCAGTTTGGATTCCGTAGAAATGTTGGAACACGTGAGGCAATACTGACCCTACGACTTATCTTAGAAGAAGGATTAAGGAAAGGCAAACCTACATTTCTAGCATTTGTAGACTTAGAGAAAGCTTTTGACAATGTTGACTGGAATACTCTCTTTCAAATTCTGAAGGTGGCAGGGGTAAAATACAGGGAGCGAATGGCTACTTACAATTTGTACAGAAAGTTGATGGCAGTTATAAGAGTCGAGGGACAGGAAAGGGAAGCAGTGGTTGGGAAGGGGGTGAGACAGGGTTGTAGCCTATCCCTGATGCTATTCAATCTGTATATTGAGCAAGCAATAAAGGAAGCTAAAGAAAAGTTCGGAATAGGTATTAAAATCCATGGAGAAGAAATAAAAACTTTGAGGTTCGCCGAAGACATTGTAATTCTGTCAGAGGCAGCAAAGGACTCAGAAGAGCTGTTGAACGGAATCACAGTGTCTTGAAAGGGGGGTATAAGATGAACATCAACAAAAGCAAAACAAGGATAATGGAACGTAGTCGAATTAAGTCGGGTGATGCTGAGGGAATTAGATTAGGAAGTGAGACACTTAAAGTAGTAAAGGAGTTTTGCTATTTGGGGAACAAAATAGCTGATGTTGGTCGAAGTAGAGATAATATAAAATGTAGACTGGCAATGGCAAGGAAAGCGTTTCTGAAGAAGAGAAATTTGTTAACATCGAGTATTGATTTAAATGTCAGGAAGTCATTTCTGAAAGTATTTTTATGGAGTGTAGCCATGTATGGAAGTGAAACATGGACGATAAATAGTTTGGACAAGAAGAGAACAGAAGCTTTCGGAATGTGGTGTTACAGAAGAATGCTGAAGATTAGATGGGTAGATCACATAACTAATGAGGAGGTACTGAACAGAATTGGGGAGAAGAGGAGCTTGTGGCACAAATTGACTAGAAGAAGGGATCAGTTGGTAGGACATGTTCTGAGGCATCAAGGGATCACCAATTTAGTACTGGAGGGCAGCATGGAGGGTAAAAATTGTAGAGGGAGACCAAGAGATGAATACACTAAGCAGATTCAGAAGGATGTAGGCTGCAGCAGGTACTGGGAGATGAAGAAGCTTGCACAGGATAGAGTAGCATGGAGAGCTGCATCAAACCAGTCTCAGGACTGAAGACCACAACAACAACTACTACTTCAAAAGAAACAATGATGTACATAATTACAATACTAGATAGAAAAATGATGTTCATCACTCCACATTAAGGTTGTCTTTAGTGCAAAAATCAGCGCAGAATGCCGCAGCTAAAAGTTTTGATCATTTATCCAGCGTAAAATGTCTGACAGAGAGCAAAATAAAAATTTGAAAGTAAACTGAAAAAGTTCCTCCTTGACAACTCCTTCTATGCTGTAGAAGAATTTCTATTTTTGTAACACGTAAAAGGTGGTGGGTAGCCATTACCAACTCACATCTGTAAATATTTAAAAAAAAAAAAATTAAAAATCTCATCAGAATGTAGCCATATTTACAAACTGATTTGCGATGAGAATGGAAAATGACTCATTGCACATCATTACGATTTATCATGCAAAATAATCCATGGAACATGAAACTAACTAACAGCCTGCTGTTCTCCTTCTTCATGAGGCCGGTGAAATACAATGAATGAATGAATGAATAATGACATGGAGTGTGTGAGAGATATTTTACCACTATAGTAATATGATGTTTAATATATTCCACATTAAAGAATGACTAATGAAACTAAGGCAGACATTACGCTGATCATGATTATGTGTACATTCCTGTACCCACATATGGTACTTTGATTTTGCAAGAATTAAGTTGAGAGCATTATATTGAGATTCCTTCATTATTACCATGGTATGGTTGTTCAAAATTTATTTGATAATAAGGCAAAATACTAAATGGCTGTTAATCACGTTTCAGTACCTTACAACGACAATATACTGTACAGTACCTGGTGACAAAAATTCTGTGCTTCACATGGGCATTTAAAAGTAAAACTGAATATAAGTGCACCAGTTGAGCAAAGCAGAATCATATTGACCTCAGTTTACAATGGGTTTTAATATTCATTCATTTGTTGACACATCATGTTCTATCAATCCCATCATGGGGTATACTCAGGAATATTGGATGAATGAAGTTATACATTAAAAGTCAGAAGAACTGCTAGCTACTCCTGCAAAGCATATTAACAAAAAATTATAACTACCACTAATCTACTCAAACTTATTTGTAAAATGCTTTATATTTTAGAAGAAAAACAGCTGCTTTCAAAAGAGCCACTGCTCCCCTTATACCACTTACTGCTGTTATTGTCTAGTACTTCAAAGAAAGCATTCTCATTTTACACAGACCATCATAAGCTGTGTATATGCTGGCAAAATCAGGATCTATCTGATTCAGACATTAGATTTAGGCAGAGTGTACTTTCATGAGTCCAAGTAACCATGTACATTGTAGAAGAAGTGACAAATGGGGTATTCTTTCACTTGGTGTTGAAATATTTGGGGTTTTCCAATTTCATCCACAATGTCCACTGGCAAGCTTTTATAGACTTTTGTCTCAGTGTATAAAACTCCATTCTGAACCTTACAGAGGAATATGTACTCTAAATGGAAATTATTTTTTCTTCTTGTAT
The DNA here is from genome assembly GCF_021461385.2 of Schistocerca piceifrons. Lineage (NCBI taxonomy): Eukaryota > Metazoa > Arthropoda > Insecta > Orthoptera > Acrididae > Schistocerca > Schistocerca piceifrons. The sequence continues at coordinate 198,627,142 of NC_060138.1, read as the reverse complement.
TGTGGCTCTAAATTGCTGAATTTTTCCTAATTCACTCTTGTTATTAACCGCAAATACCATTACGGAGTACATGTATTCAGACGTAGTGTAAGAACCCTAGATCCTTGAAGAGACTTCTGCAAGATGTTTGGTTATCAACTTTATGCAATATTCTTATTGAATGCTTCTGTACAATAAACACTTTTTTTTAGCTGCAATTCCCCAGAATATAATGCCATGGGAGTGAATTGTGTGAGAGTGCTGGAATCTCATTGGTACCTCGACTCAATGAGAGATACTTTTGAGTGCAAAGCAGACAGAACTGAGCTTTTTGGTTAACTTATACACATACTGGTGCCACCTAAGCTTGTTATCCATTTGGGTACCCAGGGACTTCACTCATGGAGCCTCATCCAGTGCATTCCTGTTGATGTCTACTTCTGGTACCTATAACACATTTTTATTTGTTTGAAACTGCATAATAGGAGTTTTCATAAGACAAAAGGGTTAAGGTGTTGGCTGTGAACCAGTCGTAAGTCTGCTCCCTTATTCCCCCTGCTTTGCATGGGATGGAAGTGTTTGGACTATTCTATCAATTTTGTTGTGTCATCAACAAACATTACAGTTTTTTAGACGTCCCCCAGTGTCCACAATAAATCTTTTATGTAGACCAAAAGCAGGAGTGGGCCAAGTTCCAAAACTTGTGACCCAACATATTTAATGTTTTCACACTCTGAATTTAATCTTATTCCTGTTGTGTCATTAGCTAATGTAGCTCCCTGTTGTCTATTATTAAGATATGGCTCAATCCACACAGTTTACATTGCAAAATTGTATGACCTACACAGTCAAGGGCCTTCACGAGATAACAGAAAATGCCAACAGGGTAGCTTTTGTCGTTTAGTTCTAGTAAAATTGAGATTGTGAGTTCATAAATTGCCAGGCAGAGATATTCACTATCAGAGTGTGCATAATCTCTGTAGGTGCCACAAGGATCATAGAATTACATTCATTCAAACAGGCAAGTAGCTCTGAAATCTCTATCAGCCCCTGCAATAAGATGAAAGGTCATCACAGAATGCCATGAGCCCCTCATATGGCTACAGCAAAACAACAGGGTAAACATGTTGTGGATACCTGTTCACTTAAAAATTGGTGGTAATGAACAAGCTGATAGGCTGGCTAAGGCAGGGCTGATGACTGCATTTCTTGGAGCAGATCCTGTCTTAATCATCACTAAGGCAGTGATATAATCTAATCTGTGTTGCAGGATCAGGATGTAGCATGTTAATAACAGACCATAGGAACTTCTGGAAACACCAGCACATGATGAGTACAGTGATGGAGGGCCCTTAGTACAGTCTGTTTGGTATGAGGGATGAAACATCATCACATTTAATCTTCCAGTGCAAAGCACTGTATGCCAACAGACATAAAATATTTGTGTCACTAATTCCTGAAGTGATCGTATCAAAAGACACAGTAAAGGGTATTTTCTACTTCTCTCCAAGGGTACTGTCTGGCTTTATGAGAATGGCAGGGAGAAAACCTGCACATTAAACTTAATTTCTGTGTGGGCAACAGAGGACTAAGACCACTGTTATTTTGTCTCCCTGACTAAATCAAGTTGGTGTATTACGTTCTCAATAGAGAAGCCTCTACAGAAGCCAAACTGAGCTGTTGTTAAAAGGATATTCTGAGAAAGGAGTCCAGAATTCCTTTGTAAGCTACTTTCTGAAAATATTTTGAGAACACAGGTAGATGTGAACTCAGTCTATAATTACATGCCAGTTGCTTATCTCCACATTTATATATTGGTATTACTACTGTGTACTTTAGACTTTTCAAGAAATAAAACTCGACTCACTGAATGATTATATAGGTAAGTCAAAAGGTGGAGCTATCAAGTCAGCATATGATTTTACTACTTTGGCTCAGTTACCATCCTAGCCAGAAGAGTTACTTCCTTTTAGTGACATAATGATTTTTGTGATCTCTTTAACAAATGAGCTGCAAAACTGATATCTGATGGTGAAGAATGCATTACCTGTCTAAGTAAGTCTATTAGATCTGCTTGAGATCGCGCATAGTGCATTTTTGAGTCTTGATTAGAGATGAAATGAAATGATCGTAGGGCATTGCTGGCCGGGAGGCTCCATCTGAGGGAGTTCAGCTGCTGAGTGTGAGTCTTATTTCAGTTGGTGCCACATTGGACAAGTTGCATGTCGGCGATGAGGATGAAATGATGATGGGAACAACACAACACCCAGTCCACAGGTGGAGAAAATCTCCAACTCAGCTGGGAATCATACCCGGGCCCGTTGCATGGGAGGCAAGCACGTAACCAGCTATGCAGGCAGACTTGATTAGAGATAATCTTTTGCATTAAATAAAGTTCTCTCCTCATAGCACAAAACATTTTGATTCCTCTTCATAGCACAAAATATTTTGATTCTAGAAGCTAGCTAGCCTTTTTTCTTGGCTTCCACTGTAAATGTTCCTTACCGATGGTAAAAGAAAACTAGATTTGTAATGTAAGAATATTTTTTGGAAATAATTAAATTTCTCATCCTCCTTGGTGAACTTATTTCCACTTCTCATCTCTCAAATTCTCTCTGAATGATGTAACAGAATCAACATTTGTAATTTCATGACATTTTACATTTTCTTTATTCATTAAAGCTGATTCGTAGAGATGCATTATTGCTGCCATTTGATGATCGTGATCAGATGACCATTTATTATGGGGCTCATATCTATTTCATGAAATACAAATGGATTTAGAAATAAATTAAGATTTCCTCTTGCACTATGTCCTTCTGTTCTTGTTGGTAATGTTACTACAGAAGTCAAACCAAAGTTGAACATCATTAATTCTATGTGCTATCAATCAGAATCATCTAGGATGAACTATGTACTGAAACATCCAGTAACTGCAGTTTTCTAGAATTGTCTACCTCATTTTGTTTCATGCAGCATGTTTGTAGCATCCATAGACGTGGAATGGCTCTGAGCACTATGCGACTTAACTTCTGAGGTCATCAGTCGCCTAGAACTTAGAACTAATTAAACCTAACTAACCTAAGGACATCACACACATCCATGCCCGAGGCAGGATTCGAACCTGCGACCGTAGCGGTCGCTCGGTTCCAGACTGCAGCGCCTAGAACCGCACGGCCACTCCGGCCGGCATAGACGTGGAGAAAGCTTCTAACAACATTGACTTGAATACTCTCTTTGAAATTCTGAAGGCAACAGGGATAAAATACATGGAGTGAAAGATTATTTACAACTTGTGCAGAAACCAGATGGCAGTTATAAGCGTTGAGCGGCATGAAAGGGAAGCAGTGGTTGAAAAGGGAGTGAGGCAGGGTTGTACACTATTCCAGATGTTATTCTATCGGTACACTGGACAAGCAGTAAAGGAAACAAAAAAAAAAAGAATTGCAGCAGTAATTAATGTTCTGGGAGAATAAATTAAAACTTTTGAGGTTTGTCAATGACGCTCTAATTCTGTCAGAGACAGAAGACGACTTGGGTAGGAGCAGTTAAACAGAATGTATAGTGTCTTGAAAGCAGCATGTAAGATAAACGTCAACAAATGCAAGACAGGGATAATGGAATGTAGTTGAATCAAAGCAGGTGATGCCGAGAGAATTAAATTAGGAAATGAGATACTTTAACTGGTAGATGAGTTTTGCTATTTAGGCAGCAAAATTACTTATGATGGCTGATATAAAATGTAGACTGGCAATGGCAGGAAAAGCATTTCTGAAGAACAGGATTTGTCAATGTCAAATATAGATTTAAGTGTAAATGCATAAAACTGTAACCAGTCACTTTCTTGAATAGTAATTTATTATTCCATGAACTGGTTTTCGGACCTTTTCAGGTTTATCTTCAGATGGTTTTCTGGAAGTTACACACACCTTTTTCTAGCACAACACTGGATGCCAGCTTGCGACAGTATGGGCAGCTTTTTTCTGTAAGTGTCCATCTGCCTGCTTCCATTTTGATGTACCAACTGGCCATCAAAATGGAAGCAGGCATTTGGACACTAACAGAAAAAATCCATCCATATTGTTGCAAGCCAGCACCCAGCATTATGCCAGAAAGAGATATGTAACTTTTGAAAAACCATCTGAAGATGAACCTAAAAAGGTTCGAAAACTGGTTCATGGAATAATATATAACTATTCAAAAAAGTGACTGGTTGCTGTTTTATGTATTTACGTTCAAGTTAAAAAAAATCGCTTTTTCTAAAATACACATAATGGATAAGCTCAATAAATTTAAGTGTTAGGAAGTCTTTTCTGAAGGTATTTGTCTGGACTGTAGCCATTTATGGAAGTGAAATGTGGACGAGAAATAGTTTAGGCAAGAAGAGAATAGAAGCTTTTGAAATGTGCTGCAGTAGAATGCTGAAGATTAGATGGGTGGCTCACATAGCTAATGAGGAGGTGCTGAACAGAACTGATGAGAAAAGAAATCTGTGGCACAACCCATGGCTAGAAGGAGGCAACAGCTGATAGAATACGTTCTCAGACATCAAGGGATCATGAATTTAATATTGGAGGGAAGCGTGGAGGGTAAAAATCGTAGAGGGAGACCAAGAGATGAACACAGTAAGCAGATTCGGAAGATGTGGGTTGCAGTAGTTATCTGGAGATGAGGTAGCATGGAGAGTGCGTCAAACCATTCTTCGGACTCAAGCCCACAACATAATTTCTTCTCATTAGAAAATTTTCTATTATAATGTGTTGAACATGTTATTACATTGTTCATGAGTAACTTCACTGAATAAAAATTGGTCTATTAGCTTTCTAGATGTTCCAGTAACTGGTTAACAGGAAGTCTGAATGATTTCAGGGGCATGAAAAGTATAAATTAATCTTCTATTATCTCCTCCACTCCCCCCTCCTTCTTCTTTTCACCAACCTTCTTGCGCTGCACTAAAATTGCACTCTTAACGTAACATCGTATCACCTCATTAATTAATACATTTTTATGCCCGTAACATATTTAGAAAATACTATTGCTCAATTTTTAAGTGACGGCTAAGTCATTAAAATATAACTTCGTAGTTGTGGCTATAGGGGCCACTCAGACTATGGGCTTGTGCGTTTTCAGCGTTGAATAGACACAGAGCGGGTGAGACCGGTCAGAACCGGTCATTCGCTGGTTGCTTCTTGGCGGCAGAGAGAACATTGAAGGCCAAGACAGGTGCGTGCGTCTTTTGTTTACCAGATCCCGGAGCTGACCGCTGGCAGCGCAGTGCTTAAAATTTCCGTTCGATTCTGTTCCACTTACAGCCAAAGTAACGGCTGGTGGAACTGTATGGTGTGCTTCGACTGTTATCTTCAGTCATGGCTATCACGGACGACGATGTTTTCAGCAGCAGTTTTTAATAATTACCTGGAAAGTTATAAATTCCTAAAACAATAGATGATTTTCAGCATGATCCTGTGCCCATATTTCACCCGCGGAGGTTGATTTCAACGCAACAAACGTCAATCGCTTTTTGCTCGGCACGCTTATTGTTTGTTCTTATTTCAGAGAACACTATAACTCTTATCATGCACTTCGTTTACATGCAGTACAACTTTTGGAAGTCGAAATCCGCTTTCGAATGTCCTGTTTACATAAGGTGAGAACTGATTTTGTTTACCCGATCAAATGTTGGTTTTCTGACCGTTGTTGTTTCACACGAATTTCAGTATTTTTCACCGCCACTAGTCCCTGCGTCTCCCGAAAACTTTGTGGACTCGCATGAACGTGGACACTGCCACCCATACCCGATGGCACGGAGGTAGTGGGGAGGGGGATAAGGGTGGCCAAGCTCTCAAGGAAAAGAAAAACTATAGTGTAGTCAGATGTCAGGCTTTCAAGTGCTACGCAGGTTTTTTTTTTTTTTTTACACTGAGGCAAATGGAACTTTTTTAATGGCTACTTACAAGTCGCCATTCGTCTTTCAAAATTTTAAAAATACTCCATGTCCAAGGCCTAGTCCCCCCCTACAAACTAAGACCTTGAGCGTGGCTTCTGAGCAGCAAATATGTGGTGTTAAAATTGTAGTCTTAGCCGTTAAGTTTAGAGTTGACGCTGAATGAACGTGAGACTAAGAAAACGGGAACAGTCTTTTCATTGTCTCTAGATTTTCGAGAAAGTCTTACACGTTAGTTCTACAGTCTATAGGAGATATTTCCGATTTGCCCTTACAGACGCTTACGACGCAGGTGTCAGGTAGATAATTATTTGAACAGGAACCTACGCTGGGAAATGAACCATGTCCGTACAGCAAGCACAGAGTCGCAAAATAATGTGTTCCAAACTTCTCCACATCTGCTGCTTGAATGTTCAATTGTAAATTGTTGTGACTCGAGTATCTATAGCGTTAATAATCACCCTGCGGATGTGGCAAAATGGCCTGTGCTAATGTAACGACGGAATGCGCAGTAATCGTGGAAGGTAGCATATTATACACGCCTTGCTACATTTTCCAGTCATGGTTCGTAGGTATTCCACACACCGTCAGGTGGCTTGCGGAGTATGGATGTAGATGTAGATGTATTCTGTTCCGTTGCTGCAATCCCGTTATCTCATATATTGAGGCTCCTGACATTTCTGGCGGTACATTTGGTCTTGCTTCAAAGAGTGTGCTAAGATATGGATTAAATGCCGCTACCAGTAAATTATGGAAAATCTTGTGCAGGCTGTTTTTTCACTGTTATGCGGTGACCAAAAAGCAACTTGTTAATATTTAACTTATTTACTGACCAGAAAGTCTCTTGACAGGAGCAGAAGAGAGTTCCTGTAGGTTATTTTAACAAGATGAAGCATACCAGCACACCTTATGAGGGTGATTTGATAACCAATAATGAACGGAACATTTAAAGTTGCGCCTTCATGGCTAGTAAGCTTGATTATTCCAATATTTGTTTAAAGAATTTCGACAATGTACAGCACACTGTCCATTGTTGACAACCATCTGAATTGGTCAATGTGTCGAATGCGATTGAAAATGGAGAAAACCGAGTTTCGTGCTGAAATTAAACATTTTCATTTGAAGGGTTGGACTGCCGCACAAATCAAAACAGAACTGGATGAAGTTGACGCGGACTCTGCACCAACATTGAAAACCATTTACTTCTGGATTAATGAACTTAAACGTGGTCTGACAAACATCGAAGACGTAACGCCCTCACCGAATAAAAATTCGTGGGATTACTGAGACTGTAGGCATCACAGCTGAGCAAGTGGGTAATATCCTGCACTGAGAAATGACTATGAAGAAGCTGTATGCGGAGTGGGTGCTGCGATTGCTCACAGTCAGTTAAAAAGTGCACACGGCACATTTGACCACAATGTTTGTCGATTTTTAATCGGAATCCGCGAGACTTTTTGCGTCTATTTGTGACTGTTGATGAAACCTGCATCCTTGATTGTACAAGAGAGTCAAAACGGCAATCAAAACAATGGACAAGGTCTAATGAAAGTGTATGAAAAAAGGCAAAGACCATTTTGTCAGCTAGTAAGTTGGTCAAAGGTAGAACCATAACTGGAGCCTGTTATTCATCGTTGTGGGACCGTTTGAAACTTGCTTTGGCTGAAAAACCACCAAGATTGGCACCAAAAAGTGTTCTTTTACCAGGATAACGCACCATGCCACACATCGGCGATAACAGCGGCGGAAGTGCACGAAATGGGCTTTGAATTGTTTCCTCAATCACCCTGTTCGCCGACGTAGCCCCAAGTAATTTCCTCCTTGTTCCCTAACTTGAAACTTTGGATTGCTGGGACGAAATTTTCTGCGAAAGAGGAAGTGATACGTGCAGTCAACGAGTATTTTGCAGAGCTGGAGGATCGCCGGTCCAAGTGTATATCCCTCAAAGGGGACTATGTCGAGAAGTAGGGTGAGTTATTTACGAAACAAACATTTTTTCTCGCTTTTTTTTTATATCTGGCTTATCAAACCACACTCGTATTAACACATTAAAATGATTGTATAGAAACAGCCGGCCGCGGTGGCCGTGCGGTTCTAGGCGCTTCAGTCCGGAACCGCGGGACTGCTACGGTCGCAGGTTCGAATCCTGCCTCGGGCATGGATGTGTGTGATGTCCTTAGGTTAGTTAGGTTTAAGTAGTTCTAAGTTCTAGGCGACTGATGACCTAAGATGTTAAGTCCCATAGTGCTCAGAGCCATTTGTATAGAAACAAAGGTGACCCGCCCCGTCTTTGTACGGGTAGCACTTCGGCTGGATGACTTGTCTGGTGTAGAGGTAAGCGCACCCATACCCAGGGCAAAGGGGGGAGGGCACTCTCTCCCGCCGCTCTCCCCTACTCTCTCAGGGAAACGAAAAAAATATAGCGTAGTCAGGTGTTTTTCTTTCAAGAAAATGATTTAAAAAACGGTATGACGTAGCTTTTTAACAAGATCTAGCCTAGCCCCCCCCTCCCCCCCCCCCCCCCCCCCCCGCGCCGTCCCTATACAAACTATCGTATGGTCGCTCTTGCGTAGAGGTAACTTCGTTTAATTGCACTTTTTTTCCTTTATTGCAGGATTTGGCGAAATATAGACCGCTTAGAATCTAAGACTAAGCTACAATCTTTTTTCTTTTTATCTTCCCAGAACTTCTTCATACGTTTAACATCACCATCTAGGTTGTGGTCTTTGTTGTTGGACAGAAAATTTTTCAGTATTGATCAGTAGCCTGAAATTTTCCCTGACCTGTACGGTGGGCTCTGTGACGTTAGGTTTTGTCAGATCCCTTCTTGTCTCTCTAGCCATCGTGTGGTGTATTTTAATTTGGAAATGAAATTAAAAATATTCTTCGTCAGCTTCTAGTCATTCATTCTGTAAAACTTTTATCTCCTCTCCCTTATTGTGTTTGTGATTGTTTCTGTGTTTCTGTATAGATCTTCATTTCTTCCCTTCGTCCAGCTCTTACCATTGTTATTTTGTGGTCCTAAAATTTTTCTGAGTATTTTCGTTTCTTTCTTTTTCAGTTCTTACTTCTTCACCTCTTTCATTCAACATTAGACATTCAGATTCGCAAAGTGCTTCCGAGTGAGTTACTTTTGCTCGCCCCCGGTAGCTGAGTTGTCAGCGCGACAGCATGTCAATCCTAAGGGCCCGGGTTCGATTCCCGTGTGGGTCGGAGATTTTCTCCGCTCAGAGACTGGGTGTTGTGTTGTCCTAATCATCATTTCATCCCCATCGACGCGCAAGTCGCCGAAGTGGCGTCAAATCGAAAAACTTGGACCCGGCGAACGGTCTACCCGACGGGAGGCCCTAGTCACAAGACATTTACATTTAGCGTTCAATTTCTGCCTGGAATGATATTGATCTTTTGTTATATTGGTTTTGGGTGAGCTTGTATATTAAGTCCGTTTTCTTCGCTGTTTCTTTATTTGTGGTATTATCTAATCCATTTCGTTGTATCCAGTCTCCCAAATACTAAAACTGATCAACGCTTTTGATGTTTTCGTGTTGTATTTGTAAACATTTTCACTATTGTGGCTATGTTCGAGGTATTCCGTTTTGTAATACGATAATTGTAATTTGGTTTTAACTGCAATTACATTAGGTGTTTCTAATCATTATCTTTGCGTCTGTTTTGCCCTTAGAAACTATTGCAATATTTCACCTCAACTCTGCCTCTTCCTTGTCCTAGATGGATTCCTTCAAAGTTTTTCCGTTGTAGTTCTTTATCCCACTCTCTCATGACTTTGTCTGAGACCACCCTGCCTAATGCATGCGTTAGTTCATAAACTTGTACTAAGAATTTAACTTTTGAAGTTGTGCCTGTGTTGTATATGTTCGACTAATTGTCTGGTGGTTTTGTCGATACTTGGTTCTTTCAGTGTTGGGAACGCTGACTTTCTGTTTACAGAATCGTAGGCTTCTTTGAAATCGCCGGTCGTTATGGCCGAGCGGTTCTAGGCGCTTCAGACTGGAACCACGCGGCTGCTACGGTCGCAGGTTCGAATCTTGCCTCGGGTATGGATGTGTGTGATGTCCTTAGATAGGTTTAAGTAGTTCTAAGTCTAGGGGACTGATGACCTCAGATGTTAAGACCCATAGTGCTTAGAGCCATTTGAACCATTTCTTTGAAATCAATGAATGTAACGATTGGGATTCCGCATTGTTCCGATCGTAAGGACTGTTTTGAAGTTAAAAATTTGTTCTGGGCCCGATCTAATTTTTTTTTTCTGAATCACGCTGCGTACTCGCCAACTGTATGTTCTGCTTGGTCTTCTATCTTTTTCAGTAGAACTTTGGATATAATTTTGTAGGTGACTGGAAACAGACACATGCCTTGATAATTGTTAGTGTCTATCATGTCACCCTTCTTATGAAGCAGATGTATTATGGCTTATTTTCAATTGTCCGTATTCATTCTTTCTCTCAGCAATATTTAATAACCTCATAAATGATTTCAGCTGCCCGCTTCCCTCCCAGTTTTCACCGCTCAGCAAATATCCCATTTTCATCAAGAGCTCTGTTATTTTTCATCTGGTCAATTTACACTGGTCAGCCAGAACTTAATAACCACCGACCTACTATCTACGAGGGTCACTCCAAAAGAAAGGCACACTACTTTTTTTTTTTTGAATCCATCTTTTATTCTACATGTTTGCAAGTTTTAGTGTGTACATACATCCTTTAGGAACAATATTTTCACCATCATCTTCAAACCTTGTTCCACGAAGAGAGTCTTTCAGTTTCCCAAAGAGATGATAGTCACATGGAGCCAGGTCACGACTGTAAGGCAGGTGTTTCAGTGTTGTCCATTCGAGTTTTGTGATCGCTTCCATGGTTTTTTGACTGACATTTGGCCGTGGATTGTCGTGCAACAGCAAAACATCCTGCTTTTGCCGATGTGGTCGAACACGACTCAGTCGTGCTTGAAGTTTCTTCAGTGTCGTCACATATGCATCAGAATTTATGGTGGTTCCACTTGGCATGATGTCCACAAGCAAGAGTCCTTCGGAATCGAAAAATATCATGGCCTAACTTTTCCAGCAGAAGGTGTGGTTTTGAATTTTTTTTTTCTTGGGTGAATTTGCATGATGCCACTCCATTGATTGCCTCTTCGTCTCTAGTGAAAAATGATGGAGCCATGTTTCATCACCTATCAGAATTCTTCCAAGAAATTCGTCTCCACCATTTTCATACTGTTCCAAAAGTTCGCTGCATAGCGTTTTTCTTGTTTCTTTGTGAGCCACTGTCAACATCCTGGGAACCCACCTCGCACAAACCTTTTTTAACGCCAACACTTTCGGTATTCTGACTGCTGACAGACGCATCACAGTGAACGAACTGTCACGCTGCGTTGGGATAGGGGAAGGAAGCAAACACTTCCTTCCCCTATCCCAACGCAGCGTGACAATTCGTTCACTGTGACGCGTCTGTCAGCAGTCACCAATTCCTTAACTCTCTGCACATTGTCTGGAGTGTGTGCAGTACGAGGCCTGCCGCTGCAAGGACAATCCTCAATATTGCCGTGCCCGCTTTCATCACGTAACCTGCTTGACCACCGACTAACTGTACTGCGATCGACAGCAGCATCTCCATACGCCTTTTTCAACCTCTTGTGAAAGTTTCCCACTGCCTCGTTTTCACAGCACAGGAATTCTATGGCAGCGCCTTGCTTCTGACGAACGTCAAGTGTAGCGGTATCTTGAAGACATGCTGTGACGGCGGCACTCATGGGAACAGGTTGAACTAAGTTTGAAAACAAGCGGGAAGGACGTATCTACACACTGTAAAACTTTCACACATGCAGAATGAAAACTGTATTTTTACAAAAATTGTAGTGTTGGCAGAAGAGCCAACACTGTGTTGCTAGAGGAGGCCGAAATGCACGCGTTTAATTACACGCTGACTGGCGTGAGGTCTGGAACAGTTAAGGGAATTAATAGTAGCAAATAAAGTACGTAGTTGGTATAATACTTAACTTTAATCCACAATTGTAGAACATCTCTCGTTACGGTACATGCTTCACAATATTAATTATCAAATGCTATGGCGCCTTGCTAGGTCGTAGCAAATGACGTAGCTGAAGGCTATGCTAACTATCGTCTCGGCAAATGAGAGCGTATTTGTCAGTGATCCATCTCTGGCTAAGTCGGCTGTACAACTGGGCGAGTGCTAGTAAGTCTCTCTAGACCTGCCGTGTGGTGGCGCTCGGTCTGCAATCACTGACAGTGGCGACACGCGGGTCCGACGTATACTAACGGACCGCGGCCGATTTAAAGGCTACCACCTAGCAAGTGTGGTGTCTGGCGGTGACACCACAAAAATGCCGGCCGCGGTGGTCTCGCGGTTCTAGGCGCGCAGTCCGGAACCGTGCGACTGCTACGGTCGCAGGTTCGAATCCTGCCTCGGGCATGGATGTGTGTGATGTCCTTAGGTTAGTTCGGTTTAAGTAGTTCTAAGTTCTAGGGGACTGATGACCACAGCAGTTGAGTCCCATAGTGCTCAGAGCCATTTGAACCATTTGAACCACAAAAATAGTGCGCATTTCTTTTGGAGTGACCCTCGTATATAAACCCGTCCAGGCGATTGCGGCGTCACCTAGCGACAGCCAGGCGCATGCACGGTGCGTGTAGTATCAGTGACCGTGCCGTCCGTGTGTAGAATGAGGGAGGCGCGCGATCTGCGTGTTTGATCGAGGGCAGATTGTGATGGCTCAGAGGCTCAACACGAGCAGTTCGGAAACTGCACGACTTATTTCGTGTTCAAGGAGTGCTGTGGTGAGCGTCTTCAAGACATGGCGAAACCAAGGTGGGACCACGTTCAGACGTCATCGGGATGGGCAGTCACCCCTCATTACAGTTGTCGGACGTCGTAGGCTAGGCAGAGTGGTAGAACAGGACAGGCAGCTAACTGTGGCGGTACTAATGTCAGACTTTAATGTGGGCAGAGTGCAAATGTGTCTCAACACACAGCGCACCGCACGCTCCTACCGATGAGCCTCTGTAGCCGACGACCATGGATGTGCCAATGTTAACACTGCGACATCGGCAGTTATGACTGAAATGGGCATGTGACCATTGGCACCGGACGTTGGCGCGGTGACCTGATGAATCCCGACATCATCTTCTGTCGTATAGTATGACCATCAATAAAGCACAGGGGCAAACATTCCATTGTTGCAGATTGAATTGAAAAAAAAAAAAAATCTTTCTCGTGATCGCATATTGGACAGCCACAAAACTTATTCGTTTTTAGACCTGAAAGCTAGGAACCAAACGTAATTTACGACAATATTCTTTGAGTAAGTTAGATGCAATACATGTGGCATGATGATTTGCAAATTTTTTCCGACACAGAAAACAACTGAAGAAAACATCAAGTAAAGTGGGTTCATTTCAGCTAGTAATAGAATACAGGAACAACAGGTTACAGCAATGCTGAGTCTACTGTCGCTGAAACAGCGTGCCAATAAAAACCAGTAGGCAGACGAAGACACTGATTCCCGTGGAAAAGATGGCAGGATCAGTAAGGAACAAGAGATAGCCTGATGGTCTAAACTCTGAAACTCGCGATGACTGCATTTTACCCACATATTCTCGCAGCGACTAGACTGAAGAACGTATTGTTTGCCCCGCAATCTACTATTATAGTGTTACATTAGATTTTCTTCATATATTGTCTATAACGTACCATGTGCGGAGTTTAGTGATGGGAACAACCGAATGAAGACAATCGATTCAATTAGTTGGACTATTCATTCATTCTTTTGAGTGAAACCCGCCGGTGGGAGCAACGGAATGAAAATAGTCGATACAGTCCGTTGCAGTTTTGCGTATTGACTGAATTACTCATTATTTCTTTTCGAATAAAGCCAGTCTGTAGTTTTTTTGTCGGTTGAACAACGCATTCGTTCTTTAAACTGAAATCACTGTTTAGAATTTTAAGTGACTAAGCTATCCGTTCATTCTTCTCAGTAAACTAGTCTGCAGTACTTTCAGTAGTCGAACTGAAGCACTGGAATACAACTGGGACATACGTACCCCTGGGGGTACATTTATGTATTGAACAGAGTAGTTCTTCTTTTCATCATTTAAAACGTGTTAATATATTGTTGTAGGTTAAATTTTTCTTGATGCAATTAACACAGAAGTAATTTAATTAAAGTGATGTATCACTGGGGCTCCAAAGATGAGCGTACAAGTTGCCTTCGGAGTACGTGAAGAAGAAAGGAACATTGCCAACTTTTAGCGACTGTTTGCATTCCATTTTACTGAAAGATGTGATGATTTTCACCAATTACAAACCGTCTGAAAACAGCTGAGACACTTACAGAGCCATTTATTTGTGTGAAAGGTAAGCGTATTGTGCAGAAAATTACGTATGTAATGTAGGTATGTAGGTCAAAGACATACTCACGCACACAAATCTGTTTACATTTTTCAGCACTTGAAAAGTAGCAGATATGGTATTCACGGGCATGAAGAAGGTCTGTTCCATCCATATATTGATACTTCAGTTTTACAGTTACACCTATCCCTAAACATTACAGTAAAGATTCCGACAAGAGTTCGCACTCTGTCCTCTGGAGCGCTGGGAGCGACGTGTTACTTACGAGGGGCGTTTGAGAAGTCCGTGCAAAAATAAAAACTACTTACGTGTTTGGGGTAAACCTTTTTTATTTTTGACATAGTCTCCTTTTAGACTTATACACTTCGTCCAACGCTGTTCTAATTTGTTGATCCCTTGCGAATAATAGGAATTGTCCAAGTCTGCAAAATAGCTATTAGTTGCTGCAATCACCTCCTCGTTAGAATAAAATCTTCGTCCTGCCAGCCATTTGTTCAAATTGGGTACAAATAGTAGTCCGAGGGAGCCAGGTCTGGAGAATAGGCGGGATATGAAACGACTTGGAATCCTATTTCTATTAATTTTGCGACCGCAACTGCTGAGGTGTGTGCTGGTGCATTGTCGTGATGGAAAAGGACTTTTTTGCGGCCGGCGTTTTTCGTGCTGCTCGGTTTTCAAACGGTCCAGTAACGATGAATAATATGAACCTGTAATAGTTTTACCCTTGCGAATCCAAAAAGACAGGCACCATAGCGTTCTGGCC
This sequence comes from Schistocerca piceifrons, assembly GCF_021461385.2. Lineage (NCBI taxonomy): Eukaryota > Metazoa > Arthropoda > Insecta > Orthoptera > Acrididae > Schistocerca > Schistocerca piceifrons. The sequence goes on along the minus strand of NC_060138.1, from coordinate 198,612,072 downwards.
GAAGAAATAGTCTTCGCCTTTTTTGGTGCAGATTCTCCCTTGATAACCCATTGTTTAGATTGTTGTTTGGTCTCAGGAGTATAGTAATGTATCCATGTTTCATCCACAGCGGCGAAACGACGCTTAAAGTCCTACGGATTCTTCCTGAACAGCTGCAAACCAACCTTGCAACACTTCAAATAATTCCGTTCTTGGTCAAGTGTGAGCAATCGCAGAACCCATCTTGCAGATAGCTTTCTCATGTCCAAATGTTGATGCAAAGTATTATGTACCCGTTCATTCAAGATGCTCACAGCATTAGCAATCTAACACGCCTTAACTCTTCTGTCATCCATCACCATATCATGGATTTTATCAATGGTTTCTGGAGTCGTAACCTCCACAGGACGTCCAGAACGTTCAGCATCACTTGTGCCCATGTGGCCACTCCGAAAATTTTGAAACCACATATAAACTGTTCTAATGGAAGGTTCGGAGTCACCATAATGTTTATCAAGCTTCTCTTTAGCCTCGTGAGGCATTTTGCCTTTCATAGAATAACGCACTTCACGAAATTTGTTTTCGTCCATTTTTGACAATCACTCGACTTCCTTAATTCACACGAATGCCAAACACAAAGAAATAGACCAATATGGCTGAAACATGGTGTGCGTTCTTTCCAAAGATGCTACTAAGTAAACATGACTTCGATACGCACCGGTGGTGCCATCTCTCTGACTTTGCACGGACTTTTCAAACACCCCTCGTATTGTTTCGTAAGAAGCGGAGAGGTGGCACTCATCGCCCGCTGCCTGTTCCCAGCAGGCGCTCGCTGCCTCCTGGGTTTGCCTGCGCTGCTGGCCGACCAGAAGGCTGGGCGCTCAGTTCTGCGCGGCAGGCACGCAAATATCCTGAGACGGATTACAAAAGGGGACAGGGGTCAAAATAAGTACTAGACGCTTTAATTAAGTAATGCATCACTTTTTTTGATCAAAGCAGGTTTGGTTTTATTCAGGATTCCAATACACACTACCGACCATTCAAATTGCTTCACCACGAAGAAGACGTGCTACAGACGCGAAATTTAACCGACAGGAAGAAGATGCTGTGATATGCAAATGATTAGCTTCTCAGAGCATTCACACAAGGTTGGCGCCGGTGGCGACACCTACAACGTGCTGACATGATGAAAGTTTCCAACCGATTTCTCATACACAAACAGCAGCTGACCAGCGTTGCCTGGTGAAACGTTGTTGTGATGCCTCGTGTAAGGAGGAGAAATGCGTATCATTGCGTTTCCGACTTTCGTAAGGGTCGGATTGTAGCCTATCGCGATTGCGGTTTACCGTATCGCGACATTGCTGCTCGCGTTGGTCGAGATCCAATGACTGTTAGCAGAATATGGAATCGGTGGGTTCAGGAGGGTAATACGGAACGCCGTGCTGGGTCCCAACGGCCTCGTATCACTAGCAGTCGAGATGACAGGCATCTTATCCGCATGGCTGTAACGGATCGTGCAGCCACATCTCGATCCCTGAGTCAACAGATGGGGACGCTTGCAAGACAACAACCATCTGCACGAACACTTCGATGACGTTTGCAGCAGCATGGACTATCAGCTCGGAGACCATGGCTGCGGTGACCCTTGACGCTGAATCACAGACAGGAGCGCCAGCGATGGTGTATTCAACGACGAACTTGGGTTCACGAATGGCAAAATGTCATTTTTTCGGATGAATCCAGGTTCTGTTTACAACATCATGACGGTCGCATCCGTGTTTGGCGATATTGCGGTGAACGGACATTGGAAGCGTGTATTCGTCATGGCCATCCTGCCGTATCACCCGGCGTGTTGGTATGGGGTGCCATTGGTTACACGTCTCAGTCACCTCTTGTTCACATTGACGGCACTTTGAACAGTGGACGTTACATTTCAGATGTGTTACGGCCCGTGGTTCTACCCTTCATTCGATCCCTGCGAAACCCTACATTTCAGCAGGATAATGCACGACCGCATGTTGCAGGTCCCGTACGGGCCTTTCTGGATATAGAAAATGTTCGACTGCTGCCCTGGCCAGCACATTCTCCAGATGTCTCACCAACTGGAAACTTCTGGTCAATGGTGGCCGAGCAACTGGCTCATCACAATACGCTAGTCAATACTCTTGATGAACTGAGGTGTCGTGTTGAAGCTGCATGGGCAACTGTACATGTACACGCCATCCAAGCTCTGTTTGAGTCAATGCCCAGGCGTATCAAGGCCGTTATTACGGCCAGAGGTGGTTGTTCTGGATACTGACTTCTAAGGATCTATGCACTCAAATTGCGTGAAAATGTAATCACATATCAGTTCTAGTATAATATATTTGTCCAATGAATACCCGTTTATCATCTGCATTTCTTCTTGGTGTAGCAATTTTAATGGCCAGTAGTGTACCTTCTTATTCTCCACTCTTTTGGCAACAAAGCCCTATTTTTCAACAGAATCTCCGTTCAATGGGGGCGGCCTTATCCCATCTTACTGGGAGAGCCTGTATGCCCGCATGATACTACTCTACTGATCGACATCGGAGATAGTCTTGCTGCATCAGTAACTTCCCCATCAACCACGTACTGTTTCCCACATAGCGCATCCTCCATTGGGCCAAACAGATGGAAGCCTCGCGAGATGCGGGCTGTAGGGTGGATAAGGAAGAACAGTCGGGTGAAGTTTTGTGAGCTCGTCTCAAGTCCGCAGATTAGTGTGAAGCTTTGTGTTGTCAAGGAAAAGGAAAAGTTCGTTAACTTTTTTGTGGCGACGAACACGCTGAAGTCGTTTCTTCAATATCCTGAGGGGAGCACAATAAACTCCAGAGTTCACTGTTACACCATGAGGGGGGACATCAAACAGAATAATCCCTTCACAGTCCCTGGAAGCCGTCGCCACGACTTTACCGTCTCAGGAAGCGGGTGCGGCTTTGAACTTTTTCTTCAGAGGAGAAGTGATGTGGCGCCAACGCATGGATTGCCGTTTTGTTTCCGGTTCGTAGTGATGAACCCATTTGTCATCGCCTATGACGATGTTCAACAAAAAATTGTCAGGATCAGCCTCGTAACGCGCAAGCATTTCCGCACAGATGGTCCTCCGCTGCTCTTCTGTTAGGCAGCGAGAAACCCTGCGGGCACACACTTTTGAGTAACCCAAACTTTTGGACGAGTGTGTCACCATTACCAACAGAGACGTCCAGCCGAGCAGCGAGGTGTTTAGTTGTCAAGTGGCGCGGCCAAGTCGTAGACCCAGTGCCTGAGAATATAATCTGAAATATTTTCAGATAAGGAAACTCGGTGGGAGAAAAGGACGAGGAACTCTGAATAATAACTGAGACTGAACTACTGGATTGGAAACTGCTGTCGAATCCACTAACACATGGAGTCTGTTGTGCAAATGGGACTTAACTTCTGAGGTCATCAGTCCCCTAGAACTTAGAACTACTTAAACCTAACTAACCTTAGGACATCACACACATTCATGCCCGAGGCAGGATTCGAACCTGCGACCGCTCGGCCACATAGGCCGGCCTCTGTTGTGCAATCCTGCATGTATTCTCTGAAGCTAAGTGCCACGAGAAACGAAGTCCCGTGGCAGGGACAGTGCGACACAGATCGGAATCGAAATCCCCAGCAGCTCCATCGGCGCCGCTTATTAAGGTTGGTTGGTTGTTTCGGGGAAGGAGACCAGACAGCGAGGTCATCGGTCTCATCGGATTAGGGAAGGACGGGGAAGGAAGTCGGCCGTGCCCTTTGAAAGGAACCATCCCGGCATTTGCCTGTAGCGATTTAGGGAAATCACGGAAAACCTAAATCAGGATGGCCGGACGCGGGATTGAACCGTCGTCCTCCCGAATGCGAGTCCAGTGTCTAACCACTGCGCCACCTCGCTCGGTGCTTATTAAGGCTTGCGTGACGCGTCTCCCACTAGAGACGGGCAAAGTCGTACATCCTTAGGAACTAGTTCACTGGTGATCGCTCTTTTTTGGGAACCGTTCATTTTTACTTGTTCACCGTTCACTGTGCTTGGTATATGGTTCTCATGAAAAATTGAAAATTAGTAGCATAGGTGACTGGAGATGGAAGGCGCCAAGAGGGGGCACCTGCCTCCCCCCTGGAGTACAGAGTTTTTATTCAAAACAGAATTATCACACACTTGTAATTTTCGTGATTCTGCAAAACATCTCGTTTAGCCAACTGTAACGTTATGTGGTTGATCGCAGTGAAATAATATAAGCTTGGCACACGAAAAACCAGCCCCGAGTACAGACTGCTCACCAGTTACGCACGATTTGTTGACCGCTACGAGCAGAACAGATAAGTAATAATTAGGCAGTGAACAAGTAACAAGTAAGCTAATGCAAACAACTTCGAAACAATACATGACGATTGGTAAGCGACAATGAGCAGTCTAGTACGCGGGGTCGATTTTTCGTGCACCACCCTGTAGCACTGAAATAATATTCTAGGAGTTACCATATTATCTTTACAAAATGTGACACCATACACTCGATTACGAAGCTCGGGCTTCATTCGGTTGTAAGTCGGTCTGCCTTCCACAACAATGAACATGCTGTTTTACCTTGGATCAAAAAAAGACTAGTGTGTGCCGTGCCGACGTCCTTTGCATGTGTAATAACAAAATAAAAATTGCCTTTTTACAAGTATTTCTTCTGTTGTTTATCGAGATAGTGAAGTAAAATGATACACTGTTTTGTTACCTGAAAAGATTTATGTACTACATACCACGTATTTTTTTTTGTAATTTACGTACTTATAAAATACATTTTAATTACCGGTCTCGGACGCTGAATAGAATACGAAAAGAACCAGAAGTTCAGAGGTCAAAAAAGGGTTGAAACAGATCTAGAATGGGCGTGCGAAGCGAACGGAACGAAAAACAAAAACTCGATACTGAACTATGAGCAGTCGGCAGTGGAACTGCGACGAGTGGCCATGCGAAGGACGAGTCCGGTCGAACGAGACTGAGACAGACGGGAACGGAACCGAGGCTGGCACGAGACAGGCCGACATGCCGTTACGGGAACGAGACCGACCGTTTCCCGTTCCCGGGAACTATAAGTAGAAAGCCGCAACCGAGAACGAGACAGACGGGAACGGGACCGAGGCTGGAACGAGACAGGCCGACGTGCCGTTACGGGAACGAGACCGACCGTTTCCCGTTCCCGGGAACTATAAGTAGAAAGCCGCAACCGAGAACGAGACAGACGGGAACGGGACCGAGGCTGGAACGAGACAGGCCGACGTGCCGTTACGGGAACGAGACCGACCGTTTCCCGTTCCCTGGAACTATAAGTAGAAAGCCGCGACCGAGAACGAAACAGACGGGAACGGGACCGAGGCTGGAACGAGACAGGCCGACGCGCCGTTGCGGAAATGAGACTGACCGTTTCCTGTTCCTGGGAACTATAAGTAGAAAGCCGCGACCGAAGTGAACTATGAGAGACCGTTTCTTAGAATTCGTTCCTCGCTCGTTCTGTTCATCATGGTGAACCGTTCCTTTGGACCTGTTAGTTCACGGACGACCCATCTCTACCTCCCTTGCGATAATACGCTGTCCTCTCGAGCTCGGCTCTTTTCAGAAGCTTCTATGCTGCTGATCACGGACCCCACACTACCCTTATCACAAAAACGCTGTTTCTCTTGCTTCTCCAGCCGCAGTGGCCGAGCGGTTCTAGGCGCTACAGACTGGAACCGTGCGACCGCTATGGTCGCAGGTTCGAATCCTGCCTCAGGCGTGGATGTGTGTGATGTCCTTAGGTTAGTCAGGTTTAAGTAGTTCTAAGTCTAGGGTAAATGGAAGAGGATGTAGATGAAGATGAAATGGGAGATATGATACTGCGTGAAGAGTTTGACAGAGCACTGAAAGACCTGAGTCGAAACAAGGCCCCCGGAGTAGACAATATTCCATTGGAACTACTGACGGCCGTGGGAGAGCCAGTCCTGACAAAACTCTACCATCTGGTGATCAAGATGTATGAAACAGGCGAAATACCCTCAGACTTCAAGAAGAATATAATAATTCCAATCCCAAAGAAAGCAGGTGTTGACAGATGTGAAAATTACCGAACTATCAGCTTAATAAGTCACAGCTGCAAAATACTAACACGAATTCTTTACAGACGAATGGAAAAACTAGTAGAAGCCAACCTCGGGGAAGATCAGTTTGGATTCCGCAGAAACACTGGAACACGTGAGGCAATACTGACCTTACGACTTATCTTAGAAGAAAGATTAAGGAAAGGCAAACCTACGTTTCTAGCATTTGTAGACTTAGAGAAAGCTTTTGACAATGTTGACTGGAATACTCTCTTTCAAATTCTAAAGGTGGCAGGGGTAAAATACAGGGAGCGAAAGGCTATTTACAATTTGTACAGAAACCAGATGGCAGTTATAAGAGTCGAGGGACATGAAAGGGAAGCGGTGGTTGGGAAGGGAGTGAGACAGGGTTGTAGCCTCTCCCCGATGTTGTTCAATCTGTATATTGAGCAAGCAGTAAAGGAAACAAAAGAAAAATTCGGAGTAGGTATTAAAATTCATAGAGAAGAAATAAAAACTTTGAGGTTCGCCGATGACATTGTAATTCTGTCAGAGACAGCAAAGGACTTGGAAGAACAGTTGAATGGAATGGACAGTGTCTTGAAAGGAGGATATAAGATGAACATCAACAAAAGCAAAACAAGGTTAATGGAATGTAGTCTAATTAAGTCGGGTGATGCTGAGGGAATTAGATTAGGAAATGAGGCACTTAAAGTAGTAAAGGAGTTTTGCTATTTGGGGAGCAAAATAACTGATGATGGTCGAAGTAGAGAGGATATAAAATGTAGGCTGGCAATGGCAAGGAAAGCGTTTCTGAAGAAGAGAAATTTGTTAACATCGAGTATAGATTTAAGTGTCAGGAAGTCATTTCTGAAAGTATTCGTATGGAGTGTAGCCATGTATGGAAGTGAAACATGGACGATAAGTAGTTTGGACAAGAAGAGAATAGAAGCTTTCGAAATGTGGTGCTACAGAAGAATGCTGAAGATTAGATGGGTAGATCACATAACTAATGAGGAAGTATTGAATAGGATTGGGGAGAAGAGAAGTTTGTGGCACAACTTGACCAGAAGAAGGGATCGGTTGGTAGGACATGTTCTGAGGCATCAAGGGATCACCAATTTAGTATTGGAGGGCAGCGTGGAGGGTAAAAATCGTAGAGGGAGACCATGAGATGAATACACTAAGCAGATTCAGAAGGATGTGGGTTGCAGTAGGTACTGGGAGATGAAGAAGCTTGCACAGGATAGAGTAGCATGGAGAGCTGCATCAAACCAGTCTCAGGACTGAAGACCACAACAACAACAACAAGTCTAGGGGACTGATGACCTCAGAAGTTAAGTCCCATAGTGGTCAGAGCCATCTGAACCATTTCTCTTGCTTCCTAGCGTCCCTGCTGATGATAGGTTAACCGGCCGCTGTGACCTAGCGGTTCTAGGTGCTTCAGACCGGAACCGCGCTGCTGCTACGGTCGCAGTTTCGAATCCTGCCTCGGACATGGATGTGTGTGATGTCCTCAGGTTAGTTAGGTTTAAGTAGTTCTAAGTCTATGGGAGGATGACCTCAACTGTGGGTCCTATAGTGCTTAGAGCCTTTTTTATGTGTTACTCCTTTACTGGCGCACCTTGTGCCACCATTATATCCTTAGCTGTACACTCTCAATACTTCACGTTACTCATTCGCAACACTTACTCGACAACACGTTCTGCAGGAGTGGCAACTGTGTGTCTCGCCCAGCGATTCACAGTGTTTTTGTTCACTGCTAGGTCTCCACAACCCCTCTCCATGCGCCTGTGAATGTCTGCGACACTATGATTCTCCGCCAAAAGAAACTCAGCAACAGCTCTCTACTTGGAACGCACCTCTGTTACAGACGTCACTTCGGAGGCTACGAATAGCGCCGTCACGTATGGGAACTTCGTGAAATTATAGGGGCTGAGGCGGGAATATTCCACGATATCCCACAAGAAATTCCGCATTAATTGACGGAGAAATAAAAAAGCGATGCAGGACCTAGGGAACGCCCCTCACAGCAACCTCCCGATCATATGAAATGGTCCTCAACACTTCTATTGACGTTCACAGCTCGTAACGTATCCAGTAACGGTCTGCTGAGAGTTCCTTAATATGAATATCGCAAAGTGATGTTTCCCCCAGCAAACTAATATTTTTAGATATATACTTTTTATTCACTTCTCCTTGGGATAAGATAAGGTATTTGTCTCTAAATACTCGGATAGTCTAGTCATGTACCATGTGCAACAGTGAAGACTGAAAAAGTATTTAACTGAAATCACACCAACTCAGAGACTGAGTACAAACTTCCGCATAACGGATGGAACTGTCAAGAGACATGGGTCAGATGTGATTGTTCCAATATAAGTTGTATGTAACCGTAATTCATTGGTATTTAATGGAATTGGCAGCCTTTATATTTGTGTCATCTATTATGTAACCGAAATATAACAGTTTCCTTTTAGCACTTGTGTCGATGACCTCACATTTTTTTATTATTTAGAGTCAATTGCCACTTCTCACACCACAAACATACCTTCTCTAAATCATTATGCAGATGGTTTTGATCTTCTGATGATTCTGCTAGACGGTAAATGACAGCAACGTCTGCAAACAATCTAAGATGCTGCTCAGATTGTCGCTCATATTACACTACTGGCCATTAAAATTGCTACACCAAGAAGAAACGCAGATGATAAACGGGTATTCGTTGGACAAATATATTATACTAGAACTGACATGTGATTACATTTTCACGCAATTTGGGTGCTTAGATACTGAGAAATCAGTACCCAGAACAACCACCTCTGGCCGTAATAACGGCCTTAATATGCCTGGGCATTGAGTCAAACAGAGCTTGGATGGCGTGTACAGGTACAGCTACCCATGTAGCTTCAACACGATACCACAGTTCATCAAGAGTACTGACTGGCGTATTGTGACGAGCCAGTTGCTCGGCCACCATTGACCAGACGTTTTCAACTGGTGAGAGATCTGGAGAATGTGCTGGCCAGGGAAGCAGTCGAACATTTTCTATATCCAGAAAGGCCCGTACAGGACCTGCAGCATGCGGTCGTGCATTATCCTGCTGAAATGCAGGGTTTCGCAGGGATCGAATGAAGGGTAGAGCCACGGGCCGCATCACATTTGAAATGTAACGTCCACTGTTCAAAGTGCCGTCAATGGGAACAAGAGGTGACCGAGATGCGTAACAAATGGCACCCCATACCATCAAGCCAGGTGATACGCCAGTATGGCGATGACGAATACACCACCACGTATCATGAAGCCGGGTGATACGCCAGTATGGCGATGACGAATACACGCTTCCAATGTGCGTTCACCGCGATGTCGCCAAACGCGGATGCGACCATAAAGATGCTGTAAGCAGAACCTGGATTCATCCGAAATAATGACGTTTTGCACATTCGTGCACCCAGGTTCGTCGTTGAGTACACCAGCGCAGGCGCTCCTGTCTGTGATGCAGCGTCAAGGGTAACCACAGCCATGGTCTCCGAGCTGATAGTCCATGCTGCTGCAAACGTCATCGAAGTGTTCGTGCAGATGGTTGTTGTCTTGCAAACGTCCCCATCTGTTGACTCATGGATTGAGACGTGGCTGCACGATCTGTTACAGCCATGCGGATAAGATGCCCGTGACCTTGACTGCTAGTGATACGAGGCCGTTGGGATTCAGCACGGCGTTCCATATTACCCTCCTGAACCCACCGATTCCATATTCTGCTAACAGTCATTGGATCTCTCGACCAACGCGAGCAGCAATGTCGCGATACGGTAAACCGCAATCGCAATAGGCTACAATCCGACCTTTATCAAAGTCGGAAAAGTGATGGTACGTATTTCTCCTCCTTACACGAGGCGTCACAACAATGTTTCACCAGGCAACGCCGGTCAACTGGTGTTAGTGAAGGAGAAATCGGTTGGAAACTTTCCTCATGTCAGTACGTTGTAGGTGTCGCCACCGGCGCCAACCTTGTGTGAATGCTCTGAGAAGCTAATCATTTGCATATCACAGCATCTTCTTCCTGTCGTTTAAATTTCGCATCTGTAGCACGTCATTTTCGTGGTGTAGCAATTTTAATGGCCAGTAGTGCATCTCCAAAATCATTTATATAGATGAAAATGAGCAGAGGGCCTATGGCGAACGCCAGATATCGCTCATGTTTTACTCAGTGACTTCCGTCAGTTACTAAGAATTGTGACGTTTCTGACAGAAAATCACGAATCCAGCTGCAGAACCTAGACGATACTCCACAGGCACACAATTTGATTAGAAGCAGCTCGTGACGAAAGGTACCAAAAGCCTTTTAGAAATCTAAAAATATAGAATGCAGTTGAGGTTTCTGCCGATGGCACTCATTACTTCGTGAGAATAAAAGCTAGTTGTGTTTCACAAGAATGATATTTTCTGAATCTGTGCTGACTGCGTTTCAACAGATTGTTTTCCTCGAGGTAATTCATAATGTTCGAACACAGTATATGTTTCTAAATCCTACTGCAAACTGACGACGGTGGTATATTTGTGCAATTCATTGAATTACTCATACTAACTTTCTTGACGACTGGTGTGGCCTTTGCCACTTACCAGACTTTAGGTGCGCGTCTTTCGTCGTGCGAGAGGACGTATAGTTAAGTACGGAGCTGTTGTATCAGAAAACTCAGATAGTAATCTAACTGGTACACAATCTGAGCTATAGGACTTGCCTTTATTAAATGATTTAAGCTGCTTTGGTACACCGAGGATATCTACTCCTAAGTTACTCATGTTGGCAGCTGTTCTTGATGCGAATTCAGGAATATTTATTTCTCCTTCTTTGGTGAATGAATTTTGGAAAACCGTAATTAGTTACTCCGCTTTAGTGGCGCTGCCATCGGTAAAGTTACAATCACAGTGAAGGTTCTGATTGTGTGCTTCGCGTATGACCAGAATGTCTTTGCATTTTATGCCAGATTTCGAGACAGAATTTCGTCTTGGAAACTGTTAAAAGCATCTCGCATTGAAGTTCGCGATAAATTTTGGGCTTCTGTAAGACTTCGCCAATCTTGGGGAAGAAGGCAATGTGTAAGAGGAAAGTTTGCTCTTGTATGAAGGTGATCCAATAGAAGCAGCTTAATCTGCATGGACCACCACACTCTGCACAAGAATCCGAAAGGGGCTTAGATAAAGAAGAAGGAATACGGAGATGTTTACGTATGATGACCAAAGAATAAGTTGTTCAAGTATTCCTCACGTGAGTCGATGTAACTGTAAGAAATTTAAATTAGTGGGATTGTTTAGGTTTAACTTTCCATGTTCTATGTACATATTAATTGATGGCAATGTTTACAAGTTCAGGGTGGCTTAACATTGTCACGGATATTAACGTTGTTGCAGGAGACGGCCATTTTAACCCATGTAAGGAGGATGGTCGCAAACCATAAGGTGCGTACAAGAAGCCAGCATAAATTCCAGGGTAATGATAGTGTTGAAGGAAGCATCAGCTAGGAGGCTGGTGAAAAAGAAATTTCAGGAAATTAAAACGATACTTTATTGATAATCTGTGATGTGTTGGTAAATGTGCCAACACCTTGTAGATAGAGGCGACCGAAAAGGAAGCTATCTAACGCAGACGGGCGTGAATTCTGGAACAGGATAAGGAGTGAATGCTAATAAGAAAAGTATGCAGCTCCTCGAATACTTAACTTCATATCGTCCTTGTGGTACATCGCTCTTGATAATACAGATAAGACTATCTTCAGATACGGTTAATGGCGCCTTGCTAGGTCGTAGCCATGGACTTAGCTGAAAGCTATTCTAACTGTCTCTCGGCAAATGAGAGAAAGGCTTCGTCAGTGTAGTCGCTAGCAAAGTCGTCGTACAACTGGGGCGAGTGCTATTCCGTATCTCGTGACCTGCCTTGTGGTGGCGCTCGGTCTGCGATCACACAGTGGCGACACGCGGGTCCGACATGTACTAAATGGACCGCGGCCGATTTAAGCTACCACCTAGCAAGTGTGGTGTCTGGCGGTGACACCACAATCTGCATGATGGTTCAAATGGCTCTGAGCACTATGGGACTTAACTTCTGAGGTCATCATTCCCCTATAACTTAGAACTTCTTAAACCTAACTAACCTAAGGACATCACACACATCCATGCCCGAGGCAGGATTCGAACCTGCGACCGTAGCGGTCGCGCGGTTCCAGACTGTAGCCCATAGAGCCGCTCGGCCACTCCGGCAGGCAATCTGCATGATACTCTGTGGAAAGTCAGCATGTCTAGCGTCGATTGTATAAATTATTTTCTAAGGTACGTCATCAATTAGATGGGAATTTACTTGAACAAATTACGCTTCAAATGTAATTATGCTAACTAGGGCAAAATCTGATGATGAACTCAGTTGCGGCTTGTAAACATATGTTCGCTATTATCTCATAAATGGCTCATTTTCAAACACGTGGTTAGTGGCACGTTTTTGCATCTGTTATCGTAAACATATTTCCGTGTCAGTTTTCGCTACTAATTATGATACATCCCGTATACAAATGTTTGTTTTGGGTGCCTCTGGAGCCCATCTCGTTGTCAGCATAGGGCCCTATGCGGTCACTGGTGTCGCTTTGGCCTTCAACCAGTCCTGGCTTCTGATAAATAGTAGCTACTGAAATGCGAAACAATCACTAACGTAAATACCTCTGGTTGCTAATAACCAGAGTATAAATGCTAGCCTCTCTTCAGTTATGTTGCCCGTCGGTAGATAGTGTCCTACTATTAATTTTCTTCCTCAGTAGTAACGAGAAGCCAGTGAAAAGCATCTACTGACTTATGTACAAATTTTTGAATTAGTTCCAAGGAAAGCTGGAGCTCCAATTCAGTGTCAAGCGTATTTTCTCCACACGTATCACATTTGCGTACGAAATGAGACATCTAAATTCTCCTTTTCCTACGCAATTTTGCTTACTTCGTCAAAAACAGAGCGCCCGCTATACAAAACTATCCTACATCTACATACAGGGTGTTTCAAAAATGACTGGTATATTTGAAACGGCACTAAAAACTAAACGAGCAGCGATAGAAATACACCGTTTGTTGCAATATGCTTGGGACAACAGTACATTTTCAGGCGGACAAACTTTCGATATTACAGTAGTTACAATTTTCAACAACAGATGGCGCTGCAAGTGATGTGAAAGATATAGAAGACAACGCAGTCTGTGGGTGCGCCATTCTGTACGTCGTCTTTCTGCTGTAAGCGTGTGCTGTTCACAACGTGCAAGTGTGCTGTAAACAACATGGTTTATTCCTTAGAACAGAGGATTTTTCTGGTGTTGGAATTCCACCGCCTAGAAAAATGGTTCAAATGGCTCTGAGCACTTTGGGACTCAACTGCTGTGGTCATCAGTCCCCTAGAACTTAGAACTACTTAAACCTAACTAACCTAAGGACATCACACACATCCATGCCCGAGGCAGGTTTCGAACCTGCGACCGTAGCAGTCACACGGTTCCGGACTGCGCGCCTAGAACCGCGAGACCACCGCGGCCGGCTACACCGCCTAGAACACAGTGTTGTTGCAACAAGACGAAGTTTTCAACGGAGGTTTAATGTAACCAAAGGACCGAAAAGCGATACAATAAAGGATCTGTTTGAAAAATTTCAACGGACTGGGAACGTGACGGATGAACGTGCTGGAAAGGTAGGGCGACCGTGTACGGCAACCACAGAGAGCAACGCGCAGCTAGTGCAGCAGGTGATCCAACAGCGGCCTCGGGTTTCCGTTAGCCGTGTTGCAGCTGCGGTCCAAATGACGCCAACGTCCACGTATAATCTCATGCGCCAGAGTTTACACCTCTATCCATACAAAATTCAAACGCGGCAACGCCTCAGCGCCGCTACCATTGCTGCATGAGAGACATTCGCTAACGATATAGTGCACAGGACTGATGACGGCGATATGCATGTGGGCAGCATTTGGTTTACTGACGAAGCTTATTTTTACCTGGACGGCTTCATCAATAAACAGAACTGGCGCATATGGGGAACCGAAAAGCCCCATGTTGCAGTCCCATCATCCCTGCATCCTCAAAAAGTACTGGTCTGGGCCGCCATTTCTTCCAAAGGAATCATTGGCCCATTTTTCAGATCCGAAACGATTACTGCATCACGCTATCTGGACATTCTTCGTGAATTTGTGGCGGTACAAACTGCCTTAGACGACACTGCGAACACCTCGTGGTTTATGCAAGATGGTGCCCGGCCACATCGCACGGCCGACGTCTTTAATTTCCTGAATGAATATTTCGATGATCGTGTGATTGCTTTGGGCTATCCGAAACATACAGGAGGCGGCGTGGATTGGCCTCCCTATTCGCCAGACATGAACCCCTGTGACTTCTTTCTGTGGAGACACTTGAAAGACCAGGTGTACCGCCAGAATCGAGAAACAATTGAACAGCTGAAGCAGTACATCTCATCTGCATGTGAAGCCATTCCGCCAGACACGTTGTCAAAGGTTTCGGGTAATTTCATTCAGAGACTACGCCATATTATTGCTACGCATGGTGGATATGTGGAAAATATCGTACTATAGAGTTCCCAGACCGCAGCGCCATCTGTTGTTGAAAATTGTAACTACTGTAATTTCGAAAGTTTGTCTGCCTGAAAATGTACTGTTGTCCCAAGCTTATTGCAACAAACGGTGTATTTCTATCGCTGCTCGTTTAGTTTTTATTGCCGTTTCAAATATACCGGTCATTTTTGAAACACCCTGTACATACTCCGCAATCCACCATACGGTGCGTGGCGGAGGGTACCTCGTACCACAACTAGCATCTTCTCTCCCTGTTCCACTCCCAAAGAGAACGAGGGAAAAACGACCGCCTATATGCCTCTGTACGAGCCCTAACCTCTCTTATCTTATCTTTGTGGTCTTTCCGCGAAATGTAAATTGGGGGCAGTAAAATTGTACTGCAGTCAGCCTCAAATGTTGGTTCTCTAAATTTCCTCAGTAGCGATTCACGAAAAGAACGCCGCCTTTCCTCTACAGACTCCCACCCGAGTTCCTGAAGCATTTCCGTGATGATCAAACCTACCAGTAACAAATCTAGCAGCCCGCCTGTGAATTGCTTCTATGTCCTCCCTCAATCCGACCTGATAGGGGTCCCAAACGCTCGACCAGTACTCAAGAATAGGTCGTATTAGTGTTTTATAAGCGGTCTCCTTTACAGATGAACCACATCTTCCCAAAATTCTACCAATGAACCGAAGACGACTATCCACCTTCCCCACAACTGCCATTGCATGCTTGTCCCACTTCATATCGCTCTGCAATGTTACGCCCAAATATTTAATCGACGTGACTGTGTCAAGCGCTACACTACTAATGGAATATTCAAACATTACGAGATTCTTTTTCCTATTCATCTTCATTAATTTACATTTATCTATATTTAGAGTTAGCTGCCATTCTTTACACCAATCACAAATCCTGTCCAAGTCATCTTGTATCCTCCTGCAGTCACTCAACGACGACACCTTCCCGTACACCACAGCAAACAGCCGCACATTGCTATCCATCCTATCCAAAAGATAATTTACGTAGATAGAAACCAACAGCGGACGAACCACACTTCCCTGGGGCACTCCAGATGATACCCTCACCTCCGATGAACACTCACCATCGAGGACAACGTACTGGGTTCTATTACTTAAGAAGTATCCTCTCTGAATATCGGAGTTTTGAATCATGGCTCTAACTATGTAGTGTTTTATCCTGTAGCCGATTATTAGCGCCAAGAAACAATAACGCAGCGTTCATAAGCTATGTTCGTTATCTCGTGTTCTGCTCCCTTCCTTGCTAGTGTGTAGGCCGGCCGGAGTGGCCGTGCGGTTCTAGGTGCTTCAGTTTGGAACCGCGTGACCGCTACGGTCGCAGGTTCGAATCCTGCCTCGGGCATGGATGTGTGTGATGTCCTTAGGTTAGTTAGGTTTAAGTAGTTCTAAGTTCTAGGGGACTGATGACCTCAGATGTTAAGTCCCATAGTGCTCAGAGCCATTTTTGCTAGTGTGTAAGTTAGTTCACAGGTATATCTGAATGGTAGGGAACACGGGGGAAGGCGCATTCGCTCGTGTCCGATTCCATTAGCTCCGGTGTAAAGGCGGCTTTACGGTCTTCAGTAAACACATGTTACTGCGAAGGGAGTAAATGCCTGCCACCTATCAACACGTCGGAAAACTACTACAAGAGCAGTAACAGCGTTTGTAGAAAGTATTTTTCTTATATCATTCTCACTTTTCAATAGTAAGAAGCAAATTCTGCATAACTGATTAAAAGCGAAATGGATTGCTGGTTAATTAAAGTTGTGTTATTGAAGAACAGCGTGCTTGGTTTCGAAATGTAAATAATGTTACCGACGAATGTTGGGATCTTGCAATTTTACTTTATATACCATAAAACAGAGCGTTAACAAATCGAAGGTACGAGGTTATGGGAGCTGTCAGAGTCAACCGTAAACACAATGGAACATTTCGTACAAGGCTCCACATAGCGACGATTACCTTCTTTATAGAACCAGGAAAGAAGGTGGTACATGTAGAAATGATGCGGAGATGCTGGAAGATTTCAAATAACTGTAGGTTATATACTAATAAAAATTTCGAAACAAATTTTTACACTGTAGAATATGAACACATCGCTACAATACAGGGTGTACCAAAAAGAATCATCTGACTTAAACAAAAGCATTACTGTTATGTTATTTGAGGCTGTGCGTGAAAAACACACTGCTGGAAAGAGCAAACTCTCGAGTTTTACGTCGTTTCCGCTAGGTAGCAACAGTATGCGCCAACTTCAGGTCTAGTAAAAAT
Source organism: Schistocerca piceifrons (assembly GCF_021461385.2). Classification (NCBI taxonomy): domain Eukaryota; kingdom Metazoa; phylum Arthropoda; class Insecta; order Orthoptera; family Acrididae; genus Schistocerca; species Schistocerca piceifrons. Next base: position 198,595,128 of record NC_060138.1, on the reverse strand, counting down.
GGTGTCGGGACAACAGACAGTGTTTTGTTTTCTACGTTTTGCGCAGTGCGGGTCAGTAATAACTGTTAAGTGTGACTTAGTACTGGGTATGATGTGGATCCTCCAACAGCGTGGAGCATTAGACGATGGCATGAACAATTCCGAGTAACAGGTTATGTGTATAAAGGCAAATCGCTGGGCCGTCCCCCAGTGTCATCATCTAGAGCAGGGGTTCCTAACAAAATTTTCTCGAGGACCCCCTCATCGAGCATGATTGGTACTTTGTCATATCACAGTATCAAGTACCTAAAAAGGCAAATTAAGAGTCTTCTTATACGTTTTCTATTTTTGGTACTTAGAAAAAACATTGACATATTCGTTATTGAAAAAATATTGAACGGCCAAAACAAAAAAGTATGTTATCATACTAAATATATTCTTTATTCTAATAGCATCTTGCAGACCCCTCTGGCATAGCTCGCGGACCCCTGGGGGTCCGCGGACCATCTGTTGGGAACCACTGATGTAGAGGGTTGGATCCCCTCCTCCAAAGACGACAGATTGCAGAGCCTGGGCTACCCTCAGGGTGAAATCTTCGTTTGCGAAGCGCCTGTTGCTGTTGTTGTCCGTCTGTCTGTCTGTTCGACTGTTTGTCTGCCTGCCGGCCCTACTCGTCCGTCCGCCAGAGCCGCAGCCCGGTGCTCGCCGCCGCCTGCCGCTGTAGCCATCCATCCATCCGTCCCTCCGTCCTTTCGTCTGTATGTCTATCCGCTCGCCTGCCAGCCTGCCTGTTCGCCGCCGCCGCCCGAGGATCCTGGGCCGCCCCGTTTGCCGTCGTCGCCCAGCCGCTGCCCGGAGGCATTCGCCGGACCACTTTTATCGCCAGCTGGAAGGACTGCCGCCCCCTCGCGCTGACGGCTCGTTCGCCGCCACCGCCGTTTCTGGCTCCTGCCGCCGCCGCCGCAGCCGCAGTTGCCGTCACCGTCGCCGTCTTCATCGCCCTTTCGCACGTCGCCACATGTCCCACCCCACCATCTCCATCATTTTCACCTCCCCCTTACCTGCTCCAAACACCATCACATGGAGCTCATCTGCCACCCCCATCCCCATCCTTCCTTCCCTCCCTGTCCACCCTACTCATGCACCGTTTTCGACTGACACTACCCCTGACTCTCCCTCACCTCTAGCTGTCACCCCATCGTCATCTGCAGACTTTCCACCGCTCCCTGAACCACCTCTGACAGGCTCCAAGCCGGCACGGATTTCCGCTCGCCGCGCCACAGCCTCTGCGACACCCACGCCCCTGCCCCCTGCGTCGCCAGCCCCTCAGGGAGGACCTGCCTCCGCCATCTCCCCCTGCAACCCATCCCCCAGCGTCCTCTCCACCCTGTCCTGTCCAAGAAACCATTCAAATGCCCTAATGTTGACCCTTCCCCCGCCCTCTCCACAAAGAAATCCCCTGATCCCTGCAACCCACCCACCCCCATGGACACAACCCCGACCTCCACCCCTGCCACCCACACCTTCGTCTTCTCCAGTCCTGATCCTCAATTCCTTGATGCCTGCACCCTCACCCTGGATGTCTGTAAATACTTCCCCAATGCCCCCATCTCCCTTCTCATACCTTGCAAGTTCTCAGTCTTCATTAAATCCCCCAGTGCTTACTTCCACACTGATCACCTCTCCAGAATCCCACATATCCAATTTGGTCAACAAGCCACCCTCATCTCCTACCACACCTCGTTCTCTCCCCAACAACCTCAACCCCCCGACATCTGCCGACCTTCACCGCCGTGATCATGAAGCTTAGCCCCATGGTCATGGAGGCTGAGGTGTTGGTGGAACTCAACTCCCATCCCAACTTCGAAATCCGCTCAGCCTGTAACATCTTTAATGATGCAAGGCCAACATACCTAATGCGGATGTTCACCGAATTCTTCTCCTCCATTGACTGCCTCCTTACAGAGGAAGCCCTCATACACAATTGCCATCATAAAGTGGACCCCTCCCATTCCCCAGTCCAATCCTACCCCAACTAATGCTGCTTCAAGTACAAGGACCATGTTACCACCACCTGCAAGAGCCCCCTACCTGTCCCCACTGCAAGGCTCACCACTTCTTAAAGAACTGCCCCAATCTCACTTCTGCTCCCTCCTGCAACACCTGTATTATACCCCATCCTACCTACTCCTCGAAGTGTAAAGCAAAACCACCTCCTGTCACCCCTGATCTCACCATCCCTGTTTGTCCCATTCATGACCCCATGCACCCTAACAACTCGCTCCATCCTCCACCTACTGCAGAGGACATCATCCGTTTCATCACCATAGTGCTCCAAAACATCCACCCCTTCCAGCACTCCCACACCTTTTCCAAACCGCCCTCACTGCACATTCCATCTTACCACCTATGCCACCTACTCCCACAACCAGGCCCACTTCACATTCAACCCACTCACCACCCTCATCTAAATCTCCCCTCCCATGGTGTGCAACATTAGAGTATCCTGTACCATGACATCTGCTCCCTGCCCACTCACAAACTACTCTTCATCCACATCCTCCATCAGCACTGCGTGGATGCTTTCAACCTAAATGAAACCTTCATTCAACCCCATATCTCCATCTCCACAGCTCTTTACACCCTTCACTGCACCGATAACCTGTACCCTCTGGCAAATAGCGGGGTTGCTATTGGCCACTTCAAGCACCTCCCTGTTCAGCCCTAACCTCTCCTCAACAATCCTGCTGAGCATCTCACCCTCAGCCTCTTCTTCCCCACACTTACAGTCACCTGAGCCACCATTTATGTTCGCCCTTGTACCCCATCCCACACAATTTCCTGGCCCACATTGATCGCACCTTCTCCACCTATGTGATAGCCACTGACCTCAATATCCACAGCCGTGCTCCTGCTGAGCTCTCGCGTCCGTCGGCCGTCGTAATTTAATATATTATTATTGTTATTATTATTATTTGATTGTTGCCGACTTATGTGGTGGGCCTTAGTAAAAATGATATTCCATTTAATTTTGATTTTACGAGTAAATGCTTTCCTGAAGTTCTCCTTTTTAACAATATTAATCTCAAATTATTTGTTACGTTAATGAATGTTAGACTCGCTGCATCTTAAAATATGTGCATACAAGCTGAACAATGTAATAAACTTTTCATATTAATTTCCTCGGCTAGTCAATTCGCTTTAAAGCAAAAGATCTTTAGTTATTAATTACAATTGCGGCCCACACACGCGCGAGAGTATTTTTTCTTACCTCCGTTAACCATTGTATTGTAGTCGGAGTCCTGGCTCTGGGTCTCGGCTATGGTACTGAAAATAAGAATCTTAAAGCTAAGTATTTTCTGTAACGCCGGGCGGCTGTGGAGAAAAATTAATATTATGTTAATAGCGGGCGAGTTTTCCGCTTCCGCTAATTTTTCATAAGTTAATATCGCCACGTAATGGCGTCATTGGCTGCATCGGCCGCTGCGATTGTTGAGCTGTAAATTACTTGAATGCAGGTTAATTCAAGGAAGGCGGACATGAAATCGGGATCACCTCTTAAAAATTAAAAGTGCACAATAATATTAAATCATTATATTATATGCTTAACTCATACAAATATGCTTACATTTGCCAGCACTCGAAAGATGTCCGTCGATACACAATAAAGACAAGAGAAGAAGTGAAGACGACTAAAAAATTAACAAAAGAGCGTATCTTGTCGTCTCTTTAGATCACTTTGTTATATTTCTTTGCATTTCTCGACAGAGAAATTATTGTTCTACGGCTACATGAAAAAAAATATTATTTAATTTATGAATGTCTTTTCTTTATAGATATTGTTTTTAAGTCTTTTCGTAATATGGCATTGGGGACGCTATATTGCCCCCCGAAATGTTTATGTCATAAAAAATGTTCGTGTTTTTTGACATAAATATTTCCTCTTTCATGTCCACAGTGTCCACACGCAGATTTTTCTTTCACAGTCTACATATGTCACATCGTATATTTAAATCGTTAAATTACTGAGGTGTGTTGCACACAAAGTGTAATACAGATGAAGTTATCTACATAACAATATAATATACAATTGGTTACGTATACAGTCATGTACAAAAGGATATAGAATACAATTAGTTTTATTTTGGCTGCTTCTTCTTAGGGTTGCAACTTTTGCAGTGTTCAAGGTATACAATCACTAGTTACTCTGTAGAACTTGAAGTCCCAAGGGTGTCAACTGTTCGCTCCCCATTTGGGGCGGCCGTAGGGAAACCTGGGGAAAACCTCGGCGGAGCGACAGACTAACTGCTTTGGTTACTTTCGCTTAATTGTTTCTGGGATGTCATTGGAGTACAGGATGTGCATACATTACAAATAATTTTTTGTTGCACTATGCAAAAAATGAGGTCATTATAACAATTGATTGCGGTGTCGTTGATGATCTACGCCGCGACGTTTAGCTCGCGACGGCGTCGGTTGGTGTGTTCGGTGCTCGGCGTTCGCGGCGGCTGCGGAGAGGCCAACGCCCGCTCGACGCCAGCGTCTCTCTCGCCGTCGCGGAATGTCAGAATCAGCTGATCGGCTGCACGGTTGGCGATGCGCTTCTGTCTCGCCCGGGCGTGGTGGAGTGGGATGATATTCGCCCCCCGCGCTTGTTGGCAGCAGTCAGCTCTGCTACGCATCTCCGCCGTAGTACATGAAACATACACACAACCAACGTAATATTTGTTTCCCGCTGCAGATGCTTACGCTAGTGGGAAAGAAGCATTTATTAGTGCGGCAGTTGTTGTTAAGTTTTCGCCAGTTTCCGAGTGTCAAGCTAGCACTGTCTTGCAGAATACATGACATGGATCTTCTCCCGTGAATGAAGTTTTGTTGCGCCACTGTTTCCATTACACGTCAGTTTTTGTCTTGATACAATTATTTATGTTTTCGCCGCACTCGCAGGCACTGGTGAGTGTCCCAGTACGAGCTTAGCACAAACATTCGCCGTTTCTGCGGTCGCTGTTTTGCAACAGTCCACGCACCGCATTCCAATCTCGCATTGTTGTACTCACTGAAATTACAGTCTGTCCCAAAAATATTGACTGTGGGTTCACTTCACGTTAACAGTTTACATTTATAAGCAAATTCACAGTTTTTCGTGCGTAATATTGGCGTTTGGCGTCCTTACCGCTGTTGAACGTTCAATACTAGCACTTCACTGTCCGTATCACAGTTTCACCTTCACTGTTTTTCACACTGCTTGAAGTAACTGTTTCGATTAGTTCACAAACACTAATGTATTTCAGTCAGTCTGAACTGGATTTTGGCTCGTGCTGGATTTTACCAGTCTCTCGCACTAATTATCTCTTTTCATTTTCCACTTAGAGCCGTATTTGCCTTCAGATTTTTTGACTATACAATTGTATTTCCGTCTCATCTGAGGTAAGTCCCCATGTCATGTCTGCCCACTCATTGCGTACTTGCCCTCCAGAGCCAGGCTCGACTTTACAAAACTTTGCCTCTCGCATTATCGTACACATTTTATAATCTAGGCCTAGCGTGCAAGCTCCTAGATTAGTGTTTGATTTGTGACTTTTGTTTACACGATAAATTCGTGTAAACCTCTGCCTTAGCAGATGGCAATATATTTTAACAGTGCTTAGCGGTGGTCGCGTTTACTGATTTGCTTTGTACCTTGTCCACAACACATGAGGTACCTTGGGTGATGTACACCCTGCACTCATGTTGTTTAGTAAATTATGATTGAGCATATTTCAAGATCGATATAGACATAAATACATGGAAGAACATATATACTATAATACTGAATTTCATAAGTTGCGTTACTACTACAGTTCAAAAATATCCATGACACACTAATGAAAAATTCTTTCATCATTACATGCTGTTGAATTTTTTTTAAAGCATTTTTCAACATAAAATTTGTAAAATATTCTTAAATCTACGTTCATTTTTTTTCAAAATGCAATTGTTTAAAAATACTATTATTCCTTAACATCTACAAAATTGAATCGCACTAATCTTGTGTGCCTCATTGTCTTTAAATGTTACACTAAAATCTGAACATTTACACACAGAAAAAAATACACTCTAAACTTAACCTACTACACACAAATGTAAACGTTGCTCTACTGAGCGAACTTCTTTAAGTCTTTGTAAGTATTTTTCTTGTTTCTTTCGTAATTGCCTCCTTCTTTGACCACGGAGTGTAGTTTGCGTGACAGAAAGTATCGTGAGGTACCACTTCGATGTTATACGTGTAGCCCTCGATAACATCGGGTTTTTCCGAAAACACAGTCTCATAATCTGTAAGTAGCTGAGTCAATTCGTTTTGTTGCGCTTCAGTCAAATGTTCTGACTCCCTGACTTTCATGGCTATCAGTTTCCTTTTTTCCTCTTTATCTTCAGTAATAAATTGTTTATAATATGCTTGTCTTGTACTTAAGTCAGAATATAAATTCATTACCTGTATTCCTTCGAATCTCGACTGAAAGTTCCGGCAATATTTACCGTGCACTTCCCGTGTCCTCAACAATGGCAAAATTACACGTCTATCCTCATTCATAAGGCTTACTTCCCCGCACAAGAGGTCGATTTTTGCGTCCCTCTGGCGTAAAAATTCCATCCCCAGGATGCAAGCAACACCTATTCCCTTAACTACTAGGAACGAGCTTTTCATTGCTTCATTTCCTACCGTAAACTCGACTTGCACCTGGTCCTTTATGATATGAGATTGTGCACCTATTTCACCTGTAACACGACAATTCTTCACTGGCAATACTGGTATTCTATTATTTTGACTCAAGTACTTGTAAAAATTTGCGCTCATGACATTGGTTGACGCACCGGTATCGACTATTATGTGTATTGGTGCTCCATACATATCTGCTTGCAATATAGCCTGCACAACACTTTTGTCGGTTCGGTTACATTTCTGCGGTATGTCTACAAGTTCCTTTTCTATTTTTATTCCCTCATTGTATCTCAGCATACAAAGTTTATGGCTGTCATCCGTGAATGTGCCCTCACTACACCATCCTGCAGCCAACAACGGAGAGTGTTTTGTGGCTGTCTTTAGTTTAACGGATGAGCATTAGTGGGTTGACAGTTGTCTGTCACTTCCACTAACCTCACATTGTGGTCCTGGTTGTTATTGTTGCTACTGTTGGGTTGGCCGCCCTGCCTCCCCGATGGTGTATTTTGATATTGTGTATGGCTCTGGTTTTGGCGTGGTCGGTTGTAACTTCCTGACATGCTCTGTGATGGACCTGGGTTGGCGTTCCATTATGGCGCTGTGTTTTGTTGCCACTGTGGTGTCGGTTCGTTACGACCACGCCACTGGTTTCGGTTGTTCCGCCATTGCGGATTGCCGTTACCATTATATCCATTACTCATGCGTCCATCATGATGTCTCTTTCGATTTTGACGATTATAACCGTTGCCGTTATAACCATTGCCACTGTTTGTGCCTCGATTCTGTTGCCGGTGCTCTTCCCTATTCCCGTTACCATTTGGTACTAAGTTACTATCATTACTGTGGCTGCCATTGTAATCGGCTTTTTGTTGATTACAGCCTGCATGGTTCCACTTGTTTTCGGTTTTCATATCTTCGATCAATAAGTCAACAGAATCCACTATTTCCATGAATTGTTCTACAGGGTGATTCAAAAAGAATACCACAACTTTAGGAATTTAAAACTCTGCAACGACAAAAGGCAGAGCTAAGCACTATCTGTCGGCGAATTAAGGGAGCTATAAAGTTTCATTTAGTTGTACATTCTGTGCCATTTCAGCCAATAAAGTTTTTGGTCCCTTTTTCTTCGAAGGTGCTACTGTAACTGGACTACAGTATCTGGAGATGTTAGAGAATTGGCTGTTCCCTCAGCTCGACCAAGAAGTACAACAATTCATATTTCAGCAGGATGGAGCGCCACCACATTGGCACTTATCTGTCCGTAACTACCTGAACGTCAACTACCCGAGGCGATGGATCGGCCGCCAGGCAGCCCGTGACAGAGCACTTCATCACTGGCCTCCAAGAAGCCCTGATCTCACCCCCTGCGATTTTTTCTTATGGGGGTATGTTAAGGATATGGTGTTTCGGCCACCTCTCCCAGCCACCATTGATGATTTGAAACGAGAAATAACAGCAGACTGTTACGCCTGATATGCTACAGAGAGTGTGGAACGAGTTGGAGTATCGGGTTGATATTGCTCGAGTGTCTGGAGGGGGCCATATTGAACATCTCTGAACTTGTTTTTGAGTGAAAAAAAACCTTTTTAAATACTCTTTGTAATGATGTATAACAGAAGGTTATATTATGTTTCTTTCATTAAATACACATTTTTAAAGTTGTGGTATTCTTTTTGAATCACCCTGTATATCGTATTCTGGCACATTGATGAAATATCTTTTAATTTCACTGGGCAACTTCATTTTTATTAATCGGATTATGTCACGATCGGACATTGGCTCGTCCCAATACCTGGTTTTGTTTATATACTTTTCGAAATATTTGCGTAACGTTCCCATCTTAGGATTGTACATTTCTGGACTGTACAACTCCTTTCGTAGTCTTTCTTGGACGCTATCGGACCAGAATTTTTGCAAGAAGGCACCTTCAAACTGTAGCATCGTTAGACATTTTTCGGACACGTCGGTGGCCCACAGTGCCGCGTCACCTTGAATAAAGGAGACCACGAACTGTATTCTTTGTCTTTCCGTCCATGTCCTGGGAAACACATTCCTGAAGCTCTTAATAAATACCACAGGGTGGACATTTCGTTTTTCGCTATTGTAAGGTTGGAATGTCCTGTGTTTTATTACATTGTCCTCTTTTTTGCACATCTGATTGCTACATTCTGGGACATTCATTACTTCGTGATGTGCGCTGCACGGTATCGCATGTTGTTCATGCTCATAATTCGCATTAGGTTGCGGTTGTGCACTCGCACCCTGCCTACCGTCAGCGTTATTATAGTAATCAGTACGCGGAGTCGGATTCATTATCTGTCCGCCACTGTTTACATTGCTTTCCAATGCAGACTGTCTCCGCGCGACCTCCTGTTGCCAATTTGGCAACTCCGCTGTCACACGGGATTTGATCTGTGTTAATTCGGCATGTAGTGCGGCAGCGCTAGCGTCAATATTTACACTCGCGGCCGCAGTCGCTTGTTCTACAGCTGTTTTTACGTCGCTTTCAATCTTTGCAGATATCTCGCGATCCTTTACTTCTAGCCATTCATTGAATTCTTTGTCGACTTTTTGAGCTTGCATTTCCAAATATGTATCAATACTTTTCCGTGTATCTATCTCCACATTATCCACGCGGTTGGTTAAAGTTTGGACATTGTCTTCAAGCCTAGCCTGCGATATCTGTAGTTTTTGCATCTCGCCGGATAAGCTTTGCACAAGATCGGGTATTTCTTTGCACGCGTCCCGCATCTCGGCAAGTTCGCTTTGTATACTGTCTAGTTTCGCTTCACTGCGCTGCTCTTGCTCACTGAGCTTTTGCGTAAATTCTTTCCCTTGGTCATGTAGCATTTGCGTTAATTTTTTCTCCTGCTCATGTAGCATCTGAGCCAGTTTTTGAACTCTCTCCCTATCTCTTTCTTCTAACCTGCGCAGAAATTCTGCAAATGGGTCTGCAATTGGTGAGCATACTGGTGTCCCGCTTAATCTAGCACTCGATTGGCCCCCCCCCCCTGCCCAGGCAGTGGAGTTGTTACTCTATTCCAATTCTGCTGTGGAGCGCCATTCACCGTCCACAGATCCTCGCCCCCCGCTCCGGAAATTATGTTACCGGAGGCGGTGGCTTGGGATTCGTTTACGTTTTGCAAATGATCCTCACTTTCCATATTAACAGAATTTTGTTCTTTTGGTACGGATGCTTTAGGTTGTCTTATCTTACCCATACTAAATTCACTTTAAGCCACTGACAAATCTTTAACACTGATACACACACGAATAATTATCCCCTCCAAAAATAAACACATAAATACACAAAACACCGAAGGTATCTCATGTGCACATGGGTTCGATATTCCGCACAGAGCTACACAGGATGCTTGCACTATAGGCCTTACCTTTATTTTTCTTTATCGTAATCCCTTTTCTTTTCTACACTTTTTCTTCTCCAGATCTCCTCAGGGTGTGGTTTTGTTGTTGTACATGTAAAAGAATTCATATAAGCATTAATATTTTACAACAATTAGACACATACGTAATTACATTCAGTACAATAGAATCATATTAATCGGGCCCCAAAGTTGCGGCGCCAATCTCGCGTCCGTCAGCCGTCGTAATTTAATATATTATTATTGTTATTATTATTATTTGATTGTTGCCGACTTACGTGGTGGGCCTTAATAAAAATGATATTCCATTTAATTTTGATTTTACGATTAAATGCTTTCCTGAAGTTCTCCTTTTTGACAATATTAATCTCAAATTATTTGTTACGTTAATGAATGTTAGACTCGCTGCATCTTAAAACATGAGCATACAAGCTGAACAATGTAATAAACTTTTCATATTAATTTCCTCGGCTAGTCAATTCACTTTAAAGCAAAAGATCTTTAGTTATTAATTACAATTGCGGTCCACACACGCGCGAGAGTATTTTTTCTTACCTCCGTTAACCATTGTATTGTAGTCGGAGTCCTGGCTCTGGGTCTCGGCTATGGTACTGAAAATAAGAATCTTAAAGCTAAGTATTTTCTGCAACGCCGGGCGGCTGTGGAGAAAAATTAATATTATGTTAATAGCGGGCGAGTTTTCCGCTTCCGCTAATTTTTCATAAGTTAATGTCGCCACGTAATGGCGTCGTTGGCTGCATCGGCCGCTGCGATTGTTGAGCTGTAAATTACTTGAATGCAGGTTAATTCAAGGAAGGCGGACATGAAATCGGGATCACCTCTTACAAATTAAAAGTGCACAATAATATTAAATCATTATTATTATTATTATTATTCACGTTTGGGCCCTACTGGACCACGCGAAGTACAATCACGGGGCATTCAGTTATTTTCTTTTAGACTTTCTCTCTGCCCAAATTGTTTTCATTCTCTCGGAATGAGCTCTTTTCCTTTCATCAGACCATGTGGTTCCAGTTTTCTTTGGTTTTTCAGCTTGACCAACTACCCAGTCATGAATTTTTTGCCTAAATAATTTTCTGTCTTGAATTTCATCTTGTTTTATATCTGCCTCTTTCATGTCCTCTTTTATAGCAGCAATCCATTTTATTGTCTCAAATTTAGCTTTACTTCGATTTTCGTAGAATTCCACTACTTGTTTAGTTAGTCTGGTAGCATCCATTCTTTTAATATGTCCATAAAATTTTAATCTGCGTTTTTTCATATCCGAATATATGCTGGTGTATTGTTGAATTTCACTATTTGCTCTTAGCCTGTATGTTCCTTCTTCAGTATATTTTGGACCTAGAATTTTTCTGATTACTTTTATTTCTCTTTTTTGGATTTCTTGAATGTCCTTTTTTCTGTTTAAAATTAGCGTTTCAGCCCCATAAAGGCACTCTGGTTTTATGACCGTGTTGTAATGTCTCAATTTAGAGTACCTCGAGCGACATTTTTTGTTGTAGATGTCTTTTGTAAGTCTAAAAGCTGTCTCCATCTTTTGACAACGAATTTCATTTCCAATTTTTTCTAGACCAGTCTCTGAGATTGTTTCACCTAAATATTTGAATTGCGAAACTCTTTTGATTTTTCCATACTTAGTTTCCAAAAGTTTGGGTGCCAGTTTGTTGCTAGTCATATACTGTGTTTTTTCAAATGAGATTTGGAGACCTACTCTTTCTGCTGTTTCTTTAAGAATTTCTATTTGTTTCTGAGCAATTTGGATGTCCTGCGTTAGAATAACCAAGTCGTCTGCAAAGGCCAAACAGTCTATTCGAATATTTGTTCGTCCTAATTTCACTGGTTGGTCAATTTTGAACTCCAATTTTCGTTCGCGCCACTCTTGTATTACTTTTTCTAGAACGCAGTTAAATAGCAACGGAGAGAGTCCATCACCTTGCCTCACGCCTGTTTTTATTTCAAAGGATTCTGAAATTTCTCTTCTGAACTTTACTTTTGATTTTGTACCAGTTAGCGTGTCTCTGATAATTGCCGTGGTTTTAGCATCCAGGCCTTGTTCTTTCACAATTTGGAAAAGAGATTCACGATCCACTGAGTCATAAGCCTTTCTAAAATCTACAAAGGTACAAACTAGTTTTTTATTGTAAATTTTTTGATGTCTGAGAATTAGTTTGAGGACTAAAATCTGTTCTGGGCAAGATCTATTTGGCCTGAAACCTGCTTGATATTCGCCAATTTTCCATTCAAGTTGTTGTTGTGCTCGGTTCAGAAGACATTGAGAGAGGATTTTGTATGTGACTGGAAGAAGAGAAATTCCTCTGTAATTATTAACATCAGTTTTGTCTCCCTTCTTATGAAGTGGGTGAATCAAGGCGGTTTTCCATTCATCAGGAATTTTTTCAGTTTGCCAAATGTTTTGCATGATTGAAGTAATTTCTTTAACGGTTTTTGGACCAGCTGCCTTTAAAAGTTCTGCAACAATTCCATCTTCACCAGATGCTTTGTTGTTTTTCAACCTATGAATTTCTTTAATGATTTCCTCTTCATTTGGTGCAAGTGAAACTGGATTGCATTGTTGGGGAATTTTTGGTGGAAATCTTTCTGTGGGCTCGGGGCAATTTAGAAGATTCTTAAAATATTTAGAAAGTTCTTTGCAATTTTCTTGGTTGTTAAGAGCCAACTGTCCATTTTCCTTCTTGAAGCAAAGATTCTGGGGTTGGTACCCCTTTATTTTGGTTTTAAAAGTTTTATAAAAATTTCTGGTATTGTATTTCTGAAAATCTTCTTCAATTTCTAAGAGTTGACTATTCTCATATTGTCTTTTTGTTTGTCTAATTAGTTTTGAAGTGTCTTTTCTAGTTGTCAGGAATGTATCATATGTGTCTTCTGTCTTGTTGCTATTCCATGCTTTAAATGTCTCTTGTCTGGCTTTGATTGCATGATCACAGTTTTCATTCCACCAAGCATGTTTCTTGTGTTTTCGTAAAGGAATTTGATCTTGAGCTGTTTTGATAATCTTGTGTTTGAGTTGTTCCCAATTTTGTGCACTTGTTTTGTCAAATTCGTCTGCTAATAATGATGGTTGGATTTTACTGGTGTCAAATTTGGGGATTAATGGTGTCCTTTTGTTGAACTTTTGGGGTTTTAGCTTTAGTTTCACACGGGTTAAGTAATGGTCTGAGTCAATATTGGCGCCTTTACGAACTTGAACATTTAAAATTTCTTTGTGACATGGATACGAGATTGCAATATGGTCAATTTGGAATTCACCTATGTCCTTGTTAGGTGATCGCCATGTCTTTTGTTTTGAAGTTTTTTTCTTAAAATGACTTGACATAATTTTGAGATTGAAATTTCTGCAAAATTCTACCAGCCTCTTTCCATTTTGATTGGTCCATTTATGTGCAGGGAATTCACCGACCGTTTTTCTAAATTTTCTCTCTTTCCCTAACTGTGCATTAAAATCACCCATTAAAATCTTTACATAATTTTGAGGAATTTTGGAGACTGTATTCTCTAACACTTCCCATGACTTATTTACTTTTTCTGGATTTGTTTTATTCTCCTGGTTGATAGGCATGTGTGCGTTAATTAAACAGTACATTTTATTTGCACATTTCATGGAAATTGTCATTAGTCTGTTGTTTACTGGATTTACTTCGATTACGGAGCCAAGAATGTCTTGCGAAATTGCGAATGCAACACCCAGATGCGGAGTGTTTTTAAGAATTCTTTTGTCTGTTTTACTTTTAAACAATCGGTAGTTTCCAAAATCCATGGTATTCTCATCAGGCAACCTTGTTTCTTGCAGGGCTAAAATTTTGATATTTTGTTCTTTTAGTGTGTCTCCTAATTTATAGAGTTTTCCTGGTGTCAAGAGAGAGTTAATATTGATAGTTCCAAAAAATGTTTCGACCTTGGGCATGAGTCGGTCAAAAGACTTCGATTTCCTCTGGTTTGGGATATAGCGTTTCAGCCTAGTCTCCCCAGAATCCGATAGACTAGTTGCGCCACTGATGGCGGAGGATTTGTTACCACCTGGGGTAATTTTGTAATTACTAAAACGCTCCATAATAGTACTTAGAATCAAAGGGTTGAGCTCAGAAAAGCTCAGTGGTTAAGACTGGAGTGGTTAGTTCCAGAATTTGTATTACGGCCGCACCTCTGGTGAACAGACGCCGACCACAGTGCCGCTTGTTACAAGTCAGACGCAAGGTGGATTCATTGTATTATGTGCCTCTTCCGCTAGTTCCACCGTACCGAGATTCGTTCTCTCCGCCTTCACTACCGTTGAGGTCTTCGCTGTAACCCTAGCAAAGGGGCCCTGACAGAGTACTATCACCCGGGCCAGGTGAACTCTGGTTTTTTAAACGAGGTTGTTACTCCTCCCCCTCCTCCTTCCTCATCACTTGCATAATGAGGCCCCGGGCTTGGGACCGGTACAGCGGAGTTATTAAATCATTATATTATATGCTTAACTCATACAAATATGCTTACATTTGCCAGCACTCGAAAGATGTCCGTCGATACACAATAAAGACAAGAGAAGAAGTGAAGACGACTAAAAAATTAACAAAAGAGCGTATCTTGTCGTCTCTTTAGATCACTTTGTTATATTTCTTTGCATTTCTCGACAGAGAAATTATTGTTTTACGGCTACATGAAAAAAATATATTATTCAATTTATGAATGTCTTTTCTTTATAAATATTGTTTTTAAGTCTTTTCGTAATATGGCACTGGGGACGCTATAAACCCCATATCTCCATCTCCACTGCTCTTTACACCCTTCACGGCACCGATAACCTGTACCCTCTGGCACATAGCGGAGTTGCTATTGGCCACTTCAAGCACCTCCCTGTTCAGCCCTAACCTCTCCTCAACAATCCTGCTGAGCATCTCACCCTCAGCCTCTTCTTCCCCACATTTACAGTCACCTGTGCCACCATTTATGTTCGCCCTTGTACCCCATCCCATACAATTTCCTGGCCCACATTGATCGCACCTTCTCCACCTATGTGATCGCCACTGACCTCAATATCCACAGCCGTGCTCCTGCTGAGCTCCAGCAGTGGCATTGGTTTATCACCACCCTCCAGGGAGACATGGTTCCCCTCCCCCATCACACTCGACCCAAATTCAACACCACTGGGCGCATTACTGCAGATGTCCTTGACCTCATTGGCAGTGATCATGCTCCCATCCTCCTCACTGTCCCTGCCCCACTCCTCACCCTGACATACCTCCTTAACTTGTCCACGATTACTCCCTCGCCAACTGGGATGCCTACTGGGACTCCATACACACCCAGGTCGAACACCATGACCTTACCCTCCAATCTCCTGCTGCCTTCCTGCACCAGACGTTGTCTGATGCCGTCGCCGCCCATACCCCTACCAATGCCGTCCACCTTCACTGCCCAACCCTGCCCCACAGGTCGTCCTCCTTCATGAGTCCCGCCACCTCTACCGCTCTTTTCTCCACACTCGTTACTGGGACACACTCAACCGTCACTGGCAATTACATCGTCACGTCCACAACACACTTACTGCGAAGCAATGCCGTGCTTGGCGACAGACTTGTACACAACTCAACACCACGCTCCCAATAAACTCTTCCAATTATTGGTCTGCTTTCCACTGCCTTACGGGGAACCGCCCTGCCTCTCAGTACCCTCTCCTCCTTGATGGTCGTCCCTTTCCTTACGAACTCAGAAAGGCCAACCACTTTGCCTCCCACCTATCCGATGTTTTTTCCATCCTAGATGATCCCCAATTTGATTATTGCCTCTTCCCTGATGTCATCGACCGTACAGATACCTCTGTTCTTCCCCTCAGATCGTGAGCTTTTGTGTACGTTACCGTGACATTGCCCCAGTGCTGCCGTAGTGCTGGGCGACCGTTGCTTTCAGTCAGTTGCGCCACGTGCTACGTTCAGGTTTGTGTGTATACGTGTGTGTTCCGCTACTTCTGTGAGTTTCTTACCGTGTGTATAAGTGGAAAAGCATGTATAAGTCTGTGTAAGTGAAAAATGTCTGCCTGTAGTGCAGAGAAGAGAACTTCTGGGAAAGGAGCTACACTGAAATCCCAAGCACGACAATTTATATACAGATTGCGTGTTTACTTTGAAAGGGGAAGGGACAATGGTGGGCAGAAGCACTCAACATCTCTACAGCGACAGTGAAGAGAGTCACAAATGATAAAGAGGCTGACAATTCAGCTGCGAGCCCCGTTTTCGTGACGCCTGGAAAGTCAAGGAAGAGATCGTGTCGCGTAGCTGAAATAGACAACTTTGACGAAAGTGCTATCAGGCAACACATAAACGCATATTACAGCAGGAAGGAGTATCCGACAATTAAAAAGTTGATGGCATCACTGTTGGACAGTGGTTTGTTCATAGGCAGAACGACGAGTCTCTCCATTGTTTTGAAAAAAAAACTGGCGTTGAAAAAGTTCTCAGGACGAAAGGTATTAATGGAATGCGGAGACATTGCATCATGGAGAAGTCGTTTCCTGCGCGAGTTACTAGCAGTGAATCTGGAAAATGTAATATTGATTGACGAAACATGGGTCAACATGCGTCATGCACGTTCTGTCGCATGGACAGACGACGCGCCACAGAACTATGAGTGTGCCAACTGGTAAGGGAGGGCGACTAATTATAGTTCATGCTGGCTCGATGAACGATTTTGTGCCCGGTGCTATATGATCTTTCAGTCAAATTGTCAGCTACCACGAGGAGATGAATACAGATACATTGAAAGTCTCGTTCGTTTCTCGTATGCTACCAAACGTCAGTTGTGGTAGTGTTTTTATAATGAACAATGCGCCATACCATTCTGTACAATTAAATAAGTCACCAACGGCTGCTGCGAGGAGAGACGAAATAGTCAGCTGGTTGAAAAATAATCAAATAGGCTTTGAACAGAATATGCAGAAAGCGGAACTTCTGGAATTAGTGAAATGATACAAGCCACAGAAGACGCTTTATGTGCTTGATAAATTAGCAGAAAACCACGGCCACGAAGTTATAGTTCTTCCACCGTACTACTGCCATTACAACACAATTGAACTCATCTGGGCTCAAATAAAAGATGTTGCGGAGCGAAGCAAAACCTTTACGTTGCGAGACACATATAGGCTCGTAAATGAGGCTGTAACACGAATAACCATAGAAAATTGGAAGAACGTCGTGAACCACGCGTGGAAAGAGATTACAAGGTCAAACATAGAAGAAAGTGTAAGAGAAGAACCCATTGATAATATTGTAATTTCTGTATCAGACGACGAGCACAGCAGCAGCGACGATACCGAAGATTATGTGCTCGTGACGAGAGATGACCAATCAGATGATGATCTTGGGGTTTCCGTTCTCCTGCACGAAAAATATAGGTACGTCCTTTGCGCAATTTACTTTACCTTGTTAATTTTGAAAATCTGATTGTGTGTAATTTTTATTTTGGCTGGAAACATAGTCATGGCAATTTTTTTATGATGTTACCACTGTTTGACGGTAATAATTTTTATTTTATTGTTATACGACCCAGAGTTTGGCCATAGGCCATTTTCAAGTGCAGTAACTTATGCCAAAAGATATCAGACAATGGGCAATTTCCAAGAATGATTGCCTATCGAAGTTGCGGAGTCCAAACGATACATATCGAACGTGCGATTCTAAATCGATCATGCGACTCTGATAGCCGGCGTTATGATCAAGTATTTGTGATCGTCTTTTTTATCTGTTTTTCATCATTTCATTAATTGCTCTAATGAAAAAAGGGAGTTGTTCCCGTAGCGTACACATCACGTGCACATCCACATGACAACGACGAGTAAGGTAAGTCATTTCTGTTGTAATTACAAATTCTTTTTGTAATGGTCTTCTTTTGTCATTGCTGTATTGACTACCGTAAACATACTCATAAGGATCGCACGTTCGGTATTTATCGTTTGGACACCGCAACTTCGATAGGCATTCATTCGTGGAAATTACCCAGGTATGAAATACATCGAAATCTGAACCGTATAACAATAAAATAAAAATTGTTGCTGTCAAATGGCTGCAGCATCATTAAAGAAAATATTTGTGTGTGTGTTTGTATAAGGTGACAAACACTGGTAGCGCATGTGAAAAAATATTCCATTAAGGAACAAATCGCCCAACAGAATGCTCCTCTGCAAGAATGCTACAATGAATAATGCAGCATTGTTAGGTTCTGATGGAGCCGAGTGTTGTCGGCCGAAGGTTGGGACGGGAAGGTCTGTCTCATCCCCCCCCCCCCCCCCCCCCCCCTCGCGCGCTGTCTCGCTGCCAGTCCGTGTCGAATAGGGAAACTGCGCTGCCAGCTGTCAGAGCTCTTCTCTCGACGTACCGAGTGTAGGGTCTTGCTATTTGCTGCAACAGTTAGGGCTGACTATTTAATGTTGAGTAAAACTTATATATAACAGATTATATATGTCAAATCACAAGTCCAGGAGATGTCATTGTTATTGGTTAGTACATTACAGATTTTATAAAGAGACTAGACACGTGATTGAACATGGTATTACCTGGTTGGAGACCCCTGCAGAATGGATCGTGTGTCGTGATTCGTGTGCCACTGTTTATGTATGTACTTCGTGACTTTACAACTACTCTGTTGCTGAATGTAATTACATCAGAAGGGCAATTATTGATAATTCGACTCTGCTATTGCCACTGTAATCGCATTATTTTCTGTGTATTATGATGTTGGTATCTTCGTCTTGCAGTGTCATGTTAGTACTCTACAATGTTGAGGTACCATACTTCATAACATTTACTTCCAATTTTTTAAAGCTTTACTTATTGAAGGTCCTAACATGGACGAATTGGGCGAGGGCTTGATATTAAGAGTACATTCCAGTTGAGGTTGCATCATGGGCTGGTGGAATTTCTAACGTCATTTCTGGTTGTGACATTATAATTTTTTTTTTTTTTTTTTTTTTACACACTACGACAACTTCCATATCTGTATGATATCGAGAGTAGCGTCACGCTAATATGTGTTGTGGTATTTGTTTAGTTTTTATTGTGTTAGATGTATTATGATGGCTCTTTTTGCCTACAAGGCCTAAGACATCGAATTTTCGTGGCGATTTTATTTATATTACGATAAAGAGACACTTTAGATGCGGCAATATTTAATTTGTGCTTGCAAAGTGTTAGGCGTCTCACTATATTACGGTGCACGAACTGTTTATTTTTATTTTTTCCTGTTTTTTCATTGTCAACGTTGCGGCTGAAACATCGTTAAGTATGCTCAATAATCAGTACACTCGTGGGGTACGCTGAAAAAAATAGTAGCCCCAATTACTGTCACTAGATGAAAATGCAGCACTGCCAGAATGTGAAATTTTTTGTTTTGATGTCAGTATGCTGTTAGCTGCTTGGTGACATGTGCTGGTATCTTTTGTCAAGTGATTGTTAGTGTGGAGGGTTGAGAAGGTTGAAGTTTTCTGTATGAAACGCAATGACGATTGAGAATATAAACCGTGCACTGCTGGTAACGTTGTTTTATTAGAAAGGCGGCAATATCAGCGCTGCATTGCGGGAATATCAGCGACAGAAACAGCTGCGAAGAAGCCCCATGTCAATAAATGGGCTAAAGAAAATGATCAAGGAATTTAATGAAAGAGTTGAATTAAATGGTGCAGCAGGGAGTGGGAGGGTGTCACTGTCGCACCAAATGAAGCTCCAAAATAAGCTACAAAGTCATGACTTGGCCCTTGTTTTTTGGATGACATTTGACTGGGAAACATCCTTTGCTTGAGGCACATTTTACTCTGTACAGTATATATGAAGATGGTATCTGTTCTTTCAAACATGTCCGAAAGAACAGATACCATCTTCATATATATAGTTAAGGCTCACCGGTCATTTGACCATCTTCTGTGCGGATGCACACACATTGCCCGAACTCTTACAGGAATCGGTAAAACCGGGAGTAATGAGTGTAATGGGCAGGGGCACTACGAATATAGTGCGGGACAGTAAGTTGGGAGTGTGGGTCTCACTGGAGGCGTGCCAGAGATAAGTCCCTGCTGTCAGTCTATCCTCTGTGTCCTGGGTAGCTCAGATGGACAGAGCATGTGCCATGCAGGAGATCCTGGGTTCAAGTCCCGGTTGGGGCACACATTTTCAACTGTTTACGTTTATCAACACCTGTATGCAGCTAAGGGTATTTATTCCATTGTATTGATTTAATTGTAATTTTACTCTGTACGGTGCCATGAATGCACAGAACTGTCGCGTATGGGCTTCTACTCCATCACATGTGCAGGAACTTTCAATTCACTGAACTTATGTGAATGTGTAGTGTGTTTCACAAGCTCTTTGATTTTCGGTGCATTTTTCTTCGAGGAGATGACTAGCCTGACTGAGCTTATAACTGCAGAAAACACATGTTGGCTAAGATATTACGCTAAGTGGCAAGCATACAAACAAATAGGCAATCTCGATTACTGTCAGCTGTTGGAAGAAAGTAATTAATAGCATTATTTAGGCCTACACTTTGTGTAAGACATTTTAGGTAGGTCTGGAGCAAAACATATAATAATGTACCTTTACATGGCCTTTAAGTGTACAGAAATGCATTTATTACTCACAGCACAAGATTCAAAATACGTTGTTATGTAAGAGTACTAGATAGACAGAAAGAATTCAAAGTACAAATTTATGTGAAAGGAAACACAGACCAATGGCAGATGTAAGCAGTGGTGATATTAAAGGTGTGTGTTGATCGAGATGGGGTGCTAATCTCAGGTGAGGGCTGGGGCGGCGACGTAGTATCAGGTTAGGATGAAGGTAGGATCTCTGCTGGCTGGACTCACTCAATAGAGACTTTTGCGGTTTTGACTTTTACAAGATCACCATAGTGTGTATCTCCTCGTCATAACATCAGGACACGCCAGTGTACGTTGGTTAGAGTGGTGATGTAAGCATCTTGGCAAAGCATGATGAGAGTACAGTTATTCAAAGCTTTTTGGACGAAACCAGTTGTTGACCATGGCACGAAGAGGGCAGTCATTGGATTTTATCTTCGTTACATGAACTGTGCCACCAAGTAAGGTGGTGCAGTCGTTAGCACATGGACTCGCATTCAGGACGATGACAGTTCAGATCTTCAGCCAGCCATCTAGATTTAGGTTTTCCATGATTTTCTTAAACTGCACCAGGCTGGGATGGTTCCTTTGAAAAGAGCACGATCGATTTCCTTACCTATGCTATCGTTATCCAAGCTTGTGCTCCATCTCTAATGACCTCACTCCTGACAGGGCGTTAAACTATAATCTTCCTTCCATCTTTCACCAACTGTCGCTATTGTGACTGAAGAACACAGACTCAATCACCGACACATGTTTATTACACACACCACAAAAATGCAAGTCCAATTCCCAAGTCCGTTCTGATAAACAGTGTCCAGGCAGTCTGGCAAAGCATTCACAGTGAGTGATAGCTGCTTCTTTTGACGAAATTTTCCCCCTCCTCGAGACATCTTCTTACGTTGCTGTAGCGTAACTGCAGAAAGACTGCAGCCCCTGGAATTAGCCACGTGAGGTCCGCCACAGTTACTACACAGTGGCGGATCATGTTTGTTCCGCCGGCATTTGTGGGAACCGTGCGCGCCTGTGCAGTTTACGTACGCAGGGTCATTGCCGCAGTGCTTCACGATGTGCCTCAATTGCTGGCACTGGGTCGGGGTTATCTTCACCTTGAAGTTCAGAAGCGTTTCGAGGTTGCAGATCCCGATGTTCTTTCTGTGCCAGGCTGGGCCGAAGAGGGGGAAAGTGAGTGGTCGTTTTCTGCCGGACTGCTGGTGGGGTTCGACCGCGTCCTGGAAGCTCTGTTCTTCTACTTCTTTGGCGACCCCGTTCGTGGATACTATGCAGGACAAGCCAAGGATGGTGGCTTGTATGGTGCGCCCTTATTTCTCGCCTTTGGGGACAGGCTTGTCCTCTTGATGCCCTTCTACGAAGGCCTTTGCCCCATCGTAGGTATCTCAGCTGTTAATTGCAGGGAGATGTTTCCGTCTGTCTGTAGTGAGCTGTGTGCTCGTGTAAATAAGGTCGTGCATACTGTTTGCACCTGTGAGAGTGTTGTGGTGGCCGAAGACTAGACTCGCTTTCAGGTCGCTGTGGTTCACCCTCTATGGGACGTATGGAAGTCTTCCAGTCTGGTCAGCCAGCGAGTCTGTCCACCATGCTGTAGCTAGTGTTGTTGTTGTTGTTAATCTCTGGTGGGTTGGCCGAAGTAGCCGAAACAGGATACGGAGTTACCGCTGCTCAGACTCTCTTGCTTCTCATATCCAGCTACGACGTGAAGAGGCAGTCACCGCAGCGGCTTCTCCTCTGGGTATGGCAGTGGAGCAGGTGTGAGACAGTCGGCCAGAATGCGTCCAATGTGCGGCTTGTACACTGAGCATAGTTTCCCTGGGCAATTGCAAAGAGCTACTGAGTTTGATACGTGGTCACTGTAGTTCAGACCACTATCCCCAATATTGTTTATACTAGATTGCGCAGCACAGCAATTAGTCCCTGAAAGTGGAAGTCAACTAGATCACAATGCAGGCATTCAGATTTCATCTCGGGAGAGGTGACTATGCTATACGTGTTCTTGCTCATAAGTGATATTTTCTGGGGGACATTTTAGCCATACAGACCGTTAAGTAAAATCGTGGTAGAAAAATGTATTTAACAACAAACTAAAACAGATACGTATATTATATATGAACAAAAGAAAAAGGCATTACAGTTAATAATACGTTCAGTCGCCTGCACCGTCAATAATTGCTTGGCATCTTCGAGGCATGGTTGAAACCAAGTTTTCCGTGTAACCACGTCTAAAAGACCTCGAAATGTGTCGAATTTACGTTGACAGCTGTTGTGTTGGCAGAAGAGCCAACACCGTGTTACTAGAGGAGGCCGAAATGCACGCGTTTTAGCTCACGCAGGCTGGTGTGAGGAGGGAAGAGCTATACTGGCGTGAGGTCTGGAACATGACAAGGAATTAGAATTCAGAAAGCGGACGTAATTAGTTTGATACTTAACTTTAATCCATTAATGATGAACGTCGCTCTTGACGGTACATGATTCACAATATCAATATGAATAGTAACTGAATATGGCGCCTTGCTAGGTCGTAGCAAATGACATAGCTGAAGGCTATGCTAAACTGTCGTCTCTGCAAATGAGAGTGTATGTAGGCAGTGAACCATCGCTAGCAAAGTCGGCTGTACAACTGGGGCGAGTGCTAGGGAGTCTCTCTAGACTAGACCTGCCGTGTGGCGGCGCTCGGTCTGCAATTCACTGATAGTGGCGACACGCGGGTCCGACGTATACTAACGGACCGCGGCCGATTTAAAGGCTACCACCTAGCAAGTGTGGTGTCTGGTGGTGACACCACAACCGCTATTTCAAAGTGAATTCTGCTTGTGCTTGATACACTGTTAGCAGTGGGTTTCCCGAGAAAAGGTTAATACCCTTTTTTTCCTTTTTTTTCACTTTTGGAGTCACTCTACGAACTGAGCCACATTCTTCAAAGTCATCTACGTTTTTAATCAATTTGTAGCGTGTTACCCATTTATTCCTGTTTGGACAGGAAGAAATTTTAATGTGGGATATAAGGAACACATTACAGAGAGCGAAAAGAATCAGTCTACCTTGTTTCTACACTTGAAAAATGAAAACCATGCTGCTGATAATGCAAATAAATTTGTCTAAAATGCTCAGAAATTCTGATACAATCTTTTATAGTTATAAACATTTTCATTCGATCATGCTAAAAGCAGTTGCAGATCCTCACGGGAAATTAATTATAATCGGTGCTGGAGAATATGGGAAGGAAAGCGAAAGTGTATTTCGGTTGATGCAAGAAGTTGAGCTTAATATAGCGCCAGACACTCCACTTCCAAAGACATCAGTTGTATTGCCTTTTGTATTCATTGGAGATTAAGCATATCTATTGTTGAGGCATTTTATCAGATATCACAGTCGATGTGTTTTAAATCCAGGGATAGCATGTTTCAACAAATACTTTTCCATACTACGATGGTTAATTAAATGTGCTTTTGGAATAATGAACGCAGAATTTGCTGACAATATTGGGGCATATGCACGTTCTCCACAACACTGCCATTCGCCTAGAGCTACCCCTGACTGTCGATGAGTAACATGCAGTAGAAATCGAACGTTCTATGCAAGGCACTAATAAGACAGGACGAAACTTTTAACAGTACTTCAGGTGAAGCTAAGAAACTTCCTGGCAAAATAAAACTGTCTGCCGACTCGAACTCGGGACCTTTGCCTTTTGCGGGCAAGTGCTCTACCATCTTTTTTTTTTCACTTTTTTCCGACCACTTTTTTTACCACTTTTTTCCATATTTTTTTGGTTTTTTTCTCTATCCACTTTTTTTATCCATCCTTTTTTTCCAGCAATCCAATTTTTATTAACCACTTTTATTTTCTTTTTATTTTTTATTTATTTATTTTTATTTATTTATTTATTTGTATTTTTAGGATGGTCAGGGCGTGGTACACGCCGCACTAGCAGTGTGGTCTGTTCACGGCACTGCCAGTGCG
Source organism: Schistocerca piceifrons (assembly GCF_021461385.2). Classification (NCBI taxonomy): domain Eukaryota; kingdom Metazoa; phylum Arthropoda; class Insecta; order Orthoptera; family Acrididae; genus Schistocerca; species Schistocerca piceifrons. Next base: position 198,570,452 of record NC_060138.1, on the reverse strand, counting down.
TCGAGGCCCAAACCCCTCCCACCCCTTTTTCATGTTCTCTGTTGGGTCATAGCACTAAGTGTGCAGAAATCTTAACACAATATTCCCATTCTCCGATGAAAGAAAGACAAAGAAACCTCTTCTCTGAGTAGAAAACTGAACACTGATAAAAAAAACTTAACAATTCTTCTCGAATGACACAAATACTTTGGAAGTCGAACACGAGTAATTTTGAACAAAACGTTTTGAAAAAAAAAATGTTCCGGAAGCAAGGTAATAGTAAATAATAATAAGAAACCAAGTGACTTTTAATTTTCTTCTGTTCGTTCTCGTTCAAGGTGTTGTAGTGGTTCCACATATTTAACCAACACCCATTCTTTCAAAAATGATCTTCAGCATGTTACCGTAGTGCTTCTTGTGGTTGCGATACGTGCTGATTTTTGCATATTCACACTTCATGTAAACGCGGAATTCTATCTCGTTGTCCGACCCAAGTGTGTGGATGACATAACTAACATATTTTCCGAGTAACCAGCTAATGGCGTTGGTTTTTAATTTCGGAAAGTATGTCATGTCTGGTCTCAGGAGGAGCGATGGCGTTATATATTCCGTAGAAGATCTGGTGAGAAAAGCGATTTGTTGCCTGATCCAATTCCAGTTATGCACATTGCCACCACTGGTGAATCTGTGGCTGAGTGTATCCACCAGATTGCATTTTCCACAAAGGTGTGTCTGGTTTAAACTGATCCCATATAGTCTCTCGTTGGTGCTGATGACATTATTAACTGTTTTGTACCATGCGGAAATAGCGTCTGTAGATAGCCCGGCATAGTTGATGTTCCGCCATACAGCTTTCCAATCACAATTTGGGAATTTCGTTTCAATTTTGTTTCTACCCTCACTTAACTTCCTTTCAAGTATGATGTCGCGCGCTGTGATACGTGTGTTGCTTCTGATTTCGTCACTAAGATAACTTGCTTCGAGGAAAAAGTTCCTCACATACTGCAGACGGGCATTAATCCTTCGTACATCAATCGGTGCTTGCAGGCTATGGGGTGTCACAGGCTTAAAGAGCTTTGCCGTTATACATTGTGGAAGTTCTCTGAGTATATGGAAAGTCCGTTTGAGGAACAGAGCAGACGCTTTATTGCGAATATCCACCAAACCGAGGCCCCCGTTTCTGACATCCAGTATAACGGTAGTCGCACCAACCCTGAATATGTCTCCTCGCCATAAATAATTGGTAACAGTGGACATGATCACTTTCGCTACTAGTTTAGGGATTGGAAATACCTGCGCAGTGAAATACGCTTTAGACAAAACGCAGGAGTTGATGAATCTGACTTTTTGTACCAGGTCCATAGTTCGATGGATGTTCTCCATTACAGCACCATGAACTTTCCTCCTAGTTTCCGTCCAGTTATAAGCAGCCATCCTCATCGGACATGCCATTAAGATTATTCCCAAAGCTTTATGTTTGTTGTCTTGTTTTGCCCATGCCAGTCGAAGGTGATCTAGGCCCCGTAGATTCAATATTTGCCGACCGCGGTGGTCTCGCGGTTCTCGGCGGGCAGTCCGGAACCGTGTGACTGCTACGGTCGCAGGTTCGAATCCTGCCTCGGGCATGGATGTGTGTGATGTCCTTAGGTTAGTTAGGTTTAAGTAGTTCTAAGTTCTAGGGGACTGATGACCACAGCTGTTAAGTCCCATAGTGCTCAGAGCCATTCAATATTTGACTTTTGTTTTCATTTGCTGTCGCTCCCGACGCTAGACAATACCTTTGGATTTCTCTATCCAGTGTAACTGTCTCCTCCTTATTCCTTATTACAACGCCCACGTCATCAGCATAAGCTCGTATGACAGTTTTCTCACCACTCAATGTTATGCCTGTTAATCTTGCGTGGACAGTGCGGAGGAAGGGCTCTAAAGATACGGAAAATAAAAACATAGATAAGGGACTGCCCTGTGGAACCCCTCGCCTTATCTGTATGGGTTTAGATGTTTGGCCATTGATTGTTATTTTCGCATTTATACCTGTTGCAATATTCCTTAGCATGTTCACAATCTGGGGGTGGAAAGCCATTCTTGACAACGTCGCAAAGAGGTATCTATGACTAATGCGGTCAAAAGCTTTGTTGAAATCTATAAAGATTAACGCACATTTTTTACTTGTCACTGAGGTAGTTGCAATGACGTCTCTGTATGCAGATAGACTTTCGAAAATCTTTCTGGTCGGAGAACAAGATTGATGATGACTCAATATTTTGTTGGAAAAGGCAGAGAGTCTTTTGTTGATAATACGCGAAATTATTTTGTAATCAGAATTTATTAGCGAAAGAGGCCGAAAATTGTTTAAGTTGGTTTTGCCTTTACTCTTAGGAATCAGTATTATTTTACTTTCCTTAAACTCTGCAGGGACCAGTTTTTCGTTCAGGACCTCATTTGCCATGGAAGTGATCTTGTCCCCAATTATAGACCAGTAGCGGGCATAAAACTCCACAGGGAGGCCATCAAGTCCCGGAGATTTTTTGAGAGGTGAGTTACGCACTGCCTCATGCACTTCATCTTTAGTAATAGGTGACAAGATGTCAGCGTTATCTGTTCCCGACAATTGTGGACCTAAAATAGTGAGAAAGTCCTCGAGAGCTGCATCTTCCACTGTGGTAGGGGCATATAATGTTTCATAGTACCTGTGGACTTCGTCCAGTATTTGTTTCTGGCATGTGGGCCTCGTACCAGTATGCGTCTGGACTTCATCAATTAAAGTTAGACGTCTGTTTTTAGCATGCCGCACCAAGTGATACAGAGAAGCTGTTTCATCTACTACGACTGATGTGGCTTTCGATTTAATTTTGAGTCCTTCCATCTGTTGCCGTTTAATGCTTAATAACTTGGCTTTTATTTTTGTGATATCATTCAGACGAATTACGTCATCATGGGCCTGTTGATATAAGTCACTTAAAACTTTATAATAAAACTCCATTGTATTCCTCAACTCCCTGTGCCTCGCTGCACTATACTGCATGACAAGTTTCCGCAGCCTTGGTTTAGCCCTCCTAGCCCACCAGTCAATGACTGTTGGGTGCTTGTCTACTGTGCGGAGGCACATAGTCCACGCTACTCTTATTTCCTGTTCCAGTTCTTCGTCAGTTAAAACAGAGATATTTAAATTCCATTGGCCTCTGAATCGACGGGTCGGCTGTACACTTAAATTAAAGCAAGTTAAAAGTGTACTGTGATCGCTAAAATACACGGGAATAGTTTCAACGTTTAATAAATAATTTTGCAAATTTGGTGACACGTAAATTCTATCTAGTCTGCTGCGGGAGTGGCTGGTTATATACATGAACCCGACTGCCGTCGGGTGCTGAAGTTCCCACACATCCTCAAGGTGTAGATCACTTACTAACTTTTTTAACTGTGGCGAGTAGTTGAAGTTGGGTTGTTGATCTTTCTGGTTTAAAACACAGTTAAAATCTCCAGCTAGTATAAGAGAACACGGATTTTTCCTCAATAAATAAATCAGTTCATCTTGAAAAAACTTCGCACCATCCAATTTGTGGGAATTTCCCGATGGGGCGTAAAGGTTAAGCACTGTCACATCGAAAATTTTGATGCCTATGGCTCTTCCTGTTTCTAGTCGTTCGATTTCAGTCACCGGAATGCCTTCCCTTATAAGAATGGCTGTACCGATATTGGCTTCCGTAGAAACATAACAATTTCAAAAAAGCCTGGGATCCGAAATTCCGTTATCGCAACTTCTTGTAGCAACGCGATATCTGTCCCGGACTGGTACAAGAATTCTTTTAGTGCTGCCAATTTCAAGGGTGACTGTATTTTATTAATGTTAATAGCAGTAATGCTATAAGCTTGCATCACAGACATACCAGAAGAAGCTATTTGGGATGAGGGTAGGTATGATTATAGCAGCAACGTCCTTCCCTACAAGGCAAGATCTTTACAAGCTGTGTGCCCATTACATGTTCTAACTTCCTAGAAAAATTTGCACTGCTTTTAAACAAAGAGCTTGAGAAGAAAAGTATCCTGAAATCCTGACAATGCATTGCTATAAGTAGGAGACGAGGTACTGGCAGAAGTAAAGCTGTGAGGAAGGGGCGTGAGTCTTCAGGTGAAGCTGTCAAAATGTGACACTTATGAAAACTTATTCTCGTATAACAAAACATGATTTTCGTGTGCTTGTCAGCTGTTCTACTTCAGCTTTATTATCGCATCCCATTTTAAGACACTGGAAGAAATGAGACGAATGTATGTGCTTGTAGTTTGTAATTCTGCTGCCCTCTCTTCAGGTAACTTGTCCCGAATGAATCAGTCGTGACGATAGTTGTTTCGTTTGTCCCATAAAGGATGACGAGTAAAAACGCCTGCTATCAACCTTCCTCTGATGCCATTTTCTTAACAGTCCAACAACAGAAACAAGCGCCAGCAACAGTGCTGACTGCTACTTGCAGCAGTAGCCGAATGCTACCCGAATGCTTCGGTCGCCACAATCTCAAGGGAACCTCCCTATCGCATCTCCCTCAGATTTAGTTTTTAACGTGACCCAGTGGATAGCCCGTTAAACTGCACACAAATCAAGCATGAAAACAGGAAAAACGTGTACTGAACTATGACAAAAAAAGCAAAATGGAAACAGTGAAGGGCCCCAGCTTAACATGTACGAGGTGCATTCAAGTTCTAAGGCCTCCGATTTTTTTTCTAATTAACTACTCACCCGAAATCGATGAAACTGGCGTTACTTCTCGACGTAATCGCCCTGCAGACGTACACATTTTTCACAACGCTGACGCCATGATTCCATTGCAGCGGCGAAGGCTTCTTTAGGAGTCTGTATTGACCACTGGACAATCGCTGAGGCAATAGCAGTACGGCTGGTGAATGTGCGGCCGTGGAGAGTGCCTTTCATCGTTGTAAAAAGCCAAAAATCACTAGGAGCCAGGTCAGGTGAGTAGGGAGCATGAGGAATCACTTCAATGTTGTTATCACGAAGAAACTGTTGCATAAGTTAGCTCGATGTACGGGTGCATTGTCTTGGTGAAACAGCACACCCGCAGCCCTTCCCGAACGTTTTTGTTGCAGTGCAGGAAGGAATTTGTTCTTCAAAACATTTTCGTAGGATGCACCTGTTACCGTAGTGCCCTTTGGAACGCAATGGGTAGGGATTACGCCCTTGCTGTCCCAGAACATGGACACCATCATTTTTTCAGCACTGGCGGTTACCCGAAATTTTTTTGGTGGCAGTGAATCTGTGTGCTTCCATTGAGCTGACTGGCGCTTTGTTTCTGGATTTAAAAATGGCATCCACGTCTCATCCATTGTCACAACCGACGAAAAGAAAGTCCCATTCATGCTGTCATTGTGCGTCAACTTTGCTTGGCAACATGCCACACGGGCAGCCATGTGGTCGTCCGTCAGCATTCGTTTTCAGGTCGTCATGCAGAATTGTGTGCACAGAACACACAGAAATACCAACTCTGGAGGCTATCTGTTCAACAGTAATTCGGCGATCCCCCAAAACAATTCTCTCCACTTTCTCGATCATGTCGTCCGACCGGCTTGTGCGAGCCCGAGGTTGTTTCGGTTTGTTGTCACATGATGTTCTGTCTTCATTAAACCGTTGCACCCACGAACACACTTTTCACACATCCATAACTCCATCACCACATGTCTCCTTTAACTATCGATGAATTTCAATTGGTTTCACTCCACGCATATCCAGAAAACGAATGATTGCACGCTGTTCAAGTAAGGAAAACGTTGCCATTTTAAGTATTTAAAACAGTTCTCATTCTCGCCGCTGGCGGTAAAATTCCATCTGCCATACGGTGCTGCCATCTCTGGGACGTATTGACAATGAACGCGGCCTCATTTTAAAACAATGCGCATGTTTCTATCTCTTTCCAGTCCGGAGAAAAAAAATTGGAGGCCTTAGAACTTGAATGCACCTCGTACAATTTTCAGGGACGTTTAATCGCCATGACATTGTGGTTGTGGTGCTGCACTGTGAAGCAGGCAAACTGCATTGCAAACCTTTCTCATGCCATTTATTTCCACTTTTTTTCGCAACTTTATGATCTGTCTGTCGGGTCATTGAAGTGTTCGTTCTCTTTCTGTAGGCTTGGCAGTTGTCAGACTATAAATTGGTTGTAGAATATAAGTCATGTGGTAAGAGTACGCCCGCATCTCATGGTCGTGCGGTAGCGTTCTCGCTTCCCACGCCCGGGTTCCCGGGTTCGATTCCCGGCGGGGTCAGGGATTTTCCCTGCCTCGTGATGGCTGGGTGTTGTGTGCTGTCCTTAGGTTAGTTAGGTTTAAGTAGTTCTAAGTTCTAGGGGACTGATGACCATAGATGTTAAGTCCCATAGTGCTCAGAGCCATTTGAACCATTTGGTAAGAGTACATTACCATCGCAAGTAAATGTGCTGAACCTGCGAGAGCAGGTGCGATACCACACAGATGTCTCACAGAAATGGAAACAACAAATAAACTGATTAAGTTTTCTATAATGTCGCACCTTACAAGCACTCATCCTCATACTTTGCCGTGAACTACTACCACAATTAGGTATCGTTTGATAGGTTGTGCATCGTATATATGAATATTTAAAGGAGACTGACATTTCCACGTATGCCTTGTAAATAATTATTAACGCTTATTGCATGAAAGGTGACGGAGTGTCTTTATTAATAGAACGGTGTAATGAATGATTGCCTATACTAGTAGAGGATGGAACGCCAGTGGAGATGAAACGGCAGGCGGAACTCAAGCTCTGGGTGGAAGGCCTGCACAGGTGTTGGTCCTGTTTAAATACAGAAAGTAGCTAGATGGACGCTGTGGCACCTGAGCTCTGGAGTGCAATAGGGTGACGGCCGGCCGCTATTGTAGCAGGACCGGAAGGATAACCGGGAACTCCGCAAATCTTGGGCACAGGTGGGAGAAACGAGGAAGTGGCACTTCGGAAACCACACAGGCTGGGTTATTTCCCAGGATTTTTACTCAGAAGTGTATCATTGTATGAGTATAGGTTTTTCCTTGCAAACTTTCCGCGCTGGACAACAAAAGACTAAAATATGGATAACGGCGTTCAGAAGAATCTGTAGAGAGGGACAATATTCCGTGGTTTCGGGAATATGATTCGTGCTCGGAATTACGAGGGTGGGGAGCCGAGCCTTGCTGGGAAGCCAGCTGTGGAGAGACAAGGTCTTCCGTTGTGATCGCCTGTGTGTGACGTTCACTCGGTATCAGCTTTGTTGGTACAGACCACTGTCTTTGCTCTCAGGACAGTTTATAGTTAAAACAGTTAGGCACGGTACTGTTGCGAACCTATACGATTCTGGACTTCACCTCCGGGTTGGAAGTTGTCATTGAGTATGCAGCGTTCAGTAATTGAGAGCACTTCTTCTGCGTCTACTTACGTTGAGACGTTACCTGAACTCCGTGCTTGTGGCTGGGAGTTCGCGTTTCTCGTCTGTAGAACACAGAGAGGAGAAGAGAGTATTAGAGTATATTAGTCAGAGGACCGCCCTCTGCCGTCCTTGTGTTTGAAAGCGTTTATTTGTGGCTGGAGTTCTTCCATCGTCGCAGACAAGAATGAGAACCATCACTTCGACACACTGGACGCAGTACATATTGTAATATCGCAAATTGCTTCGGTTTATTAGGCCTATAAAGCTAAACAGATGTGATCACGTTAGTTTATTTCCACTGAGGTTCCATACCACCGTAGATCATCTTTGAAAGTAGTGTCTTTTAGTGTTTGGTACGGAGATGATGTCAGTCATTTCGCGTTAGTGATATTAGACTGCGTAGTCATAATAAGGGACAGAGTTGGGCAATTGATTAATAATTTTAGTTAGGAAATATAGAAAACTGTACTCAAAGGATTGATTTTAATCTATAATAAATATATATTGAACAACAACGTTTATCATTTAGTAGTATTAGTTGCCTTCATCATTCATTTATGTTTAGATTGTAATTTATACGTAAAAAGGAGCATTAAGAGATCGTAAGATCTGCTTCAGGGGGTAGTCATACAGGGCCAAATCATCATTTTAGCATTTATTATTTTCCGTTGCGCACATTCATTTGTACACCCGCATGGAGTAGCATCTTGAAATGTGAACTATATTGCAACAAACGAATTCAAGAGTTGACAACTTCCAATACGGAACGCAACTTCAAAAAGTTAAAAATATATGTTTTGACAGAGCACAGACAAACTGTGTGATTGTGAAACTATTGCGTTCATCTGTTGCAGCTTCTGTAACTAACTATTACGTTTCCGTCTTTTTCTTGGGAGTGATCACATTCACATTCATACGGACACCTAAATCAGGCAAGGAGGCACATCGCACTCACTCACTATGCGTACAAATTAGGTCCTATCATATGACACACGTACTGTCACTTATGCTGTGTATGGCACGCCAAGCGTTTTTTTCTGGTGGAGGATTCGATTGTCATCAATGGTTTGCGGTTCTCATTCAAAAGCCACTTCCTTTCAGCTGCTAATAGAGTAGTAGTGCAGAATCAACTTTCATTTTAGGTCCCTTCCTTACACCTCGCTGTTGCAAACGGACGTTACACCACGACACAGGCACAAATTTGAACACAGTGAACAGCGAAAAAATAAATAACAAAAAGGGCACGAGGGAGCTTCGTACACGGCTCGCCCGATCTGCTGTCCAACACCATGTCCACTACAGCACGACGCTGTCGCTTCTGTTCGTCGCCGAATGTTTTACTTGTTGAGCTTGGACAGTTCACTGTTTCGATTTTACTTTTTTTTCATAGTTCAGTACACCTTCTTCCTGTTTCCATGCTTGATATGTGTTCAGTTTTTGACGAGATATCAACTGGGCTCTCTTTCCAAAAAGTCTGAGGGGGCCGCGATGGGGAATTTCCTTTGTCAGAAACAAACATGTCTGATTCACGCAGCGCCGCGCTGCTTTTGCGGCCCGTTTGCAGCGCCACTCTACACGACGACACTGGGTTGCAGGCAACTGCGCTACCGGCCACTGCGCATGCGCATCAACTGTGCGCAACTCGTTCAGATGGTTCAAATCATGGAGGTATAAGGAGGGGAGATGCCATGACGTCACAAACTTGAAGCCGACAGAAACCGAGCTCCGCCATTGCAGTTTGGTCAGAAGACTCGTTTCCGATTGTGCTACTGTGTAGTGCTGCTGAAGGTTTTTTCATTTTACAATGCCGGTTTGCGTTGTTTACGGGTGTACTATCCGTTGGAATAGTGCTACCAAGTTAAAAGGAATCACGTTCCACGCGTAAGTGGCCCCGTTCGTAAAATATTGTCTTTTATATTCGTGAGATGTGCGGCCTTGTTTACGTTTTGTGAAACTGTTTTCTTCTTATTTTATTTCAGATTTCCGATCAATGAAGCTCGTAGGGGTCTGTGGGTTCATATGCTTATTTTTCTTGACAAAGCACAAACGATGTTTGTATTTACAAATGAAATTTTGTATAAGTGTGTAAACGAGTAAGAAATATCATCCGGTATGTAAACTAGCATAGCTTTCGGGTTCTGCTTTCAGTTTACATCGACACAAATACAGTAAAAGGTGATTTGAGTTTGAAAAGAGCTTTGTACACTGTTATTTTTCATCATTCGAAGTTCGTATCCAAAAGAAACACTTAAGTTAACGAGACCAAATCAGTTGTATTGCTGGGGCAAAAACGCATTAAAAACAAAACGAAAACACCTGAAAAAGCTATTCTGACTTTGTGTTATGCATGTAAACATTGTAACACTCATCATCTGAAATTATTTCGCAGACATAACGTTAAATATGAAGAACACGCAATTCTAACAAGAGCTCTGTCACTGTTTTGACCAATCAAACATGGCGGCCCACCGGCTTCAAACAGACGTACAGCAAACGGCCATAGTGCCATCTCCCCTCCTTATACCTCCATGGTTCAAATGGCTCTGAGCACTATGGAACTTAACGTCAGAGGTCATCATTCCCCTAGAACTTGGAACTACTTAAACCTAACTAACCTAAGGACATCACACACATCCATGCCCGAAGCAGGATTCGAACCGGCGACCATAGCAGTCGCGCTGTTCCAGACTGAGCGCAACTCGTCGGTGAAACTAAACACTTTCGGCGTGTTCCAACTTTGGCGACACTAGTTGCTTGAGTTTTGAGGTTATGTGTGTTCGTAGGGTGTAGACAAACTGAAATACGACATGGGGAACGGAGAATAATGTTCGCTTTTTGGATATCTGTGCTTTGCATAGGTGTTTGTGGGATTTCATTGATGCTGATTACAAAAATAAGCAACATATTGCTGCTCCTGAGACCTTCACGTGATGTCGGAACATAGATAGTTTGACAATATCTGCAGGGCAAAATTTATTGAATTAGAAGCACATATACAACTGAATTAAGAAAAATACAAGCAAATGTAATTCTAGCTGTGGAAATGCTCTCGTTTACATCGTTTGAGTTGGCCATCTCTTTTTTTTTTTAAGGAATATTGCTGACAGGAGGCAAGGCTACAAAAATCAAGAAGCTACATTCTTTATTCAATATTCCTCTATTTAAAACGTCGCAGCAGTGCCCCCCTTTCACATATGTTTGAATTTTGAAATATTTCCACTGTACGGATCTATCTTCAAGAGAGTAGTTTGCAAACCATTCTCTTCTTAATGCGGCCTATTTCGAATAATTACTGCTGTTAATGTTAATAATTATTACTGTTAATGTTAATAATTATTGGTGTTAATGAAAAAGCGTAATCACCACTAAAACCGCATCTTATAGCATGCCAAGTGTTCTCGATTATAATGCACGCAATGTGATATGTAATTTCAGTTTTTGGGACAGTGCTTCATGTGTTACGTATCTTTATTCCTTATTGCATAATTAACTCTATTTAGAACAAACGTAAACAGTTATGGTGACATTCTAAGATAATTATAAGAACATCTTGGGTCTTCCATTATAAATTATTTCAGCAATGGTTCTGAGCGACCGGGCTTCATTCAGTCACGAATCGAAACACGTTTCTTATTTTTTTCTTATGCAGCATTCCACGCAACAAGCTTTAACTCCATCACAACTCATGCGACGTGCAGTTGCCAAAACTTTCATTTCAGACACGACTCAGGAACCCACAAAACGACGAAACTGAAGTGTATACCGATTTCGCCGTTTTTACTGTCAAATATGAAACCATTTGCGTGCAACTCATTCCACGCAACGAGTGGCGAAACCCAATGTCGTCGTGTAAACTAGGCTTAATTCATGCGTACTGAACGGCAGCGATTTGTTTCTCCAGCGCTGCTCTGTTGGCCGTGCCGCGCTGCTCCATCTGAGACGTGATGAAGTGTGGCTGAGACGCAATGAACCGCGAAAGTACAGGGAGTCCCACTCAAACCTCCCTGAGTTCAAAGACCCAGGAAAAAAAACCACAATAGATACAAAAGGAAAAATGGACCACATTGTAGACCACTTCAAAGAATTTATTTCTTTATCATCAATACACCTCTACATGTGAATCAATTGTATCATGAAGAATATCGAGTTTATATTCAATTTCTTGCCAAGATCTTTGTAACATTTCTTCTGTTATTGTTGCAATCACATTAGTGATACGATGTCGCAATGTAGGAATATCTTCCACTTTGGTCGCATACTCGCGGTCCTTCACGAAACCCCACATGAAGAAATCAGTTGGCGTAATATCAGGTGAACGTGGTGGCCAGGCAATGGGTCCTCCGCATCCGATCCAACAATTGGGAAATTTCCTATCCAGGACCTTGCGAACAGCCGTTGACCAATGTAGTGGAGCTCCATCTCGTTGAAAAATGATGTTGGGTTGTAAGTCTTGCATCTGAGAGTACACAAACTGGTCCAACATGTCCACATACACTGACCCATTCACTATTTGTTCCGCAAAGAAGAATGGTCCAACAATCCTGTCGTGCATTAACCCGCACCAGATGTTTAGCTAAGGACTATCGCGAACATGTTCAATGACATCATGCGGATTTTGCGAACCCCAAATCCGAACATTATGCCTATTAACCCTTCCTGATAGATGAAAGGTTGCCTCGTCTGAGAATAAACATCTTTCCAAGAAGATGGCATCAATTTCAGTATGCTGCAGCATATCCGCAGCAAATTGTTATCGGCGTGGTTTGTCGTTCGGCGTCAGATGTTGCAGAATTTGCACTTTGTAAGCACACATACGAAGACGCTGGTGAACTACACGATGCAATGTTGATCGAGGTACATCAAGTTGCCTAGATGTTTCACGAATTGACTTACGTGGGCTTCTGAGAAATGTTTGTCTGATGTCCTCCACTGTCTCTTCTGAAACTCTGTAACATGCACCGCCACAATGTTTCAGAACACTTCTTGTTGCCAGAAACTTCCAATACCATTCCTTAATTGTTTTCACGTTAGGTGGATCACATTCATACACTCGACGATAATTTCTTTGCACAGTAACGGCGATTTTGTTTCTGCAAACCACACTACTGCTTGCACACGCTGCTGTGGAGTCGCCATTTTCACTTCATGCGACCATGCTGCACTCTGGCGACGATACTTGGCACTGCTGACACGGGAATATAAATTCTTTGAGATGCTCTACAATGTGCTGCATTTTTCATTGTCGTATCTACTGTGGTTTTTCTCTTCTGGGTTCTTGAAATCAGGGAGGTTTGACTGGGAGACCCTGTATTTTCGTGATTGCAAACCAGATTTGTGGTTGGTCAGGAATAACTGCAAACGCGGAGTGGAAGAATGTTTTGAGCCAACAGACAGACAGTGAGTGTGGAAGATATCACTGGAACATCTTATTTTATTTAAGTCTGCCTTCATTTCACTTCATGGCATAGCATTAAGTAACGCAACACGTTTTTTTCTTAAAGCAGATTGGTTTTATTTAGGATTTCAGTACACCATATTACTCCCCACTCTTTTGGCTACAAAACATTATTTTTCTACATAATCTTCCATTCCATGAGACGGCCTCACGCCAGCTTGCTGGGGGGGGGGGGGGGGGTCTGTATGCCCACGTAGTACCGCTCTACTGGTCGATGTCGGTGCCAGCGCTTTGATGCGTCAATAGCCTCCCCATGAGCCGCTTTCCTTCCGTCCATCCTTCAGTGTGCCAAACAGGTTGAAGTTGGAAGTTTCGAGATCCAGGCTGTATGGTGGATGAGGAAGAACAGTCCAATGAAGTTTTGTGAGCTCCTCTCGTGTGCATAGACTAGTGTGAGCCCTTGTGTTGTCATGGAGAGGGAGAGGTTTGTTCGCATTTCTGGGGTGACAGACACGCTGTGCTCGTTTTTTCAACTTCCTGAGGGTAGCACAGTGCCCTTCAGAGTTGACTGTTGCACCATGAGTGAGGATATCAAGCAGAATAATCCCTTCAGAGTCCCGGAAGACAGTCGCCATGACATTGCCAGTCTAGAGTGTGGTTCTGAACTTTTTCTTCAGAGAAGAGAAGAGATGAACCCATGTTTCATCGCCTGTGACGATGTTCGACAAAAAATTGTCACAGTCAGCCTCGTAACACGCAAGCATATCCATGCAGATGGTCCTTCATTGCTCTTTATGGTCTTCTGTTAGGTAGCGAAGAACCCCGTGGACGCACACCTTTGAGTACGCCAACTGGTGGACGAGTGTGTCAGTACTACCAACAGAGACGTCCAGTTGTGCAGCGAAGTGTTTGATTGTGATCTGCTTATGCTTCTTTAAAATCTGCTAGATTCAGTCTCAGTACTTGCAGCACTGCAGTTTTCCTACTAAGTGTAACCGCATTCGTGTGCTTGACACCATGCTTGCAAACTACTTCGTTCTGAAACTCACTCAATTTCAGTGCCTGTCTTATTAATCAAATTAAAGGATCTTTTGATCGTAATAACCACTTAAAGGATGCACAATTTGTAACAACTTTAAATTTATGGCCATTTATGTACCAACAGAAGTATGAAACACCGTATATCGAAGGTAACATCTTTTCTGCAGTGGAATAATGCATTCAGCCTTATTCAGCTGACGAGACCCATGAGGTACTGGTTGTTCTTGTCCATCTACAGTTTGACTTGTAATGACATCCAAAGCTGCGTTGCTTGCATCACGTGATAATATAAATTCTTTAGTAAAAGCAGGAAAAATTAATACAGGATCTGAAGTCACTATCTCTAAGAAATTTTGAAACACAGTTTGACATTCAGATTCCACTGAAAAGCAACCCCTTTTTTTTCAATAATTTAGTCAGTGGTTGCACAATTTCCACAAAACCTTTGATAAATATTCGGTAATAATATGACAGTTCAAGAAATGGCTGTAGCTCCATAATTGTTTTTGGAACTGAAAAATCACATACAGCTGATATGAGGTGAGGATCTGTTCTTAATATATCTTGGCTAATAATATGCCCCAGGTAAGTAACTTTTGACTGGGCAAAATGACATTTATTAGTGTCTAACATGAGACGAGCTGTTTTCAGTCTGTCAGATACTTCACTTATGTACTCTGCATGTTCATCTAGATCTTTCGAAAAAGACGTCATCCAAATACACAATTTTTTTGGTTTTAGTCCTTGAAGGTCTCCATCTAATAAGTAATGAAATGTTGCAGGAGCGTTTTTTGACCCGAGATACAATGCTGTGTTATGGGTGTGGCTGGTAAAGGAGCTCTGTACTGAACTAACAATGACTCCACAACTGATCAATCATTACCCATTCAGTGACTAATCTTTTTACGTAACACAGATGTGCTGACAGTTGGCTTGACATTGTGCTCTGTCCCTGACCCATCATTCTCTTCTGTACCTATACCTGTGGTACCTCTTCTGTACCTGTAGTATCGCTACTAACAATCCCTTTGGAAGGCTTACTTCATTCATTTCAGAACTGTCCAGGTTAGTTGGCACCATAACACAGCCATTTATTTTCCTAGCATGTACTATACTTTTTCATATAAAGCAGTGCTGTTTACCGAACATTTGATTACTCGACAGAAGTTCTGTTACGTAAATAGAAAGCTTGTTGGGGACATTGAAATCTACTTAAACCAATTATCTTTCCTTTACCTACGCTGTCATTTGAAATAACTTTTAGTGTACTTGTACACAATGTAGTCGGTACTACCTTAGCAATGGGTGCACCATGTGGCAGAAATATTTGCAACTGTTGCAGCCATTGATAACGAATCTCCGATGAGTTCAACTGTTTGTTGCCAAAGGTCTATTTTAGCATGATGCCTAACAAGAAAGTTTAATCCGAGTATTGGAGAAAATCCCTAGCCTACAGCTCGATAAATAGTACAATTCTCAAGGCTGTCAATTCAACTAAGTACCTGGGTGTTAAAATTACGAACAACTTCAGTTGGAAAGACCACATAGATAATATTGTGGGGAAGGCGCGCCAAAGGTTGCGTTTCATTGGCAGGACACTTAGAAGATGCAACAAGTCCACTAAAGAGACAGCTTACACTACACTCGTTCGTCCTCTGTTAGAATATTGCTGCGCGGTGTGGGATCCTTACCAGGTGGGATTGACGGAGGGCATTGAAAGGGTGCAAAAAAGGGCAGCTCGTTTTGTATTATCACGTAATAGGGGAGAGAGTGTGGCAGATATGATACGCGAGTTGGGATGGAAATCATTAAAGCAAAGACGTTTTTCGTCGCGGAGAGATCTATTTACGAAATTTCAATCACCAACTTTCTCTTCCGAATGCGAAAATATTTTGTTGAGCCCAACTTACATAGGTAGCAATGATCATCAAAATAAAATAAGAGAAATCAGAGCTCGAACAGAAAGGTTTAGGTGTTCGTTTTTCCCGCGCGCTGTTCGGGAGTGGAATGGTAGAGAGATAGTATGATTGTGGTTCGATGAACCCTCTGCCAAGCACTTAAATGTGAATTGCAGAGTAGTCATGTAGATGTAGATGTAGATGTAGACCATATGATTACTGCCGTAAACTTGAGCTATAGGCCTATTGTCCCAGTTGAATCTCTTTTGTTATCCCCTACTGCGTGCAAGTTATGTCTCGGCATTTTCAGTCTCCTCTTGCGCATGAGGCTTGTCCATGAGTCCTTTCAGCTTTATCTTTCATCTTAGTACTGGTCTTCCATGTGTGCTCTTGATATTTAAGCAGCTCTATGTCTTTTTTTTATAAAAAGCGCTCTGTAATTTTTGTGTAGGCAGCATCTGTCTTTACCCTATGCAGACTCACAGCTGATGCGTGTGCCCAGTATCTACTAAAAATTATACTTCCTTTCATTTATCTGAGCTATCAAATAACGATCACCGAGCGAGGTGGCGCAGTGGTTAGCACACTGGACTCGCATTCGGAAGGAAGACGGTTTAAACCCGCGTCCGCCCATCCTGATTTAGGTTTTCCGTGATTTCCCTGAATCGCTTCAGGCAAATGCCGGGATGGTTCCTTTGCAAGGGCACGCCCGACTTCCTTCCCCAACCTTCCCTAATCCGATGAGACCGATGACCTTGCAGTTTGGTCTCCTCCCCCAGATCAGCCCAACCCAAGTAACAATCTGTCTCCGCACACGTTTTCACAGCATTGCAATTTACTGCGAATGGTCCCCGATGGAAGTGACATTCCCATTGTTATTTAACGCTTTCTTTTTCGAATTGTACCTGCCCTGTTTTCTAAATTCACAATCATGAGCCTCACCTACCTTCTAAGGTAACTCACAGAGTCAGTGGCGCTTCGCGTGTTAGTACAGCTCTCTGTATCCCAAACTGATTGACCGCGATGTAGGCTTATACGAGTTTTGCCGTTCTTCTGTAAATAATTCAAGTCAGCATTTTGCAAACATGACTTATGAAAGTGATAATTCGGTAATATTCACCCCTGTCAGCACCCGCTTTCTTTGAAATTGGAATTATTATATTCTTGAATCTGATGGTATTTCACGTGTCTCAAACATGTTGGACACCAGGAATAACAGTTCTGTCATTGCTGGCTCTCGCAGGAATATTAGTAGTTCTGAGGCAAAGTGTCATCTACTCCAGCTGCAAAATGGCTCAAGACTTTCAGTGTTCTGTCAAATTCTTCTCACAGTATCATATTTCCCATTTCATATTTTTCTACTACTTCTTCCTTTTCTATAATACTGGGCCAAATTTCATTAACCTTGTGTAGCCCCTCTATATATTCTTTCCACCTTTCAGCTTTATCTTTCTTCTTAGTACTGGTCTTCCATGTGTGCTCTTGATATTTAAGCAGCTATATGTCTTTTTTTCCAAAGAACTCTGTAATTTTCGTGTAGGCAGCATCTGTCTTTAACCTATGCATGCTTCTACAGCCTTACAGTTGTCCTCTATTCCTGCTTAGAAACTTTGCATTTTCTGCCAATCTAATATATATATAGATCTGTATTCCCTTTCACATGCTTCATTTTCATATTTTCTCCTTTCATGAATGAATTAAATATCTCCTGACATCTGCGAAGAGTTTTACTAGACTTGGGCTTTTTACCTATTAGACCCTCTGCTGTTTTAA
This sequence comes from Schistocerca piceifrons, assembly GCF_021461385.2. Lineage (NCBI taxonomy): Eukaryota > Metazoa > Arthropoda > Insecta > Orthoptera > Acrididae > Schistocerca > Schistocerca piceifrons. The sequence continues at coordinate 198,552,942 of NC_060138.1, read as the reverse complement.
GCAGTTACCTATCCATCTTCTACTGTATTTCGTCTCCTGTTCTAGTATAACATTGCTGAAAGGTTCAAAGAAAATCTGAGTCTAATTTCAAACACGTACCTGGCTCACACAATTATAGTTGGTGGTGACTTCAATTTATCCTCGATATGTTGGCGTAAACACATGTTTAATTCCGGAGTTACTCATAAAATATCTTCCGAAATTGTGCTAAACGTAATTTATGAAAATTATTTTGAGCTGTTAGTTCATGAGCCTACTTGGGTAGTAAACTGTTTTGAAAACACACTGAGCACTTAGCAACAAATAATGCTGAGCTAATAACGAGCATCAAAACAAATTCAGGGATTAGTGCACACAGCATGTGTTATAGCGACACTAAATACAGTAACTGCCAATTCCACCAAAAATAAATGAAAAATATAGCTATTGAAAAAAGCAGAGACACTCCCCACTCCTTCCATATTAACAATGTAAATGTGCACTAGATATGGCTTGAATTCAAAGAAACTGTATCGACAGCAGTTGAGTGATTTATACCCCGTGGTACACAAAACGGGTCAGAACATTGTTGTAGAAACAACAAAAGAAGCCTGCCAAATTTAATCAATTTTTAATTTTTTTTTTGTTTCTGAAATTTAAAAACCTCTCTCACACCGGCCTGTTTTAGCTTCACTGATCAGGATAGTAAAAAACATGCGTATATTATGGGAATTTTCATTCACAAAGCAGTCTTATCACATTCACACAGTTCAATACTGTTCTATCCTGATTAAATTGAGCTTAACTTAAATTCCATAAGGCAGTGAAGCAATTTCGAAGTCTCGGTGCGACGAAAATTGTCAGTCGATCTCCTGATAACATTTGTAATAATTATTAACTTTCGGTAATCACGTGGGGAAGACCGGAGATCTGCTGGTAAGACCGTGTTAGCCCATTTATTGAAAGTAATAAACTGGATATCTTGAGCGTACAAAACGGCAGGTTCGTCCAGTGTAAATCAGACATTCCCCAATGATCCCGTGCAACAAAGCGTAGTAAGCAAGACACTGTCAATGATAATCAGGTAAATAATACGCGAACACATTTACGTTAGTTTAGTTCATGTATTAAATTCCTTCTCATACAGAATCTCATCAAGATGGCGACTAGCTCAACAATACATACATATACATCTTCGTTCTTTAACGGCTAATCGGCAAGATCTGAATCATTCTATTCATAAGAGAAAACATAGATAGCAGAGAAGCTATTCCATGGAGTAAATGAACACTCCAAGGAATAATAGGGCTTGAAACTACTTTGCATTGATAATCGTCGTATATTAAAGTTTAGGAATCGGTAAGATAAGAAGAGATATTTCGAGATATGTACTGAGTCATATAATTTATAAAATTTCTGAAAATATCGCGGAGAGACCGCTGCAAGAGACATTACAAATTCCAAAATCCCGAAGATTGGTGATCTTTTACAGAACCTTGAAATTTAGCGCGGACTTCAATGCGATATGTTTACAAAAGATTCCACAACCAAACTCTGTCTGGAAACCTGGCAGAAAATCCAAAGAGCTCCTGGTCGTATGTAAAGTATGCTACGGGAAAGACACAAGCAATACCTTCTCTGGGCGATAACAATCGTAATATTATTGATGACAGTACTGCTAAAGCAAAGTTAGTAAACACAGCCTTCCGAAATTCCTTCACAAAAGAAGACGAAGTAAACATTCCAGAATTCGAATCAAGAACAGCTGCCAACAAAAGTAAATTAGAAATATGCACTACTGGCCATTAAAATTGCTACACCAAGAAGAAATGCAGATGATAAACAGGTATTCATTGGACAAATATATTATACTAGAACTGACATGTGGTTACATTTTCACGCAATTTGCGTACATAGATCCTGAGAAATCAGTACCCAGAACAACCACCTCTGGCCGTAATAACAGCCTAGATACGCCTGGGCATTGAGTCAAACAGAGCTTAGATGGCGTGTACAGGTACAGCTGCCCATGCAGCTTCAACACGATACCACAGTTCATCAAGAGTAGTCACTGGCGTATTGTGGCGAGCCAGTTGCTCGGCCACCATTGACCAGACGTTTTCAGTTGGTGAGACATCTGGAGAATGTGCTAGCCAGGGCAGCAGTCGAAAATTTTCTGTATCCCGAAAGGCCCGTACAGAACCTGTAACATGCGGTCGTGCATTATCCTGCTGAAATGTAGGGTTTCGCAGGGACTGAATGAAGGGTAGAGCCACGGGTCGTAACACATCTGAAATGTAACGTCCACCGTTCAAAGTGCCGTCAATGCGAACAAGAGGTGACCGAGACTTGTAACCAATGGCATCCCATACCATCACGTCGGAAGATACGCCAGTATGGCGATGACGAATACACGCTTTCAATGTGCGTTCACCGTGATGACACCAAACACGGATGCGACCATCATGATGCTATAAACAGGACCTGGATTCATCCGAAAGAATGACGTTTTGCCATTCATGCACCCAGGTTCGTCGTTCAGTACACCATCGCAGGCGCTCCTGTTTGTGATGCAGCGTCAAGGGTAACCGCATTCATGGTCTCCGAGCTGATAGTCCTTGCTGCTGCAGACTTCGTCGAACTGTTCGTGCAGATGGTTGTTGTCGTGCAAACGTCCCCATCTGTTGACTCAGGGATCGAGACGTGGCTGCACGATCCGTTACAGCCATGCGGATAAAATGCCTGTCATCTGGACTGCTAGTGATACGAGGCCGTTGGGATCCAGGACGGCGTTCCGTATTATCCTACGTTTGACCAGGCAACGCCGGTCGACTGCTGTTTGTATATGGGAAATCGGTTGGAAACTTTCCTCATGTCCGCATGTTGTAGGTGTCGCCACCGGCGCCAACCTTGTGTGAATGCTCTGAAAAGCTAATCATTTGCATATCACAGCGTCTTCTTCCTGTCGGTTAAATTTCGCGTCTGTAGCGCGTCATCTTCGTCGTGTAGCAATTTTAATGGCCAGTAGTGTATGTTCTTGGAGTAGTGAAGCAACTTAAATCACTTAATAAAAGCAAGTCTTCCGATCCAGACTGTGTACAAATAGGTTCTTTTCAGAGAATGCTGAAGCAATAGAGCCATGCTTAACCATCATTCACAAAGACAATAGGAGTAATACAGTAAATTACAGGTCCATATCCTTAATGTCGATATTTAGCACGATTTTGGAGTATATATTTTGTTCGAACATTATGAATTACATCGAAGAGAACGGTATATTGACAAATTGTCAGCACGGATTTAGAAAACATCATTCTTGTGAAACACAATTAGCTCTTTACTCACACGAACTGTAAAGTGTTATAGACAAGGGATTTCAAATTGATTCCGTATTTCTAGATTTTTAGAAGGCTTTGATACCGTACCGGTATCTCACAAGCAGCTTATAATCAGATTGTGTGCTTATGGAATATTGTCTCAGCTATGCGACCGTATTCGTGATTCACTGTCAAAGAGGTCACAATTCTTAGTAACAGACGCAAAGTCATCGAGTAAAACGGAAGTGATTTCTGGCATTTCTCAGGGTAGTGTTAGAGGCCCTCTGCTGTTCCTCGTGTGTATAAAGCTATCTTAGGTCGTTTGCAGATGATGCTGTTTTCTATCGACTTGTAAAGTCATCAGAAGAGCAAAACAGACGGCAAAACGATTTAGAAAAGATATCTGTATGGCGCGAAAATTTGCAATTGCCCTAAATAACGCAAAAGTGTGAGGTCATCCACATGAGTGCTAAAAGGGATCCGTTTCATTTCGGTTACCCTACAAATAAGTCAAATCTGAAGGTCGTAAATTCGATTAAATACCTAGGAATTGGAAAGAACACACAGAATATGTTGTAGGGAAAGCGAACCAAAGACTGCATTTTACTGGCAGAATACCTGGAGGATGCAACAGTTCTAATAAAGGGACTACTTACGCTACACTCTTTTGGAGTATTGTTGCGAAGTCTGGGCACGCACGTGTTTGGACTCTAGCATCAAATGGAACATGTGCAAACATATTCACAGTGCATGTACAATTCAACTACATGAGCGCCCCGTTGCAAACTCTCCTGACGAGAACGATTTGATTATACGAGTGAAGACATTGCAATGAGCGTCATGCAGTGCTAGCCCAAGTAAGTGCACTGGGAAAATCCAACAGCTCCTTGTCGTTGTCACAACAGAAGGACATAATCGATCGTCAGTTACTTCAGTTTGTTAACTGCATAACTACAACAGAGGAGCTTAATATCGTCAAGAAGCACATTGCGTGTTTAAAGCCGACATTGGTCGCAGTGCGCAATGAAAGTGAGCGAGCGCCAACCTTCAAAGTAAAAAATGTTTCCCTGAAGAGTAACATAATTCCACAAAGAAGACTGTTTTCCACCAAAAAGAAAAAACAAAATCAGAAGCAAGTGAAGCACTATCAATCGCTGTTTCTCTACTCCAAGAAAGACTGGTAGTGAGTGATGACACAGAAGATAAACAAATGCACGGCAATTTTTTATAATTGCGAAAATGATGTAAAGTTCCTTCGTATGTAATACATGATTTTCGAATTATCAGTTGTGAGTTTTGTGTTCTTTTTCTCGTTCCTATTGTATTTATTTACAGTTTTCTTATTTATGTGTCAGAATTACAAAAATAGCTATTGTGTCAGTAGATAATGGGGGTCGTAAGATAACTAGTTACCAATGAGTTAATTAAATATTACAGTGACTTAATTATTCCCTGCCGTTTCATAAGATAATGCAGTACTTTTATGGTAAGAATTGAAGGGGTCTGCTAACCCACAAAAGCACATTTTGAGCTGCTACGTATTTATACGTCTTATTAAATTCAAAGTCAGGAACTGAATTTCAATAGAGCAAAAAAAATTATGAGCTCTTTTTGCGCATAAAAAAAAAAGTTATTACGTCTTTCGCACTACAGTGAAGCGCATGTACCGGTGACAGCTCGGCCAGCCCTTGCTTCGTGCAACTTCGGCAGCCATCGTTAGTGTTCGGAGCGAAGCCGCCGGTCTCGATGGACGAGTGCTGAACGCAGCCACAAAGATATGTCACTCGTGCCAAAAACCGGAATACGGTACGTACGAAGACAAAACGATCGAGACTGTTTTCAACGAAATGAAAGGAAGCTATTAGACACATTCCTCTTGGAAGGCCTGACCGTCAGAGAAATCACAGCGGTGTCACTGACGCATTATCGTGACTAGCTTAGTCACGAATTGAATGTAGTGTGGAAGTTCTTGAACAACGTCTTTGGTAGGATGCAGTAACCAGTGGCAGTACCCGCCTGCCACCTATCAACAAATCGGGAAACTACACAGGAACGCAAACTGCAGGAGACAGTATGTTTTCTTGTATCATTCTCAATTTTCGGTCCTAAGTAAAGAATTTTTTAAAGTTAATTGAAAGCAAAGCGAACTATTGTTTGATGAAATCTGAGTAGTAGATGAAGAAACTACTCGGTTTCAAAATATAACTAACATTCTCGATGAATGTTTAAGTCCTATAATTTTGCTTTATATACTTCAAAGCGTAGAACATGCATTGGAAGGTACGAAGTTATGGGAGCTCACCGACTTTGCCGCGACTGCTGCCACCAAATGTGCCACACCCACATCCGTAATGCTCCGCATAGCGACGATTACCTTCTTTTTTTATTATGCCAAATTTATTTTCTTGTGCATAATTGCTGCAGTGTATGTTCTTGTTACACAAGTGAATAGTTAGCTTTCCATTAATGCTTTTTGTTAAAAACAATGGTGTTAATTGAAGTCTCGATAGCCGCGACTTAGGCCGAAATTTTGCGTGTCACCAACAACCGAAACTGTATTTACATTTCTTGAAAATAGGTAGCAACTTTTTGTACGTAGTAGTGTCAACAGCGTCTACTATCGCCGTAAAAGTTCAATAGAACGTTTCTAAATCGTATTTCTGAACACATTTCGTGTTAGTTGTTAGTTGAATGGAACCGATATAGTTCTAAACTCACCTCCTAATGTAACTAAAAACTTCAGAGAAAACCTCAGTTCGCTTGTACATAAGTTCCCTAATCGCAATGGAGGACACTTTTAATGATCCAACAATCAATTGGGATAATTATGAATTTGTTGGAGCTGGGCGTGACAAGACATCGTATGAAACATTACCAAATGCCTGCTCTGAAAATTACTTAGAAGAGATAGTTCGGAAACCCATGCATGATGAAAATACACTACTGGCCATTAAAATTGCTACACCACAAAGACGACGTGCTACACACACGAAATTTAACCGACAGGAAGAAGATACTGTGATATGCAAATGATTAGCTTTTCAGAGGCGGTGGCGACACCTACAACGTGCTGACATGAGGAAAGCTTCCAACCGATTTCTCATACACCAACAGCAGTTGACCGGCGTTGCCTGGTGAAACGTTGTTGTGATGCCTCGTGTAAGGAGGAGAAATGCGTACCATCACGTTTCCGACTTTGATAAAGGTCGGATTGTAGCCTATCGCGATTGCGGTTTATCGTATCGCGACATTGCTGCTCGCGTTGGCAGAATATGGAATCGGTGGGTTCAGGAGGGCAATACGGATCGCCGTGCTGGATCCCAACGGCCTCGTATCACTAGCAGTCGAGATGACAGGCATCTTATCAACATAGCTGTAACGGATCGTGCAGCCACGTCTCGATCCCTGAGTCAACAGATGGGGACGTTTGCAAGACAACAACAACCATCTGCACGAACAGTTCGACGACTTTTGCAGCATCATGGAGTATCAGCTCGGAGACCATGGCTGCGGTTACCCTTGACGCTGCATCACAGACAGGAGCGCCTGCGATGGTGTACTCAACGACGAATCTGGGTGCACGAATGGCAAAACGTCATTTTTTCGGACGAATCCACGTTCTGTTTACAGCATCATGATGGTCGCATCCGTGTTTGGTGTCATCGCGGTGAACGCACATTGAAGGCGTGTATTCGTCTTCGCCATACTGGCGTATCTTCCGGCGTGATGGTATGGGGTGCCATTGGTTACAAGTCTCGGTCACCTCTTGTTCGTACTGACGGCGCTTTGAACGGTGGACGTTACATTTCAGATGTGTTACGACCCGTGGCTCTACCCTTCATTCGATCCCTGCGAAACCCTACGTTTCAACAGGATAATGCACGACCGCATGTTGCAGGTCCTGTACGGGGCCTTTCTGGATACAGAAAATGTTCGACTGCTACCCTGGCCAGCACATTCTCCAGATCTCTCACCAACTGAAAACGTTTGTTCAATGGTCGCCGAGCAACTGGCTCGTCACAATACACGAGTCACTACTCCTGATGAACTGTTATATCGTGTTGAAGCTGCATGGGCAGCTGTACCTGTACACGCCATCCAAGGCCTGTTTGACTCAATGCCCAGGCGTATCAAGGCCGTTATTACGGCCAGAGGGGGTTGTTCTGGGTACTGATTTCTCAGGATCTATGCACCCAAATTGTGTGAAAATGTAATCACATGTCAGTTCTAGTATAATATATTTGTCCAATGAATAGCCGTTTATCATCTGCATTTCTTCTTGGTGTAGCAATTTTAATGGCCAGTAGTGTATATTGCATCTAATGGCAACAAAGACCTGACCTCTTTAACGATGTCCACATCGAAACTGGTATCAGTGCTCGTGACGCAGTGAAAGCAACAATGAATAACAAAGTACAAAAGACAACCGAAAAAAGTAGAAAGATTTATATATTCAGCTAACTAGACAAAAAAACAGCAATGTCATATCTCATAGAGGAACTTGAGACTCTTAGCTCAGGACAAGACAGTATAGAGGAATTATGGCCGAAGTGTTAAAGAATAGTTGACCATGCACTAGATTGTGTGGGCGTAGCCACAGGGAGGTACTGAGGGTTCAAATCCATCCCTAAATGTTCACAAAGCGAAATCAAGAAAGGTAGAAGGGATTTTAAAATCAAGTGCTATGTAACTGTTATTTCAAAATTACTGAATTTTCAAACCGTCGCAATTGCACGTGTGGCGTGGTGCGCAAGGAGAGAAATACAGCACCGACGCGCCACCGGAAGCGACAATGTTGGGGCACCAATTGTGGACTGAGCCTCAATGCACTGCGTTTATTTGGAGTCCTGGAAAAATCCAAGTAGAGCTTTGGTAAGTGCTATCCTAATTTTCATAGTTGCTGAGGACGGGCGCGCAGTGAGAAGACATATGTTCACTTGGCCGCTTCCTGGAAACTGCGGAAGCTGCTGTTGTTATCATGGTATTTTCTAAGTGTTTATTTTCAGTAATGTTAAGCAGGAGAGATGACTGGCTAGTGTGCCCGATGTGATAATCTCTCTGCCTTGTTAGGTTTACTTTTCTCCATTTACATGATACATGCAATATCTGAGAATTGATCGATTTAATACAAAATTGTGTAAGAGAAAAGTTGTAGAGCATCAAAGTGAGTTTTTAAAAAAGTCTGAGAAAGTGCCAAAAGATCTAAATGGTAAGTAAATATCACCATTAGTCAGTTTAATAGAAATCGCATCCATCAAGATAAAACTTTGGGGTGCTCAAATTAAGAACCAAAGTAGCTTTCACATGATTTGGCACTGCCAAGTACACAACTCGACGAAACTCGGTTCATACATAATAAAAAATACCACAGTATACCCACAGTACAGAATGTAACAAAAAAAAGCACGAACAGAAATGGCACTTCTATTCAAAGACAATAATTACTCTGAAGTCACCGTGAAACATGATGCTCCCCTGGACATTACAAAAGGTGAGACACGTTTATTAATAGGCGTATGTGATCAGGATGGACAGCAATGCATCCTCTGCAACGTGCTCACGTGGCCACGAGGTTGCTACGGAGCAGCCGGCCGCGGTGGTCTAGCGGTTCAGGCGCTCAGTCCGGAACCGCGGGACTGCTACGGTCGCAGGTTCGAATCCTGCCTCGGGTATGGATGTGTGTGATGTCCTTAGGTTAGTTAGGTTTAAGTAGTTCTAAGTTCTAGGGGACTGATGACCACAGATGTTAAGTCCCATAGTGCTCAGAGCCATTGGAACCATTGCTACGGAGTTGTTGTGGATGGGCGTACTAATCCATGACCAGGCGATTGACAACATCTGGATGGTCTTTGGTGCATGTGGACATGTTGCAATATCTACAGCTACATCAACATATACTTCGTAAGCCACCGTATGGTGCGTGGCAGATGATACCCTGTACCATTACTAGCCACTTCCTTTCCTGTTCCTCCAGCAAATAGAGCGAGTGAAAAACGACTGTCTATATGCCTCCATACGAGCCCTAGTATCTTGTATTTACCTTCGTGGTCCTTACTCGCAACGTATGTTGCGGCAGTAGAATTGTTTGGCGGCCGCGCGGGATTAGCCGAGCGGTCTGCGTGTTCGGTCAGAGAGCCGGTTGGCCTCTGTGATAAAAAAACTGAGTCGAAGGATCAACAAACGAACTGGAGCAGATGTCATGTGACGTCCGCAACGACCAAACACAACGATCAACAACGAACAAAATGAAAAAAAAAGTCTAAGGCACTGCAGTCATGGACTGTGCGGCTGGTAGCCGGCCGAAGTGGCCGTGCGGTTAAAGGCGCTACAGTCTGGAACCGCAAGACCGCTACGGTCGCAGGTTCGAATCCTGCCTCGGGCATGGATGTTTGTGATGTCCTTAGGTTAGTTAGGTTTAACTAGTTCTAAGTTCTAGGGGACTAATGACCTCAGCAGTTGAGTCCCATAGTGCTCAGAGCCATTTTGTGCGGCTGGTCCCGGCGGAGGTTCGAGTCCTCACTCGGGCATGTGTGTGTGTGTGTGTGTGTGTGTGTGTGTGTTTGTCCTTAGGATAATTTAGGTTAAGTAGTGTGTAAGCTTAGGGACTGATGACCTTAGCACTTAAGCCCCATAAGATTGGCATGGGCGTGTGTATTTGTCCTTAGGATAATTTATGTTAAGTAATGTGTAAGCTTAGGGACTGATGACCTTAGCAGTTAAGCCCCATAAGATTGGCATGGGTGTGTGTGTTTGTCCTTAGGATAATTTATTTTAAGTAATGTGTAAGCTTAGGGACTGATGACCTTAGCAGTTAAGCCCCATAAGTTTTCACATACATTTGACATTTTTTGACTTGTTTGGCAGTCAGCTTCAAATGCCGGTTCTCTAAATTTTCTCAGTAGTGTTTCTCGAAAAGAACATCACCTTCCCTATAGAGATTCCCATTTCAATTCCTGGAGCATCTCTGTACCACTTAATGTGTTGTTCAGAGCTACCGGTAACAAATGTAACTGCCCGTGACTAAATTGCTTCGAAGTCTTCCTTTAATCCGAACTGGTACGGATCCCAAACGCTCGAGTAGAACTCAAGAATAGTCTCCCCAACGCATCTCACACATGCTCGATGGGATTTCAGTCGGGGGAATGGGCGGGTCAGTTCATTCATCTAATATCCTCGTTCCAAGAACCTCTCCACCTGCACTGGTAGATGTGGTTGCGCGTTGTCATCTATAAAAATGGTCAGGACAGAACGCATCCCTGAAAAGACGCACATGGAGGAGGAGTCATGTCACAATAAAGATGACCTGCAAGTGTACGTTGTTCAAAGATTTTGAAGTCAGTACACCCTTAAAACATTATGCCTCCCCATACCACCAAAACTATCATGTTGGATGTTTCCTCACATGGCGAGAGGTTGGAACATATAAGACACCCAGGAACATTGTCGAGTGTGAACACTTTGGAGTCCAGGTTTTATGTTGTGGGGAGGCATAATGTTTCATGGGTGTACTGATCTACAAATCATCGAACATCATGCTCTCAGCAGGCACTGAACACTTTCCCTGTTGGCATCTTTTCAGGGGTGCATTCGGCCCTCCCTGAATTAATTTTTACAGATGATAATGCACAATAGCATCGAAGAGCGCAGGTGAATGAACTTTCACAATGAGAGGAAATTCGGTAAATTGACTGGCATGTCCGTTCACCCGACTGAAATCCCATTGAGCACGTGTGGGATGCATTGGGAAGACGTATTGCAACATGTCTGTATGCCCTAATGACCATCCAGTAGTTGTCAATCAAGTCGACGAGGCGTAGTACGCCCTATCACAAGAATTACTTCCCAACTTTGCGGCCAGCGAGGGAGCACATTACAGACGAAGCATTGCTGTCCATGGTTGTTACATACGCTGTTAAGAGCCATGCCGTGCCTTTTGTAAGGTCCAGAGGAGCATCATGAATCACAGTGATTTCAATGTAATTATTGTCAGTCTAACTTCTGTTCGTCTCATTGCCTATTCTTTCAGTAATTACCAGTACTATATTGTAGCAGATTTTCCTGTGTATGGTATAAGTTTCATTGAACTATGTTACTTGGCAGCGACACATCATGCGAAAGTTTCTTTGTGCCGTAAGTTTTGACACCGGTGTAGATTTGGATACAATAAATTTAACAGAATAACATGAAATAAAAGACAATACATATGAAACTACCTGGCAAATTAAAACTGTGTGCTGGAGTGATACTCGAACTCGGGACCTTTGCCTTTCGCGGGCAGCTGCAGAAGCAGGACGACGGGTAGGGCAGGGGTCGACACCCAAAGCCTGGCCATCCCGCCGCCACGCCCAAGCAGCGTGTTAGAGGATCGAGGGATCAGGAGAGGATGTAGCGGGTTGATCTATGTTGTTTTATTTATTTATTTCTTTAATTTTTAAAATTTTTATTTTGTATTGTATTTATGGATTTATTTGAGAGAAGATAGGTGTTGACATAATGTGCTCTGAGAACCATATCCAAGTGACGCAATTTGTTCTCCTACAGCAGAGCACGTGTCTGGTGTAGGAGTCGGCGGTACGTAGCCGCCGCTGTGCGGCGAACATTGCTACGGAATTGCACTCCTAAACACTTGAGTACGGGCACCTTGTCAAAGGGCACCGCCGTTGCGTGGGAAAGCCCCCCTCCGACATCCATCTATTTTGTCTTCTTCACGCTGATGACGCTCCCAGAGACCGCCCCGTACTGGCGTAGCCAATGAAGCGCCATATGCATTTCATCCTCTGATCTGGCCAGGAACACCACATCATCGGCGAATGCGCCACAACGAAATGTCACGTCCCTCATGGAAATGCCTGTTAATCGCTGCCATAGACCATGTAAAGCTGGTTCAAGCGCTGCCGCAAATAATATACCCAACAGGGGGCATACTCGTCGCACTGACCGTCCAACAACAATGTGACCAGACTGGTAACCGTTGACCATTGCAACTGAGCTACCCAAGCACAAGTCATGACCTGTCCCCACAGCTTCGATTCCGCCAGTCCCTCGTCTCCTACCTTCCAAACTTCATAGAAACTCTCCTGTGAACCTAGCAGAAATAGCGCTCCTGGAAAAAAGGATATTGTGGAGACATGGCTTAGCCACAGCCTGGGGGATGTTTCCAGAATAAGATTTTCACTCTGCAGCGGAGTGTGCACTGATATGAAACTTCCTGGCAGATTAAAATTGTGTGCCGGACCGAGACTCGAACTCGTTACCTTTGCCTTTTGCGGGCAAGAGCTCTACTAACTGAGCTACCCAAGCACAACTCAACTCACAACCTGTCCCCACAGCTTCAGTTCCGCCAGTATCTTGTCCCTTACCTTCCAAACTTCACAGAAGCTCTCCTGCGAACCTAGCACTCCTGGAAGAAAGGATATTGCGGAGACATCTTTGCCACAGCCTGCAGGATGTTTCCAGAATGAGATTTTCACTCTGCAGTGGAGTGTGCTCTGTAGAGCACTGGCCCATGTGCGCTGTAGAGTGCTTGCCCACAAAAGGCAAAGGTCTTGAGTTCGAGTGTCGGTCCGGCACACGGTTTTAATCTGCCAGGAAGTTTCATATCAGTGCACACTCCCGTGGAGAGTGAAAATCTCGTTTTGGACAATATGTATGTTTACTTGGGTACGTGTTATATTTATTATTAATTTCGTCTATATGGACTTCCACATAGTTGATCAAAAACTGGATAGTAGAATTGTCGTGAGAGATTTCTATTACTTTTTGTGTATTGGACACATTAAACTCTTTGATATCATTATAGAATTAATTCAGAAGCTGGCAGCACATCTACAAATCTCTTGATGAATATTTTTGTATACGATTTTCTCAATACCTTGTGTTTTAGAAACGAAGGATCTCGGTTTTGCAGCTGAAGTAACAGAATGTGAAGGGCAGTTGAATGTGTTCTTTAGATTTGAACGGTCGCTTTTCTGTTTAGAACAAATGAGCGTTCTAAATACGTCTGCACTTCATGAACAATACGAGACTGGAATAGAAGGGAGAACCGATGGAGGTACTCAAAGTACCCTCCGCCACACACCGTTAGGTGGCTTGCGGAGTATGGATGTAGATAAATTCGTGGTCTAATGTCATCTAGGATTACAGGAGCAATATCAGCAATTCAGATGCTTTCCTCTTGATGGTTGGTGTGTAAGGTGCTCAACTGCGCGATCAGCGCCCGTACAAAGTCCCAATTTTCACATAGTCCAATTTTTTCACATTCTGATCTAACGACTTTCACGAATGATGATGATAATGAAATGATGAGGACAACACAAACACCCAATCCTCAGGCAGAGAAATTCTCCAACCCGGCCTGGAATCGAAACCGGGACCCCTGTGATCCAGAGGCATGCTTTCTTCTTGTTGGTCTTTGTTTCTGGCTTCAAACAACATCATATAAGAAATTGTGTTTCGAAAGCTTAACATTTTTTCTTGTGCTGATTTATTTTTCCAACGAATAACAAGTCTTTATAGAACTTTTAGAACAGCCTTTATGTATTGTCTCTGTCTTTGGGAAGGACTGGTATCCTTCATTCATCTTCATTTGCTTTGAAATGTTTTCCCATGAGATCACCCTGGCAGATGCCTCATCTTCTGTTCGTTCAGCTCTACTATGAACTGCAATATGTGATTCGTAAAACCATTTTGCTGGGTTATCATGGTATCTACCTTCAACAACAGGAAGATCTTCAATGTCCCCTACTCAAAATTTTCCGTTTTGCCATTTTCAAAATGTCTTTGTAACATCACGACCAACATTTTTCCTTTTTTAAAATCGGTATCCTCACTTCATTTTTCATGTAATCCTATGATGCCTCTTCGCAATAAAATAAACCGTTTCTTTTAAGGTAAAATTTCTGAACTGACGATCAATAAATGTGGGATTCATTTTTCACTGTACCCCTTCTAGCATAGTTATCTTTCCAATAAAATTTCTAGCACTTTTCATGAACAGCAACAGCGGTATAGTTCGCCAAAACAACATGTTTACCATACTTTCTCATCGTAATCCTCCCAGTAACGTTTATATGCCTCTTTCCTTTATTGTGTCAGATCTACCTAGTCCATAATACTTTCACCACAAATAAAACATTCATACGTCGCTCTGACTTCCATTGACAAATGTAACTGAACAATGATCAGTTGACGACTGATGCCTCCTCCACTGTCAGAGGCCCACAACAGACATGGCAGAAAGCCCACATTTTCAACAACGGAGCAACAAAATACAGATAATGATTGATTGTACTGAGAAATAAGTTAAGCGACAAGTGTGAATACTGGAAAAAAATCACTGAAAGGAAAGTAAAAAATCGACCATGCTATTTCCATAAAATTGAAAAACGCGATATTTACTAATCACCTTGGTTTTTCGACATTTTCTTTGCTTTTTGAAAACACGTTTTAACGGTCTACAACTTTTCTCCTAAAATTTTTTTCATCAAATTGGTCAATTTTCCGATAGGTCACGTTTTATGGCGACGAAACATGTGTTTATCGAAAGACGAAAAACTGACGTTTTCTGGTGAAATGTGGAAGGCTTGGAAGTAACAATGTTTCTTGAAAGAGTATTATATATATGTTTATATTCAAAAGTGGTGCTTCTTTATAATAAGGACGATGAGGTTAAATTAATCCTGTTCTAACACTTACAGTTATGCAGTTAATTGTTAAGGCTGATAAGGATCTCAAAGAGCACAAACAGCACGGCGATTTTCGACTTCTGGCGACAAGTACCGATCATAAAAAAGGGCCGAAATTGCCAATAAAACTTTTACACGCTACATAACAAAGTACGGAGCTATAGATAGAGAGAGGCTGAATGAAACGTGCTTGGCAGTCAAGAGAGCAATGTTTGAAGCCTTCATTGACGACCGTAGCAGAATATTATCGAAAGATCTTTCACAAACCCAAAGAAATTCTTATACGGATATGGTGTCTGTTCTTTAGGACATGTCCGAAAGAACAGACACAATTGATGACCTGCAGCCATCTAGAACGAAATTAAAATTATATTAATACCGTCAGCTGCGCACGGGCGTTGATATAGATCAACATGGACAGGTGAAAATGTGTGCCCCGACCGGGACTCGAACACGGGATCTCCTGCTTACATGGCAGACACACTATCCATCTGAGCCACCGAGTGCACAGATGATAGTGCAACTGCAGGGGCTATCTCGGGCATGTCCAAAAGAACAGACACCATATCCATATAAGTATATAGTTCTGGCGATACAGGCCATAACCTTCTTCTTCTGTGCGGATGCACACATATTCCCCGAACTCCTACGGGACTTGAAAGAATGTCTTCCACGAGTAATGAGTGTGTTGGGGTGGGACACTACGAATGTAGTGTGTGGACATACAAGGTGAAAATGTGAGTCTCGCGGGAGGCGTGTGTGAGATAGTCCCTGCAGTCGCCCTCGGTGGCTCAGATGGATAGAGTGTCTGCCCTGTAAGCAGGAGATCCCGGGTTCGAGTCCCAGTTCGGGGCACACATTTTCACCTGTCCCTGTTGATCTATATCAACGCCCATGCGCAGCTGACCGTATTAATATAATTCTAATTTAAAAGAAATTCTGGCTGAACGTAAAGGCTGAGCAGAACCAAAGTTAGTGTCCAGTCTCTCATGGACAAAGCAGGAACTGCAACTGAGAGTAGCAGAGCAAAAACAGAAATGCTTACTTCTGTTTCCAAATGTTCCTTTCCAGAGTTAAACGCAGGAGTATTATCCCAATTCAATGTTCGTATCTCTGAAAAGATGAGTGAAATATGTATTAGTGCCAGTGGCATTGAGAAGCAACTGAAATCATTAAACCTGAACAAAGCTCCGGTGCCCAGTTCCCTGCCTATTTCTATGCCCAGTTTGTGGCTAATTTAGCCCCTCCTGTATCGTAGATACCTCGAATAAAAAAATATCGAGAAGGGTAGAGGAAGTGATCCACAAAATTACTGTCCAGTATCAATGATAACCATTTGTTGTTGAATCTTAAAACTTATTCTAAGCCCAAAGATAATGAGGAATCTCAAACAGAATGACTTCACAGAAATATTGAAAGGACTGAGCTAACAGAGTCTTGAAGACAGACAGGAACCATCCTGAGAAAGTCAAGAAGTGACTTTAAATGATGACTCTAGGAATATACTACAGCCCCCTACATATTGCTCCCATAGGGATCTTGAGGACATGATTAGATTAATTACAGCATCCAAAGGTATTGAAACAATCATTCTTCATGCACTCCATATGTGAATGGGATGCTGCCATGCACTTCACAATGGCTTGCACAGATGTAGATGAAGAAAACCTAACCAAACAATCTTGGTAATGTGTCTTCTCTCGAAAAAAGCGACTACTAATTCATTGTTCTGTCATTATATCTCTAAATCAGTACAACAATAGTGGCAGCAGCACAAAACATCTTAGAATAGTTTTTGTTTACATGCAGCCAAACTTTCATCCTTGAAGTTAATTCTTCTTTCAAAACTCTCCATGAGAACTGTCGTAGGCTAGTGAGTAGGGGGATAGTTTGCAAATTTAGAAGCAAATATTTTCACTTTAGGGGGTACTGTAGTGGGAAGAACAAGAGAAAATAGATGGAGTTCTCTCCCACAACTGCTGAAAATGTCATTTAGGCATGGTAGGAGGAAGAAAGGAAGGAACTGATCAGGGTGAAGGGAGACAGACAGGAAGAGGGTGACTGGAAACTAAAAAACAGACATTAACCTTTGCCAGAGTGGAGAAAAGCTTCTGTTAGAACTAGGAGCAGGAAATGTCCAGCACACTTCAACCAGTATCATAAAGCCTAGGAATGAGCAACATGTCAGGAAGAAGAAGGTGATGCTGATAGATATTAGCCATGGGTGAGCTGCATGTCCTTAGTTACAGGAAAGCTTAGGAGCAGTGTACCAGGCCACCAGCAGTTTCAAACCAAGAGCAGGGCTATGTCAGGTGATAGAGGACTTGGGGTTTTTAAGTAAAGATTTTTCATAAGAAGGGAATGTAGTAACAGCAGTTGGGGCAGAAATAGTCTTGACAGCGATGGGGTGTATGAAATAGAAACTGGTAATGGACAAAATAGTTTCCCTGACTCATGGAACCAATGTATACTTTTTGAGATATTCTGGTGTCATAACTGGCCATGCTTTATTGGAACTGTGGGGCAGATTAATGTGAGGCTAAAAATAGCACTGATGGTTGGCAATTTTTCATGCTGCCCTGGTACCTGTTTGGACTGTTGACAGATGTGTGTCACTAGACATAGCCCACACCCAAACAGTACCTATACCTAAATAAATCAAGTCACTGATACAAGCCCATATCTAATCGGGAAATTCTTAGGCTATTAAAGGCTGGACTGCCACTGGTGCTCAGGGACAAATTAATCCACATATATGTAAACAACCTTGAACATCTTATATCTGTGCTTGACCTCATACAAGAGGATGTTACATTGAGCAATCACGACAATAACTCTACAATATAATCATCTCCACTACGTGCCCAGCAGTATAACTCTGACAGGACAAAAGAGAATTATGTAAATTATGTGACAAAGTTGGACCTGTCTCCAATGTGTAAGGCACAACAAGTAGATCAGATTCCACTGAACTTACATAAAAAGAGATGGAATAACAACTGCTATCATACAGGTTATTATGGTAATGGTCACTGGCTGTGCCATAACAAAAACTACAACAACAACAATAGGTGGAATTCCCAGACGGGAGATAACAACCACCACTGCATAACAATGATGACACGCATTATATTCTAGTAGCAAAGCAAACAATTGAAGGTGATTGGCCAATGCAGAAATGTTAATGAAGTGATAAAAGAACCATGAACCACTGACATGGGGTCAACACATTAAATCTATGAACACTGCACCCTCAAATGTTGGCTATGAACTGTAAAATTACTGGAGCTATTAGTGTTAAATCATGCAATGTTGTGATGTAAACCTAGGTGGAAATTAAAATAAGAAGTGGAGTGACAAAATGCCCATTGCTAATTACAGATGGATTGGTGGTAGAATGCATACTTGGCACCGATTTCGTATGAGGGAAGAATGCACAACATTTGACTTCTCTTCTCGTGAAAGTTTTTTAGACATCTACGGCCAGAACAGTGTAGTAGATTTAAAAAAAATAAAATTGAAATGTGGTAATCAGTATATTGGCTTCATGGTAAAATTACTCGAGACAAGGGCAACATACACAAATAGCATACACTCATTCTGTAGTCAGGTTGAAAATACTGCAAATATGGTTAAAGGTAAGACTGTAGAGTCTACTGCTACTGACTCACTACACCAACAAGAATTAAGACCAAAAGGGCAGCCATCACAAGTGAGATAAAACAAATGCTTGAATGGAGGATAATTGAGCCTTTCATCTCACCTTATTGTAACCCACTGTTGACTGTGACAAAACCCATCATTAACTAATAAATCTTTAATTACAGCAAGTAGAAACAGAAATTTAATGCAATATGTTGTACACTGAAGAGCCAAAGAAACTGATACACCTGCCTAATATCACACAGGGACCCCATAAGCACACAGAAGTGCTGCAACATGACATGGCACAGACTTGACTAATGTTTGATGTAGCGCTAGAGGGAATCGACACCATGAATCATGCAGGACTATCCATAAATTCATAAGAGTACAAAGGAGTGGAGATCTCTTCTGCCAGATACACTGAAGAGCCAAAGAAACTGATACACCTGCCTAATATTGTGTAGGGTTCCCATGAGCACGCAGAAGTGCAGCAACATGATGTGGCATGGGCTCAACTAATGTCTGAAGTTGTGCTGGGGGAAATTGACTCCCTGAATCCTGCAGAGCTGCCCATAAATCCATAAGAGTAGGAGGGGGTGAAGATCTCTTCGGACAGCATGTTGCAAGGCATCCCAGATATGCTCAATAATGTTCAGGTCTGGGGGGTTTGGTGACCAGCAGAAATGTTTAAACTCAGAAGAGTGTTCCTGGAGCCACTCTGTAGCAAATGTGGACATATGGGGTGTCTCATTGTCCTATTGGAATTGCCCTAGTCCATTGGAGTGCACAATGGACATGAATGGAAGTATGTAATCAGATAGGATGCTTACATATGTGTCACCTCAGAGACATATCTAGATGTATCAGGGGTCCCATATCAGTGGCCACACCCCCACACCCTTACAGAGCTTCCAGCAGCTTGAACAGTCCCCTGCTGACATGCATGGTCCATGGATTCATGAGGTTGTCACCATACCTATACATGGCCATCTGCTCTATACAAATTGAAATGAGACTCGTCTGACCAGGCAACATGTATCCAGTCATCAACGATCCAATGTCGGTGTTGATGGGCCCAGTTGAGGCATTAAGCTTTGTGTCATGCAGTTATCAAGGGTACATGAGAGGGCCTTTGGCTCCAAAATCCCATATCTATGACGTTTTGTTGAATGATTTACACAGTGACACTTGTTGATGGCCCAGCATTGAAATCTGCAGCAATTTGCAGAAGGGTTGCACTTCTGTTATGTTGAACAAGTCTCTTCAGTCGTCGTTGGTCCTGTTCATGCAGGATACCTTTGTGGCCACAGCAATGTTGGAGATTTGATGTTTTACCAGATTCCTGATATTCATAGTACACTCGTGAAATGGTCGTATGGGACTTCAGTGCTACCTCAGAGCTGATGTGGCTCATGCATTGACTGTAACACCATGTTCAAACTCACTTAAATCTTGATAACCTGTCTTTGTAGCAGCAGTAACCAGTCTAACAATTGTGCCAGACACTTGTCTTATATAGGCATTGCTGATGACAGTGCCATATTTTGGCTCTCTCTGTATTTGAAAGCGCATGCCTATACCAGTTTCTTTGGCACTTCAGTGTTTACAATGATAAAATAAACTTACATTATATGAGCTAATGAACTGTGTAGGTAAATAATAACAAAACAAATCTTCATTATATCTCGTTGTACCACTTACAATTGTTACCCCACAGGACACCTTAAATAGTGCATTTGCGAGGGATCCCCCTAACCACTTATTTGATTACTAATTATCCTGCCTGCCCCATTGTGGGATTGTGTTGCTAGCTCATAATCTGAATCTTTTCTTACATGGATCATCAGTTTATCCCCTCCCTGGTCACTGTTTATTTTATATTGTTGATGCTCACTTGGACGTATGATGACACGGCTTACAAACTGCGTTGGCTGAAACAAAAATGAAGGAACAGGTATGGGCTTGTAACTATAAAACATTAGTGGAACGATGCAAGATAAGGTTGTTTGTGTTTGGTGCACTTTATACATAGGTGCATCCACTTGTGGGGTTAAATACATTTTAGGCACTGACACTCAATATCAGTAAGCATAATACTATACTTGTGTGTGTTGTTTGATGTTTTTATACCTATAAAAACTCGCTGTACTCATCTTGATCTCTTGCGAAACTGGACCACACAGCATGTCTTCCGTAATGTGAAGGTATTGATTATTTCACTGACTTCATTGCATTTGGCACTTTCACTTTCAATACTGAGGATGGTAAGTTAACTAAGTATGTCTTGGGTCATAGATAGTTATTTATAAGCTTGAGCTTCATAAATGAGCATTCAGCTGAAGAAACAGTAACAGAAGTAGTTGAAAACAGGTAAAATGCAGTGCATAAATCTAGAATGTTAGCACTGTGACTGGATTCTCTATTATTTGTAGTTTTGTTAAGTCAACTAATGAGGATATTGAGGCTATTTCTTTTTCCAGTCATTTTAAACCTATTACCTGGTCTGGGAATTCACTGGATAAATCCTCCAGATAATCATTTTGAAGATTTACTGCTGCATTTTGAAACCTTTTTTCGGAAGGAGAAATTAGAAGTTTTCTGAAAATAAATTTGAAGAAATGGTTAAAAAGTGTGTTACACACTTAGCTTTTGGCCAAAGCCATCTTCAGAACAGTAAAAAAAAAAAAAACACACACACACACACACACACACACAGTCATCAACACAAGCAAGCATACCTCACACACACATGATCACCATCTCTGGCAGCTTGGACCAGAATCCAACTGTCATGTGGAACAAGGGCAGCAATCTGGAGGGAGCAGAGAGGGGGACGGATAGCTGGGTACAGCTGTCTGGCAGCTGGCAGAATGTGCCTGGACTAGATGGAGGCATGACAAGACTGCCAGGCTCAGCATCAGGAGGCTCTGAGTAAGGGAAGGGAGGGTAGGGGGCAGAGAAGAGGAAAGGCAAGGAGAAGGGGGGCGCATCGGCAGAGGGCATCTCACAATGAGGATGGGGAGGATAGGACAGAGAGGGCGGAAACTGTTGGGTGGAAGATGTGAGGCAGTGGGTTACCGTAGGTTGAGTCCAGGATAATTCAGGGAAGCAAAATGTGTCATAAGGATAACTTCTCTCTGTGCAATTCAGAAAAGCTGGTTGTGGAGGGGAGAGTCCAGATGGCTCAGGTTGTGAAGAAGCCATTAGAAACAAGCATGTAATGTTCAGCTGCATGTTGTGCCACAGGGTGGTCTATTTTCTTCTTGGAAACAGTCTGGTGGACACTGTTCGTTCTGGTGGACAGCTGATTGGTGGTCATACCAAAATAATAATCTGTGCAAGGATTGCAGCTGAGCTGGAATATAACATTGCTAATTTTACAGGTGACCTAGCCTCTGATGGGACAGGATAAACAAGTGACAGGACTGGAAAAGGAAGTGCTGTGTGGGTGGATTGGGCAGGGTGGATTGGGCATGTTTTGCACCTGGGCCTTCCACAGCAATATGATTCCTGTGCCAAGAAGTTAGGGTTGGGAGCAGCATAGGGATGGACTAGGATGTTGTCGAGGTTGGATGGATGCTGGAACACCACTTTAGGAGGGATAGGAAGGACCTTTGGTAGGATGTCCCTCATTTTAGGACATGACAATAATTAAACAAAACCCTGATGAAGGGTAAGATTCTGTTGTTCCAGTCCATTCCAGGGTGGTAGTGAATGATGAGAGGAGCTCTCCTTTGCAGCTGGTTCTTGGGAGTGATGGGTGGTCGGGGGGTGTGTGGGGAAATGGCACAAGAGATATGTTTATTGACTAGGTGTGCTTGTCTGTGGAGGCCTTTGTGAGACCTTCAGCTTACTGGGCAAGGGAGTTCTTGTCACTGTAGATATTCTGTACCCAGGTGGCCAGGCTGTGTGGGGTGCATTTTTAGGTATGGACAGGATGACGGCTCTCAAAAAGGCAGCTACTGTTTGTGGTTGATAGGTTTAATGTGGGCAGAGATATGAATGGAGCCATCAGAGAGGAGGAGGTCAACGTCCAGGAAGGTGGTACACTGGGTTGAAGAAGATCAGCAAAGCAGATGGGAGAGAAGATGTTGTGGTTGTGAAGGTATGAGGATAAGGTGTCTTGGACCTGAGTCCCAATCACAAAGGTATCATCAATGAACCTGAACCAGACTACGGGTTTGGTGTTTGGGGAGGCTAGGAAGGTTTCCTCTAGATGGCTCACAAACACGTTGGCATAGCAGGGTGCCATGTGGATGTCCATGGATGTGCTGCAGAATCATTTGTATACCTTCCCTTCAAAGGAGAAATAGTTGTGAATTAGGATGAAGTTAGTAAGGTGTATTAGGAATGAGGTAGTGGATTTGGAGTCTGAAGGACATTGTGAGAGGTAGTCTTCAGTAGTGGGGAGACAATGGGCATGAGAGATGTTGATATTTAGTGAAGAGTCATGAACAGTGATGAGTAGAGATGCAGGAGGTGAAGGGGTGGGGATGGTGGAGAGTCTGTGCAGGATATGGTTGGTGTCTTTGATATGGAAGGATACATTATGGGCAATTGGTTGGAAGTGTTGATCAATGAGGGCAAAAATTCTTTCAGTGGGAGCACAATAACCATCTACAATAGGACATCAAGGATTGTTGAGTTTGTGGATTTTGGGGAGCATGTGGAAGGTAGGTGTGTGGAATATCATCAGAGTGAGGAGGGAAATAGATTCAGGGGAGAGATTCTGCGAAGGGTCTAAGGTTTTAAGTAGGAATTGGAGGTTATGTTGGACTTCTGAGATGTGATCTCTCTGCCAGAGTTTATAGGTAGAGAAATCAGATAAATGGCAGATGGCTTCCTCTGGTTGTCACTGTGATTCATAACAACAGTGGCGGAACCTTTGTCACCTTTCTGGACATTGACCTCCTCCTCCCTAATGGCTCTATGCACATCTCTGCCCACATTAAACCCATCAACCACCTGCAGCAGCTGCATTTTGAGAGTTGTCATCCCTTCCACACCAAAAAATCTCCCTACATGGATACTCTGCAAGTCACACTTAAGTGCCTGGCAGACAGTTCATCGAATCACCTTCACAACAATACTCCAGTATTCCAATGCTGAACAGCGCACGGAAAAAACGAACACCGATATCTTTCTGTGTGAGCTCTGATTTCCATTATTTTGTTACGATGATCATTTCTCCCTATGTAGGTCGGTGACAATGAAATATTTTCGCATTCGGAGGAGAAAGTTGGTGACTGAAATTTTGTGAGAAGAGTCCGTCACAATCCAAAACGCCTTTGTTTTAATGATGTCCATCCCAAATCCTCTATTATGTCCGTGACACTCTCTCCCTGGTTCGGATAATACTGAACATGCTGCTCTTCTTTGAACTTTCCTATGTAATCCATTAATCTTACCTGGTAAGGGTCCCAGCTCGTGGAGCAGTATTCCAAAAGAGGACTGACAAATGTAGTGTTGGCAGTCTCTTTAGTAGATCTGTTACATTTTTTCAGTGTTCTGCCAATAAAATGCAGTCTTTGGTTTGTCTTTCCCACAACGTCTTCTATGTATTCTTTCCACTTTAAATGGTTTGTAATTGTAATTCCTAGCTATTTAGTTGAATTTATGGCCTTTAGATTAGACTGATTTATTGTGTAACCAAAGTTTAATGGATTCCTTTTAGCATTCATGTGGATGAACTCACTTTTCATTATTTAGCGTCAACTGTCAATTTTCGCTCCAATTAGATATCTTTTCTAAGTCGCTTTGCAGTTTGTTTTGATCTTCTGATAAGTTTACTACATGATAAACGACAGCATCATCTGCGAACAACCTAAGATGGTTGCTCAGATTGTCTCCTAAATGGTTTATATTGATAAGGAACAGCAAAGGGCCGTAACACTACCTTGGGGAAAGCCAGAGATCACTTCCGTTTTACACAATTACTTTCCATCAGTTACTATGAACTATGACTTCTTTGAAAGGAAATCACGAATCCAGTTGCATAACTGAGACAATATTCCTTAAGTACATGATCAAATTGCATGCTGCTTGTGAAGTACGGTATCAAAAGCCTTCTCAAAACCTAGAATTATGGAATCAATTTGAAGTCCCTTGTCAATAACACTCAACACTTAAATTTGGTGCCTTCAGTACACCACATGAAAAACTATGACAGAATGACACTATGCATGTTAATTTTTTCAGTATGTCAAATACAACATTTGACAAATTACTGCCAAATTTTACAAACTCATTTGCAATATGTGGACATGCATTTCTCCTCCTTAAGCACTTACATTTGTAATGAACAGAATTTGATGGAAGTTTTGTTCAGGTAATGAAATATGTGATACCACCTAAACTGTAGCCAGATCTGGATTCACTTTCATTTGTAAATTTCACTATCTGTATAAATGGATGTTCTGAGTTTTCCAGTTGTTGGGAGAAATTTTACTTTAAATATATTTTTTTGATTATGTTTCAATATGTTTACACGCTGTGAGGGTACACCAGGGATATTAGTTTGCAAATAACCAACAGCAAATATTCTGAGACAAAACTACATTGTTTATTGTTCTTTTTTTACCATTTTAAATGCAGTCAAAACTTATGTTCTAGTTTCATATATTTTATTTCTATTTCTATAATATTAATGGGTAACCAGTTTCCCAAAACGACAAGAACTTTACAGGCTGAATATTGTCAATGTTTTGTAAACATTGTCAACATCTCTCCTTCTTAAAAATCTTTAAAGAAATACATATTCACAAGAAATAATTAATACATTAAATCTGTTGTAGAATATGAAATCAGAAGTAACATTAGTTTTGCACTGATGCATGGAATGTTCCGGAAAGTTTGAGAAAAAATAGCATTTGTTATATGATTGTTCCCTGGCACTAATTGAATCAGACTGCCAGACAATTTTTGTAGCTGATAGCTTATAGATGTTTGAATGGCTTATAGATGTTTGAAGCTGTTTCCTGTATGGAACAATGTAAATGATCTCAAAATGAAACAATGGAAAATCCAGGATGGAATGTAACGATATTATGAAGAGGATTTACCATATAGTGGAGATGCTGAGTCACAGACAGGCACAACAAAAAGACTGTCACAAGATAACCTCTCGCCCAACAAGGCCTCTGTCAGAAATAGATCTCTCTCTCTTTCTCTCTCTCTCTCTCTCTCTCTCTCTCTCTCTCTCTCTCACACACACACACTCGTGCAAATGCATCTCTCACTCACACATGACCACAGTCTCTGGCAGCTGAAGCCAGACTATGAGCAACAGCAGCAGTGAATGATGAGAGAGGCAACTGGGTGGGGGTAAGAATGACACTGGGAGGGATAGCAGTGTAGAGGTGGGGGACAGTTAAGTGCTACTGGGGGGCATGCAGGGCAAGGTGGAGAGAGGGTAGGGCAGTCGGAAGGTTAGACAGAGGACGGGGCAGGAGGGAGGGGGCGGAGGGGGGGAGGGCAATGGAAAAGGAGGAAGTAAAAAGACTGGGTGCATTGGTGGAATAGAGAGTAGAGAGTTGTGTAGTGCTGGAATGGTCTCAAGTTTTTGTGTAATATTCTTGTGTCTTGGATCCGTGAAATTGAATGTGGATCAACTCTAAACAATTGTGAATGAAAACAATCGTGTAATGAAACTATTGTCACTGCCTTGTCACTAAACAACCTGGCTCTATCAACTAAATTTAAAACTGTGCACTCCAGAAAAGTCTCTAGACGCTGATGCCTACTGCAGAAGAAAGTGACTGATTGAATATAGTGTGTAAGTTTGAAATTACTGCAAATTTTTAAAACTGCACAAGGGCAATTAATGGTAAACACATCAGTATTATCAAACCAGAAGAAAGCAGTTCAATGTTTTTCAGTTACGAAGGCCACTATTTGTTAGCCCTGATAGCAGTACTGGATGCAAACTATAATTTTATTTTTGTGGATGCAAGAGCTTGTGGTGAAGATCATGATTGAAGTGTATTGAAAGAAACATCTTTATGAATAAAGCTGCAAAGAAACACACTGAACTGACCTCCACCCAGGGCACTCTGAAATATCCAGGGGAATTGTCATTTGTATTAACAGGAAATGAAGCATTTGCATTGAATAATAATTTACTTCATCCCTGTGGTGGCTGAGAAGAGGGTGCCATCATCAGTCCCTGTTGTAATTACGACATCACATAGCACCTTTGATTAACTACAACATCAGCTACATAAAATTGTACATTTGGAACTAGAAGTGTTGGCTATGGTGCTCCACGGACGCGCAGAAGCCTCAACTTTAGAGGACATCCTTAATCACATGGACAAGAACCCAAGGGCAAGCACTCAAAACATTGCCCATACCATGTGCTCCTACAGCACACAGTTTGGAGCTCAATGTCGCTGCTGTGTGCGTATTGTAAAGGGGACATTTGAAAGTGATCTGATCCTCAGACTGATTTTACATCCAAACACTACATTTCAGGACATGTGTTCCTTATCAGACCATCATCTAAGTCCACACTATAGCCCCTAGAGGCCTGTAATATGAATTTTGAATCACCTTGTGTAAAGACAAAACATTATTACCAAAACTTTTGAAAGTCCTGAATAGATTTACTTCAAATTTTTACACAATAATCTGGTGAACATTTAGAAGAGTATATGATATTTGTTTTAATACATGTAATACATAAACATATATGTAATGTGTGTTGGGGAAACATTATTGCCAAAAATCTCAATAAGTACTTGATTGATATACATCAAATTTTTACATATTACTGTAACAGACATATGGACACATATGGGGTATAAATTTTTAATGTATGTAATATCTAAAAGTATATAAAATATGTGAAAGTGAAATATTTTAGCAAAGAGGAAAGGTTTGTTCATGGCTTATTGACTCATGATTAGAGTACTACTCAGAACCTGAATTTGCAATAACAATAAACAAGGCTGAAGGTGAGAGAGGGTGGGGAATATGTGATGGACAGCAGGGTCTGAGGAAATGAACATAGATAGTGGAAAGGAGGAGGAGGAATAGGAGGAGGAGGGGGAGGGGAAGGGGAAGGGAGGGGAGAGGGGGGAGGAGAGAGGGAGAGAGGGGGAGGGGAGAGAGAGAGAGAGAGAGAGAGAGAGAGAGAGAGAGAGAGAGAGAGAGAGGAGAGAGAGAGAGAGAGAGAGAGAGAGCGGGAGAGAGGGGGAGGGGAGAGAGAGAGAGAGAGAGAGAGGAGAGAGAGAGAGAGAGAGAGAGGGGGAGAGAGAGAGAGAGAGAGAGCGAGAGAGGGAGAGAGAGAGAGAGAGAGAGAGAGAGAGAGCGAGAGAGAGAGAGAGGGGGGGGGGGAGAGAGAGAGAGAGGGGGGGAGAGAGGGAGAGAGGGAGAGAGGTCGAGAGAGAGAGAGAGAGAGAGAGAGAGAGAGAGTGGTGGGGGGAGGGGGGATGGGGAGGCAGGAGGAGATCGAGAGAGAGAGGGAGTAGGAGGAGGAGATGGTCAGAGACAGAGGAGAGAAGGAGATTACGACATATGTCTAATTCCCATACATATCAGAAATGGGTTCTTTCTCTTTTCTTGCTTTTCCATTTAACCAGTTGGAGCCGCACCAATGCATGGCCAGGAACAGTTAATATTTTATAGAAATGTAAAGGTCATATTATGGAGTGATGTTGATCTGCTGAGTCCAAAAATAATTTTGTTTAACTGAATAAAAGATGATTAGGAAATCATTATAGTATGTGCTATTTGCTTATCATACTGTACACCTACATGTGGATTAGCTATTTTCGTGTAAAATTTCCAGGTTAATAATTTTGCTAGTTTAATTAAATTCTTACTTATTGGCTTATTTGAACAAAGCATTGTGTTATCTGATTCAGGAAAATTAAGGCAATGAAAGTGCAGTGTCAAATCTGGGGAACCTGAATGGTGAAAATATTTTAGGGCGTGGAAAAATTTAGCTATAGATATATGTGTAATTTATGAGTTTATGGAAAAGTTCAAGTACTTACTGTAAAGAAGCAAATTATGAAATGAAACTATGTTGTTCCAGAGACCTTTTTCAAGTTTCAAACACCTATGATGTAGACAGAGTGGTCCATTGATAGTGACCGGGCCAAATATCTCACGAAATAGGCATCAAATGAAAAAACTACAAAGAACAAAACTCGTCAAGCTTGAAGGGCGCTATGGTTGGCCCGCTAGATGGCGCTGCCATAGGTCAAATGGATATCAGATGCATTTTTTAAAATAGGAACCCCCATTTTTATTACATATTCGTGTAGTAGCCTACATAAAGAAATATGAATGTTTTAGTTGGACCACTTTTTTCACTTTGTGATAGATGGCACTGTGATAGTCACAAACATATAAGTATGTGGTATCACATAACATTCCGCCAGTGCAGATGGTATTTGCTTCTTGATACATTCCCGTGTTAAAATGGACCGTTTACCAATTGCAGAAAAGATCGATATCATGTTGATGTATGGCTATTGTGATCAAAATGCCCAACAGGCGTGTGCTATGTATGCTGCTCGGTATCCTGGATGACATCATCCAAGTGTCCAGACTGTTCGCTGGATAGTTACATTATTTAAGGAAACAGGAAGTGTTCAGCCACATGTGAAACACCAACCATGACCTGCAACTAATGATGATGCCCAAATAGGTGTTTTAGCTGCTGTCTTGGTTAATCCACAAATCAGTAGCAGACAAATTGACGCGAGAATTGGGAATCTCAAAAACATTGGTGTTGAGAATGCTACATCAATATCAATTGCACGCATACCATATTTCTATGCACCAGCAATTGCATGGTGACGACTTTGAATGTCGTGTACAGTTCTGCCACTGGGCACAAGAGAAATTATGGAACAATGACAGATTTTTTGCACGCATTCTATTTAGCGACAAAGCGTCATTCATCAACAGCGGTAACGTAAACTGGAATAATAGGCACTATTGGGCAATGGAAAATCCACGACGGCTACGACAAGTGGAACATCAGCGACCTTGGCGGGTTAGTGTATGGTGTGGCATTATGGGAGGAAGGATAATTGGCCCCATCTTATCGATGGCAATCTAAATGGTTCAATGTATGCCGATTTCCTATGAAATGTTCTACCGATGTTACTACAAGATGTTTCACTGCATGACAGAATGGCAATGTACTTTCAACATGATGGATGTCCGGCACATATCTCACATGGTTGAAGCGGTATTGAATAGCATATTTCATGGCTGGTGGATTGGTCGTTGGAGCACCATACCATGGCCCTCAAGTTCACCGGATCTGATGAAGGTGAACTACTCCCTGTTGAGAGGAATGTTGTTACACGTATTGTCAAATGCATTGAGGTTGACGGACATCATTTTGAGCAATTATTGCATTAATGTGGTATTTACAGGTAATCACACTGTAACAGCATGCGTTCTCAGAAATGATAAGTTCACAAAGGTACATGTATCACATTGGAACAGCCGAAATAAAATGTTCAAATGTACCTACGTTCTGTATTTTAATTTAAAAAACCTACCTGTTACCAAATGTTCATCTAAAATTGTGAGCCATATGTTTGTGACTATTACAGCGCCATCTATCACAAAGTGAAAAAAGTGGTCCAACTAAAACATTCATATTTCTTTACGTACTACACGAATATGTGATAAAAAATGGGGGTTCCTATTTAAAAAAACACAATTGATATCCATTTGACTTATGGCAGCGCCATCTAGGGGGCCAACCATAGTGCCATCTGGTTTCCCCCTTCAAGCGAGACAAGTTTCATTCTTTGTAGTTTTTTAGTTTGATGCTTATTTCGTGAGATATTTGGCCCAGTCATGATCAATGGAGCACTCTGTATATGCAGACTGAAGTGATGAATGAAAATTTGTATCAAGGCTGGGATTTGAACCTGGGTCTCCTGTTCACTAAGCAGACGTTATAACCATTACACCTCCATGACACAGTGATTTTTCACAACTGCATGGACTACCCTAGCTCACCTCCCACCTCAATCCAAAGTCCCACACACACCACACAGTATTCTCTGTAAACTCAAACAGTATAGCAGCGACTCTCCAGCTGCGTTGGAATAGCACGTCAGCATCAAATGAAGCGGGAGATCCTCCCTGAAACCCAAGCATTGGTACTTGATTAATGTTACCCAACTAGCTATGTCAGTCCCCTGTGATTTGATGATTAGGTCATGACTTCTTTTCCAACCACATAGTGTTATAACAACTTCAGTTAGCAATTTATTTGAAATAAAGTTCTATGTAAAAACTATGCCATGGGAACCAGAAGTTGTTAAATGATGATGTATGTAGTAAGATGACATCAGCTGTTACCTACATAAGAATAAGGGATTTCTATATCTATTTGCTATGAACATTATGCGCATAAGAATAATTATTTGAAAGAAAGGAAAGAGACTTATTTAAACGAGTAGAGCGGTAGCAGGTGGATTAAATCCATTTTGCTATGTTTCAAAATGTAAATAAAAATTTCTGTTTTACAATATTTAGAAGGATGGAAGCAAAGAATATTTAAATGCCAGCTAAATTTTGTAGTGGAGGTTTCATTTTGTTTTTTGCATACAGTAATAAGGAAATTGTGTGTAAAAAAATGAATTTTTTTCAGCAAAAAGTAAATAAAATATGAGATAAGATAAACATTGGAAACAATAAAAACTGTCAAAAAATATTGTGGAAAAACTAAAGAAAACTGAAAGTATGTAAAAGCATTTAAAAACTCTAGAACACTAGCAGTAGAGCAAATATTCCAAATAATGAATTCAGTACCACTGGTGTGAGTCCTAAGTATTTCAGAATAAGGTTAACATCATGTAATTAGTTTTAAAAAAGTAAGTTTAGTTGCCTGTAATAATGTATATTTTGAATAAAATGCATCACAGAGCAGCCCTTCATGCCAGAGTAAGGGAAGTTAAAGTCAAATCATTTCTGTTGTCTACAGTAATATTTGTCAGGAGAAAATGTTTGTCACAAAGATGGCCTTCAGACTACAGTAAAAGAAAAATTTGTTGTTTAAAGTGAAATAATGATTCAATTAACTTGTGTATTATCTGTTGTGTAAAGAGAAGTTATGAGCTACCATTGGAGCTGATGTTATTTGTTACCACGAAGTTGTTCTTTACAGTCACTTTGTTAGTAATGCAAAGTAGGGATTCGATGTTTAATGATATAATGAAGTAGTATTTAATGCAATATTGAGAAATATGAAGCAGTGAGGTATTAACTAAGTTATATGAAGTATGTAACTGAGTAATGAAGTACACACAACAATAAGGAAGTTAGTAATGGAAAGGGTATTACGAAATACAGTGATAGTTATGGTCCCTAACCAAAGCCCTGTTTTTGTGGCAGTTAATTTTTCTGAATGCTCTTCACCATTTAGCAAATTGTAACTAAAGAGATTATGATATATCAGATATGAGTAAAGAGTAAAATGTGACCATGTGCAAGTGATAAATTTTGCTGTGGAAAGGCATTTATCTGATCTGAGGCAACAATGTGATAATTTATGTGGGAGTTATGGCAATATGGTTAAAACAGTTTAGGAAATTCAGAAAACTAATGCTAATAAGTTGTTTGAAAATACAGGATGAAATCTTAATCATTTAACTTTATACAAGATATATGCTGCTGTGAATTTGTGTTCATAATTCTGATGTGCTTATCTCCTGTATGATGTGGAACCGTCATTGAGTTTTTTGTAATGATGATTTCAGGTAATATTAGGCTATAAAAACTGTTGAAGGATAATTAATATGAATAGGTAGAAAAATGTAAAGAAAACCTGACAGAAATTAACAACAGATTCTAATAACACTAAAATTAATTTAAATTTGAAATTAAGTAATTTTCTTTTGTACTAAGACCATTTTGGCCTCCAGTAAGCTTCCATTCACATAACTTAGAACTTATTATTTTTCTTATTCTTAGTGATATAGTAAGCATTTCTGTAGGATGAATCTTTGTTGTTTGTCTGTTTTGATGTTTGTACTTAGTCTTTGTGCTATCAGTGCTGGAATAAGTGGATGTTGCACTGTAAATTTAAAAATGAATGAATGTTGCATTCTGGAATGATCTTGCTGAAATTGTACTTAATCTGCGTGTCAACAAAACTGTTATGAATAAATGAGTGAGTGTTGAGGGACATTCTGAAACTTGAAATATGGGTGGGCAATGCAAAATACAATAAAATGGTGTGAGTCTCCACCTTTTTCCCATCGACTTTCCTTCCCTGTTGCTCTGTAAAAAGAGAGAGAGAGAGAGAGAGAGAGAGAGAGAGAGAGAGAGAGAGAAATGATTGGGTGTGTCTCATTATTTCAGTTAGTGAGTAATATTTTTAAATGTTGTTTTATGTGATGCAATGTGTCTGCCAAATTTTGGCTGACTTGTTTTATACTTGTAAGGAGTAAAAGCATGGAAATAATAGAAGTAAGTGATATACACTGGTAATTACCACCTTCATTCTGCTCTATTCCTGTAAACTTGAAGTACCAATTGTTTTGGCAATGAATGAATAGTTTTCAAAATCCTGCCACTTAGCAATGAATGGAAGGACACGGGAGACTGTTGTTTCAGTGTATGCAGAGAGATTACTAACCAGAGGGATCATGTGGCTTTCTTAACATGGGCAGAGGCTAACAGAGATCAGATGTTTTGTGGCGACCATTAAAAAATTTTCGTGCTGGAGGCATGGGTGCAGGCTGGGAAGAGAAAGAACGGGCACTCTCCTCAGGCTTGTACGAAGCCAGACCAAGCAGGTAGGTGCTACTCTCATGTGCATGTTCATCAAGGTTGAAAATTTTAGTGTGTGAGGTTATCTACATGCAGTTAATGATTTTGTAGTCTTTTCCATTTAAATCTGATTAAACAGTATTTCTGCACTATTTTTCAGCATTTCGTGATTGTAATTCTCAGTATTTCCCAAAGAGTCTTTGTGTTTGTAGCCATGTGTGACCAGATGGGCTTCATGGTGTCTGCTAGTTTCAAGCAAGTTTGTGGATTGCCTCACACTCAATAATTCGTATAACTAACATCTGTACAACATTTCAGCTGTTTTTTCCATTTAAATCAAGTTTCCTTTGTCACGTCACTCCATGTTGTGATAGCGAATGTCGCACATAGTTCACGTCAGTTAAATCATACCACAGTGTTCCTCCCTCTATTTAAATTATCTCATCAGTGATTTCTAAGTTACCCAGCAATTTCCAAATGTAAGTTCTTGGAATGAGATGTACTTTCTTTGTGATAAGTTACACATGGCATGAAACTGTATTTCAAGTCACTTCTGAAACAATGTAGATCAACTTAAACCAACACTCTCACAGAAGTCGATCAGGCATTTGCCTAGAAAACGACAAAGTTAATTAAGATGAATGAGCATAAAGATTGATCCAATGAAGTTTTCTACAGGAAGGAAGGAGAATATACTCATCAGCAGCTAGCTGAAGATAACATTTGAGGTGACATTGGACAGGTCTGAAGTCCTACTGTGGTGGCTCCAACTGGGCTCTGATTGATGAGCTCATTTTAGATGACACATAATTTGGTTTAGAGCATCGGCCGAGAACTGCCAATGTGTGGAGTTGTGGTGCTATGAATAACTGTCCTGCAAAGGTATGCTCCTGGATCTACTTCCATACACGACTCGGTGGAGGGAAGCAAGTCCTCAGTGAGGAGGACCTCTGACTGTGCTTGCCCCACCATTTATCAGTTGCAATATGACACCTGCTGGCAGCCAGTCCTGAGAGGCAACTCCTTGGAGGTATGCATGTACATGGTGCTTTTCTGTTTGCAGGGTTGCCAGTCCATTAGGCATACTGCTGGTGTATGACACATCAAGTGCCCCTTTTCCACACCCCCTGCAGTATGATCACAGAACAGTTATTTTTGTGTATATGTGTGAATAATCAAGCCATACAATGAACCTTTTGTAATGTGTGATATGTTGCTCCCCAGATGTGAATGATTAGTAGCTGCAGTGTCTTAAGCCTGATGTTTCCTCATGCAGTAAGGAGGGCATTTGATGGTCACAATAGTACATATACAGACACAAGCAGACTTGTCTGCTTATGATTAGAATACCACCACACAACCTCAATTGTCCAAAACATAGTAATGCTACCCATTCCAAGATTAAAACTATATAAAAATGTCTGCTTGTGTCTGTATATGTGCGGATGGATATGTGTGTGTGTGTGTGAGTGTATACCTGTCCTTTTTTCCCCCTAAGGTAAGTCTTTCCGCTCCCGGGATTGGAATGACTCCTTACCCTCTCCCTTAAAATCCACATCCTTTCGTCTTTCCCTCTTTCCTGATGAAGCAACCGTGGGTTGCGAAAGCTTGAATTTTGTGTGTGTGTTTGTTTGTGTGCCTATCAACATACCAATGCTTTCGTTTGTTTTTAGATATATTTTTCCCACGTGGAAAGTTTCCCTCTATTATATTCATATCATCAATGTGTATATACTAGTATATATGTGATGTGAAAATGTGTTGATGGGCTGTTTTGTTTACCTTCTCACAGTCACTTTTCACACTCTTACACCCCAGTATCTAAAAAATGAAAAAAAAATTGAAGTTTTGTATTGTGTAGTTTAAAAACCTTAAAAACAGTAAAAACCAAATAAATGATCATTTCCATTCATACTGTATATGATTTATTATAATTTCGAGTTCCATACCTACAACGTTGGCAAAGTTGCGACGAGGAATTGAAATTTGTGTCCTGAGACAATTTTGAATTATACCCCAGATTAGGACATATATCCAGTTTCTGTACATGTTTCACAATTGCAAAGCATTTCCAATTGTGCTAGTCTTTTTATATGATCTTACCATAAAGTAATACCCTTGGTGATTTACGAACAATGGTATGAGAAATGAAAACAATTCACCACACAGAGTAAGTACTGAGCAGAAAACAGGCTAATAAATAATGTACTGAACATAACAGTACAGATTAAAAAAATGTTCTTAAGAACATGTATGTTCACATCGCACACACAATGAACTAGCGAGCCTTACCCCTCCCCTAGTGTGGAGTTGCAGCTTAAATAAGATATCAGTTGGATTAAAGGCCAATAACAATTAATCTTTTTACTGAGGACAAGAACATACTGGTCAAGCTGGTCTTAATACTCCCTGTTAAGATATTCATTTATAGAGTAGGAGTTACCTATCAAAAAGTCTTGATGGGGCAGATAACACAGTAATTCAGTGACTTAAGATTAAAGAAATAAATGTTTAGGAACTTCCTAGTATCCAGTTGAATGACGTTCTGAAATGAGATGAACAAAATAAAACAGCACCTTCTGATAGGGAATAATATTAGATTAGATTCAGTTTTCATTCCACAGACCCAACGAATGAGATGATTGTCATGGGTGTGGAACATGTCAGAAAATATTATATAAAAAACATAAAACATTTGAGTATAATACTTGCTACCCTTATCATTTGTCAGAAGGTTGTCAGAATGGGTGATACATTACAGTAAATTGGAACTGCTAATATTTACAGAATTAATACACCGTCAGACTAAAACAGTTACGCACTTGCTAAATTTATCGTACACAAAATACCTGATCTTGACTGTTGTGACCAAGTGCTGTCAAAACTGAAATCTAACAGTCATTTTTACTTAAGCTGGTCTTAACACTCCCTGTTAAGATATTCATCTATAGAGTAGGAGTTACCTATCAAAAAGTCTTTCAAACTCTGTTTAAATCGTGCTTTATCTGAAACAAAGTGTTTAATGGTTGCCGGCAATTTACTGAAAGTGTGTGTTCCTGAATATTGGACCCCTTTTAGAACCAAGGTAAGTGATTTTACGTCTTTATGTAGATTGTTTTCCTAGTATTGATACTATGTATTGAACTATTGGTTGGAAATAGAGATATCTCACTTGAACAAATTTCATAACGGAATAAATATACTAAGATGCAGTGGTTGGAACACAAAGTCCTTGAACAGGTTACTACATGATGTTTTTGAATTTACACCACAAATGATTCTTAATCCACACTTTTGCACGCTAAAAACTTTTGCTTGGTTTGATGAGTTACCCCAGAACATAATCCCTTAAGACATAATAGAATGAAACTAAGCAAAGTATGCAAGCTTTTTTATATTTATATCTCCTACACCTGACATCATTCTCGCTGCAAATACAGGCTTGTTTAGGTGCTTAAGCAGTTCTGTGGTATGCCCTCCCCATTTGAATTTATTATCGAGTTGTAATCCCAGAGAAATTTAACGCTGTCAACATCTTTGATCTGTATGTCTTCATATGTTATAAACATGCTGGAAGGAAATCTCTTACGAGTTCTGAACATCATGTAGTGGGTCTTTACAAAGTTTAATGACAGTGAATTAGCTTTAAACCATTTAATAATGTCAGTGAAAATTTGATTATCAGCTATTTCTAAATCGTCCTTGACCTGCTATTTATTGCAATGTTTGTTTCTTCCAGAAACAAAACAAACGTAGCATCAGGCAATGTAACAGATGAGAGGTCATTAATGGACACAAGAAAAAGCAATGGAACCAAGACTCAACTTCGAGGAACACCACATGTAATTAATTCCCAATCAGATGAAGACTGACTGCTTACTGCACAGGTATTTTGCAACAACACCCTTTCTTTCCTGTTTGTTAGATAAGACTCAAACCACTTTGCAGCATTGCCAGCGACACCATAACATTCTAATTTACTTAAGAGAATGCTATGGTTTACACAGTCAAAGGCTTTTGACAGGTTTTTCAGAAAATTAATAAGTGGTTCCTTGTAAACGGACTCTCACTGAATTTTGATAAGACACAGTACATACAGTTCCATACAGTAAATGGTATGACACCATTAATAAATATAGACCTTAATCAGAAGCATATAGCTAAGGTAGAACATTCAAAATTTTTAGGTGTGTCCATTGATGAGAGATTAAATTGGAAGAAACACATTGATGATCTGCTGAAACGTTTGAGTTCAGCTACTTATGCAATACGGGTCATTGCAAATTTTGGTGATAAACATCTTAGTAAATTAGCTTACTATGCCTATTTTCACTCATTGCTTGCATATGGCATCATATTTTGGGGTAATTCATCACTGAGGAATAAAGTATTTATTGCACAAAAGCGTGTAATCAGAATAATAGCTGGAGTCCACCCAAGATCACCCTGCAGACGTTTATTTAAGGATCTAGGGATATTCACAGTAGCTTCTCAGTATATATATATATATACTCTCTTATGAAATTTGTTATTAACAACCAAACCCAATTCAAAAATAATAGCAGTGTGCATAACTACAATACTAGGAGAAAGGATGATCTTCACTATTCAAGATTAAATCTAACTTTGACACAGAAAGGGGTGAATTATACTGCCACTTAAGTCTTTGGTCTTTTACCAAATAGTATCAAAAGTCTGACAGATAACCAACAAGTATTTAAGAAGAAATTAAAAGAATTTCTGAATGACAACTCCTTCTACTCCATAGAGGAATTTTCAGATATAAATTAAGAAAAAAAAAACCAAACAAAAAAATTATATAAAAAAAATAAAATAAAATAAAAAAGTTGTTATATTTACTTAATTATGTTGTTAAATTAACTTAATTATGTCATGTACTGGAAAATTTGACTCGTTCCACATCATTACGAAATATCGTATTCATGAGCCACGGAACTAGTATTAATCTAATCGAATCTCACAGAAAATGCCAGTAGCCTCTAATTTATTATCTAATAAAATCTGACATGGAATTGATGGCATTTCCAACAGGGTACTAAAAGCTTGTTCCCAACAAATATGTTGGATTCTCAGCCACATAAGTAGTAGCTCATTAAAACAGGGCATTTTTCCAGATAGACTGAAATACACTATTGTTAAACCATTACATAAAGAAGGGGATAATTCTGATGCTAAGAACTACTGCCCTATCTCACTTCTGACAGCTTTATCCAAAATTCTTGAAAAAGTAATGTATTCAAGAGTAGCATCACATATTTGTAAAAATTAAGTACTAACAAAATGTCAGTTTGGTTTTCAGAAAATGCTATATATGCTTTCACTGATCAAATATTAAATGCATTGAATAACCGAGCATCACCCATTGGGATATTTTGTGATCTCTCAAAGGCTTTTGATTTTGTGAATCATGAAATTCTTCTAGATAAGCTTAAGTATTATGGTACGAGTGGGACAGTGCACAAATGATTTAATTCTCATGTAACTGGAAGAATGCAGAAGGTTGAAATTAACAGTACAGATAGTCTGCAAAAATCAGCAGAGACCTAACTGGGGAGGTATCAAGAATGGTGTTTCACAGTGTTCTGTCTTGGGTCCCTTCATTGTTCTTAATATATATTAATGACTTGCCACTCTATATACATGAAGATGCAAAGTTAGTTCTTTTTGCTGATGATTCAAGTATAGTGATCAGCTGAGGAAATTGTGAATAATGCCTTTCAGAAAATTATTAAGTGGTTTTCTGCAAATGGACTCTCACTAAATTTTGAGAACACACAGTTTATACAGTTCTTTATAGTAAATGGTGTAACACCATTGATAAATATAGATTATGAATAGAAGTCTGTTGCTAAGTGTGTGCATTGATGAGAAATTGTATTGGAAGAAACACATTGATGATCTGCTGAAACGGTTAAGTTCAGCTACTTATGCTAATTTTTGTGATAAACATATCAGTAAATTAGCCTACTATGCCTATTTTCACTCACAGCTTTCATATGGCATCATATTTTCGGGCAATTTTTCATTAAGAGAGAAAGTATTCGTTGCACTAAAGCGTGTAATCAGAATAGTAGCTGAACACCCAAGATCACCTTGCAGACATTTATTTAAGGATCTTGGGATATTCACAGTACCTTCGCAATACATGAATTCACTTATGAAATTTGTCATTAATAACCCA
Source organism: Schistocerca piceifrons (assembly GCF_021461385.2). NCBI lineage: Eukaryota > Metazoa > Arthropoda > Insecta > Orthoptera > Acrididae > Schistocerca > Schistocerca piceifrons. Next base: position 198,513,361 of record NC_060138.1, on the reverse strand, counting down.
TCCCAATTCAAAAATAACAGTGAAGTGCATAGCTACAACACTTGTAGAAAGGATGATCTTCACTGTTCTGGATTAAATCTCACTTTGGCACAGAAAGAGGTGAATTACGCTGCCACAAAAATATTTGATCATTTGCCAAATAGCATTATAAGTCTGACAGATAGTCAACCAACATTTAAAAGCAAATCAAAAGAATTTATGAATGACAACTCCTTCTACTCAACAGATGAATTTTTAGATATGAAGTAGTAACTGTACAAAAAATTAATTAATTATTTTGTGTAAAGAAAACTTATGTTAAATTATGAAATGTCATATTCATGGTCTATAGAACAAGGTCTGTGCTGTTGCCCACCCCACCCATTATTACCACGGTGTCTTCCTTTGTGAAGTCTTTGCAAAGTGAACCTATATCCTCTGTCTCCTGACCCAGACTTCCTCTAGGTTTAAAAAAACTTGTGACCTGGTAACCTGACCCTAGTTCATCCTGCAACAGTTGGCTAACACCTCTACCATGTGAACTACCTAACAACAAAACTTCTTCTTCACAACTTTTTCTGACTTCTTACTTTTCAAACACTTTTTGAATGTTTCCTGTGTCCTGTCTATTCCTACATCTACTTGTGGTTCAACTGTGACAACAGATCGAACCTGTTTTCCAAATTCACAACAACACTGTCTGAGAAAGTCCTAGTCCTATTTCTTCTACATATATACATACATTAATCCTTGTTCCATAGATCATAAATACGACATTTGACGATGATATGGAACTTGTCACTTTAAAATAAGTTTTCTTCACACAAAATAATTATTTTTATTATTTTTTTCAGTTACTACTTCATATCCAAAAATTTATCTATTGAGTAGAAGGAGTTGTCATTCGGAAATTCTTTTAATTTGCTTTTAAATGTTGGTTGACTATCTGTTAGACTATTAATACTGTTTGACAAATGACCAAAGATTTTTGTGGCAGCATAATTCACCCCTTTCTGTGCTAAAGTGAGATTTAATTCAGAATAGTGAAGACCATCCTTTCTTCTAGTGTTGTAGCTATGCACTTCGCTGTTATTTTTGAATTGGGATGGGTTATTAATGACAAATTTCATAAGTGAATACATGTATTGCGAAGGTACTGTGAATATCCCGAGTTCCTTAAATAAATGTCTGCAAGGTGATCTTGGGTGGGCTCCAGCTATTATTCTGATTACATGCTTTTTTTTTGCAATGAATACTTTCTGTCTTAACGACGAATTGCCCCAAAATAGGATGCCATATGAAAGCAGTGAATGAAAATAGGCATAGTAGGCTAATTTACTGATATGTTTATCACCTGTTATCAGTTCCCACCTCTCTTTTCCCTTCTCCTCCCCTAACCTTTCCAGATCTTGTCTCACTCTATCTAGTTCTGCCTGGAGGGCAGCAATCTTCTCCTCCTGTTCCACTATCTCCCTATCTCTACAGCAAATCCTACACAACCAATGAGCCTTGTTTATTTCCCCAATTTCCACGCCACTACAGTCACCCACATGAAAGAAACTGCAGCAACCCTCACAAATCTCGGAATTAACAATTCTACGGCAAGTCATACACTTCTCACTCATGGAAATCAAATTTTAGCTTTAGTTTAACTTAAACAATAATAACTTCTTAGACTACTCTACTAATACATTAAATTTCTTAGAAAGCTTAGACCTAAAGTTCAGATACTAATTCAAAACTTCTGAAGAAACAAAAACGATTTAGCCTGTACTGTTTACATGATGAAACGAAAATAAACAAAGAACTGAGCCTACACTATATAAAACTTTTCACATATTTTGGAACTTTTCACTTCCGCTACTAACTAGAGAAACAACTGTATAGCATGGAAGAACATGCTAACAGCACAGACTTTACATTATTGCAATAATCATTTAACTTACAGTATATGATAACGTAAACAAATCCTAGTCCAAAATTCAGCCTATGAAATGTTTTCCTTTTCCAGAAAATGCTAAAAAATGTGAAACCTTCAACTAAAAACTTACAATAGGTATTCATTTAATTACTCATGATGTAATATTACCTTAATTAATTTTTATGACTCAATTAAACACTTATCTTTACAAGAGCTCTGAATGTACACCACACATCCATAATTACTATAGGTGTAGTATTTCGATTATATTAGGTCCATTCACATTCTTGTTATACATAAACGATTTGCATTCACATGTTAAAGCAGCAGAATGGTACAAGAGTTATAATCAAACCTACTGGAGAAATTTCAACATTTGAGAATAGCTTAAGTCTATCATGTATATCTTGCCATACTTTACACTGATGCCACAGTCGTTAAACTTACTCATTCCTTTTCATAATGAGAAATGGAATTTGTGATCCATGGAACGTGAACATAACTAATGAACTAACTAACTAACTAAACCAATTAAAATACTCAACTCAGATGACTTTTGATCTAGGGATCAGTTTATATTGTGTTAAGCTGGAGGCAAAATTAATACGTTCATTTCATACTGTTGACTTAACAGCACAATCTTTGATGTACAACAGCATATTTAATAAAGCATTTATCCTGCAACAGTGAGCGGTAAGAATAATATATAGATAGATACCATTCAACGGCATCTTTATTTCTGTTCTTACATTCACATGCCAGAAAGTTTGTTTTTTAACAGCTTGTATAGCTAATAAAATATTCACACCTGTCAGCACCTGCTTTCTTTGGAATTGGAATCATTACATTCTTTTTGAAGTCTGAGGATATTACACATTTCTCATCCTTGCACACCAGAAGGAACAGTTCTGTCATGGATGGCTCTCCCAAAGCCATCAGTAGTTCTGAGAGAATGTTGTTACTCCAGGGGCTTTCTTTCACTGCTCTATCAAATTCTTCCTGCCATATCATATCTCCCATTTTATCTTCTTCTCTTTCTTACATCTTCTTCTCTTTCTGTTATATCACCTTCAACTTCATCTCCCTAGTAAAGTAAGAAATTGATAATGCCTTATATATAAATTTAAAGAACCTTAAATTTAAAGAACCTTAGCTGGGGTGGCTAATATCAATACCCACTGGTCCACTGGAATCACACATCTCATATCAGTACTAGGCCAAGTGGAAATGGTCCAAGTGAAATCAAAAAAATATACAGAAATATTGGATTGCACATCAGTCAGCTTGAATTGAAGGTAATTACAATATTAAAGCAGGTGCTTGATACAGTACTGGGAGTACACCAAATTGAAGATAAGGCAAATATATGAATATTTCATTCTGTAGCTTACTGAATTGTCTTACAAGGTTCCTAATAAATTAAAATTGTGTATCTGACTGAAACTTAAACCTGGATCTTTGCTTTTGTCTTTAGGACAGGCAACTAAAGCTGTTGTAAGCTTAAGGATTTAAAATGACATAGCCTGAAAACTAATGAATGTTATTGTGTAATAATGTCATGATAAATTCTAAGGGGCAAAATCTCGCTCAGCAGCAGCACGTACACCACAATGAAATTTCCTGAGACATTAAATAGATGTGTCTGTCCAGGAGTCAAACCCTTATTTATGGCACCAAACTTCCATATCAGACCAGTTCATAAAGCATTGCCTGTGTAAGTCACCAGGAAGCTTGAAGTTAAATGAAATTATAAGTAAGGATAAAAACTGATTTTGTTCCACTGACTAAATACTGGGAAATTATAATTAATTTGTAAGGAAATTACTAATGTAACTAATTGGTAATGGAAGTTTTTAAACAATACACTCAATCATTTCACTTACACATGCTTCATGAATAGGACTGATAAAATGTGTAACAACACTTCTCTGGCAGTAATCCTGTCTGCCATAGATATTGCTGTTTTGTATAATATAAGGCAGATGTAAATACAGGTATGTGTGGAGGAGATCTGCATAGTGTTTCATAGCAAGAATATTACAATCATCCATGCTGGACTTTGGTACGAGTTGAACAATTACCAAAATATTTTAGGAATTATATAGTAGTTGGAATTGGACGCAACCATGAAATACTGGCTGACCTGCTAACGACATCGATGGTGACTCACTGAAAATTACAGAAAGACAACAAGAGTGATGGATGAACAACAAAGACAACATGACAGAATGACAGGTCCAGAGAGTGAACTAAATCGAGAGCCTGGACATAGCAATATCAGGAACCAACCAACACATAGTAGCATTAAGATTATGAGAATGCTGTTGGAACATGACTGAGGTTTGGGCTCTGCACTGCCAGCTTTATAGCAAGGTCACAGGTGCGGGTAGGCTGGCATGTGGGACATAGTCCATGCCTAGTACTGAGACGGCGACAGCAGTGCTCACAAATATTAGGAGTGCCACCTACTGACTGTTGTCTAGCCCGATGCATCATAGCAGGCTTTTCAATTTGTCAGGTCGGGATACCAGAGGAATGTTATATGAAACAGAAGTAACAATCTTTGTACAGAGCATCTGCAATTTATCTTTAAAGAGGGACAGTATTTATATCAAGGGCAGGGCTGGTTTAAGGCCAAATTAGACAAGCTGAGAGGGGTGCCAGAGGCACCCTAGTATAAAATTTGTTCAATCACTTGCATGGAAAAATGTTCTCTTATCAGACCTGGTCAAAGGTGCAATATATCTGTGGCCAAGAGTGCTGAAGTGATGGATGACTGCCTTACTACAAAACTGTATTTCTCTTTGTTGTTAAATATAGTATGGAGGGTGGTAACACTGTGGACATTTCCAGTATCAGGAAGTGAACAATGTAAATTTACTCTCCAGTTTTTTATAAAGAAATGTGATGGAACACAATTTTGACCTCTTTCCTCATTTGACCCTGTAAAATATTGTATATACAAGGTGGTCCATTGATAGTGACCGGGCGAAATATCTCACGAAATAAGCATCGAACGAAAAAACTACAAAGAACAAAACTCGTCTAGCTTGAAGGGGGAAACCAGATGGCGCTATGGTTGGCTGGCTAGATGGTGCTGCCATAGGTCAAACGGATAGCAACTGCGTTTTTTTAAATAGGAACCCCCATTTTTTATTATATATTCGTATAATATGTAAAGAAGTATGAATGTTTTAGTTAGACCACTTTTTTCGCTTTGTGATAAGTATAAGTACGTGGTATCACGTAACATTCTGCCAGTGCGGACAGTATTTGCTTTGTGATACACTACCCGTGTTAAAATGGACCGTTTACCAATTGTGGAAAAGGTCGCTATCATGTTGATGTATGGCTATTGTGATCAAAATGCCCAACGGGTGCGTGAAATGTATGCTGCTGGTATCCTGGACGACATCATCCAAGTGGCCGGACCGTTGGCCCGATAGTTATGTTATTTAAGGAAACAGGAAGTGTTCAGCCACATGTGAAACGTCAACCACGACCTGCAACAAATGATGATGTCCAAGTAGGTGATTTAGCTGCTGTGGCGGCTAATCTGCACATCAGTAGCAGACAAATTGCGCGAGAATCAGGAATCTCAAAAACGTTGGTGTTGAGAATGCTACATCAACATCGATTGCACCCATACCATATTTCTATGCACCAGAAATTGCATGGCAAAGACTTTGAACGTTGTGTACAGTTCTGCCACTCGGCACAAGAGAAATTACAGGACAATGACAGATTTTTTGCACGCATCCTATTTAGTGACGAAGTGTCATTCACCAACAGCGCTAACATAAACCAGCATAATATACACTATTGGGCAACGGGAAATCCACGATGGCTGCGACAAGTGGAACATCAGCGACCTTGGTGGGTTAATGTATGGTGCAGCATTATGGGAGGAAGGGTACTTGGCCCCCATTTTATCGATGGCAATCTAAATGGTGCAATGTATGCCGATTTCCTACGGAATGTTTTACCGATGTTACTACAAGATGTTTCACTGCATGACAGAATGGTGATGTACTTCCAACATGATGGATGTCCAGCACATAGCTCGCGTGCGGTTGAAGCGATATTATTTTTGTGTCTTGTACTGTGACTGCATACACTCTGCATCAAAAGTTTTAAGTTTTCTTTGTAGCATCCAAACAACAGGTCTATGGAGCTTTCACAGAAATTGTATATCAAACATGATCCATGATTGACTCTTTATCTCAACACAAGCATAAACAATATATAAATATCTCTCAACACCATGATGCTTCCCCTCAGATTTTTTTTTTTTTTTTTTTTTGTACAACCCATCTGGAATGCCCTTACCACTGCACTTCCTATGACATATGGTGATGTACAATAAATACATAATACTATGACACTTTAATGCAAAGCACCATATGCTAGGTGACACAGCCGATAATGGTAACAGTCGAAGCCTATTTGACTTCCTGATGACAGAACCGATGGACCAGCTACCAGTCAACCAACCAACATTCATAGGTCACCGAGGCCACTCGACAACAGGCCACGTACTATGCGGACACATCATTAGCGACACAATGTCAGATGCTGTCGTGGGCACCTCTATAACGAGCGACCACCTACCAATCCTTTTTTCAACCAGCGCCACCCTGCCCCCAGATCATATACCCGCAAGACGAAAGACCCACAAATACGGACTGGGACAAATACAAAGACGTGCTCACAGAACAATTATCAATACCACTGATGATAACTGACGATAACGACTTCCAACACGCCACCGACAGAACAGAGACTGCCATGCAACAAGCAAGAGATGAGGCCATTCCCACCATAGATGTCGAAAATTGGAAACAAGCCATCCCCCAGGAAGCCCTCAACCTAATACGACAAGAAAAACAACTCTACAGACAAATCAGACAAGACAACAACCCAGACCTGAAAAGACAATGGAACAGACTGAATTCCAGGATTAAAAGAACCATATTTGAATACCGACAAAGACAGTGGGACGACACATGCAGAAGACTAAACTACAGGGAGGAGGGAAATTCTGGCAACGCTTTAAACCACTAACGGGACAACAACAGTCAACAAACACCACATTACTAGTGGACAACGAGTCAACAACAGACAAAGCAGAACAAGCCAAGGCATTTAGACAAGTACTACAGCAAGTATACTCTTTCCCACAACCTTGAGATGGCTGGGTGTTTGTGTTATCCTCATCATTTCATCATCATTCATGAATGTGGATAGTTTGGACTGAGCAAAGGTTGAGAATTTGTAAGGGCGCTGATAACCGTGCAGTTGAGCGCCCCACAAAGAAAACATCATCATCGTCTTTCCCACAAGACGCTAAATTCGACGACAACTACAGACAACAAGTTGAGCAACAACTAATCATAACCCTAAACACCCCAACGACAGAGACAGAAGACAAAAACACACTGACTGCAGAGATCACCAACACAAAAATCATGAATGCCTAGACAGAATGACATAAGCCGTATACACCTCCAGAAAGCTCCAGCCCACCTCCTGACACCCATCCTCTCCCTTGTCTAAAACTACTCTCTCACAAATGAAACACTACCGACCAGCTGAAAACTAGCAAAACAATAATGTTACCAAAACCTGACAAACCAAAGACTGACCCACGATCCTACAGACCGATATCTCTACTCGACATCATAGGAAAAACATACGAAAGGATACTAACTGATCACATAAAAACGTATGTAGAACGCAAAGAAATCCTCCCCTTGACACAATCAGCCTTCTGACAAAATCATTCCACCAATCAGACTGACCAACGGAATAATACAAGGTTTTAACAGAGGACACTGCACGCTTGCAGTATTCTTAGACATAGAGCGTGCCTTCAACAAGCTCTAGCACACAGGACTGCTCTACAAACTGGACAAATTGGGCCTTCTGACCAAGGTTGGGGCTGGGTTGTTTGTGGGAAGAGACCAAACTGCGAGGTCATCGGTCTCGTCAGATCAGGGAAGGATGGGGAAGGAATTCGGCCGTGCCCTTTCAGAGGAACCATCGCGGAATTTGCCTGGAGAGATTTAGGGAAATCACAGAAAACCTAAATCAGGATGGTCGGACGCGGGATTGAACCGTCGTCCTCCCGAATGCGAGTCCAGTGTGCTAACCACTGCGCCACCTCGCTCGGTCTGACCAAGGTTGTATGACTAATACAAGCCTACATCACAAACAGGAAGTGCATGGTACATGTTTGCGGTGCTTCCTCTCAAGAATTCACACCCCAATCAGGAGTGCCACAAGAAGGCATCCTATCCCTGCTTCTGTACGTGTTTTACATGGCTGACGTACCAATGACAACAACCCCTACAGAAACGGTAGGACTTTATGCTGACTACACTGCCTACTGGTGTACAGAATTGAAGACGAAAACTGTACAACAACAGACACAGGTCTACCTACAAAGACTAGAAACCTGGACGGCAAAATGGAGAATCCGCCCAAACCCATCCAAAACCCAAATGGTTTTATTTAGACACAGACAGCTGACCAAAAAATGACAGCAAAATACAAATGACATACAACTGACACTGTGGGACACACCACTAAGACTTAATGACACTGCCAGGTACCTAGGAGTGTACCTAGACAAACATCTAAATTGGAAAACACACCTCACATACCTGCTAAACAAGATGAGAAAAAGACAATGCCTAATCAGACGAGTACAAGGACAATTCTATGGATGTGATGACCAAACTGCAATCCACACCTACAAGACGTACATTAGACCTGTAATAGAATACGCTGCAGCCCCCTTAGGGGGCTTGCATAAACCGGTAGCAGAACGACTTTACTTGACCGAAAGATGACTTTTATGCAGCATCTGTAGACTGGCAAGGCTCACACCCAGTGACGACATATATGAGATCACAGGTGTGGAGCCGCTACAGAACAGACTGACTAAACTCAGAGCAAACTACGGGAGACATATATTAACGAAACACCCAGACATGGAAGACATCCTGACAACAAGACCACGAATGAACAGGTGACCAAAATTCAAATACACCCAACCAGCGCATACAGTAGCACACAACACCATCCTAGAATACCCAGAGCTCGACCCAAATCATGGAACCACTAACCCAAGACATCCCACTTCACCCACACCTGACCCAAAGACAGAGAAAATAACGCCATAAAATACACATATACATGCACACACACACACATGAACAATAGAACTAAGTTAGAAATAAAACATAGCATTGACATAAAAATTATGTAATTGTTCACCACTGCCCTGAAAGTCATCTCCCTAAGCTGATCGGAGGACTTGATGTAAACAGGAGAGCACCCTAAACACCAAATTGACAACTGCTCTCTAAATTCAATTGTACAATCAAATCAAATCAATTGTATATCATCAAACTATCCTTGCCTCCCACCTTTACTGGACAATATAAAAAACAGTGGCATTGTTACTGTTAATGCTAATGTTTAAGCATAGCTGTCTATATCTATCTATACACATATAATAAATAAATCACTTAAGTAGTTACATAAAATAACACCACCCCAACTCACACACATAAAATGAAGCAACACCACATTAAAGCACAAACATCAGTCACCTCAAAGCATTTTACACACTGTATATTATTGTACTGTATTTTTATCGTATGATACAAATTTATTGTATTCCAGTATATTCATATAGGATTTATGGAGTAATCATGATGAAAAATATTGTGTAATCTATAAAACTTGCACTGTATTTCAATATGACTTAAAAATTTAATTTTAATTTTATTTTATATTCTTGTATACTGTTTCATACTCTATACTGTAAATATGATCAAATGCACTTTTGCAAAAAAAAAAAGTACTTGTAGAGCAAAAGACTGAAAAGGGTAATGCAAGCCCCCAAACAGCAAAATGCTGTATGGGCATTGAGGTAAATAAGTCTGTTTACAAAATTACATTATTTCAAAGTGGTTATACCAGAGAAGTTTTACACTAATTCAAAATGAATGAGTGAAAGTCAATACAAGGATTCTGCTGGCAACAACTTGGATGCCACAGCTATCAATACAGAAGATGGTACTCATCATCCATTCAGAGAACTGGTTGGAATACCAATGTACATCACCATCAGTAATCAATTCAACAATGCTATGCAGTTAATAAGCTAAGTCAGTATACTAACAGCCAAAATCTTGTCCACTGGAAAGTGGCTAAGTGAATCCTTAGAGACCTCAAATGAACCACAGACAAGAAACTGACCTACATCAACAATATGAATGGAGCCTCAACTTCACCCATGCTGATTTGGAAAGTTCCAAAGCTGATAGGAAGTCTTAAACAGGCAACAGTTTCACCTTATCCAGATCAGCAGTCTCACGGTGTTCACACAAGTAGAGAGCTGTTGCTCTTTCATCAACTAAAGCTGAGAATGAGAGCTTCATCGAAGCAGCGAAGGGAGAGATTTACCTGTCAACATTCATGAAGGAGCAGGGCTTAAGAAAACTGTAATACATCACCCTATTCAATGACAATTAATCAGCTGAAAAGTTAGCACATAATCCAATTTTTCACTCTAAGATGAGGCCATTCATATACAATATCACTTCTATAAGAAAAATGGCTCTGAGCACTATGGGACTTAACATCTGTGGTCATCAGTCCCCTAGAACTTAGAACTACTTAAACCTAACTAACCTAAGGACATCACACACATCCATGCCCGAGGCAGGATTCGAACCTGCGACCGTAGCAGCCGCGCGGTTCCGGACTGCGCGCCTAGAACCGCTAGACCACCGCGGCCGGCACTTCTATAAGAGTATCTGCTGAAACAGGAATATCAGCCAACAGAAAATACGATGGCAGATGTACTGACAAATTGTTCTCCTGTAGCAAAGCATTACAAATGTATTGAAAGACTTGGACTTCAATCCTAGAACCACAAACTTAAGATTCAAGTCTTAATTTATAACTACCTGCAAAATTCAGGGGGTCATGTTGAGATTCAAATTTTACCACCACGTAATATTTTGGTGTCTATAGATGTCACTAAGTGCAAGTTTTCAAGTCATTTGTTAGTAGTAGTGTGTTATTCTCTGTACAATGAGTTGTGAATTCCATGTTATGCCTGTATTTTCAAACCACATGCCAACAATCTTGTAACAACAAATGAATTTGTTCCCCCCACAACTGAATTTTTTTAATGGTCAGGACAGTACTCCTATTCCGTACCAATAGGTTCAAAGGTCTCATTTCCAAATCTATAATAATAATTGAAATTCAATGGACAACACTTATGATTCATTTCCAAATCTATAATAATAATTGAAATTCAATGGACAACACTTATGATCCTTTGTATTCGCTTATTACTAATAAGTTACTTATCTTTACTTTGTTAATATTTGTGCTTCCATCACTACATTGATACTTCTGGTAGTGTAACACTGTAAGGGGAAATTCCTAGTCGCAATGATTAATCCTTCCTGTAATGCATGAAAGATCCAGGGTGGATCACGTCTATCGAACCTATTCACGGACATCAGTTTTGCGTATAATACAGAAATTACAGTTATTATTACCCACAAGTAGGCATGTTACTAACTACAGCTGGCAAAGAGAACTATTCTAAGCTATTATGTGAGACCACTGCAAGATTTACTGTATGATACTCTACAATTACTCTTATTGCAGAATACATAAGTTAATAGCGTGTGGAAGTACCGTACGCAATATACGGTAGAACACTTGCAACAAAAAAATTGAACGAATGGCAAACTGATTTACACACAGGCATGGGCTTCATAAATGGGGTTTACACGCCCGCCCCCCGTGCAGGCTATAACCTTTCCGATTCTGGTTCTTTCCTTGTCGGAATCTTTCATGTCAACTATTGTTCATTATTGTATTTTGCAGTCAAGAGAATATACACAGCATTAAAAATACGATGTTCTTTAGCGTGCACCCTACACAGCTTTACTTATTTTTGGTGTACCTAATCCATACTCCAAGAGATGTGACTTTAACTTCTTTAAACAGAACTGACCTCAGATAAGGCCATAACAGATTTCCGCCGACACTACATCGTTGTTATTAAGAATTGTCGTTCTTAATGTGACAATGTGGTATAGTTTTTGTTCTTGAACTTCGAAATAGTATGTACTGCTGCTGGAAGTTTCTATTGAGGTGTAGGCCGTATAATTTAGGCAAACATATTTATTTTCGTTTGATCATAACAGGCGATGCTATAGTGGAACATGAAGTTCTAATGTGCTCATTATCAGAGTATTCTATGTCTAACTCGTAAGTAAGTGGTGAGCGCGTGTCTTACGAGGTAATACTAAAAGGGACACTCAAGTGGCCGAAGTTGTGTCCAATTGAGAGACTTGCATCGGATCGTAGACACACGCTAAATTATTATGTATTCCAAATACAAAACTCAAAGTCTCTGCATAATTTAAACTACTTCTATGTCATCAGCAAACATATACTCAAGAACGAGAGTGCGAGACACGATTTCAGATTTACTCTGAGTCTGCCCGCTGCCGTCCTAAGCCTCTAGTTTTAACGTTGCTCGCCTGCGGTGCCACCTATCAGCTATTGACGAAACTGTAAATGAGGCACTGAAGTACGATATTTACAGCGCCTAATTATGGTCAAATAACTTCGTAATGTCTTATTTATGCCTTTGCTTTCGTACAAAATTTATTAGCTTGCAGCTAATTTGTTTTAAAATATAAAAACTCTATTTCTATTCTTAACTTTCATAACGTTCTCAAAATCACTTTGAAAACGGCAAGTTTGTTTATATAATGCAATTTTAGAGGTATTCAATGGGGAGGTACGATGTCGTGGGAGCTTCGACACTCTTCCTTGCAACAACAACAACAACAGCAACAACAACGATTAATGCTACCATGGCGACGATTACCTTCCCTTTTTATTACCTCACAAAAATTGTTAATTAGTCAGCGATTGGAGGTCTCCAATCAATTAACAGACCGACAGATTTAACATTGAATTTACTCGACGCTCATGCACCTTCCTTACTGTGAAATATCACACTAATAATATACGTACCATAATTTCAAAATGTCTATTATCTTCCAAGGCCAAATGTGTTAATAAGCTACGTAAAAATGTGGGGGAGGTACAACTAAAACATTGCCCAGAAAAATCAAATTCTAAGCCGTTCACTAAGAAAATATTCTTTCCTTTTTGTCTTTTTTGTATATGGAAGCAGTAATGACAATTTAATGCCTTTCTGACCACGTCAATTACTCCACACAGGATATATTATATACAGAACCTCAGTTCAAAGTCATACAAACTGAAAACTTCCCAAATGATTGAGTTCAGAAACATTTTCTGTATGTGTAGTTGCTTATTTGATGATGAAAGTATTAGTTAGAAATGGGATTCTTTATAACTCAAAACATAACTAATAACATATTTTTCAGCACATGGGATATCTGAGGTGGCTAAATATTTTAGTAACTAATGCCTAAAAGTAAATACCACAGAATCACAGTTATTGTTGTTGAAAGCAGGCCACAAATGTGTAGGAGATATTTGTGGAATCCTGTATACAGGCAATAAAGGCTTTGAATTGTTTGGTCTGCACCTAGATGGCAATCTATGATGGGAAAGACATGTTAACTGAGCATGCAGGAGAATAAGCAATGCATTGTATTTCCTTACCCAACCCTCCAAAATTTTATTTAATAAAACAAGTTTACAAGTTGTGGGATAGAGCTATTGGGGCTGAACAGTAATATACCGACAAACTATGTGGACAGATTCTAGACTGGAAATAGGGGGAAAAAAGTCCTATGAACATATGTCCGGAAATGAAGGGCGTACGGGCATCAACAGCAAATTATCCTGGAACAGAGTACAGAGCTGCATCGCATCCATGTCACAACAAATGTTTAAAGGGCCTCCATGTGATTGCAGGTGATAAGCATAATAGTGGTATCCATGCAGGGCACACATAATCGTACTTCGGCTTTCTCAACGTTGGTAGGCCACTTGCCTAGAGCTTGCAATCACACAGCCTGCAACACACAAGGAACAGATGGCACATGGTCAGAGGAACTATCATTCGTCAGTGCCATTTGCCGTGGCAACAATGCATATCTGGACACATATCGATAGGACCTTTTTTCCTCCATTTCCAGTCTGGAATCTATCTCTGCAGGTTGGTTTTACTGATGTTCACCTCAAATAAGAAGCTGTATATATTGTGTATTAACCTTTGTAGTTAAATACGTTATGATTAAACCACCGTACACAAACATGATATGTGCTATACCTCAGTAGCAATATGATGTTTCCAGATGCCAACATTACATGACTACACACAAGAAGAAATATAAATAAGTAGATAAACTTTCCATACTTCCATTCATTGATGTCATATGGCACAAGTTTTATGTGGCAATTTCACACATAGATAGAAACAATTATGAAAGGAATAGATTACTACTCACAGTAAAGATGACATGTTGAGTTGCAGGCAGTCACAAGAAAAAGACTATTACACACTGAGTTCTTGGCCAAAGTGTTCTTCAGAAAAGAAAGGAAAACACACACACATATTCACACAAGGAGGCACATTTCACACACACAGGACTGCTATCTTCAGTTACTCTGTCTGATTAGAGTAGCCAGAGATAGCAGACATATGAGCATGAGGTGTGCCTGCTCGTGTGAATGTATGTGTGTTTTCCTTTCTTTTGTGAAGAAGGCTTTAGCTGAAAGCTTAGCATATAACAATATTTTTGTTGTGCCTGTCTGCAACTCAGCACGTCATTTTAACAGTGACTAGCAGTACATCCATTTCATGATTTGATATTCTGACCTGGACTACACATAAATATAAAGCACTCATTGTTCAGAAATGTGCTGTAAGAATAATATCTGGTGTTCATCCTCAAGCTTCATGTAGGTAACTGTTTAAAAAATTATTTTATTGTATTGTATTCTTCGCTTGACCCTCTTCATCTTTTTATACATAGATACCAACTGATATGGGACAAATCTGTATTATGACAAGATAAGATGAGAGAATATAAATTAATGTGATGATTATAAACTGTGTACCTATTACCAACGTATAGGAGTTTACGCACAAAAAGCTGCAAGCACACACACAAGTATGCTTAGTTTTAAAAAAAATTCAAACTGTGTTTAAACCTCAAGATAGGTGCATGCATGGATACTCTTAAGAAAAAAACATGAAAAAGCAATAGTATGTTTATCATTCTTACCGCTCTGTGTGATCATAGTTTACAACATCATCTCTTTTTGCACAAAAGACACAAATATACTCTGTATCATCATACACAGCTTATGAATCTACTTTTGAAAAGTGTGTCTTTGCAACTGCGGCTTTTTGTATAATAGATATAACTTGGAAAATTAAAAGATATATGCATTTTATACATCATGATGAAAATGTATTTTATGATATTCTAGTTCTTTACACTAAGAAATATTTTGCAGTTTGTTTTTTAATGTTTCACACTTAACTTAGTCTACACAAATTTTCCACTATCACTATTTATTACAACAATAATGTGCACATCTAAGTTTTGACCTGACAGGTATTCAGCTATTCTATAATAATACTTCTGCAGTAGCTAGGTACAAACAGGTGTTTTAAATGCTGAAATATTTTTGATCATTTTGATGTCACAAGGTAATTTGTTGTACAGCTTGTTTCGTGCTTGAGTGCCCCAGTTTGTTTCAGTGACATATTTAAATATTGGACATGTATATCCTGGTTTCTTCTTGTGTTATGTGCACAAATCCCCTGGTTTCTAACTACAACTTGCTTATTATCATCTAAAGTTTCCCTTATAAAAGTATTACTTGCAAAATATATAAAGAAGGCAATGGAAAGACTTGAAGACTAAAGGCTTACACGAGCTTCTGGGAACTGCTTGTTCCATGGCTTGTGCAATTCTCTTTTGAGATGTCAAGCAACTTTTCCTACCATTTGAGCTTCCCCAGCAGATTACGCCATATTTCAGTAGGGATTCTACTTTGGGAAATTACACATTTTTGTTTTTTTGCTTTTATGTGCAGCTTGAAAGAATTTTTATGCAGTAACAGATAGTGACATATTTTGTATGTTTGGCCTATCCCAGATCTTTCTGGCCCTATATTCCTTTGTAACATTTACATTTTCCATGTTTCTGGTAAAGTGGGCATACTTCCAACAGACTCACAGTACATTTAATCTCTTGTGAAATTTATTTGTGAAAAATTAGGCACAATTTGAATATAATGCTTGGAACAAAAATAGCACGCACTATATGTAACTTAACCTTATGCCTTCATGTATCAGGTGAGGAAAAATTACATGACTTTATCCATGGGAAGCAGTAACATTGCTTTGAAGAATCAGATAAGTGCCATACTTATCAGTTTGAGTAGAGTGGCATTAGCCATAAGCTGTTGGTAGCATACTTTAAAGTAGTAGTCAGCAATCTATTTGTTAACATATGACTTGACTTGTTCCACATCCTTCAAAGCTTACATTCGGGATGGGGCTTAGAGAACACAGTGAGTGAGTGAGTAAGGATCTAGCCCTAGGTATTCTAATGATCAGTCCCCAATACATGTACACATTTGCTCTTTAACAGTTCTTTGTCGCTGACAGTAAAAATCTGTGATGTACACAATCACAGCAAAATACATAAAAATAATTTTCATATTGACCTTGCTTCTCTGTCTACCATTTAGACTAGAATTATGTACACTAATGCAAAGATATTTAACAAGCTCACAGTAAACATAAAGTGAGAAATGGGATTCTCTATCACTTCAAAAGAAAACTAAAAAACATACCTCATTATATTATCTTCCTAAAAATTATTTTAACATCTAGATTCAGGGACTGAAGAATACTGTTAGCTACATGGAAAGTGGTTGTGTTCACTGTAGAGCTACATATCATGTAGTAATGCATACTGTCTTTTGGGTTTACTTGAAACACGTTTGAACTTTGAAGTCATCCTACATCACAAGAAAGGATGGAAACACAATAAAATGTATTTCAGCCTTTGAGGCATACTATCTGTTCAGGTTTTCCAGTTCGTAATAAAATAGTAGCTCAATATTTACTATTGCAAAAGTAGGAAAATATGAATGTTTCACATCACACAGTGGTAGGCAATTTTTTCGAACACCTCTGTTTCTGACATTATATCAAAGGATAAAAATATCATGTGTAAGTAGTAACACTGTAGAGACATTTTTAAAAATCTGGAAAAACAATTTAGCTGTCAAATTACTAATTATTGTTCTAGAAAGTTTGAGGAATTTAAGAATGTAGCAACTGAACACTTTAGTAAATTCTGTCACATGTGGTGACAGCTATAGAACATTAAATTGCTTTGTACTGTTGAAGACTAAAGAAAGCCACTAGCCACAAAGCTTATTTTTCTTTTGTTTATTCTTTTTTAAATTGAGCAACAACTCTCTGCAGCTTTTTCCTTTGAGCCTTCATCACATTTCAGGTACACTGTCATAAAATCATTCACAGTTGCATTGAGAAGTACTGAAAAAGTATATTGTTTGACATTTTTGCCTCAGTGACCTTCAAACTCTAGATTTTTACTGTAGTCAAAATATGACAGTGATCATCTTCATCACAGCTGGTCTCAATTGTGTCTGTGTGTGTGTGTGATATTTTATTGTAAATACATTTTACAGTTTTAAGTTTTTACGGTACCTTGACTTGTTCCACATCCATGATGATTTGCCTTCTTTATGGCATCTAGAGAATGTGATGAATGAATTAAGGATCTCATATGCTCTCCTACAGATGAAAGGTTCATTTTTTGATTAACCTCTTGGTTGTGACACCACCATACTCCTTTACTTCAACGAATACAAAGACACAGAATGACAAACTAATACTTGCATTTAATGTTTATACACATATTACATTCATCTATTGCCAGTAATTCTACTTGCTTGAAATTTTATAATTCTTCTTCATATAATTTTTCACATTGTTATTCATATAGCATAATCAGTAGAAGAGCTCCGGTACCAGAAGTTAGCTTATCTGAAAATACTGTAGATACCTTGACCAAAACGCACAGGGCCCATACATCTACAAAAAGGGCAGTAGAGGCGATCCACAAAACTACTGTTCAGTATCACTGACATTCATCTCATGTACAATCTGAGAACATAATTTGAAATGAAACATAATGAGGTACTGCAAACAGAAGGACTTCATCCATACCAACCAGAATGAATTCTGAAAACATCATAAGCCAGTTATAGTAAAAGTAGTATTTTATTTGTTGAAAGGACAAAAACAAAGGACACTGAGGTTTTATATGATATCAGTTTGTCGATAACATCAGAATGACTGGAAATATACATAGATTTCCTACACCACTAATTCACATGTTAAAATGATATAAAATTGTAATAATACTGATCACAAAAATACTTGTATGTTCTCCCACAATGTGTTATACCATGAAGTAGACACCATGCCAGTGAGTTCCATCACCAGTACTTTTACAGACGGTAACCTTTATACTTGGTTATTGAGTGCTAAATAAATAAAGTGAAATATATAGTGAATGAAGTTTTCATTGAGAAGCTTGTCTGCAAAATGTGAAGATTGGAGCTGACACATCACATGATCATGGGTTGGTAGCAAATTCAACAAAGATTTACTAAAGAGTGAAATTTTAATCTGGTAGGGTGATCAATAAGGAATATAAATATTTTTATATTGATGTATGTCATACTCTGTCTTGTACTGTACAGTGTATTAAATTATTTACACCATGTTTGCTAGGAAATAGTCTTTTATCTAAGATGTTACTCATTAATGATATTGAAAATGTGTTTAAAAGTGATGTTATAGAATTACATTCCAATACCCAGTTTAGAATTTATAAAGGCCATAAACAGACATGGTCTCTTTGTAAAGGTTGATCGTAAATCTTTCCACAGCAGTGAATCTCTTAGATTCAAGTATGAAGTATCCTCAATCTGTTTGACTTATTCAAATCTGTGATCTATAGATCAAAACTTGAACATGACTGTTCCGAAGGGTAAGTGTCTTGTGGGATGTTTCTTATAAGGATTACTTTGAAAAATATTACTATTTTACTACAGAATATTTTTTTAAAATTTTATTTTAATATTCATGGCCAAACCTTTGTGAATCTAGCATCTGGAAAACCACAGCATCTAATACAACTGAATCTTCAACAGCAAAATCTAGATCTCTTATTTACAAGTTTGTCGTAGTTAAAGTGATTGTAGTATACACAAATATTGTGTGATTTGATCATGTAAAAAACTTCCTCTTAGCTTCAAATAAAAACACATTAACAGAAAATGACATTGTTCTTTACTTTCTTTATCATTTCTTATTTATTTTCATGGCAATGGAATGGTGACAGCTACCAGTTTAGGGGCATTGTATATAGACCTCTTAATGGTGTTGTGGTTGACTATATATGCACTCAACCATGGCATGTAATCGATTTGCGCATACAAAGGAAGTTGAATGTATGATTTTTAGTTCTTTTATGCTCGTATCAACTGTTTAATGTATCTACTATGCAGCAAGTCTTTACATATTCTATTGTTTTACACCGGTACCACTCAGAACTTTGAATATGATTAATCAGTGTTGGTTAACAGATTACTGTGGATAAAGTGGGAGATGTTTTAAGTTTTTGTCACTCAGTATATGTTTTTATATTTAGTCCAGATCTGATGAGAACACTTTATAGTTAATTTGTACAGCTCAATATTTCACTCTAATAACTTCCAAATTTTATTCTTCTTGTCGTACCTCTGCTGCTTTCACAAGAGATGCGCTCTCACCAGGCAGAAGGTTCAGTTGATGCCATATTAAATCAAATTAAATTGTGGTACAATGGTGGACAACAATGGAATAATAAACTTATTCCTTGACTGTATGACAAAGTGTTTTGATTTCTAGGTAAAGACGAGAATTATCAGCACATGTTCTGGTTACCAACTAATCTTGAAGTTTTAGATGGAAGCAGCCATAGCAAAGCATTCTACGGCAACTTTTTTTACTAAATGTGGTTTAGTTTTATTTAGTTGCATCTTCTGTAAATCATAATTGTGACCTCTCACTAGGATGTGGGAAAAGTCTGTGTCAAAATTATAATACATCCTCTCAGTGAAAAATATGGCAACATGCTGACCATTTATGTGATTGCCTTAAACTCTCTCTTTTGTTGCATGCAGTAATTTATACTTAACTATGTTCAGTGTTTCTCTCTCTCTCTCCTCTTTTCACACACACACACACACACACACACACACACACACACACACACACAGGGCATTAACATACATTCAGAAATTATTCTATGGAGAAAAAGGTGTTGCAGATCAGATATGATTTGAATTTGTCTTTGAGGTTAACTTCGTTATCTATTAAATTTTTTACAGCACTGGTTAGATGTCAAAGATAGTTCCTTTCTATGCCACTCCTAGGCTCTGTGATGTATAGTACAAGTCATTTCTCCTTCTGTTATTATACTTATGAATGTTACTGTTGTTTTTGAATTGTGACTGATTGTATCAGTAAACCTCACGTAGATGTAATATACTGTGAGGCTGCCGTCAGTATTTCTTTCTCATCCCATCCAGTAAGTCTCCTCTAACCCAGTGTTCTGGGTGACCTTTCTGAACTCTACCATCTTTCCTTAATCTCAGCAGTCCTTTTCCTTTACTCATCTTCCTTCCCCTTCAACTCTTCTGCCAGAAGAAGGCATCACTGGCTCTGTCAGCTTGCGTATGTAATATCTTTCCTAAGTGTGTTCTCCTGCCACTGCTTGGTGAGTAGCTTTTTTATCTATCCAGTGCATTAGATTTCCAACCACTGCGTAAAGAAATGTCTATAAAAGTTCTTGAGTGCGACATCTCACCCTTATTTCACATTTCTGTCCAACAGTGACAAGTTATCCCAGAATAATATGGTTTAAGACAACAGTGAATGTAAATAGGAAAATCTAGTCAACTTTTTGATGTTTACATCTCCAAAATATATTCTACATAATGCAAAAGTTGTAGAACTTGGACATTTAATGTTTGTAACATGTTACTTCCAATTCACTTTCTTACCAATACAAACTCTCAAGAATTTAGAATATTTTGTTTCATTTATTGATTTACTCTCATTCCTTTTCTTCAGTGATGTGGTCAGACCTTGTGTACTATAAAACAGCATATTTTGTGTTTTACAAAATTTCAATAACAATCCATTTGCAGACAAACAGTTATTAATTTTCAGAAAATTAAAACGATGAAGTTTCCTAGGCTTGATGTTTCTTAGGCTTGATTATAATACTTGCATCATCTGCAAATAGAACTATTTCTATGTCTTGGATATATGATGGCAGATAATTTATATACTACAAGAACAAGAATGGACTCGATATTTATCCATGTGGCACATCTGTAAGTAGATATTATTCCTTATTGTGAATACACTCTTTTCATTGTGTGTGCTCCCAAGGTTTCATAAACTGTTCATTTATACTGCTGGGACTGCACTCACTATCCCATTATATTTCTCATTAATTAATAATGCTCTGCCTTATAATGGTATACTAACAGATAGGAGATGGAGTTCTGGCCAGTACATACATTCAGGAGGCAAATGTTGAGGACTTGTGACAGACACACATCAGAGTAAAAGTGATGACATTATCATAGCTTTTGGAACTGTTAGTTCCTTCCTTGACGAGGATAAAGTGCCAGTGGTTTAAAAGGAAATGGGGGTCTCTCAGATCATAGGATGAGAGAGAGCCAAGTGTTGTGAGGATAAGGGTAGACAAAGATGAAGGGGGAGGTATATTGTTATAATTCCTTCTTAGTTGTTCATGAATGCTCTGGGTAGGATTTTATATTAACAGACCCCCCTTTTACCTTACATGTCTGTGGAATAACAATAGTATTATGCAATATAAGCCATTCTTTTGAACACTTTCTAGGTTTTAGAGGTTTTTGTGGTTATTATCGTAATGTTTGTTCAGTCATTAGAAGCATCTTCAAATTTTCTCATCCAAGACATAAAATCAGTTTAATCCTATCTCTTGAAATAACTGTTCTTCCAATGATATCATAAATTCATTTTATCTTTCCCTTTAATCCAAGTAATGTATGATATGTTTTTGGCATTAATGTTGTTTATCTGTGGCTTCATATATGTATTAATTTTGTAGAAAAAATGTATATTAAGTGGTAAATAGCATCTGAACTGCATCATCCTCTACACAAGAACAATGGAATGTTTGTTGTTTATCTCATTGCTAGTATTGTCAGCAAATACAGTGAACTTACATGTTTTGTACAAGAAGGGCAAGTCATTAATGTATATATGAGAAACAGCAGTGGACTAAGGAGTTATTTGAACACTAACAATATTTTAAAATGTGGCATTTATTTTTTGTTATTAATGAAACTGTGCCTTATGGTGGCTCACATCGATTACCTCACCACTGTGCTGTTCCTATAGCATGTCTTATTACGTTATAATTAATGACATTATAGGGGTTTTAGCATAACTGATAAATAAGCTCTAGCCAGTAAACACCAATGAAAAATCTTACCTGATATACGCAGCCTTAGTTACGAATCTGAAGGTTCTGTATTATGACTGCTGAGCTTCAGCAGTTATCTTGAGCTAATTAAACAAGTATTTGAACACTTTAGCATTACACATACTAGCTGGGGGAGTCTGAAGATATACATGAACTTCCTTAATTCCTCCTTCACTGGCTGCCAGTACTGGTCATTGAGGCTCAGTTTGTAGCAGGCCTCATTAATGAAGACAATCCTACTCCAGTCAATGAGACTCAGGGCCAAAAATGAGTCTGGAGATGTGTTGAACAGCTGTGGGGTACCAGCCTGACTGTCACCCATCATACAGCCTGACAACCAGGAGTGATAGTCTGGGGTGCCATGCCTTTTCATAGCAGGACTGCTCAGATTGTTGTGCATGGGATCCTTACAGCTGTAACAGTTGTGATACTAAATGTAACACTTCTGTCACTAAATGTAACTGGGTTCTCTCAATTGTCAGGATGAGCATTCTAAAGCATTCTTTCAGGGTGAAAATATTAAATTAATCAATTTTTCTCTCTTAACAACATGTGGGCAGGGTGGGTTCTTCCCTGGCTCGGGTATGAGGTAGAATGAAACAGCATTTTTACATAAGATAACTCTTATTGAAAGTTTCGTACAACTGTATCTTACTGGACGTTCTGGTTCGGAGAGCGGCAGCTGTATCGTTTGCGTAGCCTTCTGCTGCGGCGGCGGCAGCGGCGGCGGTGGCAGCGGCGGTGTCTGATTACGCGTAGCGGTGTGTATCTCGTGTCGCCGTCTCGCCCAGCTGACTGGAGACGCGCAGCGCGAAGTGGCCCGTTTAATTATTGCGAGTGAAGTCGTGCATCGGATGGTGATACCTTGGATGTGGCGTCCCAGTGTTTCTCTTCTCTAAGCGGCCGCGTGTGTTGTGCGTCGGCCAGCGGAGTGGCTCGGCGGGGGAAGGCCAGGGTCACGGTCTCGAACCACGGATTCCCGCTTGACAGTCTTCGGCTGTCAGATCTTCATCCCAGCTCACAGGTGACTGCTGATGTGAGGCCGTTTCCTTCCAGTCCTCACGAGTCACCCGGGTACGTAAAAATCAGACTTCAAATACCATTTAACTTCTGTCTTCTGGCGCTGAGGCTGCTGCTTGCTATTCCATTACAGCGGCGGACTTGGTGCGTCTGTGCATGATGTAGTCTCTTCTTGCATGACGGTCTTCAGCACCAAAACTGACTTAAAACAACTGCTACGCTTCTTCACTTCTTCGTCTTCTTCGTCACTCGTCTCCGTCTCCGTCCTCGTCTCCGTCTCCGTCTTCGTCTCCGTCTGTCGTGCCCACCGTGTCTCACGTATTTATTCACTTCAGTTCACTGGAGGTGAATGACTTCACAGCCATTGCCTCTTCTGTCACGTTGAAAAGCTTCTCGAAGAATCTTCTTAACGTCGGTCATTGGCTCTTGGGATGTAGGCGAGGGCGTTTGCTCACATGTGACAACTGAGAAACACGTGAGCCGGTCATTGCCTCTTCTGTCACGTTGAAAAGCTTCTCGAAGAATCTTCTTAACGTCAGTCATTGGCTCTTGGGACGTAGGCGAGGGCCTTTGCTCACATGCGACAACTGAGAAACACGTGAGCCGGTCGGGCGATGCCCTGACGGCTGAATCGACAGCGCCCGCTTATGTGGAACTTGCTGACTTCACGGTCATTGTCTCTTCTGTTCTGCTGTTCTGCCCGCTGAATGCCAGGATGTAACTCTCTAAACTAAACCAAGTTTTTCATTTATATTCTAATTTCTAGTTCACTTTGATTTCACTAATTTATTTACTTAACTACCACTCAACACAGCAGAGTGATACATCAATGATATTCTATGCCCTGTTTTGTTGCTCTTCATGGCAAACCATCCTGAGTTTACATTTCAGCAAGATAATGTCTGCCTGCACACAACGAGAATTTATACTATTTATTTTCATGCTCACCAAACCCTACTTTGGGCAATAAGGTTGCCAGATTTCTCACCAGTTGAGGAATTTTGGAGCATTATGGACATGACCCTCCAATCAGCCAGGATCTTGACTCTGCCAATCAATGCCAAGTTGAATAACTGCTTGCATAAGGCCAGAGGTGCACCAATACATTATGTACTTGTTTAATTTGTTAAGCTGATTTTTTATTTTTGAAATTTTAACCATTTGTTTGTCTGTACATGTACATCACATCTAAAGATTTCTGCTCCATTCAGATAATTCCTTTCTGGTGCATCACTTTTTTGTTGTTGAGTGTATTTATGAAACTTGTACCATACAGTGGAATGGAAGTTGAAAAATATTTAAGAAACAGTAGAAGTCAGGTACCTGAAGCTTTGAGGCTTCTGAAATGTGCTGATACATAAAAATTTCACTAAAAAATGCATGAAGCAGAAGAACGAGCATGGAGGATGAACAAGGAACTTAAGAAAAGTCAATGAGAAGTAAAAGCTTTAAAGTAAGAACAGAGTGAAACAGTGTAATTATTATTTCAGATTTTGGTAAGACAATCTTCAGAACTCACACCTGTCGCATCAAACAAAGAAGTAAACATGGTTATTATTGTAGCTAATGGGTCCTTAACTGTAAGAGAGGCTGGTTAGCAACAGTCCTCACTTGTTTTCTTAGTTCAGAATGATACATTCATTCAATCATACATTCAATGTGTGTCATATCTCTCATTGACAAGGGGAATCCTCATGGATATGAAACAAGTTAAGAATTATGTAAATGAAAGGCAAGAAAAATTTAGAAACTTCATCTGTATAATGTATTAAAAATAAATTATTACTATTCTGTTGATGCTAATCTAGTTTACATCAACCAAATTTAATCACGTAAATCACAACTGAAGCTGCTACTTTGAAAACAACTGCTTCCTCCCCAGTTATACGAAATAGGTACTGTTTTTCTTCTACTGAGATCTTAGTATTTACTGGATTATTTTCGTATTTTTCAAGCAAAATAGTTACTGGTACCAACATCTACAAATACTGAGTCCTGTTCATAGTTGGTGTAGATTGCTACTTGTGCAGTTTTACAATGAACAGTTACTTGCTATTACCCAATTGAACTTTTCAGTTCTTGAATCTAAATATTCAGATAATTTGTTGAAAGTGTGGCTAGTGAGTCATATTTTTAATTTTCCTTTGAGCTGATAGGGATTTACAAATTCTTGCTTTATGGTGGGTGGAAGCCTATTGAGTACTTTTGCATTAGAGTACATTACTGTAAACCTACACAAGGCTGCAAAGTCTATATGAACATTATTTTTGCATCTTTCATTGTGATTGTGTTCATTATAATTCTTATTGCAATTAATTAAAGGATAATATAGTGGAAAGTGCAAGAATCTTCCATAGGATATATGGATACCCACTTTACACAATATTGTCGTTGTTGCCTTCAGTTCGAAGACTGGTTTGATGCAGCTCTCCATACTACTCTATCCTGTGCAAGCCTCTTCATTTCTGAATAACTGTCACAACCTTCCTCCTTCTGACTCTGCTTACTGTATTCATCTCTTCGTCTCCCTCTACAATTTTTACCCCTCCCCCACCCCCACCCCCACGCTACCCTGCAATACTAGATTGGTGATCCCTTGAGGTCTCAACATGTCCTGTTAACCAGTCCCTTCATTTAGTGAAGTTGTGCCACAGATTTCTTGCCTCCTCAATTCTGTTTATTACCTCCTCATTAGTTATGCATTCTACTCATCTAAACTTCAGCATTCTTCTGTAGCACCACATTTCAAAAGTTTCTACTCTCTTGTTGTCTAAAGTGTTTATCATCCGTATTTCACTTCCATACATGACTGCACTTCAGACAAATACCTTCAGAAAAGACTTACTGATACTTACATCTACATTCAATGTTAACAAATTTCTCCTCTTCAAAAATGCTTACCTCACCACTGGCAGTCTACATTTTACATCCTCTGTACTTTGACTATCATCAGTTATTTTGCTGCTTAAATAGCAAAATTCATCTACTTCTTTTAGTGTCTCGTTTACTAATCTAATTCCCTCAGCATTATCTGATTTAATTCGACTACATTCAATTATCACTGTTTTGCTTTTGTTGACGTTCATCTTATACCCTCCTTTCAAGACACTGTCCATTCTGTTCAGTTGCTTTTACAAGTCCTTGTAGCTTTGCATTTGCTATGCAAATATTAGCTGGTGCAACAGACATGAATCCAAGGAAAATTGCATACCACAGCTACTTTCAATCAGTTGTAAGGTATAGGGTATTATTTTTTGGGGAAATTCCAGCAATATATTGCGCTTACTAAAGTTACAGAAAAGAATAATAAGGAACATGTGTACTGCCCATCCACGGACATCATGTCACCCACTATTTGAATAACAACAGTTATTAACTGTTCCCTCCTTATACATCTATGATATTATCATCTTTCTACATAGCAATTTAGAGTTATTCCAGAAAAACTGTTTCAATCACGCTTATAACACGAGAAACAAAGCCAATTTTATGCTTCCCACTCATCGCTTAAACCTATATGCGCAGTCTCCTCAGTATATGGCAATGAAAATTCATAACAAGCTAAAAGGAAAGAATGTTCTGAGTATGAACCTAGAGACACTGAAAACGAAGCTATATGATATACTTGTCAAATGCTGCTACTACACTGTTGAGGAGTTCATGAAGGGTGAACTGAACATTTGAGCAGGATAAATTGACATATAATCTTGTGTGTAAATGTAGCTGTCCTTCACAAAAGGGAGGAAAGAAAAATAAAAGTTTATATTAATATTAAAATTCTTTGTACCAATTAGGCTTAAGTTGTGTTATCCATTTTTTTTGACATGTCTCCTGTACACCAATCATATGATTAGAAATTGTATGTTATGAGATGAATAAAACACTATTCACTATTCACTATTTGCTGTCTCTGACAGAGTTACAATGTTGTTGGCAAACCTCAAAGTCTTCTCCATGAATTTTATTCCTAAGCCAAATTTTTCTTTGGTTTCCTTTATTGCTTGATCAATGTACGGATTGAATAACATCAAAGGGAGGCTACAACTCTCTCTCACTCCCTTCACAAGCACTGCTTCCCTTTTATGCTCCTTGACTCTTATTACTACCATCTGGTTTCTGTACAAGCTGTACAATGCCTTCTCTCTTGTATTTTACCCATGCTACCCCAAGAATCTCGAAGAGAGAATTCCAGTCAAAAGCTTTCTCAAAGTCTACAAATGATATAAACATAGGTTTGCCTTTCCTTAATTTATCTTCTAAGAGATGTTGTAGGATCAGTATTGCCTCACATGTTCCTACATTTTGTATTTTGCAATCATGTCTTATTAAACTGTTAGTTTGGTGATATTCACACCTGTCAGCATCTGCCTTCTTTGCAACTGTAATTATTACATTGTTCTTGAAGTCTGAGGGTATCATGCCTGTCTCACACATCTTGCACAACTGATAGAATAGTTTTGTCATGGCTGTCTCTCCCAACGCTGTCAGCAATTCTGATACAATGTTGTTTACTGTATTCCCTTTTGCTTGCTATATTTGCTGAATTTTTATATTTTCTTCTTTAATCAATCAAATTCAATACCTCCTGCAATATCCAAGGATTTCTCCTAGGGTTTGTCTTTTTACCTATTTGATCCTCCAATGCCCTCACTATTTCATATCTAAAAGCTACCTGTTTGTGTTCTACTGTATTTCTTTCCCCTTTCTAGTGAATCATTGCATAATGTTCCTTCTGAAATTCTCTACCCTCTCCTTCTTTCAACTTATCCAGATCCCATTTCCTTAATTTTCTACCTTTTTTCAGTTTCTTCAGTTTTAATCTACTACTACTACTACTGCTACTAAATTGTGATCAGCATCCTCATCTGTCCCTGGAAATGTCTTACAATTTAAAATAAGATTGAGAAATCTCTGACTTACCACTATATAATCAGTCTGAAACATGTTGGTGCCTCCAGGTCCCTTCCGTGTGTACAACCTCCTTTCATGATTATTAAACCAAGGAAGACCACACGGAGAGAAGAGGTTAAGTCCATTTTATTTATTTATTTATTTATTTCATGTTCTGTAGATCCAGTTAGTGAGTCAATCACAAGGATATGGAACGTGTCAAATTGTACAGGTTTCAATTTAAACTTACAATAAATACAAGGGCAATTCAATGCCAAATTGAACGTAGTTTAAGTAAGACATACTATAAATACAGTAATAGATACAATGTCAGCTAGATAACATACAAGAGTAAATATGGGTACACCCAATCTGTTGTTACAAAAAGTGTGCTAATGCTCAAATGCACAATAAAATCAATTGAACTACTTCTAGGCACAATAAGTTTAGTGATGGTATACATTTTCTTTCAAATATTCATCCAGAGTATAAAAAGATTTCTCTGTCAGGTAATCTTTGAGAACTTGGTTAAATTTTGGCAGTTCTGTATGAACACATTTGATATGTAGTGGTAGAGCATTAAACAGCTTAATGCTTGAGTAGTAAACTCCTTTTTGTACCAGAGTGAGATGTTCCATTTCGAAATGTAGATTGCTTTTGTTTGTGGTGTTATAGTCATGGAATTTACTGTTGGCTTGGTGGATAGAATCATTTTTGTACACAAAGGTCAGCAAGGCAAAAATATACTGTGAGGCAGTTGTTAGGATACCTATCTTCCAAAACAAATGCCTGCAAGAGTGTCTTTGATGGACCCCACACATTATTCTGATTGCTTTGTTTCGGATGGTGAAAACTTTTTTTGCAAGTGGTTGGTTCCCCCAGAATATGATAGCATATGACATCAATGAGTGGAAGTAGCCAAAGTAGGCAACCTTAATGGTGTCATTTTCAGCCACTGAAGAAATTACCTGTAATGCAAATGTTGCTAAGCTAAGTTTTTTACATAGATGAAGAATGTGAACTGACCAATTACATTTGCTGTCTATATAAGCACCCAGGAATTTTGTATCTTCAACTTTCTGTATTGGTTGATCTCTACATTTTATGTTAATTTCATTGAGATTACTTTGCATTGAGTTTTATTTGCATTGAGTGAGAGACCATTTGAGGAGAACCAAGTTAACATGTCAATTAAAACAGTATTTATAGTTTGTTCAAGATCGTGATCTATCAAATCGTTAATTAGAATTGTGGTATCATCAGCAAATGGGGTAAATTTCCTGTTTGTTTCAGAACAAAGAGGAAGATCATTAATAAAGGTGAGGAAAAGCAGTGGGCCCAAAACAGAGCCTTGAGGCACACCACATGTTATCGTGCCCCATTCAGACGAGGCAGGTTCTCCAGAAGAGCCATTTAGCATTACAGTCTGCTTCCGACCCTGTGGATATGATTATAGCCACAAGCCAACAGTACCACCTAAACCGTAGTATTCTGCCTTTTTCAAAAGAAGTTCGTGGTTTACACAGTCAAAGGCTTTCGCAAGATCACAAAAAATACCCACTGGAGACATTTTTTTGTTAATGGCTTCCAAAACTTGGTTGCTGAAAGAGAATATTGCCTGTTCAGTACAAAGACCAGCACGAAAACCGATCTGATTTTTACTTAAGATACTGTGGAATTTGAGATGGTCTACAATCCTCCTGTGCATGAGTTTTTCAAGAATTTTCGAGAAGGTTGTTAATAGGGATATTGGGCGATAGTTTGTAACAATGTTGGTGCTGATGTTTGGACATGGAAAATTTTGTTGGAAGTCCACACATAATGATTCTGTTTTTTTAAACTTTCTGCTTCTCTGGTGAGATTATTTTTTACACTGATAGAATAAATAAGCTTTACAGTGGTGCAGTTTATATTCAATCTTCTTTCTCTTAATATTACTTTGAACGTCTGATCTTTCCTTTCCATCTGTTGCATGTGTGAGTTGTGCCTCTAGAACTTTAAAAGTTACGAAAACTTATCACAACTACTGCATGTATCACTTCGAGGGAAACCGAATGACATATTAAATTTTGTATTAAATATTTTACAATAAGTTTCATATGATATGGAACAAGCAGAACGTGTCTCTTGAAACATATTGAACATCTTCTTCATTGTGAGTTCTTCAGGCAGATACAGTTTCTTTGTTTTATTTATGCTGTAATGACTGGACCATGCTTCAAATGACTTGATTTAAGCACAGATGTTTTGCTCTGTTTCTGTTGAAAGTTTATGAACTTGGTTTCCATGTTTCCCTTGCTTATCAACTGGTGCCATGTCTTCATTTTTTAAGGAATTCCTGATAGTTTCTAATCTTTTCTTTGAAATAGTATGCAGTGATACAAAGGCCTTTTGACAAACAGACAATTCTGTCACAGTACTGTCTCCCATTATTCTGACCTTATAATGAAATGTATAATCACACAGCGTAGCTACTATCTCATCTCTGCGAGGCCTTTGACATTGTACGTTGTCAACAGAAACCAGTCCTGTCAGGTGACAACTTTGCTCATTCCAGTCCTTCAGCAAATTTAAATTACATATTAATATAGACTTCGCTGCAACAGTTAGTAAGTCAGTACAATTCTTCTTGCAGTTACAATGCTCTCCTATTTTATGTGACACATTTCTTAGCTTTTTAGATACTTCAGATTGTCTACCATAGCACTGTCTTTTTCTAGACTTACCACTGCAGCTTGACTGTATATTCCATCACCAGTTGAAACACTGACTTCAGTTGGATTTTACATGAAATTCAATTCTATCTACCATGCCATAAAGGGTTGAAGCAATTGTCAAGGCTGCTCTGTGTTTGCACAAATCACAGCATAAAATTCAGTTCCACCACAGCATAAAGCAAGGAAGCTAATGTCAAATCTGCTTCATGTTAACTTCGATAATACGTAAGAAAGATCAACAATGACATTTCATTTAACAATGTCAACAATGAGACTTCCAAAAAGGCAGACAAAAAAATAAATACAGCTCAGAAATACATACCTGCTGGACTTCACCATTTCTGTCCATGTATTGGATGGACTTGACCCATTTTCTCTGTGTATACCATATTTTAACCTGGCTACAGCTCTGTGACTATGCCGATCACATTCATTTAAGTTCACCCAACTGAAAGTACATCTGATGAACTTCATAATGATATCAGTAATTCATTTTTGTGAGATTTGGACTTAACCCCTCCTTTCTGTGTAGTCTTCAAGTGTTAGCAATGATTAAATTATGATCTGTGCAAAATTCTACAAGAGGGCTTTCTCCTTCATTCCTGTCATTAATCCATGTTCTCCTAATATTTTTCTGTTTCTTACTTTGCTGGCCGCTGTAGCTGAGCTGTTCTAGGTGCTTCAGTCCAGAACCGCGCGACTGCTACGGTCGCAGGTTCGAATTCTGCCTCGGGTATGGATGTGTGTGATGTCCTTAGGTTAGTTAGGTTTAACTAGTTCTAAGTTCTAGGGGACTGATGACCTAAGATGTTAAGTCCCATAGTGCTCAGAGCCATTTGTCTCTTACTTTGCCTACTATTGAATGCCAATTCCCATCAGTATTAGATTTTCGTCTCCCATAACTATCTGAATAATTTCTTGTACCTCATCAAACATTGCTCCAATCTCTTCATTGTCTAATGAGGAAGTTGGCATATAAACTTGTATTACTGTGTTGGCTGTACGATTAGCGTCCGTCTTAGCTATGATAATGTGTTCACTATGACACTCATAGTAGCTTACCTGCAATCCTATTTTCTTATTCATAATTAAACCTGTTCGTGCACTAACCCTCTTTGATTTAGTATTTATAGCCCTGATTTACCTGACCAGAAGCCCTGCCCCTCCTGCCACTGCACTTCACTAGTTCCCCCTACATCTAACTTCAACCTATCCCTTTCCCTTTTTAAAATTTCTAACTTCATTGCTTGATTAAGGGCTCTAACATTCCATGCTCTGACCTGTAGAATGCCAGTTTTGTTTCTCCCAATGATGACATCCTCCTGAGTAGTCCCAGCCTAGAAATGCAAATGAGCGATTATTTTACCTCCAGAATATTTTACCCAAGAGGATATATCATCATTTAACCATGCAGTAGAGCTACATTCCAATTTAGAAAAAATACAGCTATAGTTTCCCCTTTCTTTCAGCCTTCACAGCACCAGCACATCAAGGTCATTTTGGTTGATGTTACAAGGCTACGTCAGTCAGTTATTCAGACTGTTTCTTCTGAAACTACTGGAAAGACTGCTGCCTCTCTTCAGGAACCACATGTTTGTCTGACTTCTCAACAGATACTGCTCTATTGTGGTTGCACCTACAGTACAGCTACCTGTATCACTGAGGCATGCAAGCCACCCCACCAATGGCAAGGTCCATGGTTCTTGGAGGGACAATATTCCTACTGCTAATTTTTGTTGAATAAACACTTTATTTAGATTATTTGTACTGCTGCTGGAGATAATTCCATAAGAAAGCAATGAGTGAAAACGCACAAAAAGTGCCAACTCTCTTGTCTTTCATTCAATATGACTAAGAGCAAAATGTACTGAACTAAGCTTCCTGATTGATTAATCTGTATTGACCCCCACTGTAATGTGTTATTCAGCTAGTTTCCAAGGAATCATACACATGATGTTTAACTTAGCATAAGACCTCTAATGTTAATAGATCATTTTTACTTGTTCAAAATTGCAAAATATGTGTGAAATGAAGACAAACTGTTAACTGTAAACCACTTGTAGGACTATATACTTATATGGATATGGTGTTTGTCCTTTTGGACATGTCCGAAAGAACAGACACCGTACCCATATAAGTATATAGTCCTGGCAATACTGGTCAAGACCTTCTTCTTCTGTGCGAATGCACAAATATTACCCAACCTCTTAGGGGACTTGGTAAGAAAGTCTTCCACGAGTAATGAGTGTGTTGGGTAGGGATACTACGAATGTAGTGTGTGGACATATAAGGTGAGAATGTGGATGTCGCAGGAGGCATGCGCAAGATAGTTGCACTATCCTCTGTGTCCTCGGTGGCTCAGGTGGATAGAGTGTCTGCCATGTAAGCAGGAGATCCCAGGTTCGAGTCCTGGTCGGGGCACACATTTTCACCTGTCCCTGTTGATATATATCAATGCCTGTCAACAGCTGAAGGTATTAATATATAATTCTAAACTTGTAGGACTGTTCAACAGTTATCTGAATTGTGCCTTCTGAAGTAGAGTTTTGGCTCTTGATTTAGTTTGCTTGTGCCATCAGTAAACCTTACACTTTTTAAGGTCCCTTCAAAATCATTGGAAGATTATTTATCTACTTAAGAATAAGATTGTTTCCTGTACTAATCTGTATAGGACTTCATACGATAATTTTACTCAGGTTCTTCAGACAGGACTTCATTTTTGTGGTCTTGTATCAATTTTTCTTTGGTGAATGCTCTACAACTGCCAAACTGGGAGGCTGTTAACGAGTTCTGCTCGGCTAAATGAATTAGTATTCTGTCACAGGTTATTTTCTCAAGTGCTTTTAGAAAGAAAGGAAGAAGTGAAACAGGTATAATTGAGGCTGATATGCTTACACACAATCTTCTAGGGAGGGGGGCATTACTACAGCATATTTAAGTCTATCCAGAAATATACTTTGAGTCACTGACAATTTATAAAAATAACTTAAGGGTAGCCCTCCGAAACAGCACAAGATTTTAATATTTTGTTAAAAACATTTACAAAGTCAGCACAATTGATACTTCTTAGTGATGTGATGAATTTTGTAATGCCTTTAGGATTTGTATTTTTTAAACTAATGTCTGTATGTGACACATATTGTGTCTGCACAAGAAAATCTGATTCATCTTTATGTCATTGCAACATTTTCTGTCACTGTGAAGAAGTATACATTAAATTTGGTGACCAGTGGTTTGAAAGTATAATCATTCTTTCCAGAGCTAATATGGTGGGTTGGGGGTGGGGTAGGGGGTGAGGTGGGGGGGAGGGGTGGCTCAATTTAATTTGGATCACTATTATTGTTTGTTTCTTGTCTAATAAAGTCTTATTCACTGAAAGTTTTATTTTTTTAAGCACAGTGCATAAGTCACACTTTTCAATAACAGGCTTGAAGATCCCACAATACTTGTGGTAATAAAACTTCAGCACTTGACTACAGTTTGAGCACTGAATTAGGTGGAGCTATCTTTTACTAGCATGACATATCTTAATCTCTGGAGCTATCCTTCTCTTATCCTGGCCTCTGTTCAATTTTACCCTTGTTTGTTTTAGGTAAAAACATGACTCAAAGTGGTGTAGAAAATATTTAAGGAGTTAAATTTCCATTTGCACTGTCTGCTTCATAAATTTTTCCCGAGCCCCTTTTCTGTTATTTCCCTCTAAACATTGTGAATGAATCAAAAGTTGTTCATCATGATCAGATAAACCATTGACCATTGGTTTTAGTGTGTACAAGATTTGTGTGCTTATTTGAAGTTCTAAATTCACATATTTTACTGTTCACATCACTTCCACCTAATATTTCATTGATTGTATCAATACCCATTTGCATTGTGACATATTATGAAATTTCAATCATTCCCAAGAAAAACTTATACTGGTATTGTCAGTTGCAAGCTTAAACTTAGTTGCACTCTTTTACAGCAGTAGACCTATTGTCTTTCAAACCACTCAGAGCAGTAGACCTATTGTCTTTCAAACCACTCATTCTCTAATTTCATTGTACAATTACATGAGAAACAGGTTTTTGAGTATCTTTGGACACATACAAAACTATATTTTTGTAAGTTACCAGTATGAGTGTTTTGAATATGTAACTTATTTTGTAGCAAATCAGCATTTGTGGTCGATAGATCCGCCAAAGAATATATCACCCCTGAATTTCATTGTATATCAATGCAAATAATTGTGTATTTTGAGAAATTCCAATACCATTGTCCTTTGCATAATCTACAAGCTTTTAGTAAATCAGCATTTGTGATTTAGTTTCTGTAGCAGATATTCTAAGTAATATATTGTTTTATATCTAGTTTTCTCTTAAAGAAGAGCAGCCCTACATTTATCTGCATTTATAGTAAATTAACTCTCTTTTTACTAAAACCTATAATTTACCTCAATTAACATTTTAGGAAAGTAGCAATTGTTACCACAGGTTTTTGTATTGCCTAAATAGAAACTTGTTTTGCGTATTTACTTCAATTATTATAAGGAATTAGCAATTTCTTAGCTCAACATAGTAAAAGATAATCAGCAGGCTTAATTTAAAGTTATTTGTTTGCACTGGCCAATATGCAGCCCTACTGTGAATGCTGTTCTCAAACACGGGATGATTTGTTTGTCATTCATAAGCAGCTGCAAATTGCCCTGACTACTGCCAAATGATTGGCAGCTACTGCAAATTAGTGTTTTGGAAGAGCTCCCAAGAGTGATACCTGTACCAGAGGTACCTCAAGTCCTATCCCCTGCAATGCATCCTATCTCTTCTGCAGAAAGTACAGGATCTGTCACTACTCACGCACTTGACTGCAAGTGGAATGTCAGTGGTAGATATAGGTGTCCTGTGCAAGGTGGAGGGGTCCAGAGAGGACTCAAGGTGTTGTACCAAGCCCCCTAACCCATATGTTGGAGGTGCTGTTCTTCACTGAAACTGAGCCAGTGTGACTTACTTCACCTGTTTTGGGGAAACCTGTTTTGTCTGGTGTCCAGAGGAGGCAAACATTAAAAGAACACAAGGTGCATTCAGTGTGCATGTCTGGGGGCCTCATTCAGGATGCTGAACAGGTTATTCTAGCAACCATTGAGGCAACAGGGCGCAACTAACTGCAGATTTTGATACACATTGGCACAAATGATGCCTGTTGTCTGGATTCGGAGACCATACTTGGGTCATTCCAGTGACTGACAGAGAAGGCCGAGAAGACCAGC
This sequence comes from Schistocerca piceifrons, assembly GCF_021461385.2. Lineage (NCBI taxonomy): Eukaryota > Metazoa > Arthropoda > Insecta > Orthoptera > Acrididae > Schistocerca > Schistocerca piceifrons. Next base: position 198,476,947 of record NC_060138.1, on the reverse strand, counting down.
CTTGTGCATCGAGTTTGAAAGAATCTTGCAATTTACAACACTGTCTCCAGAAATGATCTGCCCCATTGGTTCTGGGTCAAGTCGAAGGACTGCATGAGAGACTTCAAAGGTTCTGTGAAAAGTTAGGCTCTGATTCCCTGGACTTGCGCCATTGGATTGAGGGCTGTAGGTTTCCTCTAAATGGGACAGGTCTGCACTACACATCAGAGGCTGCTGCTCAGGTAGCTGACTGTGTGTGGGGTGCACACAAAGAGTATTTTAGATTAGGTGACTCTCCGCCCAATCCAGATAATGATAGTAATATGAGACCCAGGAGTATCAGTGTAAAATCAAAATAAATGTATCCCATAGATGAGGGTATAAAATGCTAAACTGCCAAAGCATTTGCATCAAAGTGGCAGAGTTTGAAGTGCTCATGAAAAGCAGTGAAGCTCACTTGAAACCTGAAATTGATAGCAGTGATATTTATGGGGAAAATGCAAGTGTATATTGAAAGGATAGGCAAATATGATATGGTGCTGGTCTGTTTGTTGCAGTAGATAAAAAAAGTCAGTTCCAAAAAGATAGAAACTGAAGCTGCATGTGAGATTGTTTGGGCTTGACTCATTATCAGGAGGGCATAAAATGATCATTGTATCCTTTTGTTGCCCACTAGACTCAACTTCTGATGTAACCGGAAACTTTAGAGAATACTTCAGTTCATTTGTAAATAAATTCCCAAATCATACTACAGTCATTGGTGGAGACTTTAATCATCCAACAATTAATTGGGAAACTTACAAGAATAATTGGCTATGTACTGGATAAATGTGTATCCAGTAGAATAGTTTATAATGGGAGGGAACCTCCACACTACACAGTCACTAAGGAACGAGAGATAACTGCATAATAGGTGTAAAACAAAGTGTAAGATTGTAGATAAAGAGATGCTGAATGAAATGCTTTTGGCTGTCAAGAGAGCAATGCATGTTGTCTTCAATGACTACTATAGCAGAATATTGTTAAATGATCTTTCACAAAATGCAAAGAAGTTCTTGTCATACGTAAAGGCTGTTAGTGGCACCACAGTTAGTGTCCATTCCCTAGTGAATAGGACTGGAACTAAAAATGAGGGTAGCAAAGCAAAAGAAAAAAAAATCCATGAGAACTGTCCCAGTTCAAATTCTATGCCACTGAAAATATGAGTGAAATAAATATTAGTGTCAGTGGTATTGATAAACACCTGAAATTGTTAAAATGAACAATGCTCCAGGGTCCCTTGGAACCCCTGTAAGATTCTATACTGAAATTGTAGCTTAGTTAGCCTGTTTTCTAATTCTAATCTGTTATAGATCACTTGAACAAAAAACTGTGCCCAGTTCTTGGAAAAAAGGACAGGTCACACCTGGCTACAAGAAGAGTAGTAGAAGTGATCCACAAAACTACTATCCAATATCCTTGACATTGATTTATTGTAGAATGTTAGAATATATTCTGAATTCAAACACAATGAGATATCTTGAACGGAATGGCCTCCTCAGTGCCATCCAGTGTGAATTCCGAAAACATTGATCCTGTAAAACCCAAATAACACTTTTCTCACGTGACATATGGAAAGCTTTGGATCAAGACAGTCAGGTAGATTCAGTTTTTCTTGATTTCCAAAAAGCATTTGACTCGGTGCCACAATTACACTTATTGTCAAAAGTATGATCATATGGGGCATCAAGTGAAAATTGTGATTGGATTAAGCACTTTTTGGTAGAGAGGATGCAGCATGTTATTTTGGATGGAGAGTCATTGTCAAATGTAGAAGTCACTTTGGTTATACCCCAGGGAAGTGTATTGGGACACTTGCTGTTCATGTTGTGTATTAATGACCTTACACATAATATTAATAGTAACCTCAGAGTTTTTGCAGATGATGCAGCTGTTAATAATGAAGTACTATCTGAAAGAAGCTGCATCAGTATCCAGTCACATATTGATAAGATTTCAAAAGTGTTGCAAATATTGGAAACTTGCTTTAAATATTCAGAAACGTAAAATTGTGCAAATAGCAAAATGTAAAAACGTACTATCCTATGACTATAATATCAATGAGTCACTACTGGGTCAGCCAGCTCATACAAATACCTGGGTGTAACACTTTGTAGGGATGTGAAATGAAATGATCACATAGGCTCAGTTGTGATTAAAGCAGATGATAGACTTCAGTTACTGGTAGAATGCTGGGGAAGTGCAATCAATCTACAATGGAGATTGCTTATGAAACACTCGTGCAACCAGTTCTGAAATATTGCTCAAGTGTGTGGAACCCATACCAAATAGGACTAATAGGGGATATTGAATGTATACAGAGGAAGGACAGCACAAACGGTTATATGTTTGTTAGATCCTTTGGAGGGTGACACAGAGATACTGAAGGAACTGAACCGAAGACTCTTCAAGATGAATCCTGAGAAAACCTATTAACAAAGTTTCAAGAATCGGCTTTAAAATGATGTATTGTGGCATTCTGCTTGCGCAGCCGGCATCCCATCTGGCATAACAATGTCACTTGTTGCCTACATGCCATGTAAAAGCTCTGACCCAAAAAACAGTTTTACAGCAGTTCCACTAGGCAGCCCTAGTGGTGTGTAATCTTACCCTCTCACACATCACCAGTAAATTTTCAGTCACCTAAATAATTGATTCGTTTCATAAGCTTCAGGAGGAGTAAGAAGCAGAAATAACTTTTTTACTTATCTTCACTTTCTTGTTGTTCGCTGCAGTTTGTCATGTCTAGCAGTAGATTCTTGAGGCTGAAATTTTTGACTTTGTGTAATTTCTGTTTGCACTTTTTTTTATTGTGTCACATTCTTCCGTATCACACTGTCTTTACAATCTCCACTTCTGTAAAACAAAAAATTACATTGTTATTGCCAAAATTAAAAACACATCCAATTTCATCAGAGGCATGCCCACTACTACCACATTCTGTGGTATTAACAATATTCCAAAGAGTTTATAAAACAAAAGAGTTTACAAACTTTCTTGACGAAAGAAGAATCTTCATCAAGTTATATCATTATTTTGTAAATGAATCCAGAAATAAATTTAATAATTAGCATCAGATTGTATAATTAACAATGGGAATTTTAAGTGTGCCAGTTATTTTGAAATTTGAATTATTTCTAAATGAAGAGTGACTTTAACTGTACTTACAGTGTTAGAACATATTGATTGTAACAAATTAATTTCTTTTTATACATTTTGGCCCAAAATATAATACATTATATACAAAATCATATGGAGCAGCTGAGATAATTTTAACCTATACACGATTCAAAAATACTTTCTGGTATTGATTATTTCTGTTATAGAAAGGTAATGCTAGAGGATGGTGTCCCTTTACAATATACCCCTCACAAAATTTGGAAACAGTGTGTTTACAATATTTTGTGACAGACTATAAGGTTTGCCAAATGGTGTAAAAATGATGCCAAAAGATATATTAAAGATGTATAGAAGTATCTGCCTCCTCCCATGAACCATGGACCTTGCCATTAGTGGGGAGGCTTGCGTGCCTCAGTGATACGGATAGCCATTCTATACGTGCACCCACAACAGAGGGGTATCTGTTGAGAGACCAGACAAACATGTGGTTCCTGAAGAGGGCCAGCAGCCTTTTCAGTAGTTGTAGGGGCGACAGTCTGGATGATTGACTGATCTGGTCTTGTAACATTAACCAAACAGCGATGCTGTGCTGGTACTGTGGATGGCTGCATGCAAGGGGAAACTACAGCCATAATTTTTCCCAAGGACATGCAGCTTTACTGTATGGTTAAATGATGATGGTGTTCTCTTGGGTAAAATATTCCAGAGGTAAAATAGTCCCCCATTTGGATCTCCAGGCTGGGACTACTCAGGAGGATGTCATTAGCAGGTGAAAAAAACTGGAATTCCACAGATCAGAGCATGGAATGTCAGATCTCTTAATTGGGTAGGTAGGTTAGAAAATTTAAATAGGGAAATGGATAGGTTAAAGCTAGATATAGTGGGAATTAGTGAAGTTCAGTGGCAGAAGGAACAAGACTTCTGGTGAATACAGGGTTATCAGTAAAAAATCAAATAGGGGTAATGAAGGAGTAGGTTTAATAAAGAATAAAAACAATAGGAGCATGGGTTAGATACTACGAAACTGAGCATAGCAAAGCAAAAGATGAAATACTTGACTACATTTCCAAATGTTCCTTCATGAAGAAAAACCCAGGAGAACTGCCCCAATTCAAATCCCATACCACTGAAAATATGACTGAAATAAGTGTTATAATGTGTTAAATAGGGAAAGTTTAATTACAACCACCCTATATATTTCACTAAAGGTGAGAGTTTTTCTTTATAGTCTATGCACCTAAATTATTTGGGAACTTCTACTAGGGCCTTACATCCAAAAAATCTGATCTAGGTCATCTAAGGTTTTTTTGGATGTAAGGCCATAGTACAAGTTCCCAAATAATTTAGGTGCTTAGACTATAAAGAAAAATTCTCACCTTTAGTGAAATATATAGGATGGTTGTAATTAAACTTTCTCTATGTAACATTTTATTACACAGAAACTAATCAGCATACGAGTACCAAACTTGGCAGTGTTAATGTCCAGAGTATGGGGTGCATGAATTCTATGCATCATGGTGCCACTGTCCAGTTCCAACTATGGCCGCCAGGTGCTGTGATCAGTCATCATGATTCCTAGTCTCACACACCTGACCAGTCACAGTGCACTTGTTGACATGTCAGCATGAGCTTGGACAAAAGGAACTGGGCATTATTGGTGAAGTTATATTATCAAAACAACAGTAATGCTACAGCTGCAGTTCAAGATTATTGGCAGCTGAAAGGATTATGGAAGGGTCCTTTTTCTCCATCTACTGTGTGGAACATGATGAGGGAGTTCAAATCAACTGGAGAACTGGGCTTCATTCTGGGAGGGAGCTGACAACTGGTTGCACTATGGTGGTTGATGAAATCACTGTTGCTATGGCAGACAACACTGCCTGCAATTCCCAATTGTCAGACAGTGCATGTGCTTAGTCATGAGAGTTGAATATCCCATGGCCCACTTATGCAAGGTGCTTTGAACCATTCTCAAATGGTATCCGTACAAGATTCATGTCATTGAGCAGCTTGCACCACAGGACACACAACGACGTGTTGACTTCACTCTCCAGTTCCTCGCAAGGATTGAAGTTGATGAGGGCTGGCCCTGGACCATCCTATGGACAGACGAAGCTTATTTTTCTCAAACAGATGAGGTGAACACACAGAATTGCTGTGTGGTGACCTTCACCTCCAGTCACTGTACATGAAGTTATTCTGTATGGTGAATGTGTCACCATATGACTATGTTCGTCACAGGCCCATTCTTTTCTGAACAGGTTGGCACTCGAGGAATAAAGACATGCAATTTGACTGGCCAGCATTATAGCAAAATGCTTCACTAGCCTGTCATACTCTCCCTACAGAAGAGAGACACATTGAACTCAAACAGTTTTCATGCAAGGTGGGGCCCCACCGCATATTGCTCGTGAAGTTCACCAGCTTCTCTAAAACACATTTGGAAATGATTGAATTATAACTTATCATTTCCAAATGCTTGACTGGGATGACGAACACCTGATCTCACTCCCTGTGATTTCTGGTGGTGGGTCTACCTGAAGGACTGATCTGAAGTGCAGCATATCATGAGAGGTAGCCAACATACCTATGGACATACTTTGTTCTGCTGCACAGAATGAAATCCTGCGCTTTCAGACTCTTTTGAACACTGATGTCGCTGTATTGAGTCCATTTTGTAGCAGTAACAGTATCGGTATGTAATGGTATGGTGTACCGTAGCAGCACATTAAAAGTGTTTCAATTGAATTGATTCTGCATTATGTTCTGGACATTAATGCTACCATGTTTGGTACATACAGGTAGTTAGGTTCTGTGTTATAACATGTGAAATAGGGAAAGTTTAATTATATCTTTAAGATATCTCCTGTCCCTTGCTGTAAAAGAAAATTTATTGATCCATTACATGGATGTAAGGGCTGCATATCTCAATGGAGAATTGGAGGAAGAAATTTTTGTGTTTCTGCCAGAGGAAGTGAAGAAATCTACTCAAGAAAAGAATAAAATTTGATGTCTGAAAAGAAATATGTATGGTCTTACACAGAGCAGATACTCTTGGAGTCAGTGCTTACCTAAAAAATGAACATAAATATTCTCGACCACATGAAACCATTTTTTTTCTTTTTGGGTTAGCAGTTCCAGTCAGTTTCTGACCATCTTCAGACCCCATACCATGATGGTGGGCAGTGACACTGAACAGAGCAGGCTCACAAACTTCATGAATATCAAGTTGATGTTTGTGAAGTTCGTAATGCCTGCTGCTTTCACCACCACCACCTACCATCATGATATGAGGTCTGAAGATGGTCAGAAACTGATCAAAACCAGTAACCACAAAAATAAAGGTTTATTGTGGCCAAGGCTGTTTGTGTTCATTTTGAAGTACTAAGAAAAACTGCTGTTTTCCACAAGAAATGTTCTAAAGAATTACTGCTTGCATAAAACATTAACAATGATGAAACTGAGTCAGTCAGCAGCTGATTCTGTCATACATAACAGAAGAAATGAAGAAGAAACCATAATTTTGGTCTTACAGGTTGATGATATTTGTATTTTGACAAAAAGTGAAAGTTCAATGAATAGTTTTGAGAAACAACTTTAGTCTGAATTTTATATGCATGATTTAGGTAGAGTGAAAAAGCAACTTGGTATGAAGGTCATAAGAAGTGACAATGGAGAAGAGCTGCCAACTGACCAATCAATGTACAGAAAGAGAATACTAGAAAAATTTGGCATGAATAATTGCAAGCCAATTTTGACACGTATGGAACAGAGTGTGAAGTTACTAGTAGCATATGAAATGAAATGTGTGAAAAGTAAATACGTTATTTGGAGGCAGTGAGTGGTCTTTCAAATTTTACCAGCAGATGCCAACCTGAGAAGATGCACCAGCACTGCTAGCAGAGCATCAGCTAGCAGAGCATCAGCATGGTAATTTAATTTAGTTACTGTTCTTTTTTACCCCCACAGACTTCTGCAAAGGAATGAACTGTACCTGTGTATTTTACTGTGTAGACCACTGGTTGGCAATTTACTGTAAGTTTTTATATTTGCATAAATCAATGCAGTCTAGTCTGCATTCTTATCTTGTGCACTAGCTTTCAGGTAAGCAGAGTTTCTGTTAACAGGTAACTGTAGATACACCCACTTCAGTAGAGAAATTTATTTATGTTTAAGAGTTTGCGTCTCGGTGCATATTGAGAAATCTGCAGAGTAGTTTTTAATGTCTCTTTATTCTCCTCCTTATATTTTGTTTATATATCTATTTTTATACGCTATGATATGGCTAGGGACTGTGCTTGTTGTGAGTGGACACAAGCAGAATTGGCTGCTGTCTGTAAATGGCTCGAAGCAGTGCTGGCTACCATCAAGAGGCTTCTGGTTATGCTCAAAGTGCGGAAACATTGGGGTACTGGGAATGGGATCTGCAACACCTTGGGTGCCACTGGAATCCCCTGGTGACCTGAGTGTTGCTGCATCTACTGATATCCAACATCTGGCTGATCCATCCTCCCTTGAGAGTGGATGGCAGACAGTGGTGGGTTTGTACGTCACCAAGTGGAATGCAAAAGATGGAGAAGGTCACATGGCTGGCTCCCTACACTTTAGTAACAGGTACAAGGTGCTACCCAGTGTTGATGATAACTCTGAGCCAGCACAGGATGCCTCTCCTGTTGGGTCAGTGGCCAATTCTCCTGCCATGTTTGGACAAGTTCATTGGGAGCTCCAATGTTAGGTGGGTGATGGAGCTCCTCAGGAAAACAGCAGGCAAGGCAGGAATGAATGCCAGTGTGGGCCCAATATGTTTGCCAGGGGGTCTTTTCTGTGATGAGTAAGAGGCCCTTCCTGCAGTTATTGAGTGTATTGGGTGCAACTGGATGCATATAATGGTACATTTTGGCATGAATGATGCCTGCCATTTGGGTTCTGAGGGTGTCCTCAGCTCCTTTTGGCAGATAGCTGATTTAGTGAAGGCAACTAGCATCACACATGGGGTGCACGCTAAGCTGTCTATTTGTAGCATTTTATCCAGGGTTGATTGTGTTCCTATGGTTTGGAGCAGAGTGGAAGATCTAAACAAGAGGCTCAGATGACTCTGTGATGGTATATGATGTGAATTTTTCGACCTCTGCTATTGGGTGCAGAATTGTAGGGTCTCCCTTAATAGGTCAGGTGTGCACTACATGCAGGAAGCTGTTACTGGGGTAGTGGAGTACATGTGGTGTGCACATGGGGCTTTTTTAGGTTAGAGAAACCCTCCCTTGGGATCAAATATGATTTGTGTGATGAAGTAGCCACAATGTCCTCAGAGAACATTCATTGTAACAGATCAGAGATAGAAGAGATTAATAAGATTTTAGTAAAATGCAGGAGTATCCAAGGAAAGGTCCCAGAATTTGTATCACTTACTGAAGGTTATAATGCCCAGATAATGTAAGAACAGAAAGCTGGTTAAAACCAGACATTAATAGAATGAAATTTTAACTCTACAGTGGAGTGTGCACTGATATGAAACTTCCTGACAGATTAGGGGATGAGGTACTGGCGGAATTAAAGCTGTGAGGACAGGGCGTGAGTTGTGCTTGGGTAGCTCAGTTGGTAGAGCACTTGCTGCGAAAGGCAAAGGACCCAAGTTCGAGTCTCGGTCCGGCACACAGTTTTAATCTGCCAGGAAGTTTAAAACCAGACATTAATGACAATGAAATCCTAAGTTCAGGTTGGAATATTTATCGTAAAGGTAGGTTAGTTGCCAATGGTGGCAGCATGTTTATGGCACAATCTAGTGAGGTTATCATGGATTCTGATTGCGGATTAATCTGGGTGAAGTTAAGTATCAAAGATGGCCAGAAATGGTAAGTGGATGCTTTTATAGACTGCCTTGGTCAGGAGCCACAGTCATAGAGCACTTCAGACAAAAATTGCAGAATATTGATAATAATTTTGCTGATTATGCTGTTGTAAGAGGGGGTGACTTCAACTTGCCAGATATAGATTGGGAGTGTCAAGCTGTCAAAACTGGTGGCAGAGACAGGGTTTCATGTGACACTGATCTAGATGTCTTGTCCGAAAATTACTTTGAGCAGATAGTTGGAGAACCAACTTGTGAGGGTAACATTGTAGACCTCCTGGCAACAAACACACTTTAACATATCAAATTAGTTAACACAGAGGAAGGTATCAGTAATCATCAGGCTGTGATAGAATCTATGACAATGGGTCTGAGAAAGAATGTTAAGAAAGATAGGAAGATAATTTTACTTAGTAAGAGTGACAGGATACAAATTTCAGAGTATCTGAGGAGTCAGTATCAAGTTTTTAGTGATGAGGATGAAGATGTGGAAAATGAATGGGAAAAATTCAAAGGAATCTTGCAAAATGCTCTACACAAGTATGTTCCAAGCAAGGTCTTAAGGGATTAGAAAGAATCACCATGGTTTAATAGCCACGCTAAAAAAATGCTACATAAACAAAGAGAACTTAATCTCAGTTCAAGAGAAGTAAAAACCTAGCTGACAAACAAAAGATAAACAAAGTGAAAATGAGCATAAGGAGAACAATGAGAGAAGAGTTCAACAACTTGGAAAGTAAAACTTTGTCAACTAATCTGAGTAAAAACCCTAAGAGATTTTGGTGATATGTAAAATCAGTAAGTGGACGAAAATCATCTATTCATTCACTCAGTGACCATACTGGCACTGAAACAGAGGATAACAGAGAGAAGGATGAAATACTGAATTCGGTATTCCAAAATTATTTCACCATGGAAGATTGTAACACGGTCCCTCCTTTTAATTGTCATACGAACATTGAAATGACAGATACGGAGAAAATTGATTGTAGCGTAGAAAACATCTACAATTGCTTAGTAGTGGAAAGGCATCAGGACCAGATGAGGTACCCATAAGAATTTGCTCTCCTTCTAGCAGTAATTTATCATAGACCGCTTGAGCAATGATGGGTACATAGTGAATTGAAGAAAGTGCAGGTCATTATCATTTTTAAGAAGGACCCACAATTATAGACCTATATTATTGACATCACACTGTTATGGAATTATGAAACATGTTTTATGCTCAAGAATTATGACATTCTTGGAGAAGGAAAATCTCCTCTATAAAAATCAAAATGGATTCTGCAAACAGATATCCGGCAAAACTTAGCTTGCCCTGTTCCTCCATGAGATCCACAGCACTATGGACAGTGGTGCTGAGGTTGATTCTGTGTTCCTTGACTTAAGAAAGACATTTGACACCATCCTGCACTGCTGTTTAGTGAAATAAATATGAGCTTATTGAATGTCAGAGCAGATTTGTTACTGGATTCAAGACTTTCTCACAGACAGAACTCAACACATTGCTCTCAATGGAACAAAATTGACAGATGCGAAGGTAATTTCCAAAGCACCCTAAGGGAGTGTGATAGGGCCATTACTGTTTAAAATATTCATAAAAGATCTAGAAGAAAGCATCAGATGCTCACTAAGGCTGTTCACAGATGATGCAGTTGTCTATAACAAATTAGCAATGCCAGAAGTAACAATTTGCAGAATGACTTCTAGGGAATTGATGAATGGTGCAGGCTCTGGCACTTAATCCTGGTTGTAAATGAATGTAACATATTGCACATACATAGGGAAAGAAATCCACTACTGTATAGCTACACGACTGATAACAAACTGCTGGAAAAGAATGCTGTTCATGAGTGGAACTGGGTTGGAGGGCTCAGTTAGAGGTACAAAAAGTACCCTCCACCACACACCAGTAGGTGGCTTGTGAAGTATAATGTAGTTGTAGCTCAAACTTCCAGGCCAGAGCAAATTTTGCAAAGACCCTAGAATTAAAAATTTTGATTGCAATTAAAAGAATATTTAGATATTTAAAAGGAACTGATGATCACCAATTCAGGTACCATAAGACAGGAAACTGGAATGTTATAGTGATGCAGAGTGGGAAAATGAACTACACACATCAAAAAAAGTGGCATTGGCTTTCACCATATGAGAAGTGTTATGGTTAAGGATTCTAAAAGACGAAACTGAACCACATAAGATTACTGAGATGAACAATATGTTTTGCAACAACATGGGAACTGTCAAGTTGGCTAAGAACCAAATAACAGGTATCTAGTCCAATCATATTGACATTAGATACCATTTGATTAGGTACCACCGAAATGAGAAGGATATTATTGCAAACTATTTGTCTACAGAGAAAATCTTTCTGATTTATTGATAAAAACCAATTCCAGAAACTGGTAAAATCATATGGTTTAACAACATGAAGTTTCATGCATAGAACTTTGAGATGGTACAGTGTTCAAGATTATAGTGAACTAATAAAAATATTTGTTCAAGGGGAAGTGTTGTGATTTGTGAACAAAATATTTGTTGTGTGTGTTGACAATGAGTTAATGTGTACAGATCTCTCTGCCTGTTATATGTATTTTTAGATATCTACACTACATGTTCTGTGTAACTTGCCTTTGTAAATTCCCATGAAAACATTAAATATAATAAAATATATGTTCCTAAATAGTGTTTCTCTGTAAAAATTATTTTACAACATAAATATATAATCCCTAATACCTGACTCTCCCACTACAGATGATTATCTTGGAGTTTCTTTCTTTTGTGGTGCTATGGACCACATTATTTCAACTGTCTTCATTGAGCTTTAATATTAGCCCAGCACATTCACATTCTTTTTCACAGAGAATCCTTTTTACAGCTCACATGTTGCCTGATTCCGCCTTGTGTTCTAACCAGAAACTGATGTCCATCAAGTTTCTTCATTAGAGGGGCCGGTGTCATGTTGTCATCAGGTGAGATACTTAGAACTCACAAGCAGCAATGGTGTTATTCACCTATAGATCAATTGTACATGGATAATAGATGTGTAGTGATGTTACAATTAAAGAAAAGAAAAGAAAAACGTAAGTCATGTATGTCGCCATTTACGTTCTTACAGGTCTAGTGTACAAGAATGAGTCAGACAGTCAGCTGTGGCATTAAAGTGGGAACCATCCCAGCATTTACCTGAAGTAATTTAGGGAAACCACGAAAAATGTAAAAGAGGAAGGCCATATCAAGATTGGAGCCTCTACTTTCCCAAATATGGTACAAGGCAAGTCCTATTTAAAACTGTGCTTACCTTATTTAGTTTATGTGCAGGTCCCAATACTTTTTCGCAATTATGTAATAATGTTGATGATTGCTACACCATTCACTGATTTCTCACTCCCAGTCCCTGCATACATTGACACAGTATATGCACATTATTCCATAATGTAACATTTGAATCACTATCAGCTGACTGCAGCACCGTAAGTATATTATTTGGTTTCCATTTTGTGTACAGTAACTTCCTATTTGCTAGCTTGAAAAATTCAGTCAGCATCCCTCTGTAATGAGTGAGATGTTGAGCTCAGAAACAGGATAAGGTGGTAGTAAGACGCACTGAATAGCTTTGGGTGGGAGTTTTCCCAGAAAAGAGAGAAAAAAAGAAGGAAAAAGCAGCGCGACAATGTCATGTGGAATGATGTAAGTTTCATTATTACTGTTATTGTTATTACTATTATTATTATTATTGTTTATTTGCATTTTTTTTACCAATCCCTGTTCTGTGTTGTCTAAGTATTGCTTCACTGTACCGAAGGTATTGCTTAAAAGCTACTAATTGTTTTAATAATCTCTCAAACACCCCCCCCCCCCTCACCCCCCCTTCCCCCGACCCCCAAGAAGCTGTTGGTGGGGAGGCTTGCGTGCCTCAGCGATACAGATAGCCATACCGTAAGTGCAACCACAACGGAAGGGTATCTGTTGAGAGACCAGACAAATGTGTGGTTCCTGAAGAGGGGCAGCAGCCTTTTCAGCAGGGGCAACAGTCTGGATGATTGACTGATCTGGCCTTGTAACACTAACCAAAACAGCCTTGCTGTGTTGGTACTGCGAACGGCTGAAAGTAAGGGGAAACTACAGCCGTAATTTTACTGTATAGTTAAATGATGATGGTGTCCTCTTGGGTAAAATATTCCAGAGGTAAAATAGTCCCCCATTCGGATCTCCGGGCGGGGACTACTCAAGAGGACGTCGTTATCAGGAGAAAGAAAACTGGCGTTCTATGGATCGGAGCGTGGAATGTCAGATCCCTTAATCAAGCAGGTAGGTTAGAAAATTTAAAAAGGGAAATGGATAGGTTAAAGTTAGATATAGTAGGAATCAAGGAAGTTCGCTGGCAGGAGGAACAAGACTTTTGGTCAGGCGAATACAGGGTTATAAATACAAAATCGAAAAGGGGTAATGCAGGAGTCAGTTTAATAATGAATAACAAAAGAGGAGTGCAGGTAAGCTACTGCAAACAGGATAGTGAACGCATTATTGTGGCAAAGATAGACACGAAGCCCATGCCTACAACAGTAGTACAAATTTATATGCCAATTAGCTCTGCACATGACGAAGAAATTGAAGAAATGTACAGGGTGTTTCAAAAATGACCGGTATATTTGAAACGGCAATAAAAACTAAATGAGCAGCAATAGAAATACACCGTTTGTTGCAATATGCTTGGGACAACAGTACATTTTCAGGCAGACAAACTTTCGAAATTACAGTAGTTACAATTTTCAACAACAGATGGCGCTGCGGTCTGGGAAACTCTATGGTACGATATTTTCCACATATCCACCATGCGTAGCAATAATATGGCATAGTCTCTGAATGAAATTACCCGAAACCTTTGACAACGTGTCTGGCGGAATGGCTTCACATGCAGATGAGATGTACTGCTTCAGCTGTTCAATTGTTTCTGGATTCTGGCGGTACACCTGGTCTTTCAAGTGTCCCCACAGAAAGAAGTCACAGGGGTTCATGTCTGGTGAATAGGGAGGCCAATCCACGCCGCCTCCTGTATGTTTCGGATAGCCCAAAGCAATCACACGATCATCGAAATATTCATTCAGGAAATTAAAGACGTCGGCCGTGTGATGTGGCCGGGCACCATCTTGCATAAACCACGAGGTGTTTGCAGTGTCGTCTAAGGCAGTTTGTACCGCCACAAATTCACGAAGAATGTCCAGATAGCGTGATGCAGTAATCGTTTCGGATCTGAAAAATGGGCCAATGATTCCTTTGGAAGAAATGGCGGCCCAGACCAGTACTTTTTGAGGATGCAGGGACGATGGGACTGCACCATGGGGCTTTTCGGTTCCCCATATGCGCCAGTTCTGTTTATTGACGAAGCCATCCAGGTAAAAATAAGCTTCATCAGTAAACCAAATGCTGCCCACATGCATATCGCCGTCATCAATCCTGTGCACTATATCGTTAGCGAATGTCTCTCATGCAGCAATGGTATCGGCGCTGAGGGGTTGCCGCGTTTGAATTTTGTATGGATAGAGGTGTAAACTCTGGCGCATGAGACGATACGTGGACGTTGGCGTCATTTGGACCGCAGCTGCAACACGGCGAACGGAAACCCGAGGCCGCTGTTGGATCATCCACTGCACTAGCTGCGCGTTGCCCTCTGTGGGTGCCATACGCGGTCGCCCTACCTTTCCAGCACGTTCATCCGTCACGTTCCCAGTCTGTTGAAATTTTTCAAACAGATCCTTTATTGTACCGCTTTTCGGTCCTTTGGTTACATTAAACCTCCGTTGAAAACTTCGTCTTGTTGCAACAACACTGTGTTCTAGGCGGTGGAATTCTAACACCATAAAAATCCTCTGTTCTAAGGAATAAACCATGTTGCCTACAGCACACTTGCACGTTGTGAACAGCACACGCTTACAGCAGAAAGACGACGTACAGAATGGCGCACCCACAGACTGCGTTGTCTTCTATATCTTTCACATCACTTGCAGTGCCATCTGTTGTTGAAAATTGTAACTACTGTAATTTCGAAAGTTTGTCCGCCTGAAAATGTACTGTTGTCCCAAGCATATTGCAACAAACAGTGTATTTCTATCGCTGCTCGTTTAGTTTTTATTGCCGTTTCAAATATACCGGTCATTTTTGAAACACCCTGTATAACTAATGAGGAGGTATTGAATAGAATTTAGGAGAAAAGATGTTTGTGGCACAACTTGACTAGAAGAAGGGATCGTTTGGTAGGACATGTTCTGAGGCATCAAGGGATCACCAATTTAGTATTGGAGGGAAGTGTATAGGGTAAAAATCGTAGAGGGAGACCAAGAGATGAATACACTAAAAAGATTTAGAAGGATGTATGTTGCAGTAGGTACTGGGAGATGAAGAAGCTTGCACAGGATAGAGTAGCATGGAGAGCTGCATCAAACCATTCTCAGGACTGAAGACCACCACAACAACAACAACAACAACAATCTCTCCAAACTCCTTGGGCAATTTGTTATATTTTCCCATTTCTGTGAACCAGTCTCATTTCATATTTTTATTTAAAAATAGACAAATATTTGACTGAATGTGTTTCCTTCCTGATTACTTACAGTTCAGGCCATACTGTCCTCAATGTGACGTTGTGTGGGAGGTGAGGCTGGGCCTGGCACTCCCCAACTAGAGGGGATAGGGTTATGAAAACACTGTGTAAATAATTTGAAAATACATATGGTACCTTGGTGTGCATTCAAGAGTGTTGTGAGTTTTTTGCAGGTACCACCAGTAATCAATCTCCACTTTCTCCCCTTCGCTGAAGATGTAGTTGATGTTCGTTCCATTGAACCATATAAGCACATGATATTTTGCGAGGGGAAAGTAATAGTCATCTGGATACAGAAGGGTTCAAGGTTCAGTCATGTCAGATGTGATACAGAGATGATAAGCTAAGATCTTCTGCATCAGTTGCCAGACGCTGGATGATGACAAGCACGTTAAGTGACGTTCATCAGTGTCCAGGAGGCAACAGTTAGGGCAACATGAGGAGCCTATTAATCTGACAGCATGGAGCTGGTGTTTCATTGGATATTTTTTGCCAGTGACCTGATATATCACACGCATGGTGGTAGGCAGAAAGTAATTGCGTATCATTTTTCACACTCGTGACCAATTGTCAATTGGGTACTTGGTTCCTACCGTTCAACCACATTATGCAGTACTACCCATAGATGGGGGAAGCATATTTCGGAGAGATCTGAAGTCACATAGCTGTATTCCAGAATGAATGTCGATCCATGGGAGAGCTGTGTCGTAACATGTGCCACCGACACTAGTGGGACATGAGAGACTAGCATCAAGATCTCCAACAAGTGGCCTATGAGGGTAGTGCTGTGCAGTCCTAGGATATGAATTCTCAGAACACTGTAACCCAGCAGGACATCGTGTCTAGGAAGGTCGGGTAAAACTCGACTGGTTATATGAGACTTCCTCAAATGATGCCATTGCTGTTGCTGTGTCAATAGTGCATGGAGAACATGAATCACCATACCCAGTTCTAGACAAGGCGTGTGATGCAGGATTTGGCCCATGGGATGAAGGTTGCAATTAAAATTGCTGTGCAGAGATGCTGTGTTCTTTCATCCTAGGGAAAGGGGGGTGATGTCAGTTGTGTAGAACCTGGACCATTCACAATGTCAGGTGATGCCCGATGGTGCATAAACATTAATGAATTGTATGTCCGCCCCTGGTAGCTGAGTGGTCAGCACGACAGACTGTCAATCCTAAGGGCCCGGGTTCAATTCCCGGCTGGGTTGGAGATTTTCTCCACTCAGGGACTGGGTGTTGTGTTGTCCTAATCATCATCATTTCATCCCCATCAACACCCAAGTTGCTGAAGTGGCATCAAATCGAAAGACTTGCACCAGGCGAGCGGTCTACCCGACAGGAGGCCCTCGTCACATGACATTTTTTTAAATGAATTGTTTGTTGAATGCCATGACCATTAATCCTCATTTGTAGGGGAGATACGTGATGCTGGTGGATCCGACAGTATCATGCTCTAAATTTGGCATGCTTTTGTTTGTGGGACTACCAGGTGTCACGTGTGTTGCATAGCCATAAAAGTTTGGGAGTGCATTCATTGCAGGAATATGAAGTCAACTTCTGTGGCTAGTATTGTTTCCCTCATAAGTTGGACCTTGGCAGTAGAGTTAACCATGTTAATTTTCATCATGACCAAGCAGTACATCTGGCAATGCAGTGGCTGTGCAGGGTAACCCATGGTGGTGGTGGAGAGAAGTGGACTTTGTGAGTGACATCACACCCTATTGACCATGGCCCTCCCAGTGTTGTTCAGTTCTCAGGGAGTTCTGGATTGTGGTCCTGCCCGGTCTTGACATCCTCAGCCCATAAAGAGGGCATGGAAGTCTGTTCATGTCATGGTGGTTGATAGGAACGGCCTGAGCATCTTCACA
This sequence comes from Schistocerca piceifrons, assembly GCF_021461385.2. Lineage (NCBI taxonomy): Eukaryota > Metazoa > Arthropoda > Insecta > Orthoptera > Acrididae > Schistocerca > Schistocerca piceifrons. The sequence goes on along the minus strand of NC_060138.1, from coordinate 198,459,490 downwards.
GCCTGCACTGGAACCATCCTGTTGATTACTGTTCACTGCAAAGGACAGGCAGATGGACTGCACCTTTCCTGCTGTCTGTTATGCAGGTGTTAAGTCAATGGCAATAATTTCTTCCTCCTGCAAGTGTGAGCTGCTGTGTTCAAACGTGGTCCTGTGGTGTCACTTTCGGCATTTTAATGAACGCTGTTTTTGTGTATGGCCTTCTGTGTTGGACGCTGGCATTGACTCATGCCTCACTGGCACAAAGGCTTCTGTTGGTACGATCAGTGTATCGACTTCCATCCTGCTGTCAGCAGTGCCTGTAGTGTCCGGTGGTATTGATGGCATCGCACAGAGTTCTGCCACTGGCAAGGCTGATTGACAGGCCAGGTATTGGTCTGAAGAGTGTGGTTCTGGAACTGCATCACCAGTCTGTTGCATCTGGACACACAGAGACATCATGGGTGCCACTGCAAAAGCTTCTGAGGGGGTTGTCGGCATTGGTGGAGGTGCCATGCCCTGCGGTGGAAGCTATGTGATCCAACGTTGGAGGCACTCGAATAGGTGACCTCCCTTGCTGCATCTGTTACATGTTTTAGGTTGACCATCATAAATAGCTATGGCCGACCAACCTCCTACTTGGAGGTGTGATGGTACATGTCATCAGAGTTCAATGCTCACCTGGCATACACTGTTGAGGGGGGGATATATCTTAAATTGGGTGCACCTTTCTGCCACATCTTCCTGTACTGTACCATAGATGTGGAGCACCGCCACAACATCTGCCAATGGGAGTTTGGAAGGTAGTTCAAATTTGCGTATAATGTGCAGTCGCAGTCCGGCATGGTCCACCTCGATGTTGCCGACATTTCCATCTGCGTGTCAGAAGTGGAGTCCTTGTTTATCTCTCGAAAAACCCTGTAGCATGTAGCATCGTTAATAAGTTCAAGTAGACTGCACTATAATCGAAAAGTGGATGCCGATGATGTTGGCAGCCAGAAACTTGGCCTCGATATCGAATGCTTTTGGTCTAGCAAAGTCGTTTTTAAAAGCAAATTTCAATGTCGATTTTTGATACTGATTCGCTATTATCTTGTCGCGCTACTGTGACACATTAGCGTCAATCAAAGGAAGTAAACAAGGCTAGCATGCTCACGCTGCAGGCAGAAACACACATTATGCCTGCTCTGCTCAGGTGCTAAAACTGGACTACTGCTTCAGCCAGCTGAGTGCGAATCACAGCCACACTCAAACTTCCGTATGTCGTCGTCTATGTATCACAACTTGCGCTCCTTTGTTACGTATATTTCCACTCAGGAAGGACAGATTTACTGTGAGTCGAGGGTCTGGTACTGGAGAATGAATACGAAATGGCCGTGCCTGTGTTATTTAGAAGTACGATGCATTGTTCCTTCAGACACGCATGTGTGGGAGTATGTGTAAAGTACGAGTGCAGGTTGTAACACATGGCCGGCCGGCGTGGCCGAGCTGTTCTAGGCGCTACAGTCTGGAACCGCGCGACCGCTACGGTCGCAGATTCGAATCCTGCCTCGGGCATAGATGTGTGTGATGTCCTTAGGTTAGTTAGGTTTAAGTAGTTCTAAGTTCTCGGGGACTGATGACCTCAGAAGTTAAGTCCCATAGTGATCAGAGCCATTTGATTTTTTAACACATGGACGGCGACATATTGATGTTTGGACGTGGCTGTGATTCGTACCCAGACAGCTGAAGCGGTTAAGGCGACCGCTTGCGTAAGACGAGAAATCTGGGTTCGAGGTCTCGTCTGACACAAATTTTGACTGTCGTCATTCCAACAAACAGCTGAAGATGGTTCATGTATGCAACTGCGAGTACATTTCCTTACTTTTTGATGTGTGTAGCCGCTGAACCATGGACCTTGCCGTTGGTGGGGAGGCTTGCGTGCCTCAGCGATACAGATAGCCGTACCGTAGGTGCAACCACAACGGAGGGGTATCTGTTGACAGGCCAGACAAACGTGTGGTTCCTGAAGAGGGGCAGCAGCCTTTTCAGTAGTTGCAGGGGCAACAGTCTTGATGATTGACTGATCTGGCCTTGTAACACTAACCAAAACGGCCTTGCTGTGCTGGTACTGCGAACGGCTGAAAGCAAGGGGAAACTACAGCCGCAATTTTTCCCGAGGGCATGCAGCTTTACTGTATGATTAAATGATGATGGCGTCCTCTTGGGTAAAATATTCCGGAGGTAAAATAGTCCCCCATTCGGATCTCCGGGCGGGGACTACTTTAGAAGATGTCGTTATCAGGAGAAAGAAAACTGGCGTTCTACGGATCGGAGCGTGGAATGTCAGATCCCTTAATCGGGCAGGTAGGTTAGAAAATTTAAAAAGGGAAATGGATAGGTTGAAGTTAGATATAGTGGGAATTAGTGAAGTTCGGTGGCAGGAGGAACAAGACTTCTGGTCAGGCGAATACAGGGTTATAAACACAAAATCAAATAGGGGTAATGCAGGAGTAGGTTTAATAATGAATAGGAAAATAGGAATGCGGGTAAGCTACTACAAACAGCATAGTGAACGCATTATTGTGGCCAAGATAGGTACGAAGCCCACACCTACTACAGTAGTACAAGTTTATATGCCAACTAGCTCTGCAGATGACGAAAAAATTGAAGAAATGTATGATGAAATAAAAGAAATTATTCAGGTAGTGAAGGGAGACGAAAATTTAATAGTCATGGGTGACTGGAATTCGAGTGTAGGAAAAGGGAGAGAAGGAAACATAGTAGGTGAATATGGATTGGGGCTAAGAAATGAAAGAGGAAGCCGCCTGGTAGAATTTTGCACAGAGCACAACATAATCATAACTAACACTTGGTTTAAGAATCATGAAAGAAGGTTGTATATATGGAAGAACCCTGGAGATACTAAAAGGTATGAGACAGATTATATAATGGTAAGACAGAGATTTAGGAACCAGGTTTTAAATTGTAAGACATTTCCAGGGGCAGATGTGGACTCTGACCATAATCTGTTGGTTATGAACTGCAGATTAAAAATGAAGAAATTACAAAAAGGTGGGAATTTAAGGAGATGGGACCTGGATAAACTGACTAAACCAGAGGTTGTACAGAGTTTCAGGGAGAGCATAAGGGAACAATTGACAGGAATGGGGGAAAGAAATACAGTAGAAGAAGAATGGGTAGCTCTGAGGGATCAAGTAGTGAAGTCAGCAGAGGATCAAGTAGGTAAAAAGACGAGGGCTAGTAGAAATCCTTGGGTAACAGAAGAACTATTGAATTTAATTGATGAATGGAGAAAATATAAAAACGCAGTAAATGAAGCAGCCAAAAAGGAATACAAACGTCTCAAAAATGAGATCGACAGGAAGTGCAAAATGGCTAAGCAGGAATGGCTGGAGGACAAATGTAAGGATGTAGAGGCTTATCTCACTAGGGGTAAGATAGATACTGCCTACAGGAAAATTAAAGAGACCTTTGGAGATAAGAGAACGACTTGTATGAATATCAAGATCTCAGATGGAAACCCAGTTCTAAGCAAAGAAGGGAAAGCAGAAAGGTGGAAGGAGTATATAGAGGGTCTATACAAGTGCGATGTACTTGAGGACAATATTATGGAAATGGAAGAGGATGTAGATGAAGATGAAATGGGAGATATGATACTGCGTGAAGAGTTTGACAGAGCACTGAAAGACCTGAGTCGAAACAAGGCCCCCAGAGTAGACAACATTCCTTTGGAACTACTGACGGCCTTGGGAGAGCCAGTCCTGACAAAACTCTACCATCTGGTGAGCAAGATGTATGAAACAGGCGAAATACCCTCAAACTTCAAGAGGAATATAATAATTCCAATCCCAAAGAAAGCAAGTGTTGACAGATGTGAAAATTACCGAGCAATCAGTTTAATAAGTCACAGCTGCAAAATACTAACACGAATTCTTTAGAGACGAATGGAAAAACTAGTAGAAGCCAACCTCGGGGAAGATCAGTTTGGATTCCGTAGAAACACTGGAACACGTGAGGCAATACTGACCTTACGACTTATCTTAGAAGAAAGATTAAGGAAAGGCAAACCTACGTTTCTAGCATTTGTAGACTTAGAGAAAGCTTTTGACAATGTTGACTGGAATACTCTCTTTCAAATTCTAAAGGTGGCAGGGGTAAAATACAGGGAGCGAAAGGCTATTTACAATTTGTACAGAAACCAGATGGCATTTATAAGAGTCGAGGGACATGAAAGGGAAGCAGTGGTTGGGAAGGGAGTAAGACAGGGTTGTAGCCTCTCCCCGATGTTGGTCAATCTGTATATTGAGCAAGCAGTAAAGGAAACAAAAGAAAAATTCGGAGTAGGTATTAAAATTCATGGAGAAGAAATAAAAACTTTGAGGTTCGCCGATGACATTGTAATTCTGTCAGAGACAGCAAAGGACTTGGAAGAGCAGTTGAACGGAATGGACAGTGTCTTGAAAGGAGGATATAAGGTGAACATCAACAAAAGCAAAACAAGGATAATGGAATGTAGTCTAATTAAGTCGGGTGATGCTGAGGGAATTGGATTAGGAAATGAGGCACTTAAAGTAGTAAAGGAGTTTTGCTATTTGGGGAGCAAAATAACTGATGATGATCGAAGTAGAGAGGATATAAAATGTAGGCTGGCAATGGCAAGGAAAGCGTTTCTGAAGAAGCGAAATTTGTTAACATCCAGTATTGATTTAAGTGTCAGGAAGTCATTTCTGAAAGTATTCGTATGGAGTGTAGCCATGTATGGAAGTGAAACAAGGACGATAAATAGTTTGGACAAGAAGAGAATAGAAGCTTTCGAAATGTGGTGCTACAGAAGAATGCTGGAGATTAGATGGGTAGATCACATAACTAATGAGGAAGTATTGAATAGGATTGGGGAGAAGAGAAGTTTGTGGCACAACTTGACCAGAAGAAGGGATCGGTTGGTAGGACGTGTTCTGAGGCATCAAGGGATCACCAATTTAGTATTGGAGGGCAGCGTGGAGGGTAAAAATCGTAGAAGGAGACCAAGAGATGAATACACTAAGCAGATTCAGAAGGATGTAGGTTGCAGTAGGTACTGGGAGATGAAAAAGCTTGCACAGGATAGAGTAGCATGGAGAGCTGCATCAAACCAGTCTCAGGACTGAAGACCACAACAACAACAGCCGCTGCAGTGCCTGTTCCTTCGGACACGCTTGTATGTCAGTAGGAACATTAACTCTGAGCACTATGGGACTTAACTTCTGAGGTCATCAGTCCCCTAGAACTTAGAACTACTTAAACCTAACTAACCTAAGGACATCACACACATCCATGCCCGAGGCAGGATTCGAACCTGAGACCGTAGTAGGAACATTGCCTAATACTTCTTAATAACACAGGCACTGCTATTTTGTGTTCGTTATAATGGTCATACCGTGTTCAGAAACACAGCAGCAGTCACTGGCTGTCTCTACTGCGCTCACTACCCTCTACACATTGACTAGAACAGGAGCGATCAGGAATTAGGCTCGTGGACTCGTGAACCGTGCCCTGGTACGAGTGCCACAGCACTCGCCTCTCAGCCGTGTTGCGTATTTTCCCCACCGCCACCGCACGCTGTCTCAGCGTGAGGAGCGGGAGGGGTTGGGGGCAGCCTGCGAATGCGCCGCACTCGAACTGGTTACGAACTGCCTACGTTTCTCAATAACATAGATAACAAACAAAAAAGTCAGTATGGTTTTATTATTGTTGGTGCGCTGAAGGCATAATATAATTTTTATCTGGTGCAAACTATAATCATATCTACAGATGCAGACAGTGTGGTGTCACCGCCAGACACCACACTTGCTAGGTGGTAGCCTTTAAATCGGCCGCGGTCCGTTAGTATACGTCGGACCCGCGTGTCGCCACTATCAGTGATTGCAGACCGAGCGCCGCCACACGGCAGGTCTAGAGAGACTTCCTAGCACTCGCCCCAGTTGTACAACCGACTTTGCTAGCGATGGTTCACTGACAAAATACGCTCTCATTTGCCGAGACGATAGTTTAGCATAGCCTTTAGCTACGTCATTTGCTACGACCTAGCAAGGCGCCATATTCAGTTACCATTGATATTGTGAATCATGTACCGTCAAGAGCGACGTTCATCATTAATGGATTAAAGTTAAGTATTCCACCAGCTACGTCTGTTTTTCTAAATTCTAATTTCCTTGTCCTGTTCCAGACCTCACGCCAGCCTGCGTGAGCTAAAACGCGTGCATTTCGGCCTCCTCTAGTAACACAGTGTTGGCTCTCCTGCCAACCACAACAGACAATACCACAGATTTCGCACTTGGGTTCCCACGTAATCGGGACTTGTTTAGTTTCATAATCGAAAACATTTCTTTCACAGTCATATATGTTGGTCGAAATATTGTAGCGCTTTTGCAACCTCCTTATGGAGATGTTATAACTGTATCTGAGGAAAGCAACGTAGACGTTGTTGTGTCTAGACAAGACAGCCTAGACACAATGAGAGGAAGCCGAAAGGCACGCGCTACGCTCACGCAGATGGGCGTGCGGTCTGAAACAGGATACGTAATGAATGCTATAAAGAAAAGTACGTAGCTTCTGGAATACTTAACTTTAATCCATCCTTTTGGTACATCTGGAGATTGTGGCGATACAAGTGAGACTCTTCAGATACATGCAATGTTACTAATGGCGCCTTGCTAGGTCGTAGCCATTGACTTAGCTGAAGGCTATTCTAACTATCTGCTCGGCAAATGAGCGAGGCTTCGTCAGTGTGCATCGCCAGCTACGTCGTCCGTACAACTGGGGCGAGTGCTATCCCGTATCTCGAGACCTGCCTTGTGGTGGCGCTCGGTCTGCGATCCCCGACAGTGGCGACACGCGGGTCCGACATGTACTAATGGACCGCGGCCGATTTAAAGCTACCACCTAGCAAGTGTGGTGTCTGGCGGTGACACCACAGACGTCCTGCTCAGTTTTAACGCAAAAGTATTTGTCGTTAATACGGGGATTACCTTGCAAATCAATCAGTTAAGTCTGCACATGCACAGAGGCATTTTCAACTCAAGGCAAAACGATCTCGAAAATAGATGTAAGATTGGTAACCTCCTCAAAATGCTTAGGAAACTATTTTTATAATTCTTTCAAGGTCACATACAATTCTTCAAACCTCGCGTCTTCCTGAACGGCAGTGTGCTTAGAGAATTGGACTGTAAGCTAAGTGTCAGAATGTGTCCCTTCTATAGACGCGATTTTCTTATTAAATGCATCCACATCAAATAACAAAGAAGTTGTTTCCCACTTTGTTGTATCTTACTGTGAGCAGTGCGTAGTCAAGTTCACTTAAAATGCGAGCTCTGCAATCCATTTCGGATGTTCTAATTTTCACTCCTGCTGTTGCAACTGACTGTGGAATAATGTGTGTGCCTTCAGAAATTTTACCATTCACAACACCAATTTCTTCACGTGCTGTAAGCTTGCAAATTCAGCACAACAATGAATCCTGTCTGTCGCTCGTTGTAATTTATTGCTCTTTCTCTGTCAAGTAAATCTTTAAATTCTTTCTGCATGGTATTGTAATATCGATTCGTAGCAAATTTGCAGTATCCATCGCTTATATCGATTCATAGCAAATTTGAGGTACCAATCGCTTACACAACTGCATTATACACTCAAGAGCCAAAGAAACTGGTACACATTCCTAATATTGTGTAGGGCGCCAGCGAGCACACAGAAGTGCCGCAACTCGACGTGGCATGGACTCGACTAATGTCTGAAGTAGTGATGGAGGGAACGGACACCACAACCCCGCAGGGCTGTATATAAATGCGTAAGAGTACGAAGGGGTGGAGATCTCTTCTGAACAGCATGTTGCAAGGCATCCCAGATACGCTCAATAATGGTTATGTCTGGCGAGTTTGATGGCCAGAGGAAATGTTTAAACTCAGAAGAGTGTCCCTAGAGCCACTCTGTAGCATTTCCGGACGTGTGGGAAGTCGCATTGTCCTGCTAGAATTGCCCAAGTCCTTCGGAATGCACAGTGGACATGAACGGATGAATGTGGTCAGACAGGATGCTTACGTAAGTGCAGTCTGTCAGAGGCGTATCTAGACGTATCAAGATTTCCATATGACTCCAACTGCAGTCGCCCTACACAATTACAGAGCCTCTACCAGCTTTAACAGTCCCCTGGTGACATGCAGGGCTCATGGATTGATGAGGTTGAGCCACGCGGGATTAGCCGAGCGGTCTTGGACGCTGCAGTCATGGACTGTGCGGCTGGTCCCGGCGGAGGTTCGAGTGCTCCCTCGGGCATGGGTGTGTGTGTTTCTCCTTAGGATAATTTAGGTCACGCAGTGTGTAAGCTTAGGGACTGATGACCTTAGCAGTTAAGTCCCATAAGATTTCACACACATTTTTTTGATGAGGTTGTCTCCATACCCGTACTCGTCCATCCGCTTGATACGATTTGAAACGAGAGTAGTCTGACCAGGCAACATGTCTCCAGTCATCAACAGTTCAATGTCAGTGTTGACGGATCCAGGTGAGGCGTAAAGCATCGTGTCGTGCTGTCATCAAAGGTACACGTGTGGGCCTTCGGTTCCAAAATCCCATATCGATGATGTTTCGTTGAATTGTTCACACGCAGACACTTGTCGATGGTCCAGCACTGAAATCTGCATCAATTTGCGGAAGAGTTGCACTTTTGTCATGTTGAAAGATTCCCTTCAGTCGTCGTTGGTCCTGTTCTTGCAGGATCCTTTTCCGGCCGCAGCGATGTTGGAGATTTGATGTTTTGGTTCAAATGGCTCTGAGCACTATGGGACTCAACTGCTGTGGTCATCAGTCCCCTAGAACTTAGAACTAATTAAACCTAACTAACCTAAGGACATCACAAACATCCATGCCCGAGGCAGGATTCGAACCTGCGACCGTAGCGGTCTTGCGGTTCCAGACTGCAGCGCCTTTAACCGCACGGCCACTTCGGCCGGCCATTTGATGTTTTACCAGCTTCCTGATATTCTCAGTACATTCGTGAAATGGTCGTATGGGAGTTCATCGCTACCTCGGAGACGACGTGTCCCATCGCTCGTGCGCTAACACCACGTTCAAACTCATTTAAATCTTGACAACCTGCCATTGTAGCTGCAGTAACCGATCTAACAGTTGCGCCAGACACTTGTCTTTTATAGGCATTGCCGACCGCAGTGGCTTATTCTGGCTGTTTACATATCTCAGTTTCTTTGGCGCTCCAGTGTATATAATGAGAATTCTCATCCCTCTCTTCTGTTAGTTCCATTAATTTTTAAAGGCTTGTGAAGATAGATCGATAGACCTCTTTTGATGCAAGAAGCCATTGGAGCTGTGAATGTCCTTTATACCACGAACAAATAGCAAAAGGTAAACACTACACTTCTGCCAAACTACAGTTGTGCTGACCTAAAAATGCTACTCGTCAGTACTAAATGAAATGTCGCAGTGTAATGAATATTTGTGTGAAGGAGCGAGCAAAGCCAAGGCAGGCTGAGCCTCTGCCCGCACTGGGCCTCCCCAACTGGTCTGCGTGAAGTTTGGCACACCATAGTCGACCCTGAACAACAACCGGACAATCTGTCAGCTCCACATCATTTACTATGGATGATAAGAGCACAACCTTATGGCGCTGTACAGCACAGCAGTAACTAAAGTCCACCATTTCTCTTCTGTGGCTGTGATTGCCGCCGACTTCTGGACACCATGATGAGACACTGCCCACTCTCCGAGTAGGCGATGTACACGTACAGCTTAGCCTTAGCCCGCGTTGACTGTCCCAGGTCGCTCCACGTTCCACATAGTTTCTGTTTCCGTGTCGGTTGCTGGCTGCCAACGAACCCTGCTAGTTACGCCAGACGGCCCCAGAGGCGCTAGTGTCGAAGCATGTGCACAGCACGAACATCCGCAGAGAGCTCCACCACAAAGGCACAATCCACCAGCAACCTCAGTCTTCGTCGCAGGAAATCCAACTGTGCAAATTGCATGGCACATGACCGAGGAAGAAACTGTGCTTTTAATTTTCTCAACATGAGATCATATCTCACGATTTTGTCTTCTTAGGTACATTCAGTTCTTTTTTGATGGGATCAAAGTCTCATTCAGAATCTTCACTTCTCTTCTAGTTTTTCAGCCAGATCTTTCCTGTTCATTGTGAGCCGTTCTGTTGCATATGGATCTTCGGGTCGAATACTGTGCTTTTTAGCTTGGCACTCATCAACACTGTTCGTCTGATATAAACATTTTTGATAAAGTGATGTAGCATTTCTGTGTGCCTGACGCTTGACTTAAACACTCCTTCCTCAGAGACGTTCGGCTCTATTCACTCTTGTAGGTATGTGATCTTTTCTCCCAGGATACTGACACTCTTCTTTCTTTCCGTGCTTTCTTACAAAATTGGAGACATAGTCCGCCATATGCAAGACAACTGAAATCATACAACTGCAATTACACACCAGACGACGACTGAAAACTTGTTTTTTGTGACAAAATAAATAAAAACGCGTGTGTGACCATAGACCTTCCATCAACAAAGAAAATAGGTGTCTTAACATATCGAAAGTGAAGGGAAACAAGGCTATGGAAAGAAAATCGTAAGTATCGTGCAAAATAACGCGATTTTCGATCTGAAATGGACGAAAAAACAGAAGAATATGAACCGTTTCGTTGTTTGCAGATGAAAAACTGTAAATTCTGAGGTATTGGTAGTTATAGAACTACCAGCACAAAATAACTTTTTAGCATCATATAAGACCGAAAAAAAAGTCCAACTGAACCTGGTACAAAAAGGGCTGAAACACGTTTGGGCACAAAAAAAAACTAAATAAACAATATCTTGCATGAAGAATCCTAGGAAAGGCACTGCAGGCAGTGTCGTGCTGTTAGCAGAGGCACTCGCGTTGGTCGTCTGCTGCCGTAGCCCATTAACGCCCGCCACATTGTCCTAACGGGAACGTTCGTCGTATGTCCCACATTGATTTTTGTTATTTCACCCGGTGCTGCTTGTCTGTCAGCAATGACAGCCCTACGCAAACGTCGCTGCTCTCGGTCGTTAAACGAAGGCCGTCGGACAGTGCGTTCGCCATGATGGGACGTGATGCCTGAAATTTGGTATTCTCGGCACACTCTTGATACAGTGGGTCTCGGAATACTGAATTCTCTAACGATTTCCGAGATGGAGTATCCCTAGCCCGAGCGTCTATCTCCAACTATTATTCCATGTTCAAAGCCTGTTAATTCCCATCGTGCGTCCATAATCACGTCAGAAACCTTTTCAAAATGGTTCAAATGGCTGTAAGCACTATGGGACTTAACACCTGAGGTCATCGGTCCCCTAGATTTAGAACTACTTGAATCTAGCCTAAAGACATCACACACATCCATGCCCGAGGCAGGATTCGAACCTGCGACCGTAGCGGTCTCATGGTTCCAGACTGAAGTGCCTAGAACCGCTCGGCCACACTGGTCGGCAAATAGAGGATCCGTATGGTTTCCAAGGGAGTCTTATGAAGATGATCTTATACCATTCTTACTGCATAATAATTGTGGAGTCCAGAAAACGATGATGGAAGTGGATAGCGATCACGCAACCTTCTCTCGAAAGTATACCACAAAAGCTAAATAATATTGAGATCTGGCGCCTGTGGTGTCCAGGGAAGTTTCGATAATTCATCCTCGTGCTCAGAAAACCAATCCTGGACGATCCGAGCTGTGTGAACAGTTGTCCTGTCGCCTTGGTATACAGCATCTTCATTGGGGAACAAAAGTTGTAGCATGGGATGGAACTCATGGGCCAAAATGGTCACATAACCCTTGGGTGTAATATGACCTTGCAGAGTGGCCCATAGAATAACACGATATGGCTGCCCAAATGATCACTGGACCACTGCCATGTTTCACTTTTGGGATGTAAACTCGGATAGAAGTCATTCGACCAAATGATTCTCTTCCATTGGTCGACAGCCCAAGTTTTATGGCTCTGACACCAAATTTTCCTGTTCTAGCATTTGAATCACTGATGAGTGGCATTGCATTTCCCTGATTCTGGAGCTCCCTTCGTGTTGTTCTACTGGTGACAAGGTGGGTGAATCCGACATTCGGTTCTGCAGCGAAGTTATCCTCCTTCCTTTGCTCACAATCCTCTTCAATAACCGTTTGTTACTGTCACTGAACGAACACCTTCATTGGCGTCGTGACTTAGCAGATGATGTTTATCTACTTTCCCTGTATGCGATGTAAACCTTCGATAAGGCCCCTCTTGAAACATCAAGCACTTCGTCTACCTTGATTATGGAAGCACCCACCATACGAAAGGCAACAGCCCACGTTCGAATTCACTTAGCTCCGACATCTACGAGGGTCTTTCAATAAGTAACGCCCCACATTTTTTAAAAAAGACTTTAATATACATACACAAACGTCCTTGTTGGTGCTTCACATTTGATGTTTGTTCTGTGCGCTGGTAAGTTTCGAACCGTTCAGGTAGATGACAGAGCTGTAGTACAGCGTCAAAATGGCGTCTACGTACGACTCACGTCACAAGCAGCGTGCTGTTCTTGAATTCTTGTGTGCAGAAAAAGAAACCGTGGTGAACATCCGTAAATGTTTGTGTGCAGTGTGTGGCGATGCTGCAGTTGATAGGAGTACAGTTGGGCGATGGGTAAAGAAAGTTACAGCCTCAGGAAATGCAGAAACAGACCTCGATGATCAGGCACAATCGGGACGTCCTCTCACAGCCACTGGTCCAGACATGCTGAATCGTGCGGATGCCATTGTTCATGCCGACCGACGCATCACAGCTCAACAATTGGCTCTACAGTTGTCGGTCGGCGCTGGAAGTACGTCTGCAATGATCTGGACTCTCGGATATTCAAAGAGGTGCTCATAATGGGTTCTACAAATGTTCACAGCGAACCACAAGATTCAAAGAAAGGCCATGTTTTATGCATTGTTGGAGCTTAAAGATTCTCTACGGGGAACACACTGTGAAGATGACGAGAGTGTCAGTCATACAGTGGAAACATGTCTACGCTTACAGGACAAGTGCTTTTGCCAGCAGGGAATACATGCTCTTCCACAACATTGGCGTACGGCCATGGAACATGATAGAGAGTACGTAGAAAAATAGGACATGTTGATCTATATTGTCACCAAATTCTGACTCTTAACAATAAATATGTTCAGGGAAAAAGAGTGTGGGGCATTACTTATTGAACGACCCTCGTAGTAGAATCTTACTAATCTGTCCCCTGTGGGATCGAGAGGATGGTCGGAAAGTAAAACAGGTCGGATTATTAGAACAACACTTACGTTGACTTGTAACATCACAATACAATACGGTACAAGTTCAGTTTTCAATTGGAAATACTGTCTGAAATATTAACAGAATCTTCCGTCGGTTCTTGGTAGAACAACATTATAATAATAAATGAAAAGCACCAGTTTGCTTTTGTTCTACAATATTACTTTTATTGCTAACCGGTTTTCGGCTTACAAGGCCATCTTCAGACATTTACTGAGTATTATCACCAAAGAAGTTAAATGTTAGCAGACAACATTGGAAGAGAAGTAACACATCTAGAGAGAAGTAGAAACATATAGTAAGTAACATCTTTGCAATGAAATAGTAAAAACTGAACAGTACCTAAATATCAATGGAGTTGATAGGAAAACATTTAGCACAAAACAGGAATAGCATGCCTACATAACAGTTTCTATTAATAAAAAAAACCAATAAAATAAGATAAAATTAGTACTAGACAAGGCTGCATCAAGAGGTATGAAACATGTAGAGTGACAAACAACCAATTAAAAAAGAAGAGACAGTTGTCAATGTAAATACATTGACAACTGTCTCTTCTTCAGCAGCGGAATAATCAGAGCACAGCGACGATTCGGTAGTAGATAGCCGAGGCCTCCTTGGCGAACCCACTTGAGGCTGTTGACAACAACGCACTATCTATCGCGAGTAATTGGTGGAAAGTTCGTGAGAGCGATGGAGCAGTTTCGTTGGCTCATAAAAGGAGGCACCTGGGCTTAGGAGTGAGTGGTCAGTGTGTAGAAGTAGCGAGATGAGGGTACTCGGAATTACGGCGGTGCTCTGCCTTCTGGCGGCGGCTGTGTCTGCCGACCCCGTGAGGGTTAGGCAGCCCAAGGCGGACGACGAGGAGTTGGCCTGGTGGCAAACGTCAGTCATCTACCAGATATACCCGCGCTCCTTCAAGGATTCGAACGGCGATGGCGTCGGTGACCTCAGAGGTGAGTGGAAGTGGTGGTATACAAAAAAAAAAAAAAAATAATATTTTTATTTTGGTTTGAGTGATAATATTACGTAAAATTTTAATGTCCTATTTCTTTTGGGGTACTTGATTTAAAGAGAAATGATCATCAGTAGCATTGGGTTCTGATTATGGCTAGCATGAGACTGTTAAGCAAACTCAATACCACCACAAGCATTTACGTAGACCTTGGTTTTTCCGCGGTGCGTACGTAACAGTTTGTGAAATACAACGCGCGATTCACCGCCTTCTACGGTTAAGTTTGCGTGAGTGGCTGCTATTATTAATAAAAATCTTCGTATATTACGCGGAATGTTGTAATAAAAAATTAGTTCTCAAGGGGCCTGATAGCAACTGGTTTAATTATGCACCAATTTTAAAACGACGATGATTATCTGAGATATTTCCTTTTTCATGAAAAGTAATAAACTGCTTTGATTATTTTTCATTACCGAGGTAAAACTAAGGAGATTTTCGTCATTTGCCGTTCAGCGGCCAATGGAAAATTTACTTAAATCAATGCAACGAAAATATTAATGATTAAAGCTTTGATTTAATTTTACTGGCTTTAGAATATCGAATGAGAAAAACAGAGCACTCTCCTTCATTTACATTTACATTTAATAAACGATTTAATAAGAATAATTGTTTTGCCGGCGTAATGGCCAACTTATGCTGCAAGAGAAATGGGGGTTCCCTCCGGGGCACACGCTAAAACAACAAATTTGCACAAAATATTGATGCACTAATATGAGAGGTGCGAGCTGTACAAAAAGTAAATGTTATTACATGGAAATTGTATTCATATTATGAATTGTTTTACAGAAGTCACACACAATTATTTCAGCGAGCAGTGGCGTCTATCATCCATACCAGAATCGAAGACAAGAGAGTGTGAGTCACATGATACAATGTCTTTGGTCTTTTTTTAATTAACCAACACAGATAAAAGAAAGACGATTCGATTTCATTATCTTCTCCAGATTTTTCTTCGTAATGTTAATGCTCCTTGCACAAAACACATCGCACTTTAGCACTTATAGCGTCACATGACGAATTATTCATCAGAATACGAAAACTCCATTTGTTTTATTTAATAAATATATATGGCGTTCCGCCACAGTAGGTACACGTATATTCGTTGCGAATAGATTATAGACACCGAGAAACTAATACTACATACGAGGTGTGATAAAAAACTAATGAAGATTTTCGTTTTTCTGAAAGTATCTGTGGTTATACTGATAAGACACGGACGGGGAATCACCCTAGCAAAGGTATGGGCTGCAAATGGGAAAATCCATTGAGATAAGTGACTTTGGCAAAGGGCAGATTATTATTACGGAGAACCTGTGAACGAGTATCTCGAAAGCGGCGGAGCTACTCGAGTGTTCACGTGCTACTGTCGTGAGCATCTGTGGAAAGAGGGAGAAGAAACTTACCACTAGTCGCTAAGTGAGTGGAGGTCCACGACTCTTCACAGAACGTGGAGTTCAGAGTTTTGTCTGACAGCTGGTGATCTGTGCCATCTCTGCTGAAAGAGCAAAGTACTGGTGGACGCACAAGAATTTCGGAGTACATCGCTCATCGTAAATTGTTGAACATGGAGCTCTGCAGCAGACCACCCCTACGTGTTCAAATGTTTACCGAACGATATGGTTCAAATGGCTCTGAGAACTATGGGACTTAACATCGGAGGTCATCAGTCCCTAGAACTTTGAACTACTTAAACCTAACTATCCTAAGGATATCACAAACATCCATGCCCGAGGCAGGATTCGAACTTGCGACCGTAGCAGTCGCTCGGTTCCGGACTGAAGCCCCTAGAACCGATAGGCCATCGCGGCCGGCACCCAACGGTATCGTTAGTTACGATTGCAGTGGGCACGGGACCTTCGGAATTTAACCGATGATCAATCGAAACGTTTCGGATGTTCGGATGTATCAAATTTTTGCTACATTAGGTCGATCGTCGTCTCCACAAATACCGTCATCGAGGCGAACGACGGCTCGAAATGTGTAGCGCGCCACGGTCGCGCGCTGATGGGAGCAGTACAGGGTGATTCAAAAAGAATACCACAACTTTAAAAATGTTTATTTAATGAAAGAAACATAATATAACCTTCTGTTATACATCATTACAAAGAGTATTTAAAAAGGTTTTTTTTCACTCAAAAACAAGTTCAGAGGTGTTCAATAAGGCCCCCTCCAGACACGAGCATTATCAAGCCGATTCTCCAACTCGTTCCACACTCTCTGTAGCATATCAGGCGTAACAGTTTGGATAGCTGCTGTTATTTCTCGTTTCAAATCATCAATGGTGGCTGGGAGAGGTGGCCGAAACACCATATCCTTAACATACCCCCATAAGAAAAAATCGCAGGGGGTAAGATCACAGGGCTTCTTGGAGGCCAGTGATGAAGTGCTCTGTCACGGGCTGCCTGGCGGCCGATCCATCGCCTCGGGTAGTTGACGTTCAGGTAGTTACGGACAGATAAGTGCCAATGTGGTGGCGCTCCATCCTGCTGAAATATGAATTGTTGTGCTTCTTGTTCGAGCTGAGGGAACAGCCAATTCTCTAACATCTCCAGATACTGTAGTCCAGTTACAGTAGCACCTTCGAAGAAAAAGGGACCAAAAACTTTATTGGCTGAAATGGCGAACAAATGTACAACTAAATGAAACTTTATAGCTCCCTTAATTCGCCGACAGATAGTGCTTAGCTCTGCCTTTTGTCGTTGCAGAGTTTTAAATTCCTAAAGTTGTGGTATTCTTTTTGAATCACCCTGTATTATGCGTCAGGAGACATTCTCCTGCGCTTGCATTGGACCTGTGGAAGGAATGGAGGACACGCTGACAGTGCGAACCACTTGCATTCCTTCATGCTTTATGTCTTCCCCGACGGCGATATCATCTTTCGGCAGTATAATTATCCACGTCTCGGAGCCAGAAGCGTGCTACAGTGGTGTCAGGAGCATTATAGCGGATTCACGTTGATGTCTCGGCGACAAAACTCGCCTGATGTAAATATTATGGAACCCATCTGGGTCGCCATCGGGCGCCATAACCGTGTACTCAAATCAGCAGCGCGTTATTTATGCGAATTACATGACATGTGCGCAGACATCTAATGACACATATCTCCACAAACCAATCGACAAACTGTCGGAACCCTGATACGCAGAATCAGTGATGTATTTCGTTCAAAAGACGGACAAACTTGCTATTAAGCAGATGGTGATAAAGTTTTGGTTCTCCAGTGTATTCAACATCAGCTTTTTTCCCTTCAAAGTCATCCTCCTCAGATATAATACACTTGTGTCAGCGCTTTTTTCCAATCTTGGAAGCACTTCTGGAACTCATTTTTCGTTAAGATGTTGAGCTCCTTCAGAAATTCTGTTTTTATATCATAAATCGAGCCAAAACAGCGTCCTTTCATGGTTCTCTTCAGCCTCGGGAACAGAAAGAAGCCACAGGGGGTCATGTCCGGCGAGTACTGTGGCTGAGGCAACATAGTCGCCATAGCACTTGTCCTAGTGACAATTTGCATACTTACCGGAAGAATGGGCATTCTTCATCTATCCTACAGTACAAAGTCAAAATTTATAAATTACATACTTATTCCTGCTCAGACAAATTGGGCGAATCGGTTGGTTCTTTTACTCTAGGTCTGCGGTGAAACTTAGGCGGCATAGACACTATGTGATCAAAAGTATCCGGACACCTGGCTGAAAATGACTTACAAGTTAGTGGCGCCCTCCGTCGGTAATGCTGGAATTCAGTATGGTGTTGGCCCACCCTTGGCCTTGATGACAGCTTCCACTGTCGCAGGCATACGTTCAATCAGGTGCTGGAAGGTTTCTTGCGGAATGGCAGCCTATTCTTCACGGTGTGCTGCACTGAGGAGACGTGCCGATGTCGGTCGGTGAGGCCTGGCACTAAGCAGGCGTTCCAAAACATCCCAAAGGTGTTCTATAGGATTCAGGTCAGGAATCTGTGCAGGCCAGTCCATTACAGGGATGTTATTGTCATGTAACCACTCCACCACAGGCCGTGCTTTATGAACAGGTGCTAGATCATGTTGAAAGATGCAGTCCCCATACCCGAATTGCTCTTCAACAGCGGGAAGCAAGAAGGTGCTTAAAACATCAATATAGGCCTGTGCTGTGACAGTGCCTCGCAAAACAACAAGGGGTGCAAGCGTCCTACATGAAAAATACAACCACACTGTAACACCGTAACACCACCGCCTCCGAATTTTACTGTTGACACTACACATGATGGCAAATGATGTTCACCGGGCATTCGCCATACCCACACCCTGCCATCGGATCGCCACATTGTGTACGGTGATTCGTCACTTCACATAACGTTTTTCCACTGTTCAATCGTTCAATGTTTATGCTGCTTACACCAAGCGAGGCGTCGTTTGGCATTTACCTGCGTGATGTGTGGCTTATGAGCAGCCTCTCGGCCATGAAATTAAAGTTTTCCCACCTCCTAACTGTCATAATAACCTGCAGTCGATCCTGATGCAGTTTGAAATTCCTGTGTGATGGTCTGGATAGATGTCTGCCTATTACACATTACGACCCTCTTCAACTGTCGGTGGTCTAGGCGCTCAGTCCGGAGCCGCGCGACTGCTACGGTCGCAGGTTCGAATCCTGCCTCGGGCTTGGATGTGTGTGATGTCCTTAGGTTAGTTAGGTTTAAGTAGTTCTAAGTTCTAAGGGACTGATGACCACAGATGTTAAGTCCCATAGTGCTCAGAGCCATTTGAACCATTTGAACTGTCGGCGGTCTCTGTCAGTCAACAGACGAGAACGGCCTGTACCCTTTTGTGCTGTACGTGTCCCTTCACGTTTCCACTTCACTATCATATCGGAAAAGAGTGTACCTAGGTATATTTAGGAATGTGGAAATCTCACGTACAGACGTATGACACAAGTGACACCTATGCATCAGACCACGTTCGAAGTCTGTGAGTTCAGCAGAGTGCCCCATTCTGCTCAGTCACGATGTTTAATGACAGCAGAGGTCGCTCATATGGAGCACCTGGCAGTAATTGGCAGCACAATGCGCCTCATATGAAAAACGTATGTTTTAGGGGGTGTCCGGATACTTTTGATCACGTAGTGTTCAAATGGTTCAAATGGCTCTGAGCACTATGGGACTTAACATCTGAGGTCATCAGTCCCCTAGAACTGAGGACTACTTAAACCTAACTAACCAAAGGACATCACACACATCCATGCCCGAGGCAGGATTCGCACCTGCGACCACAGCAGTCGCGCGGTTCCGGACTGAAGCGCCTAGAACCGCATGGCCACAACGGCCGGCTCACAAAGTGTAAAAGCACCATTTATTTATGGGTGATTCCTGAAAAAACCCCGAGAATCTAGGACTTTTGAGTACAGAAAGTACCAATTGTTGGGATGGCTACTTCTACAATTTCTATACATAACAGATCGTCGAAATTTCTGCTATATACTCTAAAGATGATATTCTCAGAGAACTTCGAAAAGTTTTTCTATTTCATTAACTGTTACGAGATCCAGATGATGAAAGTTGCCGAACTTAGGCAGAAAACAGCAAGAGTCAGGTTTTAGCTGTCTTTGCACCGTGGGCCGCTATTATCTAAATGACTAACCAAAGCACATGGCCCAAATTTTAACTGTATATTCTTTAGACATTCATCTAGAAACGTCATGTTCAAAAATCTGTATCCATTATAAAGATACATCCGAAAAACCATGATTTTGGGTGTCAAAAGTACCAGTTGTGGATATGGCCACTTGTGTAATTCGTATTAATGACAAATCGTCGAACTTTTTCCCATATGTTCTTAAGATGAAGTTCTAGGGAACCTTGCAACTTTTATTGATATTATTACTGAGATTTAGAGGTTCAAAGTTACCGTACTTATGCACGTAAAGTATGCATGTAATATCCCGTCTGAGGCGTTAATATAGTTTTAAACGACGTAGTGAAGACATGGCAAGAGTTCTGGATCACCGCAAGGTTTCTGAGGCCACAAAACAATGTTTTTAGTGAGAATTTCTTTCACCAATAAGATTATATGACGCGTTGTCTGTGTATAATAGGCGCTTCACGCCTATACAGATATGCCCAAAGTGGTACTGCAGTGACAAAAATGGGCTAAAAAAGTTCTTAACATGACTGAAGATGACTTAAAATGACAGCCAAAATTATGTTTTTACATAATGGAAAGACTGCAAGTTCAGTCAAATATTTCTGATGGTGTTTTTCTTAATACGCAAATCATAAGCCGGGAGCCTTCAATGAATTGCGATCGATGAGTAAAATATCCAGAAAAAATTTAAAGCAGACGATTGTGTGTTAACCTTAAATTACGCATACTTATTTGTTGTTTATATGTGTTCAAGAATCATAAAAGAAGGTTGTATACATGGAAGAAGCCTGGAGATACTAAATGGTATCAGATAGATTATATAACGGTAAGACAGAGATTTAGGAACCAGGTTTTAAATTGTAAGACGTTTCCAGGGGCAGATGTGGACTCTGACCACAATCTATTGGTTAAGAACTGTAGATTAAAACTGAAGAAACTGCGAAAAGGTGGGAATTTAAGGAGATGGGACCTGGATAAACTGACTAAACCAGAGGTTGTACAGAGTTTCAGGGAGAGCGTAAGAGAACAAATGGCAGGAATGGGGGAAAGAAATACAGTAGAAGAAGAATGGGTAGCTTTGAGGGATGAAGTAGTGAAGGCAGCAGAGGATCAAGTAGGTAAAAAGACGAGGGCTAGTAGAAATCCTTGGGTAACAGAAGAAATATTGAATTCAATTGATGAAAGGAGAAAATATAAAAATGTAGTAAATGAAGCAGGCAAAAAGGAGTACAAACGTCTCAAAAATGAGATCGTCAGGAAGTGCAAAATGGCTAAGCAGGGATGGCTAGAGGATAAATGTAAGGATGTAGAGGCCTATCTCACTAGGGGTAAGATAGATATTGCCTACAGGAAAATTAAAGAGACCTTTGGAGAAAAGAGAACCACTTGTATGAATATCAAGAGCTCAGATGGAAACCCTGTTCTAAGCAAAGAAGGGAAAGCAGAAAGGTGGAAGGAGTATATAGAGGGTCTATACAAGGGCGATGTACTTGAGGACAATATTATGGAAATGGAAGAGGATGTAGATGAAGATGAAATGGGAGATACGATACTACGTGAAGAGTTTGACAGAGCACTGAAAGACCTGAGTCGAAAGAAGGCCCCGGGAGTAATCAACATTCCATTAGAACTACCGACGGCGTTGGGAGAGCCAGTCCTGACAAAACTCTACTATCTGGTGAGCAAGATGTATGAGACAGGTGAAATACCCTCAGACTTCAAAAAGAATATAATAATTCTAATCCCAAAGAAAGCAGGTGTTGACAGATGTGAAAATTACCGAACTATCAGTTTAATAAGTCACGGCTGCAAAATACTAACGCGAATTCTTTACAGACGAATGGAAAAACTAGTAGAAGCCGATCTTGGGGAAGATCAGTTTGGATTCCGTAGAAATATTGGAACACGTGAGGCAATACTGACCCTACGGCTTATCTTAGAAGCTAGATTAAGGAAAGGCAAACCCACGTTTCTAGCATTTGTAGACTTAGAGAAAGCTCTTGACAATGTTGACTGGAATACTCTCTTTCAAATTATGAAGGTGGCAGGGGTAAAATACAGGGAGCAAAAGGCTATTTACAATTTGTATAGAAACCAAATGGCAGTTATAAGAGTTGGGGGGCATGAAAGGGAAGCACTTGTTGGGAAGGGAGTAAGACAGGGTTGTAGCCTCTCCCAGATGTTATTCAATCTGTATATAGAGCAAGCAGTGAAGGAAACAAAAGAAAAATTCGGAGTAGGTAATAAAATCCATGGAGAAGAAATAAAAACTTTGAGGTTCACCGATGACATTGTAATGCTGTCAGAGACAGCAAAGGACTTGGAAGAGCACTTGAATGGAATGGATAGTGTCTTGAAGGGAGGATATAAAATGAACATCAACAAAAGCAAAACGAGGATAATGGAATGTAGTCGAATTAAGCCGGGTGATGTAAAGGGTATTAGATTAGGAAGTGAGACACTTAAAGTAGTAAAGGAGTTTTGCTATTTGGGGAGCAAAATAACTGATTATGGTCGAAGTAGAGAGGATATAAAATGTAGACTGTGCAATGGGAAGGAAAGCGTTTCTGAAGAAGAGAAATTTGTTAACATCGAGTATAGATTTAAGTGTCAGGAAGTCGTTTCTGAAATTATTTGTATGGAGTGTACCCATGTATGGAAGTGAAACATGGACGATAAATAGTTTAGACAAGAAAAGAATAGAAGCTTTCGAAATGTGGTGCTACAGATGAATGCTGAAGATTAGATCCGTAGATCACATAACTAATGAGGAGGTGTTGAATAGGATTGGGGGGAAGAGAAGTTTGTGGCACAACTTGACCAGAAGAAGGGATCGGTTGGTAGGATATGTTCTGAGGCATCAAGGAATCGCCAATTTAGTATTGGAGGGCAGCGTGGAGGGTAAAAATCGTAGAGGGAGACCAAGAGATGAATACACCAAGCAGATTCAGAAGGATGTAGATTGCAGTAGGTACTGGGAGATGAAGAAGCTTGCGCAGGATAGAGGAGCATGGAGAGCTGCATCAAATCAGTCTCGGGACTGAAGACCACAACAACATATGTGTCAAAGTATATAAATGCGACGAAGTACATAAAAAAACTGTCAAAACTTCACTGGCTTGTAGAATCCCCTTAATACTGTGTGAATCAACTGAAATCTGCAACGCAAATATTTCGTTAATGGATGGCGTCATCGATATACGGATTTCGCAGATTGGAATGGTAGACACGGGTGCGCCTTTGCGGCCCGTACAGAGTGTTATGAGTTCCAAATGTGTATTTATTTTAAAAAGGCACAAATATTTCAATGAAGTAATACCTAATGACAGTATCACGTCTCCGGAGGTGACGTGTTGCTAAACGGGGCATGGCCTAGGACTAAAGAAAGACGGACAAAGGTGAACGCAGTACCTCTGTGGGGCCTGACACGTAAAGAATCAGTATACCCTCAAAGCCTGTGCTCACAACGATAACCACCTGTGCCAAAACAAGCTTGCAGTCTACCATGCAACGATTGCTGCACACGTTCTAGCATTTCAGCGGAAACTGCAGTGCAGGCACCAGAACTGCGCCGTTTCATATAGCCTGTGGTTGTTTGAAGTGGTTGACGTCTGTTGATATATCTTTCGCCGTGTACGGTGCACTAACGAACGACATACTTCCAACACTCAGCATGAAACATGAGCGTGTCTGCTTTTTTCGCATCCATGTCCACTATCACATTATCAGTGACAGGATCGTCGGTATACAATCGGAGTGTACAAACAACACAGTGTAAACAAACGTAACATTGTCGCCTAGCATCTAAGCAGGAAGGAGGTACAGAGATCGTCTGTACTTTAACCATGCCTTGGCGGCCAATATCGCGGTCCGACCGCGTTCGCTGTCGGTGTTTACTGTGTTTACAATACGATAAATCGTAAACTACTTGCGCTAGTTTCCTGCAATAAACACCACTGACATGCTGATTCATGAAACTTTTGGGATTTTACTGCCAGTAGACACTGTCTCGTTTAAAAATTGGTAACAGTTGTAAAAAACTGCACTTACGTCCACGTCTCAGAACCTGAGTGTTCGCTGCACATACGCGCCCTTGCCTACAATTCAGTTCTGTGGAAACCGCGCATCGATAGTGCCTTCCATATGCGAAATGCACACATCAAAAAAAGTTTTACATCACCACGGTTCCCAGAACTCATGCAGACAGACGTTGACTGTGGATATTGTATCACAGACACAGTCCATTTGACTGTTCAGAGATGTCACTAAACCCGCCCAAAGATGTAAACAACCATGTGTGCTCAACACCTATTAGACGGAGGGGGCGCGACAGCCGATCAGTTACGGTTATTCCACCAGGAAGGCTCGTGTTGTCTGTAGTTCAACCATGCCTAAACGGTCAATAACGCGGTTCGATTGCTTTCGCATTGTTACTTTGTGCCAGGAAGGGTTCTCAACAAGAGACGTGACCAGGCGTCTCGAAGAGAACCAAAGTGATGTTGTTCGGACATGGAGGAGGTACAGAGAGACAGGAACTGTCGATGACATGCCTCACTCAGACCGTCCAAGGCTACTGCTGCAGTGTGTGACCGCTACCTACGGATTATGGCTCGGAAGAACTCTGACAGCAACGCCACTATGTTGAATAATGCTTTTCGTGCAGCCACAGGACGTCGTTTTTCGACTCAAACTGAGCGCAATAGGCTGCACGCCCGACGTCTATGGCGAGGTCCATCTTTGCAACCACGACACCATGCAGCGCGGTACAGTCGGGCGTACCAACATGCTGATTGGACCGCTCAGGATCGGCATCATGTTGTCTTTACCGATGAGTGTAACATATGCCTTGGGAGCAACCCGGTCAGGCTGAACGCCTTAGACACACTGTCTAACGAGTGCAGCAAGGTGGAGGTTCCCTGCTGTTTTGTGGTAGCATTAAATGGAACCGACGTACGCTGCTGGTGAAAAAGAAGGCGCCGCAACGGCTGTACGGTACGTGAATGCCATCTCCCGACCAAGAGTGCAACGTCATCGGCGGCATATTGGCGAGGCATTCGTCTTCATGGACGACAATTCGCGCCCCCAAAGTGCACATCTTGTGAATGACTTCCTTCAGGAAAACGACATCCCTCGACTAGAGTGGCCAGCATGTTCTCCAGACTCAACCGTTTCGAACGTACCTGGGATAGATTGAAAAGGGCTGTTTATGGACGACGTGACCCACCAACCATTCTGAGTGATCTACGCCGAGTCGCTGTTGAGGAGTGGGACAATCTGGACCAACAATGCCTTCATGAACTTGTGGATAGTATGCCACGACGAATACAGGCATGCATCAATGCAAGAGAACATGCTACTGGGTATCAGAGGTACCGGTGTGTACAGCAATCTGGACCACCACCTCTGAAGGTGTCGCTGTGTGATGGTACAACATGCAATGTGTGGTTTCCATGAACAATAAAAGAGCGGAAATGATGTTTATGTTGATCTCTATTCCAATTTTCTGTACATGTTTCGGAACTCTCAGGACCGAGGTGATGCAAAACTTTTTAATTTGTGTACTGTATTTGCGGGGCAAGTGCTAGGTGATTGATCCTGTGTAAGCAGCGTACTTGATGCAGCACGGAAAAGAAGGGAACCAACGGAAAATGTCGGAGTACAAAAACGACGAATATGTTCCTCTTTACCAGTTTACTCAGTCTTCATTCATCATTACTCACAAAAAATTGTGGCACGCCAATATATTTGCCCTTTTCTGTACTAAAAGAGAGTAGCAGGGCCATAGTGACGGTGGCAGAGGGAGTGTCAGTGAAAGAAAAGGAAGTGGGAGACAGTGATGATGAGAGAGAAAAAGTGGCACGACAATAGTAGTGAGAGCCAGAAAGAGAGGAGATACTGATGGTCAATGAGAGACAGTGACAGTAAAAAGGAAAGAGAGGTGGACCTAGAAAAAAATCGAAAGAGAGAAGAGACAGATGATTGAACACCATACATAATCTTAGGGTCTGGAACCTCCTGGACCGACGAACTTTTAACACGTAGGTATATGGGAGGGCTCCTTTTAGACATAAATTTTCAACCCGTAGGTGTAGGAGTAAAAATAAGTTGGACCTCCCAGACTGTTTGAGCTGCCGAAGTATGGAGGATACAGTGACAGTGGGAAAGAAAAACGAAAGGAGACAGTGTAAGTGAGTGAGGAGATAGAGGCACTGGGAAATACTGTAAATCTATAGGAGGGAAAGAAGATAGTGGGAAAGAGACATAGTGGCAGTGGGAATTAGATGCTGAGTGTGAATACCGCATTTTTTTCTACAACAATTTTTTATTGAACGTAATGAGAATTACACACACGAAAGAATGGTGTTTTATCTACGCACCCCATTTTTCCACGTTATCTCCATTCCATTCTATGGCCTTCCTCCAGCGCGAAACAAGCGCGTGTATGCCCTGTCGGTACCAACCCTTGTCCTGGTGGCAGAAGCAGCGCTTCACTGTATCAATCACCTCTTCATCGTCCTCAAAATGTCTTCCACGAATGGAATCCTTTAATTGCCCAAACAACCGAATGACAACATAATCTCACTGCAACACGTCAGGTGTGACAGCCGGTGACGGTCTCACCGACGGATGCCAATAGAAGAGCTCCGCCGAACCGACTATTGAGGGGTCACTCTCCGTGCCCAGCGACTAACTGTACTTCTGTCGACAGCAGATGCTCCATAGACTTTGCAAAAGCATTTGTGAATATTCCCCACATTTTCTTTCTCTGCAGTGAGAAGTTCAATGACGGCAAGTCTCTTGTAACGTACATAAAAAAAATGGTTCAAATGGCTCTGAGCACTATGGGACTTAACATCTGTGGTCATCAGTCCCCTAGAACTTAGAACTACTTAAACCTAACTAACCTAAGGACATCACACACACCCATGCACGAGGAAGGATTCGAACCTGCGACCGTAGCGGTCACGCGGTTCCAGACTGAAGCGCCTAGAACCGCACGGTAACTTACATCACCTACTGTTTTGAAGCTGTCATGTAACTACGCAATCTGTCAGAAGTGACGGAAATTTGGCGCGCCCAGTCATGAGACTTCAAATAATACATACGTAACGTTTCGCATTCGTAGCATTGTTGTCGGCTTGGAAAAAAATGGTTGCATTACTGTCTGGTAACCCTCGTACAAAGAGAGAGTGGCTAAAAGGATTCAGAATGCTCTGAATTTAAAGAGTGCGAATATGTTCGCTGGGTAGAATTTCTGGTGAGGAAGGTAGAATGAGGACTGAGGTAGCTGCTGCCCAACATTCCTGTCAGATTCTTTTGAAAAGGAACATATTCGTTTTTTTTTATGCTATAACAGGAGCGTATTTCCGCTGGTTTGTATATATCCTTCTGACCTGGAACAAACATAACCACAACAGAATAATTGAATATCTGTGAATATCCTGGAACATTCTAGAAAATTCTCGAAAGTTCTAGAACATTCTGGAGCGTCCTCGTACCTTCTGTAAGATTCTAGACTATTCTGTATTCTCACACAGTCTAGAACATTCTGGGACATTTACGAAAAGTTATACTTTGGCGGTTGGCGCGGGGTGGAGGGTTGACAGTAAAAAATTAAGGGACACTATAATTTGGCGGTTGGTTGGGGGTGGGGGTGGGTTTACACACTGAAAAACTGTTACTTGCACTCCCGACCGAATACCCTACCACGAACCGTACCCTACGTGTGCACCTCAAACCAAGAAGGCGGTCGTTTGACAAGAGCAGAGTCGGCCAGCGGATGGAGGGTTACCGATAATATTCTGTCGAAAATTCAGGCAGGAATGGTACTTTTGCAGGATCACACGAAGGCTCAAATGGTTCAAATGGCTTTGAGCACTATGGGGCTTAACCTCAGAGGTCATCAGTCCCCTAGAACTTTGAACTACTTATACCTAACTAACCTAAGGACATCACCACATCCATGCCCGAGGCAGGATTCGAACCTGCGACCGTAGCGATCGCGCGGTTTCAGACTGAAGCGCCTAGAACCGCTCGGCCATACCGGCCGGCTCACACGAAGGGCAGAGCTGATTTGACATATGTGTAATACCACGAATCATTCAAAGAAATTGTTTAATATCACAAACGGAAAGTTTGCAAGACTTTTCCTGAAGACGTTACAGAATTTTCGTTATGTGGCAGACTTTTTTGTTACTGAATTTAAGTGAACATATTATGGTAACGAAATCTTAAAAATGCATTATATTTTCATCTGCTGCAAACTGTAATTCTATCGGAGATCTCTAGCACGAGATAATTTGAATTGAATGTGACACATGATATTGCACTCACAAGTCGAAATCTCAGCGTCCCAGGTTTGGTTCAGTTGTAGGAATCATAACGTTACATTTATAATTAACCCTTTATTACATTTTCTGATCAAACCTGCTACACATTAGTAACGTAAAGAAAAATTAATCCTGTTAACAGAGGTGAAGAAACTTTTCTGTGTGGAATAAAGAAGAATAGTGATACAAAGTAAACTACTGGGTGATCAAAAAGTAAGTATAAATTTGAAAACTGTATAAATCACGGAATAATGTACATAGAGAAGTACAAATTGATACACATGCTTGGAATGACATGGGGTTTTATTAGAACCAGAAAAATACAAAAAACGTCCGACAGATGGCGCCTCATCTTATCAGAATACAAAAGTTCAAAAAATGTCCGACAGATGGCGCTCCACCTGATCAGAATAGCAATAATTAGCATAATAAAGTAAGACAAAGCAAAGATGATGTTCTCTACAGGAAATGCTCAATATGTCCACCATCATTCCTCAACAATAGATGTAGTCGAGGAATAATGTTGTGAACAGCACTGTTAAGCATGTCCGGAATTATGGCGAGGCATTGGAGTCGGACGTTGTCTTTCAGCATCCCTATAGATGTCGGTCGATCACGATACACTTGCGACTTCAGGTAACCCCAAAGCAAATAAACGCACGGACTGAGGTCTGGGGGCCTGGGAGGCCAAGCATGACGAAAGTGGCGGCTGAGCACACGATCATCACCAAACGACGCGCGCAAGAAATCTGTCGGACATTTTATGAACTTCGTTTTTTTTTCTGTTCTAATAAAACCCCATGTCATTGCAAGCATGTGTGTCAATTTTTACCTCTCTATCTACATTATTCCGTGGTTTATTAAGTTTTCAAATTTATACTGACTTTTTGATCACTCGGTACTTCAGTATTGCAACCTTTAATTTGGGCGCATAACAACTTTGTCGGGTTGAACTGGCGATGATACAGTGGCAGTCTGTGTGTATTTGCTAGCTCGTCAATTCTGTGTCGTAAGCCTTGATTTATGGAGAAGTGCGAAAGCTATTTTTTTGTCAAGCTACGATCGGCCTCGAAATTGAAACTGCAGTGAAAATCCAATGAAGCTTTGCGCAGACGTGCTGTGCAATGTCTCTAGTATGCCCCTCGACTGCTCACGTCGAATTCGTCAATTCTGAACTCACTGTCAGCAAAAAGAGATGCCTAGAACAACAGAGCATACCGTGAAATGTGAAGTGCTAGGTGTCATTCGCTGAGTGTTTCCGCCTGATTTCATGCAGTCCACATAACGCAGCTGTCGAGCATGACAGCAAGTTGTGGTAATGTAGCTGGAGCTGTCTGCTGCTGTAACAAAGACGTTCCAGCAGCGTTTCCGATGGGAAGTGTTTGGTCTCCCACCATACAGCCCGGAAATAGCTCCCTCTGATTTTCATCTCTTTGCTCACATGAACCGCTGGCTGTGGCGACAAAATATTGGCACAGACAAAGAGTTACATTCAGGCATAGAACATTGTCGGATGTTAAGGGAGGTTGTCTTTTGTGATGAGGGTACTGAAAAGTTGGTACAGTGCTAAAATGTCTAAGGCGGGGTGGTTGGAAGGTGTAACTAAATGTTACAAGTAAAACATGTCACTTATTTTGCAGTTTCTACGTTGAAGCCAATCGCCTTCTCCTTTCATTTGCCTTGGTGGGCATCTTACCAACAATAACAGAATGCCTGAGAGTATTATCAGGATCAAATGTTGATGGTGTAAGCACGTAACGTGGAAACTACTTCTCTCGATTGACCTCGTTTGGTAATTCCCTGGCGACGAAAGCGACATCGAAAATTTACACCAAATAACATTTGACGTACTTTCTTATCAGACGGTTAAGCATCACAACACGCAACATACAATAGGAATAGTGTTAGAAATGAAAGCAAACCGCATCTCAGCTCGCAATGAACGATGCCACAGAACAGCAAGTTTTCTGAACCGTATTGGAAGCGAGCTGTGTGGTAGTGGTGTTGCAACCGCAGGTTAGGGCTTAATGTCGCATCGGATTGGCTGAATGTGCTCCTTGCTTTCCTTGTGAGACTTATACTATTACTTCCTTCGTGGCTGTCAATCCTAAATTGAAACACACTATAGTCTTTTCCGGTGAGTACGTTATCTTCAGACGTCTATACCGCTACAGTGAACCGAATTTTGCAATTACCCACCTCCGCTGGACCCAAGTTCGCAGGAGGCGCGAGGTTACCCCATCAACAAGGGAGCTGAGAGCGTTTTTTAGGACCTGCAGAATAAGCGCGAAGGCAGTCACCCTGCGAAATCGGCTGACAGAGTAAACAAGTATGAATCGGTTCAAAATGGCTCTAAGCATTATGGGACTTAACATCTGAGGTCATCGGTCACGTATACTTAGAACTACTTAAACCTAACTAACCTAAGGACATCACACACATCAATGCCCGAGTCAGGATTCGAACCTGCTACAGTAGCAGCCGCGTGGTTTCGGACTGAAGCTCCTCGATCCGCTCGACCACAGCGGCCGGCGTACGAATCGGGGCGTGGCCTCCGTGGGCGAGAAGTAACTATTCTGTGATTTGATAACATGCAAGATCAAAGACTACATTTTTCTGTACGGTAACTGAACGGAATCTTAAAGTGCAATGGCTAGCTCAAGTAAAAATGCGAATAATGTGAGTGGACTTTAGATCGATGTAAGGACATTTTCATGAATCTTAAGACATAATAACTTTAGAGTTAGCCATAAACTGTCAAATTTCAAGATATCTTTTTTCAGGATGGCATGTTTAACGAATTACTTTTATTGAAGGGTGGAAGTACCAGACTGAGAGGAATTGTGCCACGTAGGCACACTGTTATGGATGTCATAGTGACACGTTTACCTGGCCGGCAACGCTGTTCAGAAATAGTTCCGACGCAGAACCAGTACGGCAGCAAACAACGGGCCAGACAAAAGCAGCAGTCCATAAAGTCGTCCAAACGATTGGGCAACTTAAACTGTCATGCAGTCTGCAAGACACTGTAGAACACTGACATAAGTTGTGGCGCTTCAGTCCGGAACCGCGCTGCTGCTACGGTCGCAGGTTCGAATCCTGCCTCGGGCATAGATGTGTGTGATGTCCTTAGGTTGGTTAGGTTTAAGTAGTTCTAAGTTCCAGGGGACTGATGACCTCAGATGTTAAGTCCCATAGTGCTCAGAGCCATTTTGAACCTTGTGATCGGAGCCCTGGGGGACTTCGGTCTTTCATTTATGTAAGAAAATGAAACACCTACAGCCGTCCTTATGATCTCATTTATTGTGTGGCTACTAGTTTCGGTGGTTCAGTGCACCATCTTGAGGCCGCAACTGATGCTAAAGAGGTTAACTGACTGTTAAGAAGCGAAAGGTCTGGCAATATTGAACTGAACAAAGATAAATATGCAGTTATAATGAGGATACCACCCACAAAGTAGTCAAAGAAGATGTACTGCCTCCGGACAACAAGCTTAACGGAAAATTTAAAGAACACGTACTGCTCATTGATGGCCAACTTCACATCTAGTCACGTTGATGTGACCACCGCCTGCGTTCGACGTCAATGTGCAATAATCATTAACTAGACGGCAGGTGGCAGCACTAGAAGGGGAGGATATAATAAAGCATATCGGTGGGGAATGGGGGCGGGGTGGGAGATACGGAAATCAGTGCAGTAGTTGTAATGCGGAAACGGAGCGATTTATTTGAATCCAAAAGGGCGTGATCGTTCACTGGCATTTGGGCTAAGGATGGAAGCAAACAGCTAAGAGACTAAACTGTTCACTTGCCGCCGTCGTTAAAGTGCACAGTGCATGGCAAAATGGCGCTATCCAAAACCGGCGCCGAGGGGAGTGTGGTGCATCACTGGTCGTAGATGATAAGGGTAAACGACAGCTGTGCAGATGTGTACGAGCGACTAGACATGCAGCTGTTGAGCAGCTGACGGCTCGGATGGGTGTGGCTACTAACAGTGTCTCCTCAACGACCGATCAACGACTGTTGCTATGTACGGGCCTCCGCAACAAGTGCCTGGTTCATGCTTCCATGATGACTGCTGTTTATCAGCGACGAAGGCTGGAATTTCCACACCAGTAACGGAACAGGACATCCACTGAGTGGCGACAGCTGGCCTTTGCAGATGAATCCATTTTATGCTCTATGTACGCGCTTGAAACGTTTGAAATCGAACACCCTGCAACAATCTTCGGAAGGGTCCATGTCGGAGCAAGGAGCATTGTGGTCTGGGGAATGATTTCGTGGCATTACCAGGGTGATCTCGTCATTCTGGGAGGCACAATGGATCAACAGAGGCATGCATCTATCCTTGGGGACCACGTCCACCCTACACGCAGTTTCCTTTTCCTTGGTTCAAAATGGCTCTGAGCACTATAGCACTTAACTTCTGAGGTTATCAGTCCTCTAGAACCTAGACCTACTTAAACCTAACTAACCTAAGGACATCACACACATCCATGCCCGAGGCAGGATTCGAACCTGCGACCGTAGCGGTCGCGCGGTTCCAGACTGTAGCGCCTAGAATCGTTCGGCCACACCGGCCGGCTTTTTCCTTGGCACGATGGAATCTACCAGCAGGCCAATGTAACTTGTTACACAGCTCGCAGTGTACGTACGTGGTCCTAAGAGCAGCAGGATGAGTTTGCCCTACTCTCGTGGCCACCAAACTCCCAGGATTTAAACCCAAACGAGAGTCTATGGGGCCACCAAGGATCCTCAGCAGAGATTCCCAGCGCAGCTGCCCACGAAACTAGAGTCGACATGTCTCCATGTCCCTTTCGGTACCTTGCAGAACCTCCCTGACACTCTTGCTTCGCATCCCGCAGCGGCTTCTGACAGATGGTCACACTAATGTGACTGGACATCACGTGTTAAGCAATATAGACGGCTTTACTCGGAAGAAAATCAGAATAACCACTGACGAAATGATTTTGCTGCATTGCGGGCTTATGAAGTTCTTCTTTAGCTTCTTAGATCAACATGTTTCAAGCCAGGAAACGTGAGTTTCAACACTGAAATAAAATAACGTGACATGTAGGCCGGACGTGTATCGTAAGTGCGCTAAGCTACTTATAAAATCATAGAAAGAGTAGTAAATTTTAACTGATCAACTTCGTAGCAGCTGAGGAGAGCTCCGCCTACCATCCTCCAAGGAAGCCATGGGTCTGAAGATGGTTATATAAATATAACCGAAACCGGTCACCCATGTTATTGAGACATAAGTGTTGTATCAAGACTGAACTTTAGTTAAAATATAATAATATATTGATCACTGTATTCCAAAAATGTTTACCAAAATTATAGAAAGAGTAGGACTGCAAATTCGGAAGTCCAGGGTTCATTCCTAGGGTCTCGTTATGTTTCTGACTCACTCCCAAACTTCTCTCACCTCTGAATATGATCTGTATATTCGAAAATTGTCCAGTTGTCCCGTCGTCCAAAAGCCACATTGAGGTGTAGGTACCCCTATAAGTGGATGGGTATGTCTATTCGAACGTGGAAGGAAATCGATGGCATACCTCTTCCCATTAGACCGTAGCTAGTAAAGTACTGCGGTACTGAAACCAACTTCCGGACTGAGGAAAGATTGGCTCTAGGACAATACG
Source organism: Schistocerca piceifrons (assembly GCF_021461385.2). NCBI lineage: Eukaryota > Metazoa > Arthropoda > Insecta > Orthoptera > Acrididae > Schistocerca > Schistocerca piceifrons. The sequence goes on along the minus strand of NC_060138.1, from coordinate 198,425,581 downwards.
GAGAGCCGAAAAAAAGGCCCCGTTCCGCCTGCAACACAGCTAGGACGCGCCCATTCCGCCTATCACATTAAACTACTAAAAAAATACATTCAGTCATATTCCTTCCATTCACTAACATTTGTTAGATGGGACTCTATTGCCACTGTTAAGTGAGGGGAGACTTAAATACATGATAGCAGAAAATCAATCGAACACAGCAAGAAACGGATAGCTTGGGGAATTCTTGTAGTTAAGTCATATACAACTATTGACAAGATCTCCGGTCAAGGTGACCCACAGTATCAGATCTGTTTGTCCAAGATAAGCAGGTTGAAACAGCTGTCTGGCAGTACATGGAGATAGCGAGTGACTCTTGCCGACCGTGATATTATCTGTCTAAAGATCACAGTCGTGTTGATGACAGTTTCTAAGCAGTTCAAATTCTACAGTACGCTTTAAAAGTCAGATAACTAGATTTTGATCATGATTTCTCTTGGCGTGGAAGAAATCAAGAATATTTCTTTGTAGACCTAAAAGAAAAACCTCTTTCAGAGATTGTCAGTGTTCTGACATACGGTACACATACGTGCAGAATGCATCAGAAATACGCTCACAAACTTTGCGGGCGAAGCCCCATACCCAAGAAAAACTATATTTGCCGAAAATCATTCGTTCTGAGTTATTGGTGCAAGTTAATGTTCAAGTATTTTAGATAAACTTCAACATTTGTCTTGTACAATCGTTGATATCAATATGAACCTATAGGACACATGCGGGAAAAAGACTGCTGAGAGAGTGAGAGAGAGAGAGAGAGAGAGAGAGAGAGAGTGTCAGAGGAAACCCCTGTAGTTAGTGAATGGCTGTTATACAGGCTGAATTGGCTGAGCTTACCTATGGGTTTTTTTGCACCCACAATATCTTCAAATACCACGCGCACGATCTTCATAGTCTGTCCCTCGCTGTATGCAAACTATTAGAGCTACAGAAAAAATGTACAGGACCTTTTTGTAAGAAACTTAATGTAGTTAAATTTTGTACTGGGATACGTTTCCGCTAGCTGCCGTAGTTTTCGAATTATTCAAGAAACACGTACAGAAGTGACCTTCAAATAAGTTTTTCTTGAATAACTCAAACACCATGGCCTTCAGTGAAGACGTATCCCGGTACAAAATTCAATTACAGCAAACTTCCTTCAAAAAGGTTCTGGTCATTTTCTCTGCGGGATTAATAGTGTGCAAGCAGAGAACGAGGACATATGAAAATCATGCACGTGTTTTTGAAGGTGTTGCGGGTTGTATAAACTCATAGGTAGGGGCAAATGAATCACCTTGTGGACACTGCGGAGCTACAAAATGAACAGGAATATAATATTTAAATAATTAAGCGTCTCGAATGTACAGTGCAGTTGCAGATGCAGAGTTCCTGGCGTGGGTCTATGTGTAGATATAGTGGACTTACTATATGAAAGGTTATATATATGGAAGCTAAATGTGGCGTGAGCGATTGTACAAGAGCTCTGACCTAAGAAAAATGTACCAAACATTGGAGTACAGTGTGTATAAAAAATTTAGTGGTGTTTCAGTAACGTCACCAGTTTGTCGCGTTAATTGATTATTCCTTCGCTGCTTGATAGAACAAATTCATATCGGCGAATGGAAAGAGCGAGCGTACTAATTTATTTAGTTGAACGGCTTTCGGCTCACTAGACCATCATCAGACTACAGCTGACTGTCGTCATCAAAGGGTATAGGTTTTTGGTGAACAACTTGGAGAGCAACATGCAAAATCAGAGCAAATGCCATCTTTGACAGGGCAAGTATAACATAATTACAATATTTATGCTAAACAGTAAATAAATACACTCCTGGAAATGGAAAAAAGAACACATTGACACCGGCGTGTCAGACCCACCATACTTGCTCCGGACACTACGAGAGGGCTGTACAAGCAATGATCACACGCACGGCACAGCGGACACACCAGGAACCGCGGTGTTGGCCGTCGAATGGCGCTAGCTGCGCAGCATTTGTGCACCGCCGCCGTCAGTGTCAGCCAGTTTGCCGTGGCATACGGAGCTCCATCGCAGTCTTTAACACTGGTAGCATGCCGCGACAGCGTGGACGTGAACCGTATGTGCAGTTGACGGACTTTGAGCGAGGGCGTATAGTGGGCATGCGGGAGGCCAGGTGGACGTACCGCCGAATTGCTCAACACGTGGGGCGTGAGGTCTCCACAGTACATCGATGTTGTCGCCAGTGGTCGGCGGAAGGTGCACGTGCCCGTCGACCTGGGACCAGACCGCAGCGACGCACGGATGCACGCCAAGACCGTAGGATCCTACGCAGTGCCGTAGGGGACCGCACCGCCACTTCCCAGCAAATTAGGGGCACTGTTGCTCCTGGGGTATCGGCGAGGACCATTCGCAACCGTCTCCATGAAGCTGGGCTACGGTCCCGCACACCGTTAGGCTGTCTTCCGCTCACGCCCCAACATCGTGCAGCCCACCTCCAGTGGTGTCGCGACAGGCGTGAATGGAGGGAGCGATCTCCTACACTGGCCGTACACCACTGGTGATCGTCGAGGGGACACTGAATAGTGCACGGTACATCCAAACCGTCATCGAACCCATCGTTCTACCATTCCTAGACCGGCAAGGGAACTTGCTGTTCCAACAGGACAATGCACGTCCGCATGTATCCCGTGCCACCCAACGTGCTCTAGAAGGTGAAAGTCAACTACCCTGGCCAGCAAGATCTCCGGATCTGGCCCCCATTAAGCATGTTTCAGACTGGATGAAGCGTCGTCTCACGCGGTCTGCACGTCCAGCACGAACGCTAGTCCAACTGAGGCGCCAGGTGGAAATGGCATGGCAAGCCGTTACACAGGACTACATCCAGCATCTCTACGATCGTCTCCATGGGAGAATAGCAGCCTGCATTGCTGCGAAAGGTGGATATACACTGTACTAGTGCCGACATTGTGCATGCTCTGTTGCCTGTGTCTATGTGCCTGTGGTTCTGTCAGTGTGATCATGTGATGTATCTGACCCCAGGAATGTGTCAATAAAGTTTCCCCTTCCTGGAACAATGAATTCACGGTGTTCTTATTTCAATTTCCAGGAGTGTATGAAGGGAGATATTAGAAGGGGGGGGGGGGGAGTGTGGGGAGAGACAGAATGAGGAAGAAGAGGAGGACAAAATGAACAAAACTCTTGCCACACCCGAATCTAAGTTTTTAATAGTAGTAAGTACTATTTAAATGGCAGTTTTGTATATGTATGTAGAAATAGTTACATTCAACATAATAGATGTACATGAAGTAGAAGAAGAGATTACATGAAGTGGAATAACACAGTGGCGTATATAACTACTGAAACTGTCAAACACATTAAAATAAAGTATTGTAGTTTTGGTATCTTCTTGGTTTCTTGACAGAATAGTATAGCTGGATTCTCGATTGCTCAGAGTGCTTGAAGTTGTAATCCTACGATTCTGATGTCGATCGTAGCATATACTGAACAGTATAATGAACAACACAGCCGAGAGAAATATATATTTGGCACAACAAATGAACTGAACGCTGGCAACACCAGTTCTCATTCCCTCATTACCTGATCGATATATTTCGTTAATAAGCCTATGTATTATAGGGGCGAATAAAATGACAGTAACATTTGTAGTAAAATAAAGGCTCACCTGCTTCGCATTTAAACAAACGGAACACATTTAAAAAAGCGCAAATATTTCTTGTGCCACAGAGTCTGACTTTGGCTACTGAACTTTTCATTAAATTATAATGATATCTCACCACTGCACTTGAAAGATCTATTCTTTTGAAGGAAGGGAAACCACTGAACTTTACTCTGTCAGCAAACCAATCTTCACGTTCATCGCAGGAGATAGTGCACTTTGGCTTGTGCACTGGTCTGAACAGCTCTGTACATAGCCTCTATAGGGCGAGTTGCAGTTAATGTGGCTTACAAGGAAGTATGGATAACGCACGAGATATTGAATTTGATTCACGAAAGGAGAAAATATAAAAATGCAACAAATGAAGTTGGTGAAAGAGACTACAGACGTCTAAATGAAGCGGAGTGACAAAAAGAGAAAATATAAAAAAGCAACAAATGAAGCAGGCGGAAGGGAGGTGTAAAATGATAAAGAAAGAGAATGGCTGGACGAGTAATACAAGAATATAGAAGCGAGCATAACTACGGGAAAGACAGATGCCACCTTTAGCAGAATTAAAGAGACCTTCGGAAAAAGGGAAGAAGCAGTTTGGTGTCAAGAACTCACATGACAATCCTATACCAAGCAAAGGAAGGAAAACCGAAAGGTGGAAGGAGTACATAGAGGGTTTGCATAAGGGGAAAAAGAAGTCGAGGAAACTATTATAGACAGAAGAGGAGGTAGGTGAAGATAAGATGGGAAATAATATAGGGAGAACCAGCCATGACAAAATCATTCCAACAGTTGTGCAAGATATACCAGACATGCGAAACACTTTTAGACTTTTAGAAGAATGTAATAATAATTCATATTCTAAAAAGGCACTAGCTAGCAGGTCTCAATATTAACGAACTGTGAGTTTAATAAATCTAGTGGCAAAATAATTTCATGAATTATTTACAGAAGAATGGAATTTCTGGTAGAAGCCGACCTCGGGGACGATCAGTTTGGGAACCCGTGCAAGGCAATACTGATTCTAAGAGTCAACCTTTGAAGATATTTTAAACAAAGGGAAATTCACATTTATAGCATTTCTAGATCTAAAGAAAGCTTTTGACTATTTTTACTGGACCATACTCTTTGAAATCCTGGAGGTAGTGGATGTGAAATGAAATGAAAAAGTGCGGTAACGTTCTTGCTTCCCACGCCCGGGTTCCCGGGTTCGATTCCCAGCGGGGTCAGGGATTTTCTCTGCCTCGTGATGACTGGGTGTTGTGTGATGTCCTCAGGTTAGTTAGGTTTAAGTAGTTCTAAGTTCTAGGGGACTGATGACCATAGATGTTAAGTCCCATAGTGCTCAGAGCCATTTGAACCACTTTTGGAAATGAAAAAAACAAAAGATTATTTACAAGTTGTACAGAAACCAGGGCGAAGGACATGAAGGGAAGCAGTGGTTGAGAAGGGACTGAGTCAGGGTTGTATCCTACACCTGATGCTGTTCAATCTGTACACTGACTAAGCAGTAAATGAAACCAAGGAAAAATTTGCAGAGGGAATTGGAATTTGGAGAGAAGAAATAAAAACCTTGAGGTTTGCCGATGACATTGTAATTCTGTCAGAGACAATAAAAGATTGGAGGAACAGTTGAATGGAATAGATAGTATCTTGAAAAGAGCTTGTAAGATGAACATCAACAAAAGTGAAACAAGGGTAATGGAATGTAGTCGAATTAAATCAGGCGATGCTGAAAGAATAAAATTAGTAAATGAGTCACTAAAAGTAGTGTGTGAGTCTTGTTGTCTCGACAGCGAAATAAATTGCGATGATCGAAGTGAAGAGGATAAAAAATGCAGACTGCCTACAGCAAGGAAAATATTTCAAAGAAGGCGAAATTTGTTAAAGTCTGATATAAATTTGATTGTTGGGAAGTCTATTTTGAAGGCATTTACCTGCAGTGTAGGCTTGTATAGAAGTGCAATATGGGCGATAAGCAGTTCAGACAAGAAGAGAATAGAAGCTTCTGAAATGTGGTGTTACAGGAGAATGCTGAAGATAGATGGACAGATCGAGTAAATAACGAGGAAGTAAGGAATCTAACTGGGGAAAAAATAAATTACAGTTGATAGAAGACATCCGTAGATATCAAGGAAAGAGTTTGATAATGGAGGGAAGAGTGGGAGTTATAGTTTTAGAAGGAGACCGAAGGATGAATACAGCAAGCTGGTTCAGATGGATGTAGATTGCAGTAATTATCAGGAGATTATGATGCCTGCACAGGATAGAGTAACGTGGACATATAGAGGCTAACAATTATTGAACTATACGAAATAAAATAGTCATAACTTCTGAACGGTTTGCGTTAGGACGTTCAAACTGCACGGTTGGCTGCGGGACATGATGGGAGTTAGCATGGTTTGCTTTCATTTGGTGGGTTCGTCAGTAAGCAAAACTGGCGCATTTGGGGGATGAGAATCCGCATTTCGCCATCGAGAAGTCTCTTCACCGTCGATGGGTGACTGTGTGGTGTGCAGTATTCAGTCAAGGAATAATCTATGCGATATTCCTTGATGGCACGGTGACTACCGAACTGTACGTGAAGGTTTTGGAAGTTGATTTCTTCCCCATTATCCAAAGCGACCCTGATTTCGACAAGATGTGGTTCACGCAAAACGGAGCTTGACCTCATCGAAGCATCAGAGAGTTTGATGTCCTGGAGGAGCACTTAGGGGTCCTCATTCTGGCTCTGGGGTACCCAGAGGCCACTGGCATGAGCCTCGATTGGCCACCATATTCTCCGGATATAAACGCATACGACACCTTTTGTGAGACTGTATTAAACACAAGGTGGACAGCAATAGCACGAAAACCATTGCTGAGTTGAAAAGAGCGATTCAGGAGGTCATCGACAGCATCGATGCTTCGACACTTCAGGGGGTCATGCAGAATTTCGCTATTCGTCTGCGCATCATCGTCAATGATGGCAGGCATATCGAACTTGACATAACCTAAATACGAATATCTGTAGTGACGTTTACATGCTCAATAAAATGTGTGCACGCCATAGTTTGTAACTAATTTACGCTTTTTTTCAAATAGTTCAATAATTGTCACCCTGTATCAAACCAGTCTTTGGGCTAAAGACCGTAACAACAATATTTTCTAGGATATGCCACACGGTAGACTCTTACAAATTTAATTTGCCAGTAGCCCGCTTTGTCGAATTATTTCTTCTTACTTACATAATTCTGATATTTCTTATTACCTACTTCAATGTCTGCGGTCGATTAGGAGTCTTTTTGTGGGGCCCTAACTTCCATTATACCCGACATTTGGAATCCAACGAGACACACGTCTGTTACGCCAAGAGTGGTTATAAAGTCGTGTACGGAAGTTTCTGTTTGTAGTTACTGCAATTCTTGTTCGTATGAATTGCTTAATGCAAAGTTTTTTTTCTCTCTCCCTGTGATGTAAGTATTTAGTAAATAACAGCAACAGCACGTGAATACGCGTACTACGTGGACAGACATAAATACGAGGGTCGTCCACAAAGTAAGTTCCGTTTCTATTTCCATCCGCGGCAGCACTACGATCGGAGTTCCGAGCACGGCAGTTACTCTGACTCAAGGAGAAGACATGTACGCCATTTTCAGATCGCTCCTGCCGACGTTTGCTTTGTAGTGCTTCTTTATAATGTCAGCCGTAATTGAAAACGCCGCCGCTTGTGAAATCAGATCTGTAATTCGTTTTCTAAATGCAAAGAAAGTTAAACCAAAGGAAATTCATCGGCATATCTGCGAGGTTTACGGAGAATGGTTCAATGGTTAGAAGATGGGCAGACTGTTTGTAGTGTTGGCAGAAGAGCCAACACTGTGTTTCTAGAGGATGCCGAAATGCACGCGTTTAATTACACGCTGACTGGCGTGAGGTCTGGAACAGGACAATATCTTGAGAATTGCAAATAAAGTACGTAGATGATGTAATACTTAACTTTAATCCGCAGTTGTAGAACATCTCTCTTGATGATACATGCTTCAATATATTAATTATCAATTGCTATAGCGCCTTGCTAGGTCATAGCAAATGACGTAGCTGAAGGCTATGCTAACTATCGTCTCGGCAAATGAGAGCGTATCGGTCAGTGTAGCTTCGCTAGCAAAGTCGGCTGTACAACTGGGGCGAGTGCTAGGACGTCTCTCTAGACCTGCCGTGTGGTGGCGCTCGGTCTGCTATCACTGACAGTGGCGACACGCGGGTCCGCCGTATACTAACGGACCGCGGCCGATTTAAAGGCTACCTCCTAGCAAGTGTGGTGTCTGGCGGTGACACCACACTGTTCAATGAAGGACGTGATCAAGTGCACGATAAAGAACGAAGTGGACTCCCGTCTGTGGTTACTGATGAACTGGTTCACACAATTGAAGAGAAGATTAAGCACAACCGCAAGGTTACACTTAGTGCCCTTACTATGGAAGTTCCGCAAATCTCACATTCACCTAATTCATGAAATTATTACTGAAGAACTGAAATTTCGAAAACTTTGATCACGTTGGTTACCCAAAATTTTTACTGGGCAACACAAAAAACAACGGATGGGCAGTGTAATTCAGTTTTTGACACGTTACAATGAAGAAGGCCATGGTTTTCTTTCTCGGAGGGTCATGGGGGATGAAACCTGGGTATCGTACGACACCCCTGAAACAAGACGGCAATCAATGGAATGGAGGCACACTTCATCCCCAACGAAGGTTAAGCCTAAGCAAATCTTGATACCTGGAAAAGTCATGTGCACCATGTTTTGGTACAGAAAGGGCATTTTTCTGATTGATTTCTTACCACGAGACCAAACAATCAATGCGCATAGTTACTGCGAGACCATTAAGAAATTGCGCCGCGCAATACAGAACAAGCGCCGAGGATTACTGTCAAAAGGTGTTGTTTTTTTCCACGGTAATGCCCGACCTTACACGGGGAATGTGATCAAACAACTCTTACGGGAATTTCACGGGGACGCGTTTGATCATCCTCCGTAGAGCACCGACCTCGCACCTAGCGACTTTCATCTCTTCTTACACCTAAAATCTGTCGTTTGTGGTCAACATTTCAACGATGATGACGAGCTGAAAGAACATGTTACCACATGCTTGGATACACATGCGGCAACCTTCTATGAAGAAGGCATACAAAAACTTGTGCCACGCTATGACAAGTGCCTGCAAAATTTCGCAAGCTGCGTAGCAAAGTAGTTAACAGTTGTAGATTTTTGTACAATAAATATGTTTTCTTTATCTGTACACGTTTGTTTTATATAACCAAACGGAACTTACTTTGAGGACATACCTTGTATTATAGACAGCGATCTTCCGAATGTTGTCAAGACCATTTTGGACCGTGGATGATATTTCAACAGCAAGGACCTTATGAAGCTTTTTACCACACTATATAATTTTGGCTCTTATGTGTAATTTCAGTCTTTTTACGTTACGCCGTCTGCATATTTGCACCCCTCTCCCGGTAGAGGGCTCGGAACTGCGGCGTGTAGCACGGCAGTGTGTAACGTTTGTAACAGCTCGCGTGAGAAACAGCGTGCTGTAATCCAGTTTGGAATTGGAAGAGTTCGTCCAGACGTGGAGCGCCCTGTCCTTCAACGTGACAATACGAGACCACACAAGAGCGTTGCGACATCTACAACAATCCGTTGCCTTGTGTGTAGCCGGCCGCTGTGGCCGAGCGGTTCTAGGCGCTTCAGTCCGGAACCGCGCTGCTGCTACGGTCGCAGGTTCGAATCCTGCCTCGGGCATGGATGTGTGTGATGTCCTTAGGTTAGCCAGGTTTAAGTAGTTCTAAGTTCTAGGGGACTGATGACCTCAGATGTTAAGTCCCATACTGCTTAGAGCCATTTGAACCATTTGCCTTGTGTTTACTATCATCGATCATCCTCCATGCCGTCCCCACTTGGCTCCGTCCGGTTTTAATCGATTTACAAAACTTAAAGAACACCTCCGTGCACTTCACATTGAAAGCGATGGGACGGTGGGACAGAGGAGAGGTTGTGGCTCAGCCAACTGTCAAACATTCTACAGTGACCGTATCAGCAAACTGGTCTCTCGTTGGGAGAAATATGTTCGTCGCCGGGGTGACTATATTGAGAAATAAATATCTAGACATGAAGAAGAAAGGTGTAGAGTGTTAATAACGTTTGTTTTATTTAAAAAACTTTAATTGTTTTCACATAAAAAACTCGGAGCCATTACTTTTCAGCACGCTCTCGTATGTCATCATTTTATAGTCATTAATAACAACTAGACGGCCTTTTTTAAATAAGACCTTCGCAGAATTCAGTAAGAATTTTTTGTGTTAGCTATCATCTGGATGAGGCCATCATGAAATTCACCCTCTCTGTTGCACTTCTATTACTTTTGAGTTTGGTTGTTGCATGCAAATGTATCTCCGGAATCTTGCTGACATTTTAATCGTCTTAATGAAGAACTTTCGGCTGCAATGGCAGAATATATAAGATCCTGTTGCTGGCAATATCCATGTTGGTTAAATGTATCGAAAAATCACATATCTGTACTATATGTACAGTGGAGGAAAACTGTTTATAAACTACACTTTAGTGGTACTGTCACCGGTAGTATTACCATTGGTATCGCGCTGTGAAGGTATTGATTGTGTCTTGCCGCTGGCGTACTTTGCATTTATGTCGGATTCGAGACAGAGATTAATTGTTTTCACATAAAAAACTCGGAGCCATTACGTTTCAGCACGCTCTCGTATTTCATCATTTTATAGTCATTAATAACAACTAGACGGCCTTTTTTAAATAAGACCTTCGCAGAATTCAGTAAGAATTTTTTGTGTTAGCTATCATCTGGATGAGGCCATCATGAAATTCACCCTCTCTGTTGCACTTCTATTACTTTTGAGTTTGGTTGTTGCATGCAAATGTATCTCCGGAATCTTGCTGACATTTTAATCGTCTTAATGAAGAACTTTCGGCTGCAATGGCAGAATATATAAGATCCTGTTGCTGGCAATATCCATGTTGGTTAAATGTATCGAAAAATCACATATCTGTACTATATGTACAGTGGAGGAACTTTAGATATACTAAACATATTTACGTCATAATGCCTGCTCAACTTGAAGCATTTTCTTTGTTTCTGAAGCTTTGGAAATCACGAGACAATCTTTATTAATAATATAAAATGGTACTAATGAAATCAACCAGATTTATTTTGGAGGGTGATGTCCGCTCTTCGACAAGTCCCCAAAGAAATCATAGAGTCTTTATTTCCGTCCGCGGAAACGGTTCATTTCGATTCGTACGGTTCTTATTTTATGTGATCAAGCGTTCTCTCAAAAGATATCGGAAATTTATATGAGTTATTTGCTCATCGTTTAATAGTTTATGAGACATTAATCGGGGGAATTACGAGTGCCTTGAGTTGCTTATCGCCGTGATAAAGATGCGAATATAAGTCAATATATCACACTGACATCTTTCTTATTTCTCAGCGCTCACTGTTGTTATCGCGTTACTATGGATACCGCACCAGATAATAGCATCTTCATACACACTAAGCCCCCCATTTCGCCTGTCTAATCCTACTACGGAATACAGAGTCAGTATCTACGTAAATACCTTACAGTTTACAGTGTGCCCAAAACTCGTGGGATCAATATAACACCGACTGTAGAGGACTCTGAGAATTTTGGGATAGCAAATCAATGGCCGAAGTCAATTTTATGGGGTGTGAGGTCCTGACTGAGCAATGTGCGCGAACCATTCATTTGTAAATTGCGTACGTTTCACGGCAAAAGCCTCCTTGCCTGACTGATGCTGAAGACGACTCGTTGAAAAACAATAGTTGCAGTTTAGCGCTGTTGGCAGTACATGACTGGTTGTTGAAGATGGAGCATTACTCATTACAGGAAAATGCAGACATGCATCTAATGCATGTCTAGTGCAGCAGTATACAGTGCCTCGACAGCCGAACTAATGTACAAAGAAAGCTACATTATAATATAGGCATCATCCGAAGTGGAAGAAAATGCTCCCAAAAGAGGTACAGAAACTGGATCGTTCTAGCCATAGCTGACGAATGTTCGCGATAAAGAGTTAGAGAAACAGCAGAATTTGTGGAAACGGTGCTGGATTGTGTGGGAGAAGAATCATAAATAATCACCCATCGAGTTACCCGTAGAATGAACACTTAGAAGAATACAGTCGGAAATTAGGAAGTAACTATCGGACCAAAAATTTTCCGACACCCCTATGTAAAGCTACGAGAGGCTAACCGGTCAGTATAGGCGGGATCGATCAGGGGAGGTAAGTTACTCTACTGGCCATTAAAATTACTACACCAAGAAGAAATGCAGATGATAAACGGGTATTCTTTGGACAAATATATTATACTAGAACTAACATGTGATTACATTTTCACGCAGTTTGGGTGCATAGATCCTGAGAAACCAGTACCCAGAACAACCACCTCTGGCTGTAGTAACGGCCTTGATACGCCTGGGCATTGAGTCAAATAGAGCTTGGATGGCGTGTACAGGTACAGCTGCCCATGCAGCTTCAACACGATACCACAGTTCATCAAGAGTAGTGACTGGCGTATTGTGATGAGCCAGTTGCTCGGCCACCGTTGACCAGACGTTTTCAATTGGTGAGAGATCTGGAGAATGTGCTGGCCAGGGCAGTAGTCGAACATTTTCTGTATCCAGAAAGGCCCGTACAGGATCTGCAACATGCGGTCGTGCATTATCCTGCTGAAATGTAGGGTTTCGCAGGGATCGAATGAAGGGTAGAGATACGGATCGGAACACATCTGAAATGTAACGTCCACTGTTCAAAGTGTCGTCAATGCGAACAAGAGGTGACCGAGACGTGTAACCAATGGCACTCCATACCATCACGCCGGGTGATACGCCAGTATGGCGATGACGAATACACGCTTCCAATGTGCGTTCACCGCGATGTAGCCAAACACGGATGCGACCATCATGGTGCTGTAAACAGAACCTGGATTCATCCGAAAAAATGACGTTTTGCCATTCGTGCATCCAGGTTCGTCGTTGAGTACACCATCGCAGGCGCTCCTGTCTGTGATGCAGCGTCAAGGGTAATCGCAGCCGTGGTCTCCGAGCTGATGGTCCATGCTGCTGCAAACGTCGTCGAACTGTTCGTGCAGATGGTTGTTGTCTTGCAAACGTCCCCATCTGTTGACTCAGGGATCGAAATGTGGCTGCACGATCCGCTACAGCCATGCGGATAAGATGCTTGTCATCTCCACTGCTAGTGATACGAGGCGGTTGGGATCCAGCACGGCGTTCCGTATTACCCTCCTGCACCCACCGATTCCATATTCTGCTAACGGTCATTGGATCTCGACCAACGCGATCAGTAGTGTCGCGATACGATAAACCGCAATCGCGATAGGCTACAATCCGTCCTTTATCAAAGTCAGAAACGTGATGGTGCGCATTTCTCCTCCTTACACGAGGCATCACAAGAACGTTTCACCAGGCCACGCCGGTCAACTGCTGTTTGTGTATGAGAAATCGGTTGGAAACTTTCCTCATGTCATCACGTTGTAGGTGTCGCTATCGGCGGCGCCAACCTTGTGTGAATGCTCTGAAAAGCTAATAATTTGCATATCACAGCATCTTCTTCCTCTCGTGTAATTTTCGCGCCTGTAGAACGTCATCTTCGTGGTGTAGCAATTTTAATGGTCAGTAGTATACTTCGAACATGGATTAATCATTGGATGTCATCTGAGTGAGAAATCCTTCAGTGACACCTCATTGTTTCTGAATCTGAATTTCGACTATTGATGATGTGACTGTGAAGTGGAAACGCGAAGAAACAACCACAGCTAAACAAAGAACAGTCAGACCTCTCTTAGGACAGGGATGTTCGAGCACTGCGGAGGATGGTTGAAAAAAAATTACGTGAAATAATCGGAAGACATCTCTCATGAGTTCCAAAGTGGTACCAACAGTTCAGCTAGGGCAATGTATGTGAATAGGGAGTTAAAAACGCTGGGGTACAATGATTGAGCAGCTCCTCATGAACCACAAATTTCTGTACTACCGCTAAGCGAAGCTCGAGTTGGAGTAAAGAGCGAAGCTACTGGACAGCGAATTACTGTAAATGGATGATTTGGAGTGATGAATCACACTATACCCAGCGACAGTCCGAAGGAAGGGTTTGGGTTTGGCGAATTCCTGAAGAAAGTTACCCGCCATCATATACACTGAAGAGTCAAAGAAACTGGTACAGCTACCTAATATCGTGTAAGAACCGCCGCACCACGATGTAGCATGGACTCGACTTATGTCTGAAATAGGGCTCGAGGGAAGTGACACCATGAATCCTGCAGGTCTGTCCATAAATTTGTAAGTGTACGAGGGGATGGAGATCTTTTACAAACAGCAAGTTGCAGTGCATCCCACATACGCTCAATAATGTTCATGTGTGGAGAGTCTGGTGGCCAGTGGAAGTGTTTAAACTCAGATGATTGTTCCTGAGGCCACTATGTAGCAATTCTGGAATTGTGGAGTGTCGCACTGTCCTGCTGGAATTGCCCAGGTCCTTTGGAATTCACAGTGGCCGTGAGTGGATGTACGCGATCAGAAAGGATGCTTCCGTACGTGTCACCTGTCAGAATCTTTTCTAGATGTATCAGGGGTCCAATATCACTCCAGCAGCACACGCCCCACACCATTACAGATCCTCCACCAGCTTGAATAGTTTCTTGCTGACATGCAGGTTCCTCGGATTCATGAGGTTGTCCTCATACCCGCACATGTCCATCCGCTCAATACAATTTGAACCGAGACTCGTACGACCAAGCAACACGTTTAGAGTCATCAACAGTCCAATGTCGACGGGCCTAGCCGAGGCGTAAAGCTTTGTATCGTGCAGTAATCAAGGGGTACAAGAGTGGGCCTTCGGCTCCGAAAGGCCATAGCGAAGATGCTTCGTTGAATGGTTCGCACGCTGACACGTCTTGATGCCCCAGCATTGAAATCTATAGCAATTTGCGGAATGATTGCACTTCTGTTACGTTGAACGATTCTCTTCAGTCGTCATTGGTCCCTTTCTTGCAGGATGTGATGTTTTGGATTCCTGATATTCACGGTACACTTGTGAAGTGGTAGTAAGAGAAAATCTCCACTTCATCGCTACCTCGGTAATACTGAATCCCATTGCTTGTGCGCCGACTACAACACCACGTTCAATCTCACTTAAATCTTGATAACCTGCCATTGTAGCAGCAGTACCGAGTTAACAAGTGCGCCAGACACTTCTTGTCTTATATAGGCGTTGCCGACTGCAACGCCACATTCTGCCCGTTTACATTTCTCTGTATTTGAATACGCGTGCCTAGACCAGTTTCTTTGGCGCTTCAGAGTATAGCACCAATTGTGAAGTACGAAGCATATAGCTTTACACTATTGGCGCGATTTTCGTGATAAGGGTGTGCTCAAGAGAACACTAAATGCGAAAGAAGATGAACACATTTTATATCACTGTGTAATGTGTACAATAGAGGAACAGTTTGGAGAGGATGACTGTTTCAGCGTGACGATGCACTCGTTCATGACGCCTCATCTGTGGAGTAACATTCTTGAAATGGACTGCTTGCTCATAGTCACGACCTGATCCATATGGAACGATTTTGGGATGAGTTCGGACGTCGACTTCGCTCCAGACCCGAGTGTCCAACATCACTACCTTCTCTGGTTTGGCTGTCGTGGAAGGATGGTCTACCATTTGATATGCCAAATGAAAGAGCAACTCAGTTTTACAATGAACCTTATAAATCTTCAATGTGAGCACCATTTGTCACACGGCACACATCAAGTCAATGGCCGAATTCTTCCCAAACGTTGATAAGTGTGTCTTCAGTGATTGTAGCAACAGCTGCTTCAATCCGGTTTCTTAATTCGGAGAACATTTATAAGGTTCTTGGTAAAACTGTTTGAGTTGCTCTTTCATTAGACATATCATTATAATTGTAAGTTTAATGTAATAAATATTATAAAGCGTTTAAACCCCGATATTCATTTATAAACACCCTGTATTTGTAATATACAAAGAGCTAGGTAATATAAAACGGAAAAACTTTATTACCAAAAATCTCGGAAAGTTCTTCACCGATCAGATTTTTACACGATACACTAATGAACATCCAGACGGACATAGGCAATACGTTTTAACATAATTACTACATATGTATGTGTGTGTGTGTGTGTAATATATATATATATATATATCGCGAAACGTTGTTAGCAAACAGGGTAGTATTTAGGGGTTACTGGCTATGATCGGAATACTACTATAGAATCTTAATTTACAATAACAATAAACCATGCTCAGTTCAGAGAGAGGAGGGAAGAGCAGATGGACAGAAGGGTGGGAAGAAATCGACATAGAAAATGGAAGGAGAGTGTGAGCAGGGAAAGGGGGCAGGAGCAGATAGCGAGAGGGGTGTGGTAGAAGATGGACATACAAGGGGAGGAAGAGGTGATGGACAGAGACAGAGAAAGGGGGGGAGGAGGTGTTGGATAGAGAAAATGTGGAGTAGGTGATGGATAGAGAGAGGGAGAGGTAGACGGAGAGGGAGAGGTGGCAGTAGGAGATGGAGAGAGAGGGAGAGGAGAAGATGGACAGAGAGAAGGGGGAGGAGGTGATGGACAGAGAGAAGGGAAAGCAGGAGGAGATGCACAAAGAAAGTGGAAGGAGGAGAGAGACGGACAGAGACAGGGGAGAGGGAGACTAGAACTTATATCCAATCCCCATACATATTAGAATCGTGTGCTTCCTTTTTCTTTCTTTTCAATTTAATCAGACTGATCTACAGCAACGCGAGGGAGGGTGGAGCTAGTAAATGACAGACAGAAGATGATCCGAGAATACTTTTTGTTGGCATCGTGTGATTGCTCTTATACTCGATGTACGTAGCTACACTCCAGCCGTGACGCCTGTCCTTTACATAAGCTGACAGCTCCTTCCGCATTCATACAGGAAGACTGCAATTGTAACAAGTTTCATAAATTACAAGACACAGTCGGGCCAAAGTCGCGCTGCGTCACACAAGCAGCATTTTCACACGCCAGGTGTCCTCGAAGTACTGTTACAGCATAAACTCCCGAAAATTTGCGTGTCGCAGACAAAAAGTGGAAATGAAGCTCCCTCGCGCTAACTCCGAGTACACTTCAGAGGATGTCTGCTCTCAGAAGAATTCCCCACTAAAACAGGCACTCGTGTAAAGTCATTTGAAGAATCTGTTACGTTTAGAGCTCAGTCTGAATTAGATCTTCAGCAGTCGAAGTAGTCAGCAGCAACTAGAGCATTTGTGACGTGTTATTTTACAGAGACTTCAACGAACGTTTGGCTACAAAGCCCTGATAAATTTAAATTTTCGAACTGATTTCAGCATGCTAAATCATTCATTTAACCATTCTTCAAGTCTTTTGTAACTGCTAGGTGTATTTATTTCTTCCCATATGAGCTCTTCACCTTAGAAAATCTCCACTTTCTGATCCGAGTCCTCACTACAGAAAAGAGTTTAGTCCACGTGAGGTCGTCGACGTGGCGTGTAGCTTTAACTCTATTGTTGCTATGGATGTTGTACTTTTAACTTTTATTCATTTGACAACGCATTTGGGAGCATTCTATTTTATAGAGGACAAACCATGTGGAGATTTTTAGTGTATTTATATTTTTTACTCATAATGTCGACGACATACATATGTGGACATACACTACTGGCCATTACAATTACTTCGCCAAGAAGAAATGAAGATGATAAACGAGTATTCATTGGACAAATATATTATACTAGAACTGACATGTGATTACATTTTCACGCGATTTGGGTGCATAAATCCTGAGAAATCAGTACCCAGAACAACCACCTCTGGCCGTAATAACGGCCTTGATACGCCTGGAAATTGAGACAAACAGAGTTTGGATGGCGTGTACAGGTACAGCTGCCCATGCAGCTTCAACACGATACCACAGTTCATCAAGAGTAGTGACTGGCGTACTGTGATGAGCCAGTTGCTCGGCCACCATTGACCAAACGTTTTCAATTGGTGAGAGATCTGGAGAAGGTGCTGGCCAAGGGAGCAGTCAAGGATTTTTTTTATCTAGAGAGGCCCGTACAGGACATGCAACATTCGGCCGTGCATTATCCTAATGAAATGTATGGTTTCGCAGGGATCGAATGAAGGGTAGAGCCATGGTCGTAGCACATCAGACATGTGACGTCCACTGTTCAAAGCACCGTCAATGCGAACAAGAGGTGACCGAGACGTGTAACCATTCGCACCCCATACCATCACGCCGGGTGATACGCCAGTATGGCGATGACGAATACACGCTTCCAATGTGCGTTCACCACGATGTCGCCAAACACGGATGTGACCATCATGATGTTGTAAACAGAACCTAGATTCATCCGAAAAAATGACGTTTTGCCATTCGTGCACCCAGGTTCGTCGTTGAATACACCGTCGCAGGCGCTCCTGTCTGTGGTGCAGCGTCAATGGTAACCGCAGCCATGGTCTCCGAGCTGATAGTCCATGCTGCTGCAAACGTCGTCGGACTGTTGGTGCAGATGGCTGTTGTCTTGCAAACGTCCCCAACTGTTGACTCAGAGATCGACACGTGGCTGCACGATCCGTTACAGCCATGCGGATAAGATGCCTGTCATCTCCACTGCTAGTGATACGAGGCCGTTGGGATGCAGCACGGCATTCCGTGTTACCGTCCTGAACCCACCGATTCCATATTCTGCTAACAGTCATTGGATCTCGACCAACGCGATCAGTAGTGTCGCGATACGATAAACCGCAATCGCGATAGGCAACAATCCACCCTTATCAAAGTCGGAAACGTGATGGTACGCATTTCTCCTCCTTACACGAGGCATCACAAGAACGTTTCACCATGCAACGCCGGTCAACTGCTGTTTGTGTATGAGAAATCGGTTGGAAACTTACCTCATGTCAGTACGTTGTAGGTGTCGCCACCAGGGCCAACCTTGTGTGAATGTTCTGAAAAGCTAAAGATTTGCGTATCACAGCATCTTCTTCCTGTCGGTTAAATTTCGCGTTTGTAGCTCGTCATCTTCGTGGTGTAGCAATTTTAATGGCCAGTAGTATATAAGCAAAGGTATGTAAAAGTTTTTGTAAAATTTGGGTCATCCCAAAAATGGTTGTATTTGTGTGGATTACGGATTACCTATTTTCTTTTCGTGCAGTGTAATGCCAATCTGAAGATGACAGCAGGATCCTGTCGAAAGTAATAATTGGAATAAAGCTCTTAAAATCAAGTGATCATGGCTTTCACAAAGTATATATATAAACAGAAATCGCCTCAACAACGCATGTAAATTATATAGAAAGAAGACATTACCAGATGTGATACAATTACTGTCTGGTCGGATTAAATGAAGGCATCGAAGCAATTCAGAGGTACGATGTTAAATTTGTTAGTGGTCCATTCGTTCAGCACCAGTATTGAAGAAATGCTCTTTCAAGAAATGGGTATCCTTGGAGGGAAGACGACATGTTTTCGCCAGATGCAATTGAGGACTTTCAGAGAAGCAGCATCTGCGCCGAAAAGAGTTTACTGTCTCTGGCAGACGTTCCGCGACGACAAAATGGTTCGAATCGCTCTGAGCACTATGGGACTTAACATCTGAGGTCATCAGTCCCCTAGAACTTAGAATTACTTAAACCTAACTAACCTAAGGACATCACACACATCCATGTCCGAGGCAGGATTCGAACTTGCGACCGTAGCAGTCGTGCAGTTCCGGACTGAAGCGCCTAGAACCGCTCGGCCACCCCTGCCGGCGGCAACGACAAGATTAGACAGTTGGGACTAATGCAGAGGTATAAAGAACATCACTTTTTCCCTCGCTCCATTTGGAGTGGAACAGGAGAGGGGATGTCCAGGGAGGGTACAGAGTATCCTCCTACTTGCGCTGTATGGTGGCTCACGGAGTATGAATGTAGATGGAAAACTGTGGACATTGTCAACATTATTATAGCTTAAATGACGCCCATGCATTGACTAAGTTACAGGAAGAAATTATTTAGTACTTATGGTTCTGCACTGAGTGAAGTCGTGCAGTTGTTAATACAATGGTCCCTTTACAGCAGGTACAGAATTCTGTTTATCGTTGTCATCCCATGTCATGCTTTCCGTAATTACCCTAAACTCCTTCAGGTAGCAGCTGACACGTTTCCATCCCATATCCTACATCTGAGCCATCACTTTGTCTGTAATAATGCTGCAGCGACGGATTTCAGGAGGTGTAAGCTGTTGGGCTAATTAATGTTGATTACATCTGTTACTTACAAGAAAATAACATCTGAATAGGTTAGTTGTAATGATTTCAGTAAAAAAGGGAAAAAAGGGATTACTGCCTTGTAAATGGCATCAGACCTAATCACATGCCACCAGGGATCTAATCGTAATGTCTTTAGAAGACTGAAGGATGCGGTGCAGAACCTGGTAAGATCAAAGCGCGGAAGGGAAGGTCAAATCGAGCAAAAGATCCATGTAACGCTCGCTCGATTTCAGGAGGTGTAAGCTGTTGGGCTCATTAATGTTGATTACATCTGTTACTTACAAGAAAATAACATCTGAACAGGTTAGTTGTAATGATTTCAGTAAAAAAAGGATTAGTGCCCTGTAAATGGCATCATACCTAATCACATGGCGCCAGGGATCTAATCGCAATGTCTTTAGAAAACTGAAGGATGCGGTGCAGAACCTGATAAGATCAAAGCGAGGAAGGGAAGGTCAAATCGAGCAAAAGATCCATGTAACTCTTGCACGAAAAAGAGCCGTTGTGCTTGTAAAAACGGTAGCCAGTCAATGATAGCACAGTGAAATATGCATTTAAAGTAACTTGTTTCATTTAGTATCTGTTGGGCTAAAGAGTTCAGTTAGTGGTTGTATTAGCTTAAGATAATTTTTTAAACTGAACAACCCAAACCAGGTAAATTTAAATTCCTATCCGGGGTTGGTTGTATTAGACGCGATTCTTCTTTAATTCGACTGGCCAAAGCTAGGCTTTACTAAAAATTCTGTAATTCCATTAATTTGTTAAGATACCACAGAAATATGCACTGACATGCAGTGCTGCGAGGGTCATTGTTTTTAATGACGAAACCTGAAGGTCATGTATTTTAATTTTTGAAACTGTGCAGGAAGCGTATAGTAATTCTGCACTCCCGCGACATAAATTTTTGTATGTGTGGTAAACGTTCAGCAGAAGTAATTTGATACTATAGGGCTCATTATAATAATATTTGTGTATAATGTGATTACATATACTGGTTAGGCGCTGCGTACGATTTATTTCTCTACGGCAGTTCTTGGGAAAGGAAGGCAAGAAGAGCTCCTGGGAAATCTCCGTTACTTGTTTGTCAGCAGGTAGCTTGGCACACCTCTCGAAACTCCAGGCTGTGCACCTGGCCACAGGAAACCTTGACTTGTGGAGAACGTCTGCTCTAGGCCAGAACAAATGCGCCAAAGAAAATACACTTCTGGCCATTAAAATTGCTACTCCAAGAAGAAATGCAGATGATAAACTGGTATTCATTGGACAAATATATTATACTAGAACTAACATGTGATTACATTTTCGCGCGATTTGGGCGCATAGATCCTGAAAAATCAGTACCCAGAACAATCACCTCTGGCGGTAATAACGGCCTTGATACGCCTGGGCATTGAGTCAAACAGAGCTTGGATGGCGTGTACAGGTACAGCTGCCCATGCAGCTTCAACACGATACCACAGTTCATCAAGAGTAGTGACTGGTGTATTGTGACGAGCCAGTTGCTCGGCCACCATTGACCAGACGTTTTCAATTGGTGAGAGATCTGGGGAATGTGCTGGCCAGGGCAGCAGTGGAACTTTTATGTATTCAGAAAGGCCCGTACAGGACCTGCAACATGAGGTCGTGCATTATCCTGCTGAAATGTAGGGTTTCGCAGGGATCGAATGAAGGGTAGAGCCATGGGTCGTAACACATCTGAAATGTAACGTCTACTGTTCAAAGCGCCGTCAATGTGAACAAGAGGTGACCGAGACGTGTAACCAATGGCCCCCCATACCATCACGCCGGGTGATACTCCAGTATGGCGATGACAAATACAAGCTTCCAATGTGCGTTCACCGCTATGTCGCCAAACACGGATGCGACCATCATGACGCTGTAAACAGAACCTGGATTCATCCGAAAAAATGACATTTTGCCATTCGTGCACCCAGGTTCGTCGTTGAGTACACCATCGCAGGCGCTCCTGTCTGTGATGCAGCGTCAGGGGTAACCGCAGCCACGGTCTCCGAGCTGATAGCCCATGCTGCTACAAACATCGTCGAATTGTTCGCGCAGATGGTTGTCTTGGAAACGTCCCCATCTCTTGACTCAGGGATCGAGACGTGGCTGCGCGATCCGTTACAGCCAAGCTGATAAGATGCCTGTCATCTCGTCTGCTAGTGATACGAGGTCGTCGGGATCCAGCACGGCGTTCCGTATTACCCTCCTGAACCCACCGATTCCATATTCTGCTAACAGTCATTGGATCTCGACCAACGCGAGCAGCAGTGTCGCGATACGATAAACCGAAATCGCGATAGGCTACAGTCCGACCTTTATCAAAGTCGGAAATGTGATGGTACGCATTTCTCCTCCTCACACGAGGCATCACAACAACGTTTCACCAGGAAACGCCAGTTAACTACTGTTTGTGTATGAGAAATCGGTTGGAAACTTTCCTCGTGTCAGCACGTTGTAGGCGTCGCCACTGCCGCCAACTTTGTGTGACTGCTCTGAAAAGCTACTCATTTGCATATCACAGCATCTTCTTCCTGTCGATTAAATTTCTCGTCTGTAGAACGTCATCTTCGTGGTGTAGCAATTTTAATGGCCAGTAGTGTAGCTAGTCGATGAGAACCTGACCGTCATAGATGGAACTTGCCGAAGCTAATTTGGATCGCAACGTGTTTCTGGCATATTTGTTTGGCGGATGAAGAACGTGGCACCAAGAAGACTCAGTGAAAAAAAACGGGTGTGTATCGCCAAATCACGTAAGTTAGATGACGGTGGATTTATGACGCTCAACAGTATCGTCATGAGCACAATTGCTGGATATTAGCATACATATATCATGGTTTGAACAATGCGAAATTGCTGCAACTATTCTCCTTGAACTTATAGTATGAGATTTTTCTGAATGTCTGGCTATGTTAACACAAATGTGCGACTAATATGTATTATATATTTGTGAAAAAACGTGTTAATGGATGGCTGTCAAGCAAGAAGCTATCCATTCAAGAGTTCATTGACTTCTCCTTCTCAACTCCTTAAGCAGGCGACATGACACTTCACAAAATTTTAAAAATGTGTGTTACACTGTTGCCATTGTCACCTAGGATGGTAGACAGGTCTCCAACTAATTAAAGCAGGCTGTTCCAGCTCGTCGGCTCCGTTGTGAGCCGCGGAGCGCTCCCTGCTCCAGGGAGCCGTTTCGCTCGTTGTGGCCATTCAAGTGGGCCAGCTCGCCGGCACGTGGCACGGCTGGCTGAGGCAGGCTGCAGGGCGAGCGTTTTGATGTGCCAGCTGCGTCTTACAAGATCGACAGCCTCGTACTCTTAGCTGCTAAGACGTGGTGGCATGCTACGACAGGAAATACGATGTCCAAGAAATGAATAAGAAACAACTGTTTTACAAGAAATTGCGTACTAACTTTATTGGGCCTCTGTAGCTTGACATTTTCTTCTCGGAAATATCAGGCGTCAATGTGTTCGCAGCGTTAATGCGGAGGATGGCCTTTATTGTTGCATCCTGAAGAAACGATCGTTCCTTATTTTTTACGCTTTTCATTGCTGAGAAAAGCTGCTCTCAACAATACGTAGATCCAAACATGCACATGATCGGAGTGGCATTGTTGTGAAGCTTGGGAAATGTTTTTTGCTGTAATGAAAGATACCATCGTGACAAATCCAACGTGTTGTAGTACCTCTCTTTCAACAAAGTTGAATTTTGCAAATCAGTAATCTCCATTTGAAGTGACGATGACAAGTCATCAGGGGAAACTGAAAAGGGAGTGCTGAACACCTTAAGTTCCATTTCCAAACAAGTGAGGCCTCGGAATCGTGTTTCAAACGACGTGATGAGCTGCTTCAACTTTGCTCGGTAATCGCCGAAAGTAGTACCTTCATGTAGTTTTAAAGAAACAAGACCATTCAAGAACGTTAAATGTCCATTACTCATCTGCTTCTCAAATAAACATAACTCTTCCATGAACGCTTTGATCTGGTCGTGCATGTCAGCGATTAGCTGCCCTTTGCCCTGCAGTGACAGACTTATATTACTCAGATGCATAGTTATGTCAGCTAGGAACGCCAGGTCTGATATCCATTTTATATCTTTCAGACAACACATTTCTTCCCCTTTCATTTCGAGAAAAAGGGATATTTCCTCACGAATGGCAAAGAAAACATCAAGAACTTTTCCCCGGCTCAGCCAACGAACTGTACTGTGGTAAGGTATATCCCCATACTCCGCTTCCATACCTTTCAGGAATCCTTTGAATTGGCGATGATTCCTACCGTGACGCCGCACAAAATTCACACACTTCATGACATCTTTCATTACGCCACCTAGCTCTACTGTTTCAGCACACAGTGCCACTTGGTGAATAAAACAATGAAGAGTCAAAATGTATTTCCCGAATTCGTCCCTGAGTTTATTTTTCAAACGAGAAGCAAAACCTTGGTGACTCCCGATCATTTGTGGTGCACCGTCCGTCGCTACAAAATGGAGCTTATCCCACGGCAAATTCATATTGTCCACTTATTCACAAACAGCTTCAAAAATGTCACGTCCTGCTGCGGTGTAATCGAGTGGTACCACATCCAAGAGTTCGTCAGCTCTATGTCGACACCACTCACCAAGACTGCAAGCTGAGCACAGTCCGATATGTCGATGCTTTCGTCAAGCGCTAGCGGAAATGCAACAAAGCTCTCCGTCTTTTTCCTGAGCTGTGTCTCTAAATCCGCTGCCATGTCCAGGATTCGACGAGACATTGTTTGCTTCGACAGGCAAACCCCTTCAATTGCCTGCACCTCCCTTGGAAACAAACATTATGCAACTGCTACCATGCACTATTTTACGAGTGGTCCCACCGAAAACGGCTTGCCACTCGTTGCAATGATGTGAGTTGCATGTTTTGATACCCTCCGTATTACGAAACCGTTTTTAAACTTACGTCTCCTGGTATGTCGTTCTTAAGCCTGGCTACCAGTTCTCTGCGTGAAACGCCTTCTACCTCATCGTAGTGCGCTGCGTGAAGACGTGTATAATGTCGTTGTATATTGTACCTCTTCGCAGAATTAAATACTTTATGACATACAGGACACTGCTGACGACCATCCCTCTCAATGAATAGAAAGGTATCCTCCAATAGAGGTACAGGGCTCCCGCGGCTAGTTATAGTTGTCATTGAACACGAATTATTGCGTCAGTTGCGGCTGCATGTGGCCAGGGGGCGGTGAGTTCGCTTTCCCTCTCCACGCGGTCTCCGAGCTGCCGCAGTGAGCACTCCGGAGCGCTCCGGCTCCCTGGAGCTCGGTTGGAACAGCCTGAATTAAAGGGTTGCCCTTACGTCAGCAAAAATATCCTAAATGAATTTTTCACTCAACAGCGGAGTATGCACTCACATAACACTTCCTGGTAGATTAAAATTGTGCGCTGGATCGGGATTCGAACTCGGGATCTTTGCCTTATGCGGACAAGAGCTCTACCAACCTTTTTTTTTTTGGGGGGGGGGGGGAGAGGTCTCACCATGATTGCCTCTTCATCTCTGTGTAGCACTTACACAAAACGTCTCAGTCGAGATACTATCAGTTTCATCATAAAATTGAATTTCACTTGATCATCTGTGATTGACGTCCTCCCAAGAGTTCTGTCTCCTCATATAATATGGTTCTATTACTACACAGCTGCCACCTTTACCCTGAAGCTGAGGAAACCTGCAGTGGAAGCATAGCATCTCCCAAGTGATCCCATAACACTGTCATTGTGAGCTCAGTTTTGGTTCAAATGGTTCAAATGGGTCTGAGCACTATGGGACTCAACTGCTGAGGTCATTAGAACTAGTTAAACCTAACTAACCTAAGGACATCACAAACATCCATGCCCGAGGCAGGATTCGAACCTGCGACCGTAGCGGTCTTGCGGTTCCAGACTGCAGCGCCTTTAACCGCACGGCCACTTCGGCCGGCGCTCAGTTATCAAGGGTGTAAGGTACACAGAAGGGCCTACTATATTCATTATGGACTTTCACATGGACTTTCACAGTGTTCATCATTTTTAAGGAAGTAAGGTCTGATACATCACAGAAGGGCCTACTACATTCATTATGAACTTAAACAGTGTTCATCAACAGGTTTTGTTCATAAATAAACGGCTGCCACCAACTAAAATCCATTTCCTTCAAACATATAAATCTTCATAAAACCATTATGACGTTGTTTACAAATAATGTGTATGGAACTCAGTTGTGTGTGTCTACAGGACAGTGCCAAAGATACTTGGCAAACTGAGCTACCCAAGCGTGACACACGACCCCACCTCACAGCTTTACTTCCACAAGTAGTTCATCTCCTACCTTCCAAACTTCTCAGAAGTTCTCCTGCGAAACTTCTGTGACGTTTGGAAGGTAGGAGAAGAGGTGCTCTGGGAATTAAAGCTGTGAGGACGAGACGTGATTCGTACTTGGGTAGCTCAATTGGTAGAGCTCTTGCCCACGAAAAGCACGGTTTAATTTTCCAGGAAGTTAGTAAAAATACGTTGCAACGTTGCAACGAATGTGGTATTCCACAGGATTCACATATTGATGGATCGTCGCTGTGGAAGAGGATAGTGTATGTCAATGGACAATGTCCTTCTCTGCACTCGGTGAGCAACACTTTCTCCCATCGGCGTGGCAGGCGTGAGGTTGACTTTACTGATCGCAGTTTGTTGTTTAGTACTATCAGTCACTCGTATTCCCACTGGCGCATGATCACTCTATCCGACACTGATTGTGAGATGACAGCGTGAAGGGCGACCGGCACACTCAATCACAACATCTTCTCGGACTTATCATTAAAAGAAATATCGGAAAAGAAGAGTAAGGACAGGAGAACTCTTTGACATAGAGTTGTGGTGCGCTGGAGTCTTGGTGGAGTCAAGATGCACCACCAGCCACAGCTGCTTCGAAATGGAAGTGTAGGCGATGTCTACCAACTCGCTGTCGACCGGTTCCCGACGGCAATTATCTGTTTTTAGTAAGCCTAGTTCCATAGTCGAAAAGATCTTCTTTTTCCGTAGAACATGTATTACTAGATCTACCGAGAGAAAACTCATTAAAAGGTTTTCCCACGTTGTTTACCCTTAGTTCCAGTCGTGCAATGCACATACTTGGAAACAATAAGTTCCCGTACCACTTTCCAAAAAATCTCTTTCAAAATTGTATGTGCACTGTAGCATATTTTTATTAGCTTGTAGCAATTAGCCTGACAGCCATATCTGCGAATTAATTTGATCTCTTTAGCATAAATTAATTCTGTAAGAATTTGTTATCTTGGAAATTAAAGCCACAATGACCATTTATAAAATCAGATTATGTTTATCTATAAGGAAGACGCCTGAAGAGTTGTGTGATCTTAGTATCTGATCTGCAGACACAAGAAGCAAGAATGAACTTCATTCTAACAAGTATTGAGTCAGTGATTGTATACTTAGCCTTAGATGAAAAAGAAAAATGAAAACAAAATTTAAACACCTTTTCTTTCTAGAAACTCATGTTTTACAGAATATGATCGAAATTTATGCTTCCAATATTAGCAGATAGTCCACATGGTCGACAGAATGATTAAGTTGCCCACCAAAAATTTCATATTGTTTTGTGAATGAGTGTTGAGCATAAATAAGTGTTGTGAAGAACTCTTTACCGGTGCTGATTTCCGCGCAATCGTTGCTTATTGGCTGCCATTATATGTCCGCAGCTTCTGAATTGTGAATTTCCGAACAGTGGTGTATTTGTGTATTCCACTAAATCTGTGCAATTCCCGCTCACATTACACAGTAAACCCAATGGTAATCTTGTACAGGACAAACTTTGCTTCAAGAAATACAACGCCGTAAGAATGTTGGATTCTATCTAGTCCACTGCGCCATTTGTGCTTTATTGAATGCAAGAAAGCCCTCACATACAGGAAGGTAAGGATTGCCCGCTATTATCGTAAACTCCGGCCTGAGAGCAGATTCTCGCTGAATAAATGGGGGGCTATTTGGCTGGGAACAGTCGATCACAACGTCGGAGTGTTCTTGATTGTTCCTGTGATGACAGCAGGACATCGACGCGTATGTTGACAGAGACCGCGCAGAGTAAGGGAGAGTTGTATAGTATCCCCGATACAAGATTACCATAGGGTTTACTGTGTAAGCCGGATTAAGATTTTTAATTTTACTAAGTAACTGTAGTGATCAATCGGAATATTAATATACTATTCTCTTACATCCACACATGTTCCGTGAATAGCACGGTGTAATAATTTTTGTTTTTTATTTGTAGTATTTAATTACATCAAAAGTAAAAGAGCTACAATTACAAGGCTTGTAGAATGTGTCTTGCAATATGGGACATTGTCTTTTCTGTGGTAATAGCAGTTGTTAATGATACAATTCACTGATACTGTTGTATAATAATAGAGCACATAACCGTGGGAAATTATTATTGCTATTTCATCTCGATCCGTAATATTTAGATCATTGTTTTACAGAAATCGCAAATAATATACAAAATATTCTCCTGATCTACACATCCAACATATGTCCAGCCTCTAGACTTCGTACACAGCACCCATTCTTCTTCAGATGACTTCAGGCACACAGTGCACCGTTCAGTCTCTTCTATTGACCCATTATTTCCAAAAATTCCGGTTTTCTTCGACACTTTGTAATTAGCTTTCCATGGTCACCATTTGCGTCTTTATTTTATTTTCGAACACTTGACGTAAGTGCAGCTTTCTCGAGTCTCTTTCAAACTATTTTTTCTGCTTTTAATCTCTTCTCTTTGGTGGCGATCTGTTTCTCTTCTAGTTGTTAAGAACGCTTTAGCTGCCTCCCTCATGCATCATTTTGTTAGACACAACCTTGCTCACAGCCATTTTCACGCACTCTCCATTCCATTTTCCTCTTAATTTTTTCTCATTTTCCTTCACTGCAATCTGAAAAGGAGTGTCAAGAAGAAAATATAATTTAAAAATTGAAATTACTTCTGCCCGGTATAGAGAGACAATCTGGTGATCGGTACTGCAGGACAAACATCCAGCAGGATCTAGTCATATTGAACCTTATTTTCTAGCCGGCCGATGTGGCCGTGCGCTTCTAGGCGCTTCAGTCTGGAACCGCGTGACCGCTACGGTCGCAGGTTCGAATCCTGCCTCGGGCATGGATGTGTGTGATGTCCTTAGGTTAGTTAGGTTTAAGTAGCTCTAAGTTCTAGGGGACTGATGACCACAGATGCTAAGTCCCATAGTGCTCAGAGACAGCCTTATTTTCTAGAAATTATCATGAAACTTTTGGTAGATGTCATATCTGACGTGTCATTAAAAACCGTAGTACAGCAACGAAATTAATTACTTGCCTTAAAAACAGTTACCACAGGCCTCAAAATACAGTCCGTGCGCTAAGAGCTACAGCAACATCATCAAGCACTCAGAGCAGAAAAAGTGCTAAAGGGGGGAAGAAGAAATTCGACAAGCATGCGGAAAGGGAAATCACAGTAGTGGCCGGTACTGTAAGCCGACCGATACTGCATGATTCTCCCCTATACAACGCCAAGAGTAGAAGTTCCCTCACCTGCCGGCCACTGTGACCGAGCGGTTCTAGGCGCTTCAGTCTGGAACCGCGCTGCTGCTACGGTCGCAGGTTCGAATCCTGCCTCAGGCATGGCTTGTGTGATGTCCTTAGGTTAGTTAGGTTTAAGTAGTTCTAAGTCTAGGGGACTGATGACCTCAGATGTTAAGTCCCATAGTGCTTGGAGCCATTTGAACCATTTTTTTTTGAGCAGAATTTCGTAGTACTGTAGTTGATGAACACCAAGTCGTGCCAGAAAGTTTCTACAAGATGTTGATTCTTGTACCTCGGGTGAAAAGTAGGGCACTAGCTGTATCGAGTAAACGACAGATGAAGATATGGAACCAAAAGAGAAACTAATCCACTCCTGTTAGGTTATTATTTGGGCGAAAGGGGATGAAACCTGGACACTTGCTTACTTAGGTCAATACCCTACTGACCCACTTAAACCTAACATTATTTTTGTCGAGTAATAGTTTTTAATCCAGTAACAGTCCTGTGCTGCGGTAATGTGAAACTATATTTAAGGTTAGCGAAAAAATCGAGGAAGGGTTGGTGGTGGAATATGAGCAGGCACTTAAAGCCATTCAGGGTAGCTCAACAGGAAAAAAACCAAGTCTGCGAAAGTCAGGGATCTGGATTTGGGTAACGGTACAGAAAGCAGTCTGCACTATTGATGCCCGTCCGTCATGATGACTAGTCCGCAACGAAACACGACACTAATAAAAACTGACAGAGGACGCATATTGAGAAGTGCCAAAATGCTTACAACTGCTGCCTCTACTTCAGGAATCATCAACCAGCTGGAGTACCTGCAGCAGCTGGGCGTTGGTGCCGTGTGGCTGTCGCCCATCTACCAGTCGCCCATGGTGGACCTCGGCTACGACATCTCCAACTACTTCGAGATTGACCCAGTCTTCGGCACGATGGACGACTTCAATGAGTTCAGGGATAAAGCCCATAGTCTGGGTAAGCAGTCGACTCTTTTCTGGGAAGTCCTGTACATTTACGTTTTGCTTACGCTTTAATCACCACAATCGTTATCTGATGTCATGTTCTTAAACAGCGGCTATATCTATTAATTAATTTATTTATGTATTTAAGCACAGTGGATGAAGAATTAGTCACCCTCAGGAAACATCACGTTAATTCTGTGTTATACCGCCACTAAATCTCTGTAATGGTCTCAGTTCGGCGAGGAAGAATGTCCGTAAGTTTCTTCAGGTACACCATATCCAGCTCAAGCCACTCTAATGGAAAAAAAGAGCCACGAGCCGCCACATAGGAATTATCTGAATGGGACAGAAATTGGTAGATTTGATGTATATGTACAAACAAACAAATTATTACAGTTTCAGGAAAATTGGATGATTCAGTCAAGAGACCGAGCGTTACAAATTGAGGAAGTCAATAACGCGTTCGTCCAACTCTGGCCTTTATGCAAGCAGTGATTCGGCTTGGCATTTATTGACAGAGTTGTTGGATGCCTTCCTGACGGATATCGTGCCAAAATCTGTCCAATTGATGCTTTAGATCGTCAAAATACCGAGGTAGTCGAAAGGCTCTGCCTATAATACTGCAAACGTTCTCAGTTGGGTGGAGATCGAACTACCTTGCAGGCCAGGGTTTGGTTTGGCAAGCACAAAGACAAGCAATAGAAGCCCTGCCGTATGCGGGTGGCCGTTATTATGATGAAATGCAAGCCGAGGATGGCTTGCCATGAAGGGAAACAAAATGGGCTTAGAATGACGTTACACTGTGATGTATGGGTGCCGCGAATGACAACCAAAGGGCTCCTGCTATGAAAAGAAATACTACTCCAGACCTTTACTTCTGGTTGTCGGGGGCCGTATGACGGGTGACATTCACACTGGTGTCCCACCTCTGTCCAGAGAATCTCATCACGTCTTCGGCCTTGAATCTCTTTGAATGGAGTAGTTGTCTTCGGAGATGAGTCAGGCTTCGAAATGAGCACCGATGACCAGCAAAGACATGTCTGGAGACACCCAGACAGCGGTGAGATATCACCTGACTGTCGCCTGCCATGTGACCCGACAGCCAGGAGTCATGGTCTGAGGTCGCCATTTCATTTCATAGCAGAAACGCTTTGGTTGTCGTTCTCGGCACCCTTACAGCACTGCTGTCAACGATACTCTACGTCCGGTTTTGTTTCCTTCATGGCAAGCTATCCTAGGCTTACATTTCAGCAAGATAAAGTCCGCCCGCGCACGGCAAGAGGTTCTACTGGAATGAAATATTCACTCCACAGCGGAGTGTGCGTTGATATGAATTTTCCTGGCAGATTAAAACTGTGCGCCGGACCGAGACTCGAACTCGGGACCTTTGCCTTTGGCGGGCAAGTGCTCTACCAATGAGCTACCCAAGCACGACTCACGGCCCGTCCTCAGCTTCAATTCCGCCAGTACCTCGTCTCCTACCTTCCAAACTTCACAGAAGCTCTTCTGCGAACATAGCAGAACTAGCACTCCTGGAAGATAGGATATTGCGGAGACATGGTTCGCAGGAGAGCTTCTGTGAAGTTTGGAAGGTAGGAGACAAGGTACTGGCGGAATTGAAGCTGTGAGGACGGAGCGTGAGTCGTGCTTGGCTAACTCAGCTAGCTTGGCCAGCAAGGTTGCCGAATCTCTGCCAAGTTGAAAATGCTTGGAGCACTATGGGCAAGGCCCTCCAACCAGCTCGAGATTTTGACTATCTAACACGAAAATTGGACAGAAATCGGTACGACATCCC
This sequence comes from Schistocerca piceifrons, assembly GCF_021461385.2. Classification (NCBI taxonomy): domain Eukaryota; kingdom Metazoa; phylum Arthropoda; class Insecta; order Orthoptera; family Acrididae; genus Schistocerca; species Schistocerca piceifrons. The sequence continues at coordinate 198,393,228 of NC_060138.1, read as the reverse complement.
TGAGGAAGAACACAGCATCCTTGTCAATCAATGCCAAGCCGAATAACTGCTTGCATAAGCGTCAGAAATGGAGCAACGTGTTATTGACTTAATGAATTTGCGAAGCTCTTTCTCTTGAATAACTCATCCAACTTTCCTAAATTGTAATCATTTCTTTGTCTGTACATGTGCATCGCTTCTACCGATTTCCGTCCCATTTTGATAATTCCTTCGTGGTGTGTTGTGCTTTTTTTTGTATCAGAGTGTAGTCTCAGACAATATCTGTGAGATTAAGATCCGGGATTTAGCAGCCCAGTCGAACTGTGATATGGTGCCAGAGTGTTCGTGTATGCGTGTTACCCCGTGAACATCACTGTTCTCGTCTTGTAAGACTGGAGTGATCACAGCATACCCATTATGAAGATGGGGAAGAAAGGACAATTCTGGCTCACCTAGAATATTGAAATACACAATATGGTTGATGTTCACTATACTCTGAATGAGTGAGCCCAAGTATGGCACGAAAAGCGTCTCAGAAAAAATTAGTCATCTCCGGTCTGAACTACACAGTGGGTTAAAAGGCTCATTGGTTCGTCAGTGCACTTTACGCTTTGCATCATTTGAAAAGAGGCAAAATAGCGACTTTTCACATCAGACTACAAGCCTCCGATCAGTTGTCCATTTTCTGTGTAGTTTTACAGTCCATCTTTATGTGCCAATATGAGAAAGGGCCTTGTGTCACATGCTCGACTCGAAATGTCCATTGCAGCGAGTTCCCATTCCAATGCTCGCTCAAAAACTGGTTGAGTTGGATCTGCTTTCATTGACGGCAAAAGTTTCTGATGGGTTTGAAACCAATTTTATTGACAATCCGGAACATTCGTCTCACGTCCCTGTTGGTTACATCCACTGTTCTTACGTCGTATTAACGGCCTGCAAATAGTACACTGTTCTTTGTAGTCTGCTTTGACACACCAAAAAATCGTCCAGTTTCATTCACGATGTGATCCAGAGCACGTCCATACACGAGAACTCCTGTGTACTATTTTTTTACGTCTCTGTGACAACTCATCTTACAGCAGGACTCTATATAATCGACTGCTAGATACACAGTTCTTCAGTGGCATGACTGATCAGCAGTGTAGTGTCACATTAAGGGGGGCAGGACGACAAACGGGCCGACTTGGAGCAGGAGAGGCATCACCGGACATTTTAATTTCCAGTGTCTATACTATTACAAATAAATTCATCACACTTTGTCAGCATCACCAGGAAGGATTCAGGATTCACACCCATTACAGTGGAAGTTCGAAAACATAACAAAATAAATTTTTTTAGGTGCGAAATTTCATCATTTTTTCACTTACTAATGGCTGCATTTGTTGCTATAGGTACACTTTTCTTCATAAGTTAGGGAGATTCTTCGATGATTTTGCACAGCATACATACCATACTCACAGGTGTATGAAACTCTAGAATTTATTTAATTTATGAAAAAACGAATGAGCTGTTGTATTTTAAACTTCATGTTTAGAAAAAACACAAATTTTGTAGTTAATTACCTCAATTTTTACCACAGTTTTTAATAGATTTGGAAAATTCTAGAGTTTCACACACCTTTATGTATGGTTTGTATGCTGTGCAAAATTCATCGAAGAATCTGTCTTACTTATGAAGAAACGTGTACCTACAGCAACAAATGCTGCCATTAGCAAATGAAGAAATGAAGAAATTTAACTTGTAAAAAAAATTATTTCTTATGTTTTCGAACTTCCACTGCTAAGAGTGTGAATTCTGAATCCTCCCTGGTCATACTGACAAAGTTATATGAATTTATTTGTAAAAGTATAGACAGTGGAAATTAAAATGTTCAGTGGTGCCTCTCCTGCTCCAAGTCAGCCCGTTTGACGTCCTACCCCCCTTAAGTTCTGGTACCAGTTTTGCACCATGTACAGCGCTCCAAAGCGACCACAACACTCTTTTAAGAGGGCGACTAATATTTCGTCCAGTGATGTACCATGTACAGCGCTCCAAAGCGACCACAACACTCTTTTAAGGAGGTGACTAATATTTTGTCCAGAGATGTTATATGGGAAGTTGGCACGTAAGCCTGCGACAGACGAGCCACAGTTTTGTGCTTCACGGCAGAATCAACTAACGTGCTCTTAGATTGTTCGGCGGTGGCTACAGGGAGACGTGTCTGCAGGCCTGCAGGTGATGATGGACTACGTGGTGAGCTACACGAGCGACCAGATCGAGTGGTTCCAGAAGTCCCTGAGGAGGGAGGACGGCTACGACGAGTGGTACGTGTGGGCCGTGGGAGAGCGCAACGAGTCGGCCCCGCACGGCTACAACGTGCCTTCCAACTGGGTACGTCACCGATTCACTAGCGTCTCATTCTGTCAATGTTCTCTAGACACTCGTGCATAACGTTCGTTTGTTAAGCCCAATAAACATTTAGGAAATGGCATGGAGTTTTGTTAGATAACATCGCTGTTGGTGACATATGTTATTGCCACTTTTCGCCGTTAGTATTTTAATATGTGCTATTGCAGTTTTGTCGCTATGTCATTCAAATGGTTCTAATGGCTCTGAGCATTATGGGACTTAACATCTGAGGTCATCAGTCCCCTAGAACTTAGAACTACTTAAACCTAACTAACCTAAGGACATCACACACATCCATGCCCGAACAGGATTCGAATCTGCGACCGCAGCAGCCTTGTGGATAACATCGGAAGTTCACTGAGGATTTTTGCGGGTGATGCTGTGGTATATCGAGAGGTTGTAACGATGGAAAATTGGAGTGAAATGCAGGAGGATCTGCAACGAATTGACACATGGTGCAGGGAATGGCAATTGAATCTCAATGTAGACAAGTGTAATGTGCTAGGAATACATAGAAAGAAAGATCCCTTATGATTTAGCTACAATATAGCAGGTCAGCAACTGGAAGCAGTTAATTCCATAAATTATCTGGGAGTACGCATTAGGAGTGATTTAAAATGGAATGATCATATAAAGTTGATCGTCGGTAAAGCAGATGGCAGACTGAGATTCATTGGAAGAATCCAAAGGAAATGCAGTCCGAAAACAAAGGAAGTAGGTTACAGTACACTTGTTCGCCCACTGCTTGAATACTGCCCAGCAGTGTGGGATCCGTACCAGATAGGATTGATAGAAGAGATAGAGAAGATCCAACGGAGAGCAGCGCGCTTCGTTACAGGATCATTTAGTAATCGCGAAAGCGTTACGGAGATGATAGATAAACTCCAGTGGAAGACTCTGCAGGAGAGACGCTCAGTAGCTCGGTACCGGCTTTTGTTGAAGTTTCGAGAACATACCTTCACCGAAGAGTGAAGCAGTATATTGCTCCCTCCTACGTATATCTTGCGAAGAGACCATGAGGATAAAATCGGAGAGATTAGAGCCCACACAGAGGCAACTGACAATCTTCCTTTTTACGAACAATATGAGACTGGAATACAAGGGAGAACCGATAGAGGTACTCAAAGTACCCTCCGCCACACACTGTCAGGTGGCTTGCGGAATATGGATGTAGATGTAGATGTAGACTGAAGCGCCTATAACCGTTCGGCTACCGCGACCGGCTGCGATGTCATTTTCAGGCACAAATACAAGGGTGGTTCAAAAAGTAAAGCAACATATTTTTTTTCTGAAAGTGAGTTGGTTTTATTCATAAATCCAAGACATTATATTATTCCTCAATCTTCTGGCTACAAAACACTTTTTTCCAATATATATGTGCCCGCATGGCACCACTCTAGAGACCGTCGTCAGAGCCAGTGTCTTTCAAATGGCTCTGAGCACTATGGGACCTAACTTCTGAGGTCATCAGTCCCCTAGAACTTAGAACGACTTAAACCGAACTAACCTAAGGACATCACACATATCCATGCCCGAGGCAGGATTCGAACCTGCGACCGTAGCGGTCACGCGGTTCCAGACTGTAGCGCCTTTAACCGCTTGGCCACACCGGCCGGCGCCAGTGTCTTTCTGCATCAATAACATCTCTCCCAGCCCCCTCCCCCTCCCATCCCGGTAATCCACGTACTGCTTTCCGTGGAGTGCATCCTTCATTGGGCCAAATATTTGGCAGCTGGAAGTTGTGAGATCAGAGCTGTACGGTGACTGAGGAAGAACAGTTTATCGAAGTTTTGTGAACTCCTCTCGAGTGCCCGGACTTGTGTGAGGCCTTGCGTCGTCGTGGAGGAGGAAATGTTCGTTTGCATTTTTGCGCTCACGAACACACTCAAGTCGATTCTTCGATTTCCTGAGGGTAGCACAATACACTTGAGTGTTATTAAACTTCCTCGAAGATTAAAACTGTGTGCCGGACCGAGACTCGAACTCGGGATCTTTGCATTTCGCGGGCAAATGCTCTACCATCTGAGCAGCAGAGCTTTATAAAGTTTGGAAAGTAGGAGACGAGGTATTGGCAGAAGTAAAGCTGTGAGGATGGGGTGTGAGTCGTGCTTGGGTAGCTCAAAAAATGGCTCTGAGCACTATGGGACTTAACATCTATGGTCATCAGTCCCCTAGAACTTAGAACTACTTAAACCTAACTAACCTAAGGACATCACACAACACCCAGTCATCACGAGGCAGAGAAAATAACTGACCCCGCCGGGAATCGAACCCGGGAACCCGGGCGTGGGAAGCGAGAACGCTACCGCACGATTGGGTAGCTCAGATGGACGCCGGCGCGGTAGCTCAGCGTGTTGGGCCAGAGAGCTGATTGGCCTCTGTAATAAAAAGACTGAATGGAAAGAGCAACAAAACGAACTTGACCGGATGTCATGTGACGTCCGCAACGACCAAACACAACGATCAACAACGAAAAAAAAAAGATGGTACAGTACTTGCCCGCGAAAGGCAAGGGTCCCGAGTTCGAGTCTCGGTCCGGCACACAGTTTTAATGAAGTTTCATATCAGTGCACACTCCACTGCAGAGTGAAAATCTCATTCTTGAGTGTTATTGCTTGCACGCTGAGGGAGGACAACAAACAGAATAACCCCTTCAAAGTCCCACATACTGTCCCCATGACTTTGCCGGCTGAGGGTGTGGCTTTGAACTTTTCCTTCGGAGGAGAAGTGGTGGGCCCCACTCTATGGATTGCCGTTTTGTTCGAAGTGATGAGCCCATGGTTCATCGCCTCTGACGATGTTCGACAAAAAATTGTCACGATCAGACTCGTAGCGCGCAAGCAATTCCGCACATGTGGTCCTTCGTTGCTCTTTAAGGTCTTCTGTTAGGCGGCGAGGACCCAGCAGGCACACATCTTTGAAAATCCAACTGATAGACGAACGTGACAGCACAACCAACAGACACGTCCATTTGTGCAGCGAGGTGTTTGATTGTGATCCGTCGATCACCTCGAATGAGAGTATATATGAAGATGGTAACTGTTCTCGAAAGAACAGATACCATTAATGGCCGGGCAGCTTCTGTAGAATAAATGGTAATTAATTGAAACTCTCAGCTGCCGACAGGTGTTGTTGACTTACCTTTATGGGGACAGCTGAAAATGTGTGCCCCGACCGGGACTCGAACCCGATACCTCCTGCTTACATGGCAGACGCTCTATCCATCTGAGTCACCGAGCACGCAGATGAATAGCTCGACGGCAGGGACTTATCCCCTGCTCGATCTCCGTGAGATCCACATGTAGATTGTGGACAGCTGGGAATGTGGGTCTCACGGGCATCGAGCAAGAGATAAGTCCCTGCAGTCGCGCTATTCATCTGTGTCCTCGGTGGCTCAGATGGATAGAGCGTTTGCCATGTAAGAAGGAGATAACGGGTTCGAGTTTCGGTCGGGGCACACATTTTCAGCTGTCCTCATCAAGGTATGCCAACAACACCTGTCGATAGCTGAAGGTTTCAATTAATTATCATTTTTCGAATGAGAGTGTCCAACATTGCAGGAGTGACAGCTATGTGCGGCCGACCGCCTTGCGGGAGATCGGACAGTTCCGCGAGACTTTGTTGTCATGATGACAGACGCCTCCTCCAACGACTCACCTTGCTTTTGTTCACTGCCAGTTCTCCGTAGGCATTCTCCAAGAGCCTCTGAATATCTGCGATGCTCTGGTTTCCCGCCAAAAGAAACTCAATAACCTCTCTCTGCCTGAAAAGCACTTCTGTTACAGATGCCACTTTCAAGGCTATGTAAACGCCAGCACCTATCGGAGCATAATGAAACTAAAGGGGCTGAAGTGAGAGCAGTTCACGACGTCGCCCTTTGTAATTTGTGCTGGCTTAAGAAGGCTTGCCACTTTATATTTTTTTTTGCCTGAGAGGTCATAAGAGACTGTGACCCACGGTTTTAATGCCATGAAAAATTTGCATTTGTAAGACATCTGACCCATAAGCAAACAAACGCAATCTGATTAACTTTGGTGAAGATTTCATAGTAACAAAGAAATTTCTCACAGGGCAGTGGAATAATTAAAGGGGGATTTAATGTAAGGCAAACCAAGACAAGACTGAAACCGTAACCCTTAGAACAGATCTGGTGTACATACTATGAATTACATCTTGCAGCTGTAATTCGTGCAATACAAATCTGTTTGCACCCTATATTCTGCAGCACCTAATAAACTGGAAAGATTTTCTCTAGTGTGATAGCAAAAATATCGAAGTCTCCGTTGCTTCAACGACGTGCCATGAAGTTCCACGAACTAACTTAGCTTTTAAGTTTCATAAAAAAAAGTGCCATCGCTGCTGAAGGCAATGTATTCCCTCCTTGTTTAAAATACAGTGAAAAGTAGTTCTTTCAAGAAATTAGTTCTTAAATGAGCTCATGTAAAGATTTGAATAAAGATCAGAGGAGTGAAAAGCAAGTTCTAAGAATATCTGATTATAAAAAATAAACATCTATTGTTCGGAAAATGAATAAAAAAATCTCATGTTTGAGATATAAGTGCATTCCTGTGCGGCCCATGTGACTTTACATGACCATACATATCAAAAGACAAGGAATATCGCCCCGTATTGGTACTAACGCCCATTACATTATTTAATGAATAGAAAAACAATGAGGTAATCAACTTAGAAGCCCAGATGACTGAACAGAATTTGGAGACTGATTCCTATTCGTTCTAACGAAACTGTGAACTCGAACTAACAACTAATGTTGCCTGTTTTAAATGCAACTGCTAAATATACTGCGTAAATAAATCTGATGTTCCACAAAGCAGCCCTACACATACGCAGTGCAAGGAGGCCATTGTCTCATCGTAATCCTGAACGATGTCGGTTGAACATGCCCATTTCTTTGTCCCAAGGCAAGGCGTCTTCACTAAACAGAATATGTCCAGCATGTGTAACCAGACGTGCTGTTGTGTACCGTGTTTGTATGATGTAATAAGCAACTGTGAACAATATGTATATGGACATGGCATTTTTCAGAAGGTGCTGTATGTATTTAAATATTTTACCGATGACAAAAAATGAGGCTCAGCGCAAATGAACACGTTTTATCAAAAAAAGAGTTTTTTAAGTCCTGAAGATGACTGCTAAGTCTGTTGAAACAGATCGTCGTATACAAAGAAATATCTTATGCGATCTTGGCTGTTGCATGGTTTTTAACTGCTCGACACGTCCTCACAGAACCAATCGGAAGAAAAGTGTACGTGGTTTGCCCATTTACTATGCAGCAGTCACTAACCGATTCCGCCAGCCAAGCGTTTCTGTCGGCTGGCTCACGTCAGAGTTTAGGCGAGTTGCTTAAGTCATGCCTTGCAGTTCTCGTCCAAAGATTAGACGGATAAGTGACTAAAGCTCTTTGAGACAGACAATAGCTTATCGATGCACGTAAAAACATAGCGTTAACGGTGTCTAAAAGCAGTGTGTGGTATAAATCAAGTAATAAATGACGTGAACCACAACGTATCAGAATTGAAACCCGTGCATGAGCAACTTGCATGACACGTTGTAACCTCCCCACAGAAATTTTAAAGACATAAATAATAAATGAATGGGAGCCAAGTGTAACCTCCCAGAGAAATTTTAAAAGATATTATTTTAAATGCTAATGGACATTGTGCTAGTGTAACCTCCCCACCGTAATTTTTTTTAATGATATTATTTAAAAATGCTACTGCACATTGAGCTAAGTGTAAGCTCCCCAGAGAAATTTTGAAACACAATAGTTGAATGTTAACAAGAATACAACCTAACGTAAGCTCCCAGCAAATAAATTCATTCACAATGACAATTAAACAAAAATTAGCAATCTGACCCAAGTATAAGTTCCTCACAAAAAAATGAAAGTCAATTCAGTGATAATAAAATCTCAGTGATAATGATAACTCAATTAAACCAAAATATCGGTCTTTGGCCCTGTGCAAAAAATCATAATTAATTTCTTACCTCATTCGAAACTGCATGTCAAAGTTCTGCTCTTATTGTTGGCCACGGCTTGGAGGAAATGCATTGCAAGTATTAATTTTTTTAATATTTTTTTTTTTTGAAATTTAATTGAAACTTTTCTTTAAAGGAAATGGAAGGAAATCGTTCGTTCAATTGAATAGTTCTTTTGTTAAAAATATTGCTTTGAAAACCAAAATTATTATTGGGGCGATTATTGCACAAATTAGTTACAGTTAATTTACATTATTAGCTGAGCGCATTTAAAAATAATGTACCTCATCCTGAATCTTGACCAGAGTGCCACGTCGACGCCCGCCGACTCCTCACACACAACTGCACTGGGCTGCTACTACCGACATACTGCTCTGCTCACAGACTACCCACAGACTACTGCTTGCAACTGTACTGCACGACGACTACTGACAGAGTACTGCTCGCAACTGTCACGCGGTCAAGCGCAGACTAGCCACGATAAATGGCTCTCTGGTCAGAGACTCTGCAATGCCTCGCCATCGCCGCCACACAACATACGTGTTTCATAACCCTCCACTGGGGGGGCAAAAATTTGGCAGCGATGGTGAGTCATTTGGACATTCTTTAATTAATCAACTTGTACAATTTACAGAATATTTAGATACATGAATTAAATGTTGGGCACATGCACCGAGTACAAAACATTTCAGACAGAGACAAGATATGAGTACAAAACATATTCGCAGATCAGAAAAATGTATACACAAATTATTTGACAGATAACAAAGTGCACACGCACTGAAAAAATTCTTGAGCATTTTCAGAACAAATAAACAGAATGGCAGAAAATCATGTTGACAAGTGACATGAGTGCACATGCACTGCAGTTCAGAACATATCAGCAAATGACGAAATGTATATACAATGAGTAACAAATGACATAAGTGCACACGCACTGAAGTATTGAACATACAGAATGAGTACAAATCATATTGAAAAATGAGAAAAGTGCACAGGCACTGAAGTTCAGTAGAAAACATATTAACACATAACATAAGTGCACATGCACTGTAGTTCAGAACATATCATCAAAATAAAAATGTATATACAATATAAAAGACAAGAGTGCACATATACTGTACTTCAGAACAAATCGAAAAAAATGTCTTTAGCATTTTCACAACAAATAAACATAATGACAAAAAAAAATCATGACGACAAGTGACATAAGTGTACTCGCACTGGAGCTCAGCAAATCGAAAAAAAATGTATAGCCCATGAACATAAATGATGTTAGCAAAAAATGATCTTCACTATGTGACAAGAATTAGGATAGGAAAGGGAAGGATTGCATCATGGTTGTAGCACTTTAGGCTGCACACAGCTGCTCTGAAAGTCCATATCTTTCCACAGAAGTACAACACCAAGTGACACAATTTGAAGTTCTTTTCCCATCAGAATTTATCAGCGTAGCCAAGACACTGAAATGTCGTAGTAATATTCCATGTTTTCATTTTGGCAGTACATTAGGTACACCAAACAGTGGGACCATAATAACGTCTTCATCGCTCACGGTGGTGGACAGCATGTCGTGTCAACACCACGCTCTTACAAGGCACACCAACGTAGAATTAGTGCAAAACCAAATATAGTGCTCCATGATCATGAGGATGGACAGGACAAATGGATATTGCAGTAATTCAGGGTAGTTAGCTCATAAGGTGAAGTACATTAAGTCACATAATAGGCTTCATTGAGAATTACAGTAGTAGTTTGCGGCATTCATAGCCCAGTTATTGAACATTTCTGTACCAAGTATGTAGTATTACAGAATAATGTTCATAAAATTAAATTATTGGCATCATGGGTAATCGTATTACAATAAACAGTGACAGTCCTTGGCCAGTTACAAAGCATATTTAGTATGACAGAATAATGTTCATCAGAAGTCTTCATTGAAAAAAAAAGAGTCAATTATTGGCCTAGCATTAACATAATACATTGAGTGATACAAATTATTGGCACTCATTGGCCATTTACCAAAACATGAAAAGTCAACATTGAAAACAAGAGCTAATTAATGGCATAATTAATAACATAATTCATTTAGTGACATTAATTATTGGCACTCAGTGGCCAGTTATAGAACATGAAAAGTCATAATTGAAAACAGGAGCTAATTAATGGCATAATTATTAACGTAATACATTTAGTGACTTAATTATTGGCACTCAGTGGCCAGTAAGTATTGAATAGTATAAAACATTGTTCATCATTCAGTATTATTCAGAACTTTCTTAAATGAGTAGCATTATTTGAAACTGGTGATACACACCATTAAGAAGTCATGATTAAAAATCAGTTAATTACAATCATAGCATTAATAATTATGGGCATTATAAGTAGTCTCATTACAATAAACAATGGCAGTTATTTGCCCGTTACAAAGCATTATTTTATATATATTTTTTGTATCATTAAGAAGTCATTACTGAAGTGACATACTATTCAGAGCTGATCAGTATTATTCAGAATTCTCTTAAACTAGTAACATTATTTGGGACTGGTAATACATTTTTTTTTGTTAGCAATGCATTGCTTAGGGTAATTATAGGGAAAGCAAGAGAGAAGAATTTGCTTCTGGGTTATTGGTATAAATGAAAAAATGTGTAACGTCATTCGTCATAAGTCAGCTGTGGCAAGATTATGAAACAAGTAGAGTATATGTAACCACATTCATAGATTTAATGAACAACTGCTTATAGCACATTAATCTCATAAATAATTTCTCCTGCAAAAAATATATAAAAATGGATTATTAAGCTGAAAAGAGAAATGCATTTTATGCTGAAAAGTAGTGAACTTCGAATTAACAGGTAGTGAAATGTGTATAAAAAATGTGTTCCATAGCTGTCCTTTCCAAAACCTTCAGTCATTATACTGTGCAATATAACACTTGCTGTCAAAACGAACTGCAACAAATACTTAAATAACTACATAGCCTAAATATAACTTCAACATTATCCTCATCTACAAAGAAAAAAACTTCATTATCCATATCATCAAAAACTCCATTATCATCATCACCTGTAAAGAAAAACTTCATTATTCATAGCAGCATATTCTTCATCATTATTCATCAGCATTCATTATCATCTGCAAAAAATCACTTCATTACTCATTACACAACTATTCCTTATCTCTAGCATATTTCATCACTAAAACTAAGATGTGTAGTTCTGTCTGACAGCCTGCATCAATCACCTTGTATTCTGAAAGAAAAAATTAGTTAAGACTGCTATTCTACGATGAGTATAGTATATTCTTGTTAATGCTTGTTAATCCTGATCCATTTACTCTTCCTCATAAAGTTATTGCATCTTCTTTCGTTTATTCCGTAGGTGAAATTCCCATTTCTGTTGAATTTATTTCTTACGCGCATCATTTCTTTCTGAAATTGATGAACAAAGATTAATGTCTTGCATTTAAATCATATACCCACTAAATAATGACTGGTTTATGGTGACATAATTAACCATACAGCATAACATGACAGAAAACGTAATATGTCAAAGACATTGACAATGTTCAAAGCCAAAATGTACAGAGAATATCACAATGCAGCAGCAAAAAATGTAAAACAGTCACGATCTTGAGATGTCATAGGGCAAAAAGAATGTCAAAACCAACTGGTGTGTTATACCTTAACTATTTCACAGTGCATATAAACAAAACATGAAAACAATCGTACATAAAAAGACAAAATGTGACGTTCGTTGTGTTCAGCTTGTATGTACTGTAGTTAATAGAGGCGAGAATTAAAGACTTTCATGGAGAGAGAATTTGATAAAATTAGTACGTCATTACATAGAATTGCATAATTACTCATAAAATACGTAAGTTCATCTGGAAAAATATGCACGGTCTGATGTGTAACGACAAGAAAAGCGACCTGCTAACCTTACCTTGCCGGGCACTTGCCAAGAAAAATACGATAATCATCAATAATCAGTCATGTGAATATAATTGCGTTAGTAAATGGCATCATAGTATGTTGAATCATACAGTGTCTTCATTCAATAAAGGGTTTAATATTTGACCAATGGTGGTTGCCTTTCGATTTTCTGGTTCTCAAAGTTTCGACGTGTACCACATTGGGATGAGGAATGCTGCGAATCCGATATGGTCCTGCGTATAGAAGTTCAAATTTACTGCACTTACCCTTTATTTTGCTGGATAAATAGTGTGTACGTACTAATATCTTCTGTCCAACGTGAAAGTCTCGGCGTCTACAAACCTGTTTTTGTTATCTTCTTCGGCGCTCTGCGGCACGTTTGATGTTGTTCAGCGCAATGTCAATTATTTCGTGGTGTCTTAGTCGACGACAGGTAGGGAAGTTTACTAACTCTTTAATTTTGTTTGGTGGTTCAACGTTTTTCAGTATAACAGACGGAGATAGCATAGTGGATTCATTTGGAATGGAATTAATTAAATCTTGGAATGAGAGTATGTGTGTATCCCAATCAATATGTCTTTTGTGGCAGTATATTCGACACAGCTTACCAATTTCTTTCATTAATCGTTCACAGGGGTTCGAAGAAGCATGGTACTTGGATATATAAATCGGAGAAATGTTTCTAGCTCGTAACATACGTGTCCATATAGCAGAACGAAATTGTGATCCATTGTCAGAAATTACTTTCAACACATGCCCTACATGAAATAGAAAATGTTTTACAAATGCTTTCGAAACAGTTTTAGCAGTAGCTTTGCGTAACGGAGTGAAAGTAACAAATTTTGAAGTGAGTTCAACAGCGACAAAGATGTAGCAAAAACCTCTGTTAGTTCTCGGAATCGGACCAAAAATGTCTACTGCGGCCATATGTCTTAATTTAACAGGTACAATGGGATATAAAGGAGGAATATGTGAAGTGGTGTCTGACTTAACTTTCTGGCAAATTTTACAAGACGCGAAAACTCGTCGTATACGTTTCTCCATGTTGGTAAAATAACAGTTCTGCCTCAGTATAAGAAAACATTTTCTTGCTCCGTAGTGTGCGTAACTTAAATGAGTGTACCAGATTAATTTGTTAACCAGTTCGTCAGGAATGCATAATAACCAGTTGTTGCTGTCAGGATGAGAGCGGCGAAACAGAATGTCATTGCGTACAGTGTAATGGTTTCTAATCGTAACATTATTCCTATCTTGCCAAAGGTGTTTAATTTCTTTCCACACGTTGTCTTTATTTTGTTCTTGTGCTATGTCCTGTAATGACGACGAAATAAAATTTTCAAATGGAACTTGTTGAATGTACATGACACTGAAATTTGCTTTGCAGAAGTTGGTTGCTACGTCTTGCTGATTGTTGCTCAGAGAACGCGATAGTGCGTCTGCTATAGCATTTTGTGTGCCGGGAATGTGAACTATTGTAAAATTAAATTCCTGTAAATAAAGTTTCCATCTAATTAATCTATCGTGTGTGTGATCTGTGTAGATGGTGGTATGTCTGCCATAAAGAAAGTGCCTAAATCTCGTGAAAGCCCATACAACACATAATGTTTCCAGTTCTGTAACGGAATAATTTCGTTCAGCAGGTGACAAAATGCGACTTGCAAATGCGATGTTTTTAATTACTATTGAAACATCTTCTTCAATTTCCTGAAAAATATGTACGTCTAAAGCGGTGTTGGAACTGTCAGTGGCAATGGAAAAATTTCTAGCAAGATCTGGGTGCGACAAAAGTGGAGCATTCAACAAAGCATGTTTCAGGTTCACAAATTCAGAATGTGCTTGCTTATCCCAAGACCAAATACTGTTTTTACCTGTTAATTGGCATAATCTGGGTGTGTCTAAAGCAGAGTGATGAATAAATTTACGAAAAAAGTTAATTAAACCCAAAAAACTGCGTAATTGCTTCTTCGTTGTAGGAATAGAAATGTCACGTAGGGCTTGAAGTTTTTTCCGGATCTGGCGCAATGCCTTCTGCTGAAATTACGTGTCCAAGACATTTTATAGAAGTTTTGCCAAAGTGCGATTTACTATGATTAACTGTAAGTCCTTGTGCATGGAAAGTTTGCAACAGTTGTTCTAAAATCAGAATGTGTTCAGACCAGTTAGTTTCTGCGATAAGAATATCGTCTACGTACGTCGTGATTCTGTCTTTAATGCAAACGTGTGTCGGATGGCGTCAAAATTAATAACATTTTCCTGAACAAGATTCTGCGTGTCTAAATTATTGCTTACGTTACTGGAATATGCAACCTGTACCGTCTGGTCAAATTCTGTCGTACGTGCTATTATTTACGGGAGGATGCTGTGGCATTTCGACTATTTGAACTGCTCTGTTATTTCTTACTGACGTGTTACGCTATAGATGACACCTATTACCTGGTTCATTCATGATTATTTGTTGTTGCTAAAGTTCTTGCTGCTGATAAGATAGACTGTTCTTAAATGTACGCTGATAATTGTGCTCATTATTTTTACATCTGTCGTAATAGTCATTCCTATACGGTGCATTGCGATAGGAATTGAAATACTGAGTTTTCTGTACGTAGTTATTTCCTTGCTGCCGTGCGTTACTATTTGTTGTATCAGGGACTATACGTGCACGCGGCGAAACATTAAAGTTTGGTTGACCTTGTAGACTACATTGTTGGTTAGGTATGCTAAGCGGCTGACTTTCATGCTATTGTAGTGAAAAACATCTATTGTTACAAAAATGTGGTTCCGATTGCTCAAAATTTTATACCTACTGATGATTACGATTTTATCTGTAATTAAAATTACGACGGTAGTTGTCATTACGGGAGTGCCTACTGTCACATTCGGTAAAAGATTTGTCACATCGGGTTTTCATTACAACGTTTCTTAATTCTACATAGAGCAATATTTAAAGAGCAGTTTTGATAGATATAAAGGATAGTAGAAGAGAAGGCAGCAGTGCAGAAAACTAAAGATGAAACAGCACTACTACAGCTCGGGGCCCTATGCACGCTACGGCACATATTCATTAAAGCGTAATGAATCCCCTGAGGTCAATTACGCACTGCAAATAAATTTTAGCTTTTGCGTTGCAAGCAATAGCGGTAAACTTCCAAAAGTAAACCGCTGTATTCCTGCTAATTCCAGTTTCTGCATAATAGGTAATGCTGATGAAAATACAATAGCAAATTGTCGCCTCAGGTTCAAAGCTAGTTTCTCCATTACAGGTAATAGCGGTGAAAGTACAAAAATAAATTGTCGTATACAGTGCAAATCGTGTATCTGTGTTCTGCCATTATTAAATTCCTTACATTTTCTTACAAATGCAAATTGCTTATAATCAACGTTCTCGTCACTGAATTTGATAACACGTTCAGGTTTGTGTGTGAATCTGTTCGTCTGTGTCATTTTGGATTTCAAGTTGCGTAGCTTTTCAGATTTTAAGTCGCGTGACTTTTCGGATTTTAAGTCGCGTAGTTGCTGTAAATTGCTCAAATTATACGCACTGCGCAAGTCTGACAAATGTTCACTAAGTAGCGTCTGCTGTGTTGAGTTATTAACTGAAATACTTTTCATCTCTGTTACTTCTTGCTGTAAACTTGTCAATTTTCTATGTAATGTGTTATTAAACGAATCGATCTCATTAATCGTCTGCTGTAAATTTTGAAATTCAGGTGTTTGGTTAAATGAAACCGGTGAAGTATCGTCTGATTTGCTGTCATTATTACTTTCAATAACGTCAATACGACTGGTCAATTCATCACATTTTTCAGTCAGTATTTTAACCTGATCATCGGTTTTAGAATCAGACGCATTGATCTGTTTTTGCAACTTACGTGTAGTTTCGTTCAGTTTTTTAACGTCAGCTTTGACGACATCGGAATCCTGTGTTAGTTCTAATTGTTCGAGTCTGTCGGTCACTGTTTGAAAATCAGTTGTGTATGTGTCTGTTTTCGATTTAAGGTCAGAAATCTCGTCGCGTAATTCTGTGTTCGACTGTTTGATGGAATTAATTTCGTCGCACACTGTGGCAATATTGTTGTCTACATATGTTTTTGCTTTTGCAAACATTTTACGTTTGTCCTCCTGTCTTCGTGCAGTGATTGTTTCCATGACTTGACGTTTGACTTTATTTTGATCCCGAATAAATTTGCGGAAACGCGTATCACTGTTTTGTATGTGAAGATTAAAGCGTTCGTCAATTTGAGTGTTCTGCTGTTCGAATTTCGCGTCTATCTTTGCGTCCATTGTGCGCGAAAGTTCCACCGTCATTGCTTTAAACTCGTCCCGTAATTGTGTAGCTTTTTCAGAGCATTGTTTAGCGACTTCGCTAATTTCGTCTCTGAGTGTTTCTGTTGCAGCTGTTTGCAATTCCCTTAATTCCTGAGCAACAGACTTAATTTCTTCGCTACTTTTTCTTGAACAAGCCTCAATTTCCACGCGCAACTGTTCCTTAGTGTCATGGCACTGCGCGGCAACGGCTCTAATTTGTTCACTAAGCTGTCTGGAATTGTCGTCTAATTTTTCATTTAACTGTCTAGAATTGTCGTCTAATTTTTCATTTAACTGTCTGGAATTGTCGTCTAATTTTTCATTTAAGTGTTGTTTGAGTTTTTCGTTATCTTGTTTGTCACTCTCACTAAGGTTGTCTTGTTTTTCAATAATTTGGTTAACTCGTTGCAGCAATAGTGCCATAATTTGATCCGAGCCAAAATTAGCATTTCTTTTCTCTGTGCTAATTAATGGTGGATCTGGAATTGTCTCGTTTTGTGTGACCATTTGGTCATTCTTTAATTTACAAAAAGTTTTATCAGTCGGATGTACTCTGTCAGACACTATTTCGGAATTAAATAAATCCGTCGTACTTTCAGTACACTGTTCTTTTTCACTAGAAAAATTTGTCTGTACATTATTTGAATTTTCTAAAACGGGTGTGTTAAGCTGGGCAGCGCTCATTACAATAGAGCTCCCCGCGTCATCAATTGTCGTCAAATTAACACAGGAGACAATTGAGTTCGCTTGTTCATTATTAACGTAAAAGTCATCATTAGTAGTTGGAATGCACTGATTGTTAGTAAACGCAGGATTGTTATCATTGCACTGCGTGTCACATGTCCTATCGGTAAAGTTGTTTGAGTCGGTAGTTTCATTCATAATACCTCGCGATACACTATTCACAGTCTTTCGCGGCATTTCTACAATAGTCAATTATTCACAAAACAAATAAGCACAATGCAAACGCAACACACAAATACAACAGAGCAACGAATTGCCGTCGACCTGTAGAAAGAAAGTCACAAGATTAGTAAAAGCGTTGCGCCAAATCCTAATTATATCTAAGCAAATAAGAGCAGATATCTGACTGTTTTTCAAAAGACTCTCAACGAAATACGATCCTGGACTGGGTGTCGCCAAGTGTAACCTCCCCACAGAAATATTTTAAAGACATAAATAATAAATGAATGGGAGCCAAGTGTAACCTCCCAGAGAAATTTTAAAAGATATTATTTTAAATGCTAATGGACATTGTGCTAGTGTAACCTCCCCACCGTAATTTTTTTTAATGATATTATTTAAAAATGCTACTGCACATTGAGCTAAGTGTAAGCTCCCCAGAGAAATTTTGAAACACAATAGTTGAATGTTAACAAGAATACAACCTAACGTAAGCTCCCAGCAAATAAATTCATTCACAATGACAATTAAACAAAAATTAGCAATCTGACCCAAGTATAAGTTCCTCACAAAAAAATGAAAGTCAATTCAGTGATAATAAAATCTCAGTGATAATGATAACTCAATTAAACCAAAATATCGGTCTTTGGCCCTGTGCAAAAAATCATAATTAATTTCTTACCTCATTCGAAACTGCATGTCAAAGTTCTGCTCTTATTGTTGGCCACGGCTTGGAGGAAATGCATTGCAAGTATTAATTTTTTTAATATTTTTTTTTTTTGAAATTTAATTGAAACTTTTCTTTAAAGGAAATGGAAGGAAATCGTTCGTTCAATTGAATAGTTCTTTTGTTAAAAATATTGCTTTGAAAACCAAAATTATTATTGGGGCGATTATTGCACAAATTAGTTACAGTTAATTTACATTATTAGCTGAGCGCATTTAAAAATAATATACCTCATCCTGAATCTTGACCAGAGTGCCATGTCGACGCCCGCCGACTCCTCACACACAACTGTACTGGGCTGCTACTACCGACATACTGCTCTGCTCACAGACTGCCCACAGACTACTGCTCGCAACTGTACTGCACGACGACTACTGACAGAGTACCGCTCGCAACTGTCACGCGGTCAAGCGCAGACTAGCCACGATAAATGGCTCTCTGGTCAGAGACTCTGCAATGCCTCGCCATCGCCGCCACACAACATACGTGTTTCAACGTAACTAAGTAGTTCCGTTGTGGGCTTGACGATGCCGTGTCAGGCAGATAGTTTGTGACTGACTGTGTAAAGCAGCAGTTATAGATGTGTAGCGGCATGAATCTGATGTATAATATCTATTATGTTTTACAATAATGTACGAGGGTGAGTCAAACGAAAACCTTAAATTTGCAATAACAAATCGAAATTTCTCGCCGTTATCCTGTAAGTTGGTGAGCGTGCTACAAACAGCGTGCAGAATGTCCTATAGGTGGCAGAATTGTGCAGATGCAAACATACCGTCGCAGTACAGTATAAATATGGCCGCCCCACTTGACACTTGCACCAGGGAAGAACAGCGTTCTTTTATTCGGTTTTTGCGTAGTGAAGGTGTGAAACCTATTGAAATTCATCGACGAATGAAGGTTCAATACGGTGATGAATGTTTCTCACAGCAGGAAGTCTACGAATGGAGTAGGAAGTTCGCAAATGGCTTGACTTCAGCTCCTCGTCCAGGTCAGGCACAACGAGTTGTGACTCCACAGAACATTGCAGCAGTTGAAGCCATAGTGAAGGAAAACCGCCGATTGACACTGAATGGCTTTGCAGCATGCTTACAGATTAGTCATGGGTCAGCACACCACGTTGTGCATGATGTGCTCCAGTTTCACAAAGTGTCTGCAAGATGGGTGCCACAGCAGCTGACTCCTGAAATGAGAGAACGACGTGTTGATGCTTGTGAAGAACTTCTTCGGTGCTTTGAGCGAGAAGATGATGGCTTCCTTGCAAGAATCGTTAATGGGGACGAAACCTGGGTTCACTTCCACCAACCGGAAACGAAGAGAGCGAGCAAGGAATGGCGCCATTCCTCATCACCAAAACCAAAGAAGTTTCGAACAGAACCATCGGCAGGGAAGGTTATGCTGACTCTCTTTTGCGACGAAAAAGGCGTTATTTTGGAGCATTACATGCCTAGAGGGACCACTGTCACCAGTGCATCATACACAGATCTCCTAAAAATCATCCGCGGCCTGAAATCAAATCAAAGTGACGTGGATTGCTGTCAGCAGGTGTCCTTTTGCAACATGAGAATGCAAGGCCCCACACTGCCCGTACAACAGTTGAAACAATCACAGACCTGCATTTTGAGTGTCTTCCTCATCCACCATACTCACCAGACCTTGCCCCATGTGATTTCCATATGTTTGGACCACTCAGAGACGCAATGGGAGGATAGAAGTTCCGTTCTGATGAAGAGATACGCCACGCGGTGCATGAGTGGTTGCGCGGACTACCAAACGAATTATTTACTAAAAGAATTTATGCACTTTGTAAGCGCTGGAGGACTTGCACTGAGCGTGGCGGAGATTATGTTGAAAAGTTATACAGCTTTGCACCACTTCTGCACAATAAATAGTATTTAAAAAAATATTTACGGTTTTCATTTGACTCTCCCTCGTATATGTGATAGACACCATTTTAAACTTCAAAGCCTGCCAGATTATGACATTCACTAGCTGATCAAAATTATGTGTATACCTGCTAATGAACATTAGTATGGGGTGTGAACAGCGTTCGCCTTTACGACGGCTTGAACGCTTATTGGGGACAGTTTCAAAGGTATATCTGAATGTCTATGGAGGAATGGCAGCTCATTCTTTCTCAAGAGCCGAAACCAGAGAAAATGTGTTCATACTCTTCCACATTTGGCGTTTTCTTAAGCACAATTTTCAGAGTATTGAAGGATGATCAGTTTTAACTGTTAAAAACCATTCAAAAGCTAGGATCGCATGAATTTTTTAAATTCAGGAAGACCGGTTTCAGCAGTCATTGCAGTCATCTTCATTTCTTTAACATCTTGTAAAAGATATTCATTTTGTGCTGAACATCACGCGCAAGGTGTCAAGTGGCTAAAACTCAGCATATTATAAACGTTTGTCATGGCTAAATATTTAAAAGCGTAAAACATTGTCCAAAAGGCCATGTCCTTATACATATTGCTCACAGATGCTTGTTACATCATACAAACACGAAACACAACAGCATACCTGAAACTTCCAGACAGATTAAAACTGTGTGCCGGACCGAGATTCGAACTCGGGACCTTTGCCTTTCGCGGGAAAGTGCCCTACCATCTGAGGCTACCCAAGAACGACTCACGACCCGTCCTCACAGGTTCATTTCTGCCAGTACCTCGTCTCTTACCTTTCAAACTTCACAGACTCTCTTCTGTGCTTCTTGAAACATATTGCCTGGTCGGACGATTCTCGTTTCAAATAGTATCGAGCGGATAGACGTGTACGGGTATGGAGAAAACTTCATCCATGTCAGCAGAGGACTTTTCTAGCTGGTAAAGGGTCTGTGATGATGTGGGGCGTGTGCAGTTGGAGTGATATGGGACCCCTGATACGTTTAGATATGACTCTGACAGGTGACACGTACTCAAGCATCCTGTCTGATGATCTGCATCCATTCATGTCCATTGTGAATTTCGACAGCAATTCCAGCAGGGCAATGCGACACCCCACAAGTGCAGAATTTCTACGGAGTGGCTTCAGGAACACTCTTCTCAGTTTAAACACTTCCTCTGGCACCAAACTCCACAGACATGAACATTATTGAGCATATCTGGTATGACTTTCAACGTGATGTCGAGAAGAGATCTCCACCCGCTCATACTCTTACGGATTTATGGACCGCCGTGCAGGATTCATAGTATCAATTCCCTCCAGCACTACTTATGACATTGTGTGTTGTGTTTTGAACGTGGGACGTAGAAACGACGGAGTGGTTTGTCCCGCTGTAGCCCTCAGTGGTTCTCAACCCCACAATAGGCCACAGCATTCCACCCACCCCACCGCCATCCCACACCGAATGCAGGGTTATTGTGCGGTTCACCGCCCAGTGGCCCTCCCGGGAACGTCTCATCTCAGATGAGTGTAACCCCAAATGTTTGTGTGGTAGAGTAATTATGGCGTACAAGTACGTGGAGACAGTGTTTTTGCAGCTATCGCCGACATAGTGTAACTGAGTCGGAATAAGGGGAACCAGCCTGCATTCGCTCAGGCAGATGGAAAACTGCCTAAAAACTATCCACAGGCTGGCCAGCACACTGGACCTCGACATTAATCTGCCGGGAGGATTCTTGTTGGGGACGAGCACGCCTTCCCGCTCGGGAAGGAGCGTGTTAGACCGCGCGGCTAGCCGGGCGGGCTACTTAAGACATTAGTCGAGTCCATTCCAGGTCGTTTTGCGTCACTATTACGTGCTTGCAGTTGCCCTACATGATATTAGGCAGGTGTACCAGTTTCTTTGGGTCTTCTCTGCATACTGTCAACACAATACTTCAAATGGCTCTGAGCACTATGGGACTCAAGTTCTGAGATCATCAGTCCCCTAGAACTACTTAAACCTAACTAAGGACCCACACACATCCATGCCCGAGGCAGGATTCGAACCTGCGACCGTAGCGGTCGCGCGGTTCCAGATTGTAGCGCCTAGAACCGCTCGGCCACTCTGGCCGGCCAACACAACACTTCCTGCCTAATTTTTATGTGGGCAGGTCCAGCTCTCGTGACATCTTTCGCTCAGTTACGCGTTACAAAAGGGTGTCCGGATACTTTTGATCAGATAGTTAATTTAAGACATTTTCGCTCCTTGTATTATCTTTTTTCCGTCAGTAGCATTGCTGCATATCTTAACATAATGTGTAACATGGTCTTCCGCTAGTGGCATCTGACTGAGCATGTTGTGTGCTGTTCACAGCTGAGCCTGTTCCGCGGGTCTGCGTGGGAGTGGAGCGAGGAGCGCCAGCACTTCTACCTGCACTCCTTCACCATCAACCAGCCGGACCTCAACTACCGCGACGACGGAGTCGTTCTCCAGATGAAGGTAAGCACTACAGTGTCTTGTGAACGACCGGCGTGTCTGAAATACAGAGCGAACTAACACTTTCGCCGGTACTTAGTGCCGACGCAGAAATTAATCCAATTGTCGTAATAAACGTTTCTGGGGTAACATTTGTTGCAAGAGATATTAGCAAACGTAACTGATGTACGAGGGCAGCTGCCCATAAAACTTTCGCCCATCCATTCTTGAATATGTCTTACGTGTAGTCTCATTGCCAAACAGAATTAAAACAGTGGGCAGAAGTAGTTAAACGAAGTCTTTTTGTTATTGTTATTTATTTATTACAGCATTTCAGTTCAGTTTCTGCCGTCTTATGGATAATGTAGGATGTAAGTTATACGACGCAGAAGATGAAATAAGAGACTTTATGGGATGTAATGACAAATAACTCGTGACAAAGTGAGATCATTCTCAAGATTTTAAACATGGCTGAAACAGCAACTGTTGAAATTCTTCACGGTAAATGATGACAGCCAAAACAGTTGCAGGATAAAGATTTATTAAAATCCTTGACCAAGGTTTCGGTATATATAAATAGACTTTCAAGTTCATCAAGTTCATAGGCGAAGTACTGATGCTAAACTGTGTTCGCATCGACCAGGTGTCCATAATCATGTTGTACAAATAGAGATGATGTCTTAACTACTGACGACGCCTTTGGCACAATAGTTTTATTAATCTCCATTGCAGGATGTAATTTTAGATATTTTACATCTGATGAAGGTATATTTATACATACCGAAACCTTGGTCAAGAATTTTAATAAATCTTTATCCTGTAACTGTTTTGGCTGTCATCATTTACCGTGAGATCATTCTCATCAGTTTCTATTTGCGAACCGTGGCCCCTGGGATTAAAACATTCATGGGGCAAATATTTACACTGTTCCTTTTACCTTTAATTCAACTATTATCTTCAATTCCATCTTAAATCTTTACCATTTAAAATTGTTTGCATGATAGAGCTATAAAACTTGCAACAGAATATCAGTAATTCGTCTCATTAATGTACTGTAGCAATCTCATGACGGCAAGTAAGCATAAAGTACCATCAGTTCAGTGGTTGGTAGCTGTTTCATAGTTTATCTTACCGTATAGCCACAATAATCTCAACGTGACAGATATTGAAGAAATAACTACATTATTTGTTTTCTTCCGGATGTATGAAGTTACAACTAAACATAAAGCAAAGTTGAAGGGTGACTGCCAACATAAACATGTATATATTGTTGTAGGCTTTCTTTCCAATTCAAATTACAATAAAAATTCAAGCTTGCGGCGAAAATCTCCTGCCTTTTCGTCAGGAAAAACTGGGTGTCGTCATTCGTCATGCTGACAAAGATTGTGTCGATGTCTGCGATGCTAGTGGCATAACTGATGCACAAATAACTCATCATATTTCTGTACACCCTCTCAGCAATTCACGTATCAACGAGCACCATTAGCATTGCAGATACTGACTTAACCTCTGGCAACATGACGACAGTCATTTGTTTCTGTCAAAGAAGTTTTATTGATGGGACGTTGTGAGACGCTCTTAGCCTGCGTCTTCTGCAAGAGGTCCTTCCGGCGTCGGAGACCCTGTCAGTAGCTGCACTACCGCCGGTATAGCCGTCTGCCATATCCCTCTTATCCGGACGGACAGTGCTACTTTAAAGCGGCGTCTCACAACGTACCATCTTTTCTTTTATCCAGACCTGGGTTTTCCTTTCTTGAATTGGTAACATAGGGTAGGAATGGATTTTTACCCATAGTGAAAGCAGCCGCCCTAGGGCGATAAACCCTGAGGAAAAATCCCAGTCCTCCACGTTGTGGGTTCGGCAGGGGGTCGGCATCCCACCCTGGTGAAAACAGGTTTTGCTACGTTTCCCAGACAAAATAAAACAGTCGGACGGATCAAAATACATCGACACTGGTTGAGAATAAGGACTCTGATATGTGGAACATGGAATGTGCAGGGGTTATCGGGAAAAACT
Organism: Schistocerca piceifrons; assembly: GCF_021461385.2. Lineage (NCBI taxonomy): Eukaryota > Metazoa > Arthropoda > Insecta > Orthoptera > Acrididae > Schistocerca > Schistocerca piceifrons. The sequence continues at coordinate 198,368,633 of NC_060138.1, read as the reverse complement.
GAGAATGTAATTAAAGAAATGGAAGTGCTGAAAATAGATATCTTGTTAATGGCAGAAGCGAAAGAAAAAACGAAGTAATTAGAGACTACATTCTGTTTTGGAGTGGAGTGGAAAAAACTGAAAGACCAAGATCTGGAGAAGCAGTTCTTATAAAAAGAAAATCGAAGCAAGGAATAATTAACTGGAAAGAAGTGAATGATAGGACAATCAGTGTAACAATAAAAATTCGTGAAGTAAAATTGAAGTTAGCTGAGATGTACGGCCCAAAGAAGATGCGCCGGAGGAGAAGAAGGAGGATTTCCTCGATGACTTACAAGAAACATTTGACGAATGTCCAGATGGACGTTAATTGTTAATAATGAGGGACTTAAATGGACGAATTGGATAAGATTAAATGAGGACGTTGTAGGACCGTGAGGAGAGGATGCAGAAAATGATAACGGAAGTAGGCTGATGAACTTCTGTATGGTTCAGAAATGTGTTGTTATGAAAGGCCAAATCCAGTATAAAGAAATACATAAGTACAATTGGACCAATCTGTCGAGGAACCGAATATCAATTATAGAGTACGTAATAGTGCAGAGGCAGCGTATAAGTAAGGTCCAGGATGTAAGAGTAAAAAGAGAGTATGGGTCCGATCATTTTATAGTTACTTCAAAAACTGATTTTCCGATTTAGACCAAGATGAAGCCGAAGGAGAAAGGGGAAGATCCTGGAAGTAGAACTATACAGGATTCAATACATACGATACATCTGCTACACGAAGAAAGTGTGAAACGTTTGTAGCAGGAAAGGTAAAATCTAAGACTGGATGCGGTGGGGAGGGACTAGAGTAGTAATGAGCTATACAGACAATCAAGGAGGAGGCTTTAGGAAGGGAAAGTGAGAGAAGAGTAAGAACTGAATGGGTGACCACGGAGTTGTTGGACGTGGATGAGGAAACGAATAAACTATATCATGTATAGTTAAGCTCTGGCATTGAAGAGGATTGGGATGGGTACAAGGCATATAAAAAGATCACTAAGAAACTAACAACGAAGTATAAAGAGGAGAAATGGCACGGAGGATGATAAGGAGGATGAAAATGGCTACCAATCTCGCACACACAATATAGCCTATATCTATTAGACAACAGAAAAAACGCGTTGAAGAACTTCTGGTAGAAAAGAGAAGAGACCATGTGATAAAAGTCTACAACAAATGCAGTACATTAGGTAATATAGAACTTGTACTAGAGGAAGAGGTAAAATAGATGCTAAAAAAGGCAAGAAATGGAAAGGCAAGTGGACCGGGAGGAGTTGTAATGGAACTGTGGAAATCTGGGTACCCTCAGATGGTGAGACTTATGTACAAACAGTCAGATAGATGGTGGAGGGAGAGGAAATACGTACCAAGAAAGTTGTGTGTATCATATATATCTGCTACCTAGAGCGTTTAGTGTTATGGCTTCTATCAGCAGATTTTTTAGCGCTGTACTGAAAAACAGGTTGGAGAATGAGATAGAAAGGTGCGAGAGGAATAGGCAGGTTTTATAGTGGACGATCTTGTGTGAATCGTACTTTTAGCTGTGGATTATACTTTTAGCCTCAAACAAATAAGTGAGAAGCTGTATTTTGGGGGCTAGGAAATACCCCTAGCATTTGTGGCTCTAGAAAGAGAGTACGATTCTGTATCCATCAACGGTCTATGGGAAGCGATGAAGTATATAGATGTAGAATCACAACAGATATCCCTAATTCAAAGTATAAACCAGCAGTTAAAGTAGGGAGAAAGTTGAACGAGATATTCCAAACGTCGAAAGGACTTAGATAGGGCTGCAGTATGTCACCGACCCTGTTTAAAATATATGTGCAGTATTTATTGGACCGGTGGAATCAGTCATGCGGAAGTGTGGGGTTTCATTTCCAGTATTTTACTATCTACTCATTATTATTTGCTGATGATCAGGTACTGATAGCACTAAGGCACTAAGGCCAAGGATGTCAAATTTATGATCAACAAATTGATGGAAGCATTTGAACGAGTCGGGCTTAGAATAAATATAAGCAAAGCAGAATATCTAGTTGTGGGAGGAGATAGGAGGGGATATAACACTGTCCGAGGAACTCTTGAAGTTGTAAAGTAGTTTAAATATTTAGGATCGATTAACCATTCCTCGGGAAGCTGTGAAGGATCCATCAGGCAAGAGGAGAAATGAAAATGCTATATGGTGTTCAGAGGAGCCGGTAAATATCAAAAGAAACAGACAAGAGGATTCTGAAAACAGTAGTGGAAAGTATACTAACATACTGTGCAGGAGGATGGACCCTGCGGGAGCGGTAGAGAAGCGGAGAACAGGCAGTAGAGATGGCTGGAACAAGGAAAGCAGCCAGGATATCCAGGACAGAGCGGAGAAGAAATGAGGAAACTAAGGAAGATAAAGGATATGGAACAACCAGTGGTGTAAAGAACTGAGAATGGATCTCTTCAGTGGTATGGCCATGTACGCCGAATGGAGCAAGGACGATAGCCAAAAGCAATCCTGGCTGGAATGGTCGCCACTAGGAAGCGTGGACGGCCGATACTAACATAGAGACAGGGGGTAATTGGAATGACGTGGAAGAGAGATCTGAAAGAGTAAGACTGCCATGATTGTGAAAACTGGCGAATGGGAATACAGGATAACTTTCGAAGAGTGAAGAGCCCTTAAAAGTAAGCAAGAATCTATCATCAGTAGACTTGGCAAAAATATGGACAATATCTCATACAAGTGTACTGTCGCAACTAACTTCGTTCCCATAAGAACACAACTTACTATGTTGGTAGTGAGAGATAAAAGTGATACGGAATGGTGATAGATACGAGCCCTGCAGTTCGTAACGAGGGACATGTTCTCGTTCCACTAACATATGGCAACCAACTATATCCATCCAACATTTACTGTGAGTCACATTTGTAGAGTAAGGATGTGCGTAATAATGATAATAATAGTAGCAGTAGTAGTAGTAGTAGTGGCAACAGTGTTCGATCTCTGATCATTCGCCCATATACATAAAATGTCTAACAGGCAACAACACATATTTTAAATCTAAGTCAAAATCGTTACTCCTAGAGAACTAGTATTTTATAAGAGAATCTTTATTTAAAACTAGTAGCACTTGCAGAACAGAAGGCAAAAACATTTACTGTTGTTTCACGGGTAACATGAATAATGTCAAGGCTTACATGTTCTTTTTGCTACATTTAAGGGATTATGGTGTTTAGTAATTCACACACACACACACACACACACACACACACACACACACACACACACACACATTCATTTCAACTTAGAACGTACAACTGACATTATTAGAATTTACTATCTCGTAATTCAGGATACGTTGTTACTGTATTATTTCGGAGACTAACCTTCCAAACGGTAATCCAGCTCTTCTTTTTTATTTGATGTACTATAAGCGAAAATTTTTACAGTCAGATACATTTTCTTTAACATTTTATAAGCATAGTGTATTAAATTTCATATTAATAGCGTGTTGTTTTCATATTCCAAATTAATTACTTTTATACACACCGTGATGCGCTGATGGACACACGCACACACACACACACACACACACACACACACACACACACACGTGCACACATAATAAATAAAAATCAATCTAAATAAAACTCTACACCGTAGCTGTGAGGTCAGGTGAATGACTGCCTTTTAGAGGATCCGGGTTCAGTTCCCAGTACTGCCAGGTATGTTTCCTTGGTGACAGGACCGTAACGGGGTGCATTCAACCTCGTGATGCCACTTGAGGAACTACGTGAAAATTCTACAAAGTCGCCAACGGCGGGGAGAGCGGTGTGCTGACCCATGTGCTCCATACCGCATCCGAATGGCACCACATGTTACAGGATGACACGGTGGCCGTTCTAAGACAAGTTACGCGTCTTCAGTTAAATTAAAAGTAAAATGACCCGATTACTACAAGAAACGTCACAAATCGCTGTACAGAAGTTTCTGTCAATATGATAATTACACAGGGCGGTCAGAAACAATCTCTACGGCTTGTAAGGATGTCTCAGGGTAGGAGGTTGTGCTAAGAAGTTATTGTGAAGAAAAAAATCCGATATGTTGCGCCGCTTTCGAGTTAATAGCACTGAAGTTATCCAGTCAGGTCGTTGAGCACAAATTCAAGCGGCCCGCCAGAGATGGTGTCGCCAAACGTTTTGTTTTGTTTTGTTTTAGGGCGCAAAAACAACTGGAGTCATACGCACCCATGTCAAAATTGTAGTACATGAAGACAAAGAGAGGAGTTAAAAACGACTACACGTCAATCCCAATTGACGGAAGAGAAGAGAGCTGAAAACAGGGACGTAGAGAAAGGTTTATAAAATACGCCATAGAGAATCGGAGGTCCAGAACTAGAAATTAAATGGCCTTCGCCATATTGCTACGACGGATAGAAAGTAAAACGGGGTCGACAGCTCGCGTGTACGCGTGTCGTTCGCTGAAAAGGTGATAACTCAGACGGAAAACACAAGGCCAGTCCCGGCGGAGGTTCGAGTCCTCCCTCGGGCATGGATGTGTGTATTGTTCTTAGCATAAATTAGTTTAACTTAGTTGAAGTAGTGTAATTCTAGGGACCGATATCCTATGCAGTTTTGTCCCTTAGGAATTCACACACATTTGAACCTCTTTTGGCAAACACAAACGAGAACGTAAGCGGTTAAAAAAAGTGCATTCCGTCAGGAAATGGCGGACCGTCAAAAGTTGAGCTCAATGCACACGAAGTGGTGGGGGAGCACTAATTAACAGATGGCTATGGCTAAAAAGACAGTGCCCAATACGGAACCTACTTAAAATGATCTCCTCGCGGGGAGAGGATCGAGATGAGTTCGTCCAACCCGCTGGGAGAGGCATAACTGTACACGGGACGGTATTAAGAATCGAAACGGTGCGAAAGGCTGAGGAGATCCGAACGCTTAATTCTACGTTACAGAACAAGTAGCCCTGACTGTTTGTGGCGGTCCGCTTGAAATTGCGCGCACAACCGCCTGATTGGCTATCTTTAATGCCAATTAACTCGGAAATGGCGACAGGCATTCAAATTTTTTTCTCAACACTTATTACGTAGCACAACTACCCGGCAACATCCTTACAAGGTTTCCAGACTGTTTACGACCATCCTGCTTGTAAGATTCTTGCCGGCCGGAGTGACCGAGCGGTTCTAGGCGCTTCAGTTTGGAACCGCGCGACCGCTACTGTCGCAGGTTCGAATTCTGCCTCGGGCATGGATGTTTGTGGTGTCCTTAGGTTAGTTAGGTTTACGTAGTTCTAAGTTCTAGGGGACTTATGGCCATAGAAGTTAAGTCCCATAGTGCTCAGAGCCATTTGAACCATTTTTGTAAGATTCTTCCGTATTGTAGTGGAACAGGAGTGAAATTTCAGAATAAATAAATAGTAATGTGATGAATCGTTTTGTGGTAGGACGTGCTGCGCTTCTGGCTGGACAAGAAGGTGGACGGTTTCCGCGTGGACGCCGTGTCCCAGATGTACGAGGCGGAGGGCTTCCCAGACGAGCTGCCGTCCGGTCTCACCAACGACACGGAGGCCAACAACTACCTGCAGCACGTGCAGACGCAGAACCGTCCCGAGACCTACGAGATGATCAAGCAGTGGAGGGCCATCTTGGACGAGTACCAGGCCGCCGACGGCAAAGCCAAGTACGTACCGGTACACAACATATCTGCATCTGTTAATGTCGACAAGTGTTGGGTCATGTTCTTACGTATAAGGCTTATCAACACGTTACCTTAATGACACGCTTTCGGATATGCAGCCCAGCTGTGATCTCTCAGGTTTTCTCGGCGTGACTGATTAATCGTGAGCTCCCGGGTATTGAGACTGGTAACCCACCACTGTCCAGGGCGTGCCCAGACAGGTCTTCGGCCTATAATATCATTGAATGGAGGAGAATTGTCTTCAGTAATGGACCCCACTTGGAAATGATCCCCGATGCCTCGCTAAGACGTCTCTGGAGACGCCCTGGACAGTGATGAATATCGCCCACAGTGCGGCCCGAGAACCAGGAGTGATGGTCTGGGCTGCCGTTTCTTTCCGTAACAGGACTCCTTAGTTTGTCCACTGCAATCCCAACATTTGCATGTTTTGTCTTTCATTTCATGTATTTCGTGACTTCGCCCCTATATTTCTACAAGGTGTGGTACTTTCCGAAACTTTTACTCTGATGTAGTCGTGGTTTTGTGGAACAGGTGTTGCTGTAGTAAACAGTTTCCTTCTACAATATTTTACCTTCCTGTTACTACAAACAGCTCAATAGTTACTGTTACTCTTTTCATTGGAGTAAATGAAGTGTGACTGCTCTGATAGTCTCTCTTCGCCATCGACAGTAGATGGTATTCTCCTCTTTCTTCCGTTTGTGTTTCGTACTTTTCCAACCAGAGCTTCCAAAAGTGCCACACTATACCTCTGGTGGATCATCTCAGGCGTCCAGTTTGTTCAGGATGAAGCTAGTGACTAATGCTATCTCCAACAGCCAGTAAAACGTCCTACGTCACCACTGTTTTGATTTCCAGATGAAGCTGTAGAATGCACAATACTGGTTGGATATATCCTCTCCACCCATGTTTTTAATTAAGGGCAAAAATGAGTTTAGGCTTTAGGAATTGCTCCTCTCTGTTGTTTTTGGCCCTTATTGTCATCGGCATAGTTTTATTGTTCTCCCAAGTACTTTGTATGATAACATTGCGTTGGATTTCCACGCCAATGCCATTATTTTATCATGTTTCCTTTGGACAGCAACTTCGTGCTGTCTCTGTTTCAATTTCTCCTTCGTCAGTTCAACTGGTAAACCTCTCCTGTTATCCTGAATCGTACCAGTTATGCAACAGCCTATGTCCAGCTGCTGCCTAGTAAGATCACAACCAACATAGAATCTGTTTACACAGAGATGGTAACCGCTGGCATTACGAGTAGCATTTGTACGTTTGTCAGCCGGCCGCGGTGGCCCTGCGGTTCCAGGCGCGTCAGTCTGGAACCGCGAGACCGCTACGGTCGCAGGTTCGAATCCTGCCTCTGGCATGGATGTGTGTGATGTCCTTAGGTCAGTTAGGTTTAAGTGGTTCTAAGTTCTAGGGGACTGATGACCTCAGATGTTGAGTCCCATAGTGCTCAGAGACATTTCAACCATTTTTTGTACGTTTGTCATAAAAATACATAACTATCCTACTTGTAAATGTGGTAGCTGGCCTTAGCAATGCCTGTGTAGCAGTCGCACCAAAGTATGGTTTAACTCCTGTAATATGCGCTGCTCGGCTGTCAGTTAAAACGTACACCTTCAAGCTTCATTTCGTTGTCTTGTTCGGATTGCAGCACTTGAAAATGACACTCCCCTTCAACCCAACAGTCCTCTCATCAATGCTTCTGTACCTTCCTAGAATATAAAATGCTCTGAATTTGTTGTCATAGTTCTGTGCTATGCTTTTCTTTGTAGGCATCCTTGCGACAGTTCCAACTGGATATCGTCTTGCATGGAACATCCAAAAAATCTGAAAAAATCTTTCTCGATTGAATACGTATTTATAAAGTGAACACTTTTGTGTCCATTCTTCAGCGTAGTGATTCTGAACGTCGGGCTTAGGATATACGCCCATATTCAGAATTATACCTAAGAACACTTTCATTGCATCGAAAATAGCTTCTTACCTATCTTTGCACACCGATCTGTGCTTCAGTGGCTGATTTTTTTATTTGAACCTTAGCATACTCGTTTGTGTTTTTTGCTGTCTCATTTATCAGTTCACGCGTAAAAAATAACATACAGAATCCATTACCTCATTAGGACGCTGAAGAGAGGGTTTGAATCCATTTACAACAACGAAATTGGTTTTTACAAAGTCTGATTAATTTCTGTATTTTCGACATCTCTCAGAAGCAAGGTGGTTGTAAGGGTCACTACCACTATTAGACTCTACGTGTTCATCTTTATCAATTTCTGTATTGCTGTCACTGTTTTGTGAACTGTAATTACTGTTGTCATCACTAAAATCGCTCATATCACTCACTCTTCCATCCAATAAATCCAATATTGCTTTACGATTATTAACTAAATTCGCCAATTTTGGCTGATATGGTTACAAACACCGCCTTCGGAGAGAAATATATAGAAACGTGAAAACAAAACATTAACGGTATGCGTTTGACAGATGTGTTTCTTCGTATTACATCGCTTGCCGAAAGATGTCCGAACACTTCAATATCAGAGACACGGCGCTGAGAGCCGCGACGTATGAGTTCTGGAGAATTGAATTTCGTATCAGGCGACGCCCGACATGCGAGTCTATATTTACGCGGTCGGGACTGCCACGCCGGTCGGGGGTAAGGGTTAGTATTTTTACTGTATATTCTAAGATATGGATGTATTTCGAATTACCATCTTTACTTTCACAGCGCTCGTAGATTCTTTATACGTAGTACACCACAAGCCGTGATTTCTATATAGATCAATGTTCACAGTGCGCAAGAAGGCGAGAATAACATAGTTGACACAGTAACACAAAAACTGGAACTGCAGCCGAAAACCTGGGTAGTATAAAATAAAAAGTGCGTGGAACACAAGGAAAAGGGTTGTTTTCCGGGTAATAATCACACTGTTTTACCAGTAATTCAGTCAAGTCAATTAAAAACAAGAAGTAGGTTCTTCACAGTCCCATACTTCCAAAAACGAAGAGGTAGGTGCTTCACAGTTCCATACTTTCAAATTAATGTTTCCTTGTGTTCTAAAAAATAGTGCCCAGAATCTGTGCAACAGTCCCAGAGGGGTAGGATGCAGCATTATGTAACTGGTGGTCGTGCTGTGCTACTGTCTCAGAGGGGTAGGATATAGCATTATGTAACTGGTGGTCGTGTGTGGCAGAGCGATGATGCTGGAGGTGTACGACGACCCGGAGATCGTGATGCCGTACTACGGCACGCCAGAAGAGCCGGGCGCGCAGTTCCCCTTCAACTTCTACTTCATCAGCCAGCTCAACGCCCAGAGCAACGCCTCCGACGTCAACAGGGCCGTCCACCTGTGGATGGACAACATGCCCGAGGGCAACTGGCCCAACTGGGTGGTAAGCCATCTCTCTTTTTCCTATAAATGAACATTACAGTGTGTCAGAGCAAAGTAAGTCGTACAATTTTTGTTTTATGTACTCTAGTCTGTCAGATGTGGACTCTGACCACAATCTATTGGTTATGAACTGTAGATTAAAACTGTAGAAACTGCAAAAAGGTGGGAATTTAAGGAGATGGGACCTGGATAAACTGAAAGAACCAGGGGTTGTACAGAGTTTCAGGGAGAGCATAAGGGAACAATTGACAGGAATGGGGGAAAGAAATAGTGAAGGCAGCAGAGGATCAAATAGGTACAAAGACCAGGGCTAGTAGAAACCCTTGGGTAACAGAAGAAATACTGAATTTAATTGATGAAAGGAGAAAATATAAAACTGCAGTAAATGAAGCAGGCAAAAAGGAATATAAACGTCTCAAAAATGATATCGACAGGAAGTGCAAAATGGTTAAGCAGGAATGGCTAGCGGACAAATGTAAGGATGTAGAGGCTTATCTTACTAGGGGTAAGATAGATACTGCCTACAGGAAAATTAAAGAGACCTTTGGAGAAAAGAGAACCCCTTGCATGAACATCAAGAGCTTTGATGGAAACCCAGATCTAAGTAAAGAAGGGAAAGCAGAAAGGTGGAAGGAGTATATAGAGGGCCTATACAAGGGCGATGTACTTATGGACAATATTATGGAAATGGAAGAGGATGTAGATGAAGATGAAATGGGGGATATGCTACTGCGTGAAGAGTTTGACAGGGCACTGAAAGACCTAAGTCGAAAAAGGCCCCCAGAGTAGACAACATTCCATTAGAACTACTGACAGCCTTGGGAGAACCAGTCCTGACAAAACTCTACCATCTGATGAGCAAGATGTATGAGACAGGCGAAATACCCTCAGACTTCAAGAAGAATATAATAATTCCAGTCCCATGGAAAGCAGGTGTTGACAGATTGAAAATTACTGAACTATCAGTTTAATAACTCACGGCTGCAAAATACTAACGCGAATTCTTTACAGACGAATGGAAAAACTGATGGAAGCCGATCTCGGGGAAGATCAGTTTGGATTCTGTAGAAATGTTGGAACACGTGAGGCAATACTAACCCTACGACTTATCTCAGAAGAAAGATTAAGGAAAGGCAAAAAGGCAAACCTACGTTTCTAGCATTAGTAGACTTAGAAAAAGCTTTTGACAATGTTGATTGGAATACTCTCTTTCAAATTCTGAAGGTGGCAGGGGTAAAATACAGGGAGCGAAAGGCTATTTACAATTTGTACAGAAACCAGATGGCAGTTATAAGAGTCGAGGGGTATGAAAGGGAAGCAGTGGTTGGGAAGAGAGTGAGACAGGGTTGTAGCCTATCCCCGATGTTATTCAATTTGTATATTGAGCAAGCAATAAAGGAAACAAAAGGAAAGTTTGGAGTAGGTATTAAAATTCATGGAGTAGAAATAAAAACTTTGAGGTTCGCCGATGACATTGTAATTCTGTCAGAGACAGCAAAAGACTTGGAAGAGCCGTTGAACGGAAAGGACAGTGTGTTGAAAGGAGGATACAAGATGAACATCAACAAAAGCAAAACAAGGATAATGGAATGTAGTCGAATTAAGTCGGGTGATGCTGAGGGAATTAGATTAGGAAATGAGACAGTTAAAGTAGTAAAGGAGTTTTGCTATTTGGGGAGCAAAATAACTGATGATGCTTGAAGTAGAGAGGATGTAAAATGTAGAGTGGCAATGGCAAGGAAAGCGTTTCTGAAGAAGAAAAATTTGTTAACATCGAGTATAGATTTAAATGTCAGGAAGTCGTTTCTGAAAGTATTTGTATGGAGTTTAGCCATGTATGGAAGTGAAACGTGGACGATAAATAGTTTAGACAAGAAGAGAAGAGAAGCTTTCGAAATGTGGTGTTACAGAAGAGTGCTGAAGATTAGATGGGTAGATCACATAACTAATGAGGAGGTATTGAATAGAATTGGAGAGAAGAGGAGCTTGTGGCACAACTTAACTAGAAGAAGGGATCGGTTGGTAGGACATGTCCTGAGACATCGAGGGATCACCAATTTAGTATTGGAAGGCAGCGTGGAGGGTAAAAATCGCAGAGGGAGACCAAGAGATGAATACACTAAGCAGATTCAGAAGGATGTAGGCTGTAGTAGGTACTGGGAGATGAAGAAGCTTGCACAGGATAGAGTAGCATGGAGAGCTGCATCAAACCAGTCTCAGGACTGAAGACCACAACAACAACAACAGTCTGTTACCAATATAATTTCATCTTAAGGCAGTTTAGTGCAATTATTTACTTTGCGCAAAGTCTCCAACAAAAGTCGAACGACATGAAAGGGTAGCCGCAGTTGAGAAAGGAATGAGACACGGTTTTAACGTTCCCCAGATCAGTCTGCACACTGAGCAAGTTGTGAAGGAAACTAGGGAAGAATTGGGAAAGAGAATTAATGTTCATCGAGAGACAAAATAAAAAGTCCGAGATTTGCCGATGACATTGTAATTCTGTCAGTGACAGTAGAGGACTTGGAAGAGCAGTTTAATGGAATGTGGAGTGTCATGTGGAACAAGGGTAATGGAGTGTACTTGGATTAAATCAGGTGATGCTGAGGGAATTAAATTGTGAAATGAGACACCAAACGAAATGGATAAGTTTTGCTATTTGGGCAGTAGAAGGACTGATGAAAGCCGAAATAGTGAGGATGTAAAATGCAGACTGGTATTAGCATGAAAAGGATTTTTGGAAAAGAATAAGTTATTAACATCTAATATCATTAATTTGAGTGTTAGGAAGTCTTTTGTGGAGGTCTTTATGTAGAAAGAAGCCTTGTATGCAAGTGAAACGTGGATGATAAGCAGTTCAGAAAAGAAAAGTATAGAAGCTTTTGAAATATAGTGCTATATAAGAAAGCTGAGAATTAGATAAGTAGGTCGAATAACAAAGAAGGTGGTACCGAATTGAAATGGGGAAAAATTTATGGCACAACTTACTAAAAGAAGGGATAGCTTGGTAGGGCAAATCCTGAGTCACTGCCAATATAGCGACGGAAGAAGGTGCTGATGGTGAAACTGTAGAGGGAGACCAAAGCTTGATTGAAGACAGTGAGCAGGTTCAAATGGATGTAGGAGATGAAGAGGCTTGCGCAGGATAGAGTAGTATAGAGAGCTGCATCACAGCAGTGTTCGGACTGAAGACCACATCAACAACATTTTGTTACAAATATAAACTCACCTAAAGGCATATCGGTGTTGTTATTTACGTTGCAATGTGTCTTCAGCAATATACGGAATATCACAGACTTTCAGTTATTTACAAATAATTATTTTCTATGGTTTAAGCAACAGCAGCCAACATGAATTTTCTCTTGAACAACTTCAGCTCTACTGTACACGTTTGTTTTTCGTAACGAATACATTTCGGACTGACACCTATTTTCAATAGCTTTAATGGATGGAAAATAGGTCCACCGTAAACTTCCTTTTTTCCTAATAAGTATGTTTCGGTTTATACCTATTATCAACAGTTTTCATGGCTGGAAAATGCGAGGCACAATTTTTTTAAGTGATTGTCTTTTTAAAATGTGGTCACTGGAGCGCTGCAGTTGATTATTAGCGTATGCGCTCTGAGTACGTACACCTATTCTCTAGCGACATTCGCCATGATGGGTGCATTCGTTCGAGTTTAAAATATCCCAGAGGATTCGAAATTCTGCCGAATGTGAAATACACACAGTGATTCGTTTTATGTGTGCGAAGGGCATGAAAGGAGTCGAAATTCGTTGGCAGATAGCCGAAGTCTGCGAAGAAAATACATTGAGAGATTTAACGGTACCAAAGTGAGTTAGCGCTGTTGTAGATAGCCGTAAATGCTTCATGATAAACTGAGAAGTGCGCAAACATCTGCACTCACTGAAGACTGGTGCTGGAACTTCATACAAACATTAAAGTGTTTCCATAAGCTTGAAGAAAAATTCTTTGTGAAATTTTTAGAGAGGGCATGAATTACATGAAGCTGTGCTCGCCCTAGGTACTGAGGTACACAAAACCAGTCGTGCAGGCATTGTTACAGTAATGAAGGTGACGAACTTTGAAGCAGCATTGCCGCTGGAGAAGAAAAATGGGTGACTCATGATACACAAGAACCGAATAAGAAGCCATGGAATGGAGGTATTTTATACCACAAATGAAAAAGAAGTTGAGGCAAACAGTTTCAACTTGGAAAATCGTGTGCACTGTGTCTTGGGATAGCCAGATGGCACTGTTTTTGGATTTTTTTTTGCCCCAGGCAGTGTCTGAGACACTGTCAGATCCACTTCGAGTAATCCAAAGCGTAAGGTGTGACAGTCTCAATAAAGGGATATTTTTGTTTCATGATTACACCTGTCCACAAAGGGCTCAACGAACACAAGACCTCATCGTTTCTTAAAACTAGAAATAGGATCAATGCTCTCTTACCACTTAGTTCCTGTGCCTGAAAAAAAAAAACGAACAAGAGGGGAAAAATATTTAGGTGGTCAACACAGGAAAAAGACAACGATACCAAAACAGTTGTTCAGCGATGGTTGGAAAATTAGGAAGCAGAATTTTATGAGAATAAAATTAAAATGTCGGTTGTTCGTTTTGATAGATTCCTTAAATTTGGTGGTACTTTGTTGAACAGTAGATTAACGTATATGTTTTAACCTAATAATAAAATTATCTTAAAATGCACTCGCGTTAGTGTGGTATGAATATAGCACTTAAAGAAGCCTCATAAAAGTTAAGGAGCTCCATTAATTTAACGAAATTGTTTCGTAATAACATCCATGTAGTAAACTCATAATGAAGAGTAGTAATGTGACGCTCAGTTTTCGCAGCTACATATACGGAGTGGTTTTGTTAAATGGTGACAAACTGTAAGGAACTATCCCTGAGAGGATAAGAAGCACGTAAAGTCGTGTAGAAATTTCGCCGGAAGTACGTGCAAAGTGAGGTACACCCACTTGAAAGTGGAGATAAAAGGTGTTGAACACTGTTGAATATGACGCCAATATCAGAACCAGAGTAGTAGGTAAGTGTTCCACCAATATGAAGTAAACCAGACGACCGTATGGAAGATTTTCCACGACAACTGCGTCTTTCTGTATCAGTTACAATGCGTGCAGGCTTTGTTGCCTCTGCAGCGACGGTTTGATCACTGGTTCGTCGCACCGGCCACTACGGGGCTGGGATTTCTGTCATCCGCCCCACTCGTAGACGAGACTACTATTACGAGGGTCGCTGTTGCCAGCATTCACAACACCCACCTGTGGGTTACAGAAAATCTCCATGATATGGTGGCAGTTAACCATCAGTACTGGTTCAGCCTCAATGCGTGGCCGAGGATTATTGGCCGACCGCCACGTGGGACCAGTCATCCTCTCACAAGCCTCGCAGGTGAGGCATGTCCTCGGTCCCTGCAGGCGGCCCTACTCTCCTACCGGAAGATGTGCCTCTGATGGTACAAAGGGTAATGTGGCTACTGCATTATGGTGCTCCAGCTCACCACCCTCTTGAATGTAAAGCTGAAACTCTAGTACGGACAGAACATTCCCACTTGTCTGTGTGTTCTCAAGTGTGCTTTTCATCATTGAAACCCACACTGTCAAAGATGTTTTATCCCTACCTTCAAGTGGGTGGACCTCCCTTGGAAAATGTTTCCGTCAATATGTCCAAATGAGCTTCTTCGCTCCTTATGTCTCATGGATCATTTTCTACAGTTTACCCTCATTTAGCAAAATCACCCAGTATATACGGAGAAGAAACGGTATGCACAGGGTGATCGAGCTGCCCCTGCCTCTGGGTTTTATGCAACCTGCAACACCTTCAAAAACCACACACTAGTTTATTATATTCTCTCGCTCACTACGCAAAAACTATTAGTCCCACAGAAAAAATGAACGGGACATTTTTGTGAGAAAGGTAACGTAATTAAAATCTGTACTTGGATATGTATTCGCTGGAGCCACCGGTTATCGAGTTTGAAGGTCACTTTTGTACATTTTTCTTGAATAATTCGAAAACCGTGGCCTTTAGCGAAAACGTGTTCCAACACAAAATTTATTGCATTAAATTTTCTACAAATAGGCTCTATTCATTTTTCCTTTAGGATTAATAATTTGCTCCTAGCGGGCGAGAGAAGGCGGAAATCTGGTACATGGTATTTGAAGGCATAGGAGATTGCATAAAGCTCAGTGGTAGGTGCAGTTGGATCACCCTGTATAAGGCCATTAATATGTTTCTAACAGCCTGCATCGTACTAAAGAGTAAATACAGTGAGGGAAAGCGACGACGCTGTGTGAGCTGAACCATGTGGTCCACAGCTGGGCAACCACGACCAGCCCCGTGTGGGCACCCGCCTGGGCGTGGCGCGCAAGGACCTGTTCAACATGATCTCGCTGCTGCTGCCGGGCACGGCCATCACCTTCATGGGGGAGGAGATCGGCATGGAGAACACGCATGTCTCCTGGGAGGACACGGTCGACCCCTGGGCGCTCAACGCGGGGCCCGACCTCTACGAGTCCGTCACCAGGGACCCGGAGCGCACGCCCTTCCAGTGGAACACCAGCGCCAACGCAGGCTTCACCGACGAGGGCGTCAAGCCCTGGCTGCCCGTCAACGAGAACTACCTGCAGGTCAGTGCTCTGCATCCCCAACTCGCATTCACAGCCATTTTACCACTTGCTGAGCAACAAGTGTCCAAGTTAGGATATATGTATCTGCACAACTGATGACAATAGCTGCATCAGGAAACATTTCAAAACTACCTGGCCGGCCGGAGTGGCCGAGCGGTTCTAGGCGTTACAGACTGGAATAGCGCGACCGCTACGGTCGCAGGTTCGAATCCTGCCTCGGGCATGGATGTGTGTGATGTCTTTAGGTTAGTTAGGTTTAAGTAGTTCTAAGTTCTAGGGGACTGATGACCTCAGAAGTTAAGTACCATAGTGCTCAGAGCCATTTGAACCATTTTGAAAACTACCTTAAGTTACTACAGTTCGTTACTCCTCCAAGTACCCAGCAGCATACATAATTCACTTCTCAAGCCTTCAGTCACTGAGCGAAATGCGGCAACAGGTATGCTAGTGGGTTCGTATGTGAGAGGATGCCTATTTATCCGCAAAACGTCACATCTGCTAGTGTTGAGGATCAGTTGTCACTCCCCACACCAACCGCCGATAATCTGCATGTCTCCCTGCATTTCATTACAATTTTCTTGCGTTGCGACTTCTCTGTGTATAACAGCATCATGTCTGATGGAACTTCCGTCGTTATCCACTAGGTCATGTATACACGGTTCGCAATGCTAAGTGGTTTTCGTTGAATGCTATCTTTCGAAATGTTTCCCAAAAGCAAGCGAAATGGAAGTGAGCACATGAGGAAGAGAATCAATGAGGTTACAGTTCACGGGTTCCCATATAATGACTAGAGTGGGAAAGCAGTTCCTGGAAAATCTGTGGGTGCTGATTGCAAGTGATCCCTGCACCACCCAAGTAACGAGCAGCCCTTAGTGGCTCGCCATCACAGTTTTCTTTATATTAAACACCTTTGTGACTAATGCCCTTTTGGCATATTAAATATTTTATAAATGACATGCAAGTACTGCCAGTCTTTCACGACGATTCCGTACTTATACTCTATCATACGTTTTTAGTCATAATTCTGTGACCATGTTAGAGAATATAGACTATTCTTTCTTTTAAATTCTGAGGAAGACACTCCTAGCAGTGTCGAAACCAAAAATACTGACCGAGGGCTGATTTTCTTTCAATTGTGAACCATATGTTTGTGACTATTACAGCGCCATCTATCACAAAGCGAAAAAAGTGGTCCAACCAAAACACTCATTTTTCTTTACGTACTACACGAATATGTAATAAAAATGGGGGTTTCTATTTAAAAAAAAAAAGCAGTTGATATCCGTTTGACCTATGGCAGCGCCATCTACCGGGCCAACCATAGCGCCATCTGGTTTCCCCCTTCAAGCTAGACAAGTTTCGTTCTCTGTAGTTTTTTCGTTTGACGCTTATTTCGTGAGATATTTGGCCCGGTCACGATCAATGGACCACCCTGTATATCCTGAGAAAAGTAGTGGTCCAATAAAACTCCCATGGAGTACTCCCGGAGTTACTTTCACACCTCGAGATTTCTGTCTGTTGACAATGAGATGCTGTGTTTTGTTAGCTGGAAACTCTTCAGTCTAATCACACAGCTGATCTGATATTTCATATATTTGTATTTTGTTCATTAGCCGGCAGTGCGGAATTGTATCGAAAGCCTATCGGAAGCCAAGGAACACAGCATCAATTTGGACGCTGATATCTACTGCTTTCTGGTATACGAACGGAACGATCTGAGTTTCACACGATCGTTGTTTTCGCAACCCTGTTGATTCCTGCAGAGAAAATATTCGTTCTCTAGAATTAACACACATTCTACGATAGACCGATGTCAGAGATACAGGCCTATAGTTTTGTGCCTCTGTTAGATGACCCGTTTTGAAAATTTAAGGTTAACCATATTGGCATCTGGATTAACACATTCAATAAACACAGGAAACCTAAATACGGATCGTTGGACAGAGAATAATCTCCGTAATGTCCGAGAACAACACACACATGTAATGGGTAGTGAATTGGTTGGGGAGGACCAGTACGTTGGTCAGCTCGTCACATCGATATTACGCATTTGGATATTTAATTGTGGGGTCACTTGAAATCGTTGATATGTGTGAGCTCCGCTAGTGATGGACTAACAGTATGGGGATGCGTCATCAGTGCGGACTAGCACATCTCTGACCAACCTGAAGTTTAACTGACAGTGTGATTTCCTGAGAAGTCAGAGAGAAGCATTCTTTACTATGAATTGACTCCAAATTGGGCAACTCTTTTAGCGAAGACTAGCAAGTGCAGGTCATATGTAACAGTTAGTAGATTACATTAGAAGCTCTGCTGTTTCACAGTAACAGAATAATGTGTTCTGATTGTTTTACTCGTTTGTTTACAGTGTTCTGTCTTAAGGTTTGCATTTTAGGACCTTTTTATTTTCTTGGTCCATACCAGATGTAGTAAAATATTGAAAACTATACTTTTTTAACATCTGTTTATACAGGCGGCATGAAGGTAGCAGGAGTAAAGTACACGGATAGAAATGTTATGTACAACGGCAATCATAAGAATCATGGGGCATTAAAGGGGGACGGAGGTTGAGAGGGGATCGAGACAGGGTTGCAGCCTGTCCTCGATGTTGTTCAATCTGTGAATCAAGCAAATAGTGAAGGAAACCAGAGAAAAATTTAGAGAAGGAACTAAAGTTCAGGGAGAATAAATAAAAACTTTGAGTTTTGCCAATGACATTACGATTCTGTCAGAGACAGCAAAGGACTTGGAAGAGCGGTTTAACAGAATAGACAAGGTCTTTAAAGGAGGGTGTAAGATGAAGATTAACAAAAGCAAAATAACCATAATGGGATATAGTTGAATTAAGCCCGGTGTTGCTAAGGAATTAGACTAGGGAACGAGACTGTGGAAGCTGTAATAAATTTAGCTAATTATGCAGCAAAATAACTGATGGTGGCTGAAGTAGACAGACTATAAATTGAATACTGGCAATGGCAAGGAAAGCGTTTCATGAGAAGACAAATTCGTTAATTTAGAATATAGTTTTGAGTATTACGAAGTTTTTTCTGAAAATATTTGTAGGCTTGTATGGAAGTCAAACGTGGACGGTAAACTGTTCAGGCAAGAAGAGAACTGAAGGTTTTGAAGTATTGTACTACAGGAGAATGCTGATGATTGTATGGGTAGGTCATATAGCTAATTGGAAAAAGTGTGTGTGAATTTCTAAGGGACAAAACTGCTCAGGTCATCGGTCTCTAGACTTACACACTCATTGAACTAATTTAAACTAACTTATGCTAAGAACAACAAACACACTCACACCCGAGAGAGGACTCGAAACTTCGGTGGGAGGGGCCGCGCAGTCCGTGACAAACCAATGAGGAAATCGAAATGAGGAGAAGAGAAATTTCTTGCATAACTTGACGCTAAGAACATATTGATTGATAGGATTCATTGTGAGACATCAGTGGATGACCAGTTTAGTATTTAAGGCGAGTCTGTGAGGTAAAAATTGTAGAGGGAGACAAAGAGATGAATACTGTAGGCACGTTCAAAAGGATGTAGGCTGCAGTAGTTATTCGGAGATGAAGAGGCTTGCACAGGATAGAGTAGCGTGGAGAGCTGCATCAAACCAGTCTTCGGACTGACCACAATAACAACATCAGCAGCAGCAGCAGCAACAACAATAACAACAACAATATAATCATAATAGGCAAAATAAAACTGTCTCGGATTATATTTGGAAAAAGGTTGAGATAGGAGTGATCCCTGTTAACGAACGTTCCAGAAGATGCTGGAAATGGCCATCGTTGATGGCGATGCAATGCTGATCTCGATTTATCGAATTGTGAGACAACTGCTCATGGGGGACAGCAGCCATAGTATGTTAGTGTGTGAAAATTTTTTGAGTACACTTGACGTTTCATTTTGCCTCTCAGGTGAAAATCACAAGGAGAGAGATTAGGTAGGCAAGGTGCAAGGTGGCCAGGAGATTGCACTGCGACTGCTAATTGTACTTTCCTCGTTGAACATGTGGTGCACTCATGGCAAGGTTGTCAACCGGCATGTGCTTTTGCTCCATCTTGCTCAAAATATCCGTACAGCCATTCATCTTCTATGACTTTATCCACATATGATTTAAACGGTTTCTCGACGTGCCGATTAGCATCAACAGTTTGGTGAAAGAATCGTGTTACTGTGGGAACAAACACTACGCACCAAAAAGCAGTGTTGAGATTATTCAGAACTCTTCAGAATGCTCGTGGGGATTTTATGATGCTTAATGGCATATTTTCTGTGTACCTTCAAACACTCTGACAGTTTGAAACAGGACTCATCTGAAGAAATGAAAAACTAAGGGTTCAGAACTCCTAATTCTACTGCCTTAAGAATGAAATGGCAGGACTCATTCGCGGAGGTCCGTCTGGAAACTTGAATTTATGCACAACAATAAATTTGTACCGACTCAGACGCAGGTCCGTGTTGATAATATTTCGACAGGACGGTCTCTTAATTTTCACTTGTACAGAGAAGCGGCATTAAAATTTCGTCTGACTTCGTTATAGGCTTTCCTTCACTGAAGGAACTTTTCTCTGGTGTTCTAACTCTTTTTGGATAGTTGCGGTTTTCATTCGTTACTGAGTCCGTTTCGCGACATTCCGTCATTAAGATTCACATTGCTGACTTCGCTTGATGTTTTGACAACAAACTTCCAATCTTAACCTCTGGTGAATACAGGTCCAGCACGTTTTCCACGAATTCTGTTTCTCATACAGACGACAATAAACACGCTCTGGTTTATCGTGAGCACCATTTTGTGTTGCATTCAATTGGTCCACTAAACACGTCTTCCGCTGTCATTCACTCAAACATAACCAGCGGCAAAATGCTCATGTCGGAGCACAAAAAAGTAAATATGCTCCTTCTTAAAAGATTGTGACAGGGAAGTGAGAAACCAGCTGCCACAATCCTCATTCCGCCTTCCTCACGAAAAATTTTGGTATCGAACATATTCTCGGTCTTTTAACATAAAACATTCCAAATCCTTTTGCCAGTCTGTCTTTGTAGGGAAGTATTCATGTTTAGTATCTCCCTCTCACTGCCACTGTCTTTATATGTCTCTCCCCCACTGTCTCCTTCTTCTCCCACTCACTTCTCCTGCCTGCACCTCCCACTGTCACTGTCTTCATCTCTTTCTCTCGCTCTTCTTTATCACTGTCTCGTACCCTGCCACTTTCATTATCTCACTGTCCCACTGCGATTGCCTCTGTGCTATTCTTTTTGTCTCCTCGTTCCACTCTTTCTTTTTTCTTATAGTTGCTGTTTTTATCTTCAGCTACCACTGTCTCCTCTCCACACGTGTCCTTGGAGGTGGTTTTGACCCCTAGAATGGGAAACTTAAGCACTTGGGTATAGTGGATCAGGGAAACTGGGGCAACTTTTTTCGTGTTAAAATCTACCCCTAAGCCTCTGTAGAGGTTCCATTCGTCTCTCTCTTTCATTTTCACTGTCTCCTCCCTCTTTTGCTCGCACTGCTTCTTTCTCTGTTCATCTCTGTTTCCCTTTTACTGCTACTGCCTGCCAATGAGCATCACTGCCTCTCTCTTCTTGATTTCCACTGCTACTGTCTTCATCCATCTCTCTTTCTCTTTCAGTACCACTTTCTTCATCTCACCGTTACTGCCTCTTCTAGCTTTCTCTCCCATTAGCACTGTCTTTTCTCTCTTCCACCACCACTGTGTCCCTGCTGCTCTCTTTCAACACAAAAAGGGCGAACATGTTCAGATGTCAAAATTTTTGGTGAGGAAGGTGGAATGAGGATTGAGACAACTGTTCCCCACCTTTCTGTCAGTGTCTTTTAAGAAGGAGCGTATTCACCCTTTTCTGTGCTCCGCCTGGAGCATTTTTCAGCTGGTTCACTTTTTTTCCCTTTTACAGAAGAACATGCTGCTTATATAAAACGAATTCTGTAGGTCAGTAAAGTTTTAACAGTGTACACACTTCGATACTTTTACATCTTTTGACATATATAAACAAAAAACAAACATGCTTAACATAAGGTTAACACAAAATCGTCTCCCATAAAATGAAAATTCACTTTACATTACTTAAAGTAAAAATGCCCAACATTTTAGGCTGCAGTACGCAAAAAATCGGTATTTGATTAGCAAGTAGAAAGAATTTCGTATAACATAATATTTTTTTGTAAGGTGCTTACCACAACATGTTGCACCGTTGAATAACTTCCAGGAAACTGGAAATTTCTGTAAGTTCCTGTGGGACCAAACTGCTGAGGTTGCCGGTGCCTAGGCAGTCTGTGATGGGCAGTTCTCCCGTTCATTAACAAGGATCAGTTCTGCGTCAGCCTTACAAATATTTTCCTCCCTATTTTTATTTTGTGCACCGTGCATTTTAAACTAGACTTTAGACATTAAACCCTATATGGAGAGCATAGGAACAGCTGTTTATTGGTTTTAAGCTTGCAGATGATTAGCCCTTTGATTAATCCAAAGCCGGCAGGGGTGGTCGAGCTATTCTAGGCGCTACAGTTTGGAACCGCGCGACCGCTACTGGTCGCAGGTTCGAATCATGCCTCGGGCATGGATGTGTGTGATGTCCTTAGGTTATTTAGGTTTAAGAAATTCTAAGTTCTAGGGGACTGATGACCTCAGAAGTTAAGTCCTATAGTGCTCACAGCCATTTGAACCATTAATCCAAACTTATCATCATCTAAGAGATCCTCATTTTTCTTTCCTATCTTTTATGAATCGTTCGTGTCAGCAACTTTTCAGTATTAGCTGTTAAGCTGATTATAGAATAGTCCTGGCACTTATCTGCCCTTCATATCTTCGGGATTGCGTGAGTGGTAGTTTGGGAACAGTCTAATGGTATATATCCACACTCGTAGATTCTACAAACTACCTTGAATAGAAGTTTGGTTTCTACTTCCCACAACGACTTTAGAAATTTCAAAGGAATGATCTGACTTACGTAGTCAGTATTGTACGAGACTGTGTACGTGTTGGCAGGGCATCAATGTGGAGTCTGAGCTGGAGGCGGATCTGAGCCACATCAAGGTCTACAGGAAGCTGGTGGACGCCCGGGGCTGGCGCGTGGCTCAGCGGGGAGCGCTCGACACCGCCATCATCTCAGAGTGGGTCTTCGCCTTCACCAGGTCAGTCAATCGTGTCTACCTCTCACATTTTAGTTGCAGTGGGGTCCACAGCCAAAACAAATTATCTGAATTTTAACAGTCTGCTGCACTAGCTGTAATTTGTTGGAATAAAATATCCTTTTATTTTCGATTCTCTTCCACCGCAGTCTCAGTTGCGTAGCCATTCTCAAGTGTCTAGGTCCATTGCTTTTCTTGATATACAGTTTGCATCGGGTATAATTGCAGATATTTAATATGTACAAACATCCTTGTGTTGGTTCTTTATTCTTTTTGTCAAACAGTCTTCCTACAAACACGTCACAAACTTTATGACCTGATGTTTTCTGCATGGTCGTAACTGCACCACTAAGTAGGCTACGGGTGTCAGTATAGGGTAACAACTTTACATTCGCACCTGGCCTGCTGCCCAGGGGAAAATAAGCATTAAGGGCTTGATCTTGCCACACGTATCTGGAGGTATTAACCAACCTAAAGACATGCAACTTGTAGTACCTATAATTATTTTTGTGTAAACGACGTGAACACGGATGTAATAATGATAAATATAACGTCCTCAGTCACCACCAGAAATATTTGCACCTGTACGCTTTACACCCTGTATGGCAATGATACACTATGTGATCAAAAGTATCCGGACACCTGGCTGAAAATGACTTACAAGTTCGTGGCCCTCCATCGGTAATGCTGGAATTGAATTTGGCGTTGGCCCACCCTTAGCCTTGATGACAGCTTCCACTCTCCCAGGCATCCATACAATCAGGTGCTGGAAAGATTCTTGGAGAATGGCGGCCCATTCTTCACGGAGTGCTGCACTGAGGAGACGTATCGATGTCGGTCGGTGAGGCCTGGCACTAAGTCGGTGTTCCAAAACATCCCAAAGGTATTCTGTAGAATTCAGGTCAGGACTCTGTGCAGGCCAGTCCATTACACGGTGTTATTGTCGTGTAAACACTCCGCCACAGGCCGTGAATTACGAACAGATGCTCGATCGTGTTGAAAGATGCAATCGCCATCCCAGAAGTGCTTTTCAACAGTGGGAATCAAGAAGGCGCTTAAAACATCAGTGTAGGCCTGTGCTGTGAGAGTGCTATGCAAAACACCAAGGGGTGCAAGCCACCTCCATGAAAAACATGACTACACCTTAACACAACCGCCTCCGAATTTTACTGTTGGCATTACACACGATGGCAGATGACGTTCACCGAGCATTCGCCATATCTACACACTGCCGTAGGATCGCCACATTGTGTACCGTGATTCGTCACTCCAAACAACGTTTTTCCACTGTTCAACCGTCCAAAGTTTACGCTCCTTACACCAAGCGAGGCATCGTTTGGCATTTACCGGCGTGATGTGAGGCTTATGAGCTGCCGCTCGACCATGAAATCCAAGTTTTCTCACCTCCCGCCTAACGGTCATAGTACTTGCAGTGGATCCTAATGCAGTTACGAATTCCTGTGTGATGGTCTGGGTAGATGTCTGCCTACTACACGTTACGACCCTCTTCAGCTGTCGGCCGTCTGTCAGTCAACAGACGAGCTCGGCCTATACGCTTTTGTGCTGTACGGGACGCTTCACGTTCCAATTCAGTATCACATCCGAAACAGTGTACCTAGGGATGTTTAGGAGCGTGGAAATCTCGCGTACAGACGTATGACACAAGTGACACCCAATCACCTGACCACATTCTGCTCTCTTACGATGTCTAATGACTATTGAGGTGGCTGATATGGAGTACCTGGCAGTAGGTCGCAGTACAATCCACCTCATATGAAAAACGTATGTTTTTGGGGGCGACCGGACACTTTTGATAACATAGTGTATGTCAGTAAATATGACAGATAGCTCAAAAATTTTTCTTTGAAGATGGCACAACTGGTGTTGTGAGAGGCATGTAATGTAATATAGAAGATGTAGCTAAGAGAGTACTCAGGAAAATCAGCACGTGACTTTCAGAAAAGAGATTAACACTTAACTGCAAGAAAACGGAATGGAACTCCCCTAAAAGCAAAGTTTTACTGTCTTCAGGGGATCAAACAATTAGAGAAATATGCTATGTCTGTCACCACTGTACAAATATTCCGTCATGGGGTTTGTTTTTGACAATGTTGACTCATTCAGAAAACCTTGCAATATTTTCAATGAATACTGGACGGAAAATACAATACGCACTTCAACAGGGCTTCGTTAGCACTCTGTACAGAAAGGTGTGCGCTATTTCAATAGCGTTGCAGTAGAACTAGAAAAGGTGACTGATAAACCTCAAATATTCAACTGCAAGTTGAAAGTTTTACTTGTAGAACACTCCCACATTCCCCCTATTCGATAAAGGAGCTGAAAATTCTTCATGTAATGAGTTATTTATTTGCACAATCGCTCAGAAATTTTTTCGTGTTTTATTAATTCTTTTGTGCATAAACTTTCTAATCAATAGTCTGCAGAACGAAACTGACTCGTTCCATAACTATGTTGCTTTGGTTCGCATGGTACCGTGTAACGTGATAAATCAGTCTGAAATATATACCTGATGTTACACAGTTAAAATACAAAATTTAAAACAATGCTTTGTTGAAAGAATGAAAATTAAATGAAAATAACAAGATTGTACACTTCTACAGGGTGTTACAAAAAGGTAGGGCCAAACTTTCAGGAAACATTCCTCACACACAAAGAAAGAAAATATGTTATGTGGACATGTGTCCGGAAACGTTTACTTCCCATGTTAGAGCTCATATTATTACTTCTCTTCAAATCACATTAATCATGGAATGGAAACACACAGCAACAGAACGTACCAGCGTGACTTCAAACACTTTGTTACAGGAAATGTTCAAAATGTCCTCCGTTAGCGAGGATACATGCATCCACCCTCCGTCGCATGGAACCCCTGATGCGCTGATGCAGCCCTGGAGAATGGCGTATTGTATCACAGCCGTCCACAATACGAGCACGAAGAGTCTCTTCATTTGGTACCGGGGTTGCGTAGACAAGAGCTTTCAAATGCCCCCATAAATGAAAGTCAAGAGGGTTGAGGTCACGAGAGCGTGGAGGCCATGGAATTGGTCCGCCTCTACCAATCCATCGGTCACTGAATCTCTTGTTGAGAAGCGTACGAACACTTCGACTGAAATGTGCAGGAGCTCCATCGTGCATGAACCACATGTTGTGTCGTACTTGTAAAGACACATGTTCTAGCACCACAGGTAGAGTATCCCGTATGACATCATGATAACGTGCTCCATTGAGCGTAGGTGGAAGAACGTGGGGCCCAATCAAGACATCACCAACAATGCCTGCCCAAACGTTCACAGAAAATCTGTGTTGATGACGTGATTGCACAATTGCGCGCGGATTCTCGTCAGCCCACACATGTTGATTGTGAAAATTTACAATTTGATCACGTTGGAATGAAGCCTCATCCTTAAAGAGAACATCTGCACTGAAATGAGGATTGACACATTGTTGGATGAACCATTCGCAGAAGTGTACCTGTGGAGGCCAATCAGCTGCTGATAGTGCCTGCACACGCTATACATGGGACAGAAACAACTGGTTCTCCCGTAGCACTCTCCATACAGTGACGTGGTCAACGTTACCTTGTACAGCAGCAACTTCTCTGACACTGACATTAGGGTTATCGTCAACTGCACGAAGAGTTGCCTCGTCCGTTGCAGGTGTCCTCGTCGTTCTAGGTCTTCCCCAGTCGCGAGTCGTGGGCTGGAATGTTCCGTGCTCCCTAAGATGCCGATCAATTGCTTCGAACGTCTTCCTGTCGGGACACCTTCGTTCTGGAAATCTGTCTCGATACAAACGTACTGCGCCACGGCTATTGCCCCGTGCTAATTCATACATAAATTGGGCATCTGCCAACTCCGCATTTGTAAACATTGCACTGAATGCAAAACCACGTTCGTGATGAACACTAACCCGTTGATGCTACGTACTGATGTGCTTGATGCTAGTACTGTAGATAAATGAGTCGCATGTAAACACAAGCACCGAAGTCAACATTACCTTCCTTCAATTGGGCCAACTGGCGGTGAATCGAGGAAGTACAGTACATACGGACTAAACTAAAATGAGCTCTAACATGGAAATTAAGAATTTCCGCACACATGTCCACATAACATCTTTTCTTTATTTGTTTGTGAGGAATGTTTCCTGAAAGTTTGGCCGTACCTTTTTGTAACACCCTATATAGACAAGAGCCTCGTCGGGAACTAGCTGATAGTGCTAGCTACCCTATCTTGCTAATTGTTTGTGTGTGGTCCTATTGCGCTTCTTTGGGACACACCCGACGTTACTTTCATTCCTGTTGAATACTCGCCATCCAGTATAACGAACTATTTCCAAACGATCATAGAACCAATCAAACATCTGTGAAGAATCCATAATGGCTCTTTCTACACGTAATAAGATTCAAATTTATTTCTGTACTTAGCCATGGTCTTTCTTCCAAGCATCATACTAAATAACTTCTTCTCTACTGGGCCCGCAGATTGCATAACGTCGTGATATGACATCTTCTTTGTACTTCCGAAAATTCTACGTAGGATACGAAAAGTTCAACCCAAGAACATTTTGAAAGAACTAGAAATTTATACACATAATAGATACCCGAATCACACCCTAAACGATAAAATGGACCTGAAACATAAAAATTATCTGGAAAAATTTATTGAGTTAATAGAAAATGTAAAGGCATGAACAAAACACAATAAACAAAAATCAATAAACAAGATTAAGATTCCATATCTAAATAACGCAAAATTATCTCTGGCAAAAAATCTCCGACTGCATACGATATAATTTACTTGTAAACATAATGGAGCGGTGGCACGATTTGTCATTTGACGACTATCAAATTTGTATAGAAAGTAAATACGTGACCTATATTAACAACGCAGTAAATAAAGGAATTATATCCCAATATGTTTTGTGGATGTGACTCCATCTAGAAGTAAGTATAATATACACTCCTGGAAATGGAAAAAAGAACACATTGACACCGGTGTGTCAGACCCACCATACTTGCTCCGGACACTGCGAGAGGGCTGTACAAGCAATGATCACACGCACGGCACAGCGGACACACCAGGAACCGCGGTGTTGGCCGTCGAATGGCGCTAGCTGTGCAGCATTTGTGCACCGCCGCCGTCAGTGTCAGCCAGTTTGCCGTGGCATACGGAGCTCCATCGCAGTCTTTAACACTGGTAGCATGCCGCGACAGCGTGGACGTGAACCGTATGTGCAGTTGACGGACTTTGAGCGAGGGCGTATAGTGGGCATGCGGGAGGCCGGGTGGACGTACCGCCGAATTGCTCAACACGTGGGGCGTGAGGTCTCCACAGTACATCGATGTTGTCGCCAGTGGTCGGCGGAAGGTGCACGTGCCCGTCGACCTGGGACCGGACCGCAGCGACGCACGGATGCACGCCAAGACCGTAGGATCCTACGCAGTGCCGTAGGGGACCGCACCGCCACTTCCCAGCAAATTAGGGACACTGTTGCTCCTGGGGTATCGGCGAGGACCATTCGCAACCGTCTCCATGAAGCTGGGCTACGGTCCCGCACACCGTTAGGCCGCCTTCCGCTCACGCCCCAACATCGTGCAGCCCGCCTCCAGTGGTGTCGCGACAGGCGTGAATGGAGGGACGAATGGAGACGTGTCGTCTTCAGCGATGAGAGTCGCTTCTGCCTTGGTGCCAATGATGGTCGTATGCGTGTTTGGCGCCGTGCAGGTGAGCGCCACAATCAGGACTGCATACGACCGAGGCACACAGGGCCAACACCCGGCATCATGGTGTGGGGAGCGATCTCCTACACTGACCGTACACCACTGGTAATCGTCGAGGGAACACTGAATAGTGCACGGTACATCCAAACCGTCATCGAACCCATCGTTCTACCATTCCTAGACCGGCAAGGGAACTTGCTGTTCCAACAGGACAATGCACGTCCGCATGTATCCCGTGCCACCCAACGTGCTCTAGAAGGTGTAAGTCAACTACCCTGGCCAGCAAGATCTCCGGGTCTGTCCCCCATTGAGCATGTTTGGGACTGGATGAAGCGTCGTCTCACGCGGTCTGCACGTCCAGCACGAACGCTGGTCCAAATGAGGCGCCAGGTGGAAATGGCATGGCAAGCCGTTCCACAGGACTACATCCAGCATCTCTGCGATCGTCTCCATGGGAGAATAGCAGCCTGCATTGCTGCGAAAGGTGGATATACACTGTACTAGTGCCGACATTGTGCATGCTCTGTTGCCTGTGTCTATGTGCATGTGGTTCTGTCAGTGTGATCATGTGATGTATCTGACCCCAGGAATGTGTCAATAAAGTTTCCCCTTCCTGGGACAATGAATTCACGGTGTTCTTATTTCAATTTCCAGGAGTGTAGTACAGGGTGAGCACAATGTCTTGCCCTGATTATGATTTATTACAAAATTAACGTTTGACATAATAATTTACATTTGATGCCGTTACATAGGTTAGTGTTACTAGTTTTTTTTAAGACCACTTACGTTAGTAAACCTCAACGTGTGCTCCCTTGGTAGCTCGGAGAATGTCGAGGGGGAATTCCAGTTCCCGCCAGGTGTTTCGTATCATGTGTTCTGTCACAGTACCCACAGCAGCTTGTATCCTAGCCTTCAGTTCGTCGACCTCAGCAACTAGTCTGACGAAGAATCTACCCTTGATACAGCCACAGAAAAAAAAGTGATGGTGCAAAATGTCTGGAGAGGGGAGTAATGTCCGGATCGGTGGATTGGAAGAAATGGTCCAACACCCTGGCCATCCCACTCTGCAGACAAATCGCCCCTTGATTTTTTTTTCTGGGGCTACATCAAGGACAGAAACTTCGTCACACCAGTTGCTGACGTCGACGAACTGAAGGCTAGGATACAAGCTGCTGTGGGTACTGTGATAGAACACATGTTACGAAACACCTGGCGGGAACTGGAATTCCCCCTCGACATTCTCCGAACTACCAAGGGAGCACACGTTGAGGTTTACTAACGTAAGTGGTCGTAAAAAAAAACTAGTAACACTAACCTATATAAGGGTATCAAAGGTAACTCATTACGTCAAACGGTTATTCTGTTATAAGTTATTATAATCAGGGCAAGACTTAGAGCCCACCCTGTGTAATATAAGATAATGGTGTTATTCTATTCTTACATAAACGTAGAATAAAATGTTTTATAAATCTGATGCCAACAGAAATACTTGAAAATGGCACAAATGCTGGTAGAAGCTTCTCGTGTACCTATGTAAAAATAGCTAGAAATATACTATTTGCAGCTAATCGCGAGAAAAGTTGATGTCGCGGTGAATGAAATGGCACGGATTGTTACCGGATGCTTGAGGCCAACCCCGGTGCACAAGATGTACTTAATCATGGGAATCGCACCGCTCAACATACGACGTGACATCGCTGCCGAAGCCGAAAAAACCAAGCAAGAAAAGGACATGTGTCACCCTTTAAATGGACACCAGCCTGCTGACCGACGGCTTTGTTCGAGGAAGAGTTTCCTGTCACGTACCCGAGCCCTGGAAGGGTCGGCTGCAGAGAATCGTTTGAAAAGGTGGGAAATCGACCTGAGAAACCCCCATAGAGATGTAAAACAAGAACTGGCGCCTGGTGGAGACCTACCATACATAGTCTGGAGAACACTCAACCGTATGAGGGTAGAAGTGCAAAAGTGCAAGACAAACCTGCAGCAATGGGGTTTCCTAAAAGAGAATGAGAACACTCTCTGTCTGTGTGGCTCTGTCAGGGATCCTCAACACCTGCTTATCTGTCCATATTTAGACCAGCCCTGCACAATGAATGATTTATGGGAGGCAAATGACAAGGCCATATTGGCTGCTAATTTTTGGAAGTCTGATGTCTAGTTCCGGACACGGGAAGTAAATAAGTAAGTGCAGCTAATTTTGTAAAAGTACGAAGATTATGTTAATTCTATGCAATCAACTGTTGTAAAAAAAGAAGAAAAGAAAAGAAACACCCTCCGAACAGGCCGCGAAGGCCCAACGGTTCAGGCCAGCCGCCGTGTCGTTCTCAGCCATTAGGCGTCACTTGATGCGGATACGGATGGGCATGTGGTCAGCACACCGCTCTCCGGGTCGATGTCAGTTTCCACGACCGCAGCCGCTACTTCCCAGTCAAGTAGCTCCTCAACTGACCTCACATGGGCTAAATGCACGCCTCTTGCCAACAGCACTAGGCAGGCCTGAACGGTGACCCATCCAAGTACTAGCCAGCGCCTAACTTGGGTGATCTGACGGGAACCGGTGTTACCACTGCGATAAGGCCGTTGGCACAACTGATGTACAAAATGAATAAATAAAAATGAGGCAGAATTAGGTAGCCACCTGTCCTACAAAGATAAGTGCTCCGAATAACGCGATAAAGTGTAATGTTTGGTGAGCTGAAATTCGAGTGTTTTGCTTGAATGAAGATCATTTTTGAAGTGGGCTGTCACTTGTGTAATGTCTGTGCAGGACGCTGGACGGGGAACCGACGGTGGTGGTGGTGGGTAACCTGGGCACCGACGTGGAGACTGTGGACCTGTCGGCCACCTTCGATGGTCTGCCTGACCAGCTGACTGTCCACGCCGCCAGCATCTCCTCCAGCACACAGAGCGGGTAAGTGGCGCCAGGGCCTCTGTCTGAGTTCAAGGCTCACTTCGTCCGTTGGTGAGGATTTATATGTGTTCTTATAGTGTAAATCTTTCAGAGACATAGAACATAAATTGAAAAATAATGAAATCAGGAGCCAAGTTGAATGTGTCATATTTGCCATGGTCGCACAGTACAGCAGCAGTTGGTCAGAAGATAGCAGTTTTTGACAGTTACGACTGGAGAGCATTCACTATTGTTATGCAAAAAAATAAAAATAAAAAAATCTTAAGTGACTGACAGTGTTCAAATTATAGATTACAGAGGAAATTTGCTTACAAAATCTGTTTGGTAAAATATTTACAAATAATGATGAAGTCACTACTTTGTCACAGGTCCTACAAAGAATTAGAAGTGTTGAGTGCTATTGACAAGGGATTTCATATAGATTCCGTATTTCTGGATTTCCAGAAGGCTTTTGACACTGTAACACAAGCGGCTCGTATTGAAATTGCGTGCTTGTGGAATATCGTCTCAGTTATGTGACTGGATTTGTGATTTCCTGTCAAAGAGGTCACAGTTCGTAGTAATTGACGGAAAGTCAGCGAGTAAAACAGAAGTGATTTCTGGCATTCCCCAAGGTAGTGTTATAGGCCCTATGCTGTTCCTTATCTATATAAACGATTTGGGAGTAATCTGAGCAGCCGTCTTAGGTTGTTTGCAGTTGACGCTGTCGTTTATCGACTAATAAAGTCATCAGAAGATCAAAACAAACTGTAAAACGATTTAGAAAAAATATCTGAGTGGTGCGAAAAGTGGCAGTTGACCCTGAATAACGAAAAGTGTGAGGTCATCTACATGAGTGCTAAAAGGAACTCGTTAAACTTCGGTTACATGATAAATCAGTCTAATTTAAAACCCGTAAATTCAACTAAATACCCAGGTATTACAATTACGAACAACTTAAATTGGAAGGACACATAGAAAATGTTGTGGGGAAGGCTAACGAAAGACTGCGTTTTATTGGCAGGACACTTAGAAAATGTATACTAAGGAGACTGCCTACACTACGCTTGTCCGTCCTCTTTTAGAGTACTGCTGCGCGGTGTGAGATCCTTAACAGATAGGACTGACGGAGTATATCGAAAAAGTTCAAAGAAAGGCAGCACGTTTTGTATTATCACGAAATATGGGAGAGAGTGTCACAGGAATGATATAAGATTTGGGCGGGAAATCGTTAAAAGAAAGGCGTTTTTCGTTGAGACGGAATCTTCTCACGAAATTCCAATCACCAACTTTCTCCTCCGAATGCGAAAATATTTTGTTGACACCGACCTACATTGGGCGGAACGATTACCACGA
The DNA here is from genome assembly GCF_021461385.2 of Schistocerca piceifrons. Taxonomy (NCBI): domain Eukaryota; kingdom Metazoa; phylum Arthropoda; class Insecta; order Orthoptera; family Acrididae; genus Schistocerca; species Schistocerca piceifrons. The sequence continues at coordinate 198,335,731 of NC_060138.1, read as the reverse complement.
AAAAATAAGGGAAATAAGAGCTCGTACCGAGATTGGAATAATAGAGAATTGTGAAGCTGATTCGATGAATCCTCTGCCAGGCGCTTAAATGTGATCTGCAGAGTATCCATGTAGATGTAGATGTAGAGAGGTTTTCCAAAGAATTTATACTATACTGTATTACATTGTACTAAAGTGTGTCCAAGAGCAATGATGGCCGCCTCCGGTAGCTGAGAGGTCAGCGCGAGAGAATGTCAATCCGCTGAGGGACTGGGTGTTGTGTTGTCCTAATCATCATAATCTCATCCTCATCGACGCATAAGTCGCCGAAGTGGCGCCAATTCGAAAGACTTGCGAAAGGTCTACCTGACGGGAGGCCCTAATCACACGACATTTACATTTTTTTAAAGAGCAATTATCAGTATTCAGAGATATGGCAGGAACGATCATTTGAAGTTTCTAATAAACACGGGTTCTAAAATGCATACCTTAAGAGGTATGAGCACTTGTTCAGCAGAAGAGTTGTGTTTCATAGTAGCGAAGAGGAAGAAGTGTTCGTAGATCTTAATGTATACATTGTACTGACCATATTTACTAGACTTATTTTGCCGCAAATGACCAGTTCTGTCATACCCTTAAATGTTCACCATTCGTCGTGGGTCACCCTGTACATACTTGAAGAAATGAAAATTTTTAATGCGAAAGCAGAAAATATGAATCACTTCCCGATGAACGAGACGAGTACGAAGTGTGTGGCTTTTATTCCATCTTTCGGAGTCTACTGTAGTACAAGAAGTAAGGACTTCACATTCGCTACACAAACCACAGAAATAATACCATCTAAGTTAATAGCAGCGTATTAAATAGACTCTTTCAGAAACTTCTGTTAATTTTTTGTAAAATTTCTTTGAAAAAATGTTAGGTTTTACTTGTAATTACCTTGCTCTGTGCTCTCTGATACATTTACGAAGAAATAAACAGTGGACTGTGAATTGCGACAGTATGAAATACGTCTGTGGCACACTGTACACAGAAAGGGAAACATAGTTTATGCTTCTTTCTCTAAGAAAATTTTTATTAAAATAAGATCTATCAGAATGGAATATAAAGGGTGGTCACAAATAGTATGATAAGCTTGTAAGAATGTTGCAGGGTACGTTTTGCTGCGAAATTATTGTTAAGAAAAAATTCGATCGCTGCGCCGTTTCCGAGTTAATTAGCATTGAAATTAGGCAATTAGGCCGCCGAGAGTGCAAATTCAAGCTGCCCGTCAGAGAGTGTGTCGCCAAACGTGTTCTTCGTTTGGTTTCCGAAAATCAAACAAAAGGGCGACACAAAAATGGACGTGCGACGGTAGTAAGGAACGAACCCGACCTGAAGGCTGAGCAGAGTCGTGCGCTGTCATCTAAACTAGTGGACAACTAATCATAATTTTATCTGGCGGGCCGCTTGAATTTGCGCCCGCAACAGCCTGATTGGCTACCTTCAACGCTAATTAAATCATTATTTATTTTTCAGCACAACGTACATTGCTACACATTCACAGGCTTTACAGAATGTTTCTGATCACACTGCGTGTAGATAATAATATCTCCTGGCCAATTTAACATCTTAAACGTCCAATAATATCTGACCAGCACCAACAACTCCATCACAGAAGCCTGTCTAAAGATGAAGTGTTTTTGTTTCTGGTTCCGCATTCATTGTATAAAAAAAACAGTATACGCATTCACTGTGTCAGAAAATCAGTCTATAAAGTCACCACTCATAGTTTAACTCTTCATTCATGTGAAATGACCCACATAAAGCCATGAATGATGAAATTGAATTAAACAATGTTTTTGTTTTCGACTATATTTAATTATTCTTTTAGAAACACATTTTTCTGGTACTTGGTCAGCTATATTGTCTGGCGTCAGCAAGTTACTCTGAATGTGTACTGCCAGGATATGTTGATTATAGCTCCTGTCTGAGAAATGAGAGCACCTTATCTTTATACATTTTACTTTTTCCAAAAGATAGAGCAAAGCGTAAATACAATAATAGGACCAAAACAATCTCTGCCAAATATTCGAGGATATACATCAGTACAGTTGGTAGTAAGACACATGATTACACATGTATTCAGCAATTTGACACAGCATGATAAATGTCTTGTAGGTAATGTGTTGGATATTAAGGCTGAGTAGCTTTCCGTTGGGCTACTCCTTCTACTCCATTGAAGGGTATCTTCACATAAACTCTTAAAATGTAACTAATATTGCTACTGAATATAAAAAAAAAATTGTGACGTTATTTGATTGTCTTGCACTGAAATGAGTGTACGTCCTTAACTTCTGTCCACATCGCAGATACCCCTCTCTGTGGCAGCAGGTGAAGATAACTAACCTTATGCAGTTTTCGATGAGTCCAGGGATATCATTTGTCGCTCCTGAAGAGTTCATTGTAGTCTCTTTAACTTTGTGACTGACAATGGTTCAAATGGCTCTAAGTACTATGGGACTTAACATCTGAGGTCATCAGTCCCCTAGACTTAGAACTACTTACAACTAACTAACCTAAAGACATCACACACATTCATGCCCGAGGCAGGATTCGAACCTGCGACCGCAGCAGCGCGGTTCCGGACTGAAGCGCCTAGAAACGCTCGCCCACAGTGGCCGGAGTGTGACTAAGAAGTCATTATGGAAATCCCACATATAATTTGCAATTTGTAAGGACGATAAAGTTGTGGTCATTATTGTGCTGTTGGCGTGAATGACCGCAAGCGGAACAGCGCGTGCTAGTGTCCTTTAGCTTGTTTGCTACAAACATGTGATATCTTCACAGATGTGGCCGTGTATCTCTGTTCCTTGCGTTCAGATAAGAGGTAGTATCTCCGTTGAGAATCGCGTGCTCTTTGTACAAGATTAAGGACATGTTACGCCGTCTCGCAGTAGAATTGCTGCCAATGTGAAGGCCTGGAGAATCTATCAGTTTCCCACAGTAGATAAGACAATGTATGAAGCTTAAAGCAGTGGGACACTAATGCTGGCTTTTGTAATGGTCAGAGATAAGAGCCAGTCTAACTGTGGAGACATCAACATAGGAACTTCAATTGGTTAACGCCGATCACAAGGTTTCTTAAGAGTTACTCAGGGCGAAAATTAATGTTGGAATTGTTTAGGTACTCTTCAATCCACGACCGCATGTACAGGGTGGACCAAATATAGCTGGCCCATAAAATTATAAGATTGAGGTGAAACTGACACTTTTTAGTGGACGTGATAACTGACCACCACCGAAAATGCTGGAAACCGTGATTTCGGTGCACATGTTTGCACTTATTCATCTTACGCGTGTTCTGTCTCAGGTATTACGCTGCGTGATTACCTTTGAATGAGCGAGAGCAGAAGACGTATTTACTGACCAACGGAATGCAACACAAAATGGAGTTTTCGATAAAACAGCGTGTTTTGATAGTAAACTGTTATGAGAACCACAATTTGTGGAAACTTGTGTGGAGCTGTTTACGGAAGAGCTAAGATTGGATGAGTTTTGCCAAAACCTCCAGCGAAGTCTGCAACACAAAACTTAGTGACAAGACAGCACGAAACGGAAAAACCCCAACTATCCTAAAAAGAGTTCTTACACAAGCAGATATTGCTCAAGTGAAGGAAAGCTTGGAACAAAATACGTTAATTATATGAATGCATGGTGTCTGTTCTTTCAGGCATGTCGGAAAGAACTGACACCACGTAGTCATGTAACTGATTCGTCTCGATGGACAATGAATTCTCAACTTTCAGCGTCGATACACAACAACGTTCGGTCACCGGCGGGAATCCAAAATTAGCTATCATGGTGCACAAGGTGCCGCTAGATGAGGATGGCGATCAACCGGGGAGCGTGCTGAGATAGTCCTGGTTTCGAGTCCCGGTCGGAGACACATTTTTCACTCGTCGCCACTGATTCCGCATAAGGTCGCTATGAAATAGATATCATTAGCTCCTTCCCTTCTCTTTCCTTTCTCCCCCTTCCTCCTTCAATTTACGTGCATAAAGTACTTTGAAATCTCAACACCGTTTATTTGTTTAAGTGCGAATTAAGAGATATCAAATCCGTGACACATCAAAAACGAACTCCATCTGTGCATATACGAGGGTTGCCCAGAAAGTAATGCACCGCATTTATTTTCTTGAACATTTCTTTATTGAACATAATGAGAATTAAACCCGTGAAAGAATGGTGTTTTATCTTCAGACCCTATTTTTACACGTAATCTCCATCCTGCCTGTGGCCGTCCTCCAGCGCGAAACAAGGGAGGGTGTGACCTGTCGGTACCAATCCTTGTCCTGGTGGCGGAGCCAGTGCTTCACTGTATGAATCACCTCCTCATCATCCTCAAAACGTGTTCCACGAATGGCATCCTGTAATGGTCCAAGTAAGTGGAAGTCTGACAGCCGTGGATGGTCTCCCCGACCGCTGCAAATCGTGGAGCTCCTGAGAACCGCCTTCTGATGACGTCACCCTCCGTGCCCAGCGACTAACTGTACTTCCGTCGACAGCAGATGCTCCATAGACTTTGCATAATCGTTTGTGATTATTCCCCACAGTTTCTTTCTCTACAGTGAGAAACTCAAATGACGGCACGTTGCATGTAATGTACATCACCTACAGACGCCATTTTGAAACTGTCCTGCAGCTAAGCTATCTGTCGGAAGTGACGGAAACTAGGTGCGCTCACTCAGGAGATTTGAAATAATACACTCCTGGAAATGGAAAAAAGAACACATTGACACCGGTGTGTCAGACCCACCATACTTGCTCCGGACACTGCGAGAGGGCTGTACAAGCAATGATCACACGCACGGCACAGCGGACACACCAGGAACCGCGGTGTTGGCCGTCGAATGGCGCTAGCTGCGCAGCATTTGTGCACCGCCGCCGTCAGTGTCAGCCAGTTTGCCGTGGCATACGGAGCTACATCGCAGTCTTTAACACTGGTAGCATGCCGCGACAGCGTGGACGTGAACCGTATGTGCAGTTGACGGACTTTGAGCGAGGGCGTATAGTGGGCATGCGGGAGGCCGAATGGACGTACCGCCGAATTGCTCAACACGTGGGGCGTGAGGTCTCCACAGTACATCGATGTTGTCGCCAGTGGTCGGCGGAAGGTGCACGTGCCCGTCGACCTGGGACCGGACCGCAGCGACGCGCGGATGCACGCCAAGACCGTAGGATCCTACGCAGTGCCGTAGGGGACCGCACCGCCACTTCCCAGCAAATTAGGGACACTGTTGCTCCTGGGATATCGGCGAGGACCATTCGCAACCGTCTCCATGAAGCTGGGCTACGGTCCCGCACACCGTTAGGCCGTCTTCCGCTCACGCCCCAACATCGTGCAGCCCGCCTCCAGTGGTGTCGCGACAGGCGTGAATGGAGGGACGAATGGAGACGTGTCGTCTTCAGCGATGAGAGTCGCTTCTGCCTTGGTGCCAATGATGGTCGTATGCGTGTTTGGCGCCGTGCAGGTGAGCGCCACAATCAGGACTGCATACGACCGAGGCACACAGGGCCAACACCCGGCATCATGGTGTGGGGAGCGATCTCCTACACTGGCCGTACACCACTGGTGATCGTCGAGGGGACACTGAATAGTGCACGGTACATCCAAACCGTCATCGAACCCATCGTTCTACCATTCCTAGACCGGCAAGGGAACTTGCTGTTCCAACAGGACAATGCACGTCCGCATGTATCCCGTGCCACCCAACGTGCTCTAGAAGGTGTAAGTCAACTACCCTGGCCAGCAAGATCTCCGGATCTGTCCCCCATTGAGCATGTTTGGGACTGGATGAAGCGTCGTCTCACGCGGTCTGCACGTCCAGCACGAACGCTGGTCCAACTGAGGCGCCAGGTGGAAATGGCATGGCAAGCCGTTCCACAGGACTACATTCAGCATCTCTACGATCGTCTCCATGGGAGAATAGCAGCCTGCATTGCTGCGAAAGGTGGATATACACTGTACTAGTGCGGACATGGTGCATGCTCTGTTGCCTGTGTCTATGTGCCTGTGGTTCTGTCAGTGTGATCATGTGATGTATCTGACCCCAGGAATGCGTCAATAAAGTTTCCCCTTCCTGGGACAATGAATTCACGGTGTTCTTATTTCAATTTCCAGGAGTGTACATACGTAACGCTTCGCATTCATAGCATTATTTTCGGTTGAGGAAAAAAAAAACGTGGCGCATTTCTTTCTGGGCAACCCTCGTCAAAATTTAGTGGTGCGTATATATTAAAGCGTTCAGACGAACATTTGCGTGTTGAGTTCTGCCAGTGGTTTCTGAGTGAAGCGGAACCAGGATTCTTGGGTCCTCAGTTTTTCTTTTCTTCACATGAGGCCCGATTCACCCTGTCAGAGTATGTTTAGTTGCCGAAGGTGTGCCATTATGCGTCAGAAAATGCCCATCATTATTTCGAAGAGCCGTTGCATAATGTCTAGATTAGTGTGTGCCGAGCAATACCTGGAGTCCGCATTGTAACACAAGTCTTTTACCAAACTGTTAACGCTAACCGGTATGTCCTCTATGTAAAGCATATATGGATCGAACGGCTGTATGGATATTTTCGGCAAGACGAAGCAACGACGCACGCCGCCTGAGAATCTTGCGACGAGTGCACGATCTGTGTGGTGACGAGAGGACAATCAGACGAGTCAGTGGAATCCCCTGGACACCTTGCGCCTTGATGGCCTGATCTCTGTCTGTATGATTTTTACCTGAGGGGCAAATTGAAATAGGATATTCAAACAGTCCTCAGATGCTGGAATAGCTGACGCAGGACATTGAAACGCTGTTCCTGCTATCCCTCAGACAGAGATGTTACACGTGTCTCAGTTTTAGAAATCAAGCGCAGCGCTGCATTGGCTTTAGCTTTAGCTGTAATGTTCATTAATAAGGCATAAGGCTCAACCCTGCGTAGTCTTATCGCAAATACTTTCCAGTCCAGTTTTATTTGGTTACCTGTATTATTGTGTCGTGTCACACATACTTACTTCGTCTGCTTCACGGTGCAGAGTAGTTTGCTAATTAATATTTGAGGTACGTGGTGTACCAGACCAAAGTACCCTACAGCAGCAGAGGAACGGCCCCGCTCCTGGCAGTTTTGTAATCAGGTATTGCTTTCACAAGTGCATTATCTTCACTCCGCTTAAAGAACTTCTCCTTACTTATGTGCATCTGCATCTACACCTAAGCCGTAAGCCACTGCACAGTGGATCCTGGTGGATAGTCTGTACCAATACTATCGATTTTCTGTCCTGTTCCACTCGCCTACTGAGCGAAGGAAGAATTACTGTCTATATGGCTGTGCACCTCCCTAATCTCTCTTATTTTATCCTAGTGATCCCTACACGAGACATAGGGTGGTAGCAGCGGGATTATTACACAGTCTTCTTCGAATAGAAGTTCTCTATATTTTCGCTAGAAGTAGTTGTCTTTCTTCAAAAGGGTTCCCACTTAAGTTCCCAAACCATTTGTGGTACACTCTGGTAATTACACTTTGGTATCGGCTTCACCGACCAGCTACGAATCTGGACGCATCTGAACACATACGATAGCTACTGTAGTGTGTACTTGATAAGGACTCCAAACAAGGATGCATCGCACATTCTGAGAACGCTTCCGACGGACCTAAGTCTTCCATTCGCACTCGTAGGTGGCGCATGGTTGTACCCTAGAATGAATATTGCGAACACTGTTCACCTCTAAATTCAGCACAGTTACTGCCTGTAGGGTCATAGCAGATAGTGTGCGGACAGGACTCCTCAGCACTATCTGACCGCCAAAGACCGTGGCAAAAGAATCGCTAACACTAGACCCCTCAGAGTGCACATGTTATAGCCAGGTGAGCCTGAACAAAGTCATCGAGGGCGATGCACATTTTCACCAGCAGTGTCAATGCGCAATGATGACGTGCTCAAGTGGTTCGCCGCTCTTCTTGTAACGGAATAGAATCTTTTTCTGCTCTTTGATATGATATTCTACATTTACCCACCTTTAAAGGGACCTGCCTTTTGTTGCACCAAGTGGAACTGTGCATGTCTTTCTACACTTCCTTGCGATAGTTCAGTGGCGATACTTTACTGTAGGCAACAGCACTGTTAGCTGATAATTTCTAGCAAATTATTTAAGTATATTCATTATTAGAGATTCTATTATGCTCCCATCGGGCTCATTCGATGTTATTTTAGTTTCTGTAGAACATACTCCGTGCAGTATAGCATACTGCATTCTGTTACTAAAATACCAGTAACACCCCACCACTGATTCTTTAAAGAGTCGAACTCCTATGTATGAAACAGCTACAAACGGTTGACTGCACATGAGTTAATCTGTTAAGGTAGTTTTTCACGTATCTCAATGTTTATGACGTCATATCTCGTGAACTACAAGTAGTACAATTATGTAATTTTGCAGATCCATTCACATATGGATACTATCTGCCACCTGTGTTGCGAATGCAATTAGTAGTAAAGAAGGAATTAATCAAACTTTTACTGCTTGAACAAGAAAAATGTACACACATCAAAAAAAGTTTTGCATCACTCCGGTTCCCAGAACTCCTGAAGACAGACGTTGACTGTGGATATTGTATCACAGACACAGTCCCTTTGACTGTTCAGAGGTGTCACTAAACCCGGCCGGGTCCGACAGCCGATCAGTTCCCGTCCTTCTACCCGGAAGAAGGTACACGGCTCGTGTTCTCTATAGTTCAACGACGCTTAGATGGTCAATACTGCTTTCGATCGCGTCCATATTGTTACTTTGTGCTTGGAAGGGTTCCCAACAGGGGAAGTATCCAGGCGCCTCGCAGCGAACGAAAGCGATGTTGTTCGGACATGGTGGAGATACAGAGACACAGGAACTGTCGATGACATGCCACGCTCAGGCCGCCCAAGGGCTGCTACTGGAGTGGGTGAACGCTACCTATGGATTATGGCTCGGAGGAACCCTGACAGCAACGCCACCATGTTGAATAACGCTTTTCGTGCAGCCACAGGACGTCGTGTTACGGCTCAAACTGTGCGCAATAGGATACATGATGCGCAAATTCACTCCCGACATCCATGGCGAGGTAGATCTTTGCAAGCACGACACAATGCAGAGCGGTACAGATGGGCCAAACAACATACCGAATAGACCGCTCAGGATTGGCATCACGTTCTCTTCACCGATGAGTGTCGCATATGAGTTCAACCAGACACTCGTCGGAGACGTGTTTTGAGTCAACACGGTCAGACTGAACGCCTCAAATACATCGTCCAGCGAGTGCAGCAAGATGGAGGTTCCCTGCTGTTTTCGGGTGGCATTACGTGGGGCCGACGTACGCCGCTGGTGGTCATGGAAGGCGCCGTATCGGCTGTACGATACATGAATGCCATCCTCCTAGCGATAGTGCAACGATATCGGCAGCATATTGGCGAGGCATTCGTCTTCATGGACGACAATTCCCACATATTGTGAATGACTTCCTTCATGATAACGATATCGCTCGACTAGAGTGTCCAGCATATTCTCCAGACATGAACTCTATCGAACATGAGTGCGATACATTGAAAAGGGCTGTTTGTTGACGACGTGACCCACCAACCACTCTGAGGGATCTATGACGAATCGCCGTTGAGGAGTGAGACAGTCTGGACCAACTGTTCCTAGATGAACTTGTCGGTAGTATGCCACGACGAATAAAGGCATGCATCAATGCAAGTGGACGTGCTACTGGGTATTAAATGTACCGGTGGTACAACATGTAGTGTGTGGTTTTCATGAGTAATAAAAAGGACGGAAATGATGTTTATATTGATCTCTATTCCAATTTTCTGTACGGGTTCCGGGACTCTCGGAAACGAGGTGATGCGAACTTTTCTTGATATGTGTAGTAAGCGACGAAGTATTTTCCTTTCATTAATTTGGGTGGGGGGGGGGGGCTGACTATCGAGAAAAATTTGACTAATTAGCATACTGATTTTTGCCCGAACTACACATACACAGTTCCCGGAATAATAATAGGACAGGCAGTGGCAGGTTCACCACCGACTGGTGGTGGCTTCTGCTGCCATTTAAATGTAATTTATCGAATGAAGAAAGATACTAAGTTAAAGAATATGCAGACTCATCTACCATGTTTTGTAAAATAAAAAATCCTCAATGACATAGTCTTTTAATTAAGTGAATGTCTTTTCTTAGGAAAAAAAGCGAAAATAAAATCTTCTACATTTTGTTATGTGAAACGTTTCATGTTGTAAAAAAAGAATTAAATTATTTGCTTGTTACGATTCATGATTATATGTGACGAATCAATTTCAGTCTCTGTTTATATGCAAACACGTACCGTATTTTTACTAGCCTTCTTTCCCCTCCAACAAATGCGTTAGTATAAAAACATGAGATTGCAAATTTTCTCACCTATACTGGACAGAGGCAAGTTCAATTAAATAAAGATAGTGTTATGACCAGACGAAATGGCAATCATCCTGCCAGAACTGTGGATTCTTTCATTGCTCTGGGAGATGGCTCACTGGATCTACAACATATGATATATTAGTTCATATTATTACATGAATGAGTAAAAAGATTTCCTGAACAAGATAAAATAGTATGGCACAGGAGTACTTGATAATTTATAACTGTAATTGACCATTAAATCATCGCTCGATGCACTATTTAACGAACTGTTCCATTGAAGTACAGTGTTCAACCTTTACAGAAGTACAGTTCCGTCTGAGACATGAATAACTCTTTAGTCCTGCTCGATGATGGTGACTGCTTCAGTTGCGGTCACGAAGTGGGCAGAGCACTTCCAGGATCGGCTCTATATTGACCTCCGTGTGAGGGCGATACTGTGCTGGGAGAGAGATGTCGTATCTTGCTTAGAACCTCCCATTCGTCGTTGTGGATTGCAAAGAGACCACTAAAGTCTGTGACATAGATGTGTGTTGCCGATTTTGGCCTGGCACCGTGATCTCTGGGTGATACTACAGACACAATACATTTCTCGTTTTATCTGCAGCATTCTTGAAGTTAACATCGTAATTAGTGCATCACAGCTCAGGGTTTGGCTTGCATAGGCATAAGACTGAAATTTTAAGAGCCTCATTTTTATCTTGTACATAAAATACGTCGATTTCAAAATCTCTTTCCTGTTTTATTACTACATTTTCAGATAGTTCATCCAAATGTCTCTAAAAAAACTTGCTCTCGACGAATTACATGCATTCAATTCATACAGCTTTTTACTATGATTTCTACATTATGTCTTGTTATCATGAACTTTACCTGGGAACTTTTCGCCATGATTTCTAAACTACAGCTACTTCATGCACTCATACATCTCAGCACCTTAACTGTGAATGTGACTTACAAAATATATCTTTCTTCCATAAAATTCTAGTATCATTTTACAAAAATCAATTCTCAATCGATTATTTCCTTTTCTTTTACAATAAAATGTCTTGAATTGTTTTTACAGCCTTGTTTGGTTAAGGGCGTAACTGTAATGTCTCATATCATACATATAAAACTTTTTAATTTAATAATTTGACGTTAAAAACAGGTGACATCATTCCTTTCCATTAACTAACGATAAAAGTTATAATATTTCTGTGTAACTTGACACTCCAAGGATTTCTTTACGCAACAAATACTCACTTGTTTCATACTAAAATGAACTATTTATACATCTAAGCAAAATCTACTGGTCTCAGTTCTTGTGTGTAGTCTACATTTCCACTATTCACGAACCTCCTACGCTGATCATGGGAACGTTGCCACCCTTGTACCCAATATGATATGACATTATTTACTAATCTAGCTGATACACTACGTCGCGTCATAATACCCACTACCCCTTATTTCTTCACGTCACTCTCTCTTTCATACGACATCACGTGGCTCATTTGTGTGTTTTTTGTGTTACAGGGCAACGGTATCTCCACAGTCTGTGACCCTGGAAGCCGGCGTGGGTCTGGTCCTGGTTGCAAACTCTACAAGCGCCGCTTAAGCTGTTCTTTAGTTTCAGAGATTGCCAGCGGAACGTATGAGAACTGGCACGGTTCACAACTGATACCTCTGAAGGAAACAATTATCTCCATATGTCTTATTTCTTGTTCTAATTTTGTGAATTTTGGAATAAAGGCAATACTCCATGTCGATCACTGAGAAAATAACAGCGTATTTCATTTATTTTAGTTGTTTGTGTATTTAACCTGATCAGATTACGACCTTCGGGTCCTCTCTTTCATCGGTCCGGGTTCTCACACAAAGCAATTTTTTTTAGTCAAAGTTAGCTCAGAGATAACAGTAATTTTAATATGACATGTTAGATACTAACAAAATGATCTGAGTGAATGTAGAGACAATGTGAATAAACAGTACAAAGAACTAATGAAATCAATACTGGCAGTACTTCTAAGAGCACTGGGAAATGAAGATGTGGTTGGAAAGATTATCGGGGTAACGAGTGCGTACAGAGACAGTAGTAGCCATTATTGTTGGTTCAATAGACATGTCGTTAACTGTCTCTGGAAAACCGAAGATGTTATTCAGTTCTCTGACATAATGAGGGAGGTTATTCCAGAGTCACATTCGTCTACGGTAAAGGACTTCGAGAAAGTGGTTACGTGATGGAATGGGACAGAAGGGATTTTGCTCTGATGGGAACCTGTGTCGCTGCCATGTTGTTCAGACAAGAGTGGTACGAAAAAAATGGCTCTGAGCACTATGGGACTCAACTGCTGAGGTCATTAGTCCCCTAGAACTTAGAACTAGTTAAACCTAACTAACCTAAGGACATCACAAACATCCATGCCCGAGGCAGGATTCGAACCTGCGACCGTAGAGGTCTTGCGGTTCGAGACTGCAGCGCCTTTAACCGCACGGCCACTTCGGCCGGCCAAGAGTGGTACGGTCCAGGAGGGATTGAGAGACAATGTTCATTGATAAGACAGTAGAGAAGACAAAGGACTTGCAAATCTCAGCTCTTGTCTGCACGCAGCCAAGATAGCTGTGTGTATAATATTGAAATGTGATCAAAGAGTCGAACATCACAGATATAACGAACACAGGTAACAGTTCCAGGCCCGTGGACTTTCCTGAGAAAGACGTTGCAGGATAACATCGCTGTAATGATTAACTGGAAGTATATATGTTTGTAGAAGTTTCTTTTTCAGGTCAAAAGAGAAGATCTTTTTGGGAGTAGATCAGAAATATTCAGGTGTAACACACTGTGAGGTCTCCGTCAGTCTTTGTGAGAACGTGACTGTCAAACCTAAAAGGAAACACTTTCTTGGTGTTCCGCCACAGTTATTTCCGTTTACATATTATTTTTACTTGTCTAACAAGTAATTGGCGATGAGTCGTTATTAACATGTAAAACATGAAATTTGTGATTAGATATTAGTAATTCTAGTAAACTGGGTTAGGAAGCTCCTTAATAAAGTATTCCAGTGACTGTGGGTTAAAGTCTGACAGTCTTATCAAGATGAAGTCAAATTTTTATTAACATCTGTCTAATTCTTTCCCACAATATTTTACGGGCTCCCTACCCTTACGATCAATTATAAAAATTTTAATGTAATAATCGAAATATTAATACAAAACTGATTGTTGAAATGTTGTTAAAACTAACTGTGGCTAAAGTATTAAATCGACCAATATCACAGCTTGACCACTAACTAGAAAATCGATAAAGTAGCCATATTTAAAACACACCAAATTTCGTTAGTAGCTATGTAGAAATCAGCATTATATGTTAAGCTTTACGCAGCGTATTCATTGTCTCGGAGTATGGTGGATGTAGCTCGAATATCCTGATAGCTGCTTTCTTCTTAGGATATAAAATTCTTGAGAGAGTATAGAGCAATGTGACATTGACTTTAATATACCATCGGAGAAGTGGTTCCTGAAAAGAGGCAGCAGCGCGTCAGTAACTGCAAAGGTAATTGTCTGGCTGATTTACTGATTTGACAGTTTAACAGTAGCCAACTTGGACTAGCGATCTGGTACTGCGAAAGGCTGGAAGCACGGAGAAACTACATTACTTACATTTACCGATGGCATGTATCTCTACTGTGTAGCTTAATTGTGTAAAAACGTGTAAAATATTATGCATGTAATATGTGCCTTTAATCTGACCTCTGTGGGAATGCAGAGATGGGGGAGAGGGGCAAGAGTGACTGTTGAGGAGGGTGTTGCCATCAGGGAAAACAAAATGTTGCACTACGAGTTGGGGTTTTGACTGTTGCATTCCTTAACAGAGTAGATAATTTAAAGAATCTAAAAAAAATTAATAGATTGAGGCTACAGTGGGAATCAGTAAAGAGCAGTTGCTTTAAGGACAGTACATTTGGTCAGGTGAATACAGGGTTATACATACAAAATCAAGTAGGGGTAATTAAGAGTACGCCTAATAATGAATATGAAAATGCGATGGCGGGTAAACTACTATGAACAACACAATGGACACATTATTGTAGCCAGGGTATACAAGAAGCTAACATTCACACAGTTATACAAGTTTAGTAGCTCCACAGATGATGAAGAGAATGTGTGATTAGATAAAAAAAAAATATTCGGATAGTTTAGGAATACAAAATGTAATTGTGATCGGGGATTGGAATTCAATAGCAGGAAACGAGGGAGAAGGAAAATAGTGGAATGTGGTCTTGAAGAAAGAAATGAAAGGGGAAATCGTCAGGTAGAATACTGCATAGAGCGGAATCCAATCATTGCTAAGGCATGGTTTAAGAATCGTAAAACAATCTATGTACGTGAAAGAGATCACGGACATTGGAACATTTCGGATAGATTATATAATGGTAAGACAGAGATTTAGGAACCAGATATTACACTGTAAAATACTTTTAGGGGCAGATATGGACTCTGGTAGTAAGTTACCGGTTACGAACTACAAATTAAAACTTATTAAATTGCAGAAAAGTAGGAAAATAAGGAGATATTATCTGGACAAAGTGAAAGAATTGAAGGAACAATAGGCAACAATGGACTCAAGGAGGGGAGTGGAATATAACACAAGACGAATGGGTACCTTTGAGACATGAAATAGTTAAGGGAGCATATGATCAAATGGACATAAAGACAAGGCCCAGTAGACACGCTTGGGTAATACAGGATACACCTGATTTA
Organism: Schistocerca piceifrons; assembly: GCF_021461385.2. Taxonomy (NCBI): domain Eukaryota; kingdom Metazoa; phylum Arthropoda; class Insecta; order Orthoptera; family Acrididae; genus Schistocerca; species Schistocerca piceifrons. Next base: position 198,320,567 of record NC_060138.1, on the reverse strand, counting down.
AATGACGAAAGGTGAAACTATAAACACACAGCAATGAATCAAACAAAGGGAAAGACAGACGCCTAAAACGAAGTTTGACACAAAATTCAAAACAGCAAAATAGGAATCGCTGGAAGAGAAATTCAAGGTTGTAGAAACATGCATGACAGTGGGAAAGGAAAATTAAAGGGAACCTTGGAGACAAGAAAAGTTGCGTAAATATTAGGAGCTCGGCTGATAAACCTGTACGAAGCGTTGAAGGTAAAGCTGAAGGGAAGGATTTATATGGAGAAGGGCTGTACAAGGAAAAGGAGCTTGAGGGCAATATTAGAGAAAATGGAGGGAAAGCAGATGAAAATTAGGGGTGAGATACAATATTGTGGGAAGAATCTGACATGGAACTGAAACACCTAAGAAGTCCCGTGGACACGGAACAGACGTAATTCCCTCAGAAGGACACCCTACACATGACAGAACTATCCTACCTGGTATGCAAGATATGTGAAATAGGCGAAATACGCTCAGATTTCACGATGAATGAAATAATTCCAGTTCCAAAGAAGTCAAGTGCTGACAACCTGATAAATAATGGTTGAAAAATTCTAACACGAATTGTCTACAAAAGAAAGGAGAAAACTGATACAATCCAATCTTGGGAGCAAGTGAGGCAATAATGATCCTACTTCGCATATGAGTCGGCCCCATAGCTGAATGGTCAGCGTGACGGACTGCCGTCCTAAGGGGCTCAGGTTCGCTTCCCGGCTGGGTCGGGGATTTTCTCCCTTAGGAACTGGGCGTTGTGTTATCATTTCTTCCCCATCCGACGCACAGGTCGCCCATTGTGGCCTCAAATGCAATAAGACATGCACCAAGGCGGCCGGACCTGCCCCGTAAGGGACCTCCCGGCCATTGACACCAAACGCTCATTACACTTTTCCATCGTATATAAGAAAATAAGTTGAAGAAAGGTAAACTGCATTTGTGAATTTGAAGGACGCATTTGGCAGTGTTGACTGGAATACACTCTCGGAAATTCTAAAAATAGCTGGAAAAGTACAAAGAGCGAAAAGTTCACATCAGTTCGTGCAGAAATCAGAATTTTTTTATAAGAGACGAAGGAAAGCATTAATTGAGAATGGAATGAAGAAGATTAGTAGCCTATCCTCGATACAGATTGATCTGTACATCGAACGAGCAGTGCAGTTAACCAAGAAAAAGTTTCGGAAGGGAATTAAAATTCACAGAGAAGAAATAGAATCTTTCAGGTTTCCTGGTAGTTCTATCAGGGATGGAAAAGGATTTGGAAGAGCAATTGTATGGAATGGATGAGTATCTTGAAAAAAAGTTGCAAGATGAACATAAAAAGTAAAACAAAGATAGTGGAATACTGTCAAATTAAATCAAGCGATGATGATGAAATTAGATTAGGAAATACGAGTGGTCTATGAGCTTTATTATTTTGGCAGCAAATTGACTTATGGCAGATGCTGGAAGAATGTGAACGGAGACTGGTAATAGCAAGAAAATCATTACCAAAAAGAGAAACTTCGTGACACTGAATACAAACTGAAGCATTAGGAAGTCTTGTCTGGACAGCAGCCTCGTACGTGAACTATGAAACATTCAGACAACAAGAGAACAGTCGGTTTTACAATAAAGTGCTATCAAAGAATGGTGAACTTTATGGGGGTAGACTGAGTAACTAATGAGAATATATTGAAACTAATTGGGAAGAAAAATAAATTTGTGGCACAATTTGACTTCAAGAAGGGTCCGGTAGATAGGGGACATCCTGAGGCATCAAGGAATGGTCAGTTGGCAATGTATTGAAGTGTGTAGGGTCAAAATCATAGATGGAGATCACGGTTGGCATGTGTGGTATCTCGTATCGATACCACCCACAGGCATCTCGCAGTTGGCAACGGAACTGCAAGTTTCTGTCTAACGCCAATGGCGGTCACACAGGATCTGGAAGACCCAATGGTGCGCTCCTGCTGAGCCACGCCTTCAGTAGCCCTGGACTACAAGCGCTCTCCGCTGCCGCGATACGGGACGGCCGGAGGCAGCCTTTCATGCCACTTGCACTTGGAGTCTCTTCACTGCGATGCCATCATTCAAGCCTCATAGTTGTTGTAATAGCTGTACTTATCTCTTGCTGCATTATTTGTGATGAGTCTTCGCACACTTGGAGAAATACGGGTTAAGTAAATCTTCTGTTTCTTCTGTTAAGGGGGGTAGGACGTCAAACGGGCCGACTTGGAGTAGGAGAGGCACCACAGGACATTTTAATTTCCACGTTCTATACTTTTGCAAGAAAATTCATAAAACTTTGTCAGCATGACCAGGAAGGATTCAGGATTCACAGTCGTAGCAGCGGAAGTTCAAAAACATAGCAAAATAATTTTTTTTACATGTGAAATTTCATCATTTTTTTCACTTACTATTGGCTGCATTTGGTACACTTTACTTCATAAGTAAGAGAGACTGTTCGATGAATTTTGCACAGCATACAAACCATACTTACAGGTGTCTGAAACTCTAGAATCTATTTAATTTATGAAAAAACGAATGAGCTGTTACGTTTTAAACTTTATGTTTAGAAAAAAATCAAATTTTGTAGTTAATTATCTCAATTTTTACTACAGTTTTTAATAGATTTGGAAAATTCTAGAGTTTCATACACCTGTAAATATGGTTTGTATGCTGTGCAAAATTCATCACAGAATCTCTCTTTCTTGTGAAGAAAAATGTACCTATAGCAACAAATGCAGCCAACAGTAAGTCAAAAAATGATGAAATTTCATATCTAAAAAAAATTTATTTTGTTATGTTTTTGCACTTACACTACTATGAGTGTGAATCCTGTATCCTTCCTGTTCATGCTGACAAAGTTTTATGAATTTATATGTAAAAGTATAGACAGTAGAAAATAAAATGTCCTGTGGTGCATCTCCTACTCCAAAGTCGGCCCGTTTGACGTCCTAACACCCTCCCCCCCCCCCCCCCCTTAACTTTTTCGCCAACTACTTCTGCTCCTCCAGCTGTCCTATGACGACAGTTGCCGCACCACTCTGTAGCCCACGACTCCCTACGATTATGAACGAAGTCGTACACAACAGCATAGAGCAAGTAGGTTCAGTTCAAATGGATGTAGGTTGCAGTAGGTATGAAGACATGAAGAGGCTTGGAGAAGGTAGAGCAGTGAGGAGAGCTGCATCAAACAAGACTTCGAACTGAAGACCAGAACAACAACACCAATTTTGAAACTTCCTGGCAGATTAAAACTGTGTGCCCGACCGAGACTCGAACTCGGGACCTTTGCCTTTCGCGGGCAAGTGCTCTACCATCTGAGCTACCGAAGCACGACTCACGCGCAGCCCTCACAGCTTTACTTCTGCCAGTATCTCGTCTCCTACCTTCGGTAGCTCAGATGGTAGAGCACATGCCCGCGAAAGGGAAAGGTCCCGAGTTCGTATCTCGGTCGGGCACACAGTTTTAATCTGCCAGGAAGTTTCATATCAGCGCACACTCCGCTGCAGAGTGAAAATCTCATTCTGGAAACATCCCCCAGGCTGTGGCTAAGCCATGTCTCCGCAGTATCCTTTCTTTCAGGAGGGCTAGTTATGCATGTTTCGCAGGAGAGCTTCTGTAAAGTTTGGAAGGTAGGAGACGAGATACTGGCAGAAGTAAAGCTGTGAGGGCCCGGCGTGAGTCGTGCTTCGGTAGCTCAGATGGTAGAGCACGTGCCCGCGAAAGACAAAGGTCCCGAGTTCGAGTCTCGGTCGGGCACACAGTTTTAATCTGCCAGGAAGTTTCATATCACCGCACACTCCGCTGCAGAGTGAAAATCTCATTCTGGAAACACCAATGTTTCTTTATTCACAAGTGGCCGTGTTACGAGGGGCTTTTGAAAAGTCCGTGCAAGGTCCGAGAGATGGCACCACCGGCGCGTATCGAGGTCATGTTTAGTTATTAGCATCTTTGGAAAGAACACCAAGTTTCAGCCATATTGGTCTATTTCTTTGTGTTTGGCACTCGTGTGAATCAAGGAAATCGAGTGATTGTCAAAAAAAAAAAAAAACAAAAAATGGAAGAAAAAGAATATCGTGTGGTGATCAACCATTACTTTATGAAAGGCAAAACGCCTCAGGAGAGTAAAGAGAAGCTTGATAAACATTACAGTGACTGTGCACCTTCGATTAGAACAGTTTATAAGTGGTTTCAAAATTGTCGGAGTGGCCATATGGGCACAAGTGATGCTGAGCGTTCTGGACGTCCTGTGGAGATTACGACTCCAGAAATCATTGATAAAATACATGATATGGTGATGGATGACAGAAGAGTTAAGGTGCGTGAGTTTGTTAGTGCTTTGGGCCTCTCGAATGAACGGGTACGTAACATTTTGCATAAACATTTGGACATGAGAAAGCTATGCGCAAGATGGGTTCCGCGATTGCTCATGCTTGACCAAAAACGGAATCGTGTGAAGCGTTGCAGGGATTGTTTACAGCTGTTCAGGAAGAATATGCAGGCCTTTAAGCGTCGTTTCGTCACTGTGGATGAAACATGGATACATTACTATACTCTTGAGACCAAACAACAATCTAAACAATGGGTTACAAAGGGATAATCTGCACCAAAAAAGACGAAGACCAATCCTGCGGCCGGAAAGGTTATGTCGACTGTCTTTTGGGATTCGCAAGGGATAATCCTCATCGACTATCTGGAAAAGGGTAAAGCTATTACAGGTGCATATTATTCATCGTTGATGGACCATCTGAAAACCGAGCTGCAAGAAAAACGCAAGCGACTGGACTGCAAAAAAGTCCTTTTCCATCAAGACAATGCACCAGCACAGAACTCAGCAGTTGTGGTCGCAAAGTCAATGGAAGTAGGATTCCAACTCGTTTCACATACCCCATATTATCCTGACTTGACTCCCTCGGACTACTATTTCTTCTCGAATTTGAAGAAATGGCTGGCGGGACAAAGATTTTGTTCAAATAGGGAGTTGATTGCAGCAACTAATAGCTATTTTGCAGACTTCGACAATTCCTGTTATTCGGAAGGGATCAACAAATGAGAACAGCGTTGGACGAGGTGCATAAGTCTAAAAGGAGACTATGTGGAAAAATAAAAATGTTTTACCCCAAACACGTAGGTAGTTTATATTTTTGCACGGACGTTTCAAACGCCCCTCGTATGCTTACTTGGTTCATCACTCGTATTATCAAAGACGACCCCTGTCAGTTGCTACTGAAAATACTGAAATACAAACTTTCCAGCGGTGCCACGAATTGAATTTCATTGTGGTTTTCCTGAAATAAAAATGGTTCAAATGGCTCGGAGCACTATGGGACTTAACAGCTGTAGTCATCAGTCCCCTAGAACTTAGAACTACTTAAACCTAACTAACCTAAGGACATCACACACGTCCATGCCCGAGGCAGGACTCGAACCTGCGACCGTAGCAGTCGCACGGTTCCGGACTGCGCGCCTAGAACCGGGAGACCACCGCGGCCGGCTTTCCTGAAATACTGAAGCGTCACGTGTAAGCCTAAATGCATATCGGAACTCTTCTGGTAACTGAGAAACCTTTACAGTTTGGAACTGCAGCTTGCTAACATTCACACTGCTCTGTGTCTATCTGTGATGCTCTCACAATAATTAACTGAAAGTGGCTGAGCGGTTGTCAGCTTGCAGCTGGATGACGTCGTCATCTTGCCATGATATTTCTGCTGACAGCCATTCAGTTCATCTTCAGGTGAGTGTTTCACAATACCTCTGACAATTCTCTCTAGAATGCTTAATTACCACCGAAGAAAGAATCTGTAGAAATTGACTGTAAATAATTATCGAAGTTTTAGGAAAAGGGAAGGACATTGGAAATCAGGAAATTATTGTTCTTGAATAAAATGTTATAGGAGAAGTAGTTGGAAGCTACAACACATACGAGACGCAACCAAAAATAAAAATGGATGTAGTCAAATGAAAGCAGAAAATGTTGAACAACTGAAATTTCTGCATTGCGTTAACGACACTGAGCAACAGAAACGAAGCGAAGCGTATGACGGCAAACGTAATGACAACGAACATATTTGTTAATTGTGAGAGAATAGAAAAAAAGATGTCGGCTTTGTGTTGCATTCTTGAGAATTAATCTGCCATGCGATCCAGACATCCATAATTGTACCACAATAAATCATCGATTTGGCATTATCTAACAATTATCAGTAGTAATATCAGGAGAGGTGGGTCCGTTACATTTAAAGAGGAATCACCTGACATTCCCTGATAGCTGGTGACGAAACATCGTACATACTCCTAGAGACACGTCGATCTCTCCATGTAAACGTTATATCTTCTCCGTCTTCACTTCTTGTATAGTCTGTCACTAACAGTCGTGCTTTTTGTCATATGCAGGGTGCTTGTGCTAACTTATTGTATTTTAATATGGGAGAATGGTGATGATATTAATCGGAAACTATTATTTCAATTTGCTTAGTCTCTTGCACAAAGTTACTTGCCGTTCTATTTGTACGAAAACGGGATGAGATTGAAATCATTTTCTGAGCACTGAGTCACGCGAGCGAAATGAGCAGTCTCCAACTTCTCTCTTGTGGTGGTGTCTTGGAAACTTCCCGTCACGCAAACATCGTTATTACAGACCTTCGATTTTGTACTCCACAAGTCCAATCTGTAAACGAGACCTTCTAGGGGTAGCAGGTTGCAGGTTACTCGAGGCCTGCCATCACGTTTCTTTCCTTCATCCTTTCCAATCGTTATGTGACCTCGACGAAGTTCAGGACTATGATCGGAGATTAGTAAGAGGCAGATGTTCGTTGCGTTGTATGTGTTAGATGCCCGGGATTGAAGTTCGAGGTTATGGTCAAAGATTAGTAGTAGCAGTTGTTCGTTCTGTCCTTTTGAGACGAGATCTACAAATGGTATCCAGAGAAATTTCACCGGAATTTCTTAGTGTTGCAATTCTCTCTAATAGAACAGCCACGAGCGTACGTTAGTGTTACGTGAAATGTATTCGCATTTGAATATGGACTACCATGAGGTGTATAATGGAATGACGACAATGTAAATTTCTGCCAGACCGGGACTCGAACCCGGATTTCCCGTTTCTCTCGAACAATTGACCGCCCAGAGGAACCAAGGAGCTACCAGCAGTGTCACCTCAACGACTGTTTAGCCAACGCTGCCGCATATGGGCCTCTGTAGCAGGTAGCTAGTTCATTCAGCAATGCTGAGCGCTGTTCATCAGAGATGAAAGCTGTAATTTGCACGCAAATGCCGCAACTGAACGTCCTCTGCGTGGCGAAAGGTCAACTTTTCGTATGAATCAAGCTTTATGTTCCATCGGACAGATGGCTGTTGCCGTGTATGGCGTGAAACGTCTGAAAGCAAACACTCTGTAACAATCGTTGGGAGGTCCAGGAGGGAGGGAGGGGGCGTAGTGGCGTGGGAATGCTTTCGTGGCGTTCTGGAAGGCTGGAAGATCAGCGAAAGTATGGATCTGTTCTTGGGGACCATATCCATCCGAACATGCAGTTTGTTTCTCCCCAGCACTATGGCATATACCAGCAGGACAATGTAAAGTGTCATACAGATCACAGTGTACATGAGTTGATCGAAAAGTACCAGTATGAGTGTACTGTACCGTTGTGGGCGCCAGACTCCCCTAATTAAACGCAATCGAGAATCTGTGGGACCGCCTCAGCTTTGCTGTACATGCTTTGGGTTCTCAACCGAGAAACCTGGTACAGCTGGCCGCGACGCTGGAGTCGGCATGGCTCCACGTCCCTGTCGAAGCCTTTCAGAACCTCACTGACTCTCTTCCTAACGTCTCGCAGCAGTCAGCGATAGAAAAGGCGGTTATTTGGGCTTTTGGCCGGTGATCATATTCATGCGATTGGACAATGTATATGAAATCACTCCTAACTTTGAATTACCATTATACACTACTGGCCATTAAAATTGCCACCACTATGATGATGTGCTACAGACGAGAAATTTAACCGACAGGAAGAGGATGCTGTCATATGCAAATGATTAGCATTTCAGAGCATTCACACAAGTTTGGCGCCGGTGGCGACACCTACATCGTGCTGACATGAGGAACGTTTCCAACCGATTTCTCATACACAAACAGCAGTTGACTGGCGTTGCCTGGTGAAACTTTGCTGTGGTGCCTCGTGTAAGGAGGAGAAATGCGTACCATCACGTTTCCGACTTTGATAACGGTCGGATTGTAGCCTATCGCGTTTGCGGTTTATCGTATCAAGACATTGCCGCTCGCGTTGGTCGAGATCCATAGACTGTTAGCAGAATATGGAATCGGTGGGTTCAGGAGGGTAATACGGAACCCCGTGCTGGATCCCAACGGCCTCGTATCACTAGCAGTCGAGTTGACAGGCATCTTATCGGCATGGCTGTAACGGACCGTGCAGCCACGTCTCGATCCCTGACTCAACAGATGGGGACGTTTGCAAGACAACAACCATCTGCACGAACAGTCCGACGAGGTTTGCAACAGCAAGGACTATCAGCTCGGAGACCTTGGGTGCAGTTACCCCTGACGCTGCCTCACAGACAGGAGCGCCTGCGACGGTGTACTCGACGACGAACCTGGGTGCAGGTATGGCTAAACGTCATTCTTTCGGATGAATCCAGGTTCTGTTTACAGCATCATGATAGTCGCATCCGTGTTTGGCGTCATCGCGGTGAACGCACATTGGAAGCGTGTATTCGTCATTGCCATACTGGCGTATCACCAGGCAAGATGGTATGGAGTGCCACTGGTTACACATCTCGGTCACCTCTTGTTCACATTGGCGGCACTTTGAACAGTGGACGTTACATTTCGATCCCTGCGAAACCATATATTTCAGCAGGATAATGCACGACCGCATGTTGCAGGTCCTGTACGGCCCATTCTGGATTCAGATATTGTCGGACTACTGCCCTGGCCAGCACATTCTCCTGCTCTCTCACCAATTGAAAACGTCTGGTCAATGGTGGCCGAGGAACTGGCTCGTCACAATACGCCAGTCACTACTCTTGATGAGCTGTGGTATCGTGTTGAAGATGCATGGGCAGCTACACCTGTACACGCCATCGAAGCTCTGACTCAATGCCCAGGCGTATCAAGGCCGTTATGACGGCCAGAGGTGGTTGTTCTGGGTACTGATTTCTCAGGATCTGTCCACCCAAATTGCGTGAAAATGTAATCACATGTCAGTTCTAGTATAATATATTTCTCCAATGAATACCCGTTTACCATCTGCTTTTCTTCTTGGTGTAGCAATTTTAATGTCCAGTAGTGTATTATTGTTTCTATTGATATCTTATTCTTCTGGTCAGATATCTTTATACTCATTCTATTTCAATGTATTGACATACTAAAGCTAGATTCATCCTTTGAAACTTCCTTTTGCGATTTTCTAGCTTCCCTAGCACATTCGGAATTCTGATGTCACGTGTTGCGTCTAGTAAAATGTAAACATTTCGTGTTAACAGAATCTTCCGTCGGTTCTTGGTAGAACAACATTATAATAAATGAAAAGCACCAGTACATTGGAAGAGAAGTAACACGTCTAGACTGAAGTAGAAACATACAGTAAGTAACATCTTTGACAGTGTGGTGATAATGCAATGAAAAAGTAAAAATTGAACAGTACATAAACAACAGTGGAGTAGACAGGAAAACCTTTAACACAAAATAGGAATAGCATGCCTACATAACAGTTTATATTAATAAACAAAACTATTAAAATAAAATAAAATTAGTACTAGACAGGCTACATCAGGAGGTATGAAACATGGAGAATGATACAGAAACCAATTAAAAGAAGAGACAATTATCACTGTAACTGCAGAATACACAAGGAACTTAAGCAATATCAATAAGATAAACAGAAATAAATAAATGCAGGAAAATGCAGGCATTTGAGGGAACCTACAGTAAATGGAATCTTTGAGAGTGTGGTGGTATTGCATTTTAACATTAACATTATAATCAAAACAGTGGCTGTGTAATAGTCTGCATTAAGTAAAAGAACAAAGTAAAACATGAACAACATTTGGTGAGATGACTACAAGGGGTGTTAAATATGGACAGTAATACAAGTAATAGTTAAAAGAAAGCCCTAACTATTGAAACTACAGTCTGTATGGAATACAAAGACAACATCAGCAAAACAAAAGAACTTAATGAACACAGAAAAATGGGAATATCTAGGATGAGACAGTGTGGGAAGTAATGAACAACAGAGATGATTATATGAAGTTTATGAGAGGGGAAGTGTTAAGCTGTGTATGGTCATTTAGAATTAATTCTGGACTGTGAGCAAGATGATTGTTAATTTCCGGGGATTCCAGCTGGTTGAGTTTATGGCCTTTTTTTGGTAATGAAGTACATGGGTCACTGCCTGGTTTTTGTGACCCTCACTCGGTACATGCTTGACAAATGCCGAGTCTGAATTCTGCAACCTCCAGCTGTGTTCATGTTCAGCCAGCCTAGTTGTTATGTCTATGCCTGAGTGACGAATGTAAAATTTGTCACAATGTGAACAGGTGATTTTGTGTACCCCACTGT